>NC_090449.1:530587814-531859957 GCF_031143425.1 Pleurodeles waltl
TTGCCATATGCAAAAACACAGCTGTTTAGGATTGGCCAACAGCCTACTGGGTCCATGATATGACAGCTGAATGCAATTATAACATTACCACTTTTCCTTCTCACAAGGCTACTCACGCACGTACCCACAGTTTCAGTCACAACCTAATCAAGATGGCATGCCACACAAGCAGATGAAACAACTCAAGCTATTACATACCAATCGCAGTAGACATAAGTTCCAACTCCAGCTCACCTGCCATGTAGGGATAAGATCACACAAACCCACAACAAAGTTAATCTCCTATTCAAAGACACCAAATTACACCAGAAGACAAAGAAAGCCGGTGGACGTTCAGTGTGAAATACAAATAATTCCAACTTTTTAAGGCTCCAGATCTGGCAGTAATTTCTGTAGCCAGAAGCTATCAGAGTCATCCCAGATCCATATTCATTGAATGCTTCCCATCTCTATGAACAAGACAGGCCCACATTTGCGCGCCTTAGCACTTTCAGGCACTCAGAAGTAAAATTCAGAAATGCTCGGCAGTTGACTGTGCACACAGTGGCTGTAAGAGCCAGATATGTGATGCCTGTTAAGAAGGCATGCTGTTTCAAAGAAGGTTCACTCTTGAAGAAGAGATGTGACTCTATGTTAACCTATTTTCACATACTGGCAAAAAGGAAGTAGTTCTCTTGAAGGTCTTACAGGATTCTGTTTTTAACTGGATATGAATTATATAGCACAGGCCCATTGTTAAAAGCATAGGATGAATACCAATAAAGTAAACTCAGAGGCCCAGATTCTCAGAGGTGTCATAGAATGCAGCGCATCAGGCAAAAATGCTGCCCTGCGTTGCATGAAAGGGAGTGAGTAGAACGCCATATCTACAGAGATATGGCTCTCTCCTCCCCTCTCCATAGCACCCGCACTGATTTCAGCTGATGTGCACCACTCACACACCTTAGCGTCAATAGTGCTAGAGTGCATGCCTGAGTATACCCTCGGTTTTGTACAGGAAGCATGCCCTTACTGTACACAATATTATCACTAGACAAGTGAAAAACCTTTTCCTACTTTGTATGTGTGCTGCACAGTGCAGCACACATGAAAAGTTGGAAAAGAAAGGAGAAATGAAACAAATTCTCCTTTTAAAGCCTGTTTTTCAGCTGCATTAATTTTTGGCACTAAACATTGTCTACTAATGTTACTAGATAGGGATTCGTGAAAAAAATGGGTGTTTGAATGGTAATACCCATGTACCACCCATTTAATGCCCCATTGATGCAAAGTAATGCAAAGCAGCGTTTTACACTGCTTTGTGTTACGTTTGGGTACTTTCCAGAGCAAAACAAGTTTTGCACCGGAAAGTGAATCAGGAAAAAATATTTTTGTGCCGGTTGGCATCACAATAGCACAAATTGTTGGATAATTGTGGTGATCTGTGTAAGCATGGAACATCTTGACATCATTTCTATGATGTCATAGAGTTCCATGTTCTATTGTGACAGTTGGAGCCAGAGAGAGCTTTGTGCCCCTTTTATGGATACACGTCTGTTTTATGCTCCTGTTATCTTTCGGATTAAATTCAATATAAAACCAATGCTGCTTTAACTGCCTTACTTCAATGGCGACGAGGATCAAAATGGATTGATAACACTGGAAATTGATCGCTTGAAGCTTCTTACTAGTAGTTCGGTCTCCACCAAACTGTCATTGGCGATTACGTGAGCTATTTTTATTACATTTTCAACTATCAAGGGGCACAGAGCGTGTGGGCGGTTGTGCAAAAGACTTTAACTTTACTTATACGTTGAGCATATTCGCATATTCGCTTGTGTCAGTGCACAAACGCTACCAGTTTCACGCGGCGGCGCGGCGCGGCACGAGTACAACCGGCTTAATGTGTAAACTGAATGCTTTCTCTCGCGCGTCTGCTTGAGTGCGTGCAATCTTCATTTTTACTTTGTATGCGCGTTTCGATACGAGCGCGTGTCAGTTTAAAAAATAGAAGGAAGTAAAAACACTTACCTGAGATCGGTGGTCGCTCAAACTGAACTTCATTAAAAAAAAAAAAAAAGAGTTTTGTGCTAAACATAGAAAAGGGTTTCAGTTTTAACTCTAGCATGGCAATAGATGAAGGACTTTTATAGGTTGTTCATTCATTATTCAGCCATCTTTTAGTTGGTGACTTCACTTGTACATCTAGAAGAAATAAATATAAAAGAAAAAGTAATTTAAGAAGCAACACAAACATATGTAAGAAGCAATACAAACTTATTGAAATAGAGAAAAACATGCAAAACGTTTTACCACCGGCACCTTTTCTACAGGATCCAGGTGACCCACCTCTTGAATGGAAATTGTGGCAACGCTCATTTAAGGCATATCTCGGTGCTATAGATGGCCACAGATTTAGACCAGAAAGAAAAAAAAGTTTATTATACTATCATTTGGGAGTTGAAGATCAGAACATTTTTGATCATTTACCGGCTTATGAGTTGGCTGAAGAGGGAGAACTGGATGAATTTGAAATAGCTATTGCACAGTTAGATAAATATTTTATTAAAACAAAGAACATTGTAGTACATCGTTACAAGTTTTTTACGAGATCACAGAGCTCCAGTGAAAGTATTGACTCTTTCATTACTGCGTTGAAGGTGTTAGCAGCTAAGTGCGAATTCGAGAATTTCACATCGCAACTCATCAGAGATCAGTTAATTGCCAGATGTCATTCGAAAAGGATTCAAGAGAAATTATTAACATGCAAGGATCCTTCATTAGACAAAGCTATTGACATTGCTAAAAGCATTGAGTGTTCGATGGAAGACGCCAAACAATTGGAAGCCTCTATGTCCAATACAACTATTTCTGCAACAACTATTTATGCACAGAACAGCAACAACAAGAAACAAGATCATTTTGTAAAAAGAACAGACAACTCTTCAATCAAGAATAAGTTTAATCAGAGACCAATTTGTTATAGATGTGGTTCTTCCATGCATGTGTCATCTTTTAAAAACTGCCCAGCAATTCATCAACAGTGCAGAAATTGCAACAAAACTGGGCATTTTGCGAGAGTATGAAGGAGTGCCAGAAAGAACAACATTAGCTGTGTGTTGAGTGATGAAACTGAAAGTGTTGTGGGAGAACGAATGAATGAGTATGTGTTAGTTGTCAAGGATGTTATTGGTATCAACAAGGTTGTATGTGATCCGGATGTTGATGTTATTATTGAAGGGATTAAAATTAAATTATTAGTAGATACAGGGGCCCGTTTAACTATAATAGCACAAGACAGGTATAAGGAAAGTTGGGCCTCCAAGATTCTTTATCCTCCAGATGTGGTCACTATTGCATTTGAGGGCAGTAAAATTGACTTATTAGGTTAATTTGGGCATCATTGACTATCCTAGATAAGACTTTGCAAGGTAAGATTTATGTTGCCAAGAAAGGTATCAATGTTTTAGGGCTGCTTCATCAAGCAGAGTTCAACCTTACCATCAAGCCTGGTCAAGATAAACCTGTTGTAATAGAAAAAGAAAATTTGAGTTCTATCAAAGTTGCTTCTGGTCAGGTACTTGATTGGCAACAGAAATTAAAAAAATTATTTTGTGAACGGCTCGGTAAAATCACCAATTATACACATAAGATAAAACTCAAACATGATGCTGTTCCTGTTAAACATAAATTAAGAAATGTCCCTCTAAGCGTCAGATCTGATTTGTCCAATCTATTAAAAGTAATGTGTCAACAAGGGGTGATCGAAAAAGTGGAAGCAACATTATGGTTGTCTCCTATAGTTTTAGCCAAGAAAAAGACTGGTGATTTAAGAATGTGTGTGGACTTGAGGAGTGTAAATGAGGCAATATGGGTGGACAGTTATCCTTTGCCTAGAATTGATGATTTAATTACTAAGATTGGTTCTGCTAGGTGGTTCACCAAACTGGACTTAAAGTCGGCCTACCATCAAGTAGATTTAGATGTGGACTCTAGACATCTAACAGCATTCATTACTCCTGATGGAACTTTTCAATTCTGCAGATTACCCTTTGGCTTAGCTTCGGCGGCCGCAGTGTTTCAAAGATTAATGTCGGACATGTTTCCTAATAATCCTAATGTAGTGATCTTTCAAGATGACATTTTGGTGTTTTCATGTGATGAATTGATACATGATAAGATTCTAGAAGAGGTTCTATGTACTTTAGAAAATAGAGGTGTGACATTAAGAGGAGACAAATGTGTATTCAAAGCCAGGGAGGTTGAATATCTTGGCCATGTTTTTTCAGAGGGTGGTGTTAAGCCTAAACCAAGTTTGGTCAAAGGCATTTTAGAAGCACCAGCTCCAAAATCTAGAGACCAACTGTTATCTTTTCTTGGTTTATGTGAATTTTATGCTAAATTCCTAAAAAATTTCGCCAAAAATACAGAATGTTTTAGAGTGGCTTTGAAGAGTTCTGTATTCACGTGGTCTGATGAATGTAACAGAATGTTTGAACAGATCAAACGTGAAATTGTGGATGTTCCTGTTTTACAACCGTTTTCAGAAAAAAGAAGTACGGTTGTAACTGTGGATGCATGTGAATATGGTCTTGGAGCTGTTCTTTCTCAATTATCTGACGATGGGAGAGAAAGTACAGTGGGTTTTGCATCAAGAACACTAAGACAAGTTGAACGCAAGTATTCTGTTATCGAAAAAGAACTTCTAGCTTGTGTGTGGAGCACTGAGAAATTTAAGCAGTATTTGTGGGGTAGACCATTCACGTTGAAAACGGATCACAGGCCTCTGGTGGAAATACTATCGGGCAGGAAAAGGAAGCGTTCAATGGCGAGAATTGCTAGATTGTCTGCCAAGTTACTGGAGTTTACCTTCACAGTTGAATATATTCCTGGCGGGAAAAATAGGAGAGCAGACTGTTTATCTAGATTACCTGTAGAGGATAGTGAGGAACAGGAATGGGAAACAGAGATAGAGGAATGCTTTGTGGCCTGTGTAACTGAAAATGACATGCCTTTAGATGAAAAGGAATGGACAAAGGCAGTGTTGAATGACAAAATGTTGTGTGAGGTAATGCGCATGGTCAGAGTAGGCTGGCCTAAAGAAAAATGTCTACCTTCAGAGCTACAACCCTTTTGGAAGATCTCTGAAGAATTGTCCATCGAAGGTGACAAATTAGTTAGAGGGAAGAAGCTAGTTCCACCTTTATGTTTGAGGAGGAATTTGATTGCCGCATCTCATGCTGGTCATCTAGGGGCCACGATTACTAAAAGAAGGTTAAGATCTGATTTTTGGTGGCCAGGGATAGATAGAGAAATTGATGATTTTGTGAGAAACTGTACGAGATGTTACACCAGTGATAAGGTGTTAACTACTGAAGGTGTGACTAGTGCATTTGTTCCATCTCCCACGAGAGCTTGGCAAAAGCTTGGTTTAGATTTTCTTGGCCCTTATCACATTCTGCCTTCTGATATGAGATATTTTGTGGTTATCATTGACCATCTATCCAGATGGGTGGAAGTTGAACCGGTAAGGTTTCCTACTACTCAAGTGGTGATTAATTGTCTTAAGAAAATCTTCAGTCGTGAAGGTTTTCCGGAGCAAATTTTAACTGACAATGGAGTTCAATTTGTTTCATCAGAGATGTTCCAATTTTTGAGTAAATGTGGTATCAAGCATATAAGAACTCCACTTTATCATCCACAAAGTAATGGCATGGTAGAGCGATTTAATCGTGTCTTAGTAGACTGTATTCAAGCTTCTTACAGGAATCACTCATCAGTAGATCAGGCAATAAAGGAGCTAGTATGGTCTTATCGAACCACACCTCATGTTGCCACAGGGAAATCCCCTTTTGAACTAATGAGAGGAAGATTAGCTTCTACAGAAATATGTCGTTTTTGGATGATAAAGTTATTCCATGAAGGTTGTGACATGAAAGAGGCCTGGGAAGCTGCAGAACACCATGCCAATTTGAGTAGCTTACAGAGGTTAGACGAGAATAACAGATTTAAGTTTAAGGAGTTGCAAGTAGGTGATTGGGTTAAAGTAAAAAATCCTGTATTAGTTAAAAAGGGTTTATCCAAATATAAAGACTCGCAACAAATCTGTGAAATACGTAAGAATGCAGTAAAGCTATCTGATGGGAGTTGGTGGAGTACTTCACGTATTGCATTAGATCCGGTTGCCCGGACACAGGTGGAGAATACAAAACGGCTTGAGAATACTCATTTTAGCAAAAAAAGTAGTCCAGGTAGTGGGTACTATAAAAATAGAATAAGTACCAGAATTCGTCACAAACCTAAAAAATTTCAAGATTTTGTTGTGTATTAGCAATATTAGCATGATATTTATATGCATGTTTTATGTATTTCAACATATGTATATTACAGCAAGTTACAGTAATGTGGAAGTAATTTTTTTTTTCCTTTAGTTATGATGTTGTTTAATTTCAGTCTCCATTATTTCAGTCTTTCAAAAAAAAAAAAAAAAAAAAAAAAGGGGAAATAATGTGGTGATCTGTGTAAGCATGGAACATCTTGACATCATTTCTATGATGTCATAGAGTTCCATGTTCTATTGTGACAGTTGGAGCCAGAGAGAGCTTTGTGCCCCTTTTATGGATACACGTCTGTTTTATGCTCCTGTTATCTTTCGGATTAAATTCAATATAAAACCAATGCTGCTTTAACTGCCTTACTTCAATAATCTCACCCATAGTGACTAGTCAAGAGACAGCTTGAATAATGGCAACACAAACTTTACATGGGACACCCAATGAAATGACAGAATCGGAAGAAGTTGTGTTATGCAGATTCTTGACATAAGAAATTGCTAGAATTACTATGGTGGTCATTACAACCCTGGCAGTCGGTGTTAAAGCGGCGGTAAGACCACCAACAGGCCGGCGGTAACATTTTTGCAATTATGACCGTGGCGGAAACCGCCAACAAAGACAGCCACTTTAACACTCCGACCGCCACGGCGGTACAAACAAACAGCGCGGCGGTCACCGCCAACAGACAGGCTGGAGACCTCACACAGTATCACAACCTACCAATCCGCCACCTTTTCCAGGGATTCTGAAGGGAAAACGCTCACCTCTACACACCCCACGAGGAACGAGGACACCATGGATCCGGAACTCCAAATTCTCCCTGCGATAGTCTTCCTGCTCCTCTACCAGGAGCACGAACGCCAGAGGCGAAGCCCACAGTGAGTACTGCACCTACAACACAGGGGAGGGGGGAGGGAAAAAACAGGGACACACACACGCAACACCCCCACCCTCACCCACTACAACACACACACACTAATCCAGCATGATACATCACAGTCACACCCCCAACCCCCCCAGAAGAATGCAAAGACAAATCGAAATGAGTGTAACCATTGTAATATATAAAAGCAAGTACACAAAAATATATATTTACACCATTAACAAAATATACACCAAGCATAGTAGTCCAGGTAGTGCTCCAATTAAGTACCTGGAACACTGGGCCCACACGGTATGTGCGAGGCCCACACAAGATCCTCGCCCATGATGGAGAGAACACTGTAGGGGCATCAGAGAGCAACAAAACAGGCACCTCAGGGGGAGGGAAAGGGGGGGCACTTCAGCCGGTTGAGTGCACAACGCCAAATCCATGAGGGGGCCACATGCCCACTGTTCAATCCTGGGGAGTGCAAAGCCACAGTCTCTCAAGTCCCTACAGTGGGTGGGTTGCCCACTGTTCCATCCTGTGGAGTGCAAAGCCACAGTCTCTCAAGTCTATACAGTGGGTGGGTTGCCCACTGTTCAATCCTGGGGAGTGCAAAGCCACAGTCTCTCAAATGGATAACAGTCTCCACTGGTTCTGGAGGGGGCATGGGGCCCAGAGTGCTTTATCCTGCTAAGGACAGAGGTAGTGGATGGATCTTACCACTGGTTCTGGAGGGGACATGGTGCCCAGAGTGCTTCATCCTGCTAAGGACAGAGGTAGTGGATGGATCTCACCACTGGTTCTGGAGGGGGCATGGTGCCCAGAGTGTTTCATCCTGCCCGTGACGGACTCTGTAGCATCAGTGCCCTTGGCGCTCATGGGCCAGCGTTGCTTGAGACGGCGGTGCCCTGTTCAGCGGTGCTTGAGACGGCGGTGCCCTGTTCAGCAGTGCTTGAGGCGGCGGTGCCCAGTTCAGCGGTGCTTGAGACGGCGGTACCCAGTTCAGCAGTGCTTGAGACGGTGGTGCCCTGTTCAGCGGTGCTTGGAGCGGCGGGCTCCTTTGCAGTGACTCAGCTGCTGGCGGTCCTTCATGGCCCAGCGGGGCTTGTGCTGGCGGTCCTTCATGGCCCAGCGGGGCTTTTGCTGGCGCTCCTTCATGGCCCAGCGGGGCTGGTGCTGGCGGTGGCCTTCTTGGCAGCTGGGCTGGTGGCGGTGGCCTCCTGGGCAGCAGGGCTGGTGCTGGTGGTGGCCTCCTGGGCAGCAGGGCTGGTGCTGGCAGTGGCCTCCTGGGCAGCTGGGCTGGTGGCGGTGGCCTCCTGGGCAGCTGGGCTGGTGCTGGCGGTGGTCTCCTGAGCAGTTGGGCTGGTGGCGGTGGCCTCCTGGGCAGCTGGGCTGGTGCTGGCGGTGGTCTCCTGAGCAGTTGGGCTGGTGGCGGTGGCCTCCTGGGCAGCGGGGATGATGGCGGTCGTCTCCGCCATGCTGCTCTTCCCAGACTTGCTGAGTTTCTTGTGCCCCTTCCCCACCTTGAAGGTGTCGCAGCTGACTCCACACTCCCACCTGGACCCCTGGGAGTGGCTTTGGTGGCTGGAGTCTTCCCCCTTTCCCGCCGGGCACTGGGCAACTTCTGATGCTTCACAGGTGGGAGACTGTCTGTGCTGTGGCTCCGTGCCACACTGGCTGCCCTGGTGGCCGGTGCACTCCAGATTCCGGTGACTACAGGCACCACAGGTCCCGGAGATGTTGTGGCTGAGGTGCTAGTTTGGGACCTAGGAGACGGACAGGGTGGTGGAGGTGTGGGAATGAGGTCAAGGTTGGAGAGGAAAAGTTTTTGGGAGACACTGGGACGGGTAGCTGGAGGGGGTTTGGGAGTGGAGGAAGAGGTTGTGGTTGTAGGAGGTGTTCGTTTGCTGATGAAGGTGCATGCGCTGGAGGCTGTTGTGATGTGGATGGCTGTTGGGTGGGTGTGTGACTGCATTTACGTATCTTGGGAGGGGGCGTCACAGACACACTGGGAGAGGATACAGGGAAAATGTGAATGGTAGTGGGGGTGGTGACTGCACGTGAGCAGGGTGTGGTGGTGGGTGTGCTGGTGATGGTAGTAGTAGCTGTAGAGGTAGTGCTTGCAGGTGTGAGTGTAGATGAGACTGGGAGGGAGGAGGGAGACGAGGAGGAGGGGGACACAGTGGAGGCAGTGGATGTTGGTGTGTCTGCATGTGTGTGATGCTTGGTTGAGTGCCTGTGGGATGTGTGGTGCTTATGTGTGCCTGAGCTTCCCTTGTGTGTTGACGTGTGTGCATGCTGGTCTAGAGGTGTGCTAGGGATAGGCTGGGGTACAGGGGATTGGGTCTGGGTGGAGGAAGTTGGAGGGGGGAGGCTAGACACAGGGACAATGGCTGCCATCAGTGATGAGGCCAGAGTCTGAAAAGCTCGCTGAAGGCCCGCCTGACCAGAATGAATGCCCTCCAGGAATGCATTTGTTTGTTGCAACTGCCTTTCTACACCCTGGATTGAATTCAAAATGGTTGACTGCCCAACAGTGAGGGACCTGAGGAGGTCAATGGCCTCCTCACTGAGGGCAGCAGGGGTGACTAGGGCAGGGCCAGAGGTGCCTGGGGCGAAGTTGATGCCCACCCTCCCGGGTGAGCGGGCATGGGGCAAAGGTTGAGGGGCTGCTGGGAGGGCGGTGCTGGAAGGGGGGGTGGCGGCTGTACCTGTAGATGGGGGGGCACAGATGTTGCCGCCACAACAAGGGAGCACCCATCAGAGGACGAGTCTGTGTCACTGGTCTCAGCTCCTGTCCCCGCTGTGAAGCTCCCCTCGCCCTCCGTCCCACTGGTGAAGTCCGAGTCCGTAGTGTGGCCCTCCATGGCCATATGGGATGCAGCCCCCTCGTGCTCCGGTGCCACTGCTCCTCCGCCTGATGATGCTAATGCACACAAGAACAGGGAGACCACAAAAAGGGGGAGGGAACGACAGAAGAAAGACATGTTGAGTGCATGCATTACCGCTACCTTTGGCGGACACGACAGACACAGAAGCCCCATGCACTACGCTGTGCTCTTGGGCTCCACTGTTCAATTCCTGGGAAATGGCCTACTAGGCTATGGACGACATCTGCACACATGGATGACACAGGGGCTTGAATAGGTGTACTTGGCACTCTACAGAGGTGCAGTGGGGTGCCACATGGACTGCCTTACGGAGGGACCTTGCCGACGGAACTCGCCCTGGCCTAGGGAAACCCACAGCCCACCTCCCCCACCCAGACCTCTCCACTGCGCGCAAATTTAGTAGAATGAGAGTGTACTCACCCCCTTGTGGCTGCTGTGATGCCCTCAAGCGCCTATCCAACTCCGGGTACGCCACCGCTAGGTTCCTGAACATCAGGGGGGTCATGGTGCGACGGGCTCCCCTCCCACGTTGGGAGGCCATCCCCAGCTGAGCTTCTGCCGTCTTCTTGCTCCAGCGGTAAATGTCCTCCCATCTTTTCCGGCAATGGGTGCTCCGTCTGTGGTAGACCCCCAGGGTCTGGACATCCTTGGCGATGGCACGCCAAATATATTTTTTCTGGTGGGCGCTGACCTACATGAGTTGTACAGGGGGAAGAGAAACTTATTACCAACTGCACCGTCAAAGTGATTGGCCACCATCCCTACCCTTGCCATGTGGCACATGCACAAACCATCGTTTCATGCACGCCGCACTCTCCCCCTTCCTTCTTACATCCACCCCTCTCCACACAGGCATAGCCCATACAGCATGCTACCAGTGTACTTACCTGTTTGTCTGGAGGACCGTAGAGTAGCGTGTACTAGGGGTGGACCCCATCCACAAGTTTCTCCAACTCCTCCGATGTGAAGGCAGGGGCCCTTTCCCCAGTTGCACAAGCCATTGTCTCTTCCCGACCGAGTTCACAGCAGCACTTGCAGTGTAGGTCCTCTCCTGTCGAAGATCAGGTATCGAGTGATTGAACAGATAGAAAATGGCGGTCACGTCCACGTGGTGCGTACCATCACCGCTGGCGTACATCGTCATTGGCTCCTGGGACCCGTAGGGTCCAATGTTAACCAATGCAGTATTGCGCTGCGGTCTTCGACCACCTACCGCGACAGTGTACAACGCCAGCGCAGTTACCTCACATCCCATTGTCCCACTTTAGAGGTCAGGCAGCCGCCATTTCAGGGGACCACATGGCTTCATTTTTAACTGCGTCACACATACCTAGGCCTAGACTCAACACACATACAGTCCACTTTTTAGATTATGATTGGTGTTCTGTGTAAGCTGTGGGTACGTAACTCCGAGTTGTTTGACTCTGTGCTCGCTGTTGTCCTTCTTAGGCACCGTCCGCTGGGACATGTGAGGAGATGGCGGCATCCTCCAGTGTACCGACCGTTGGTGGACCTGTCGACTATGGAGGAAAGACATGTGATAATCACATACAAGCTTTACCGTGCTACAATCCAGGAACTGTGTACCCAGTTGGAGCCAGACCTGATGTAAGCTATCCGCCATCCCACAGGAATCCCCCCTCGAGTGCAGGTGCTGTCAGTACTCTATTTCCTTGCAAGTGGGTCATTTCAAACAACAATGGCCACAGAATCAGGGATGTCCCAGCCCACGTTTTCCAATGTGCTGTCCAGAGTGTTGTCTGCCCTGCTGAAACACATGCAGAGCTACATCGTTTTCCCTCAGGTGGAGGATTTGCCTACAGTGAAAGTTGATTTCTGTGCCCTGGGACATATTCCCAGCATCATAGGTGCCATTGATGGGACCCATTTGGCTTTGGTCCCCCCCACAGGAGTAAACAGGTGTACAGAAACCGGAAGAGTTATCATTCGATGAATGTACAGATGGTATGTTTAGCCGACCAGTACATCTCCCATGTGAATGCCAAGTTCCCTGGCTCAGTGCTTGATGCCTACATCCTGCGGAATAGCAGCATCCCTTATGTGATGGGTCAACTCCAGAGGCACTGTGTGTGGCTATTAGGTGAGCACATGGAAGCTAGCCAGTGGTAATGGTTGTCTGGGTCTGGGGATATCCCTCCAGGTTAGTGTGTGTCTAAGAGTTGTCCCTCGCCATTTTCAGGTGACTCTGGTTACCCCAACTTGTTATGGCTACTGACCCCAGTGAGGAATTCCAGGACATGGGCAGAGGAACACTACAATGAGGCCCAAGGTCGAACTATGAGGGTGATCGAGCGGACCTTCGGCCTCCTGAAGGCCAGGTTCAGGTGCCTCCATGTGACAGGTGGATCCCTATTCTACTCACCAAAGAAGGTGTGCCAGATCTTCGTGGCCTTCTGTATGCTTCCCAACTTGGCTTTGCGACCACAGGTGCCTTTTCTGCAGGAGGATGGTCCAGATGGCGGTGTTGTTGCAGCTGTGGAGCATGTGGACAGTGAAGAGGTGGAAGCAGAAGAAGAAGACATGGACAACAGGGACACAGTGATCCAGCAATATTTCCAGTGAAACACCGGTAAGAATACAAACCTGCCTACTACATGTACTTAAACACTACTACCTCTCTACTGTCTGTCGTTTTCACCCAGTGTATGGTCACTGAGTTGTCACTTTCCCTTATGATTTCACAGATCTGGGTCCCACAGTGTGACATCTGCTTTGATTCCTCATGGACTAGAGCTGTGTAACATAGGTATGATGACATTACAAGTGAAAGAGCTTTTTGCCACAGTAATTGCCCATACAGTATTCCGAAATCACAGACTGACTCCAGATTGTTTTGTGCTTTAAGGGTATTTATGTTAGTGCTCAAAATTGGAGGGGGTAGCAAAATGGTGAGGGGTGATTGTGGAAGAATGTCTGTGGCAGAGTCCAGTCTATTAGTCTCACAGGTGCATTGGCTAAATGGGCATAGGAAGTGGAGCTGGGGCAGTTTAACTATGGACAGGGTGACAAAGTGGGACAGTAGGATGACAATCAGGGTGGTCTCATTTCTTGGCGGGGTCTTGGCATCGTTCTCTGTCTTGTTACTGGATCTCAGGGACCATTTGCGAGGTGGTTCTCCCTCTGCAGGGGGTGGGGTGCTGGTGTGGTGGTCCTGTGGCGGTGCCTCCCGTCCACTAGCGCCGGCGGAGGTGGTGGGCATTTCATTGTCCATGCTAGTATCAGGGGCCCCTTGAAGTGCCACAGTGTCCCTCCTGGTGTTGAGTACTTCCTTCAGCACCTGTACGATGGTGCCCAGGGTGGAACTGATGGTTCTGAATTCCTCCCTGAAGCCCATATACTGTTCCTCCTGCAGGCGCTGGGTCTCCTGAAACTTGGCCAGTACCGTTGCCATTGTCTCCTGGGAGTGGTGGTAGGCTCCATGATGGAGGAGAGGGCCTCGTGGAGAGTGGGTTCCCTGGGCCTGTCCTCCCCCTGTCACACAGCAGCCCTCCCAGTTCCCCTGTGTTCCTGGGCCTCCGTCCCCTGGACCGTGTGCCCACTACCGTTGCCCCCAGGTCCCTGTTGTTGTTGGGGTGGTGGGTTAGCTTGGGTTCCCTGTAGTGGTGGACACACTGCTGATTGACGTGTCCTGGGGACTGAGGTATGAGCCAGCTGGGTGGGTGCTGTGCTGGTGTTTCCAGAGGGGGGAAGCTCTGTGGTGGCCTGTGACTGGGTGTAGGGAACCAACTGTCCTGAGGTCCCCGATGGGCCGTGATGGTCATCTAGATCCAGTTGGACAGAGGTGCTGTCATCACTGTGGGCCTCTTCTGTTGGTGGTGTGGACCTCTGTCCGGTGATGTTGGGTAGGGGTCCTGCAGGGGTATAAAAGGATGTTTAATACATCTGTGTGTGCCATGGTGTGGAATGGGTGGGTGACTGTGTACCCCAGTGCTTGCATTCCTGTGTGGGACCTTGTGTGATGATGGTTTAAGGGGGTGTATGGGTATGTGCAGTGGCCATGCTTTAGTGATGTGTGTCCATGCGATGTTGTTGCATGCAGGGTTTGGTGTTTGGATGGGTGGGTTGTGATGTAGGGCATTTGTGAGGAATTAGAGTGATGGGGGTGAGGGTGAGGGTGGGGGTGGGGGTATGTGCTGGCATGCAGGTAGGGTGGGGGATGCAATAGTTAAGATTTTACTTACCAGAGTCCATTCCTTCACCTACTCATGCGAGGCCCTCAGAATGCAGAATCGCCAAGACCTGCTCTTCCCATGTTGTTAGTTGTGGGGGAGAAGGTGGGGGTCCGCCGCCAGTCCACTGAACCGCAAGTTAGTGTCTTGAGACCACGGAACGCACCTTCCCCTGTAGGTCGTTCCACCTCTTCCTGATGTCCTCCCGATTTCTTGGGTGCTGTCCCTCTGCGTTGACCCGGTCCACTGTTCTTCACCATAGCTCCATCTTCCTTGCAATTGAGGTGTGCTGCACCTGTGATCCGAATAGCTGTGGCTCTACCCGGACGATTTCCTCCACCATGACCCTGAGCTCCTCCTCTGAGAACCTGGGGTGTCTTTGCCATACCATGGGGTTTAGGTGATGTGTCAGGTGATAAGTGTGCTGATATGTAGTGGTGTGAAATGTGAGGTGTGTGGAAGTTATGTGGGTGATGGTGTTGTGTGGCTGTGGATGCTAGTGTTGTTGATGGTGGTGTCTCTCTCTGGCCTTCGTTCGTGAATTTTGGTCGTAGGGGTTTGTGGGTGATGTGGGTTTGTGCTTTATATTGGATTGGGTGTGTGGGAGTGGTGTGTGTATGTGTATCAGGTGTGTGTATTTCGATTTGTCCAATGTGGCTGTGTTTTGTAAATGTGTGTGTATTTTGAGCGTGGATTCGTGTGTCATGATAGTGTGGGCGTATTTCTGTTGGCGTGACGGTGGAGGTTTTGTTTTCGCCAGTTTATCACTGACCTTTGGTGTGGCGGACTTATGTGGGTGTCTGAATTTTGGCGGATTCCGTGCTGTGGGTCATAATAGCTGTGGCAGTTTTCCGTGGCCGCGGCGGTGTGTTGGCGGTCTTCTGCACGGCGCTAAGCAGCTTTTACCGCCAATGTTGTAATGACCGCCTATGTCTCCTACAGACCAACAATGGAATCTATGACTATATTCTGACACGTCCCCCTGTAAATACTTTGATTGCAAAGATTAGAAGTGAAATAGGTGAAGGGTGGGTATGTCCAGTCATACAATTACACAAGGAAAAAAACATGTTCAGGGTGTCAATCCAACATATATTAGTTGCTGGGAAGAAGTACTTGGTTCTGTTTTTTCAATGTACAAAGCACTTTACATCTGCTTGCGTAAGTAGCAACTCCTTATGGCATGCACGTTTAAAAGAATGTTGCTCTTTTAGAGTGCTATATATGGGAGACGTAGATGCCATACAAAGTGTTTGGAAATTTTTTATGGCAAACTTGTTAGTGTGCTTCAAAATTACATGGATTCTTGGAACAAAAAACAACCCATTATTCCCACCAGGACCTGCGTGTGTGCATGTATGTATGTGTGTGTGTGTGTGTGTGTATATATATATATATATGTATATATATATATATATACATATTTATTTATATATATATATAGATATATAAAAATAACATTGGTGCTCCTTTTCAGGAAACCCGTTATGTGTATATCAACTGTAACCCATTTCATTAAAGGATTTCATATACCACTCAATGAGAATATCACC
Organism: Pleurodeles waltl; assembly: GCF_031143425.1. NCBI lineage: Eukaryota > Metazoa > Chordata > Amphibia > Caudata > Salamandridae > Pleurodeles > Pleurodeles waltl. The sequence continues at coordinate 530,603,631 of NC_090449.1, forward strand.
ATTAAACCGTGGTAACACCACATAGCCTTTGTCAAAGAAAAGTTACTGTATGTATTCTCTAGTTTGAAATCTTCTCTTATGTCAAGTGGGTACATAATACAATCAACCTGTTTGTGACAATAGTGCAGGTGACGCAGTGAGTGAGCAAGGCGCAAAAAATGATTAAATACAGATACATTTTTTTTTTTTTTTTCAGTCCCTAGACTCTGTAACAATTTCTCATGAAACCTGTTAACAATTCACAGCTACTCCCTAAATGTAGTCCTTATTATAAACCACGGGATCTTTTTATCACCGATTTAACCCCAAGGACACCTATACGATCTCTTCAAGACAAGTCATCTGACTTTTGTTAACACCATATAGCCCACTGTGTATATTTCTGAGTCCCAATATTGAATCAATTGTTCCAACTCACAGTCTTAAAGGAGCACCAGAATTGCAAACTCGACCTTCTTGAATCACAGCCCAGATGTGCTTCCTATTTCACCCTCTGCTTCTTAATGAATAGTGTGGAACAGAGAAATGTGTAAGCAATCGAGTAACAATCAGAAAGCCTATAATGAGTACCTTAGCATATTGTTATGTCAATTCCATCGGATATGCTAATGTGAGACAGGGTTGAGTCGATCCATAAATGGAAATTGTACAATGTCCATATAACTAACAAAACCATACTAAAGGGTCCATGAGGTCCATTTAGGACAGAGATGGCAAAAAAAAAGGATAACCAAAGACTCTATGGTAGTGGCTCTATCAGGTTCACGCAAAGGCGAGGGTGATGTAAACCCCTACTGTCCCATTACACCAGAGTGTTCAGTTCATGAGGTCTATTCAGTAGTGTATGTACATCACACAAGGATAACCAAAGGCACTACATATGTACATTTTGAAGGATGCACAATGATGGATTCACAGAGGTTGTGATTTGTTCAAGGTGTGCTGGCCAAAAGTATACGTCTTCCATCATGACTGAGTGTTGCATAGGCAAAGTGCCACAAGTTATGTGACTTGGAACGGTAACTATGTTCATGGATTAGAACAAGACACAGTATCAATGTATATCTCATACCTTTTGCTTGGCTACATATAGCGAATGCCTGCAGCATATTCTGCCAGAAATGATGGTTACTTGAAACCGGTGTTTCGAACATGACGCCACAGCATCTTATTCACATGTGAATACCTCTTTCTCACTATGCAGGGTCTCAGCATACCTGGGACCAGTGGTCAAATACATCTTGGCTGTTTGTGCCAAATGTATTACTATTTAAAACATTGCTAGAGAAAGGTTGGATACACAATGCAATGAAGTCGCAAAATCCTAATTTTTGGATTACTCATGATGAAGTTGGAATGCTATTGGCTGTATGTGTGGTTTAACATGCTAAAATCAATGGCAAAATGGCCATTAAGGCAATGATCCTTTTTGGGCAGGATGCCAGCACATTTGACTCACCCATATGGATTTCTGTGCTTAGGTAACAAGGTGCACAGATGGTGACTTGGGCAGAGTGGGGCACCAATAAGGACAACAAGAAGCACAGACGACAAGCAGATCAACTGCAAATAGTGGGTGTATTAAAGAGGGGTCACCTGGGAGGACCCAGGTCAGAGGTAGGCTTAGTGTTGCTTTTAGTGAGCGTTGTTTCCTACGTGATTGTCATTAGACAGCGGTAAACCGGACACGGCTGGTGTGAGCAGCATTGAATGAGTCTCAGCTTGCTTTTAGTTAAGAAATGAAAATGACACAAAAGGCAATGCTAGTAGGTACAAAGGCAGTGGAGAAAAAAAAATGGAAGCCATGCATATTGGTGACTTGTGAAGGTTTTAGTGTGCTAAATAAAATATATGATGGTTTGCATCAGTAGCATGCTGTGTCACTCCACATGGGTATAGGCCACTTAGAGCATATCAGTTCAATCAAGGCACAACAATTAGTATGAATACAAGTATTCTCTTTCTCAAGTCATTTCAGCAAAAGTATATTTATCAATTCAGTGGATGCACTTTTGAAGGAATGTTAATAAAGCTGAAACAACATGGCGGTGTGCCCAGAATTCACTTTTGTCAAACGTGTGGGTCACATAGGCTCTCATTATTCTGAGACTACTGGATTTTGAGCGGCAGAATTTTCCTCGGTGTGGGAGACTAAGGCCCTCATTCTGACCCTGGCGGTCTTTGACCGCCAGGGCGGAGGACCGCGGGAGCACCGCCGACAGGCCGGCGGTGCTCCAATGGGGATTCCGACCGCGGCGGTAAAGCCGCGGTCGGACCGGCACCACTGGCGGGCTCCCGCCAGTGTACCGCCGCCCCATTGAATCCTCCACGGCGGCGCAGCTTGCTGCACCGCCGCGGGGATTCCGACCCCCCCTACCGCCATCCAGATCCTGGCGGTCCGACCGCTGGGATCCGGATGGCGGTAGGGGGGGTCGCAGGGCCCCTGGGGGCCCCTGCAGTGCCCATGCCACTGGCATGGGCATTGCAGGGGCCCCCGTAAGAGGGCCCCTACATGTATTTCACTGTCTGCTGCGCAGACAGTGAAATACGCGACGGGTGCAACTGCACCCGTCGCACAGCTTCCACTCCGCCGGCTCGATTCCGAGCCGGCTTCATCGTGGAAGCCTCTTTCCCGCTGGGCTGGCGGGCGGTCTGAAGGCGACCGCCCGCCAGCCCAGCGGGAAAGTCAGAATTACCGCCGCGGTCTTTCGACCGCGGAACGGTAATCTGACGGCGGGACTTTGGCGGGCGGCCTCCGCCGCCCGCCAAGGTCAGAATGAGGGCCTAAGTCTAACCCACTGCAGGTAACACCTGTCGCTCTAATCTGGGTTTTGCTCCAGCTAACTAGCAGCGCCTCATCTCTACCCGAGGGCAGGGATGACTGGGCAGCTGAGCGCAAGACATATATGGTTTCTCAGGGAAGCCGTGGTCACTCAGGTCTCATCCGTTTCTCTCAGTTACATTAGTCTCATATACACAATGACAAACAGAGGCAGTATATGTTTCAATAAAGATTTTAATGAAGCGACTGCATCTTAGCTAGCAAAGCGTAAGCTGCAATACTAGGATGACACAGCATGACAGTATTAAAATTGTGACAAGGAGAGTTAAGCATAAGACTATCACTACCATGTTGTCACTACAGTCAATAGACTAATTCCTACCTAGGCTAAAATAGAGCACAGCATGTTAAGCTCTAATTCTGCCCTTCAGGTTCCCCTGGGAAGACATCGTCCCTCATACCTCAACAAAGGCCTTCGGGCTGCAAAACAGCAATAGCGAACCATTCAGCAATCAGCATACAGAAGTGGTTCTCTGGCTGGAATCTCCCTCTAACGTGTAATGGACAGGGAAGTGTTTTTATAATAAAACAACTAATATTCTGTGAAAATGTCCGTATGTAAGGATACCATGTCCACTGGTAATGTACCTTGCTGTAGCCTTGGAAAAGCACAGAATGAGCAAGAATGTCTTGTTTGAGAATAGAGTGCTGGCCTAGGCAAAACAGTTAGATAAACAGAAAATAAAACAAGACCGTAAAAGTGGCTAAAAAGATATCTAGTTTAGGTTTAGAGTGCACTACAGCTTGGCCTAGTGTGTTAAAATAACGTGCATGGAGCTATAGCTAAAATGGCTACACAACAAGTGGATGCACTTTAAGCAAAATAATGATTGCTCATACAGCAGTTTACTAAATTGGGGGAGGGAAGTCCTTAGCCACAGTGACAACATGATAGGCCCCCAGATCCCTTTTAAATGATGCTGCTTCTCTTTTACTCACTCCACTACACAAATACAAAATTAAAAACATACCAAGAATCGAGCGGCCGAACATGGCGGCCACCTTCTGAGGAAGCTCCTGGTGACCTACAGTAATCTGTCCTAATCCTCCCATCATCGGCCCCCTATGGGACATGAAGATACACCAGCGACCTGGCCCAGTGCCTGGATGTGCTGGTATTGCGATGTCGGGTGCTGGCTGTGCACGGAGGGTGCCTCGACATGGTGCTGATGGCAGCACTTGGCTGGCACTGACTCACATGGCAGGAGCGGACGCTGAGTTGGGAGGGGGGCGGCATCCCATCCCACGATCCTTGTGGTGTGGATCTGTGGCCCTAGGGATCTCCCGTGAGGATGCAGGAGGTGAGGAGGAGTCAGAGTCCCAGGGCTGAGGTCCATATCCTGACAGTGAGGAGGAGGACCGGGTCAGGGGCCTCTGGTGGTCAGCATGGTCCGGTGTGGTGGTTGGTGCCCCTGATATCCCTGAGGGTGATGTGCCTCCCGTGATCAATGGCCCCCTAGTGATGAGAGAGATGGGACCACCGGTTCCTGAGGTCCTGGAAGGGGAATCTCCTGGCCCAACGGCAATGTGTAGAGGGTTGGCCCAGACGGCCTGATATTGTACCAGGGGCCTGTGCAGAGACCCACACCAGTTGGGCATAAGCCTGGTCCGCAAACCCTGATCTTTGTGCCCTGGGCGGAATTGGTTCATCACTGGGTCTGCGTGCGGCCTGACTTCCAGGAGTGGGGTGCTCGGGGCTGCCACACACGGAAGTGGACATCTGTTGGGCCCTTCTATGCCTTTAGGGTGATTTAGCAGACATCCAGGGCTGGACTGACCTTGGGAATGGCTGCTGAGCAGGGCAGGACATTCAGAATGCAGTAGAATGACTCGCCGAGGCTGAAACTAGGGTCTCTGGAGTGGAAGACTGTGTGCACACCTGGCAGCGGAAGGTTCAGATATTTGAGGTGATTACCAAAAATTTGCCGATGCGGGTTGACAATGCTGAGTGGAAAGCTGGCAGAAACAATTTGCGATTTGTGGGATTCCCCGAGGCCTGCAAGGGAAAAGCAGCTGATGTCTTTTTTGCCAAATGGATCCGTTCACAGATGCCCGATGGGTCCCTGTCAACATGTTTCATAATAGAAAGGGCATACACTATCAAAGAAGCTGCCTCCTTGAGCACTTCCAGGTCTGTTAATATGGCTAGAGATGTCATCCTTTAAGATGCCCGTAAGAAGTCCAAACTTACCAATCAAAACTCTTCCATCATGATCTTTACAGATTATACAAAGATGGTGCAGCAGCAGAGACAGATTTTCACTAAATCCAAACAAAGATTACAAGAGCTCAACCTATTGTATACACTGGTTTACCCAGCTTGGATGAGAGCTGTTTATGAGTCACAGACGCATTTTTTTGATACTTTGGTGCTCCGCTGGACTGATGAGAAGGTGGGGATGCGGCCTCATACTCCACCACATGTAGACTTGGACTCCTCCCAGGGTCCAGATGGGTTACGTCACACCACAGCTTTCAAGAAAAAGCAGAACAGATCCCGCTCTAAATGGTGAAGCTGAGGGCAGGAGTTAAAAAATAGAGGAAGGATGGAGCTGTGTAGGGGAAGATTAGGATACATGTTGCTCTCAAAGAAATACTGTTTTGCAGTGACACAGCTTGTTCCAGGGGCTGATGACAGTGGAAAGATGTGCAATGTTGCCACCTTAATGCTTAGATATAGGGGTTAGGGGTCCATTCGTTTCAAAACGTGGCTACCCCAGTTGGGGTTCAGTAAATTGCATACCACAATAAATATTTCAGAGATCCTAGAGTTTGGGGTGGGGGGTTGTTTGCTTGTATTGTTGGGTTACATTTAGGCATGTTTTTGCATTCTGCACCCAAGTGTTTTCTCCCACAATCCAAATAGACATTTATGCACATTTACATAGAGGCTATGGGGTGCCCAATGCAGCATCTGGAGGTGTTAGTTCTTGTCATGGAATATGCAGAGGTGCTCAACAGTATTAAGCATGGAGCAGTTCTGAAAGATGCAAAACAGGCTGGGGCACTCATTTTAATGTTGCAGAAGACACTTCTACTAGGGACTAAAGCCCCATGCCTGGCTAGATATGGATATCATTACATTTACTATTCCAGATTTGCTAGAGGCTCTAGGGGCACCTCCATACTAATTCAACAGGTCTGGATGGATCAGCTGGGCTGTTATACAGCTGTGACCGGTGTACTATATGGGAAGCCCCTTACCTTGTGTTGTGTATGCTCCCTCCTGCACTGGTACAGCCACTATTAGTAAGCTTGACTCGCTTGTGCGGATCCTTCTCTGGGGTGCTTCTGCTGCTCGGGGAAGACTGGAATGCTGTTCTGCAGCTCAGTGTGGACAGGAGCCATGAACCACAGCCGCAAGGGCCAGAGAGAATGCTGGCTGGGCTGGTGGGGGCACTGGGGCTCACTGATGTATGGAGGCTGCACAATCCCACACAGCCAGGCTTTACATACTTATCAACAGTCCTTGGTTCACTTTCTCTGATTGACTATTCCTTTATTCCCGAAATGCATGCATAAAGAAGTAGTCGCCAGGGAATTATCTGATCATTCTACACTTTTAATGACATTGCTTATAGGCCTGGCTACAACCTCCTTCCGGTGGCATATGTCGCCTGACATTTGCTGAATCCCGAATATCGCCAGACTATGTTCGGGGAATAGCGAAATACCTTACTCATAATGTGGGATCTGTTGCGAGTACTGTTACGCTGTAGGAGGCACTCGAGCCTGAGTTTATTGGCATCAAAATTAGCTTCTGTGCAGAGAAACCAAGAAGTAGAACACAATACATTGACACTCTGGAGGCACATATTCTATTTCTTGAAAAAAGTGAATCGACCTTGACTGGCAAAGAAGAATGTAGGTAACTTGCCTTGCCGCATCAAAGATTAGGCCAGCCCCTGATGAATGAAGCTAAACTTATATGGCGCGCCAGGCAGACTAGAATCTACCAGTGCAGAGACAAATCGAGGAAAGTATTACACCGGCACTGTCAACATCAATCATGCGCACAAAACCTACTGTTACTTAAGGATGAACATGACACCCTGATCCCTGACACACAAACAGTGGACCAAAAATTTGCCGCCTTTTATAAGTCAGTCTACTCCAAACAGGAGGTACTCATACTCAAGTTGATCATGGATTTTGTGAGTGACTTACCCATGCGTACATTATCTGCGGATGCTCGTTTGAGCCTTGTGGAGGTCTTGCCAGAAAATGAACTCAATGTTGCGCTGGCAGGTCTTCATAAGGGCAAAGCTGACTGCCCCAATGGCTTCTTGTGTGAATTTTTGAAGGATTAAATGTCTCATTTGAGGAAACATCTAGTAGAAACCATCCACACTGCGGTGGAGGAGGGGCAGCTTCCATCGGACTGGCTGCATGCCAAAATTGTGGTGTTTCAGAAGCTGGGCTGCCCACCAGAAGACCCTTCCTCTTATCACCCAAATTCATTATTAAATATTGAGGTCAAACTCCTGGCGAGGGCACTTGCAAATAGGCTACAGCCCTATATCCCAGAGTTAATTCATCCGTACCAAGCTGGGTTAATGCCGGGTCAGGAAACACACCATTATTTACAGAGAGCCTTCAATGTGATCGTTCTGGCCAGTTACCTTGAAGGCCCAGTGGCCATTTTATCAGCCAACCTCAACAGAAAATTCCACTTGGTTGATTAGACATACTTATTCGCTCTAGTACGTAGGCTGAACTTTGGTCCCGGAATCACTTCATTTGTTTGTTTAATATATACAGATATTACAGAGTCCATCAGAATTGCTGGGCACACTTCTGAGTCCTTTCAGATACAATGGGGTACATTGTATCTGAAAGGGGTACAATGGAGTGTCCTCTTTCACCAATACTATTCGTGCTGCTAATCGGGCCCTTGGCTAAAAGAGTCTGAATAGATCCACTGGTTAGAGACTTTGGGCCAGATGTAGCAAACTTTTGCGTGTCGCAAATGGCCCGAATCGCAATTTGCGACCTCAAAAAATCGGAAATGGGATGCAAAAATCCCATTTCCAACTCACAAAGTGCGACGCGAGCCATTACCGACTCGCAAAAATAGCGACCCCATTTTGCGACCCGCAAATAGGAAGTCGCAATTTGCGAGTCGCAAACCATATGCAATAACCATTTGCAAATTGCAACTAGTCGCAAAAAGCCCATTTTGCACTTCCCATTTACCACTAACTCAGAGCAGGTGGTAACCATTACCAAAGTATAAAAGGAGACCCAGAAGTCATCTGGGTTACTCAAGATGGCGGAGATATATGTGATAGGAATGAGGAGGAGAGCCCACGCCACCCAGCAGAGGAGGAGCCAGAGACAGGAGAAGATATACAGAACCAGGCAGACACTTTTCCAACAAACTGAGGAGGAGATTTATGATAAATATAGACTCAGCAGTGGAGCTATACGAGATTTAATAGAATTACTCAAACCACAGCTACAACGCCAGACTGTGCGCGGCTGCGCCATCCCTACGCATGTGCAAGTGCTTTGCTCACTGCACCTCTTGGCCTCGGGTAGCTATCAGGGGGTCATTGCAGTGGCAGGTGGGGTATCCCAAAGTTCACTCTCAAGGTTCTTCAGGGCATTCCTGGATACCTTACTCAAACACATGTCCAGATACATATACCTACCCAGGAATGAGGCAGAAATCAAAAGCACCAAGTTGGAATTCTACAGGATTGCCAACTTCCCCCATGTCATAGGGTGTGTAGACGGGACACATATACAAATATGCCCTCCTGCAAACCTGGAATATCTATTCCGCAATAGGAAGTGTACCCACTCACTCAACATCCAGGTGGTATGTGACACCCATTATGTTATCACTGACATGGTTGCCAAATTCCCAGGGAGTACATATGACTCTTACATTTTCAGGCACAGTGGGATACACCAAATCCTAGAACGTGGGGAGTTTGGAGACGGATATCTCCTAGGTATAGCTGAATACACCTTGCAGACATACACAAAGGTCCATGTGGAACCCATCTATGCCCAGCTAACATTGTACATTTTGTGCCACACAGGTGACAGTGCATATGCACTGCGACCATGGATACTTACCCCATACTTAACACCCAGCAATGAGACAGAGAGGCGATACAACAGTGCACATAAGAGGACCAGAAATATCACAGAGCTGACCTTTGGACTGCTGAAAGCTAGATTCAGATGCCTCCACAGAAGTGGAGGTGCCCTCCAGTATACCCCAATAACAGCTTTCAAGATTGTTGTCGCATGCGCTATCCTGCACAACATTGCCACCAGACGTGTGCTACCTCTCACCCCAGAAGACCCAGATTTGGAGGATGAAGAGCAAGAGCTACCACATCGCCATCATGCGGCTAGAAGCATCGCAAATCAAGGCAGACTGAGATGGGAACACATTGCAAACCAATACTTTGGAAGGTACATGCTAACTGTCACCACACTCACTAATGTCACACACAAAGAGTCCAGGTGTGAAGAGGAACTAACAAGTGTTTTAATTTGTGCAACAAAAAATTAACTATATACAATGACAACAGTTCAGGGGCTGTAACAGTCCTCCTGGCATGAGGACACATTGACCTTGTGTGCCCCAACCCCAGGACAGTGTGGAGCTCATATCCGACGCCGGCCTCGGCCAACAAGGCTGGTACCAGGGGTGTCAGCAGTGCCCTGCCTTGCGCTTCCACTGTGCAACACCTTGGTGTCACTGGCAGAGACACTGCTGATGGTGGAGCCCTCCTCGCTGTCTTGTGACGTGTCAGCCGCGCCCCTGGCCACCTGCCGTGTCTCCATAATATCGACAGCGTGGATGAGATGGCCCAGTCCACGTGCCATATCACTGGCAAAGTGGCCCATGTCAACTTGGAGGCTGACCGTGCGCCTAGAAAGGCCAGTAGTGTTCACAGCCAGCCTGACTATTGATGCAGACATGCGGTCCAGCCGGTTAAGTAGCTGCCTGTCACGACGCCTTGCACCCTCTGTCTCGGTTAGGAGTCCGGCCACAAGTTGTGTCATAGAGAGTGCAAGGTCGCCCACATGTGTGTTCATTTGTTGCAACTCCGTGTGTACAAGCTGCATGCGTCTTCCTTGGTTTCGCTCCATGCGCTGTAATGCCCCTGTAATTCTCCTAATCTCCTGTGTTTGCAGGCACTGACCCCGTAGGAGTGAGGCCTCAGCACGTGACATGGAGGCGTCCCCTGACTCTGCCTGCCGCTCTGATGTTACATTTACACGTCGCCTGCGACGCAGTGGAGGCTCCGTGTCTGCTACAATGGCACTGTAACTGGGACCAGGTGCTGGATCACACACGAGTATGACAACTGGAGTATCATGAGGGGACTGAGTGTTGGTGGTGCAGGTCTCAGTGGTGGCTGGTCCTGATTCTTCTGTTGGCTGCTGGCTGACCAGTGGCCCCTGGATGCTTTGTCTGGTGGGGGTGTTTTGTGGGAGACCTGTGGGACATAGAGAACACAGTCAGTATCTACTATCTGTTATATGCTTCCTAATAAACTGTTGCCTATCAACTGCCTACTTGACTACATTGCCCATAATGCACCATTCTGGTGGTTGCTACTCTGAAATGGAGCTATTTTGGTTGTGCATGCTGCTGTGTATTGGGTGGGTGGGGGTATGGCATTATTGAGGGTACATGCATGTCTCATGGTACTCACCGGTTGATGTTCCTGGTTCTGATGTATCCAGATCTCCCATCCTGCACACTGCCTCTGGCTCAAGGGTCTCCTCAACTCTTTCCTCCAGGAGTGTGGGTGGTGGTATTGTGGACAGTCCCCCTCCAGTGTTCCTCATCTCCCGGAGCCGCTCTGCCACCCTCTCCTTGATCCGGGAGCGCAGGTCATTCCACCTTTTTTTGAGTTCTTCGATGCTCCGGTGGCTGACACCCAGGGAGTTCACTTTGTCTTGGATGTCCATCCATATTTTTCTCTTTTCCACCTCTGGCACGGTGAGGGCTGCCCTCCCAAATAGTTGGTCAAGGTGCTGGCAGCACTCCTCTGTCTGCACCTCCAGCTCTTTCTCTGCAAATTTAAGTTTGCACTTCCTTGGTGTCTCAGCAATGGTAGCTGCTGTTCACTCTGTTTGCAGTTCTGCTGTTAAAATGGATGTGGTCCTCCTTCCTCCCAGGTGTATTTCTAAACTTCCTGGCTGTGATGTCATCATCATGAGCCAGGAAGTGTTTTCCAGTGTATCCTGCAGCACCTGCATTCAATTTGCAGCACAGTCGCAATTTGCGACACCCACTCACAAATTGCGTGTTCGTTTTTAGTGCAGTCGCAAAAAGTGACCTCGCAAACAGTGGACTCGCAATCTGCCTTTCGACTTCATTTGCGAGTCGCAAATTGAAGTCGCGTTTTCTTCTTGGATAACATTTAGCGAGTCGTAAATTGCGTGTCGCAACGACTTGCAATTTCCGACTCACTAAGGGGCATATTTATACTCCGTTTGCGCCGAATTTGCGTAGTTTTTTTCGACGCAAATTTGACGCAAAACTAACTCCATATTTATACTTTGGCGTTAGACGCGTCTAGCGCCAATGTTCATGGAGTTAGCGTAATTTTTGGGCGTGAACACCTTCCTTGCGTTAATGAGATGCAAGGTAGGCGTTCCCGTCTTAAAAAATGACTCCCAGTCATGTGCGTGGTATTTATACTCCCGGGCAAAAATCACGCCCGGGAGTGGGCGGGGCAAAAAACCCTGCATTTGCGCCTCTTTTTAACACCTGGGTCAGGGCAGGCGTTAAGGGACCTGTGGGCTCAGAATGAGCCCAGAGGTGCCCTCCCCTGCCCCCAGGGACACCCCTTACCACCCTTGCCCACCCCAGGAGGACACCCAAGGATGGAGGGACCCATCCCAGGGAAGAAAAGGTAAGTTGTGGGAAGTATTTAAAAAAAAAAAAAATTGTGGCATAGGGGGGGCCTGATTTGTGCCCCCCTACATGCCACTATGCCCAATGACCATGCCCAGGGGACATAAGTCACCTGGGCATGGCCATTGGGCAAGGGGGCATGACTCCTGTCTTTGCTAAGACAGGAGTCATGTTAATGGCATCTGGGCGCCCAAAAAAAATGGCGCAAATCGGGTTAAGACGATTTTTTTGCCTCAGCCTGACTTGCCCCATTTTGGGACGCCCAAACGCCATTTTTCCCTACGCCGGCGCTGCCTGGTGTACGTCGTTTTTTTTCACGCACACCTGGCAGCGCCGGTCGGCTAACGCCGGCTAACGCCATTCAATAAATACGGCGCCCGCATGGCGCTTCAGAATGGTGTTAGCCGGCGCTAATTTTTTTGGCGCAAAACTGCGTTAGCGCAGTTTTGCGTCAAAAAGTATAAATATGGCCCTAAATTTTTCCTACCTACATCTGGTCCTTTGACTGGTCCCCATATATCTTGGATAGGATTGTGCTATATGCAGACAATATACTAATCTTTCTGTCAGGTTCCAACATTAGTGTGCCCTGTATACTCAAGATGTTACATATCTTTAGTGAAACATCTGGCATATTCATAAATTTGATAAGTCTGCCATCCTACCTCTCAATGGATATGGCGGTCCCATATCCTGGACACCAGGTATTTGGGTGGAGGATAAGGGTCTTAAACATCTGGGTGTGTATTTGTCAATAGACAAAGATTGGTCATGGAGCAAAAATATTGAGCTGATGCTGAGCAAGACACTGGAGGAGATCAAAACATGGTTGCTTCTTCCCCTTCCCCTTATAGGAAGCTCTTCAATTTTTAATATGGTGTCCCTGCCTAGGCTGTTAAATAAACTTGAGAATGTTCCATTTGCCATCCCGTGCTAGTGGTTCCACCAATTCAATTCCATATTGAGATTTCTATGGGACAGAGGGACTCCTCGTATGTCCTTGGCCACATGCTTCATATCTACATATGAGGGCGGTATAGACGTGGCAGATTTATATTCATATTAAGTGGCTTCTCATTTGATAGTAATTAATGAGTGGTGGAGTGGCCATCATAGCGACCCTGCATATGTCACAGATAAATGGGCGATGGGGGAACCTCCCTACTTGGCTTGTTATACAGTGATTTGAAGCTCAATAACCTATCCCAGGTGACACAGGTAGTGATTAGACACTGACGTGACGCCCACAGGTGTATAGGACTGTGGCGCACCCTTACAGAAATGACACCCATAAGGCATGGGATGATTCTCCGGCAGGTGGCCCATTTGGAGTGTTTCAGGAGATGGGACATGATTGGGGTTACGTTATTAGGAGATGTCATAAAATGGCCTCATTTAAAATTCTTTCAGGACCTGCAGAATTAATATCATTTGCACCACACCCAGTTTCACAAATATCTGCAGTTAAGACATGCTAGATGGCCTTACATTGGGTCTTCAATGACACTACCTGAATTCCCCCCCTTAGAGTGTAAGCTCTTGCAAGGAGCTATGGACGCTCACAAGATATCCAGGATATATCGCTGTTTGATCATTGACAGCCCACACAAACTAGATGCTTTGAAACGGTACTATAAAAAAGATAATCTACTTTTAGATGATGATGACTGGGCAGAGGCAGTACGGTCGCCCCGTGCGGTGGCTATTTCCACACGCTAATGCATGATGCAATTGAAATATCTCCTAGGGCGTATTATAGACAACAGCACCTTTGGCGCATGGGGGTGATAGTCTCACTGCATTGTCTTTGATGCCAGGAGTCAGAAGGTACATTTATACATACGGCGCGGGAGTGCCCTCAGTTGAAATCATTCTGAGATGGGGTTGTAGGATGTCTTAGTGCAGTCTTATCACTACATATACCACTTGACCCCAAATTAGTACTTCTGTGTGGGATTGAGGGAGTTGGGGTAATAGATATCAGTGGGCATTATTGCTATTGGGTCTCACTTAGCAAATCAGGACATAGCCAGAGCTTTGAAAGCAGTGTTAGCCCCATGTGCTGAGCGTTTGGATACATAGCCTGGACCACTGTATGGTTTTAGAGAGTCCTATATACCAGGTGTGGTGGTGCCCATACAAACATTCTAATATTTGGCAGAGGTGGGCAGCATATATGGGTAAATTCTTGCCTCTGGTGCAGGCTCCTCTACAGGACACCAATGTATTGAATGTTGCTGTACAGTAGCTATACCACATGTATAGCTAACCGTTTTATATATACGATGTGCTGTAGGTGTGGGGGTGTTGGGAGTGGGGGAACATGCAGTTTAAGTTTAGAAATGTTAAACGTTTGCTTTGCAATTTGAATTTGTGGCATTATTACCTAGCTTTGGGTGTAGTATGTTGGATATGCTATAAAATATGTTGGTGATGGAACAGCGATTGAGGCAATACATCTTAAATGGTGAAAACCATTACCACAGACAGTCCAAAGCATGTAATGAAAATCAGATGACACCATAAACAATATGAAAAATATCAGAAGAAAAATACAACCCAAAAAAATCTTTCTAAATAAAGAAAACAAATGACATTTAAGGGTCAACCTCCTATAACTGAAATTATAACCTGGAAAAAATAATAGAGGAAATATGATAGACATTATAAAACACCACACCTAACATCCTGCTGAATTCACTTAATGACATCCAGAAAGAAAATGAATGGACAATAGTGAAGTCACAGAAAAAAAGACTCAGGATATGCAGAAATGAATGTAATGTTAAAAAACAAAGCAGTTATTAAACATTGATGCCACAGGAAACAAATACAAAGGGCCGGATTTACATGTTGGCAGATGGGTTACTCTGTCACAACGGTAACAGATATCCCATCCACCGAAATCTAAATCCCATTATATTATATGAGATTTAGATTTCAGCCTGAAAGGCTATACATCACCGTTGTGATGGAGTAACCCGTCCGACAATATCTAAATCAGGCCATAAATATGTAAATAGATGCTATCATGTCATGAAACAACATAACAGGTAAGGGAAACTATGAAACTTTCCATTCTAACATTTTAAGTCTCCATCTCCACAACACTTTGTACCTTAGTTTTAGGATTCAAAGGATCTACATAAGGTTATGAGTATGTGATTCTGACACATCAGTGACTAAGGTCTTTATCTGCAGACATTTACTTCAATTTTGGACTCATTTCTAGAACCTGTTTTTGTCTATCAGATATATCCCTGGCTATGTCTTCTCAAATACAGAATCGATGCTTTGATAAATCAGATGTTTTCTCTTATTTGAACCCATTTCTATCTTCTTGTGATCAAAGAATTTTAAAAAGAAAATTGCTATGGGTTTCAAGTTTTTGCCTACCAGGTGACATTTTCTACACAGGCAATGATGTCTTTCAATATTAATCCCAGTTACCTCCTTCATTCATAGCTATTAAAGCAGTCCGTCCCTTACTCAGATCCTCCAGGCAGACCTTGAACTTTATGATTATTCACATTATTTTTTTTGTTCAATTAATTATGCTACTTTTTTCAGGATAATACTTTCAGACTCTTACTTAGATACCTGTTGTTCTACATCATCCGTATCCTTAATTTGTTGTTTACCCACAGTTATTCTTGTCTCCAACATAGACCAATAATCATCTATCTTCTGAGGTTTTTATTTTTCCTCAACAGATGGTCTCAAAATAAGTGTAGGTGAGTTGTTTGGGTCTCCGATTAAATGTATTTTCAGCTGCCCTTGTGGTCTGTCACAATGGAACCAGATTAGAGTAAGACGTAACCGAATTAGATGCACTTGAAGAACACATTTGTGCTTTAACCTTCAGCTTGAAGAGTACCACACTTGCTCTTGCAATAGCGTCATCAACCAGATTTATAATATGAAGTTTTGTAAATGAAGCCACATTCTTATTTAGTGTTTTCACTGTTCTTGTTTTCTCCACAGTGAGATAGTGAAGAACAAACACTATGCTTCAGCCCTGTCAGTATATGAAGAAATGTTAATGCAGCTAGAACTTAACTGCATCTATAGGCACCTGGAAGCGAGTCACTAGCACTAAGTAATAAAGTCATGTATAAGTCCTCAGCAGAAAATGTTCTTCCGCAGTAAACAACAGGTCTATCTCATAGATAGGACCTTTCATTCTTTGGAATGTCCGTAATGTCAACAGTCACAAATCATTGCCAGCTTTCTTTGAACGAGGATAATGAAATGTAATAGTAACCATGTAGGAAAAGAGCACTGACCTCCAACTCCAGACACAAAAGGGAAATCAGTTGAGGCAGAGATGAACAGCACAAAAAATTATCAAAGTCCTCTGTTTACTTTTTTTTTAAGATTAACAATAATTGTCATACAAACCACATCCCATGAGGTGAAATACTCACCAAGTAAACTCTTGTCAGTGAAGAAATTATATTCACTGATGGTTATATTGATTAAAGTAAAGAAATATGCTGCTAACCACAATTTTCACCACATTTTCTTATTTCAAGCACCATTGTATACAGTAATGTTAGAGCTGTGGCATTTGTGGCATGGTGGCGATGTTCAGTGTATGTCAGTATACAACAGTCTTCGAAGAAAAACGTACTGTCAGAACACATACATATTTAGGGCCACATTTACAAGCAGCCTGCAACACCATTGCATCCCTTTATATAATGCACAGGCGGCGCAGGCTGCAGGGCCATATCTGCAAGTCCACGCAAAGCCACGCTGCATGGCTTTACATGGCCTTATAGAGATGGCCCCCTTTCACGTATTACTCTGTGTGAAAGGGGCATTCAACAGGTGATGCTGGGGGTGTTCCTACACAACACCGATGGAATCTGGCGCATTCTCAAACTTACAAGGTGTCATAAAACTGGGACTGCGTCAGTATCCTAAGTGGTGTAAGGGTGGTGCAACAGGGATAAATAACATGGTAATGCGTCAGTACCCTACACCACCCCGGGGGGTCGTAAGGATGGCACAACCGGGAGAAATAATATTAGTGCTGTGGACAAGGACAGGAAAGCGCCATATCTTGTAGACACAGCACATTCCTGCCTTTTTGTTTTGACTCACGGCAGTGCAGCAAAAAGGCTTGTGATGCTGCCCTGCACCAAAACTTTGTAAATGAGGCCCTTATCTTTCGTAGCAATTTAACTGTGGATACCATTTAAGTAATTTCAGAGCTGCGGTTTAAGTATTACTTTTACAAAATGCCCATAGTTCCCAGCATATGTGAAGAGCTAGGAACCGCTGAGTATGTGTCTTCCTTAAAACATACCATGGAAGTCAAAATGAATTAAGACATAGCACTAGGCTACATGAAAGTGCCCCACTTATTTCCAGTCTTAAGTAGCTTTGAAATGCTCCATATTACACTGAAGACTGATACATTGAGAACTGATGGTGTTTTCCTTATGAATGTGAACACTAACAACCACATAAAATTTCAGTTTTGCTGGGCCTCATCAGTGAAATTATTTTTTCTGACTATGCCAAAGTGCAAAGGGCCACATGTTTCAATTCAATTCCACGATTACTCCTTAATTGTATTCAGTGCAGTTTTCTTGCTCTTTCTAAGACAGAGAGAGTGAGGTAGATCCAGTGCTAGGGGGTCTTTGTATGGCTCTCGGGTAGATTGTAAAGGCTAATATGAAAGGTCTACCGAGGCATATTTTAACAACTGTGGGTGCTGTAATGTACCTCCCGAGCTTCTGGGATATTTCAGCTGCCTTGATGCAAGAAGACTCGTGATAATTGTACTACTGTCAACTATTAGTGCTGGGAGTTGGTTTCCACTTGTTTGCTGTCCAGTGGTTGAGTGTGTTCTTAATGAAGAAACTGATCTTAATGTCTTCTCTACATTTTGGACTGTGAATGGAAGAAAAGTGTTAGACACACCAACCTGCCATGAGCAGTATTACTTTGATGAGGGCCACCAAGGATCGATCCACAGAGAAGTGAGCTTGGTAGAAGGAGTGTGAACTATCGAGATGTTCAAGACACCAAAGGGACATTGTGGATGGTGGTTACATGCCAAACGGAGCAAGGGCTGTTTTGAAAGAGGAGATTTGCAACTTCTTGTCTTGCTTTTTGTGCTTAATGTTGATTTCACATACATGGTAAGAATTTGTGCAGTGGCTACATGTGCAGACATGTATCAACTATAGATACATATTATTCCTGTATTTTGCTGCTTTCGTAGAATGGGGTGGGGCCACCTTCCCCCATGTTCACAAGTGGAGGAGGAGTGGTAGTGTGCTTCTAAGTGCGCATGTCAGTTTGGCCGGCCAACACTGGCCAAACTGCCATGCGCACTTAGAACTCTCAACCCAGCTCTATTTTACAGCCGGGTTGAAACCAAGCACAGTGTCCCACTCCCTCTCTGAGCAGCATATCTGCCCGCTCAGGCCAATCACAGCATGAGAGAAGCATGGGGATTGGTTAGGGAGGGATGAAGAATATTTATTTCCCTTTATTTTTCAGCTTTCAGCAGTGGGGTGACGCTCCTCTGCCATTCACCCTGTTATATGACTTTTCTGAAACATCATTTTGAAGAGGAGGTTATGGGCATAATTGGCCTAGGCAAGGGTTGACAGAGCATTCAAAAGTTATATGAAAAAGGTAAGTATAAGCAAAATAAAAAATATGTAGAATATGCGTAATCAGAAATTACATTTTACACAAACACACACACACATAAAATATATATTCATAAGTAGAAATACCCGGACCTACTCTTGACAGAACATGGACCATTTCCTTTATTAGGTGGATGGAGACATTAGGTGCTGGTGGTTGTGGACTGTTGCTCATGATAGTGTGATTAGCAATGTGCTTATGAGGTTAGTATACTTAGATCCCTGAGCATTCTAGAGCAGGGAATGTATTAAGCAATTGATTATGACAAGTGGGATCCTTTTGTGCACTCAAGAGATATTGTAACTGCTGGACTTGAAGATGGTTTGGAATTTCTGTATAATCTTGCTCCATCCATGGTAGAATGGTTTGCCTGAAGAAACTAACACTTTATGTGACAATGGTATTTACATGACATTGATACATGGTTCAATTATTGCTGTGGTTCACCTGAAATGAATGCAAATCAATAAACAGATTCTAACTGTTCTTCAGCTATTCACAATGATGCCTCCACCTCATCCTGGCAGTAAGATCACTTCATCTTTGCTTCTCCATATTGGGAAACATGATGTGGATTTGATTTAAGTGGTTAAGTGAGTGCTTAGAAAACACCAATGCAACTATAACATGATACAAAAACACAAGGTGCTCAGCTGCTGGAGTAGGTTGGTGAGGACCTGCAACACAGCTTTGAGCAGAATGCCTTTCTTGAGCCTAAATATCCTGTGAAAGATTAAACATGGGACCATGGTGAATGTGAGTAGGTGGAACACATGTAAAGTGTCCAAAGTGTAGGGATATAGATGAGCTGATCTATGATTTTATTGATTCTGATTCTGCTTTACAAATGGCTGATATTGTTAGGGGGCTGTTGTGAGGTCACAGTGATGTGGTAACTCCAGTTACATGGGTACTGCAGCTAAATGAGAAAATGATATTCTAAGCTGTAGGAATATGTCCTTATTTTATTTTGACAGCATATTAAAGACCTCTGCCTCAGGTCAACAGTTCTGCTGTCATAGAAGTTGTTGCAGAATTGCACTACCCATAATTGTTGCCAATAGCAGTTAGTGTACCTTGATGTATTGCCAATGACATATACTATGTTGCAATAATGAAGACAACATGATTCTTGGTTGGTTACTCCCTTACACACTTCCTAGCATAGTTATGGTGCAGCACGCATACTAAGCACTGAAAAGACAGATATTCTTCACTGGGAAACAGTGGTGTTGTCGATGCTTTAACTCTGAGAAAGAGCTAAAGCTCCTTCTAAGCTGACATAAAAGTGAACATTTGTGTTCAACCAGGAAGCATAGGAAGGTGCCATCACTTGTGGGTAATCCATGTCTCTGCAATGTCTCAGAATGTGATTAAGAGGTTCAGACACTGCAGACAGGTGTGCTAGCATTAACAATATTTCATTGTCATGGCTCTTCATTGGTAACACTAAATTTATGATTAGGAGGCTTTAACATAAGGGTTAGCCATGCACAATACAGAATAAAAACAACAAACATCCTACATTTGTGATCATGCGCAAATATTTTATGCTCATTTATCACCCAAGTAACCATAAGCATTACTCCCTCCTTAAGTAGGCATTGTAATTATCTTTCTAGGCGGGGTAAGGGAAGGGATAGTTCAAAGATGTGTATGGAAAACAAGTGCAAATGTTTATTTCTACCTTATCAACTCGTGCAGAGTGTATGTGGGCAATCCTTAAGATTATGCATGGGTGAACTGGATCTTGAAAACAAAGAGAAAATGTCAGAGTTGATCCCAACCTTGTTTGGGACAGACACTAAAGTTATAGCACTCAGGAATATGATTGTCTAATTTGCTTCAGAATTTAATGGAAAACAAAGTATCTGTCCCTTGATACTGCAGAACTAGAGACATTGCAGTCAGCACAAGTTCGAACTTCACCTCACTAACCTTTTACCTTTATTTCAGGGAAAAGAAGATGAAAATAGTGGTCATTCAATACGAAAAGTAGTTGTCACGGCTGAAATCCTTCAGTTAGATGTGTGGTGCTGATTTCCCCTATTTAATTACATTCATAACCACATTGAAAACGCATGGCTACTTTTAACCGGCACATATATTTTCGTTTGTACTGTCTATCTACAGAGACCATCACTATATTGTACAATTCAACAGTGAGCTGCCAGATATATATTTAAACTAAGACAGAAAGGTAATGGGTCCGAATCACAAATTCATTCGCCCATTTAGAATCACATATACAAATTCCTGGATGAATGCATGCAAATCATTCAAGAAAGTTGTTTGTACTGACTAAGACCTAAATAGTATTCCCCCACACTTGTGTAATAGTATGCAAAGGTAAATCCAATGGTAGCTATGGGGAAGTGGATGGTTTAAGAGGTGGCCCCCCTTGAAAGTTTGTGAATGCCCTGAAGCTTGCCAGTTTGTGAACATGCACCGTCTTATAAACGACCGTCTTTAAAGCTGAAATAGGTCTGGAATCTGTGGCAAAAGTTGGCGTAAAACTGTTTCAATTGTGAGGATAGAAAGAACACACCGCAGCCTTTGGTGATGTAAATGTGAAAATGTTTCTCCATTGAAACTGTGTTTTTCCTCTGGAGAAATAAAGGAAAAAATGGAAAACTGTCATCTGCTCGGTGATGCTGCCTAGATAGAAAGTGGCATTGTACTCTGCTTACAACTCTGCTTTGTGGAAATGATAATACAGACAAAGTCGCATGACTTTCTCAGGAATGAGCCTAGTAACCAGTGACTGGTGCTGTGCTTGAGGTGTAGCTTTGAAAGCTTTTGAAATTTAAAAAAAGGATCAAAGTACCTTTAAGTGGGAGAGAACATCTGTGAGCGACTTTCGCATTTTGGCTTGAGGAACTGGATCAATATATCTACTTTTCCGAGAAAAGTGCTTTAACTGCCGTTGAACGCACAGTCATTGTTTTAGACTCTATGCTGTCTTCAAAGAATGACTTGTCAGAACGAACATATATGCTTTAGAGTTTAGACTAAGATACACCATCTTAGCTATAAAAAATACCTGATCAGCAACTGAAAATGAACAAACGTACAGAAGGTAAAAAAAAAAAAAAAAAATTTGAATACACTGTCAGTGGCTCCATACACTAAATAAAGTATTTCAGATTATTCAACAAAAACTTTATCTTGGATAAGTCCTATCAACTGTTCACTTCCACTGCCCCAGCTCTGTGACAAATGACCACATGTTTAGGACTGGTGCACCAAAGAACTTAAAAAAAATATATATAAATACAGAGAGTATGCTTTTGGTTATCCTCTGATTGCTTTGGGCCAGTCCCCTTTGACAATTTCATTGAGACAGAAGTAATTACATGTTGATCAGGTCAGTGGATTATTTCTCTCTCACTGTCATGTTTTTGGGTATTCCGTGTATAAATACTGAATGTGCATATTAACTTAATGTTTACTTGCAGTATGATCCAGGGCCAGATGCACTAAGATGCTGCACCATTTTTTAGCAAATCAAATATGATTTTGCGAACCAACTTATGTACTGAGCCAAATCACCATACCAGCCTTACAGATGGACACCAAACTGCCTCCTTCACTCTCTTTTTTTTCAAGAATGACTATCTGTAATGTTCCCAACTTCAGGCCTCTTAACCTTCACTTCTCAGTATGTAGATTCAACTGACATCTTAGCCTTTCATCTCTCACAACCTCACTCACCTTTTTGAGAGTTACTTCGTCCTCTCCTGTAAATCCTCATTTCATCTTTTTAACTCTTTCCTTCCTTCACGTCTGACCTGCACACCTTCAACCACTAGACTTTGTATGAAACCCTTGTCATCTCCCCACAGCCATCTTCCAACTCCTAGACTTTGATTAAACTCACCTCTTCTGCATCCTCATTGACTCTTTGTCTTCCTCAAACAACTAAATGAATTGAGATTTTACAGAAGAGCATACAGCAGTAAAAATGAATGGAGGTGGAGTTATCGTAGTTCAGAGACCTTCAAGCCCTACAAAAGCAGTCCTAATTTATAATACACCAAAACATGAATCACTGCTCCTCTAAGTCAGTCCCTCTTTTATCTTCTCTGTTCTCCTAATTTATAGAGCCCGTTCAAAGCCCAAACTTTTGAGACCTTCTTAGTGACTGGGTTTTGGAGACCACTCTAAAACACCCAAATTTAATTCAAAACATGGCTTGATAACCCTTTATTGCCCATCCTTAAATCCATGCTGTTTTGCATGGAATCAGTGCACCTAGTTTAACTGGTTGAGTGACCTACACATTCTACAGGAAACACCCCATATAATCTCTTGTGTTACTTCTAAATATTATTTACCTTCAACTAATCATGCTCTGATTCTGTGTAATAGTCTGATTCCAGTCCCAAGAGACAAATACATACTAATAACTACTGAACCATTAGTCAGACAAAAAAAGTGACTAGATTTTACGACTTTCTGCACCCACTTCAATATGTCAATGCATAATGAACAAAAGATCTCAGTTCAGCAGTTTTGTCTCTGGCAGACTCCAACACTTAATAGAATCATCCCAATATGGATCGCCACCACCTTTCACAAATACTGAAAAACAGGTTAGATGATGCTAGGATTTCGATTCCTCAAAGCCAAAAAAACTCCCAAAAATCTCTAGAAGAAACAGAAACTTGGACAAATTGAAACTGCAATACCACTGAAAATCTACAACTATGCAGTCAGAATACCAACAGGGCAACACTATTTTAAATGGATCTATGAGGCTACATACCTAACCAAAGAGCTTCATTAAATATTTTCCAAATATCTGAACCTTGAATGTGCAACCTCCTAAACCATGAACTAAACGGAAAGGAGATTTGTGACTCACTTCCCTTTTAAATACTTTATCTCTAAAGCCAAATACCCGGAAACATACCTGAAGGTGAATACCAATAAAGGTGTATAGCAAACTATCATGAGCTGTTCGTTTAATGCCATCTCATTAACTTTAACCTGCAATCCATAGATGACTTCAACAAGCTGACAAAAGAATGTGATTTCTGGAGGACCATCGTCAAACACACATGTTGAAGCGGACCCTCATCAACCGATCAGCTGCTATCCTTGCCAGATCCATTGTAAATCACACTTTTGAGTCTGGTATACCCACAGGAGCTAATAAGTGTATACGTCAAACCACTCTTAAAAAGCACAGCCTCTGATCCCACACAGCTAGTTATTGAAAATGATGGAAAAAACAGTGTTCCAGTAACTATCATCATACTTTGAACAGAATGTACTACTGTCAAATAATATTTCTCCCTGGCAGAAGTTCACAATCTGCACTACTCACAACACAAGATGACATCAAGTATATTGTTAACACAGATGGCGTAGTTTCACTCCTGCATTTAGATCTTTCTTCCACCTTTAATGCATTATACAATTTGACACTACATCAGCAACTGGAAATGATAGGAAATCAAGGCAAATATATATATAGTTTTATTAAATTAAGGTCCATATTTAAGGGAAAATAACAGCGTGACGCTGCACTAAAATTGGCAGCACGGCACTCCATCATTTTCACGATGCAGGGATGCGCCGTATTTAATTGAACATGGCGCACCCCTCTGTTGTCCCGTGAGCCAGCGCAAAATTTGCAGCCGAGCATTAATGCAGCCACCTTTGCACCATGGTGCAAGGATAGCTGGGTTGAGGGGGGAATTATTTTTGTGCAGGAAGGGACACCTTCCTACACAAAAACAATCTTCAAAGGTGATGTCCTCTTTCTATGTGTGCTGCAGAGTGCAGCAAATATAGAAAGAGCAAATAACGAGGAGAAATAAAAGTATTTCTCCTCATTTCGCCCTGCTTACTCCACCATTAGATTTTGCCACTGCCTTACGTTTCCAAAAACTCATAAATCTGGGGCAGCATCAAAATGCAATGGGTGTTGCTGGCACACCCACAGCAATGTACATTGCACGCCCCTTCCATGCAAAGGGCTGCGTTTGAAGGGGTCGTCTTTACAAGGTGGCGTTAAGCCACAAAAAGTGGCTTAACACCACCTTGTAAATATTGCCCAGTGCTCCGGGCCACAAAAGCATCATGAAAAGTGACGCTCCAGTGGCGCTAGGGGCTCTTAAATATGCCCCTATGTACATTTTTAGCATTATTGAAAGTTACTAACTTGATTATATTAAATTCAAAACATCAACACAATAAACACTCTAATTTCCTCCCAACTGCTAAACACCACCCCTCCCTAAGTCCTAAAAACAGCCCCTTTATGCTACCCATTCCCAAGGCCTCCTTACTTCCCTAAACACCACCCATCACTAAAGTCTAGAACACCCTTGCCTCTCTAAACTATCCATCCCTGAACTCTAAGACACCTTAGTGTCCCTTTCCCTACCTCTCTAAATTCTAAACTTCCCACTACCTCAGTACCTTAGTACAGTACCTAACAATAAACCATAAAAACTCAATTACTACACTATACACTACCTATCCCACAATATTGGAGGATCCTTACCTTAGGGACCCAGTAATTGTTTATACTTCTGCAGCTCAGATCCCTTCCCAAACCAAGGCTCAGCTGCCACCAAGGAGCCTACAGAAATATCTGCCACTCCATCTTGTGTGTTCAAAGGGCATTTCAGAAATTAACCAAAGCTGATGGAGAGGTTGGGGGTAAAGTTGAAGAGTAAAAGGGGGCCACCTTCACATGATCTGACAGCAGGCAATAAAAATATACATTGGCCCAAAAGGAGGTCTTGGACAACACCACCCATTGAAAGTACCTCACAGGAACTTCTACTGAAGATGGAAAAGAGGATACTAACCACAACTGATGATCTTAGCCAAAGAATTGACAACCTTGAAGTGACAGTAAGGACCCTTGGTACTTTGTTGGGGTCCTTGTGAGAGCAGGCTGGAAGCTACTGTTTTAAAGTGTTCCCCTCCAGTGCCCCCCCAAATTCGGGTCACTGTGTCCTCATTACAGTAATTGGGTAGGAGAGTAATAATTTGCTGCATCCACTAGACCTGCCTACTATAGGTACCTCTCAGGCAAAAAGTTATAAAGGCCCTGCAGGGCAGGAGAAGGATAATTCACTCCTGACCACTCAGGACAGATGTCCAGAGACAGATGGCGCAAGGGTGGACCCCCCACACAAGATAATACCACTTCAGGCCTCATTCACGGTGATGCCACCATCCAATTTCAACCAGCCTGTGCAACATATGTTTTAGTCCTGACTAATGTCAACCCATTAAAACAATCTGAAACAAAATCCTATGAACAACTTAAAAATAAGGTGGGCACTGGCTAGTGGGGAAGTTTCCCACCTTACTGAGGCAGCAGATGTTTAGGGAGATAATAACAATCAGAAGGGGGAGGTGGATTGGGAATACTCTAAAGGTGCAGGAAGGGGACTGCATCATGGTTAAGTTTTCTAATGCATACAGGGCTGGTTCCATTCTAAATGCGTCCTTGTTTAATCCAGTCCCCCAAGCAAGATTATGTTGCTATCTCTTGGTTGTTTTTGTAAACCATCAAGGGGATGTGGGCGTTTTCGGGGGAAGCTGAATACTTTTTACAGGCAGGGGCCTGTTCCTAGTGTAGCCCTTATCCAGAGTCACCAGATACCTTTGAGTCATAGGTTTGAGCCTTTGAGAGGGCTGAATGAGCAAGATTGACTGGGTATACATAGCAATCCCATAATTTCTGGTAGTACCAATAGTACAACGAGGAAGCTCCAAGTTTTGAGCTGGACTATAGAAGGTGCGGAGGGAAAATTGGAAGACCCTGATTTGCTTAAGGTACTTTGCCACTTTGATATCATTAACCTGAAGAAAACATGGGATTCTGAAGAAGAGCTAAACCTTGACAGCTATGCATCTTTCAGAATAAAGGAGACTCCATCCTCGCGTGGGAGAGCTAGAAGGGGTCTAGTTACCCTGGTTAAATTAAGTCTGGATTGTAGACCCAAAATGATTCCTTTTTCCTCAGTGTTTTGTTAGCGTTTGAATGCAACTTCAGTATTCTTTGTATACACGTTTACAGTGCTGTTCATGGAAAAGAAACTGTAGACGTAATGAAGGAGCTTGCTAAGTTTTTTAACACTTTTACTACCTCTCATCCATCTCAGTACATGGTATTAAGGAGAACTGGGGTTTCAATCTTCACCCATGCAGTAATTGTTTTCTTTGTGACCCTAAGGATACTGAGGGGCTGGAATTAAACAGGTAATCAATAACCATACTGCACAAGGGGATCTCTTGAATTTCACAGTTGCAGACTTTAATCTATTTAACTTGCTCTTTAAAAGCACTTTAGAGTGGGCAGATGTTTTTCCAACATTCAAAAGCCCAGGGGATGGCTCCATTATTGACTATCAATTTTTGTATGTGTCTACTTAGTCTAGTTTTGTTACAGAATGGAGTGTTTATAGTGACCATAATCCTTTTATCACTATGTGTACATAGGCGATAGAATGGGCAGATAATTGTGTCCTATATAAGGTCTCAGCCACGTTCAAACACAAAGGGCATAGACTTAAATGGGAAAGGATTGCCCCAGAGACCCTTAACACCAACATGATCCAGGCCTGCAGGCAGATTTTAATATCTGTTTAGATTTTAGGGCTCCTGAAGATAGTATCCATAAGGCATTTGACGCTATTTGTGGTTTAATCAGTTCAGCCTTCACCACGTCTGGAGAGGCTGGACAGACCAGGATTTCAGATGGTTTGCAAGAGCTGCACAAAGACCAGGAAGAAGCTTTTGATAGCCTTAAAAAGAGCTCCACGTGTCAGGGAGGAGGTATGAAGGTGTAGGCAGGCATACAGACTTGTGCTCAGGGACAGAAAGCTACAGTTAAGGAATGAGTTGTGGAAGGAATTACTGACGGTGAGTAATCTGAATGACAGTACCTCATTCTGGACGATTTTAAACAATTCTTTTTTAAAGATAATCAGCTTTCTGATCAGATGGCTACTGTCCCTCCATAGGCGTGGGTGGAGCTGTTTATGATTATGTGTGTCCAGAGCCCTTTACTGAGTCTATGACAAGCAAAGACAAGCTTTCATTTAGCTGGAAAGAAGTAAGAAAAGCCATCCTTTCCTTACCCCAGGGCAAGGCTCCAGGGACTAATGGAGACCCGGTGGTCTATTGAAGTCATTAGTCATTAGTGGAGGAGTGTGCCTCAGTCATAACTTAACATCTTAATGCAGATAATCCTGGCTCATTTCCTGAATCCTGGTGCCAGTCAGTAATAGTTCCCATGTACAAAAAAGAAGCCAGAAGTGACCCAGCCTGTTGTAGGCCAATTTATCTCATAGTCAAAATTATTGGGAGAGTCATTCTGGAGAGATTGTCTCGTTGGGCCAATGAGAATGATGTTTTATCTAAGTTGCAATATGGGTTTAGGCCTGGTACGGAACAGTAGAGCATAACTTACATTTGTATTTCCTGATCTCCAAATATACTAAGACTAGAAAGGGCTTGGTCCACTTGGCCTTTATGGACGTTATCTCAGCCTCAGCTGAACTCGTGTCTATGGTGGGTTGATGAGGCTCTGGTCACCTTTTGTGAGAGAGCTTCACACTGGGTTGACTGGCATGGTCAGGTTTTGGTCTGATGAGGAATGCATCAAACTCTATTTTAAAAAGAGGTGTGCTGCAGGGTTGCATCCTTGCCCCTTTTTTATTATGTACATTAACAGTTTAGAAGGGGGGTTGTCCAAGAGTGGCCTAGATTTCCCTACAGTAGATGGCAGACCCATTTCTGTGCTTTTATATGCAAAGAATGCAGTTTCAATTGCCTGACTCCACTATATTAAATCCACTTTCAGGGACTTAGGGAGGCCAGGTTTATTTTTTGAACCAGAGGGCATTGGGGAAAACAGATATTGCTCGGTTTAAGCAGGCATACACCACACAGGATGGCAGCTGAACAGGAGTCTGCTGTTTTATCCAAGCAGGCTATATGTACCTATATCATGGTAAAATCTGTGTGCGTGACATTGAGGCATGTCTTCTTCTGGACCTGCCAATTCATTATCAACATCTTTTAAACTATTTTGAACTGAGCATTTTCCATCAGCTTTTGTTCTCGAATGGGGCCTGGCATAAATTATCTTAATTGCCACCTTACATGAGTGATAACGTTTTAGTGTGCGATACACTGCATGTTGTGCTCATTTGCCCTAGGTTTGGTTCCCTTTGTTTAAAGTATATAAGGCCTGTTTTGTTACCCTTAAATCTCAGACAGGTTAGTCCTGCACTTTTATATTTGCAGCTTTATCCTCACCTGCCATGTATTTGCATGTATCCAGGTTTCTGGTTTGGGTTTTTAGTGCTAGTTTTTAGTTTCTCTGTACCATCTTCTGTATTTAGGTAGTGTTTATGTTGTATGCACTTTTGTACAGTCTATCAACTCACTACGCCCTTTATTCTAGAATGTTTAGAGCATTATGACTCTGAGGGGCATTATGAGGACTAAGGGCCAGATGTAGCAAAGGTTTTTTCCCATTCTGTGTCAATGGGAAAATGTGTTCGTACATATGGCCCTTTGTTTCTCCAGACTGTTAATTGTTTTATGTATGAATGAACAAATGACTAAAAGTACTCTTATTTCCCCTATACACTTCCTATCCATGAACCCTAAAAAAGCATATGACTCCTATAAACTCCCCATATATGAACCCTGAAAAAATCCTTATTACTCCCTTTTACTACCTGTCACTGAGACATAAAACCTCTTCACCATCCCCATCCCAGAATCCTAAAACAATAAACCCTTATGACCATTATACACTACCACCCCTGAACTCTAAAAACTCCTAATACTCCTCATCCCTGACCACTCAATATGTCTGGTTAGACCTGTCAGCCTTAGGGTTGTCTTCCATCAAACCTTTTGCCTGCTTGCCTCTATCTTGTCTGGATATTTGCTCTGTTGGTCTTATGACTCTGTTTGCTTTACCACTGTTAACCAGTGCTAAAGTGCATGTGGTCACTCCCCTAAACATGGTTTAATTGTCATACACTTGATTGCTATTTTTCATTTCCATGTTAGTCCCTTGTAGAGGGGTAAACCTTATACCAAGGGCCTGTAAATTAAATGCTACCAATCGGCCTGTAGCACCTTAAAACTTGTCCCAGGCCTGCCATTGCAGCCTGAAGGCAGTGTCCCGCTGCCATGTCAACATGGCAGCGGGACCCCTTGCCAAGGCTTAAGCTCCCCTTTTATTAGGTACATGTCATCCCTAAGGCAGGCCCTAGGCAGCCCATAGGGAAGGGTGCTGTGTAATTAAAAGGCAGGGCATGTAGTTTTTAGTTGTACATGCCCTAGTAGTGAAAACCTCCCAAAAATGTTTTCTCACTACTGAGAGGCTTACCTCTCCCATAGGGAATCATTGAGGATTCCTTATTGAAATGATCAAGTTGAAATTCATAAACCAGAGATGGCTGATATGCCAAGTTTGGTATCTATGAACTCCTAATGATAAACTCTCTAATTGTAAATACAGGTTAATCGATCTAAGTTAGAAAATGCCTCTTTTGGAAAGCTGGCACTTTCCTGCCCTTAGCCCTCTGTGCCTGCAGTTTGCCTTGGGTCACATGGCTGGTTGTAACTGACAGTTGTGACTTTGTGGATTCACCTCAGACAGTCACACAGTAGTGGGATTAGCAAGGCCTGAAAGGCCTTTACATTGGCAGGATGGTGGGATGGAGCTGAGCACAGTCATACTCACATCTGAAGGGGCTGAGCTCTGCCGCCACACAATAGGCTTAACCTCCCTGCATTGTCAGTGTAGCCAGCTAGGAGCCTGGACAGGGGAGGCAGCAATTTCCCGAAACTTCAGAGAACCCTTCCGGAAATTCCACCAAACTTCTAGGAGCAGGGCACCAGGGCATAGAAACAGGACTCTCAAACCTACTCCTCAATTCACTAATGGACCTGTGGTAGGAATCTCAGAGGGCTACCTGCTGTTGTGACTTGCTGTGTACTCTGCCAGACTGCTGCTGTACCTGGAAGGACTGCTTTTCATCTTGGAGCCTGCTTTAGACCTTCAGAGGCTAGCCCTGCTGCAGAGCCCTGTATCTCCACCTGCACTCAGGACTTCAGATGTGACTCCAAGGGCTAGTTTAGCTGGTCTACTGTTCTGAGCCAAAGGAATATAACAGGTTTCATCCATCTTAAACCTGCACCTGGACTCAGCCTGTGTGAGTCCTGAACTCCCAAGAAGCCTGCATCCACTTCTGGACCCTTGGTTGTCATGTTAAATGTGCCCAGATGACCAATCTCCAAAGTGAAGACAAACAGAATTTGGCCCCAAAGTGCTCTGAGAACCAGGAAGAGACTTGGACCTACATATTTGCCTATCTGCATGAGGTGCATCGCTGTCAGATTGACTTTGCAGCTTCTCCTGCTGCATTCTTTTCCACAGCAGCAAATCCTTTTCAGTGGCTCCTCGCAAAAGGGGTATCCGATCCTATGGAATTGTCTCCAGGTACAGCCTTCTCTTTCGTCCTCTGGAGACTTTCAACTACCATCTTGACGGCTAAGTCCTAAGGTAAAAATCTTTACCACAGCTTTACTCCATGGCTATCCAACTACGTTGCTCCCTCCTCGGACACTCTTGCAGCCTTGCTCAGCTGAACTTGCACCTTTGAAGAGTCTTTTTCTTCCAAAATGTTCTAAATCCGAAGGAATGCACTGACCAGGCCCAATCCACTTTGTGTATCTGAATCACGCTCCATCACGGTCAGCCTTAAATTTTGACTTTGCCCCAGTCTAGTGCAACCACTTTTTGCTTTTAAGCACTGTTTGCACAAATCATAACTCCGCTTCTACTAATTAGATTTTCATGGTTCTGGTGTCAAATAACTATTTTCTAAAGTTTTGGGGATTGCTATTGTGTTTGCACTGTGTTGCTGTTTTGTGTACTGCATAAATAATTAACACATTGCCTCTAAGTTTAGTCTGACAGCTTTTTGTGCCAAGCTACCCAGGGTTAAGCATAGGTTAAATTAGTGACTCTTTGTGGTTCACCCTGCAAGGGATTGTGGTTGTTGCTCAACCAGGGCACATATACCAGTCAACCAA
Organism: Pleurodeles waltl; assembly: GCF_031143425.1. Taxonomy (NCBI): domain Eukaryota; kingdom Metazoa; phylum Chordata; class Amphibia; order Caudata; family Salamandridae; genus Pleurodeles; species Pleurodeles waltl. The sequence goes on from NC_090449.1 coordinate 530,635,142, forward strand.
CAAACCAAGTTCCCACACTACTTACTACCCACATACACTACCAATCCTTGAGTGATAGAAAAGCCTTCCTTCCCTTACACAAAACCCATCCCTGAACCCTAGAAAAAACTCTTACTACCCAAATACACTACCCATCCCTGAATCCTAAAAAATCCTTACCACTTCTATTCATGGTCCCATCATTGAGGCCTGAAACCTTCTTACTATCCCTATACACTACCCTTCTTTAAACACTGAAAGTGTTACATATATATATATATATATATATATATATATTTTCAGTGAAAAAACAAAGGTTAAAGGGACGCTATATTTAGGTTAAAATGCCAGGTAAAATATACTGTTTAAAACCATGGAAATTCACTAGTTATAGTTATCTCTAGTAACTATACCTTGTGCCCTAACGTAAGTACAGCTCACATCCCCACTATGCACAATGTCATCAATGATGTCATTTCAGACATTGCAGTGATGTTATCAATGGTGTCACAAAACGTCATGAGTGATGTAAAATAGTGGGGTAATTAGCTGTGCATGGCAAAGTCATGAGTTACAGCAAAGTCATTTATGAAGTCAATTGTTATTTTTCTGTAGAAGCATTAACCATAGTTGTGACAGGGTTATCTGCAAGAGAGAAAAAATTAGCTCAGCTATACCATGGTTAAATACATATGCTCAAAGCTCTACCTTGAGTAATAGCCAGAGCGACAGCCCAAACCCAGTGGCATAACGTAAAATGGTGGGGCTTCCCTCCCTAATGTCTAACCTAAGCCGTCTGGGTTGCAGAGCCTGCTTTACGTTGCTGCCCAAATTCCATTTTAACAAGCAAGTTACCATAAATACCAACAGGTTGACCGACTACACACTGCTGGTGGTTGGTCTCCAAATAGAGGTGTTGCAATACTACAGCAAATATATTGCTAGTTATTACTGTAGTTTTCAGTCGTAGTCTGTTACAACTTGGATGACTTCTTAGCCAAATGTTTGGGACAATCATTGCTAGCTGAATTATTTTAGTACTTTAATTTTGTTTTAAATTAAAAAATCAATGCAAGCCCTTGAAAAATGCCCCTGCTGTTTGTTTTCATTACAAAAATAGCAAGGACATTAGTGATTTATTTTGAAAGTATGGCCTTTTTTGCTAGGACACATCTAGGATAGCCTGCCCTCTAGTTACTGGTACTAGAAATCTTATATAATTCTCTAGGAACACATTTTTAGACAACGTTTTGGGGGAGACAAATCAATAAATAATAATTAACAAAATACATAAAACCACAACAAACGTTTGTATTTTGATGTGCGCTTATTACCTTTCTATATAATAATTTCTATAGTAATGTTACTTTCTTCTGCAATTTGTGACATACATGTTTATTTAGAAACACTTGAGTTGTGGTGTGTGGTATTTGTCACATTGCACAATTTCTTGCTCGTTCATCCCACTGCATAATTTTTTTTGAACCATTTTTATTATCATTTTATTGTATGGAAAGAACACAGTTACAATAGTCAGGACCACGTGAATATACATAGTTATATAGTTAAGAAAACATGAGAACATAGTAAGCTGTATTTCAAATTCAGGAGTATGAGGTTCATTCAGTGTTAAAAATAACCAATAGCAAACAATAGAAAACGGACTTGTGGTGCCATTTGCCAGTAGGAAATGCAGCATCGATGTGAATTGCTGTATATCTGGGGTAAGGTTTCTGTAAGGTTAGTGGGAGCACAGGCTACTTATTAAACGGGTCATGTTAGATGCGCATAGCAGGTTAGGTGCTTGGTTCATCATGGCATGTTTGGAATTCCAGGCATAAGAGTTCCCAGGTTTTTTGCTATTGAGTATTTACGCAGGCTGCGTGCTTCCTCGAGACGCAGCACTACTGCTTCCACCCGACCCCATTTTAAAGTCACTGCGCACCTTTGAGAAAAGTTGGGCAGAAGTGTGGCATTCCAATGCATGGCAATTAATTAATCTATGTGCTTTAGCATAGCTAGATCTATAAGGTGAGTTGTGGCTTTTGCCACTTTATGGTGGTGAAAGAGTCCCAGGAGCACTCCTTCTTTTGTGCATAGCCCCATCCGTCCAGTGATAGACTCCAGTGCGGCCAATTGACTAGAATCTTCCCACCTCCCATAAGGTCTAGTGTGTGAATAAGATAGTGATGGGCAGGTTCTGAGGTTGAGGTACCCCACAGTCTTCTGAGTTCTGTCCTCAGGTGGCCATAAGCTAAGAAATGCCCTCTTGGTAGCTCAAATTCCTCACACAGTTGCTCGAAGGACATGCTCACTTCCTCCTGGAAGAGTGCTTCCAATGTGTCCACTAATGCCTCTTTCCAAATAGGTAGTCCATCCTACCTGAGCATTCCCCTAAAGGAGGATATAGCCTATATCAGAATTTCAGGGGAGTACGGGGGTATTTGCAGTATGAGATGTAGGCTGCAGAGAAAACAGTCATGCAATTCGAAGTAGCCCCCAGCCTTGTACGGGAGGAGTGAGGATGGGAGAAAGAGCTGGAGGACCGCATTTCCCACTTGCACTGTGTTGGAATAGTTCGGCTCAAACAATTGGTGTCCTGCAAGCCAGAGTGCAGGCTACTTTAGTGGCACAGCCAAATAAATAGGTTCAAAATTAGGTGCGCCTAAGCCTCCTCCGTGAACAGGCAACTGTAACTTACTGAGTGCGACTTGTGTCACCCTTTATTCCAGAGGAAACCCCCCAGCACTTACTGTGGGGCATGGAAGGTGGTCCTCAGGATGTGAACCGGTAAGTTCTGAAAATGGTGAAGTAGTCAGGGTAAAATTGCCATTTTGGCCAGTGACACCCAGCCGTGGTAGTTTGCTCGAAACATCATCTGTGATGGTAAGGACACAGTATTTCTCATTATGTTCCATCTATTAAGTCTTGAGCGTTATGATAAATGTTCATTCCAAGATACTGGAAAGTGCAAGCTTCCCAGAGGAACAGTCGACCATCCACTGCAAACTGGTGTGGGGGGGCAATTTCAGGTTAGGGGTTATAGACACGATTAGCTCAGCTTACTCACAGGCCAAATGCTGCCCTAAATTCCTGCAAGATGTTCTGTATTGGAGCTGTGCCTTCTTGTATGTCACGGACATAGCTCAGCGCTTCGTACACATACAATGAGACTATGGGGAGTTCATCTACTATCCTGATGTCTCATTCACAAACTTGTTGCCTCAGTTGCTGTGCCAGAGGCTCCATGGCTAAAGCAAATTGTAATGGGGATAGTGGATACCCCTGGCGTGTCTAGTTACTCACTTTAAGAGGGGTTGATATACACTGGCTGATCTTTACTCGTGTTGTGGGTTCGGCATAGAAGAGGTGAATCAGAATCTGCATTTGTCCAGTAACACCGAATGCTGTTAAGGTCGAGAACAAGTAGTCCCAATTGATTGTATCAAATGTTTTCTCCAAGTCCAGTACTGGGCATGCAACATATGGCCACTGGGCTGGAGGGAACTCCAACTCTGTATAGATGCGGTGTATGTTTAAGGAGGTAGATCAACCAGTTACAAAAACCATTTTGATCAGGGTGTATCAGATGCATCATTAGCTCACATAGGTGACTTTGCCAGAATTTTGCTCAGAATTTCGAAATTCGAGCTCAGCATTGACAAGGGACGTTAGGAGGTGACCTCTTGGGAGTCTTTCCCTGGCTTTAGGATTAAAATGAATAAGGATTAGCGGAGGTACGGTGGGGAGATGGCCTTCCTTGAGTGATGTCTGATATAACTCTAATAATTTGGGGACTAATTGGCTTTTGTATGTTTTATAAAACCCCATAGGTAGCCCGTCTATCCCTGGTGTTGGAGTGCGGGTGTTCCCTTTATGGCACCTCAAATTTCTTGTGTAGGGAGGGGTGCATTAAGATTATTACTTTCCATTTGGGTGTTTGTTAGGAGGACCACCAAAACCAGAAATTCAGCAATTACTGCCTGTTGGTCCACAGGTGTGGGGGTCATATAGGGCTTGATAATGCACTGTGAATGTCACATCGATGTCTGCTTGATTTTAGGCAACTTCAGTTGGGGTGATTCATAATTTCAGTAATTGACTTGAGGTGATTTGCACTACTTAGAAGCCATGTTATCACACTTCCCGGTTTTTCCCCTTAAGTGTGCGTTTTGGCTTGGTAAGTGTGGAAATCAAAGTTACGCACTTGTTCTATTAGTTGTGATGTGTGGTAGTATCTTCGTCAGCACTGGTTGTTCCACAGGGTCCCACTAGCTGCAGATTCCAGCGATCCCAGGGAAGACAATTCATTTTGTAAGTTTGCCCAAACGGCAACTGTTGTTCGGATACAATGTCCCCTGATCACTACCTTAATGGCATCCCTGTCTATTAACGTAGAGGTGGATGTGCCCCGGTTGTCTGTCAGGTAATTTGTGAGGGTCTCATCCAGTGTCGTCTGGAGTGCTGGGTCTTCGAGCAAGGCAAGTTGGAGTCTCCATGTAGGCACTGAGGGTCGTGGAAGCCCCCATTCCAGATAAAGATGCAGGGGATTATGCCTCTAACGCACCAGCCAAGTTGCTGGGTTGCAGAGTATCCTATCTTACAGGACAGCTAAATTGTGAGGGGGAAGTAATAGGTGAAGTCTACAGGCAAGGGGTACATTGATCTCCAGCAGTCCAGGAGAGACCAATGTTGGAGCCATTGGGGAATGTGGGTTGCAGTGGTGACAACTAGTGAACATGGGAGAGGCAGGTGTGACTGGTCAAGGGAGGGATCAATTATACAGTTAAAATCTCCTCCTAGTATCCAGGGCATGCCAGTTTACTAAACCAAGACAGTAGACAAGTGCAAGAAAAAGATCGATTGGGTTGCGTTAGGGGCGTACATTCTACCCAGAAGGACTTTTCTCCCATCTAATAGACCCTCTACCAGAACATATGTACCTTCTGGGTCAATAATACTAATTAGGGACGAAAATATACTCCTGGTCTAACCCAGATGAGAGTGCTCCGGGCAAAGCCCGAGTATGTGGTGCAAAAACAGTGGCCTCACCATTGTTTCTGGAGACAGGCTTCTTCTCCTCACTTAATATGAGTCTCCTGTAGGAGCACAATGTGTGCACCGCAATGTTGTATACATTGCTGTACAGCGTGTCACTTCTGGGGAGTGTCCATACCCCGGACATTCCATGTATGTATGTTTAAGCATGTAATGGGAGCAATTTGTGTATAGTAGTCAGCACTGTAGTACTAGCTACGCTTAACATGACCAGGAGGAATTGTACGGATAAAGAGAAGCCTGGAGTGGGAGAAAATAGCATCATACAAGACATACCAAACAGTAGAAGTCATAGTCCCTACTCCCTACCCAAGGACACTTGAAAACATTCGGCTATTTTTATTAGGCCGATCTGCCCCCACGGGGGGCAGAAACCACTAGGCACCAGGGATTTTTGTTGTTGTTGTGTTTTACAGATGGGGAGAGTCCCCTTAGGCAAGGGTCGCTCCCCTGGAGGGGCAAATTGTATTTAGGCCATTTCTGCCCACTTTGGGGGCAGATCGGCCGATTTTAGGTCAATCTGCCCCCAAGGGGGGCAGAAACCACTAGGCACCAGGGATTTTTTTTTGTGCCGTCACGCAAGGGGAGCGACCTTGTAGGCAAGGGTCGCTCCCCGGGGGGGGGAGAGGGGGGCAAATTTATTTTAGGCCATTTCTGCCCCCCCTGGGGGCAGATCGGCCTATTAGTATTAGGCCGATCTGCCCACAGGGGGGGCAGAAACCTCTAGGCGCCTGGGCAAATAGTTTTTTTGTGTTTTTTTTTTGTTTGTTTGGTTTTTTTTAGAGATGGGGAGCGACGCATTAGGCAAGGGTCACTCCCCTGGGGGGCAAATTGTATTTAGACCATTTCTGCCTCCCCTTAGGCAGATTGGCCGATTGTAGGTCAATCTGCCCCCAAGGGGGGCAGAAACCACTAGGCACCAGGGATCTTTTTTTTGCGCCGTCACGCAAGGGGAGCGACCTTGCAGGCAAGGGTCGCTCCCGGGGGGATGGGGGGGCAAATTTATTTTAGGCCATTTCTGCCCCCCAGGGGGCAGATCGGCCTATTGGTATTAGGCCGATCTGCCCCCGGGGGGGCAGAAACCTTTAAGCGCCAGGGCAAAAAAATGTTTGTGTGTTTTTTTTTTTGTTGGTTTGTTTTTTTAGAGATGGGGAGCGACGCATTAGGCAAGGGTCGCTCCCCTGGGGGGCAAATTGTATTTAGACCATTTCTGCCCCCCTTGGGGGCAGATTGGCTGATTGTAGGTCAATCTGCCCCCAAGGGGGGCAGAAACCACTAGGCACCAGGGATCTTTTTTTTGCGCAGTCACGCAAGGGGAGCGACCTTGCAGGCAAGGGTCGCTCCCCGGGGGGGGTGGGGGGGCACATTTATTTTAGGCCATTTCTGCCCCCCTGGGGGCAGATCGGCCTATTGGTATTAGGCCGATCTGCCCCCGGGGGGGGCAGAAACCTTTAGGCGCCAGGGCAATTTTTTTTTTGTGTGGGTTTTTTTTTTGTTTGTTTGTTTTTTTAGAGATGGGGAGCGACGCATTAGGCAAGGGTCGCTCCCCTGGGGGGCAAATTGTATTTAGACCATTTCTGCCCCCCTTGGTGGCAGATTGGCCGATTGTAGGTCAATCTGCCCCCAAGGGGGGCAGAAACCACTAGGCACCAGGGATCTTTTTTTGCGCAGTCACGAAAGGGGAGCGACCTTGCAGGCAAGGGTCGCTCCCCGGGGGGGGTGGGGGGCAAATTTATTTTAGGCCATTTCTGCCCCCCTGGGGGCAGATCGGCCTATTGGTATTAGGCCGATCTGCCCCCGGGGGGGGGGCAGAAACCTTTAGGCGCCAGGGCAAAAAAATTTTTGTGGGGTTTTTTTTTTGTTTGTTTGTTTTTTTAGAGATGGGGAGCGATGCATTAGGCAAGGGTTGCTCCCCTGGGGGGCAAATTGTATTTAGACCATTTCTGCCCCCCTTGGAGGCAGATTGGCCGATTGTAGGTCAATCTGCCCCCAAGGGGGGCAGAAACCACTAGGCACCAGGGATCTTTTTCTTGCGCCGTCACGCAAGGGGAGCGACCTTGCAGGCAAGGGTCGCTCCCCGGGGGGTTTGGGGGGGCAAATTTATTTTAGGCCATTTCTGCCCCCCCTGGGGGCAGATCGGCCTATTGGTATTAGGCCGATCTGCCCCCGGGGGGGGCAGAAACCTCTAGGCGCCAGGGCAAATTGTTTTTTTTGTGGGTTTTTTTTTTGTTTGTTTGTTTTTGTAGAGATGGGGAGCGACCCATTAGGCAAGGGTCGCTCCCCTGGGGGGCAAATTGTATTTAGACCATTTCTGCCCCCCTTGGGGGCAGATTGGCCGATTGTAGGTCAATCTGCCCCCAAGGGGGGCAGAAACCACTAGGCACCAGGGATCTTTTTTTTGCGCCGTCACGCAAGGGGAGCGACCTTGCAGGCAAGGGTCGCTCCCCGGGGGGGTTGGGGGGGGCAAATTTATTTTAGGCCATTTCTGCCCCCCCTGGGGGCAGATCGGCCTATTGGTATTAGGCCGATCTGCCCCCGGGGGGGGCAGAAACCTCTAGGCGCCAGGGCAAATTGTTTTTTTTGTGGGTTTTTTTTTGTTTGTTTGTTTTTGTAGAGATGGGGAGCGACCCATTAGGCAAGGGTCGCTCCCCTGGGGGGCAAATTGTATTTAGACCATTTCTGCCCCCCTTGGGGGCAGATTGGCCGATTGTAGGTCAATCTGCCCCCAAGGGGGGCAGAAACCACTAGACACAGGGGATTTTTTTTTTTGCACCAATGTCACGCAAGGGGGGGCGACCCCATAGGCAAGGGTCGCTCCCGGGGGGGCAGGGGGGTTGGGGGACAAATTTATTTTAGGCCATTTCTGCCCCCCCTGGGCCCGGCTGAGCTAGAGGCCAAAATCCACAGGTAGGCACTGTTTTCTATGAAAAAATGTGATGTGTCCACTTTGTGTTTTGGGCCATTTCCTGTCGCGGGCGCTAGGCCTACCCACACCAGTGAGGTATCATTTTTATCGGGAGACTTGGGGGAACGCTAGGTGGAAGGAAATTTGTGACTCCTCTCAGATTCCAGAACTTTCTGTCACTGAAATGTGAGGAAAACATGTTTTTTTAGCCAAATTTTGAGGTTTGCAAAGGATTCTGGGTAACAGAACCTGGTCAGAGCCCCACAATTCACCCCATCTTGGATTCCCCTGGGTTTCTAGTTTTCAAAAATGCGCTGGTTTGCTAGGTTTCCCCAGGTGCCGGCTGAGCTAGAGGCCAAAATCCACAGGTAGGCCCTGTTTTCTATGAAAAAATGTGATGTGTCCAGGTTGTGTTTTGGGCCATTTCCTGTCGCGGGCGCTAGGCCTACCCACACAAGTGAGGTATCATTTTTATCGGGAGACTTGGGGGAACGCTGGGTGGAAGGAAATTTGTGGCTCCTCTCAGATTCCAGAACTTTCTGTCACCGAAATGTGAGGAACATGTGTTTTTTTAGCCAAATTTTGAGGTTTGCAAAGGATTCTGGGTAACAGAACCTGGTCCGATCCCCACAAGTCACCCCTCCTTGGATTCCCCTAGGTCTCTAGTTTTCAAAAATGCACAGGTTTGGTAGGTTTCCCTAGGTGCCGGCTGAGCTAGAGGCCAAAATCTACAAGTAGGCACTTTGCAAAAAACAGCTCTGTTTTCTGTGATGTGTCCACGTTGTGTTTTGGGGCATATCCTGTCGCGGGCGCTGGGCCTAACCACACAAGTGAGGTACCATTTTTATCGGGAGACTTGGGGGAACGCTGGGTGGAAGGAAATTTGTGGCTCCTCTTAGATTCCAGAACTTTCTGTCACCGAAATGTGAGGAGAATATGTTTTTTAGCCAAATTTTGAGGTTTGCAAAGGATTCTGGGTAACAGAACCTGGTCAGAGCCCCACAAGTCACCCCATCGTGGATTCCCCTTGGTCTCTAGTTTTCAAAAATGCACAGGTTTGGTAGGTTTCCCTAGGTGCCGGCTGAGCTAGAGGCCAAAAACTACAGGTAGGCACTTCGCAAAAAACACCTCTGTTTTCTTCCAAACATTTGGATGTGTTCGCGTTGCACTTTGGGGCGTTTCCTGTAGCGGGCGCTAGGCCTACCCACACAAGTGAGGTATCATTTTTATCGGGAGACTTGGGGGAACGCTGGGTGGAAGGAAATTTGTGGCTCCTCTCAGATTCCCGAACTTTCTGCCACAGAAATGTGAGGAACATGTGTTTTTTTAGCCAAATTTTGAGGTTTGCAAAGGATTCTGGGTAACAGAACCTGGTCCGAGCCCCGCAAGTCACCCCTCCTTGGATTCCCCTAGGTCTCTAGTTTTCAGAAATGCACAGGTTTGGTAGGTTTCCCTAGGTGCCGGCTGAGCTAGAGGCCAAAATCTACAGGTAGGCACTTCGCAAAAATCACCTCTGTTGTCTTCCAAAAATTTGGATGTGTCCACGTTGCGCTTTGGGGCGTTTCCTGTGGCGGGCGCTAGGCCTACCCACACAAGTGAGGTACCATTTTTATCGGGAGACTTGGGGGAACGCTGGGTGAAAGGAAATTTTTGGATCCTCTCAGATTCCAGATCTTTCTGCCACAGAAATGTGAGGAACATGTGTTTTTTTAGCCAAATTTTGAGGTTTGCAAAGGATTCTGGGTAACAGAACCTGGTCCAAGCCCCGCAAGTCACCCCTCCTTGGATTCCCCTAGGTCTCTAGTTTTCAGAAATGCACAGGTTTGGTAGGTTTCCCTAGGTGCCGGCTGAGCTAGAGGCCAAAATCTACAGGTAGGCACTTCGCAAAAATCACCTCTGTTGTCTTCCAAAAATTCGGATGTGTCCACGTTGCGCTTTGGGGCGTTTCCTGTCGCGGGCACTAGGCCTACCCACACAAGTGAGGTATCATTTTTATCGGGAGACTTGGGGGAACGCTGGGTGAAAGGAAATTTTTGGCTCCTCTCAGATTCCAGATCTTTCTGCCACAAAAATGTTAGGAACATGTGTTTTTTTAGCCAAATTTTGAAGTTTGCAAAGGATTCTGGGTAACAGAACCTGGTCCGAGCCCCGCAAGTCACCCCTCCTTGGATTCCCCTAGGTCTCTAGTTTTCAGAAATGCACAGGTTTGGTAGTTTTCCCTAGGTGCCAGCTGAGCTAGAGGCCAAAATCTACAGGTAGGCACTTCTCAAAAATCACCTCTGTTGTCTTCCAAAAATGTGGATGTGTCCACGTTGCGCTTTGGGGCGTTTCCTGTCGCGGGCGCTAGGCCTACCCACACAAGTGAGGTATCATTTTTATCGGGAGACTTGGGGGAACATAGATTAGCAAAACAAGTGTTATTGCCCCTTGTCTTTCTCTACATTTTTTCCTTCCAAATATAGGAGAGTGTGTAAAAAAGACATCTATTTGAGAAAAGCCCTGTAATTCACATGCTAGTATGGTCACCCCGGAATTCAGAGATGTGCAAATAACCACTGCTCCTCAACACCTTATCTTGTGCCCTTTTTGGAAATACAAAGGTTTTCTTGATAGCAATTTTTTACTCTTTATATTTCAGCAAATGAATTGCTGTATACCCGGTATAGAATGAAAACGCACGTCAGGGTGCAGCTCATTTATTGGCTCTGGGTTCCTCGGGTTCTTGATGAACCTACAAGCCCTATATATCCCCGCAACCAGAGGAGTCCAGCAGACGTAACGGTATATTGCTTTCGATAATCTGACATTACAGCGAAAAGTTACAGAGTAAAATGTAGAGAAACATTTATGTTTTTTTCACCTAAATTTCAATATTTTTCTTTTTCAGTTGTTATTTTCTGTAGGAAACCCTTGTAGGATCTACACAAATGACCCCTTTCTGAATTCAGAATTTTGTCTACGTTTCAGAAATGTTTAGGTTTCTGGGATCCAGCATTGGTTTCATGCCCATTTCTGTCACTGACTGGAAGGAGGCTGAAAGCACAAAAAATTGCAAAAATGGGGTATGTCCCAGAAAAATGCCAAAATTGTGTTGAAAATTGGGTTTTCTGATTCAAGTCTGCCTGTTCCTGAAAGCTGGGAAGCTGCTGAGTTCAGCACCGCAAACCCTTTGTTGATGCCATTTTCAGGGGAAAAACCACAAGCCTTCTTCTGCAGCCACTTTTTCAATTTTTTTTGAAAAAAACAAAATTTTCCCTTTCTTGGCCTCTTTCAGGGGAACCCACAAAGTCTGGGTACCTCCAGAATCCCTAGGATGTTGGAAAAAAAGGACGCAAATTTGGCTTGGTTAGCTTATGTGGACAAAAAGTTATGCGGGCCTAAGCGCGAACTGCCCCAAATAGGCAAAAAAAGGCCTGGCACAGGAGGGGGAAAAGGCCTGGCAGCGAAGGGGTTAAGTTGGCATTTTTCGGTGCGTTTTCAGTGTATTTTATCTGGTAGTAAATTCCATATTTTAGCTTAATGTAATGTAACTGTCCACATGTACTATTTTCACATTGACTGGTGTTAGAGAGCAAACATTATCAATAGAAATTGAGTAACTAAAATGAAATGATTAACATGTATTAAAAAGCCTAAGTAGAGAAACGTGTTAGTAAAATAAAACATGCATGTTTAAATAGTGGTCCACATAGTGTCTGCCACCTAGATTTCTTTGTGAATTGATGAATGTCTGTGAAAATGTATTTTGATTCATTATAACTACATGTACTAATAAAAGATGATTAATATTATTGTACTACAAACTTAATGGTTTGAAATTATTAGAAATGTTTTATTTTTTATGTATTAGCATTAGTAAAAAGGCCTGCGTTTTAGTATTTTTCCAGAAGCACAGTGCTGAAATGTTATGCTGACTTTATTGAAATGCTTCTGAAAACATTGTTTATTAGCTGTTAGTTCTGAACTTACTTGTGATAAATATTGCAAGTTTTAACAATGTGCTTTACTTTCTAGTGGATAGCAAGGTTAGGTAAATGTCATGTTCTGTGCTGCTGTTTTTACAATTTATATTTTTGAGGAAATTGCCATCTGGAGAGGAGCATGAACATGAGCCTATCTTAGAAAAACAATGAAAAAATATACAACTGAACTTATTACATTTAATTTGTCACTTACGTATCACACCTGATAGTCTTTTCCAATAGAAGCCCAGCTAGTAACTTTTGGGACTTTAATTTAAAAAGTTTCAGATTATGTAAATTTAATTCTATTCAGAGTTAAATTCTGTTCAATTTCTGTTCAGTTTAGTTCTGCTATTCAGCTCTTCTGCCCAGCTACGTATGATTTGAACAGTACAGTTACATTAGGCCCAACATTACTGAACTGTTTTCCCTTCTCATGTGCCTGATGCTGCCTGCTTAAGACCGGCTGCTCCTGTGCAGCATGATGAAGACTCTGCAAGCAGCTGTTTCATTTCAGAGAGATATGACCAATGTGCATTTATTTTTCTTTTCCAGGGTTTTCCCTTTATAAATCCAAGCGCATTATAGCACTATAGTTAGATGTTTTCCCAATTTCCCAAATTCATTTTTGCCTTATTTCAATTTTTGCATGTGCAAAGCCCAGCCCTATACATGCTTTTCAAATTAGAGTTGGGTAGGTAGGATGACTGGCCTAATATTTAATCTGAATGTTTTTTAATTGATTGTGATTGATTCAACTGCACAACTAATGAATTCTGTTGCTATTTTACAAACACTTTTGTTATTCTGTAGAATTCTTTTGGAGTGTTTAATAGTGATCACATTTATAAGACTGAGATTCTTCAAAGGCTTTGGACAGCCAGTGTTATTTCTGTATTGCTATCATTTGGTTTTGTGCATCATTTACGTAACCTTAGCATTGTCAATTTAAGGGAAATAAATGTTTAAACTTTACTAAATTGGTGTGGTGATTCATGACCACATAGGTCGTGGTGTATATAAATTATTGACTCCTTAATGTATACTTTGATTGTCTTAGTTCTCATTGTTTGATTTAATTATCGTATTACTCCTGTCGGAATCAAAAGATTAGAGTTGACCTCTGAGGGTAGTAGATGTCATTACCTTATTACGTATCACCCTAGCCTAGGATTAGGAGTTCACACACCCACACTGGCATTCAAAATGTTTCTGGGATCAGTGATTTCAAATAGGGTTTTATTTTAGCATTATACTGGTGGTGTTGATGGGGCCTCAAATCTAGTTTTGGTGCAAAATTGCAGCGGTTTGCTTCTGCGTTTGGCAGCAGGTGGACCCTGATTTACCTCATGGGAGCACAAAGCGCACTGCAATTTAGATACTTTGGGGCAGATTCATAGAAAGTGGTGCTGCACCGAGTGCAGTGCCACTTTCCCTACGCCCCTTAGCATCCCCTACTGCCACAATGTGTGCACTGTATTTAAAATACGGTGCACCATGGTGCAGGGCAGGGGGCAAATGCATCATTATTCATGACGCTATTGATGTACTCTGCAGGAGTAGTGCCAAAAAATTGGCGCTACTCCTGCAGAGTACATAGGGCCCCATTCTAAAGAATGGAAGTCCCCTTTTAACGTTTGCTCGTGAGCAGGCATTAAAAGTGCTTTAAAAAATGGCGTAAGGAAATCTCATATCACCCTGTAAATAACGCGCAGGATTTCGGCCTCGTTGGGCCACATTAACGTCAAAAATAATTAAGTTAATGTGGCATACGGTGGCGCTTGGGCACTATAAATATGCCCCTTTGGATGTGCAAATAACATGCGATGTTAGCACGTTAATTCCCGTTCAAAGGTGTCTGACTTGAATATATCCAAAAATGTGTGCCCCGAGTTCGATCACAAATTAAAAGGTATGAAATTTCCACTGTATTTTTGAAGCCTTGGCAGGGCATGGCTCAGCCTGTGATGATGTGATGTGAAATGACAGACTTATTACCGTGTTGTTCTCTATATGGCTCATGGTAGATGTGTTGCAGCTTGATATTTACATAGATAATTGTTCTGGTTAGTATGCCCTTCTTTCATGAGCTAATTTACTGAACTATTTTGCAAATCCGCAAGTATACACATGTATTTTACTTTTCCGCAATGGTACAGCGACTTTTTCCTTTTTAGTATTATGTCAAATTACATTATCGCACAAATTAAGCAATGTAGTGTCCCTGGTCCAAACACCAGGAGATTTTACTTCCGTGTAAATGAAGGCATATAATATATTTTGGTGTTTGCTCAAAGTGTCTTTAGTATACTTACAGGGCTTTGCGTTTCTTGGTCTATTGTTATCATTATAAAAACAAAGAATATGTGGTCGATTTAAAAAGATTTTACTGATTAAGTAGTTAGTCAAGTTTTTACGTTCCTCAACAAAAAAGGATTTGTTCAACATTTTACTGTTGGTTGCTTTTAAAACGCCCCATACGGACATCATTTTAATATCTATGCAATTTTATAATGCAGAAGACATTTTATAATACAGAATTTATTTCAAGGCAGTTAACATTTTCAAAACATATGCTTGCTCAGTGGGAAACAAATTAAAATAATGATGACAAATGCATCTTAATGCCAAGTTCAACAAGTCCATAGTATTTGTGCTGCATGAACGTAAAATTGGAATTAGGCCCAGCAAGAGCTACTTCCCTATTTATGGCCTGATTAGGAGTTGCAAGGTGATGATGAAGTGGTAAACATGCACTCAAAATTACAATTATTGTGCAGTACCACCCTGCTATTACCGCACAATTATGTGCTTTAGCCTGGAACAGAGAATAATATTTGTTCAGAATTAGCACACCTTTTTCAGCGTGTTTATCTCTCCCACTGCAGGTCCAGTAACTGGCCATGCAGTGCCCTTACCTTTGCCAGGTAGAACTATGCCCAGATTCTACTACATCTTTATATTTTCAGAAGGATAAACCCTACAAACATGTAATTCAGTTTTGGGTGAAAAATGGAGCAGTCAGACATAATGGAATTAGCAACTAGTAGACTAATTGAAGGGCATAGGCCAGGTAGAAAAATGCATGGAAGCCCACTTTCTGAAGGGCCTAATTGGAAAGAGATGGAGACATTGATAGGGTACTCTCTCACTCCCCTCAGTGTTTTTCTCATTCACATCCTCTCCGTCTCTATTTACATTTATCTCTGATGTCTCTCTCTGCCTATCCCTTCCTCACTACCCTTTACTTTTCTACTAATCTTTCACTACCTTACATATATCTTAATCTAACCTCGCTCTCTCCCTTCCTCCCTCTCACTTCTTTTCCGCTCTCTGTTCTTCTTTATCTGATTCCCCAATGTTAACTGGCATTTCACTCCACCTTTCATTCCACCTTATTTAGTTATATTTAATATTCCTTGCTGCCGCTCTGTCTTAATGTATCTCATCCATCTACATCCCCAGTTAATACACTCTTCCTTCTACCTCACTTCTCTATTTACCCCAGACTACATCTGCCACCTCTCTTTTTCGTGTCTTATTTCTTTTTCTCTGACTTCCCTATATGTTGGTCGCATTAGACAACTTCTTGTTTCTTAAGGGTATATTTTTACTTCTCAGGTAGTGCATCATATATCTGTGTCTATTCTCTCTACCTCACCTCTGTCTGCCTCAGCTCTTTCTGCCCTTTACTTCCTATTTATATCTCACCACTTCACCTCTCTCTCTACTACTTGCTATACTAATGTCTAAATCTCTCTTCTCTACCTATTTTCTTAATGCCCACTTCTCTCTGTATCTCATCCAGCTCTCCTCACCTTACCTCTCTGTTTCCTTCTCACCTACCTGTATCACTGCTTCATATTTCTCAAGCTCATTTCTCTTAACCTAACCAAACCATCACCATATTTCCTAACCTTGCCTCCCTCATTACTCTATCTAGGCACTTTCTGCTTCAGCTCTTTCTCTCTCATTCTCTCCATGCCTCTAATTTTTCTCCCTACCTTTCCCTGTATCCCATTTGTCTCTCTCTCTCTCTCTTCCATGAGATAACCTCTATATTTCCCTCATCATTGATGCATTGCCTCACCTCTCAACCCTGTAACTCTTTCTAACTGTGTTCCCTGTTCTCATTTCTTACTAGCTCTGTTTTCTTGCCATACTTGCTAGATCAATGCTTCTTTTGTTTATCTTTGCCTCCTCTTTCTCTCCTAAGTAACTCCTTCTCTAGTTCCTTGATACACCTCACGCCCCACTCTACACCTTCATGTTATACAGCTCTACATTGCAACTTCTTGACTCTATTTCTCTATCAACGTCACCACACTTTATGCCTCACCCTCTATATAGCACTGTATCAACCACACACCTCTTTCTCTCCCTCTTCCCTTAACTCTTTCTCTTTATTTTCCATCTTTAATCTAAACATGTCTTCTCTCTGGCTAACCGTTATCCCTCTGTCTCAACTTTTTTGGTTTCCTCAATGCTCTCTTTACCTGACCTATTTTTCTAAATCACTTGTCTTATTTTTGAGTCACACTCTACTTCACTACTCCCTCCCATATCTGTCCATTGGCTTCTCACCCTACCTCACCCCTCTACCTGTTTACCTCTACTCTCCCTAACTCGGCATACTTTACCTTTTTTCTTGATTCCACATTTCCTTCTTCCTATCTGTAACTCTCTCAACCTCACTCTTTAGTCATACCTAACTCTATTCCTATCTTTCTCTATTTTCATTTCAGTGATGTTTTTCTGATCACCTCACCTTTCTCTCTTTACTGTACATCTCTACCTACCTCAACTATCTCTCAACCTCATCTGTAATGCTTCCTTTGCATCCTTTTTCTATCTAATGTAACTATCTTAATACATCATTCTCTTTTCTTCTCTGTCCTTCCCTCGCCTCATACCCCTCCATTTCTTCTATTCAAAAGAGCAATAGGTCACATCTAGCCAGGGAAGTGTACACCTAGAAACAGAAGCGGAGGGTAAGGGAGGGGTAGGAGGATTAAGGCAAAAGTTAATAGATTTTCATTGAATGAATGGTGAAAGTGTGCAGACTGTGCAGTGTTTTGATTTTTCCTTTACCTCAAGAATGCCAGTTGTGAAGGGGTATTTATTTTCTGATTACAGACATCTTTCAATTTGAAATACAATTTCATTATCTAGACACATTTGTATTATTGTAATACTTTCTGCTAGTCCACTGACCACCCATCAAGTCACCCTTATCGTGCCTTTCCTATAATTGAAGGAACAGACTGGTTACACACTGAAGGCCACATTCATAATTTTTGACGCAAAACTGTGCTAACGCAGTTTTGCGTCAAAATGTTTAGCGCTGTCTAGAGCCATTTCTGAACACCACCTGTGTGTCATATTTATACTTTGACGCTGGGTTGTGCTAACAAGAGGTTAGAGTCATTTGTTTCTGACGCTAACCATTGCGCCTTGTCATAAGGCAAAATTACGTTAACACAGGAAAAATGACTCTAATCCAGTTTACAACATGGAAACACGTTGCAAAACAAATATGCGCCATTTACCCCTGCAATAGCATAAAAAAAAAATGCAAATGGATCAAACAGTGCAAAGGAGCCACAAAATGGATCCCAGAAGCCAGGAGAGACCCCAGGGAGAACCCAGACAACCAGGAACCAACCAGGAGGACAAAGACAAGTCACAGGGGAGAGACAAGAAGGAGAGGAAGTCTCGCTTCAGCGCAGAGGAGTATGAAATACTGGTGAGAGAGGTGAGAGCACCAGCATCAACTCTTCATCACCAAAATTGCCAATTGGAAGTAGAGAGGCAATTTGGCAACAGATTGTGAACAGGATCAACAGTGTGGAAGAGGTCAGGAGAACTATCACTGGGTGCAAGAAATGCTGGCATGACTGCAAGCGGAGGACAAAGGAAAAAATGGCAAAGAACAGGAAGGCAGGACTGCAGACCGGAGGTGGGAGCCCAGCACTGCAAGAGAACCTTGATGAGATGGAGGAGATGGTTGCAGCCATCATCCCAGAGGAAATTGGCACTGGTATCGCAGGACAGGTCAGCGCAGACTACCAGGAAGCAATACATATGTAGGGTAAGTTGCATGGGAGACCCAAATGCCAAAATGTCAAGTGCAAGAAGGGGTAGGCACATACCTACTACACATTGAATGTCAGCCTGCAAATCTGGCAGTGGAAAGGCCAAAGAGGCACAGCATGGGACTCCCTACGCTGCCCATGCCAGGTGCATGGGCTGTGCACGGGCATCCAGGGGCACAGCACAACATAACGCCAACAACCTTTGCATGTGGATACACCGCCATGCCAAGGCTGCTGGACAGGCTGAAGCAGACCAGGAGGGTAGGATAGAACGTAAAACTGGTCTGGTGTCATAGGACAGCAGGTATTGTCAGAATGTAAACTAGAGGACAATGACCAGTCTCAGGCCATTGGCTGAAGCGGCATTCCCCATTGACAACATTTGCCACAACTACCTGTGCTGTGTGCGCTGGTCAATTAGGAAATGCCAGTTAGGTGCCCATGGAACAAAGACACCCAAAATGAGGGTTCATTATGACTACGTGATCAATCCCCATCAATCCCTATCCAAGTGCAACTCCTGTCAACTGGTCATATCCATAGACTCAATAACCATCAGGCACTATCACATACATAAAGATGTGCACTTCAGTAATCTCATAGCCATGCTGCCCATCTCTGGTCTACCCCTGTGCCTCTGTCAGAATAGTTACAATGCCACCATGCAACATCTCAGGTATCATGGTGCAAAGACAACTGCATTGAGGAGGAGGACATATGTGTGTAGGAAGGTAAACACACCATCACAGTCACAAGAGGAAACTGAACTCTGCCTGGTCCACAAACGCATTGCAATGTAGCACTCATACGCAAGCATCAACATGAGAAACTACCAATGGTAACAGGTGCATTGTCTCATGGAAATGCCATGCATGGGGTGGTGCTAGATCTCAGCACTGCATAGTTGTATGTGAAAAATGATAGACTGGGACATGGCCAAATTGTCATCATCATCATCAGCTTTATTCGATCAATTGACCATAAAAGCAACATAAAAACAAAGATAATAGATAGTACATAAATAAATAAATACACATCTATGAATTAGTTTAAAAACATTAAAACAATAATAAACTTAAATTACACATAAGACTCTAGAACTTATATATAAGAGAAATAAAACCTTAGGTTGCTTTTTGGAGATGACATCGTATACGCCAAGCTGTTGCTAAGTACTTGCTTACTGAAAGAATTACATCGGCTGAATTATGGCTTTTTAGAACCGGTAGAGCCAAGGAACAGTTCTTAAATCCCATAGCCCTGCAAGTATTGCGAATCCATTTTGATCGCGGAATCGCATAGGCTGGACAAAAGAACATAAAATGCTCAGTAGTTTCGAAAGTGCTGCCAAAAGCAGGGCATATATCGGGATGATTGATCGGCCCCCACCTATGAGTCAATGACATCAAGGGCAAAGAGCCAAAACGAAACCTTGCATATAAGCTTTTTCCCTGCAAATCCGGTATAACATCCAGATAAGATTCTAACTTTGGAGACCATTTAAAATCAATAAAAGAATTGGTTAAGCAACCGTGAGATTTGCAGGTTATATTGTTGTCCCTAACATAAGACCAATAAGTTAACTTTAAAACGTTTTTATGCCGTCTCTCTAGTTTATGGGGATTTTCCCAATAGTCACCCAGACCCAACAACCAAAGCCAATTGGCCACATGACGGATCCAGGGAAGAGTATTAGCATTTTGACATTTTAATAGGTCGAGTAATGAGGTCTTATATATATCTAGTTCAGGGGTGATCCATAATCTAATCCAATAAAGGAGGGGTCTTAAAATAGCTAGATCTGCTACTCGACTTAACCCCAAATCTAGAAATAATGGAAGCAGGGGTGTGGTGCGTGGACATGCTATTAAGGCCCTTGCAAAATTGTTTTCCCCCACGGTGATCTTATTACAGTTAGAGGAACCCCATACTTCCGCTCCGTACAGGGCTGCACCTTGTGCCTTAGCTATATAAATATTTATTGCTGGGGAAACAACTTTTGTAGAGGTGCTTTGATAAAAATGCAGTATGGATGAGGCTCTGTGTTGTAGTAGCCCTGCACTTTTTATGATCTGCTCTTCCCATGATAGTTTACTAGTTAGCCTGATTCCCAGGTAGTCTGTAGAGCTAACTTCCTTCAGGGGGACTCCGTCAATGTGAATGGAACATTTCTTACTAGGTCCTTTGGATAACACCATCAGTTTGGTTTTGTTAATATTGACCTCCAACCCATGATCGCTACAGAATAGGTTAAACCGGTCAACAAGGATTTGCAGCCCCATTGGTATCTTAGAGATGAGGAGCGAATCATCTGCGAAAAGCAGGGTAGGGATTTTTTGTGTATTCAGGGACGGAGCATCATTCTGGCATATGGACACGGCCTTTACTACTTCATTAATAAATAAGGTAAATAGTAGGGGGGCTAGCACACAACCTTGGCGAACTCCCCTTCTGATTGGAATCTGTTCTGTCAGTTCGCCTTGTTCACCCCACCTCACTTGGGCATAAGTATTATCATGTAATCGTTTTAACAGGAGTAGTAGGTCCTCTGGGACTCCCAATCTACCCAGTACTTCCCACAGTTTGGCTTTTTGGGACCAGATCAAAAGCGGATCGCAGGTCTATAAATACTACATATAGGCACTGCTTGGCAATAAGAACATATTTCCAATACAATATGGCCAATCGAAAGACCTGGTCTACCGTGCTAGTTTTAGCACGGAACCCTGCCTGTAATTGGGAAAGGATTTGGTGCTCCTCAACCCAACTGGTTAGCCTCTGTAAAATTTGTTTCGCGAAAATCTTTTGTAAGTTGTCTATAAGCGGCCTGGCTCCGGCATGTAGGTAACCCCCCTTGGTATTCCCTTTGGAGTGAGTGTGACTACAAGGGAACCCCCCCCCCCGCCACTAGCCAGACCAGAGGCAGATTGCCCCTTACCCTGGGTGACGGATCCATTGATGCATTGATTCTTATCTACTACAGGCCTACCCCATCGTGAACTACCCGTTCAGGTAGGCCATATATATTTTTCACTTTTTGAGCACCCCACTTACTGCGTGTGCTCCGACCCTGACGAATGCCCCTGACCTACCAGCACTGAGTGAGGGCAGAAACATGTTGGTGATCCACTTTTTCTTTTAGACTCCAAGAGACATTACTCTCCTACGAGCCTTTCCTCTTTAGTTTTAGGCTTACCAGCATGCACCTTCATTAAAATTAGCAGAAGCTACTGGTGACATGCTTGGTATTTTTAGTATTCACCCCTTCTGGATCAATGTAACTATCCAGCCAGTCTAATTTCAGCACTCCCTCGGGTTCTTTTAACCACGAGGTTGAGTCCGCCCAAGTAGTATCATCTTACTTGGGTGGGGCTAGGTGGTCATATGATGAAGCAAGACACTATTATGTGTGTGAGACCACCTAGTCCGTAAGGGAAATCCCCCACCCCCCTGTAGGCAACACAGCACCCCTTAGCCTGGACATTTTTCCAGCTATGACTTCCCGACCTGAGGATCTACAGTGACCTTACTAACATCACTGAAAAAAGACTGACCTAGTCTGACTTTCAATTCCTACTACCCCACACCATTAGTGGTGATATAATTTCTATAGGGAGGCGGTGTGGGCTGGAAGGTTAGCATTTCCTTTTTTATAGATGGGTATAATTTCTGCCCCCTTCCATGTACCTGGGATTTGTCCCCATGCAGCTATGCTATTTGAAATGGCATTAATATACCAGGACCAGATGTTTGTCCGGTCTGGGTGCTTTGCCAGGTTTCAGGCTATTTAAAGCCTCAAGGGTTTCTTCTACTTTGAAGGTAAGGTAACCCTTGGGGACACACTGGGCCCCCACTTGGAGGGCCGTGCTGGGGTTCGAATCCGACAGCTTTGGTGGGGAATGGACCACGTTAGTGTCCATTAAGCCCTCTGGTAGGGCATAAAGGGTGGTAAAATGCTCTACCCAGCTTTCTGGTTGTATATGATTGCTGGGGCAACTCCTACCTCCATTTTCTCTTTTAGACAGAAGTTCCCAAAATCACTTGTTATTCTTCTCTCTAGAGGCATTTAATAAATCCTGTCACAGGGAATCCTCCCACCGTTTTTTTGCATTGGACAGGGTTTCTTTGTATAGAGACCTAGCTTGTTTGATCTCCCCCTGGGAGCCAGACATTACTGCTGCTTTTATCCCAGACTTAGCCTTTGAGCAACTCTCATCAAACCATCCCTTACGTGCCCCTTTCCCTTCGCATGGCTTTGACCGCCTTGCTTTATAAAAGAACCCCCGTAGCTGAATAGCCATGCTGTCATGTATTTTAAGAATCTGAATATTCCCCACAGCCTGGTCTTCGTACTCAGCCAAACCATTTAAAAAGATTTGGTATATTGCTCTAATATAATAAGGATTGGACATCACTTTTGGCCAAGTAATCTTAGTGAATTTATTGTTCCAGCATGGAGGCTGGGTTATTGTAACATGGTTATTAAGTGTTCTCCTAAACATTTCCCCAGAGAGGGTAAGAAGCAGGGGGAAGTGGTCGCTATCACATCTCACTTCTACTTTCATGTCTGTCAGATGGGGCCACAACCTGACATCGACCAAAAAGTAATCAATAGTACTTGTAGACGTGCCCCTTTTGAATGTTGGTGCGATGTTCATATCAGATGGAGTTCTACCATTACAGGCCCGAGGCCATGTTTTAGACATAGTGTAGCTAATTGCATGGCCGCCCGAGATTTTTTGCAAGGCCGAGTGGTGGATAATTGTGGGATCCCCCACAGCTCATCCTCTTCATCGGTTAAACCACTTGTGAGGGTGGAAGGTTCGAAGGTACAATTAAAATCTCCAGCTACGATTAAAATAGTCGAGGGGTGGAGGCTTTCTACAAATTCGGACAAAATAGCCAAGGTGTGGGACTCAGAGCTGCATGAGACCAATCGTATGTACGCAATAACAATTGATAAACTTCTTTTGAACGTAATGCACATGGCTTTTAAATCTACAGAATCAATTTCCAGAAGCTTATAATCACACTGCAGATTCTTGTTAACAAGTTATAACAGCCCACCTTTTGCCCGGCCCATCCCCTTCTCTGGAGGTATAGCAGGAGCACTAAAATAGAGAAATCCATCTATATTGGTAACGTCCTCTGCCCAAGTTTCCTGAAACAGACATATATCTATATTTTTTATAAAAGAGGCCCATTCGCTATCGTTTAGTTTCTTTGCCAAGCCAGCAATGTTCCATGACATGAGATCCAACGTGCATTTGCCTTGGTTAATCACCATGGTTGTACAGCCAGCATCCACCGGGCCCAAGTCATTACTACAGATGTCTAATGATGGTACTTTATCATCCCCCATGCTGCCCATCTCTGGTCTACCCCTGTGCCTCTGTCAGAATAGTTACAATGCCACCATGCAACATCTCAGGTATCATGGTGCAAAGACAACTGCAACACCATCAATGACACTGTTTGCAATTCACAAATGGGGTAGCAAATGACCTACCTCATGAATATTCATGAGGTTGTTCTCATTTTGCAAACCCCTTGGGAATGGCGGCACCCACAGGGATGCTGGCCTACAGGGCTCAGCAGACCACCATGTCTGTGACTGCTTTCAAATAAAGATGTATTTTCTTTTTTTAAATGCAGCCTTATTTCATTTAGGGTAAACGGAAAGCATGTCAAAAACAAATATTATAACTTTTACTTTTTTTTTTAATGCAGACAGTGGTCCACGGGACCACTGCCTGCTCTGAAACAATTTATTAGCATACATTCACAAAGAGGAAGAGATCCCATGGGGACCCCTTCCCTTTTGCGAATGGGTAAGCACCAACTTGCAACTGGTGGTAACTGCAATTGTTTTGTGACAGCTTTCGTGGTCACCAAGCAATCAGTCAGTGGACTGTGACTCACAAATAGGAAGGGAACGCCCCTTCCTAAATGCCGCTAGCAGAACCTGTTTTGTGATTCGGCAATGTGATTGCAGAATGGCAAAATTGGGTATGTGCATCGGAATAAACATTTTTTCTTGACGTAAACACACAAATTCTGAAAACTAGGCCATTTGTGACACTTAAAAATAGCTTTGTACATGTGACCCTAAGTGATAGTGGTACATGACTCCACAAACCTCAGGCCTGCATTGTTAAAATGTATAGACATGTGGACTCCATCTCAGTACTGGGACACTAACACTTTGTTCTGCTTGTATTCAATCTGGCCACAAACATTTCATGCAGCATGTCAACACATCTGCTACTGTCACTCAGGAGCATTATACTGTACACATTTGTCAATGTGATACAGACCAACAGGGCCACCGATCACCACACCGAGGGGGTCCAGTAGATCCTGCTCTCTGGCCCCCAAGACAGCCAAGGGATGCTTTAGCTGGTGCTCATTCCTGCTTGTATGGTAGACTCTGTTGAGGAGGTAGAGCACCTTGCTCCACCGCAGCTGCCTCGTCTCTGTGTAATACCCCTGTATCACCCGCCCACCCATCTCCAGCATCAAGGGTAGGAAGTGGCACACCAGCCACACAAAGCCACCAAGTGCCTCCTCCCCCATGCGGGTCAGCCTTGCCCTTCCCGACATGTCCCTGAATAACAAATCCAAACTGAGAATGTGCAAAAAAAGAGGAAAAGAAATTAAAACCAAGGAAACTTACAGCCCAAATGTAAGAACCACAACTAACCCAACTAATCAGACAGACACCCAACAGTACAAATACAATATGAAATACACTAAACTACATAAAATCACATAAACAGGTACAAGAAACAAACAAATTTCACAAAAGACTCAAGAGAGACCCCACAAGCTACAAGAAACACAATTGAGACACCAGCAACACTGAGACAGAGCCACAGAGTCAAGAAATAGCACAGACTGTAAAGTGAAAGTGAAA
The DNA here is from genome assembly GCF_031143425.1 of Pleurodeles waltl. Classification (NCBI taxonomy): domain Eukaryota; kingdom Metazoa; phylum Chordata; class Amphibia; order Caudata; family Salamandridae; genus Pleurodeles; species Pleurodeles waltl. The sequence continues at coordinate 530,660,057 of NC_090449.1, forward strand.
GTACACCCACTGCACCATGACTGTAAACAGGATTTCCTATTACATCACTTCCTGTCCCCTTTGCGGCCCGTTTTTATGTCATGTGTGTATTTTTTTGACACATATGATGTTTGCGTGAATATTTTCAACGCATACCCAACATGTGTGGCAAAATACCACACATTACCTGTAGACTTTAATTTCAATGGATATGCACATGCGTGTGGTGGGCAGGTGGCATTCACGCTAAAGGCCCATGTATGGTTAGTTTGCATTTGCGTGATTTCTCAATGCATTTGCGTCAACATTTTTTACTCTATCTGTAATTGCGTGATTTTCTAATATTCAACATGCATGCACCTTGTATCAAAATAAAGATAGGGTGGTATGACCTGCAGTGTGTACTATAGTGTTTGGCCACATGTGATAGAGCATGCAACTGTGTGTTTTGGGTGTAAATGATCTGTAACACCAATGTGTGTGTTTCTGAAGGAACGGCATGCAATACATTGGACGTCATGCAAATGTATGAATGTGTTCCAAATGGGTATCTACATCTAATGGCAATCAGTGACCTACAACAGTCATTATATGTGTTTGTAATATGTGTTGACTCATGTGATGTGTGTAGTGGTTTGACTTAGGGGACATTACATTTCACACGACAAACAAAACTCAGGTATCATTAAAGATGGCTGATGAGTGCTATGTAGGGTAGGTTACCCCTCATATGTCATTAATTGTTGGTGACGACTTCATGGTGACTTGTGTGTGGACTACACAAATGTCTGACATGTGTACAAGTTTGGTATGTACTGTGTTTGAGACACTGTGCCTCAGTTCCACCCATAAAATGTTTGGTACACGTCAGTTTGACTCATTACAATAACATATGCTACTTGTGTTGCTGCGGTGGACCTGCTGTCCTGTCTACATGTGTTCACATATTTTCAGATGTGTATTCCACAGAAGTGTCCAGTTCAAGTGTGTGGGCATGTGTACCCTGTGGCAGAATTGGGCTCCATGGTGTCACGGTTTCGGCGGGTCTAGTCAGGACTCTGTTAGGGGCACCCATTGAGTTCACAGACTATCTCACAAGGAGGAAGTGTACCAAAGCAGAAGAGCAGCTAAAGGCATACAAGGGGAAAGGCCAGCTATGGTAAGGCAGAGAAAACAGAAAGGTGAAGGCAGAGCAACCTTAGTGTGAACAAATATGGAACGGGTCAGTAATGGACAAACACGCTGGGGTTATCACTAAGGTTGTACACAGGGTAGGGCTCAGACCTTTCCACAGCAACAGGGAACGTCGGTGCCTCTGTGCAGATTAATCTTACTCATAGTCACCACGCAAGCCCCATTGAAAGGAGGCAGCAGAAGTGATTCTGTGCCTGGACCCTTAGGGCACAAACAAGGATTGTACTTACATACACGAGGCTAGCCCTTGTGGGTCTGGCTCGAGACACAGTAGCAAATCCTGGAATAAAGCCATAGCACACTGTCACTGCTAGGCACTTAAGACTCCATGAAACACTCGACAAAGGATTGGAGATGGATTTGCCTCCTGGAAACCAGGTGTCAACCCAAGTACAAAGGTAAATACTTCTAGATTGGTGAGGAATGATGGGACACTTACCAGACACGTTAACCCGAGAGGAAACAGAAAGTGAAGGAACCAACTAGGAGGCAAAGCCAGGAACAGGGAACAGGCTCAGGCTGATGCAAAGGCAGGAACAGGTCTGGGAAACAGAAAGCTGGCTCTGGCTGAAACACACATGAACAAGGCATGGAAACAGGGAGCAGACTCTGACTGGAACAAGCAGGAACAGGACTGGGAAAACAGAGAGCAGGTTCAGGCTGAATCAGGACTGTAACACAATCCAACAAGGGGTCTGGAACACAAAGGAATCATACTCCAATGCACATTGAGGAGCTTCAGGGAATGGCAGCTTTTAAGCAGTTCCAGGCAGCAGAAAGGATTGGGCAGAGTCACATGGCTGGGCTGCACAAGAGAGGTCACAGGTGTGTGCAGCTTCAGTCTCCCACAAGTCCTGGGGAGAGAGAATCCAGTATAAAGGGACAACCAGACTTTTCCCATTGGAAGCAATGGACAGAAGATTACTGGTCTTACCGACTACGAGGCAGTGCATTATGGGACCTGAAGTCCATGAAAGTTAATGTAGTCCTTCTATAGCATGCCATATGGAAAAGGGAAACAAACATGAGTCAGAAAGGGATTCTGGGTGAGTGTTAATGATGATTCCCAGGGTACAGGTAGTCCATTTACAGCACCCCTTAGAGATGGGAGGACAGAGACGTAACACATGGCAGGACTGATTTCCAGGGATGGACTGTGCAGGGCATGTGTTGTGAACATTGCTTGTCAAACCTGGGACACTCATGCTATCCATTTTCACAAATGATGCCCCCCTTGTCACACAAGCTCCTTGCAGAGATTGCAAGTGTCACATCTACTAATGTCAGGTGTCTGTTCATACATTCCTGTTTCCACTGATATTTCACATCCACTGCCTCATGTATGGGGCACTTATTTACCGCATGATTGGAGATGTCATAGTTGTATGTCATGTGCTACAGTAGACCATGTTGGCAACATGGATGTGAGTCAAATGCTGTGGTCCATTGATTTTGCCCTTCATATGTGAAATCCAACAGATGAGTATTTTTTTCTACATGTGTGATGTTTGCTGTACAATCATACGCATCACATGTGATGTTGCATCAGAAGTAGTCAGATTTATCTTTGTAACATGCTCCCTGAGGTGATACTCACATTCCTATGGAACACGTGATGGAGAATGAAGTAAGGTGTTTATTTACATATCTTAACAAGGTGTGTAGAGTGACTATTAAGTGAAAAGGTTTGGTACAATTTGCTGTCTGCGGTGCACTCCTGCAGCTGTGTTCTGCTGTTCCCCCTCATTTTCCCTACCACCATCCTCCTCCTCCTCCGCAGGCAGTTATTGGCTGGCTCATATAAAGGGATGTTCCTCCTCACACAAATGTTGTGCAGGATAGCACAGGTAAGTATAATTTTACACACAATGTGTGGGGCATATAGGAGGCTGCCTCCTGTGATGTCCAGGCACTTGAATCTGGACTTCAGGATGCCAAAGGTCCTTTCCACAATGGTGCGTGTCCTCCGATGTGCCTCATTATAGGCACGCTCTGCTGCTGTGCTTGGAGAATGGGGTCATGATCCATGGCTGGATCCCGTAACCCTGATCCCCTGCAAAAGATAATAGGAGTGAGTAATTTTGTTAGTGTCTGCAACAGGAATGTCATGTAGTATGGCAGTTGATATCTTGTGTCATCTGTGACTCAAATGTGTTTGTGGTATTATGTGAGATCCTGGGCCTCTGTGAGTTTTTTTCTGCAGTGGGTTCTTTAACTTGACAACTTGTGTTTGGCTCATTGATATGGGATCTATGATGTTTTTCGAACTGTTGGTCAGTATGTATGAACTATGCGGTGTGTAGTGTCCAACATGTTTTAGTGTGCTTTCACTGGAGGGGACATGATACTTCCACACACAATGGATTCAGAGGTGGTCGTAACATGGTTGCACTATCTGGCCTGGACACTCATCCATTTAGACATATGTCATTGCAGATGAAATGCAACAGTGAGGCCCTTTGATTTGGCTAGGTGACAATGCACAACACATAGACATAAGTTGGCGGCACTGAGGTGTTCAGTATTGACAATGAACAATTGTCCCATGTGTGACTTGTTTCTAGGCAAGCCTTTGTTGTTCCCTCTAAACGTAGCTCATGTGCAACCATGCACCTACACTACAGAACTTGCTCCAGGGAACCTGGCTAACTGCCTTGTGGAGGTAGATATAGCTGTGCAAGAAGGGCCAACTCCCTGTACATATGCTATTTTGATGGACAATTGGCTCTTTCGATGTGTGCAGCAGTTTGCAGTTTGCATCCGTGCCACCTCAATACGTGGCAACGGCACCCCAGGAGTGATGTATTATGTTGGGACTGCCTCAGTATTTGGGTGTCACATACATGTCAGTCAGCATCATCATGCTGTGGGTCTCATGGTGTTAGACCTGCTGCAACACACATTGCACACCCCTTCCACGCTACATACTGCTTGGGGGGGTGGCCAATTGACTACGTGGCCTAATGTAATTGTCAATGGTTCATCTTCTAAGTTGTACTTCTAGTGCAAGCCATGTCATTGTCACTGTGGGCTTTGATATTGGTCACTTGTTGCTCTAGAGTGGCAGCTAATGTTTGTGGCAGCCATCATTTCTCCAGAGTTGTGTATCCCATTGTGTCAGGGTGTACAACATAACTAGCAGTGTCAGCCTGCCCACGAGTCAAAGTAGTGGTGTATGTTTCATGTGTCCTACAGGGTTGTTGTGCTGTGTGTATATTGCTAGGTTTTTTGACTTACCAACAAGATGGCCTTTGCCATATTGTCTGTCCTGGAAGTGCTGATTGATCCTGCTGTGGCGGAATATGAATGAATCATGGACACTCCCGGGATACTTGGCCAATATCTTAGTGAACAATCCCTGGTGGTCAACTATGGCCTGCACATTGATGGAATGCATGTGCTTTCTGTTCCAGATTAGGTGCTCTGTTGCTGCAGGTAGGACGATCCGGACATGGGTGCAGTCAATTGCACTGAGCACATGCAGGAAGCCATGGATTTGATAGAAGCCCTTTTTTATCTCCTGCTGCTTCTGCTGGGTGTTGGGGAAGCTGATGTGGCTGGGTGTGAGATAGATTATGACATCTAACACCTTCGGAAGGAAGGCTGAGAATGAAGGCTGTGATACCCCATCAACCAGGGCACCCGTTTTCTGGAAGGAGCCGCTTGCCAACATATGCAGGAAAGCTAGCAGCTTGGTCACCAGGGTTATGTTGTGTGGTGTCTGCAGGTTAGCTCTTAGTTGTGACTCAATGTGGTGCAGCAGCTGCTGTATGGCATGCCAGTTGAGTCGATACCTCCAGATGATGTCTTTTTCCCTGAGGACATGGAGGGTTGTCCTGTTCCTGAAGACCCTCTCCTGCCTTCTGCGTTGCCTTTGTGGCCGGCATTGGGGTGGTGGTGGCTGCTCCATGATCTCAGGGAACAGGACATCATCCGGTGGTGGCTGCTGCTATTGGTCCTGCGCTAGGCGTTGTCTTGCAAGCTGCATCAGTAGCACCTCCATGTTGTCCTGTTGGTCTGTAATGTTGCTTGTGTGTGTTTTCCTTAAGTAGTGATGTGTTTGCCTCATTTTAATGCGTGCTCTGACCCAGGCGTTATATTTTGATGCAAATCTGGTTTAGCGTCATTTTTCAGGTTCGCCTTCCCCATGCGTAAATATGGCGCTAGGGTGTTTGAGTTTTTGGACTGGAACGCCTACCTTGCATCTCATTGACGCAAGGCGGTTTCATGCATCCTTAAAATAATGTTAACTCCATATTTTTGTTGCTAGATGGGTCTAGTGTCAAAATATAAATATGGAGTTGAGTTTGCGCTGGATTTGCGAAAAGAAAGACACAAATCTGGTGCAAACAGAGTATAAATATGGGCCTCAATTTCAAGTAAACTATTGTTGTGGCAAGACAAAATAATTAAGCGCCAACTTGAAAAAGAACTACTTTATCAATACTTGATCACCTTCCATTCGGTACCATTTCGCTGGTGAACATGGAGGAGCTTATACCTTAAGGTGTTTTAGAGACTCCCATTTTAAAAAATGCAAAGTATATTTCAACATTGTTTGGCATCATGAAAGCTTGAATTAGCTGACAATGTGTAATATATTTAAAGTTGTATACAAGAGAGAGACCTAAAATGTGTTTTGCCTAGTATCCAAAAATCCTTAATATGGAACAGCCACCCTCCCTAACTGCAATATAATTTATGTTCCTTATCTTTTCTTTACTTCTAAATATTTGGGTCCAATTGCAGTCAGCCCCATTAACTGTGATATATGTAGTAACTCCTTTCATATATATCATAATTATGATTTGTGTAAAAAGGACCCCCGCATTTTTACTGATGCGTTTCAGCAGGTAAAACCCTCTGAAAATTACTGAGGGTAAAATGCACAGTAAAGAAGAAGATGTTAGGTATTGCCCCAATAAACTGCAATTTCTGCTGCATCTGAACCTATTAGGTGTATAAATATCACATCCATTTCTGGACTGACTGTGATCGGGGAGTACGTATGGGTTTATTTTATGTACTGAAATCCTTTGAAATAAACATCCAATAAAAAAAAAGCTATTGAATGTAATATTTTAAATAGTTAAAAATCTAAATACTGAAATCCTTTGAAATAATCATCCAATAAAAATAAAAACTATTAAGTGTAATATTTTAAATAGTTAAAAATCTAAATCGACACAAGCCATGCATTTAAGGGCTCAGGGAGCAATCACTATAGCAAAGCACAAGGAATAGGTCTGGGAGTATCTGGGGATAATATTGGGATTAGAACAAAGATGAGTGTTAAATCGGGATCAAGACAGCATACTGTACCATATATATCACCATATACCATGCGAACAACGACCCTACTGCAGTCTTTTTCCAAAAAGATCCTCTGAAGAACCATTCTCTGAACTTTACACTAACTGAACTTCCATACAGATACCCTCCCCCGGCCTGCTGTCCAAGTCAAACAATATAATCCCCTGAGCAAAGAAGTGTGAGGGTGCGCTGGGGCCCCAGAAAAGAATTTCCTTTTCTCTGGTTCCGGGTTCAAAACCACCAGCGCTCAGATGAGACACCATCACCAATCTCACCTATGCAGGTTGACTAAACCTTTGGACCTCGTAAGAGTTTAATAGTCAGAATCATTTAACCACAAATCAATGACACTTTAATGTAAAGGATTATAAACATCATGAACAATTTAACACTAAATCAAACTCCAAACTGAATAAAGTTTCAAAGCTTTATTACAATCCCAACATCAATGTCACTTAAAGGGTGCGCACAACTAAGTTATAAACATACCTGAAAATCATAGGCTGACAGAAACGTATGAAAAGATTTAGCCTACTAGACATCAATACTGTTAAACACTTCAAAACAATCATGTAGATTAGCAACAACATGATATGCAGATTGTTGTTACAATTCAAAGCAGATGATGATGACAGAAGTACATCATCAAGATACGATCTAACATTTAATTTCAGATTTCAGAGCTGGGCCATTCCTAACACTAACACAAATTTGGACTTGCATGTGTGAGAATGGGCTAGCACATGCAGGCAAAACAAAAATTGAAAGAAAAACAAAAATAATTTAGAAAAATGTCTAACTAGGGTAACTCACTATAAAAATACACTTGTGTAAGTACCTAACTCAAAAGGAAACAAGAAACCACATTTAGTTATACCTCTTCTCATGGGACAGCATACCTTCTTCTGGCGTCAGTTGAGATCAGGGCAGAGTAGAACACGGGCACATGACACAGATCAGCAGTTCAGAATTAGTTGGCCTTATTAGTAATAAACCACATAACAGATTAGGGCAGTTAAGAATATGATGAGGAAACTCATCAGGGGTCTTAGATAATAGGAGTGTGACAGCAGACTTAAACAGGGTTCTGAACAGCATCGAAATAGGGGACAAGATGGACTAGGACTCTCTCAAGACAGACTAATTTCAATTCCAATATTCTTTCCTAATTAAAAGCATGCACAGTCCATTCATTGGTCCTTCAGGTGGGTGCATTTCTAACATCAGATTCAGCTTCCAATAGCTGCAAATGGCACCACCAATTCTGTTACTATTCCAAACCTTGTCAGCAAAAGTGCATTGTCATCTGATAATTTCACACATTTATAATAAAATATTACATTCTCTAGTTATATGTTACCTGTGATCCTTTCTCACAACCCACAATAAACTAAACCAATACTTTTCACATGAGAACTGCAAGTCTCCTGTCCAGTTCGAGAGTTAGAACAAATAGTGTAACATTGTTACTTCTAAAACATGTCTCTTTCCTAGAATACAAGAGGATATTCAACATTCACACTAACAGCCTAGGGAAAGAATTCAGGTAGGAGGGGAAAATAAACAAGTGATTTTCGATTACTGCTCCAATAATAAATCTTTCAGGCCTAGTCAAGCTAAGAAAGCCTTGATACATTCAATACATTCAATACATTAATAAACCTATTGCGCACCTTACAATTCATATATACAAAGCAAATTATTTAATTCCAAACATTATTTGTATCATGTTAAAACTGATTTAAATGTGCATTTTTTTTTTTGCACACATGTAACTCGTATTCATAAAATCCATTTTATTCAATATAAATGTAATTAATTCGTATTCATTTAATATTTCAATAACACTTTTAATGTTAATTCACAGTAGTACCTCATTTAATATGAATATAAAACTCTCATTTTAAAACATGGTGTTAAAAGAATGGTGGCCACATGGGCCACCCCAATTCAGGCATGTACATTTTACTACTCATGTTATTTTCTCTGCTAGGCCTTTAAATGTAGGTTAATTAATCGACATATGCTAAATATCTATGTGATTAATATATTAATAAAATTTGATCTCACTCAAAAGGAAATATCTCCAAAAAACAATTGAGGTTAACATTTTGGGATTATGGCCCTCATTAACACCCTGGCAGTTGGAGGTAATATGGTGGAAAGTACTGCCAACAGGCTGGCGGTACTTTCCACCATATTATGACATTGCGGTTTGGCTTAAGCCAAACTGCCAATGTACCACACCGACTGCCACAGCGATAACACCGCCAGGCTGGAGATGACAAGCTCCAACCCAGCGGGCATCACCTTACCGCCTGCGGAATTATGACCCCGCCTTCTGTCATGGTTTTCAAGGCTCCCTTACCGCCACAAAAACTATGGTGGTCTTCCCCACCCTCCCTCCCCAGAGTACATTTACGCTCCCCTTCACACATGCACACACGCATACACACACCCATTCCCACATTTATCCATGCATGCATACATCCATTCACACCCACATCCGCACACACTTTCATACATACACACAGACACGCATTCACACAACACAATATACACACACTCACACATCCATACAGGCATACACATTCAACATGCAACACACACCCGCATACACACATGCACAAACATACAGACACTCCCCCCCACACACACAACACCCCCTCCCCTGTCGGAACACCCACTTACCTGTATATAGGGGGTCCTCCGGCAGGAGACGGGGCGCTGCTGCCAGCAGCAGAGTCTGCCAGCAGAACACCGCCCGACCGTATTATTGGTCATAATATGGCTGGAGGCGGTCTACTAGTGTGGCGCTGCTGGTGTCAGCAGCGCCATCTTACCGCCATCTGCCGGCATGGCCATAGCCGGATTTCTGCCATTTTTCTGGCGGAAATCCAGCTGTGGTCATAATACGGTGGACAGCTTGTAGCCACGGTGATGGTCTTTTGGTGGCCGTCGCCACGGCGTTAGGCGGTTTCTACCGCCAATGTCATAATGAGGGCCTATATGTTGACCACTCTACATCAAAATACAAAATTGGGGAAACTATCTTGCCACATAAATTGGTAAATCCTATCTCATAATTTAATCTTTTCCTGCCATCTAATTCCAGTGACCCTGGATATAACTAAAGCACTTCCATTTACCTTCATTCCTTTATCTACACCAAAAAATGAAAATGTTGCCATTTGTGATCTTAATATATATCTACCTTGCTAATGCCAATAGAATGCCACTTTCATCACCCCACCATAAGAGTTGCTTGCTGGGATGGGAAAGACATTCCCCAAAAAATACACAAGACAGCCAGAGAGGAGAAATAAACTAGAAGGGTCACCAAAACATATCAAGAGTGCTTAAATAGTCATAAGGATATTAAGTTGGCCTGAATTATAATAAGGAGAGATTGATAACACTTATACAATTATCATATAAACCTTGATGAAAAATAAACTTTTGGCATTGGATTGCAATGCTCAAAACAGCCCCTAGAGGGGACCATAACAAAAATATCATTTGTAAGACAAATGGTAATGTAACTATATTGTTAGCTCCTAGGGGAGATAACCACATAAAAAAACCAGGAACAAATATTGTAGTGTAACCACATACTTAGCCCCCAGAGGGCAATGTTTGGGCTAGCAGACCCAATGCAATGATATTACAAACAAGGCCTTTAAAACAAAACCTCTTCCAACTGTAAAACAAAAGTTGTAGCCATGAAAAAGCATAAAAGACACTGAATAGTGGGAGGATTTATTATTTTGGGATCCCAACTAGCTTAGTGTGAGGACCCAGAGATGATGTAGACAGAAAGAGAGTTTTGAAAAAATAATGGGATTCAGTGTAACCATATATTTAACCATTAGAAAGTACAGTGAACCTCACATTTTTAACACTAGCAGAAATATTGCAATGATATTACAAACAAAGCCCATAAAGCATAACTAATCTCACCTGTAAAACACATGTTTCAGCCATAAGAATGCTTAAAAAAATAATGAATGGTGGTAGGGGTTATCATTTTTGGAGTCCCCACTGGCATAGTGTGGGGACCCAGGGATGATGTAAATCGAAAGAACACATTGTGGTCAATGTTTTGAAGGTGGTTCCATTGTCCAAGGGACACCCCAGGCTAAGTTATGAGCAAAAATGTTTTGTAAAAGTAATGCCCTTCAAAACATCATGCCACAACTATGTCAATATGTTGATGGGACTGTAATGCTTAGAACCACACTTAGAGAACACCACAATGAAATTAGCATTGGTAAGAAACATAGACCCTCACTATGACCCTGGCGGTCGGTGGAAATATGGTGGAAAGTACTGCCAACCGGCTGGCGGTACTTTCTACCATATTATGACATTGGCGGTTTGGCTGAAGCCAACTCGCCAATGTACCACACCGACCGCCACAGTGGTAACAGCTGCCGGGCTGGAGATATCAATTTCCAGCCCGGCGGCCACCACTGTACCGCTTGCGGGATTATGACCCCACCTATCGCCATGGTTTCCATGGCTCTCATACCGCCACAAAAACCATGGCGGATAGGCACTATAAGTGGCAGGGAACCCCTTCCCTGTCACTGATAGAGGTCTTCCCCACCCTAATCCCCTCCCCAGACTCCCCCACCCCATTCCTCTCCAAACCCCCTACATTCACTTCACACACACACACACATGAATGCACACTCCTAGTCCCACATTCATCCACACATACAAACATCCATTCACACACACATCCGCACACACTTTCATACATACACGCAGACACGCATTCACAGATTACAACGTACACGCACTCACACCTCATTACATGCACACACATTCAACACTGAACACACACCCACATACATACATGCTGGTAGCCGCGGCGTCGGTCTTTTTGGCGACCGGCACCGCAGCGGTAGGCAGCTTTTACCACCAATCACATAATGAGGGCCATAGTCATGCAACTATACAGTTAGGTCCTAGAGAGCATAATCAGAAAAAAAGAAAACAGCAATAAACAAAGCAGTTTAACAATATATTTAACCCCTAAAGGGTATAGTACATTACACATATTCAGGAGTAGCAGACCTGTAACAATGATACTGCAAACAAGGCCCTTAAAACACAAGGAACACCCAAGTGTAAAACAAAAGATCCAGCCATGCAACAGCTTAAAGAAACACTAAATTGTGGGATGGGTTATTATTTTGGGGTCCCCACTAACCTAGTGAGGGGACCCAAAGATGATGTAGACAGAAAGAGCACAATGTTGTGAGAGTTTTGGTGGTGGTCCCATTGTCGTAAGAACCACCAAAAGCTGAGTTATGTGCAAAAATGTTTTGTAAAAGTAATGCCCTGCTAAGTATTATGGGTAGAGTTTTCCTGAGTGCAGTGAATATTGAAATATCGGCTTTATTGCTGTGCCGGGTGAGCTGCTTTCACTTTGAGGATTTCTGTTTTCCGAAAAGCATTCACCAATTTCAAGTGTGTCAGGGAGAGAGCCACAAGAAATGGCTCTGATTAGGTAAGTGTGAATAATATGAGCAGTGCTCCAATCATCACTGATCAAGTTCATGCTGTTGTGCCTGCTTGCACTGTGATCGCCATGGACGCCATGCAGCATGATGGGGAGAGACAAAAGAAATAGTTTGCCCACGCTGAAGTATGTCGGCAATCATGCAATAATCCATGAAACGGACAGTCTGTAAAGCGTGGCAAAAAACAATCTCAATGGGAGATACATGTAAAGTACTTACCAATTACATCAAATGATTTTTGAAAGGCAAGCCCACGAATGAGTGAAAGTGTTGGGGGTGACATGGGCTTGTTGAAAGTCCACAATGCTTACAACAGGTCAAAGAGCTTGAGCCTGACCTAAATATAGCAGTGGTGATCCTGGAGCGTGCTACTGTACTATGTGCCATCTGAAAGCTAAAGAAAATGTATCAATTGCACTGTTTCAATGTCTTGCCCAGGTGAGGCCAACAAAGAATTTGATTTACCCTTTATGCCTTTGTTTAAGCATAAGGCAATTCCAGGTAGCTTTAAAGGTTTTTTGAGTGACACCTCCTCTCTGCAGTGTTTAGCCTAAGTAGATATCTGTTCGCAGTAGGGCTCCTGCGGAGGAAATGGGGCCTGAACTTATGACATCTCACCTTATGGATGCTCGTCCCCACATGTTCAATTTCTGATCTTTGAATGAGCTTATAAATTGCATAGGGGTGGGTTAAAATAGCCCCATACTAACCACCAACACTCAGAGTGTGAGTTTGGAGGGAGCAAGGGCTTGCCCGGTCTCTCCCAGGTTGATTGGGCATCAGTGACATCAGTGTCAGGTATAACGATTGGTTAAGGGTAGCAGAAGGGAGGGAGAAAAGGGGGCTTTATATATTGGGGTCAAGGTGTGGGCGGCCTCTTTGGCCGTTTTGTCACACCCAAATCTAGTCGGTTCAGTTTGAGGTAAGGTAGGCCTTAGATTGATATTGTTTGGTTGGTTGCTTTATAGATCAGGTAGCAGCGATTAAATAGGGGGCAGAAATGGAGAAGAGTAGTAGAATGGTGCAGGCATTGAAAGTTTTGCAGGAGGAAGGTAGGGAGGATCTTTTACAGGAAGGGGTGTTAAAACAAGCATGGGTAGACTTGAAAAGGCCAAAGGTCGTCGGAGGGTGTGGCAGCAGTAGTTCTGGCATGTGGGTTGCAGCAGAAAAAAAGTAAAAAATGTTGGCAAAAAAGTGTAGGCGATAGGAAAGTTTGTGCCTCGCACGAACGCTTGGGCTATTTGGAAGAAGATTTACCATTTGGCTTACCAGCTCAGATTATGGGTGGCAGGAGAGTCGGTCCGAGATTTGCCCTGTGCTCGGGCACGTCGCTAAGGCAGTGAGTTGTTGGGCGAGGCAGAGGTGTCGTTGGGGACAGTGCAGTGGCGAAGCAGAGCTGCATGGGGGCCTTGGGTGAAGACGCGCATGCACTTAACAAGAAGCGTGTAATGAAGGGAGGTGCAAAACAAGCTCTACTCCCCTCCAAAATTAGACATGAGCGAGGGGAGGCTCTTTTAGAGGAAAGGCACTTGGAGTCAGCGCCCAAGATACAAAATAAGCAAATCTTAATTGTGGTGTCCGATGAAGAGGAAGATGTGCGGGCAGCTGCAGGTGGTTCCAATTCGGGCGTAGAGATGGTAAATATGCCTATGATTGTACAAGAGGACAGAATGCTGCAGTTTACTCCTAGGTTAGTCAGCTCAGTGTTACATAAGGTCCAAGAATGGGACGTTAACAATCAGACAATATATAGGACAGAGCAGCATATTGAAATTAAAGGTAGGAGAGGACTAGGTATGAGAGGCATGTTATATGGAGAGACTGATGTTGGGGGAAAGGCAGGTATGGCACAGGTCAGACTGGATTGTTGGCAGCCAGTGGCAAGTGTCTCTCAAACGGGGTGTGGCAGTGCTCATACAAGGGGCGTTCATGAGGAGCAGGTGTCCTCACTGCAGCTTTGGCGGTCAGCAGGCAACCAGAAGATGACGGTGGGGGTTAGGAGACTTTCAGCACACTGTTTAGAAGAGAGGGTAAGATCCGGAGTGACTTACCTGACATCGAGGGAAACATCCAGACCTGAATTTCAAGCATTATATCAACAGCCATTATTAGAAGAGCCGTCTATCAGCCAGGGCACTGATTTCGTCAAGCAGAACTATGTTTTTGATGAGGAGGTTTTAGATTATGAGGCGGGGGATGAACCAGAAGAAGGTGAAATTGTGTAACAGAGGGAGGAGAAGAAAGGTTCTGGCAAAAAGACGACATCTAATGGGGGAAGGAGTGTTGGTGTTTTTCAGGAGACAACAGCAAAAGCGGTCTGGAGCGATCATCGAGATGGAAAAGGAGGAGGATCGTCATGGTTGTAAACCTACCTAGAGGTGAGAATAGAAGGGAATGGTTTGGAGGAGGGAGATGTCTCAATGGGTGAGGGCAGAAGTGGGGATAAAGTCTATGGGGAGTGATATGGGGATTCAGGCTGTGATAGGGGAAGAAGGAAATGTTGGAATTGAAAGTTCAAAACAGTATGTAGCAGGAACGGTGGAGGGTGAAGGTAAGTCGGATTCGCTTCAAGGTGGTAAAAGTCAGGTTCAGGAGAGTAAGTCAGGAAATTATAAAAGAAAACATTTGTAAAGGTGAATTTGTTGATGTTTTTAAACTACTTCACAGGGAAGTGCAGTCAAAAAAAGGTTCAAAGGAAGAAGAGTGGGAGTTAGCGCATAAACCCAAAGTACCTACCACTATAGAAAATTTGACTTACGCCTTTTTGATATATGTAAGTGTTTATTGTGAACGTTATCCAGAAAGGTGTGTAGCTTTGTTCAAGTCCTAGGGGAATCCAAGATGGGGTGACCTGTGGGGCTCTAACCAGGTTCTGTTACCCAGAATCCTTTGCAAACCTCAAAATTTGGCTAAAAAAACACATTTTCCTCAAATTTTGGTGACAGAAAGTTCTGGAATCTGAGAAGAGCCACTAATTTCCTTCCACCCAGCGTTCCCCCAAGTCTCCTGATAAAATTGATACCTCACTTGTGTGGGTGGGCTTAGCGCCCGCAACAGGTAATACCCCAAAACACAACGTGGACACATCCCATTTTTTGACAGAAAACAGAGGTGTTTTTTTCAAAGTGCCTACCTGTAGATTTTGGCCTCTAGCTCAGCCGGCACCTAGGGAAACCTACCAAACCTGTGCATTTTTGAAAACTAGAGACCTAGGGGAATCCAAGATGGGGTGACTTGTGGGGCTCTGACCAGGTTCTGTTACCCAGCATCCTTTGCAAACCTCAAAATGTGGCTAAAAAAACACTTTTTCCTCACATTTCGGTGACAGAAATTTCTGGAATCTGAGAGGAGCCACAAATTTCCTTCCACCCAGCGTTCCCCCAAGTCTGCTGATAAAAATGGTGCCTCACTTGTGTGGGTAGGCCTGGTGCCCACGACAGGAATAGATCACACAACGGTCAATGTTGGTCCTTACGTGAGGCAGCTGTTGACCCTGTGGTGATCCATTCCTGACGCAGGCACTAGGTATAGGCACTCAAATGGGGTAGTGTTTTTATCAGGACAGGTGAGGAATCACTGGGTGATAGGAATTTTGTGGATCCCAGCATATTCCTTTAGTTTGTGTGACAGAAATGCGAGAAAAATTTAGTTTTTATTCAACCTTTCAGCTTTGCAGGATTGGGGAATCCACACAAGTCACACCTCTGTGGACTCCCCCGAATGTCTAGTTTCCATAAATGTTTGGGCTTAGTATGTTTCTCTATATGGCCACCGAACCCAGTACCAAAAACACAAGTGCCTGCCTTACAAAACCAGTTTGTTTTGTGATAGATAATTTTGATGTCTCCACAATACGATTTGGGCGGTGGAATTTGGGGCTGAACTAAATTGGGGAGCTCCCAAGAGAGCACTCTCTCTTTCTGCTTGCCGCCGCATTCCCCTGCTCTCTGGGTTGGGCTAACCCACTATTACCCCGTTGTACAGACTGAGCTTGCGAAGGGACAGCAGGACTGTCCTCATCACCTCCCTCATAATTTACTGAAGGAGGAGTTATCGAATGGGACTCCTCCGACTGAAAAATCACTCCCAGAGTCTGCGCCATTGTCCTATCCCTCAGATGCTGTCTCAGTCTCTGATCCTATATCAGATCTGTCCTCTATAACCAGAGTGACGGCAGCAGTCATCCATCAAGATGCCATCTCTGCTATTGGCTAAACAGTTGCTCTAAAACACTAGTCTACGTAGACAGTCACAAAATCGATGGTGTGTGTGAGATACGTGCAACAGTAGAGGCCACCTTACCTGCGCTTCTTCCCTCAATCAGCACGTTCTTTCATGACACTCAAAATACACCTTGTCACATACCATTCGTCACAGTCTTTAGCACCTCCTGCGCCCAGTCCAACAATCATTATTGGTGCTCCCACTCCCTCCTCCTCAGATTCCCTCATTACTACCCAGCAAAAGTGCCCTTCATCTCTCCATAGCCGCCCTCCACCCCACACATACATTTCATTTGTATTATAGCGCAGGTAATGGCTGACTTTACTAATGTACTCAGCTATTTACATAAAATAGAGATTTGCTCTTTGCAGTAGGCATATAAACCTTCTGCGCTTCTTTATGGCACTAAAACTGACACTAGACAAAAGTCTGATCCTTTTGTAGCAGAAACATAATCACAATCCTTACTTGACTTTTTTATTGCTGCCTAAAAGGTACAGTTGAAATGCATCAGTTGAAGTATGTGCATTGCTTTGAAGACGCAAGCTGCAACTGCAAGACAACTGGTGGCAGTTTATATGTCGGTCTGGTTTTCCTGGGGGCCGATCGCAGCCCCCATGAAAACCACACATGTATTGACAAAAGTGATCTATATATATATACACATATATATATATATATATATATATATATATAGAGATCTATCTCTATATATATCTATCCACATTGATATATCTATATATATATATATAGATCTATGGATAGATATATCTATGTAGATAGGTATATCTATATATAGATCTATATATATATATATATATATATATATATATATATATATATATTTTTTTTTTAGTAGTTGTATGGTTTCCTTGGGGGCCAAAATGGCCCCCAGGGAAACCCTACAACAAAAAAAAAGAAATATTGCCCCCACAGGGGGTCGCCCTGCCCACGGGCAACCCCCTGTCCATTTCTTTTTATTCTTTTATTATTTTTATTTTTTATTTTTTGTTAAATAAAATTTAGCGCGATCGCTCCCCCCCAGGGGACACCTACCTTTGTTTTTTCAAAATATGCCCCCGGGTGAGGGGCGGCCCGTTTTCCGAGGGGGCAGACCCCCCCCCAAGTGAAATCCCTGGTGTCTAGTGGTGTTTCCTGGCCCCCGATCGCAGCTGTGCTTTCAGGACGGCTCTGTAAGAAAGGGGATAGTCTCCCCTTTCCTACAAGGCCTTCCCGAACGTGTGGAAGGCCGTTTGGGGCCGATTTCCCCATCAGAGCAGGGAGCGGCGGCAAGGCCGCTTCCTGCTCCGATGGGGAAATCCACAAGGTGACGTCAGTACGCCTCGTGGCGCGCTGACGTCACAAAGGGGCGGGCGGGAGACACGGAAAAGCTTCCGTGTCTCCCGGGGTTTAGAAAAAAAAAGTTAAAATCCTCGGGTGCGTCCTCCCTGGTGTCGGCCACTGGTCGTGACCCGCACCCAAGGGGTTAAACATTTAGTTCATTTCTACAGTGGTTTTACCAGTCAAGGAGTAGTTATAAGTATGTAACTCATTATTTGGATGATTTCTTCTGGTAGGAGCAGCTGGATCAGGCGACTGTCAGAGAGCTTTGGAGGCATTTCAAGAATCCATGCTTGACATGGGTGTTCCGTTGGCACCGGAGAAAACAGAAGGGCCCATGACTTGTTTACATTTTCTTGGCATTGAGTTAGATTACGTAAAAATTGAGGTGCGTATGCCAAAGGAGAATGTGCATATGCTCATTGCATTATTAAAGGAAGCAGTACAAAGACCTAAGTTGGAATTGACGCAGGTGCAAATTTTGCTTGTAGGGTGGTGAGAGTAGGAAGGGCTTTTTGCAGACGGTTGGGTATGGCTCCTAGTGGAGCAGTGTCACCTCACCATCATGTGCGGCTTCGAGCCAGTGTCAAGGCTGACTTGAGGTTGTGGATTTCCTTTTTGCAAGATTTCAATACAGTAACCATGTTCCCTTACGATGAGGATTGGTTGTGGCAAGTTCAAATCTTCTTGGATGCTTCAGGTTCACATGAATTTGGTTTGTTCCGGGATGGACATTGGGCTGCTGAGAGTTAAGCAAATTCATGGAAAGTGGCCACCTACGGTATTTCCTTTTTAGAAATCTTTCCATTGGTGGTGGCATTGTCACTATGGGGACAGGCACAGGCTAACAGAAATATGGTTTTCAATGTGGATAATCAGAGAGTTGTGAATTTAGTGAATTTGCAGAAAGCTAAGGATGTGAAAGTGTTGAAATTGTTCAGGGTGTTTCTACTGAACTGTTTGAAGTTTAACATGATGTTTAAGGCTAGGTATGTTCCAGGTGTTAATAATGACATTGCTGATGCGCCATCTCATTTGTAGTGGCAGATATTCCGCAGGCTCACATCGGGAGCAGATGCGCAGAAGACAGCAGTTCCTGGGGCATTATGGGAGATAGGAATTTGAGGATGTTGGAGCTGATTCAACAGTCCATAGCTCCGTCTACACTAAAAAGTTATGGTGAGGCTTGGTCAGAATTTCTAAAATCAGGTGCAGTCAGGAGGGGGGTGGCCTTTGGTTTGTAAAGAAAGACAGGGGATGCGGTTCATATTATCATGTAGCAGACTGAGATGAGGTTGTTGGCTGTAACGATATTGGGTAAGTTGTCAGGTATTTCTCTTTATGGTAAGTATTTTTGGGGTTCTGATCAAATAGAGGGGGAGATCTGCAGAAGGATTTTGGCAGGCTAGGCTAGAAGAGGGGGTGCAAGGTTTGATCAGAGACACCCAATAACGGCACATTTGCTGAGGGATATTATTTTAGTTTTAGAGGAAATTTGTTTTTCACCATGGGATGGGCTTTAATGTCCCTGTGCATGTCATGACTGTTTCATGGGGCCCTTAGAGTCTCGGAGCTGTTAGGTGTAAAAGGTAAGATGGGCATTCTGCGTTCTGAGTTATTTGTGAGGGTGAGTGGTATTTATCTGTGGTTACGAACATCAAAGGCTGATCATCTGGGGAGTGGGCACAAAGTTGTGTTGCAGGGTAGTGATCCCCCAGTGGGTCCGGTGTATTGTTGGTCTTCTTTTACCAGGATTTTGCAGAATGATTCCAGGTTTGTATTTGTTCATCAGGATGGTTCATATTTGAAGTCTCATCAGTTATTGTCGGTTTTGAAAATGGCAATCAAGAAATTGGGTATGGCACCACAATTTTATGATACTCATTCATTTCGGATTGGGGCTGCTACAGAAGCTAAGAAACTTGGAAAAATGGAATTGGGTCGTTGGAGGTCTCAGCGTTTTAAGCGTTATGTTAGATCAAGTCCTTCAGGATTGTGTTAAATTGTACATAGCTGTCAGTTGTTTTATGGATAATTGTGTGTTTCTTACCTTTTTCAGGTTGTTTGGCTGGCCCAGATAGAGCAGTTTGTTCAATTTGGATAGTGGGGCATTCCTTCATTCACTGGGCCGAGAAGCATGCTGCATCAAAACATTTTGGTTGGCAATTGGGGTTGAATGGGGCAAGAATAAAGATTTGCTGGGTAGGCAAAAGTAGTATGAGGTAGGGGAATTGTTCTACGTTCTTTCGAAGAAATTAGCCAAGGGGTTTTGTCCGGACTTACTAGTGGTACATTTGGGGGAAAATGATTTAGTGGCTTTGTCGGGGTTGGGCTTTTGAAGGCCATGAAGATGGATCTTTTGAGGATCAAACAGAAGTGGGCTCGGACACACATTGATTGGACTGAGTTGGTGCCCAGGCAAGTTTGGAGGGGGCGAGATCTTTCATGGGGATTTAGAAGCTGCATAAAAAGGTGAACAGGGAGATCAGAGGTTTTTGTCATTTGCAGAGGATTTTTGTTTTTCAGCATGAGGAGATTGTTTATGTGGAGGTAGAGCTTTTTAGACAGGATGGTGTTCACTTATCCTTTTTGTGTAATGTACATTAATTATTGGACCTTAGGATTTGGCTTGCAGACCTTTTTGGGGAGAATTTGTGGGATTGTGATTAAAATCAATTTGGTGGGTCAGGAAAGCACCTGGCGGGTTTTCCTGTGTGGCAGGTTTTTTACAGACATGCTTTAGGGGGGGAAGGGTACAGATGCTCAAAGATGAGAGGTCAGGGATTTTTGAGAAGGAACAAAGGGAGGAAAAGGCAAGGGAAACTACAGAAGGTGGACAGCAGGACAGATGGGTACTGGACTGGTCAGGTCAAGGTGGAGATGGGAAGGGAGTATTGATGAGGGGTAAGTTTATTAGAGGGTTGGGTGTAGGAAGTTATTGTTTCCAGACCTGTTCTATTAAAGCGGTCTTTTACCCCTAATTGTTGAGTTGTGGGTTGTACGCTGTTCCGCCCGATGGGGGCTTAGGGGGAGCAAGGGCTTACCCAGTCTCCCCCCGAGCTGATCGGGCATCGGTGGTAGAATCCACCACATCAGGTATAATGATTGGTTAAGGGTAGCGGAAGGACAGAAGAAAAGGGAGGTTTATATATAGGGGTCAAGGAGTGGGTGTCCTCCTTGGCCAATTTATCACACCCAGATGTCGTCGGTTCAGTTTGAGTCCTCCCACCCTCCCCTAATTTTATTTAGTTAGGTGTTTAATTGCTTATTAATTTATTTTCTTTCTTTATTTATGTCATTATTTGGTAGAGTATTGAGTTCAATGGGTTTGTTCGGGTTTTATATTGGTAGGTTGATGGTGAGTTTTTCATTGAGAATGTTTTTTCATTGTTTTAATAGGACAGGTCATTTGGTATTGAGGTAAATGTTTCTTGTTATTCTGCCGCTGGTAGACAGGTCTGGTTAGGTGGGTTTTTTACAGACATGTTTTGGGGGGAAGAGGAGGAATGCACAAAGATGAGAGGTCAGGGATTTTTGAGATGGAACAATTGGAAAGAAAGGGAAAGGGTAACCACCGAACGGTGACAGCAGGACAGACGGGTACTGGATTGGTCAGGTCAAGGTGGAGATGGGAAGGGGGTATTGATGAGGGTTAAGTTTATTAGAGGATGGGGTGGGGTTTGGAAGTTACATGTATTAGTTAGGAGGTTAGTTTTGTAAGGCGTAATGCCAAGGTTATTGTTTCCAGTCCTGTTCTATTAAAGCAGCCTTTTACCCGTAATTGGTGAGTTGTGGTTTGTACGCCATTTCGCCCGATGATCAATCTTGTCATACAGATTCAGTTATAACTTTTATGTGATGTATGTCTTGTTTTACATTGAATTGTGTTTAGGAAAAAAATAACAAATGAGATTAGAAATCACATATATATGTGTGATAAATGACTAGTTTATATTATTTAAGTATGTTGAATGATCCAAATTATATTATTTCGTCTTTTCAAGGAATTCTTTTTTAGAAATAAACTTAAACTTAAATATATTAATGCAGAGATGAGAGGAAGGTTACTAGAGTTTGGACTTCTTAAGCTGCTGTTTACTTTTATTGTCATGAACAATATTTCCTTAATGTTTTCCATCACAAGTTCCAGTGTCTATCTAGAACATGAGAATAATTATTACAGTGACTAATGCTCATGTTTTTGTTTGAAAATACAGACACATTAAAATATTGAAATGAAACAGACAGAAAATTTGGATTGAGAACGAGAGTGAGCACATATGTCTCAAATTTACACTTGCCATATCAGCCTATTATTAGAAAGGTTTGTTACCTCATGAGTTCACGACGCCTTTTTTCATTATAAAGGAGATTTAGGAAGACAACGCACTTTGAACAACCAAAATTGAAACATGATTTGTGAGAATGTGTGTCCTTTAATATACTATTAAAACCAGAGATGGGTTTCAATGTAGAGGCAAGGAAAAGTTGTATTTCGGTAACATATTCCAATCGCCATTCAAAGAGAATCATGTAAGCATGTTCAATGGTTCTTGTGTACATAGAGTGCATGCACTCTTTCTGTAAACTAGATTGTCTTTATTGTTGGTATTCTCAGTAACAGGTATCCTATAGTAGGAATCCAGAGTAAAACTGAGTGGGCTCTGTGATACTGTCTTTATTGCACACACAATTTCTACATAGCTTTCCATAGTCATAGTTGTTATTTTCACATCTAAAGCCAATAAATAAACTTTGGACTTTCGGTGTTTGATATGACTAAATGTGTATCATTTTTATCATGGAGAAGGCTTTTGCTTATGCTGGGCAAAGTTCAAAGGAGGCCACAAAGGTCTTTGGTTCCTGATATTGAAACAGAAAACATAAGCATTTCACAATTAACACTGGAGCTTATTTACAAGCTCCTGTGTGCTACCGGACTGTCACTTTTTTGATGCTCCTGTGGTGAACAATGCAGAACCATATCTGCAAGGCCACGCAAGTCTACCCTGCATAGCTTTAAATGAGCTTGTAGATGTGGTGTAAGGCAATGCAAGGCAAGTCACTGCGTTGCCTCACAGTTCATCGGGGAGGAATGCCATGGGCATTGCTGCGGGTGTTCCTACTCAACACCCATGGTTTTTGACACTGCCCCAGATTTACAACATAGCATGAAGCTGGGGCAGCACCAAAAACTTAGACCACCCCAGAGCAGATGTAACGAGGACAAATGCTTACATTTCTCGTCGTTTTTCCTCTTTCCACATGTATTGCATTCTGCAGCACACATCTAATAAGAAAAAAGCCTCTGGTGATTGTTTTTGTGCAGGAAGGTGCCCCTTCCTGCACACAAACAATCATGCCAACAACATAGACACCCTCGCACCCTGGTGCAAGGGGGCCCACATTGGCGCTCAGCTTCAATTTGTGCGCTGGCTGAATGGACAGGAATGCACTCCATCTTGTAGATATGGTGCATTGCTGCCCTTTTGAATTGGCGTAGGACAGCACAGCAAAATTACTTGTAGCACATTTTTATGCCAATTCTTCTTTGATAAAGCCCATAGGGCCTAATTTACAAGCCCTGTGGCACAGGGAGGTGCAGCAAGTGTCTTGCTGCACAACCCTGCACCACCGGAAAAGGGTATAAATGCACCATATCTACAAGATACTGCATATTTCTGTCCTCTCCCCTGCGTTGGCACACAAATTGCTGCCTAGCGCCAACACAGGCACCCTTGCACCATGGTGCAAGGATGCCTATATTGTGAGTAACATGGGTTTTTTGCAGGAAGGGATACCTTCCTGCACAAAAACAATCAAGACAGGTGTTTTCCTCTTTCTATGTGTGCTGCATATAGCATCACACATAGAAAGAGGAAACAATGGGGAGAAATAAAGATATTCCTCCCTATTGTGTCACTTCTACGCCACGCATTCCCAGACATGTAAATCTGGGAATGCGTCTGATTCCTTAGTGTTCCATGAGTGTTGCATGGGAACACCAACAGCAGCACCCATGGAATGCCCCTTTCAACCAGTTTTATGAGTGAAAGGGACCCATATTTACAAGGCCATGAAAAGCCATGCAAGGTGGCTTTGAGTGGCCTTGTAAATATGAGATGGCACAGTGCGCCACCAGAGCGTAAAAAAAATGACGTTCCAGTGGCACAGTATGCCGATAGGGCCTCGTAAATGAGGCCCATAGTGCTTTATATAATTACACTCATTTTAACAACCTTATACTTTTAGAGTGTACACCTTTACCACATTCTGAATTTTGTTACAATGAAATCTCTGATTTGTTTGCCAGTAGGCTCAGCTAGATTTCGATGCAAGAACATGCTGCCATATTTTTCAGATAGCAAACTGCAAAACAGTGCACTATGAAGTGATAATAAAGACACACAAACCTACCATAGTAAAATAATGTATTGATCTATTATTTCACATTTCTTCTGATATTAAGTTAATTCATATTAAGTTAGTTCCCAGAGCTTTGCCTTTCATTCACTGCTGTAATAGTTTGTAGAAACAAGAAATGCTGATGGTGTTGGAAAGGGAAAGGACATTATAGACTTGTAAAAAGAGATAGTTAAAATAATTGCAATCCAATTTAAATCCAAGAACAATTTAGGATCCAACGGTTGCATAAAGTGAAATTCTAGTAGCTCAGTGCTAACTTGGTTTAGAAAATGACAGCAAAAGTTCAATGTAACTCGTGGTTGGTTTCAGGGATCTAAAACATTCAGAATCATAACCCTCATGTGCTGGCACACAGATTAAACAAAGATTGCCAAAGCTTACTTTAAAGATATATAAATATCTCAAACCTATGCAGCAAAAAAAGAAAGAAAAAAAGAATACATATCGTCACCTAAACATATCAACTAAATGCTTGCAATTAAAATGTTAGATTTAAACAAATCCCTCTTATAATTCTAAAAGAATAGGATATATGCATCCTAACAAAGCACAGGTATAGTTTAACCTGAAGACATAACTTAAACACACATAAATATGTACTGCCCCATCAGCCATTCTAATTCTTTTAGGCTGGCGTGAAAATATAATCAGGCAAAGTGCCATCACTCACACTGCAAGAGATCCAGTGGCTGAAATGGCTTGAACCATTGCTCACTAATGTATGCGTTAATGGACTGAGGTCAAATGCGTATGATAGTTGAACAGACCGGTGACTGAAGATTGCTGATCCAATGTTACTCTACATATGCAATTTACATATACTTTTGTAAGAAAGTGGATTATTAGTAGGTGGAGGTATGCACCTTCAGCTAGTAATAATACCATAATGACTTATAAGGTCCAATAAATTAATCCTTGATCAACCCTTGGTAGCTTTGTAACAGGCAAGTCAGTCCAACATATAAAAATAATGTGCACTCTAGTTCCAAAAAAGCATAAAGCGCCACTCGTCGCTATCTGGTCATGCTAGGCCAGAACAAAGTCAACGTTTTAGGCCAGCCATGATGGGATGCAGGTCAGAAAGGTTAATCGGTAGGTTCCTGTCAAGATTTTACCTTCACACTTAGGCCCTCATTTCAACCTCAGCGGTCTTTTCTTAAGACCGCCGAGGTTCCACCGGGCCGAAGACCACCAGTGTTGGCGGTCTTCCGCCAACCATATTATGACTGCTTGTGGATCTCCGCCCTTTTTTGGACGGAAAGCTGACAGCAGCCATACTGCTCCACCGTCACCGTCACCGCCACGTCTTCAGAACACCGCCCACCGAATTACGTTCCAGTATTCGGCGCAACGGTATTCTGGTGACGGGGTGCAGGCGGCGGAGCCGCCCCCATTGATCCTGTTCCCTCCTGGAGGACCACCGAAACAGGTAAGGTGATCGTCCGACAGGGGAGAGGGGTGTGGAGGTGTTGTGTGATGCGTGTGTGCACGGGGGCGTGTGTGTGAGTGTTTAGAGGGGGTGTGTGAGTGCGTGTATTTATGCAGGAGGTGTAATGTGTGTAGAGGAAATGTTCTGTGTATGTATGTGTGCATGTGTGCATGTATGTGCGTGTGTATGTGTGTGAGTGGTGTGAGTGTGCGTGAGGGGGTTGGGGGTATATTTGGGGAGGTCTATCGGGGTCGTGTGGGCGGGGGTGGGGAGGGGGACCTACCACCTTTGGGGGTGGTAAGGGGGTCGTGGGTGTTGGGGGTGGACTCAGGGGAGGGTGAGGGGGAGACCCCAATCAGTGCCAGGGAACAAATTCCTTGGTACTGATAGTGCCTACCGCCATGGATTTCATGGCGGTTCAAAACTCCACTAAATCCATGGGGTATGCAGGTCATGATACTGCCGGTGGACTAGCCTGGAGGTCATACCACCGTGGCGGACGGTGTGGTACATTGGCAGTTTGGCATGTGCCAAACCGCCAATGTCTTAATGGGGCAGTAATACCCACCGGCCTGCTTGCGGTCCTACCGCCATCATTGCACCATCCACCAGGGTTGGAGTGAGGGCCTTAGTCCCTTATTGGGATCTTTTCTTCTTGATGTTGAACACTCGGGTCCTTGAACCCAAAATGTCCGTCAATTACTGTGGCCTGCTGTAGCGCTATGCCCCAGTAAGCCCTGGAAGTCTTTGTCCTTGGTGACAATGGTGAACTCTGGAGTTTTTAGATGGACAAACCAGCACAGTCAGGTTGAGTTGCAGTTCAACGTTACTTAATTGACTCTCGTTGTGGAAGCTGGTCTTCCCCTGGACCTTTTTACCAAACTTTTGCAAAAAGTTCCCAAACTTTCAGAACTTCTTCTGAGTAACTTCTTTTGGGTTTAAAAGTGTCCAGTAGCTCCAGTGAATGCTTCAAAAGCTCTAGATCGCCTCTAGGGGTCTGTGACTCAATCTCCCGCAATACACCTGGTCATTCCAGGAAAATCCAGTTGTAACTGGTCAGCTGGAGTTGCCCTCTCTTTGGAAGTTGCAGGGTGCTTCTTCCAGCACTTTTCTACTTGTTGCTGCTCAAGGAGTCCACTCCTTCTTCTTTAAGACAGGCACAGTCCTTCCTTCGGTTGCGCCATTAGTGTGCAGCAGGTGTAGTCTTCTGAGTGCAAGGCTTCTGTGGTGCAGTCATATGGTCCAGCAGGACAGTCCTTCTTCTCTTGTTGTTCCAGGCAGTGTTCTGAGGAGCTCTTGAAGGTCTTTCATAGTTATCCTCCTTTTTGGGTTGTCAAGAGGGGGGTGCCCAATCAATAGGGGTAAAGTAGCCTCCTTCTCCTATGACTACTTCCTGCGAAGTGTGGCATATTTGTGACCCAGAATGCACTATCCTCCAAAAATCAAAATGGAGAAATTATCTCCTAGGAGTGTGAGTTTGGCCTACCCAATCCACAGGTGTGGCTAAAATGTCACTACACCCGCTTCAGACCCTCTCATAATCTAATTAGGGGTGGTCCCATCTGAGTTGGGATCAAGGAAGTGGTGGCTGGCCTGGGTCCTGTGACATCTGTTCTCCAGCCTTTGAAGTCCAGCTTGTTTCCCCAGCCCTCTTCTTCTCCCTGGCTTCTCTAGGAAACAAATTTCTTTTCATCAAATGGCTGCATTGGTTCAGCCCCAGACCTATTCACACCTACACAGGAAGCAGCTTTGCTCGGGCTGCCAAAGGCTGGTCATTTAGAAGAGGCTGATACAGGGCTGTTTAAGGTAACTTCAGGATAGTAAGTTCTAAAACTACTTTTCCTGTAAAAGTTATAATAAATCCGGCCTTTGCAAGTTGTTAGATTTATTATAACTATTAGTTTGATACTTTGAATCACATTGCTAGCTAACTCCAATCAAAAGTTAGACTTTATCAAAATGTAATAAAGCCGTGCCATGTTAGCCTATGGGGCTAGCAGCATTTCAAAGGGAAAAAATGACTTTGGCTGTTTTCCCCTACCAGGGCATAAAAAACATCTTTTATATTGTCTATGCTTTTTATAACAATGCACTCTACCCTTGGGGCACCTAGGGCAGACCTTAGGGGTGATGTAAATGTAATAAAAAGGTAGTTTGCAAATTTGGAAGTACTTGTAATTCCACAGTTGTATTTGGGCATAGTTTTATTTTAAAACCAGCCTTCAAGGCAGGTCTGGCTTTAGAATGTCACCAAAAACGACAGCAGTACGCACTTAAGTGCATTTAGTGAGATGGGGTCTCCTAACCTCCCTGCCCTATTAAATACTAGGGGCTTACAAAAGGGTGTCTTGGCCAACTATAATTATACTAAACACCACATACCATTTAAGGACAGAGCACTGGCCCTGGGCATTGTTAGCAGAGCCCGGGGAAGTTTCAAAGTTAGTTACCACCAGTATTAGTCAACAATTTGGGTGATCATGGCAAAAAGGATGACTTTCCTACATTTGTATTCCCTTTTTTTTCTAATATATGAGGCTGCTTAGGTAGCTAAAACTGTTTGTAAACTAGACCTAAAAAGAAACTCACTCAACTTCAAGAGGGCAGCTTAAGAGATCCGACTACCACATAGGTGTTTCTCAGATGAATTTGAGCTTTCTTCAATCACACAAAAGAAATACACTCTTCAAAACTTGGAACCTTTTCATCAGCTGCACCCAAATTTTCATCATTTACTGTGTAAAGCATACACTGAAACATGAGAGCGTCCTCACTAGGTGAATGTCTTCAGTAATCGGTGTGTGTGAGATGGTCCTATATTGCTATGAACCAAGAGGCCGAAGGCCAAGTGATTTGTATGTGACACCAGAACCTTGAACGATTTTCATATTATATGTTTATATTCATGCATTTAGTACGAAACCTGTATTTTTCATAAAGAAGAATTTTTATTGAATGTGCTCTGTAAAATAATGAACCATTCTGTTTGTCTGTTGGAAAACAAAGAGAAATGTATCCAACCCTTTGGGTGTGGGTGTTGGTGTCGGCCAAAGAAAAACACTCACACTAGCCCCGTAGTGCACATTCCACATTGGCAGACACTGGGGAGGTAAACAAAGGCCCCTCTGGTGCACTGCACCAGAGGGAGTCCTTTATTTCTTTTTAAGCTCAGGCTGCTTGGGAAAAGCTTTCCAAACAGCATGAGTGTTTTTATTACTGTAAAGATGATTAGTGTGTAGGGTATGCTGATGTCATTACAGTAAAATAAAAGTAAAACTAGCAAAAGGGCTCATTTACTTCCACTGCATCAGGGCAAATCTCAGCCCCCGAGCACTGATTGGGGTGGATGAGGTATTGTTGGAAAGGGGAGAATCTCCCCTTCCCAAAGATTTCTCTTCCCAGTAGATCCTTGCTTGAGGATCACCACACAAGAGCATTCCACCCACCAAGCAGCAGGCAAGGGCTTGTGCCCCCCCAATATATCTACCTAGAGCAGACCTCCTGCCCCAACTGGGGGAGAGGGAGGATGTAGGGCAAGTTACTGCTGATCTGACTGACAGGGGCAGAAAGCCCGCTAGACACTATGGAAAGGCATTTTTTTTAACTATAAAGGTGGGGGCTGTTCACAAAGGGCATGGTCATGCCCTGACCCTTTTTAAAGCAGACCCCAGTCATTCTGCCCCGGGGGCAGATGGGGTTAAATAACCCAAATCAGGCCGAAAAGGCACAGAAAGCCCACTATACGCCAGGGAAGAATTTAATTTTTAAATATAGCGGTGGGAATGTCAACCATGAGCATGGCCATACCCCAACCCCATTTAAATGGGCATCTGCCTTTTTGCCCCTCAGTGGGACAAATGAGGGTAATTGCCCCCCCCCGGGAAAAGAAAACCCACTAGATGCCAGAAAGCATTCATTGTTTTAAATATAAGGGTGAGGGCTGCCCACCATGGGCATGACCATGTCCTACCCATTTAAATACCAACAGAGGGAGGGGAGGTCCCTGTTATCCCACTGGATTAGGGACAATAACAAAGCAAAAAATCAAAATATCCAACAGGGATAAATCTATACCAAGTATCTAAGCAAAAAACTCAATTTTTTACTGAGTAATAATTTCTTTATTACAAATAAATCAATTCAATCATAGTGTCCACAAAACACCTATACACCTAAAAGAGTAATACACAAAATCAGATTATAAACAAATCCAAAACAACCCTAACAATACAAACAAGCACCGTAATACATAAAATAGAAGCTGCTTAACCATCGGGTGGCAAGCAGTCAACATTCCAGGTAGTGACAGTTGTGGGAGGAAAGTATCCTGTTCCAGTGAGGACAGTCAATCACTGAAATAAAAGTCCGATCCACTCCCCAAATTATTCAGTCCAAATGTTTCAAAAATTCCAACAGTCACTCCTTAGTACGATATAGTCGACGCGTTTCGGCCTTATCAACTACGGCCTCCTCAGGACAATGAAGACAGTGCCTATATATATATATAACACAAAAAATAAATTACCTAACAAAACTTATAATCATAACAACCAGAATTAACACCAGGTGAGGGAAAACCCATTCCTGTTCACCAACACCTTATTTGTGCACATGGCTAACAAATATTTAGTGAAACCATAAAACTCAAAAAAATAAGAAACATTATATGTACAAAGAATCAGGCTCAACCCCATCCAAAGTCCATTTTGTTAATTATAGTAAGTGTTGTTCTAAAGGAAAGAATCCATCCAAGAGGTACACCACACAGAACCTAAACAATGTTAACAAAATAATGCTAAAAAGACAGTCACATACTACCCTCCAGAAATTAATCTAAGCAGTAATCATCATGCTTTAATATAAAAGAAAATCGGAGCGACGCGTAACTCAAGGGACTAACCTTAGCTTGGAAAATTCAGATTTTCCTAGCTTTAGTAAAGGAAAGTCTAGATTTTATTAAAGAAGCGGAGGCGAGTATTATACTTCCTTTTCTTGCTTTATTTTCAACAGCAGCCAAGACAAAGAACAAAAACTACATATCCCATGACACATAGCGAATGATGTAAATGATGAGGTCATAAGGAATAACCAATGGAAAAACGTTCAACCACAATAATTATCTTAACTGCGAACAACAAGTCCTCTTTTCTTGCAGGAGCAGATCAAAGTGGACGGAATAAAGGAATAATGATCAGAATAATAGAAAAAGCCATCAATAACGAGAAAAGGTCCTTGGCAAAGTCCAGGGAAGAAGGCGGAGACAACTTCAAGTGGGCATCAGAACATCCGGAAAGCATAGTCCGCTGATCGTGGGAGCAACCGGAAGATAGATCCTTCTGAGGAAAGGTCTTTGACACAAAAGCAGCGTGTTCAAGATGAAGCGGTTGGTGCAGAAGAAACCGGCACTGGAAAAGAAAGGGTGGGTTAATAAAAAGCGGTGGGATAATACTCGCCTCCGCTTCTTTAATAAAATCTAGACTTTCCTTTACTAAAGCTAGGAAAATCTGAATTTTATTACAAGAACGGAGGCTCTTATTATGCTTGTTTAAAGCAGTTTAACAACAGAATCAGCTACAGAAGAAATAG
Source organism: Pleurodeles waltl (assembly GCF_031143425.1). Lineage (NCBI taxonomy): Eukaryota > Metazoa > Chordata > Amphibia > Caudata > Salamandridae > Pleurodeles > Pleurodeles waltl. The sequence continues at coordinate 530,691,080 of NC_090449.1, forward strand.
GTTTGCAATAAAACGTCTTAAACGTGGAAACATTAGACCAAACTGCAGATCTAAGAATGTCCTCCAAGCGAGCTCCAGCCAAAAAAGCTTTAGAAGCCATAGCACCTCTGGTAGAATGAGCTCCAAAAGAAGCAGTGTCAATACCCGCAAGGGCCATGACCCACCTAACCCAGCGAGCGAGGGTAGGAGAGGAAACAGGTTTATGAGGTTTAGAAAAGGATATTAACAATTGGGAAAAAGAGGACATTCTTAAATCAGCAGTTCTAGCAATGTAGGCTTTTAAACATTTAGCAACACAGAGCTTAGGATGTGAAGGGAAATAAGGATAATGAATGACAGAAATGTTAGTCTTAGTTCTTCTATGAATTCTAAAAGACACATTAGAAGGAGAAAACTGGACAGAAGATACATCCAAAGCTCTAACATCAGAAACACGTTTCAAAGAAATTAAACATAACAACATAGTTAACTTTGCAGACAGATACTTCAAAGAAAGCAAATCATTATCAAGCCAAGAATTAAATAAATCCAAAACTAAATTCACATCCCATAAATATGTGTACTTAGACGTCGGAGGATTAGAAAATCTTACTCCCTTCAAAAGCCGACACACCAAAGGGTGTTCTCCAACAGGTTTGCCATCTATTCGGAAATGTTCGGCAGAAATGGCAGATCTATAAGTATTCACCGTTCTGTATGCTTTTCCTTGGGAGGCTAGAGAGGCTAAAAAATTAACGATTAAAGTGACATCGGCTGAAAGGGGATCAGAATTCCTGTCCAAACACCAGCCACACCAAGCCAACCAGGCCGACCTGTAAACCTTAGATGTTCCTGGGGCCCAAGACTGGCGGATATATTGGGCAGTTTCTTGCGAAATTCCGGGGGTTCTCCAGGCTGACCCGAAATTTTCCATGCCACAAGGGTTAGAGTTTGGTTGAGAACCATATCGTGAGGATGACCCTCTGGATCGAGGAGAAGCTCTGGAAACGAAGGAATCAGGACCGGGCAATCTATTGACAATTCGAGAACTGAAGGGAACCAAGGCTGAGACTGCCAAAAGGGGGTCACTAATACTAGGGAGACTCGTTGACGACGAACCTGGGCGAGGACTCTGGCTATCATCGCAAAAGGAAGAAAAGCATAATTTAAATCGGGAGACCAGTCCTGGAGAAAAGCGTCCGTAGCGAGAGCTTGAGGATCTGGTCTCCAGCTGTAAAACCTTGGGAGGTGAGAGTTTAACCGTGAAGCGAAGAGGTCTATTGACATGATACCGAACTTTGAAGAAAGATTGCTGAACACTGAAGGGTGAAGCTGCCAATCGCTGGAATCTTTCAGATAGCGAGAGCACCAATCTGCTATTGTGTTCATTTTCCCTGCTAGATATTGAGCCGTGACCGACAACTTCCGAGGGAGACAAAACTCCCAAAGGCTTTTGGCTAGATCCGCAAGGGATTTGGATTTCGTTCCTCCCAGATGATTGATATACCTTACTGCGGAAATGTTGTCCATTTTTAAGAGAATAGAGCAACTTACCTTGTCCTTTGCGAACGTCTTCAGAGCAAAGGTGCCTGCAAGCATCTCTAAACAATTTATGTGCAAGGCAGACTCCTTCTCTGACCATACGCCTCCAGTCGAGACTTTGCCACATCTTGTGCCCCAACCTGTCCGACTTGCATCGGATTCTAATACTAGATCTGGGGCCGAAGAGAAGATAGCTCTTCCGTTCCAGGCTTCCAAATGATCGATCCACCACTGTATCTCTGCACGAGAGTCTTGATCCAATAGGATTATATCCGAATATTGAAGACCTTTCCGGAGATGACGAATCTTTAACCTTTGAAGAGCCCTGTAATGTAACGGACCCGGAAATATAGCCTGAATGGACGAGGCCAAAAGACCTACAATTCTCGCCAGAGACCGAAGAGAAATATGGGAGAGTCTGAGGGTCTGTTGTAATTCGCGTTTTATACGCGTCACCTTCTGAAGCGGTAGAGAAAGAGATGAAGTTTGAGAATCTATGAGAAAACCTAGGAACTCTACCTGAGTGGAGGGAACCAGAGAAGATTTCTCCAAATTTACCAGAAAACCAAGGGACTGTAACAGGTGAAGGGAAATATGTAAGTGTTGCAACAGGGTATCTTTGTTCTGAGCCATTATAAGAAAATCGTCTAGGTAAATGATTAATCTTATGCCCTGGGCCCTTAAAAAGGCTACCACCGGTTTCATTACCTTTGTGAAGCACCAAGGGGCCGAAGCGAGTCCGAATGGGAGAGCTTTGAACTGGAAAATCGAGCCTTCCCATTGAAACTGAAGGAATTTCCTGTAAAAGGGATGAATCGGGATTGCAAAATAAGCGTCCTGAAGATCCAGGCGGACAAACCAGTCGCCCTTTAACATAATGTCTCTGAGATGGAGGATAGACTCCATTTTGAAATGATTGTAAACAACGTAATTGTTGAATAGTCTTAGGTTTATAACTGGTCGAAACTTTTTGTTTTTCTTCTGAACCAAAAATATGGTGCTGAGAAAACCTGAGGGATGAAAATATGTCTGTTCTATCACATTCTTTGAAATCAAAGTTAAAATTTCCAAATTCATCAGACGGGATTGTTCTTGAGAAAATCTTAGAGGAGGAGGTGGGGAATCTTGAGAGGGAATCTGATAGAGATCTATGCAATAGCCCTGAATGGTTTGAAGAACCCAAGGATCCGCGGTAATTTGATACCAATTTGAAAGAAAATGGGTTAAACGACCTCCCACCGGAAGATGGCCAAAATGTAAAACTCTTACCTGAGACTTGTCCTCCTCTCTGACGGTAACCTCTGGTCCTGAATCCTCTCCCTCTTTGAGGGTAGAATTGAGGCTTGAACTCGGGGGAGTAGAAAGAGGAGCCTCTGAAGTTGCCACCACGGTAGGTGAAGCGGCCGGTAAAGCGGCTCCTTCCTTTACCGGCCCTGCCAAAAACCCTAGAGTTGAAAATCTTCTTCATGGAAGATTGAGCTTTATCTAGTGTTGTAAACGTAGAAACATATCTACTAAATTCTTTAATGAACGAGTCTCCAAAAAGGAGTCCATTAGCCTGCAGTCCTTCCTCTCTGGACGCCAGACTGCCCAATTTAGGTTCAATTTTGAGAAGCAGACTCTTTCGCCTCTCCTGGGACATGGCAGTGTTCGCATTCCCTAACAAACAAATTGCCTGTTGGGCCCAGTTAGACAAAGCATCAGGATCAATTTGTGTACCCTCCAGCCTGGCATCTTCGGCTAAATCGAGAATTCTGGTTAAAGGACCAACCAAATCCAAAAGTTTGTCCTGACAGACAGACCACGCACGATCAACCCCTTTTTTCGGGTCTTTACCAAATTTTGAGAAGAATAATAACATATTAGGGTCAATCGCAGGAGTGGAAGTTATGCTGTGTGACAGGGAGGGACGAGGACATTCTGATCGCAATTTATTTCTTGTGGCTTTATCTAAAGAATGTCTTAAGTGACATAAAACATAATCCGCCACATGATCTGAAGGAAACCATTCGGTAGAATTTGGGTGGTGTATTAGAGTGGGGTCAAACATCGGTTCCCCCAGAGCATCGAGAACCGTATAATCATAAACATGAGATGAACTCAAATCAAAAGGAGAAATTTTTTGCCTTTTCTCCAAAGGCCCTTGCCAGAGATCATCAGGATCCTGAGTATCATCAAATTCCGCACCATTATAATCCATATCGTCATCAGTATCCCTCAACTGTGTTATTTCAAGAGGAGAGGGATCCGTTTCCACCGTATTAAACTCCTTACGGGGGGAAGGACCAGCAGCCTGGGGAGAGTCATCAACACTTGACTTCGCCTGAGCTTTTGAAAAGGTGCATTTTTTGCCCCTGATAGATTCAGAAACACCAGATTTTTGATCGGAATATTTTCTAAAAGATGATTCAAATTTTTTGGACATCTGTAACATAGAAGTAGAAACAGCCTGTTGAACCGTTCTCTGAATGAAAGAATTCAAATCAGCACGTAGATTGTCCAAATCCACCTTATTTGAGCTGTCTTCTCCTTTTTTAGCCATTATTAGGAAAGAAGATAAATAACTAAATAATATATGAAAATGCCAGGCTGAAAAAACACAAACCGAAAGAAATGCCAAACAAACCAACCGGAGTGCAGTGAAGAAAGGGTTAAGAAATTATTAGTGGGCATGGAGAGGAGAAAAACAAAGAGGCGTGTCCGGCTCCAAATTCACGAGCCGGAGTAGACGGGAAGGAAACTCCTTGAATTCCTAGACGCGTGTGACGAGGAATTCCCCAGACGCGTGCGAGGAGAAAGCCGGCGTGCCGAGCAGCTCCGAGGTAAGCGCTGAAGAAAAAGAACGCTTACCTCAGGAGCGCGAAGCGGGAGAGCCGAACGTTCTTCAGAACGTTCGGTTCAGCCGCGATAGCGCGACGCGAGCGCTAGGCTAAAAACGGCCTGAAAATTTAAGAAATAAAAACGCCGTATAAAACGAAGGCATCAAATTAACGAACGGTATTAGAAATAAATAAACAAATAATGAATTCAAACAATTCAAAATGGTAAAATATAACAACCTACGACATATACAAGAGAAGTGAGGTAAAAGGGACTTATCTTGACTGCGAGCAGCAAGAAAAGAGGACTTGTTGTTCGCAGTTAAGATAATTATTGTGGTTGAACGTTTTTCCATTGGTTATTCCTTATGACCTCATCATTTACATCATTCGCTATGTGTCATGGGATATGTAGTTTTTGTTCTTTGTCTTGGCTGCTGTTGAAAATAAAGCAAGAAAAGGAAGCATAATAAGAGCCTCCGTTCTTGTAATAAAATTAATTAGAAGCACAAGCAGTAATTTTAGACGAGAATGCAGCCGAACTAATGCTGTATGAAATTAAACAACATGAGCTTAATAAAACAGGCTTAAAGAAATCAAAAGAGCCTATCATCCACGAGCGCATCTAAACACGCGGCGCATCTAAACATGCAGCGCCTACCTTATTACCAAGAAGTTGCCAGCCATCTATGGCTAGAAATGAGAACTTCGCCGTGTTACATGCTGGGACGGCGTGCATTTAAATCAGCTGCACCTCGGGCCGTCACCTAAGCTACGTGTGCTCGATGAACATAAAGAAGGGACTAAACATGTTACTCGTCCTAAATCAAGAATGTGGGGGCCATTTTCTAATGTGCATAAAAAACTCAAAACATACTAAAACAACAATATGCTTAACATACAGAAATTATAACCAGGTTAACGAAAGACATTTCAATTACAGTGCATGTTATCATGTTCTTGACACTAAAGCACCGGTTACAGATATAACAGATGGCAAAAAATCAATAAACAAGCTGCACAAGCATTACATAATTCAAGGACATATCATGGGTACGAAGTCATATATTGGACCTCTGCCACAATTAATGATAGAGCCTATCTCATCGGTCTCTATCAACACAGAATGTATTATTTTTAAAAACATTCGTAATTGTCCTATATACACTAAAGACCACGACATACAACATTAACAATAACATTAAACAAACTTAGTATACATCTCTGGGGTTGATTCTATCCAACATCTTCTATATCAAGCAAAGTATAAAGTTAGAAACAGTGAGGAACAGTTACAGTTTAATTAAGGCCCACATCTCTGACAAATCATTTAGACCCCGTCTGGCCGTCCCAAATCTTTCTATCAGGCGAGCTTCCATTTTATCTAAAGCGGAAGCTAGTAAGGTGCCTGTTTTTGTTTTGTGAGCTACATATAAGATAGACAATTTAATGTCATCAGGACGATGGTCTTGTGCAATGTAGTGGTCAACCAGAGGGGCACCCCGTACTGTATATCTGATCCTGGACATATGTTGAAGTATACGTGTTTTAGCAGGTTGTGTCGTCTGGCCAATATAAGTAAGTGAACACAGACATGTGATTCAATATATCACATGGCGTGTATTACAGTTTGAAAAACAACGTTGGTGGTGTATTTTGCCATTCAACTGCACCTGTATACTTTTTTCTGTATATTGGCAAGCCAGGCAATTCATGCATGGGAAATGGCCAATGATAGGAGGTAGGGATAGCATACTTCTCAGATCGATTTTCTTGTTACTATTCGAAGTGAACGGAGCATGTACTAAGGAATCATAGATGTTACGGCCTCTTTTAAAAGCGAAGAGGGGTTTATCTAAGCCTAAAGGGAGGAGCAGCTTCCAATTTTTTTCAAAAATGGCTCTAACCCGATTAGCTTTAGGGTTATATGTGAGTACACAGGTCAAAGGGCACACCCTATTTTTTAACTTGGGTACTAACAAATGTTCCCGTGGAGTATACCATGCTCGTTTGCATGCACCCTTAACAATTTTCTTGGGATAGCCCCTATTCAACAATCTAGAAATCAGAGCTTCTGCGTTTTGGAAATAATCTTCTTTAGTGGTACAGTTACGGCGAATTAGAATAAATTGGCCGTAGGGTAAATTCTCCTTAAGAGAACGAGGATGATTACTTGAAAAGTGAAGTAAGGTGTTTCTATCGGTAGGTTTTTTGTATAAGCTCACCAAAATATGATCTTCAAAGGATGGAATCCATAGATCCAGGAAATTTATTTGTTTAGAATCAGAAGACAGCGTAAACTTAAGATCAGGTGTTAAATGGTTAATCCAATCATGAAACAAGGAAAGGGCCTCCTGGTCAACTTCCCAGATCACAAAGATGTCATCAATGTATCTTAACCATGTTTTGATATGCTTATGGAAGGGATTATTTAAGTCAAAAATCCATTTGTCTTCAAAGAATGACATCACGAGATTCGCAATTTGCATTTAAATAGGCATCAGTCTTTCTGCCCCCAGGGGGTAGAAGATGAAATTTACCCCGATCTGCCCCACACCGGGAGATAGAAACCCCCCGAGATGACAGGGAAAGTGTTTTGTTTTTTAAATAGAGAGGTGGGGTCTGGCAACCACAAGCTTGGCCATACCCCTACTTCAGCTAAATAGCTCATCAGTTCTGCCCCCTGGTTCTGATCCCTGATCTACCCTGCTGGGGGGCAAAAAGGCCACTAGATACCGGGAATTTCATTTTAAAAGAAATATATGGGTGGGGCAGTCCACCATTGGCATGGCCATGCCCCACTCCAAAAACAAAGCAAGCAGCCTTCCTGCTGCCCTGAGGGCAGATGGGGGCCATTACATATGTCTGTCAGAAAGTCCACTAGACACTAGGGACTAGATTCATGCAATCTTTTTGTGGGTGAGAGGCCCTCCCTTGGCATGGGCCTATGCTCCACCCCAACCTGGACTCAATAGAGTTGCTGCCACTCCTGGGGGGAGATAGGGTATTTAACTTACCAGACTGAGACAGTTCCAAAAACTGGACATCCGGACGCGTGCAGGGTGGTGTGTTTCTTCTGCATCCCACATTCTTCTTACTCACACTGCCATGGAAACCTCTAACCTTGACTAAATACACACATTTTCCTCATATTTTTGTGAAGAAAACTTATGGAATCTGTGGGAAGCCACATATTTCCTAGAACACAGCATTCCCAATACAAATGGAACTTCACTTGTGTGGTTGGGTGAAGAAACCTTGGCACAAAAGACTCTAAACTGTTATTTGGAGAAATCAGCAATTGGGGTAGCTGTGGGATTTAGAGTTGTGCTCAGCTGCCACCTATGGAAACGTACCTATCACAGACATTTTTGAAAATTAGACAACCAGAGGATTACAGGAGGTGTGCCTTGCGTCAATCTCACAAGATTTTCTTACCCACAATGCCCTGCAAACCTCAAATCCTGCCTGAAATCACACATTTTCCTTACAGTTCTGTGATGGAAACTTCTAGAATCTGCCAGAATCCATAACATTCCTACCAATCAGCAGTACCCCACTTGTGCCAATAAAGCTGATTTCACTTGTGTGGTTGGGCCTAGTGCCCACAACATGAATGGATGGCTTGATCTGCTCCTGTCACGGGAACTAGGCCCAGCCACACAAGTGGGGAAATGTGTTTATAGACACAAATAGGGTAATGCTGAGTGGTGGGAATGCATGACATTGTGGTTAAAAAACCACAATGGATCCACAGAGGGCACATTACATCCGACTCGCCTAGTCATCTAGTTAAAAAAAATGTGCAGGTTTGCTAGGTTTCCATGAATGTAAGCTGAACTTGGGACCAAAATCTCCAGCTACCCTCTTGCAAAAAATGGTTCAGTATTGAGTGGAAAAATGTGATGTATCCATGCTGTGTTTTGGGCTGTTTCCTGTTGAATGCACTAGGCCTACCCACACAAGTGAGGTACCATTTTTTCACAGAAGACTTAGTGAAATGCTTGGTGGAAAGAGGTTTGTGGCTCACTGCAGATTCCAGAACTTTCCATCACAGAAATGTAAGGAAACTGTGGGCCTGATTCTAACTTTGGAGGACGGTGTTAAACCGTCCCAAAAGTGGCGGATATACCACCTACCGTATTACGAGTCCATTATATCCTATGGAACTCGTAATACGGTAGGTGGTATATCCGCCACTTTTGGGACGGTTTAACACCGTCCTCCAAAGTTAGAATCAGGCCCTGTGTTTTGTTTAGCAAAGCTTCAGGTTTGCAAGGGATTCTAGTTCAAATGACCTGGTAAGAGCTACGTAAGTCACCCCATCCTATATTTCCCTAGGTGTGTAATTTTGAAAAATGTTCAGGTTTGCTAGATTTCCCTGGGTGTCAGCTGAGCTAGAGCCTAAGATTCACAGCTACCCGCTTTACAAAAAATGTGTCCGTTTTGAGTGGAAAAATGTGATGCATCCATGTTGTGTTTTGGACCATTTCCTGCTGCGAACACTAGGCCAACCTTCACAATTGAGGTACTGTTTCTATTGGAAGACTTTGGAGAATATTGGGTGGGAGGACTTTTGTGGCTTCCTGCAGATTCCAGAAATTTCCATCACAGAAGTGTCTGAAAAATGTGTTTTTTTAGTTAACGTTTGAGGTTTGCAAAGAATTCTGGGTAAAATGACCTGGTGAGAGCCATGCACGTCACCCCATCTTGGATTCCCCTAGGTGTCTAGTGCTCAAAAAGCCTAGATTTGCTAGGTTTCCCAGGGTATACATGTAACCACTGCTTCTAAACTACATCATGTGCCCATTTCAGAAAAGCATAACATACCTTGATATCTATTTTTCACTCTACGTTTCACCATATGAATTGGTCATTACTCGGTACACAATGAAAAACTAATAATGTATGGGGCAGCTTGGTTGTTACCTCTGGGTGCCTAGAATTCCTGGAAAATCTACAAACCCTATATATCCTCACAAGTAAAAGGGTCTAGTCAACATAATGGTACATTGCATCATTATAAAAAGTTACAGATGAAAACATTGTCACCAATTGCTGTTTTCTTCCTACTTGTTTTTAATATTTCTTTATTTAAACAGTTCACTTCTTTGCGAAACCCCTGAGGGATCTAGGCATATTGGCCCCTTGATGAATTTGAAATTCTGTCTACTTTTCAGAAATATATAGCTTTCCTGGCTCACCCATGGGTTTCAAACTGTTTGCCACCAAAAAACTAAAAGTAGGTGAAAGCATAAAAAATAGGAAAAATGGGCTACGTCTTCGAAATCAGGTATTTTGATACAGCTGTGCATGTTCTTGAAAGCTGGGAAGATGGTGCCTTTAGCACATCAAACCGTACCTTGATGCCATTTTTATGAAAAAAATCAGACACTTTATCCGGAGCACTTTTTTCCTATTTTTACCAAAAAACTCAACATTTTGCTATATATTAGCTATTTTCTCAGTCCTCTCCAAAGGCTCCACAAACCTTGGGCACCCTTATAATTCCCAGTGTGTTAGAAAAAAAGGACGCAAAATTCCCATGGATGGCTTATGTGGACAAATGGTTATGGAGACCTATGCACCAACTACATCAAAAGCCAAAAAAGGGTTTAGCACTGGGGGGAGGCATGGCAGTTAAGGGATTAATTATGCACTAAACAACATATGATTTCAATAAGAAGGCTTTGCTTTGTCAAAGCACATTCTGTTTTCAAACATTTGGGGGTTTTCAAACTGCTGTCAGTAAAGAAAATCTAAAATTGGGCTTAGTTACAATTACAATGTACAATGTTTGACTAGTGTTCATGAATAGACTTCTGATTTATCAATATTCAATGATTAAGATCAGACATTTTTGAAGCTTTCCTTTAATATTTGGGCAAACATTGGGGTCTGTTAGTAATCAGTATTTTTAGTTTTTGCTTCCCTTTCATTAAGCTGTGCTAGATTAAATAAAGAAAAATGTGAAGAGATTAGTAGAGTGGTTTTGGACTGTCATCATTCAAATTCATCCTCATGTTTAAATACTAATTAGCAAAAGGGAAGGAAACAACTCCGGACAGAATCTAGGTGATTTTGTGGGTAAAATTCATTTTTCACTAGAATCATGTCCTATCTCTCAAATGACATCCAATGCCTGTAAAATATTTAATCTTAAACCCCTACTTTTATGCAATGAAAGGCAATAAAAGCACTCAAACACTCATAAAAATATCTTAGAATATTGGTGTTGTTAGATGAATCTGCATGAAATTTAGCACCCCATAACAAAACTGGCTAGGTTTTCAACACACTACGTTTTGTGCTGATCCATAAAGGAGAAAAAGTTAAGAGGTGGGGGCAGGGTGGGGGCTGGAAGGGAAGAGGGTCAAAAGATGCATTTACGGCCAAGCGGATCATGGAGTGAGATGCTGTTCGCTCTGGCTCCAACCCACTGTGGGCCCAAAAGCAAGCATTTTTACTTATTGCTGATCCACCTTTGTTCTCACTCAACCGTGTCGAGTTCCCAAGGCCTCTCATATCCTGATGATCACTTGCATCCGCCGGGAAGCTCGGTGCTCCTCACAAGCCTGACTCACCCTGTTCTGCGCTTGTCTCGAGGAGTGCCCGCCATCTTGTAGCGGGAACCTCGCATAGCAACATCCACCCTCCCACAGTGCCGCACTCATCAGCTACCTGCTAGCTCCCTGTGAGAAATGGAGCTTTGGGCACACCAGCTGAACCCGGGAGGCCTGCATCAGTGAAGACGCCTCTCCAGCCTGACCTGGAAGTGACATCGCAGCCTCTAGACCCGCCAGCTCGCTGTATCGGAGTGAGGGGCCTGGAGGTGCAGCCTTCGCTTCCCCCCCGCACTCTGGGCGAGATCACCTGGTGCGACCTGACACCCTTGTGTCCTCCCTGCACAGCAATGCCCAATTTCCAAGGACATTTCCATTGTGATATATGAGGGCATGAGGCTAAAATCTCCCCAACCGCTGCAGCTCTGAATCCCTGCAAGCCTGTTAAATTTCTTTCAATACAAGGAGGCAATCTTGAGAGCAGGTCGGAGTAAAGCAGATTTAGGCCCTCATTATGACATTGGCGGTAAATGCCGCTCACCACCGTGCTGTCGGTCGGCAACTTACCGCAGCGCTGGCGAATATTCGTTCACCATATTATGACACAGACACACCAATCCGACAGAATACAGCCACGTACACAAATCCGCCAGACCAAAGGACAGTGATAAAGTGCTGGTCACAAAACCCATACCGTTATGCTAACAGAACAACGCCCATCACATTAAGACCCACGAATCACCACGGCGGACATTCAACGGTGGTAAAACATTGGCGGTACATACCATTGTGCTCACAATGGACACCCACAGACAAAACAACACCACATTAGCCAATTCAAACAACACACACCTGACACCCATACACACACCACACCCACACACCCACACCACTACAAAACACACACCCAAATTACCCACAACCCTTTACGAATACAAATCATTGCCACCAGACCGACCTCAAGACCACTGCCACAACTAGACACACACCACTCACACCCATCCACCCCTCACGCACTCCACATCCCACACCGCAATACATTACCCAAAACACCGACACACATCACATAACACCCATGGCACCACAAAGGCACCACCGTTTCACTGAGGAGGAGTTAAGGGTCATGGTGGAGGAAATCGTCAGGGTAGAGCCACAGCTCTTTGGAGCACAGGTGCATCAGATATCAATAGCAAGGAAGATAAAGCTATGGCAGAGAATCGTGGACAGGGTCAACGCAGTGGGACAGCATCCAAGGACAAGGGACGACATCAGGAAGAAGTACCCCATAGGGACCAATATTAACCAATGAGGAATTGCATGGCAGTTCACGATCGCCTACTGCCACAGTGCACAACGTCAGCGGCATTATCTCACTTCCACCTGTCCCTACACACAGGAAAGGTGGTGCCCATTTCAGGGGGGGTGAACAAGCCTATCGATTATTGGTGCGTCACAGAATAAATAGGCACATACTTCAATAATTACACTGTCCCTTAACATGTTTGCACATTGCGGACTGCTGTTGTGGCTCCATTGTTCAGTTGTGACAGCCTACTCACTCTTGTATCCCTTAGATACCTACCGCTGTGGATGAATAGGAGATGGAGACATACCCCCGTGTACAGACCCCTGGAGGACTTGGTTACACTGGAGGACAGGTGCATAATACTCACCTATAGACTGGACAGGGCCACAATCAAAGAGCTGTGTGCCAAGTTGGAGCCTGACCTGATGTCTGCTATCCGTCACCCCACTGGGATCCCCCCTTCTTGTGCAAGTGCGTCTGGAACCTACCATGGCCCGTGTGACGGGGGAAAGGGCCCCAGCCTTCACTTCTGAGGAGTTGGAGCAACTTGTGGATACAGGTTCCACCCCAGTACAGACTGCTGTATGGGCCTCCAGACCAACAGGTGAGTACACCTTGTGCACGATGCATGTGGCATGAATGCATGGAGTTTTGGGTGTAGGCCTCGTCTAAGTTGGGTAGGTGGATGTCCTCATGGCGGTATACATGTTGTGGGCTAGGCTATGTGTGTGCCAATGGTGATGCAAAGGGGTATGGTGGGCCATTTTTGTGACAGGCCAAACTGTTTGTCTTATGGTGTTCTCCTGTCTGTATTTCTTCTGCAGGGCAGTGCTCATCAAAGGAAGGGGATATGGCATGCCATCGCCAAGGAGGTGCAGACCCTGGGCATCTTAAGCAGGCAGAGCACCCACTGTCACAAACGGTGGAAAGACCTGAGATGCTGGGCATGGAAGACCGCGGAGGCCCAACTGGGGATGGCCTCCCAACGAGGAAGGGGTTCCTGTCAGACCCTGACCCCCCTGGTGGCCTGCATACTGGTGGTGGCCTACTCTGAGCTGGATGGGCGCTTGTGGGCAACACAGCAGCCACAAGGGGGTGAGTACAGTGGGTATCATTACAACATACGGCTGGTGGGGTGGTATCTGGATGGTGGTTGTATGTCCTTGGGTGCTCCTAGGCCAGACCAAACATAGCAGCGTAGGTCCTCTGGTGGCAAGGGTTTGTATGTGAAATACAGCTTACCTAGCTTTTTGGTATTCACTCCTGGTCAGGGCTGCGTGGGTCCCAGGTATGCTGCAGTTGGCGGTGTGTGCCCCTCCTCATTCCTTGGTGACTAGCCATTTTACTGGTAGTGCCATGCATAGTGGTAGGGCTGTTCCCTGTGTTTGAGGGTGCTGTGTACGCCAATGGTGGTGTTGGTGCAGTCATTGACCCAGTGTATCCTTTGTCTCTCTCCCCCCTTTCTTGTTTTGTCATCCTGTCCTTTTGTGCATTAGCATCATCTGGCGGAGGAGCAGAGGCACCAGGCGAAAGAGGGTGCTGCATCCCACAGAACCCTGGAGTCAGAGTCCACTGACACTGAGAGCACCAATGGAACTGAGAGCGAGGGGAGCACCACAGCGGAGACTGGAGGGGACAATACAGACTCTGATACCTCTTCCGATGGGAGCTCCCTGGTGGTGGCAGACACCTCTGTGACCACCCCAGCTGCAGGTACAGCCGCCACCCCGTACCAGCACTGCCCTCCCAGTAGCCCCTCAGTGAGTTGACCGTGCCCGCTCACCCAAGAGGGTGGGCATCTCCTTTGCCCCAGGCAACTCAAGCCCTGTCCCAGTAAGCCCTGCTGCCCTGAGTGAGGAGGCTATTGACCTCCTGCGATCCATCTCTGTACGGCAAACAACCATTGTAAATGCCATCCAGGGGCTGGAAGCCCAGATGCAGCAATCAAATGCATTCCTGGAGGGCATTCACAGTGGATTGGTGGCTCGAAAGAGATCGATTCAGGCTCTGGCCTCCTCTCTGATGACAGTCATTGTCCCTGTTTCAACCGTCTCCCCTCCAACTTCCACTTCCCAGTCCCATTCTCCTCAATAACAACCCATCCCAAGCACACAGCCAGACGAGTATGCACACAAGACAACACCCAAGAGTGTCAGAGGCAAACACACACACCACACTTCATCTCACAGGCACTCACACAAACACCATTCAGTGGCAGACACAACAACATCCACTATCTTCACTGTTTCCCCTCCTCCTCCACCTCCTCCCAGTTGACACACACCCCACTGGCACATACCTCCACAACATCCATGCACACGTGCCCTGTGTCCTCTTCCACCGTGTCTGTCCCCCCCTCCTAAAGGACACAGACACAAGCACTCAGACACCCAACAGCCATCCACCTCACAACAGCATACAGCCCATGCACCTGCACCCAAATCCAGTAGACAAACACCTCCAACAACCACTCCCTCATCCTCCACTCCCATTACTCCTCCCTCTTCCCACCCCAACGTCCCTAAAAATCTTTTCCTTTCCTCGATTGACCTCTTCTATACCCCCCGTCCTGCACGTATGGGCAGGGTAGCAAGGACCCAGCCCAGCACCTCAGCCAAACACCCCACGGGCCCAATGGTAGCACCACCTACTCGTGTTGGCAGGGATTCCAGGCCAATAATACTGAAGGGGAAGGAGCCTGCACTAGCTGCCAAGAAGGGGAAGGAGCCTGCACCAGCTGGTATGAAGGGGAATGAGCCTGCACCAGCTGGAAAGAAGGGGAAGGAGCCTGCACCAGCTGGAAAGAAGGAGAAGGAGCCTGCACCAGCTGGAAAGAAGTGGAAGGAGCCTGCATCAGCTGAAAAGAAGAGGGGGGAAGAGCCCATCTACCTCTGCCAGGAAGGGTAAAGGATCCCCAACCCATGACCAGGAGGAGAGGAGGCAATCTACGCCAGCGGAAGCTGCCAGCCAAACACCGCCACCACCACCAGCTGTCACAGGGCCTCCACCGCCAACTGTGGTTGTGCAGCTATCAGAGAGTGCTGGGGCTGAGCAGGCGCCTTCTCCAACCACCACCAGTGTGCAGCCATCAGAGGGTGTAGGGGCTGAGCAGGAGCCTGCCACAACCACCAACACAGTGCAGCCATCAGAGGGTGCAGGGGCTGAGCAGGAGTCTCCCACAATCACCACCACAGTGCAGCCATCACCGCAGGTAGACGCCATATAGTCCAGCCTCCAAGGGCTGCTGTTCAGCCTGTCCCCACCAGAATCAGTGGGGTATTCACCCACTCTAGAGACTGTGGCCTTGCACTCCCCAGGACAAAGAGTAATGGGCATGTTGCCCCCTCCAGAACCAGTGGGCTTTTTCCCGCATCCAGCTGAGGTGCCCCACCCCTGAGGTGCCTGCCTATGTGACAACTGATGCCCCTACAATGTTCTATCCGGATTGTTGCAGGATTTGAGTGGGGCCTTGAACTATGCCCTGTGGCCATGTGGGCCCTTTGAACTATGAACTGGGCAGTGTGCCTTTTTTAGATAACATATCTGTTTCATGTCCAAATCAGTTTGTTGATTTTATTGTTGGACTGATTACAATCACTTTTGTCAATTCTAGTTGTCCTTGCATTATTCTGCTGATTTACATGGTCATATTGTTTTTGTAATGCAGCTGGTTGTGTGTATGGTGTGTGTATGTCAGGTGTCTGTGGTGTGTGTGTGTGTCACTCTCATTTTCCTCCCACCCTCCCTTGTGTGCTAGGCGGCTGTACTCACCATCGTCGTCTTTGCCAGCGTTGGTGTTCCAGGTGGAGCATAACATAGAAGATCATCGGGAAAACTTGCAGTTCGGGTTCCATGGCGGCGTGGTTCTTCCCTGAGTGAGTCCTTTGACTTTTGTGCTCTGTTACCGTTAGACTTTGGTTGGCGTTGGTACCACCCCAGAAAAGGTGGAGGTTTATTGTGTCTTAATATGCTGGGCGGTACTTTGTCTTCCGCCTGGCTGTAGGCGGCTACTGCAGTGGTGACTGTTGTTTCCATCCTGGTGGTCGGTGTGGTACATTGGCTGTCTATGGGAGATTTCACCGCCTTGGTCATAATTTGGCAGTAACTACTGCTAGCCTGTTACCGCAACTTTATCACCCACTGCCAGGGTTGTAATGAGGGCCTTAGTCTTTTGAGGCCCCACTCTGCACATTTTTCTGGATCTCTCGCCAGTGACCTTGAGGAAACTGAGAGAATTCTAGCTAATTATGGACAAACTAAGGGAGATGTCTAATAAGTATCGATTGTCCCACCCTCTAGACCTGATGTTCCAGCTAAATGGCAAGCAACAGCATGTACATTCTCTACCTGAAGCCCAACACACTCTGGGTCTGCCGTAAGACCCAATAGAGAATGAGTCTCCACTAACACCCTCAGACAAGGATCTATGCAGCCAACCAGGACCACTGTGGGACAACGGAACAAAGATTACCAATTGAAAGGAAAAGCACTACTTGAAACAAAGGATGGCATAATCTCTCTCCTACAGAACATGAAGCTGGAAGCGGTTCAACTGGATTCCCCAGAGGACTAGCTGCTGCCATGGTCATACTGCCTGGAGCACCGCACTGAGCCATTATTTATCCTACATGCTCTCTCCCCCTGCATTTCTTTTTTCTTCTTAGCATGTCCTGTGGTCTCGGAGCTGGCCTTCACAAACTGTTCCGAACTTCCACGCACCATTCATGTCAGTCAATTAGATTGCATTATTGTACTGCTTTGCTAATACCTAACTGTGATACGACTACTTTTGGTGCCTTGTGTGCCCTCCCCACACCCCAAGAGGCTGCTTCTCCTATAGAGGTGCCCTGTCAGCAGAAACAAATGCTTTCCTCTTCTGTCCGATGAATGAGAGCCCCATCATGTTGGGCCCAGTTGGCCTGTTCATTTTTGTTGGGTTTTATCTTGGTCCCCCTGCTGCATCCATAGAAGCCCTTGGAGAGGTTTCTCGTCAACAGGGACCTCATTTATAATAGCCCGATCCACACATGAATATGAGGCTACACTCTTCCTTTTACTGGGGTAATTGCTAGAGCTTTAACTTGTATAATTCAGACATGGAAACTCTATCAAAGAAGTGACTCCTTTCATTAAATGTGAAGGAGCTCAACTCCCCTAATAAATGAAAACAGATCTGGCGTTATCTTCTACAATACAACTCTGATATAATCTTTTTACAAGAAACCCACCTCCTTAGAAAAGTTTATCACTGAATGCCCCATCCTAGATACACCTTCCAGTATTGGTCACACATTGAGACCAAAACTGTGGGGGTCGGCATACTGTTTAAGAGGGGCTTTGCCTCCACACTGATTTGCATGATTAGGGACCCGGAAGGTCACATCCTGCTGGTCATAATTGAAAAGGGGCACACTACCTAACTTTCTTTAAGCTGCATGCCCTTTGCCAATCTCAATATACCTTTATCCGCAAGACTCTCAAAGCACAACTCACCCTGGCCCAGGGTAAGATACTCCTGGGAAGTGATTTCAATGTAATCTGGGACCCAACACTAGACAGACATTCCACATCATTTCAAGGGTTGGCACCATGTCGGCACATCTAAAGAGAGGAATTACCAATGCAGGCCTAGTTGATGCTTGGTGCTATTTACATCCTGATGCCCAGGATTATTCCTTCTAATCACATGTACATCACACATACTCCTGCATTGACTATGTCTTTGTCACTCATTCCTTACTGTACCAATTAGAATCAGCACAGATATCTGACATTTCCATCTCTCACCATGCACATATTGAACTAAGCTGGACCTCACATGTCGGAAATAGGGACGCACCCCCCCGGTGGCAACTTCCACCTCATGTTCTACGAGATCCAGTGGACCACTATCAATGATGCAATCAGGAAATACTTTGAACTTAACACTAGACCCTCCACTCCTCCGCATATGCTCTGGGACGGCTTCAAGGCAGCGATCCATGGGGTCATCACTTTCATTGCTATAGCACGTGCCCGTGAAGCCTGTCTCTTTGAGACCAGGCTGACAGACGACATCAAGAAACTATAGAGTATAGATAAATGGATGCCATCCTTGCACACCAAGTGCTAATTAGCCTTACTGTGGGGACTGCTACGCACACAGAGGGTCAATAAAGCAGACCGCCCCCTCGTAGCATTCAAGCAATGATATTATGATGGAGGTGACAAAATCGGCACCCTTCTGGCCCGATGCTTACGGCATCAATCTGCCCGTTCCTACATAGCTAAGATTCACACAATACATACTGGGTACGCCATTAAAGAACCTGACAAACTAAAGGCATTCCACAACTATTACTGTGCCTTTTGTGCTGATGGGGGGAAGACCCAGAGACTATTCAGGCCTACCTGAGAGATTGTCCACGGACCACCCCTGTCCTCCCAATATACCAGACACTTAAAATCTACCTTTACGATATCTGAACTTAAAAAGGCACTTTTGGACGATGCCTGTAAGGAAGAACCCGGGGTCGGATGGCCTTCCAATTACCTTCTATAAGCTCCTCTTCCCTTATTTGAAAGATCATCTGTTTGCCCTATTTAGCGCCTTCACCCACCTGACAGGCCTCACACCTATGATGTCAGCGGCAGAGATATCATAAATTCCTAAGCCTGGCAAGGACCCCTCCTTATCCTCATCTTACAGGCCGATAGCACTCCTAAATACGGATATGAAAATATATATTAAAATGTTGGCCAACCGATTGGAGACCCTTCTCCCGGATCTGATTGACCCTCACCAGGTAGGCTTCATATGTCATCGCCAAGGCTCAGACAATGCTAGATGCTTGGCACATCTGATAGAGAAGGTCTATATGCACAATATCCCTGCCCTTTTCTTATTATTTGACGCGGAGAAGGCACTTGACAGGGTCAGTTGGACCTTTCTTCATGCTGTCCTCATCAAGATTGGCCTACGGCCTAACATGATTAGCATAATTACGGCCTCCTACTCTGCCCCAACTACCGAAGTCAGGGTAAACTGTCATAACATTCTCTCTATTCCCCTTTGGTGGGGCACTTGTCAGGGCTGTCCTCTGTCCCTGCTTCTTTTTGCCCTGGTGGTTAAGTTGGCAATTTGTCTCCATCAGGCTCCTAATATCTGTGGCATCCCCTTTGGAGGGCGGGATCATAGGGTCCTCTTATATGTGGATGACTTATTACTGACTCTCACTGACCCTGAGACAACTCTACCTGCGGTTACCCGGGAGGTCCATGAATTTGAGGTAGTCTTCAGATACAAAATTAATATGTCCAACCCTCAGGCCCTTATCCTCATTATACCTGGACAGCATCTCTCAGCCTTGCGGAGCCTAGCCACATTTCAATGGGCCTCGAAGTGTACCCATTACCTGGGGCTCAATATCATCAACTCCCTACAGACTTGGATGCGTGCTAACTGGCCTCACTATCATAAGTCCATCTAACCTGGTTAGGGTGGATTAATGTGATTAAAATGAACGTTGTACCCCGCATACTTTATTTGTTCCAGGCCCTCCGGAACCCATTTCAGCCGAGGACATCTGCTGATTAAAGAAGGATGTATGTGCCTTCATCTAGAAGGGGAAACAAACCTGCATATCTAACAGCATACTTATACTTCCTAGAAGCTGAAGAGGCCTCACATTCCCCAATCTACTTGATTATTACTGGGCAGCGCATCTACAATTTATCTCTGAATGGGTGGTCAAAGAGAGTGAAAAACACTGGCTACACATGGATCAGCATTAGGTTGCCAGCCCCCTTGGGACTTGGCATGGCTGGCCAAGCCCCACTGTCCTCATAGTGCATACCTGGCAACACCCACTAGATTAGTGCTTAAAGTCTGGGATAGGACTCCGATTGCCTTCAGTCTTACCTCATTTCCCTCGCCACATACCCCACTTGTGCAAAACCTAGAGTTCACCCCTAGGACTATCCCCGGAATCCCTCCAGGTGAGGAAAAAGGGAGAGTGTAGGACACTGCAAGATTTATTCCAGGGCTCTCAAACTAAATTTAACATACCTGATAAGCTCAGGTATCAACACTTTCAACTTTGTCACTGGGAACTCCATCCTTCCAATGTGAAAGGAGTAGCCCATTCACTCACAACTTTTGAGACACTGGTCCAGAACTATGAGGGCACCAAAGGGTTGGTCCCTAAGATCTACAGTATGCTTCAACAGTCCAGCTTGGTACCGAAACACCCATGCTAGACAAAGTGGGAGACTGAAGCTGGCACAGAAATCACGCCAAAGCAGTGGGATACATTGTGGCGAGAGATCCCCAAAACTCACTGCAGCATACTAAACTGGGAGTACGCGTACAACTTGATGTTTCAGTGGTACTATACCCCAGTTTGTCTTCATGCCATGTTCCCTTTGGCCTCTACTGCCTGCTGGCACTGTGGGTCCTTAGAAAGTACCTTCAAACATATCGGATGGTCATGCTCTCAACTTACCCTTTCTTAGAAAGCGGTGTTAAGCCACATTAAAGGCACTCTAGGCTTTCCTATCCTGGCGGACTTCCACCTGGTTGCTCTAGGCATACGTCCGAATACTTCTGAAGCTCTTACAGATGAAGACAGGTCCCTCCCACTATTGCTGCATGGTTTAGTAGGCTTTGGCAGACAATGGCTCTGGAGCACCTACCACATAAACTTTCCCTCACCGGTACAAAATTCCTCCTCCTTTGGCAGCTCCACTTGGAGTGTTTCTTGTGGCTAGAGCACCTCTGCTTTCAGCTTCATGCTATGCAACGGTTTGATTAAGATATCAGTGCCATCATGCCTCTCCATATGCTTCCGCCTGCTTCTGCTTTGGTATTAGAGGCCCTCATAGTCACCTCAGGAGCCTTTACAGTGCATTTTTGTTTTCCTCAGTGTCCTAACTCATACAAATGCCTAGGCCACAGATGTCCAAATGTCAGTCGACGTACCCTTCTCCTTGGCTTTAGTCACAGTGGACTACCTTCCTCCCCCCACAGGTTATCTGATTGTTAGTGTTCTCAACACTCCTCTCAAAAGCATTGAGAGGGGACAACAAATCCAGAGACTCTGGCATAATATGTTCTCACATCTCTGGTCAGCCATGGGCCTCTTAACCGACTGCATCCTTATGTCAATGACCCCGTTCCTAAACACTCATCATGTGGTGAAATCACATTTCACCACACAACGTCAACAGTTTGATAATGGCAACTAGGGGTATGAGTTTTGTCCGGTGGTCCACTGGGCTCAGCTCAGCGTAACAGGGTTAGGTCGCATTGATTTCATGATTGTACTTGTAATTAACTCTCATGCTTCCATACTGCACCCTGTACATGTGGATCGTCTAGGTATCTGCTGTCATGGATTTTGATTCTATCCTTAAATGTAAAATGTTGGCATTATTTAAAAATACAATAAACAGATACTGAGCAAAAAAAAAGATGCATTTACCAATGTGGCTCTCATACGTAATGTTGCTGTCAGCTACAGCAAAGAACACTTCTTGTAACGACTGCAAACATTTTTCTTTAGTGTAAATCTGTTTATTAGTTTTTGAGAGAAAAACATTCTACAAAATGGATGATGGACCAAAAGGTGGTAAATCTAATACGTTCTAGTTAAACTCACAATAAGAATGTTGCGTGCACTAACAGTCACATTGGAATATTTTATGACATATGAATGCCTGAAGATCAGCCTGAACTATTTTTTTCATCATCCATAAATTTGTAAATTCACTCAAACTTCAGACCACAGTGGGAAAGAGAAAACTTCACAAATAAAATGGGATGGGGACGGCCAGCTATACGGCAGAACAAATGTGGAAAAAGGTCATGTGCAGCCGGAGCTGGGTGACATGAGGTGGAGCACTGGGTGTTGCCAGTCCCCACTGTAAATGTCTGAAGGCTGTATACAGTGCAACATCATTGTGTACAAAAGAATGTAGAGTATAGCAGAAAACATGTTGGTAGGGGTACGGTACGGCTTCTTCTGTTTATAAATCATAAAAATATTTATTTATTTATTTATTGGTTTTAATTGGTTTTATATAGCGCGAACATGACCCATCCGGGTATCAGAGTACTATACAAAATACTATACATGTTACACTTAC
This sequence comes from Pleurodeles waltl, assembly GCF_031143425.1. Lineage (NCBI taxonomy): Eukaryota > Metazoa > Chordata > Amphibia > Caudata > Salamandridae > Pleurodeles > Pleurodeles waltl. Next base: position 530,713,414 of record NC_090449.1, read on the forward strand.
AAGAAGAAATGTAATCAGGGTTATCAGAGCACTGTACAAAATATTATACAAGTTGCACAAACACAGAGAAAAGTATGAATAAGCAAAACAGTAATATAGATCAAATAAAACAATCAACATTGTAGAGACAAAAGCTAAATGAGCCCACAGGATAGTTAACAGGCTGTGTGGCGACAGGGTTACAATTAAAGACGTTTGTTCAACAGAAGAAATTTAACTTCATTTTTTAATGCGGTAGTTGAGGGTTGTATTCTGATTTTAGGTGGAAGTACATCCTAAATTCCTGGGGCTAGACTGGAAAAGGAGCAATAGTAAGTTTTCTTTTTGTTAAACTTCTGTGGTTTCAACAGAAGGGAGTTAGAGCCTCTTATGGAAAAACTAACCCCTGATAAAACAAGTTTATTGGCCAGGTAGACAGGAGTGTTGTGAGGAAAGGCCTTGTGTGTCATACAGGCTATCTTCAACTGGGTATATGCTTCAAACAAGAGCCATTTTAGATGTTTTAAGATTGGTGTAATGTGGTGGAATCTACTGGATCCCGTGATGAGCCCAGCAGCAGAGTTCAATGTGGCTTTTAGCTTTAGCAGACTTACTTTGGGTAGACCTGCAAGAGTAGCACTCCCATAATCTAATCGGAGATGACTAGGGATTGGACTTCTAGTTGAAAGTCTTCAGGGGGGCAAATGGATTAATTTTCCTTGGAATGTGCAGTTGGTAATTGGCTCCCTTGTTAGTTGTACTGATATGATCTTGTATACTCAAGTACATTTGAAAACTCAGAAATTCTCAGACTGTTGGGTAGGTGAAAAAATAGTGCAAAGAAATCTAAAAGATTTCTTCATGTCATTTTTTTCGTCACTTTTAATGCCTGCTCAGAACAGCCGTTAAAAACAGGCATGCATTAATTACAATGTGCCTCAGTGGGCTTTGCAGGAATAGGGTAAAAATTGTCGATGCTAATCCTGCAAAGCTCCAAACTAGTGTCAAACTTTTTGATGCTAGTTCCGCTAACCACCGACATGGTGTGCCGTATCTTAGATAAAACGAACCCATAGTGGCATTAGAGGGGCTCTAAGGGGTGCAAGAAAAGTGGTGCTGCACTGGGTGCAGCACCACTTTCTTAAATCAGGGACATAGTATCATTTCTTTATTTGGATTTGTGTTCTAATTTAAAGGTGTTGTGTTAGTAAGTCCTCTTGTTTGATGCTTTAAATATTGTGATATAATCAGCAGTCTACTTCAAGGTGAATTAATGGTTTGTTTTAATGCAGGAGCACAAACATATGGTATGCTCTTTCACGGATATATCAATATTGGATCCAACAGCCTGTGATTTACAGCAATAGACAGAGCATGGCAACATTATTGAAAGTTAATTTTCTCTATTTACAAAATAGCCTTGTTAGCACCCCTCTTACATCTATAGCCAAATGGAGAGGGCCCAATAACACACATTCAGAAAGCTTGTGTAGAGACACTGCCTAACAAATGTGCAATACCAAACTTGGTATCAAAGCTTGTCTTTAATTCAAATTTTAAGGTAAATTAATTCTTAGAAAATCTCAGCCATTCATTATACCTTAGAGACTTTTTTGTGTTTTGTTTGGCAAATATGCATTGGCTAAGGATCCAATAATATCTACTATCTGCATAAATTCATTTCTAATAAATTAATGGTCGTAGCAAATTATAATGCAATTATTAATGTAAACTAATTTCAAAATTAGTGAAAAAACCTTCAAAAATCTTTGTTTTTGCTCCTAGAATACTCAATGTTAGAAAGTGGATTATTGGGAAAGGCAAGTAATGACCTACAGTTAGCAATAGGCCAGTAACCCCCACTAGGTCCAGTTAGGTCTCAATAAATTAACCCTCAGCTCATCCCTTGGTAGCTTGGCAACAAGCAACAGAGATTGCCTTAGGAGTCAAAGGCCCTCATTACAACCCTGGCGGTCGGTGATAAAGCAGCAGTAATACCGCCAACAGGCCAGCAGTAAAAAAACAAAACAATTATGACCATGGTGGAAACCACTCAGACAGACAGCCACTTTAACACACTGACCGCCATGGCGGAATCAACAAGGACCACGCCGGTAACCGCCAACAGCCAAGACGGAAGACAATGTACTGCCCCCTGTATTACGACAGGCCTATCTGCCACCTTTTCCGAGGGGGTACCAACCACATCAAAAGCACGGCGAAAACAGAACACAAAAGTCAAAGGACTCTCCTCTGGAGACTCATAGAACAACCACAACGCCATGGAGCCCGAGTTGCACATTTTCCCGAGGTTCATCCACTTTTTCCTGCATTATGAACATCAACGCTGGCGAAGGGGACCACAGTGAGTACTGCCGCCTAGCACACAAGGGAGGGGGGAGGAAAAAGAGAGTGAAACACACATGCAACACGCAACACCCCCAACACCATCCACACAACCAGGTGCACAAACATTACATATACATCCTGTACCCCTCTGGAATAATGCAAGGATAAAAATATTGGAAGAAAGTGAGTGCAATACGATAAAATAACATGAATAAGTGCATGTAAATACAAACATATATACATATATACAAATGGAGGGACACTGCTCACTCCTCAATGACCGTGGGCCACAGGGCCACATCACATAGGGTAAGGCCCCACCTCACTCCTGCAACAACATGGAGAGAACACTGCAGGGGCATCAGGACAAAAATACACAGGCACCTCAGGGGGATGGGGAATGTGGGGGTACCCAGCCGGAAGATGGTACAACACCACTGGCCCTGGAGGGGGCTACATGCCCTGTGCTCTGTCCTGGGGAGTGCAAGCCCACAGTCTCTCAAGTGGGTGGTTTTCCCACTGCTTGGTCCTGGGGAGTGCAAGGCCACAGTCTCTCAAGTGGGTGGGTTGCCCACTGCTTGGTCCTGGGGAGTGCAAGGCCACAGTCTCTCTAGAGGCTGGCTTCTCCACTGCTTCTGGAGGGGGCCTTGTGCCCAGTGTGCTTCATCCTGGGAAGGATGGGGTGAGTGGATGGCTTCTTCCTCTGGTTCTGGAGGGGGCATTGTGCCCAGTGTGCTTCATCCTGGGAAGGATGGGGTGAGTGGATGGCTACCTCCACTGGTTCTGGAGGGGGCATAGTGCCCAGTGTGCTTCATCATGGGAAGGGTGGGGTGAGTGGAGGGCCACTTCCACTGGTTCTGGAGGGGGCATTGTGCCTAGTGTGCTTCATGCTGGGAAGGATAGGGTGAGTGGATGGCTTCTTCTACTGGATCTGGAGGGGCATTGTGCCCTGTGATGCAGATTTTCGGGGGTGCAAGGTCACAGTCTCTCACCTGGGTGTCACACCTACAGGATTTGCAGGGTCCAGGATGCACTACAGCCCATGGAGGCAGGACTACACACTGCTGGCAGTGGTGGGGGGTGGTTCCAGCCCTTCCGCTGCAGCCTCGGACGGCTGCTCACTGGGGCTGCTGGCAGTGGTGCTGGTAGCGGTGCTGGCAGTGGTGGGGGGAGGCTCCAGCCCTTCACGTGCAGCCTCGGACGGCTGCCCAACAGGGCTGCTGCTGCTGGCAGTGGTTCTGGTTGCAGTGCTGGTGGCAGTGGGGGGAGGCTCCAGCCCTTCCCTTGCAGCCTCGGACGGCTGCCCAACGGGGCTGCTGCTGCTGGCAGTGGTGCTGGTGGCGGTGCTGGCAGTGCTGCGGGGTGGCTCCAACCCTACCCCTGCAGCCTCGGACGGCTGCCCACTGGGGCTGCTGCTGCTGACAGTGTGCTGGTGGTGGTGCTGGCAGTGTTGGGGGGAGGCTCCAGCCCTTCCTCTGCAGCCTCGGACGGCTGAACCGCCATGGTTGGTGGTGGGGGCTCCGAACGATTCCCAGCACCAGGTCTCCTGTCCTTCCTTCCATCAGGTGCAGACCCCTTGCCCTTCCCTTTCGCAGCTGGTGGTGCCTCCTTGCCCTTCACTTTCACAGCTGGTGGTGCCTCCCTGCCCTTCCTTTTCGCAGCTGGTGGTACCTTCCTGCCCTTCCCTTTCACAGCTGGTGGTGCCTCCTTGCCCTTCCCTTTCCCAGCTGGTGGGGCCTCCTTGCCCTTCCCTTTTGCAGCTGTGAGGCCTCCTTGCTCTTTCTTGATTCACCTGGTGCAGGCACACTTTCAGTGCTGATTGTTGGTTCCCAGGATCCTCTCCCACCTGCAGTACCTGTCGACACTACAGTGGCCGTGGACTGGGTGTCTGAGGTGCTCACCTGGGTCCTGCCCACCATGGCCTAAAGTAAAGGAAGGGGGGAGGGGTAGGGAAGAGATCAACGGTGGAGAGGAAACGCTTCTTAGGGACATTGGGGTGGGAAGAGGGTAAAGGTTTGGGAGTGGAGGAAGAAGAAGTGGTTGAAGGAGGTGTCTGTCTGCTGTGTTTGGGTGCAGGTGCATGGGCCGGATGCTGTTGTGAGGTGGATGGCTGCTGGGTGTCTGAGTGCTTGCGTTTGTGTACTTTGGGAGGAGGGGGCACAGACACAGTGGGAGAGGACACAGGGGATGTGTGCATGGATGTGGGGGTGGTGACTGCCAGTGAGGGATGTGTAGTGATAGGAGTGCTGGTGAGGGAGGTAGCGGATAAGGATGTATTGCATGCAGGTGTGAGTGGAGACGCTACTGGGAGGGAGGTGGACGAGGAGGAGGAGGGAGACACAGTGGAGGCAGTGAATGTTGGTATGTCTGCCTCTGGATGGTGTTTGTGTGAGTGCCCGTTGGATGATGTGTGGTGCTTGTGTTTGCCTTAACCACTCCTGTGTGTTGTCCTGTGTGCATGCTGGTCTGCTTGTGTGCTTGGGATAGGTTGGGGTTGAGGGGAATGGGTAGAGGAATTTGGAGGTGGGAGGCTAGAAACAGGGACAATGGCTGCCATCAGATAGGAGGCAAGAGCCAGGATTGATCTCTGTTGGTCCACCATGCCAGAGTGAAAGCCCTCCTGGAATGCATTTGTTTGTTGCAAATGGGCTGCCGGTCCCTGGATGGCATTCACAATGGTTGACTTCCCAACAGAGATGGATTGCAGGAGGTCAATAGCCTCCTCACTCAGGGCAGCAGGGCTAACTGGGGCAGGGCCTGAGGTGCCTGTGGTGAAGGAGATGCCCACCCTCCTGGATGAGTGGGCATAGGAAACACGCTGAGGGGCTGCTGAGAGGACAGTGCTGGTACTGGGTAGCGGCTGTATCTGTAGTTGGGGATGGGCACAGAGGTGTCTGCCACCAGCAGGGAGCTTCCATCTGAGGAGGTATCACTGTCAGAACTGTCCCCTCCTGTCTCTGCGTGGTGCTCCCCTAGCCCTCCGTCCCACTGGTGCCCTCACCGTCGGTGGATTCGACCTCCTGAGCCATGTGGGATGCAGCACCCTCCATCACCGGTGCCTCAGCTCCTCCGCAAGATGATGCTAATACACAGAAGGACAGGGTGACAAAACAAATGGGAGGAGGAGAGACAAAGGGTACACTTGGTCAATGGCTGCTCCAACACCACCGTTGGCGTACATGACAGAGAGACACACAGGGAACAGCCATACGCATTAGGCAAGGCACTACCAGTCACAATGGAAGTCTTGAGGCCATGGACAGTAATACCTAACGCCAATATCAGCATACCTGAGACCCACAGACCCCTGCCCAGTAGTGGATGCCTACTAGCTTGGTTGGAGATGGTTCACATCATACCCTGCCCAACATGGGACCTACCCTGCAATGTCCGGCCTGGCCTAGGGGCACCCACAGGCCCACATACCCCACGCGGAGACCACCCCACCACGCGCAAGTAGTATATTGGGAAACTGTACTCACCACCTTGTGGCTGCTGTGATGCACCCATCCAGCTCCGGAAAGGCCACTGCCAGTATGCTGGCCATCAGGGGCGTCAGGGTTCGAAGGGCACCCCTTCCTCGTCGGGAGGCCATCCCCAGCTGGGCCTCTGCCTTCTTCCTTGCCCAGGGTCTCAGGTCCACCAACCCTTTGCGACAGTGGGTGCTCCGCCTGCCATAGACCCCCAGGGTTGCACGTCCTTGGCGATGATACACCACATACCCTTTTTCTGATGGGCGCTGACCTGCAGAAATATTCACATAAGAAAAGGTATCAGTCAGACCGTCCGGCCTGTTACACTCATGTCCCACCATAGCCCTCCCATCTCAATACGCAAAGACATTGCTCACCATACATGCAGCACGCTGGCCAGGACCCTTCCACCAACCCCCCCTTACACAAGACTTACATACACAGCACTCCATGCATTCCTGCCCCATGCAACGTGCTCACAGTATACTCACCTGTTGGTCTGGAGGCCCATACAGCATTCAGTACTGGGGTAGGACTTCATCCACCAGTCTCTCCAACTCCACAGCGGTGAAGTCAGGGGCCCTTTCCCCAGTGACATGAGCCATGGTCGGTTTCAGACACATGTCACAGCAGCACTTGCAGTGTAGGTCCTCTCCTGTTGAAGGTCAGATAGCAAGTGGGTGAACAGATAGAAAATGGTGGTCACGTCCACAGGGGTGCGTACCATCACCACAGGCGTACATCACCATTGGCCACTGTAACCCATAGGGCTCAATGGTATCCATTGAGGAGTTGCACGGCGGTTTTCAAGAGCCTCCCGCAAGAGCACACAGCGTCAGCGGAATTACCTCATTTTCACATGTCCCTCCATACAGGACAGGTGGACGCCATTTCATGGGGGGGGGGGGCAAGCCATGGCATCTAACTGCATCACAGTACACATAGGCACTATTTGGGCCTATACAACATTCCCAGGTTTCATGGAGTCTTTCCAGGGCAAGGGGTACCATCCCTGAGCATTGTCCAGTTCGTGTAATTTACCATCTAAATTTCTAAGTTTGGAATGGAGTTCCCAGTGGATACCAATCAAGTGGCCACGGACCACCACTTTAAAAGCTTCCCATTCAATCAGTCCAGTCAATGTCAAGCCTTGATTGTTACTAAGGTAGTCAGAGATCATCTCACCAAAGGATTACCAGAATCATGTGTCCTCCTAGGATTGTGGGTTAAGTCGCCATGCTGAGATTCAGGGGCATTCCCCGGATGGTTGGAAACCCAACAAGAGGGGGTTGTGGTCAGACAGGGTGCGTTTCAGATATTCCCTAACTATGATGGATTGACAAAGTCTTTGAGAGCTCACAAAATAATCTATCCTAGTGTGTAGGTTATAAATAAGGGAATAAAATGAATACTCTTGAGTGTCCCCATTTTGGGTCCTCAGACTTCGGTCAGATTCCAGTATCCCATCCATTCTCGAAGGCCCTCTGCTATTCTATGTGCAGGGGTGCCCGGCAAGAGGGGATAAATTGGTCAAGAAGTACATCAGTAATGCTGTTAAAGTCCCCTTCAAGGTGAAGATAATCTGATATCAATGGTGCCAGTGTGGTCGAGAGGGGCTGGAGAAAGGGCACCCGGTCTTGGTTTGGGGCATAAACAGATCCTAGGGTAAAGTTGCAGCCCAACAGCCTCCCCTTGATATTCATATAGGCCCTCATTACGACCTTGGTGGTCAGTGATAAAGTGGCAGTAATACTGCCAACAGGCTGAGGGTAATTACCGGCAAATTATGACCATGGCAGTGTTATCTCTGCTAGACAGCGAATGTACCACACTGACCGCCAGGGTGGAAACAACAGTCACCATGGCGGTAGCCACCTACAGCCAGGCGGAAGACAAAGTTCCACCCACCATATTATGACACCACAATCAGCCACCTTTTCCGGGGAGGTAGCAACGCCATCAAAAGCCTGGCGGAAACAGAGCACAAAAGTGAAAGGACTCACCATTGGAGACACAGGGAAGAACCATGCTGCCATGGAACCTGAACTGCAGGTCTTCCCAATGATATTCTACATTATGATCCACCTGGAACAGCAATGCCGGTGAAGACAACGACGGTGAGTACAGCCGCCTAGCACACAAGGGGGGGGGGGGCGAAGCGAGTGACACACATTCACCACAAAAACCCAACATACACATGCCATACACACAACCAGCTGCATTACAAAAACAAATTGACCATGAAAATCTGCTGAATAATGCAAAGACAACAGGAATTGACAAAAATGATTGTAATCAGTCCAACAATAAAATGATAATTCCGATTTGGCCATGAGACAGATATGTACATATACATAACAATGGGACACTGCCTAGTCCATAGCGCAAAGGGCCCACATGGCCCCAGGACACAGTCCAAGGCCCCACTCAAACTTGCACCAATCCGGATAGAAGAAGGGACAACATGCCCTGTGCTCTTGGTCCTAGGAAGCACAAGGCCACAGTGTCTCAAGTGGGTGTCTTGCCCCCTTGTTCTGGAGAGGGCAACATGCCCTGTGCTCTTGGTCTGGGGGAGTGCAAGGCCACAGTCTCTCAAGTGGATGTCTTGCCCACTGGTTCTGGAGGGGGCAACATGCCCTGTGCCTGTCGTTGGAAGTGCAAGACCACCGTCTCTCAAGTGGATGGCTTCCCACTTGTTCTGGAGGGGGTATCATGCCCATTGCTTTGTCCTGGGGAGTGCAAAGCCCCAGTCTCTCAAGTGGGTGTCTTGCCCAATGGTTCTGGAGGGGGCAACATGCCCTGTGCTTCGTCCTGGGGAATGCAAGGCCACAGTCTCTCGAGTGGATGTCTTGCCCACTGGTTCTAGAGGGGGCAACATGCTCATTGCTTTGTCCTGGGGAGTGCAAGGCCACAGTCTCTCAAGTGGGTGACTTGCCCACTGGTTCTGGAGGGGGCTCCATGCCCATTGCTTTGTCCTGGGCAGTGCAAGGCCAAAGATCCCTTACGCTTCCTGGCACTGGTGGATGGTATCTTTCCAACTCTGCCCGCTGGTGCTGGCTCCTTCCGCTTCTTAGCTGCTGGTGCAGGCTCCTTCCCCTTCTTAGCAGCGGGTGCAGGCTGGTTCCCCTTCTTAGCAGCTGGCAGAGGCTCCTTCCCTTTTTTAGCAGCTCCTGCAGGCTCCTTCCCCTTCAGTACAGTTGTCCTTGAATCCTTTCTACCACAAGTAGGTGGTGCAACCACTGGGCCGTGGACTGATTGGCTGAGGTGCTTGGCTGGGTTCTTGCTACCCTGCCCATATATGCAGGATGGGGGGAGGGGTCAGGAAGAGGTCAATCTGGGAAAGAAAAAGCTTTTGAGGGATGTTGGGGTGGGAAGAGGGAGGGGTAATGGGAGTGGAGGATGAGGGAGTGGTTGTTGGAGGTGTTTGTCTGCTGGATTTGGGTATAGGTGCATGGGTTGCATACTGTTGTGAGGTGGATGACTGTTGAGTGTCTAAGTGCTTGCGTTTGTTTACTTTAGGAAGGGGTGACAGATATGGTGGGAAAGGACACAGGGGACGCGTGTATGGATGTTGTGGAGGTGTCAGTGAGGTGTGTGTTCTGCTTGGTGTGGTGATGATGCTGATGGTAGTGGATATTGATGTACTGCATGCCGGTGTGAGTGTAGACACAACTGGGTGGGAGGTGGAGGAGGAGGAGGGGTAGACAGTGGAGATAGTGGATGTTGTTCTGTCTACAACTGAATGGTGTTTGTGTGAGTGCCTGTGGATGAAGTGTGGTGCTTGTGTTTGCCTGTGACATTCTTGGGTATTGTCTTGTGTGCATCCTCGTCTACCTGTGTGCTTGGGATGGGTTGAGGAGAATGGGACTGGGAAGTGGAGGTTGGGGGGGGCAGTTGAAACAGGAGCAATGGCTGCCATCAGAGAGGATGCCAGAGCCTGAATCGATCTCTTTTGGGCCCACAATCCACTGTAAATGCCCTCCAGGAATGCATTATATTGCTGCATCTGGGCTGCCAGCCCCTGGATGGCATTCACAATGGTTGTTTGTCCTACAGAGATGGATCTCAATAGGTCAATAGCATCCTCACTCAGGGCAGCAGGTCTCACTTGGGCAGGGCCTGAGGTGTCTGGGGCGAAGGAGATGCCCATCCTCCTGGATGAGCAGGCACGGGCAACTCGCTGAGGGGCTACTGGGAGGGTGGTGCTGGTACGGGGGTGGCGGCTGTACCTGCAGCTGTGGTGGTCACAGAGATGTCCGCCATCACCAGGGAGCTCCCATCGGAGGAGTTCTCAGAGTCTGTATTGTCCCCTCCAGTCTCCGCTGTGGTGCTCCCCTCACCCTCTGTTCCACTGGTGCCCTCAGCATCAGTGGACCCTGCCTCCAGGGTCCTGTGGGATGCAGCTTCCTCTGTCGCCGGTGCCTCTGCACATCCGCCAGATGATGCTAATGCACATAAGGACAGGATGATAAAACAAGAAAGGGGGGGAGAGGGACAAAGGACAGACAGGGTCTATGGCTGCACCAACACGACCATTGGTGTACACAGCACCCTCACACACAGGGAACAAGCCTACGCACTATGCATTGCACTATCAGTGAAATGGCTAGTCACTAATGAATGTGGAGGGGCACACACCACCAACAGCAGCACACCTGGGACCCACATAGCTCTGCCCAGGAGTAAGTTCTAACAAGCTAGGCAAGCAGGATTTCCCATTCAGACCCTTAGTCACCAGAGGACCTAAGCTGATATGTCTGGCCTGGCCTAGGGACACCCAAGGACACACAACCACTAACCGGATACCATCCCACCAGCCAACATATGTATTGATACCCACTGTACTCACCCCCTTGTGGCTGCTGTGATGCCCTCAAGCACCCATCCAGCACAGGGTAGGCCACCACCAGTATGCAGGCCATCGTGGGGGTCAGGGTCTGATGGGCATCCCTTCCTCCGCGGTCTTCCGTGCCCAGCTTTTCTGTTCCTCCCACCGTTTCCGACAGTGGGTGCTCCACCTGCCACAGAACCCCAGGGTCCGCACTTCCTTGGCGATGGCACACCATGCTCCCTCCTTTTGATGGGCGCTGACCTGCAGAGGTAATACATACAGGAGAACTCCATTAAACTAACAGTCCAGCCAGTCACACACATAGACCACCATACCCGTTTCCATCACCATTGGCACACACATAGCCCAGCCCACAACAGGTACAACGCCAAGAGGACATCCACCCACCCCCCTTTACATGAGGTCTTCACACACAACCCCAAGCATTCATGCCACATGCATCGTGCCCACAGTATACTCACCTGTTGGCCTGGAGGCCCATACAGCATTATGTACTGGGGTAGGACCCCATCCACCTGTCGCTCCAACTCCACCCAGTCATATGTTGGTGTATGCCTATGCTGTTGGCCATATAGTATAGTGTGTGGCTAAATGTTGTTCCTCAATATTTGCAGGTGACTGTGGTTACCCAAACCTCTCATGGCTGCTGACCCCTGAGAGGAATGCCAGGACAAGGGCAGAATTACATTATAATGAGGCACATGAGTGAACCAGAAGGATCATAGAAAGGAACTTTGGCCTCCTGAAGGCCAGGTCAGGTGCCTCCATCTGATAGGTGGATCCCTGGGTTACTCACCCAAGAAGGTCTGCCAGATAGTAGTGGCATGCTGCATGTTGCACAACCTGGCCCTCAGACGCCATGTACGTTTTCTGCAGGAGGAGGAGACGGAAGATGCCACTGTGGCATTAGTGGACCCTGAGGACAGTGAGGAGGCAGAGGATGAGGATGTGGACAACAGAACATTAGTGATCCGTCAGTACTTCCAAAGACACATAGGTGAGACAGTGCAACTTTACATTTCTATGACTATTGTTGTATTGTGTGTGGCATTGCCATGCTGGCATTACCCACTTCTTTCCCCTACTTACTGTTACCTCTGGATATTGATTTTGCAGATGCTGGTGATATGACATATTCTCCTGGTGTGATCACAGCAGCCAGTTACAGGTCATTATTTCTATGCTCATTCTATGTACAGTTAATTTGCAATGGTTGTTGCTGTTTCAATCAATACAAATTTGCAATACGTGAATTACTATTATTCGATTTTAATCCAAGGATGTTTATTGTAGTGCTGATATCTAGAGGGTAAAGTGCAATGGGATGGGGTGATTATGGAGGAAAGTCCAGGGTATTGTTCCAGTCTGTTTGTAGCACAGGTGCATTGCCCATGGGGACATAGGAAGGGGAGCTATGGTAGTTCAATGTTGGAAAAGGTGACATAGTGGGACACAAGGGGGACAATCAGGAAAGTCTTATTTCCTGGCGGTGGTCTTGGCAAGTCTTTCTTGGTTCTGTCTGGTTCGCAGGGAACATTTGCAGGGTGGTTCACCTTCTGCAGGAGAAGGGGTGCTGGTGGCCTGTTGGTCCTGTGGCGTGGCATCCTGACCTCTAGCGGCAGCTGAAGTGGAGGGCTGTTCAGAAGACTGGCTAGTGGTAGGGGCCCGCTGGTGTGACAGTGCCTCCCTCATAATGTTGGTCATGTCTGCCAGCACCCCTGCTATGGAGATCAAGGTGTTGTTGATGGCGTGCAAGTCCTCCCTGGTCCCCTGATACTGTCCCTCCTGCAACCGCCTGTTCTCCTGCACTTTGTAAAGGATACGGCCCATCGTTTCCTGGGAATGTTGGTAGGATCCCAGGATCTCTGAGAATGCCTCCTGGAGAGTTGATTACCTGGGCCTGTCCTCCCCCTGGCACACAGCAGTCCTCCCAGTTTCCCTGTTGGCCTGTGCTTCTGTCCTCTGAATGGTGTGCCCATAGCCACTGACCCCAGGTCTCTGATTGTCTTGGGTATGAGTCTGGCCTGGGGTCCCTGTACAGGTCGACACACTGCTGATCGACATGTCCTGGGGACAGAGGTGTGAGAATGCTGGGTGGGGGCTGTGGTGTTGGTTCCTTATGGGGGAGGCTCTGTGGTGGTCTGTGACTGTGCTTGGGTGACCGACTTTCCAGTGGTCCCTAAGGGGCCAGGTAGATCATCCAGATCCAGAAGTCCAGAGTTACTGTCTTCACTGTGGGCCTCTTCTGTTGGGGGACTGGATAGTGGTGGCACCTCCTCTCTGCTGACATTGGCTTGGGTACCTCTGGGGTTGTAAATTATGTATTATGCTTCAGGTGTCTGTCATTTGTACTTCTGTAGCTTCCCCTCTATGGTTGTTGTTCCCCTGCCAGCTTTTGCTGTATGTAGTGGTTACGCTAGTATCCCTATGCTCTGCATGCTTTGGTGATGAGTGTCCATGCAGGGCTGTGAGGGGTGTCCATGCATTGGTACAGCATGCAGGTCTTGGCATTGGGATCAGTGTGATGTGATGGTGGAGTGTGTGGGATGGAGTGGAGTGATGGGAGTGAGGGTGTGTGATGGCATGCAGGCATGGGGGGTGATAATTGTTAAAAGTTGACTTACCAGTGTCCATTCCACCGCCAACTCTGGCCAGGCCCTCAGGATGCAGTATTGCTAGTACCTGTTCCTCCCATGCTGTGAGTTGTGGGGAAGAGGTTTGGGTCCACCGCCAGTCCTCTGTATAGCGAGCTGGCTTTGCTGCTATGGAACGTACCTTCCCCCGTAGGTTCTTCCATCTCTTCCTGATGTCATCCCTTGTTCTTGGGTGATGTCCCATGGTATTGACCCTGTCCACGATTCTCCGCCATAACTCTATCTTCCTTGCTATTGATATCTGCTTCACCTGTGCTCCAAATAGCTGTGTCTCTACCCGGACGATTTCCTCCACCATGACCCATTCATCCTCAGTGAAATGGAGGTGCCTTTGTGGTGCCATGGGTGTTATGTGATGTGTATTGGTGAGGGTCTGTTGGGTAATATGCTGGGGTGTGTGATGTGGAGTGCTTGAGGGGTGTATGGGTGTAAGTGGTATGTGTGTGTCTAGTTGTAGCAGTGGTCTTAGTGTCTGTCTGGTGGCAAACATTTGTATTCGTAAAGGGTTGTAGGTATATGGGTGTGTGTTTTATAGTGGTGTGGCTGTGGTGTGTGTATGGGTGTCAGGGGTGTGTTGTTTAAATTGTCCAATGTAGTGTTTTTTTTGTCTGTGGTTGTCCATTGTGAGCGCAGCGGTATGTACCGCCAATGGTTTACCGCTGTTGAATGTCCGCTGTGGTGATTCGTGGATCATAATGTGATCGGCGTTGTTCTGTTGGTGTAACGGTGTGGGTTTTTGGACCGCCACTTTAACACTGACCTTTGGGCTGGTGGATTTGTGTATGTGGCTGTATTCTGTTGGATTGGTGGGTGTGTCATAATATGGTGGACGGATATTCGCCAGCGCGGTGGTAAGTTGGCGGCCGTGACCATGGCGGTTAGCAGCATTTACTACCGATGTCATAATAAGGCCCATATTGTCTTCTCTATCTATCTATGATGCCCCTGGGCAAAAGCAGAGTAGGCGGTAGCAAACAACTGGGCTCACTGCCTACAGCACAGGTGATCCACCTCAAGCTGCGTGAGATGCATCTCCTGAAGCATGGCCACCTGCTCTCCCCGCCTCCCCAGGTACCTGTGTATATTATGTCATTTATTGGCTGAGCCTATCCCCCAAATGTTCAAGGACATAAATTTTAGTATAGGATGTGAGTTTGCCATCAGGGTCTGGTATGGTTTTTCCCTTCCAACCATCCAGGTCTTCCCCAAAACAAGCCTGTTACATATGAAGTTCTCGGGGTTCCTGCTATGGAAAACAAATTCAAAATAGTAAACTCCCAGGGCAGTCTGGCAATGGCCGGCCATCCAAACTTTAAGCGTATAAACATCATGTCAAAGCGTCTCCTCCAGCCTCTCTGTAAGGGGCTGTCTGGAGAGGGAGGTGATGCCAGTGTATAAAGGTCAGCGCGATCTGCTAGACATGTGCCAGCCATGTCTATCTGTCGTGCCCAAGTATACCATGATCCCACCAGTGACCATGGTTGGAACGCCAGTTTGCATCTGAACGTTAGGGAGAGGAATGTGTCACAACTGTGTTTGAGGAGAGAATCCAATTCCAGACCTCAGTCAGCAGGGGATGTAACAGCATTATAAGATACTACAATCTCAATCATCCCCCATCCAGGTACTGTAGGTCTCAAAGTGTGAAGGTTTGTAGGTCAGATTCTTTCATCCACGTAGCCATGTTATGAGAGGCATGACTATGCTGTCCTCCGGGATGATGCAGAGCCAGACAGAGCTGTTTTAGAGTATGAAAGAGTGCCAGCATCGGAAGTGGTTCTTTGTGTTGCTGCAATTTCAGCTACAGCCTGTCGGGCCACTTTCCGCCCCATCTCCGTCTGGAAGGGGGTCAGATTTTTCACCGGTCCATCACAGGGGCCCCCTCGGATCTCCCTCTCACCCTTTGCCAGGGCTCTCTGGGGGACTGCCCCTTTTTTGGGGCACAGATCCAGCCTTGTAGGCCTCCAGCCACTCCCAAGCCACCTCGGGATCTTCACAAAAGTTTGTGGTGCATTAACTGGCCTGTACGGCTGCTGTGAAATATGGGAAAACTGAGACCCTACTGTATTCCACTGTTAAGGGTCTGTCAGAGGATGCCTGCTGGAGGATTGTGTCCCTATCCCTGTTGTGCAACAAGCGCACCACCTCCTGGTGGAGAAGGCAGCCCGGCACCAGGGGTCATGGCTGCACACAGTGAGCACATTCCAGGGAAAAGAAAGTGGTCAGGCCCTTCGGTGCAACCTCAGTATGGAACCAGTGTTTGAGAAATGCCACCATATTGTTTCCTTTGTCTCCTTCAGACAGGCCCATCAACAGGATGTTATTATGTCTATTGGGACTCTCTGCATCTTCTGACCTGTGTTCCAGGACACGGACACGGACCAATCAGACAGCTCTTTCATCTGGAGAATCAGTTTCTGGTGTTCCGGAGCCTGGACACCTCTAAGGTCTCAACTTCCTTGACCTTGTCCACTAACCTGTGGTGTTCAGCTTGTAGTAGGCCCAAACTTACTGAGATCGAGCCAATGTCCTGTTGCAGCGTGGCTTTAGTGTCTGCCCTGGCAGCAAGGATTTTCTCCAGTTGGGCGTGTATTGTATCTTGGGAGGGCCCCGAATCTATCAACTCCATAGGAGGGGCCTGTGAGTGGGTCTGGGTGTCCAGTCTTACACCCATCTGCCTGCCCATGGAGTTTTCAATAGCTGCAGGACTCGCAGCTGGATTGTCAAGGACACAGCAGGCAGCTCTGATGTCTCCCAAGTCAAAGCTCACCATTCAAAGCTGGGGTGCAAGTCAATAAGTCCAAGGGAGGGGAAAACAGTGAGCGGGTGTCAGGCGATTTCCAAAAGTCCAGGGCCTCAGGGGCGCTCCAGCCAGTGCATGAGGATGGACACCCACAGGAAAACAGGTAAACTCCGCTCCTGATGGGATGTAACACAGTTCATTCGCCAAGGCACCTGATCATGAGATATGGTAGTGGGGGCCCTCAATAGGTCGGGCCTGTAGGGGCCAGTCCATTATCACCTCCAGCGGAAAGGTCTAGGGAGTGAGTAGTGGCCAGGTGCATCCGCATCTGACAGGGGGCCCAAAGAAACCAGTGATGAGTGCCACGATGATCTCCAAGCACAACTTCAACTGTCCACCGCCATTGGGCCCAAACCCATGCCCCACACCCTCACTTCTAGAAATCTGCAGGCCACAGTAAATAAATGTGCCTGGTTTCTGGCCCTGTCACTCCCCCATAGTAAAGCCAGGCCCCAGGCTGGGCCTCAAGTCCCTCACACACCATCCTGGTCATGACCAACCCTCAATGCTCTCTCCAGGGAGGGCCCAAACCCCAGCGACCCATCAGGGGTTCTCTGCGCAATGCAGCTCAGGCCCCCAAGGGAGGGTTCATCCCCCTCTGGGTCACCAGCCGGTCTCCACTGTCCACGGGGGCCCCCCCTGTTAAAAGTCACTGGGGCCCCCCCCTGCAGCACCACCGCTCACTCACCGGCAACAGGATCATCTAGATGGGGTGCAGCACTCCAGTCTCAGGCCCACCACAGCTGTGGTGACAGCTCAGAGCTGCACTGGGCCACAATTCAGGCCCCTAGCAGGCAGCAGTCCCTGATCATTGCCACTACCTCCTCCAGACTCGGCAAGGAGTTCCCTGTCACCTCCCTCTAGGCAAAGTTCAAAGGACCGCTGAGGCTATGAGGTGTGCCACAGTGGGTCCGGTCAGTGGGTTTGGCAGCACATAAATGCGTCTTTCAATCTGTGGCTGCCATTTTCAGGGCCAGGGGCTCCAAAATCTCACAGGCCTCTCCGAATGCACCTGAATCCCCTCTAATGCCCTCTCAGGGAACAGCTGCGCTCCAGAGCAATCGCACCCTGGGGGGGCACAAATCTCATAGCAGAGCTGTGTGGGGCTCTGGATGATGCTGGATACTTTAAGGGCTCACATGTCTGCCATCTTAGCTTGCCAACCATGCCTCCACCATGCACATGACACTTTGTGAACTTTATAAAACACCTTGCATATGACATTTTGAATAATGCATTGCACTAAGTACTTTTATATTCCAGGGTGGGATACATAGGATACTCCATGTGAGATGGCATTAAAATGACTGATTAGAATGGCAAGATCAAGATATATGAATATGCAATAGAGGATATGTCTCACTTGATATCACATGAAAATGGTTGGACTATGAGGAGATGGTTACAACATCACTTATGGATACATTTTATACTGTATAGACAATTTAACCTTTGCGCAATCATGGTGTCGTGAAAAATGATGGGAAGCTCCCCCCAAGTGTGTATCACTTCTTCCTGTACATTACAGATAGATGAGTATCATAAAGCATAGGGGCGGCTATGTTAATCAGTAAGACTGATAAGGAGGTATGGGACATGACACAATATCTAAAGCTGTTGGGAATACTTGTTACACTGGGAGGTCTATTAAAATATATCATTGTGATGTGTAATGGTGCATTATATTCTGGATCATGAAATAATGAAAGAATGACGAAGAATCAGAAGTTTAGCTGATCCATCAAGTCCATGATTATGTAAAATGATTTTGACCTGTTGAGTGCCACCAGACTTTGTAGATTGGGTACTTTACCGTAATTGTCATGCAGGCTCTGTTTAGAAGTGAAACTATAATCAGCTCAATGTAAGTAAAATTGTTCTCAAGACTCTGGAGAAATGGTGGATGTCTTGGGCCTTTTATATAATGTATCTCAACAGTCAAGATGTTTTTTTACATTGGTGGGGGTGGTCTTTGACCCTTTAAGTACAATCTGTACTGTGTTGACTCTATGGCCAGTTGAAGGCTTTGGTTGAAAAGCATCACTAGACTCGCACTCTTGGCATTTGAAGAGATAGAACTATATAACAAATAAATAATGTTTGCACTATTAGACCTGGCGTGTGTCATCTGAATCTTCAAGCCACTCGTGCCCACTCAAAGTTTGTTTGAAAGAAAGTGGAGCTGATGAAGATTAGTATATATATGTATGTGTGTGTATATATATATATATATATATATATATATATATATATATATATATATATACACAGAGAGAGAGAGAGGGCGAGAGAGATAGTTATATACATATATATATATATATATATATATATATATATATATATATATATATATACACATATATATAGGTATATATATTTTTTTCACTGAAAAAAACAAAGATTCCAGGGACGTTATAGTTAGGTTCTGAATTTACTTTCACAAAACCATTAAAATTCAGCAGTTATCGTTAAGGCTATTTCAAGTAACCATAACTTGCGCCTTAAGGTAACTATGATTATAGCCCGTACCATGCACAGTTTTCTCATCAATAATGTTATTGCAAACATTGCAGTGATATCAAAGGTGGCACACAAGATCTCATCAATGACATACTATGTGGAGTAATTAGCTGTGCATCGTTCTCCAATTGGCAGAGTGGGTACACTTTCCAGGTCGAAATGGCAGTTTGAAACTGTACCCACAGGCTCTGCAGTGGCAGGCATGTTTGAAAGGCTACTGTAGTAGGTGGCTCAATCAGTGCTGCAGGTCCACTCATAGCATTTGATTTACAGGCCCTGGGCACATATAGTGCACTTTACTAGAGGCTTCCAAATAAATAACTAATTATGCCAATTGTGGATAAGCCAATCCTACCATGTTTAGAGGAGATGCACCTAAGTACTGTTTTGCAGTGGTAAAGTGTCCAGAGTCCTGAAACCAACAATAACAGGGTTAGAAAAAGAGAAGGAAAAAGGAAAAATGTTTGGGGATGATTCTGTAGAAAGGATAATTTCCTACAGTTGAGATGTATGTTTTGTGTAATCACTCTACTCCAAGATGGCTACTCTTTTTTCTGTATTGTAGAGACACATGTGATGTAATGTAATGCAGATTTATAAAGCGCACAAATGCCCAAAGGCATCTTGGTGCTACTACTGCTCTAAAGATGATTTCCTAATACACTAGTGGTCCTGTAGGGGGACGTATAGGCCTAGACTTCCACAGCATTAATTTAGACTACACATTCAATAGAAAATAAAAATCGGGGAATATTTTGCTCGGTAGAGGAATTGTCAGTATCACTCATGTAAGCAGTATTTGCTATCAAACATACTGTTGGCACCTGGTCTATCGTTCCTCGTGTGTTTGCTGACAATAGGCACCTCTGCCTCTTCCTTTCCCTCTCCTCCTCCTCCTGCCCCTCTCGGGTCCCCTCTCTGTATGTTCTCTCGCTAAAAAAGTCTTGGTGTCTGCACTGTCCTGATCTGGTTGGTTGCTTGCCAAACGTGGCCCTGCGCCTTCGTTTTTGAAGCTGCCTGAAGCTGATGTATCATAAAAAGTGAAGTAGCATCTTTAATCCCCTCGCCCTCTAGTCACATATCTGCCTACCTCCATCTGTTTATAGTAGCCATCCTTAATATAAACATATGTTGTCAGCTCTTCGTACTTTTCTATATCTTTGCCAATCTTAACTAGTTTTGTTTGTTGTGTGATGAAACAAAAATCTGCAGAGCTCTTTTCAAGAGCCTCAAGTGCTCCCCTGGGGTTTGCTAGTGCTGTGCCATGTAGAATTTCCATAGTCAAATCTGCAATCTCTTTCTGTAGTTTGCTAATGTGTTCTAATGCAGTGTCTATACCAAGGACCATCCAACGTCGTGAGCATTGATTAGCTACAAAACTTAAATTGTTTCTATATTTCGGATCTTCAAGAAATGTCACTGGTTCATTATGAACCTCTAGGCCTACCTGAATGGTGTTAGATTGCAGGTACTCTTTCATTAGATGTCCATGTGATTGTGTTCTAATTAATTTATTCTTGTTACGTTCAAATTAAGAGATTTCTTTCCTGAAGGGCATCAACAACCCTTGTTGGTGTCTTACTAAGGAAGGTAGGGCCCTTCAAAACTTTTTTAATATAGGTTTCCGTGTAGGAAAGGGTATTTTCATCAGGCATAGTTTGTAGGAATGTATCAGTGATAAATAATTCTCAAATAGAGCCCTCGCAAGTCAGTGACTGCACATTACAATTAAAATAATAAGGGGCAACCCAGTGATCCTAGGACCAGGGTAAGGGAAATAGTAATACACAAGTGGTCCTGTAGGGGAAAGAATAGGCCTAGACTTTCACGGCTATGATTAAGACTACACCTTCAAAAGGAGTAGAATGTCTAACAATATTATTGTTGCAAAAAATTCCCTATTAAAAAAGCAGATATTACTCATAAAAAGACAATACAATTTAAACAAAATTGTAACAAAATGTAAACATAGGTGCTCCTATGAAGTATATACACATGCTTGGTAACAGTGTATCAAACAAGGGCAATCAACTTCTTGAAGGGGACAATACTGAAGTCCTTTAAACAACTGTTTTTAGTACCAGTTTTTGTAAGCAATTGTTGACGTTTCAACCCCTAAAAACAATTTAATTAAGGGTCATCACCAGGACTAGGAACTTTGACCAGGAGACACCTATGAAAAAAGAAAGAAAAATCTATCAATGGATTGCATCTCAATATCTAATGAAAGAGTGTGTAATACTAATAAGAGCAACTTACCACAGATACGTATGTGGAGAAACAACTGACTTGGCATCAATGGAACAATTCACTCTTAAACATTCTGAGTGGTAGGAAGGAGTGTCCTTTGCAGCCAACCCTCTCGGATTTAAACTAGACTAAGAGGAGAGTGTGGGAAAAAAGCTATTCAGAAGTGTTAGAAAGCCCAAAAGGTGGTCATAAAGTACTATTACATGGCAACTGAAGAAAAACGTACTCACTCCCCAGAAAAAAAGGTATGTAGATGGAAGGATATGCCCCGATACAAGAATACCCGTATAATTTCTCATGAGAACCCACAGCTATTCACTTTTCAGGAGCTATTTCAGTGAAAAAAGCAAGGAGGCCTTAATTAACATTAACAGTTAAAATAAGGCAAGATAGTTGTTGTGAATCCCATTGCCTATTTTCAATGCATTTGTAAATTTAATAGCTGTATCCTTAACATTGCTATGCACTGGGACAATGATTTGTGTATCATCAGCGTATAATACAAGAAAGAAACCAAAGCCTTTTATGCGACAGGACAGAGGAGTGTCATAAATATTAAAAAGTGTTGAGCTCGGGGATGAGCCCTGGGGGACCTCACAAGGTAAGGAAAAGGTATTAGAAGCAAAATCATTCATGGCCACAAATTGGAATATTTAAGGAATGCAAGCGCTGCACCCCTGATACTGATCATATACAATCAGTCAATCAGCACGTCGTGATAGACTGTACCAAATGCTACCGAGAGGTCAAATAATATGATGGCGGCATTACCTCCCATATCAAGAGTAGCTCTTAGTTCCTCTACGGCCACATTCAGGTAGACTTGGTGCTATATTCACATGTGGGTATTGTCCTTTTTTCTGTTATTCACATTTATTATATTATTGTGTGCTTGGACTCTTATCACTTATGACCCATGATAAAGAGTAAGGGACCGAAACATTGGGTGGAGGAAGTTACCCACATACATATTTCGCTCTTGAAGTGATCTGCAAATGTTCTTTGCCTGAAGGACTTTTTGGGTTGGCATGATATGTTTGGGTCGCCAAGCCCACCGCAGATCACCGTTGCAAGCAGTCGGAGGGAACCAGGACGCAATGTGTGTTTGTAGATAAAGTGCACAGATGTGCAATTATGAACGGTAAATCTATATTTACCTATTTGCACTTACCTTTTCCATATTTTGTTCCTTGATATTTCTAACACAATATTCTGTTCACATAATATTCTTGAAATCGTTGCTGTATCAGACAATCAAACCCAAAGTGCCAGCAATAGTCACACATTTCAATAATTTATGCTAATGTGTTTTATTTGACGAAAACGTATGAAAAAATGTCACCAATTAAACTAACTAAACTGCCACTCATTGCTTTGTTCACGCCTTTAAGCCGCTCTTTTCTGCCATAGAACGCACAATGGCATAGTGCTATTTTTATACCTGAGGATCTATTCTCCACTCTCAATCTCCATTATGACCTTGATGGATTCTGATTGGTTCACAAGTCTTTATTCGTGATTCAAGCTTTCATAATAAGATATATCACAGACTCCTCTGCAAATAAAGGGTGGTCCTTCTATTTGGTTTGCAGTATCTAGAATTTATCGTAATTCCTGACAGAGGTTTGTGCAATATATTTTCTGGGTTCGTTTATAGATTGCCATGGAATTCCTAAGGGAGATTCACATATTCAGATTTTCTAACAAATCCCAAACTGTGTCACTCCAAATCTTCTCGGAGATTCATTGGGACCGGCAAATGACCTGCTGAAAGTTTGGTCCACGACTATGTGTGACTTTTAAATGAAGCCAAAGTCCCATCACAAAGGTGACCTTAAGATAGGTTGCTCAAAAGCTGAAATTAGAAAGTGAATGCGTGCTCTGTTTTCCTATCGTTTGACATTTCATTTGTTTGCTTGTCTTAGTTTTGTTTGCCCATTCATAAAACATAAGGCCTCAGATGATCATTGCGAGCAGTTATCTTGCCAAGTCCCACATTACCGGTCGCCTGCTGTGCTGCACTCGGAATTCTTTTTTACAAGCTGCTCTTGACCAAACACTAAACAGTCCGAACACGGGTCTGAATTTCAATAAAATCGACACCTGTGAATGTACATTCCCTTCTCTCTCTCATCATCAAAGGCAGCCTTTATCCCTTTAGTTAAGGTGGAAAGCTGGCCTGTACATAGTGATGAGTTCGCTCAGGCGGTGACCTCTGCCCTTTGTGTTAGGAATCTTTCCTGCCACTGACAACATTCCGAGGGCACAAGCTCACTTAGGCCCTGATTTATACTTTTTGGTGCAAAACTGCACTAACGCACTTTTGCACTAATAAGTTTAGCACGGCTTTCAGCCGGGCACCATATTTATGGAATGGTGCAAGCCAGTGGAAAGAGTAGGCTAGGGTAAAAAAAATGACATTAGTCGGGTGGTCCTGGCGGTATGGAAGAAGGGGGTTTTGCACCAAAAAATGACGCTAGGCAGGTTAGAGTATTAAAAAACTGACTCTAAACTGCCAAGAGTCATTTTCTGATGCAAAACCATCCAGACCAAATGACTCCTGCCCACCACCCCAATGGCCAGCACAGGGGACCAGGGTCTCCTGGACATGGCCATTGTACCCAGTGCCATGTAGGGGGGCCCATTTCAGGGCCCCCAATGGCACTTTAAAAATAAAATACTTACTTGTACTTACCTATACTTACCTGAGATGGGGTTGCCCATCCTCTGGTGTGGGTGGGGGTGTCCCTGGGGCCTGGGAAGGGCACCTGTGGGCTTATTCCATGGTGTTCCACCATGGAAATAGGCCCACAGGTCCCCTAAGGCCTGCCCTGACCCAGGCATTAAAAAATGGTGCAAAGCAAGCTTTGATCCATTTTTTTACCCTTCCTGTGTGTGATTTTAGCACGGGGGATAAACATGGCGCTAAGGCCATAGAGTAATTTTTTGCACGGGAACGCCTATTTGCATCTCATTGACGCAAAGTAGGTTTCAACATCCAAAACATAACTTTAACTCCATAAATTTGGCGCTAGATGGGTCTAGCGCCAAAGTATAAATTTGGAGTTAGTTTTGCACCGAATTTGCATTAAAAATGATGCAAATTTGGCACAAAACAAGTATAAATATGCCCCTCAGCATGTTGTTTCCCATCCACGTCAGACATAATTAAGCTGCATGCGATAATGATTTAAGAACTGATTAAGCTGGGTTTTCCTGTGCAAAAAAACACTGAGGGACTCATTACAACCCTGGCGGTCAACGACTGCCAGGGTTGAAGTGGCGATCTGGCAGTACAAATCACCATATTTTGACCGCAGCGGTAGCGCCATGGAAAGGCTGTCGGTAAGGGGAGTCGCGGGGCCCCTGGAGGCCACTGCACTGCCCATGCACTTGGCATAGGCAGTGCAGGGGTCCCCAGGCACAGCCCTGTCGCAGTTTTCACTGTCTGCCTGACACCCGCCACCCCGCCACATTGCCGCCATCTCCATTAGGAGCCGGCTGCAGTGTTACGGCCGACATCCCCGCCGGCCCAGCGGGGATGTCCAAATGCAGCCAGCAGGTTTCTGACCGCTTGGGCGGCTGACTGGCGGTTCAGCCTTGGTGGTCGGCCTCGTTCGACCGCCAAGGTTGTAATGAGGGCCTAAGTGTCATACTATGCAACACTACACAGTGAAACACAAATATTTTAAAGTGTGAAAGAGCCTCTCGGCTTGCACTCAAAAAACATCAAGCTCCAGAGAAATAAGACTGACCTGACATTTGTTCTCTGGCCTCAACGTCTTACATTAATTGCCTTTTTTGGGATGAGGTGTCACATTTTTTTGTACATGTTATGCTTTATAAATCTGTCCTTATCTGCTGTGTCAAGATCTAGACTAGTAATCCGCTGCAAAGTACACCTTTTAAAGTCTTTATTTCCCATCACATCCTATCTATATCTTTGCTTTTATTTCCAGACACTTTTTTTATGTTGGCTGCATTATGTGTCGGTTTCCTGCTTATGAAAGCTTTATGAACATATTCACCTCCGCAGGCCGATGTAAAGATTCCAGATCAGACATGAACTTCTGCTTTATGGCTTTTCTGTTTGTTTACTGTGGCTCCTTTTGGCAAGTAAATATTGTGTGATCCAGACATGCAGTAACTATCAAGAGGTCAAAAGCGAACTAGACCCTTGTGCCACTTGACCCCCAACAAATTATAAGCATACAAAATAAAAGAGCTTCTCCCGTGCATAAGTAATCGTCTCTTGTCTTCATTAGCAATGGCATTATTGACTTGATAGGTAACACTTTCCAACATGATGTTTTTCTCCTTCCCCATTACCACTGTCTGCCAACATCACTTCTGCACTTTAGTGGGATCATTGTGAATGACTTTTTAATGCAAATTGGGCCCATAATAGGAATTACCAGCCTCTAAGGAACTACACCATCCCTTGTAGATCTTTAGATCTGGCGTTGTTCACCCAGAGACTCCACCAGCTAAAAACAGACGGAGTCTCGAAGTGGAATAGCAGGGGGTGATGAGGAACAACCAGAGGATCCAATACATCAATTTCAACCAATTCCAAGCAATTATTTATTTCTCAGCGGCCCTCAGGATCCCACATGTAATCTTAGGTATAGCTAAATCGAACCACCAAAGTTGCTACTCTAGCTGTATCCGCAACGGCCCACACACTGGCCCTTTCAAGCTGCCAGACCTGGCAGCGCCAGAGTTCCAGAGTGTCAGACATTCTAGTCTAACACTGGTTATCATGGGACCCCGGTAATGCGCTCTCTGAAAATCTGTTTCTCAGATATCAAGACAGAGCTATGAATTGGTGTATATGTGCACGTTTCGCAACAAGGACGCTTTTAGGTCTCATATACAGACAGCTTCCGCTGATTGTAGGTGACCTATAGATTCTAATGTAAAACATGCACTTAGACAGGGCTTTAGAATAACCCATTGCACATCACTGGGCGCCTTTGTAGTATGTCTCAGTCGTGTGCTCTTGGTTTGATTGCTTTCATCACTATTCTTGTATTTGTTTCGCTTAGGAACATTTCTATCTTATCAGTGTTTATACAAGATGAGTTGTAATCTTCCACAACATTCTAGAAGGGCTCTTTACATTTGTTACTGAGCATTCCATTGCAGTGCATATATTTCCTTTCTTTTTATCCCCTACCTCCCATCCCCTCACTCCCTTTCTCATTCTCTTCACTTCCTTATGCTTGCTGCCCAGCTCCCCATCTTGCTGTCCATGTTACTTTTTATTTTTTGTTATTGAACACTTTATGGAGGTGCATGTGTTTCCTTGCTTAATTTAAAACCCTTCCAAGATTGGCAGCCATGCGCCTTAACTTGTCTAATCACATGCCAGTCCCAAAAAGCATTGGCATATCCAGTGGAGCTGCCTTTTAAAGCCAATACCTATTTGTTTTTCAAAGACGTATTCTTTCTTGCTTTGGTAGTTTACAATAACATAATACCCTTTTTCAGTTCCTCTATGCCTCCTAAGTCCGAGGTTTATCTCTCAGGAAAGCCCTTCTTTAAATTTGCTCTGTCATAAGACGGGGTGACCCTCATAAAACAGCAAGACGGCGAGCTTGTGAAGCTCCAAGCTACTCTCCCAAATCCTGCTTTTCTGTCCTTTTGTTTTGTACCTGGTAACAGTTTTCTTTGACATTTAACATAAGCAATTCTTATTTTCTGAACAAAAATAAGTTTAGAGGGCCAAAGTTTTTCTTAGCAGTCCATGTTTGAGTTGCTGAATTCTGGGGTTGCCGAATACTAATGATGTATAGTCATGACCCCACCTCATGCTACTTTCTTCCACTACACTATACTTTCTTTTTCACTCTTGCAGTTCCACTGTCACTGTTTTACTGATTTTCTCTTCCTCCTTTTTATTTCATTTTTGCCTTTTAAAATATGATGAGCAAAAATAACTCTTAGTTCCCAAAGTTGAGTCCTGATATCCACCATCTGCAGCCACCTGCACAAATTAAGCACTGACCATAAGCAATCTAGGCCTTACTTCAATTATTTTGTTTAAATTGGTAGAGCTCACATTCTTTCAGTTGAACCATAATGTTTGAGGATCAATGCAATGCCAGCTTACTGTAGCTGCTGAGTGCTGTTGATGGGTTAAGGGCACAAGGTCTGGGCCCTCATTACATACATTTTACCACCGGAAACAAATTACTGACTCAAGAATAATCCTCACTTGGAATAATCACCTGCCGATGTTGCCACTATGCATTGCTGCTCGCAATATCGGTAAAAAATATAGCAAATAAATCAGTACATCTAGGAGCAAATTAAGCCTTTCTGGGTTAAAACGTACAACTGACAGCCAAGGTATCATTAGCCTAAAAGCCTATTTGTGTTTCATGGATGACAGCCTCTTGGTAAAAAAAAACACTGTCATATTTTGATGAGTGTTCAATGATCATGCACATCCAAAACACCCTGCTACCAAGGTTGGTAAAAGATTTTACGCGTTGCTTGAAGCACTCATTGGATAGGGTGTAATATTTTTTCTATAACGAGAACTGCCAACTATTAATGCTGGTAGGAATGCATTTACTACCAGTTGAAATACTACCACCAAGGGAGGCTAACACACAGTGCTAACAGTTCCTGGGATTTCTGCATGTGCTGGTTGTTGACAGTGTCCCCTTTGTCAGCTGGACTCAGGGCTTGATGTTTGGGGGTCAAGAAGAAACACTTAGACCAAGGGTTATTTGTCCTTCTCCCTAAATCCTCCTAGAGAGCGTAAATGATCCTACTGCTCTTTCCCCCTCGGGCAAGTAAGGGGACATCTGAGAGCTTCACAGGAGCTGTAATTTGCAATTTCTGAAGGCTGCTGGCTGTGTTTCATGCAGTACGTCTAGATGGAGCTGGTGGCACCACTTGTCTCCCAATACAATTAGTTCCCTACATGTGGGGGTGGGCATTTCGTAGAAATCAGGAAATGGCCAAAAATCATTACTATGTGGTTGCGGTTTTCGCCCTTTTCTAACTCTATGTCATGCCCACCTACATATATGGGGTATACGTTTTCTTGACAAAATTGTTGGAGTAGTGGATGACAGGACAGTTGCTGCTGACTGTGATTTTCTGTGTTTTCCTGTACATACATTTGAGAAAAATATATTTTTTCATGCATAGTGTGCTTATCGAGCAAGCTGCATAAGAAAAAGTGCTGGAATGCAAGCAAGCTACGCCTCACTGGATTCAGCTCAGTCTCAAGATATGAATGTTATCTGGGGTTGGTGGTTTTCCCTGGGTGGCTACTAAACCTGAGCAAAAATCTCATCTTACAGTCCCTTGAAATGGTAGTGGTTTTATTCCATTACTTATTATTTCCTTCATATTTAGCCTACCTTAGGCATATACATTTGGAGACAATTGTGTTTTTAGCTTGATGTTTGCTAGATATCCAGTGTAATAAATAGTGATGGCATTCATACCAACCGCACCACCCTGGATTTCATTTGGGTCTCTAGTTTTAAAAAATATCTGAGGTTGATATTTTTCCCTAGGTGCCAGTTGATTCTGGGCCCAACTTGCAGCTCTTTCCATTGATGAATCTTTCATTTGTTTTCTTCTCTAAATGTTTATTATTTTAGTGTATTTTGACTTTTCCTGTCCTGATTGATGTGCCAAGATGCACATATGGGATACCATTTCTGTTGGGTGAAGTGCAGGAATGTAAAGCTTAGAAAGATTGCCACTGTCCACTGCTGGAGTGCTGGGACATTGGTTCGCAATTACCCATTTAGGAGAAAGCCTTCCCAACTCATTAAGGTGATATCCCCAACACTGGACCAAATTGATCTTTGACGTTAGATGAGATTAATCAGGAACTGTAGATAAATTAAATGATCATAACAGATTTCCATTTTATTCTCAGTCAATAATGAGAGTTGGGTATGAGTTTAAAAGCTTTATTAATGAATCTTTTTAGAAGCTAATCTTTATTGTCAGTATTAATTTAATCAATAGAATTAATCAGTTAATCAATGAGTAGAGTAAGCAATCAGTAATTCAAAATCAAAGGATAGAGCACATTCCATAAAGGAAAGAATCCCTATTCTAAAATGAGGATGGTTAAAGGGGATGGAGCAATAAGAAAGTAAAGGTGTCAGTCAGAACACATAGGGAGTTCCAAATCTCTGACCCATAAAGAGTTCCAAATCTCTGACTCAAAGACTCTGGCCCTCATTATGACCCTGGCGGTGTTGCACCGCCAGGGCCAATGGGGGCGGGAGCACCGCCGACAGGCCGGCGGTGCTCCCTTGGGCATTCTGACCGCGGCGCTTTGGCCGCGGTCAGAAATGGAAAACCGGCGGTCTCCCGCCGGTTTTCCGTTGCCCATTTGAATCCCCCATGGCGGCGCAGCTCGCTGCGCCGCCATGGGGGATTCTGACACCCCCTACCGCCATCCTGTTCCTGGCGGTTCGCCCGCCAGGAACAGGATGGCGGTAGGGGGTGTCGCGGGGCCCCTGGGGGCCCCTGCAGTGACCATGCCAATGGCATGGGCACTGCAGGGGCCCCCGTAAGAGGGCCCCGCTAGTATTTCACTGTCTGCATAGCAGACAGTGAAATACGCGATGGGTGCAGTAGCACCCGTCGCACCTTCCCACTCCGCCGGCTCGATTACGAGCCGGCTTCATGGTGGGAAGGTCGTTTTCCCCTGGGCTGGCGGGCGGCCTTTCGGCGGCCGCCCGCCAGCCCAGGGGAAAAGTCAAAATACCCGCTGCGGTCTTGCGACCGCGGTACGGTATTTTGACGGCGGGACTTTGGCGGGCGGCCTCCGCCACCCGCCAAGGTCCGAATGAGGGCCTCTGTCTACTGCAGCAGCGGCACCCTCAGGGGGACTCCAGGTCCCACAGCACACCGTGCCCGGAAGAGATTAATAATGTAGAAGAGGAATTGGCCTCACATGAACAAACCTATGTTCTCACAAACCTAAAGATTACTAACAAGACTATCACCCCTTGTTCAGATAGTGCCATTTCTACTGTTCACACAGATCAGGACTATACCTCATTCCCTGTCAATAGAGGCATTATCCAGACTCAAGCAAATAATCCACTGGCCTTTCTCTAATTAACCCTGACACAAGAGCAGACCTCTCCAGAGCTGGTACTCCAGGTTGCCAAAAGGAAAAAAGGTGAGAACTGAGCCTAGGCCAAAACATTCTATCCCGTGTAATCCAGCAGCTCTGGGTGTTCCCACTAACTCCGAGCGTCAGGTATGGGGGGCTGATATAGTACAAGAAGTTTTGGATAAATTCTATCTGAAGACTGAAAATCTGATTAAAAACATTTGGAGCCCATCACCACGCGTCTTGAACTTACTGAACAACTGGCCAAAGATAACCAGGGGTTCTTTTGCATCATTTACCTGTACAACCAACAGAAAAACTGGTGATACAAACTTAGGTGCAGAGAAGAATGGATCTTAGTCAGAACCCAACTACTTCACTAGGGCAACTGAGAGTAGTCGCAGATTTGGTATCAAATTAGGCTTGTGGTAAACAAATCCAGAGACCCAGTGAGGAAAACAGCTCTAGCTGTCTGGACACTGAGGACGAAGCTGGCCCATCAGGGACACCTGGTCAGTCAACAATTGTGAGCCTCACCCTGACCACGAGCCCGCACAGCCCTGTTGCAACTACGTCACAAGCAACCATGCGCCCCAAACCTGTGTCCCAAGGACAGTCTCTTCCATCATGTGCCCTCCAGTACAGGTACCTGAGTCTCCTCATGTCACCCCTGACAATTATGGTCCTGCCACCAGTAGGAGTGGGCGCACTGTGCCAGGAGCACAGGTATGTGGGGGTAGGGTGCGTGGGAGGAAGGTGTAGGCCAGAGGATGGGGGCTCCAAGGAGCAGGAGACCATCTCCCAAGTCTTGGGAGCCTACCAAAACTCCCAAAACGTGATGGGCCAGGTATTGACTATGATGGGGGATATCATACAGCTGCAGAGGGACAACCACCTGGAAGCCTTGCAGCAGTGGTAGGCACAAAACCCCATCCTGCCTTCCATTGCTGGGGTGCTGAGGGACATTAACACTACCCTGAGTAGCTTTGGCACCCAACATCAGGTCTCTTCCATTAGCCATGAGACATCAGGCCCCTCAACATCTGTGGCTGCTTTTGGAATTAAGCAACTTCAACAACACAAAAGGACGATGGACGGAGTGCTGAACAATGCAAACACTCACCCCCAGTCACAGATCTGGGTTTAATCCATCGTTCTTTTGCCCACCATTCCACCCCAGATTGGACCCAGCCACATGCAAATCAGTCTTGGCCCTGTTCCTCATGGGAACAGTCCAGCCCGAACTGCCAGGCCAGGTGCTCCCTGGACTGCAAACAAGCAAGACGTGGGTGACATGCTTGCTATGCCACCAGATTTAAGCTCGCCTGGCTGATGAAGGGTGATACCCTGAAACCGGTCCTAGGATGCCTTTTTCTGGTTCAGGGAGGACCTGGCCTGGCAGTTCGGGCTGGACTGTTCCCATGGGTCCAAACTAGAATGGCATGGCAAGCAAAAAAACTAATGGAATAAACCCAGATCTGTGACTGGGGGTGAATGCTTGATTTGCTCTGCATTCCATCCATCATCTATTGTTTTTGATTTTGTCGTCCCAAGTGGGAAGGGTATGCCCAGATGTGGGTCCTGTGCTTTCTATGCCACCAGATTTAAGCTAGCCTGGCTGATGAAGGGTGATACCCTGAAACTGATCCTAGGATGCTTTTTTCTGGTTCAGGGAAGACCCAGCCTGGCAGTTCTGGCTGGACTGTCACATGGGGAACATGGTCAAGACTGATTTGCATATGGCTGGGTCCAAAATGGAATGGCATGGCAAGCAAAAAAACTGATGGATTAAACCCAGATCTGTGACTGGGGGTGAATGTTTGATTTGCTCTGCATTCCGTCCATCATCTGTTGTTTTTGCTAGTGGAATTAAGGCCCTGTCAGGCAAAGGGAATGCCTTAGGCACCCCACCATCTGTGGCAGAAGAACCCCTCCTCCACAAACATTGACGTCCACCCAGACATCCAGGAAGAGCAGATGCCAAGACCAAACCCACTGCTAGGAAGTGAACCTCTCCTGATTGGTTCCCCTTGTGTGTGACTGATACACCCTGTTGACTGTTCTGACACCTAACTCCATTTTTATATGGTGCAAGGACACTGGACTTGTGTTTCCAAATGGTGTAGCAGCTACCCTGATGATTTCATCCGCTATGACTGAACCCTTCACTGTTATTATCATTTAATTTTTGTTTCAATTCTCACATTTTGTTGTGCACTGCCCAATAAATACCACTTAATCACAGATCCTGTGTAAGTGTGAAGTATCACCCATAAATAACTGAAATGTATGTAAAATATTGTACCAAAATCTTTCTCTCCAATGTAATACCTCTGTAATCGCCATCACACGTACTGGACAACCAGGAACACATTGCATTGGTATTGTAACATACACATGACACAAGTCACCTGTATTGTACACCTCCCCATATTTATTAGGAGAATGGCAATCAGCACATTGTGAAGTGATGCTGTGGACTTCAGTGTTTCAACATAGGTGTCATACACTGGCAACCCACAGAATATAGAAGTTATGGACATGTCAATCTCTCACCATTCCAGAAGGCAGACAGATTGGCTCAATGCATAATCAGCTAAACCCTATTCACATACTCATACCACATCCTTCCAAATCAACATATCACAACAAACAGGCAGAGGTCAGTACTAAGGTCCCCAGTCATGGAACCTTCAACTGAACATGGTCAGGTATTTGTAGGCTTGCCACACACAAGTAAGGTCAGATAAACCACAAACCATAATGATGGTGGAGGGTCTGGATATCACATTGTGACATGTGTCAGACACAAATGGACACACACATGCCACCATTTGAGCCACCTCCAGTACAAAACAGGTCTAGTCTGCGGAAAAGGGCACTTCCAAACCACTGTCCTGACAGGTTGGGCATTAAATTCAAACACCACAAATCTGATGTAAAACAGTACCTGGTCTAATCCATGATCACTGCTCATGTCAGTGTGCAAATCCCATCTACCTGTGGCACTGTCTGACAATGCCAAATGAGGATGAGACAAACAGGCAATCTGAAAATCTGTGATTGACAAAGATAAGGTATAGGCCAATGCGGAACACAAACATCACATTGTCTATGCATAACTACAAAAGTTAATTTGATTGTGCATTTGCTGAAAAATAGACCATGTGCATTACATTTCTGTACACAACTCGAAGGAAGATCCAGCATACATATCTGAGTCATGAGCTTTGGAGCCACTTAAGACCACAATGATGGTGGCAAGTAGTACATTCCTTGACATACATTACCTCAACAATGCCCCATGGAATCTCATTAGTAACATCACATCACATACCGTGAGTCAGTTGAAGTACTGATTGATGACATCTGCCCTGCTGTCTCCTGCTTCATCCTCATCATGCTCATCCTCACTCGGAATAACTGCATTCCCACCCACAGAATCTGCAGGCTCCCCTTAGTCTGGTATGAATGGTATCTAATGTCTCAGGGCAAGGTTGTGAATCATATAGTAGGGAACAATTATTTGACATGTCTTGTAGGGTGAGTAGAGAAGAGATCCTCCAGAATTGTCTATGCAGCAAAATCTTGCTTTCAGGAGCCCAAAAGTCCGCTCAACGACATGCCTTGTTCTTCCGTGTGACTCATCTAAGCAGTGTTCATCTGGTATGGTTGTGTACCTCAATTTTGTCAATAACCACAGACAGTTTGGGTACTCAGAGTCCCCTGTAAGGTATAGTTACAACAACCCAAACCTTCTTCTTGAACAGCTACATAATTGGTAGTAGGAAAAAAGAGACAGACAAACATCACATACATGACTTATCAACCAGCCAGGCCCTCTCTGTGTATAGTAATTTCATCAGCAGTGGGATATTGCTGTTCCACATGATGAAGTAATCATGGACTGATCCTGGATACCTTGCACAAACATGTGAAATGTAGAGGTCAGCCAAACTGACCACTTGGACGTTTATGGAGTGGAAGTTTTTCGTGTACCTATATGCCTGGTCATTTGCACTTCGGGGACCCAAGGCTACATGGGTGCCATCTATGGCTCCAACCACATGCGGAATGTGTCCCAAAGCACAGAAATCAGCGTTCACATGGGCCAGATCCTCATGTTGGGGAAAACTGATGTAGCTGTCCAGGTGTTTAAACAATGCAGACAGTACAGCCTTCAAAACAAGACTAAACATGGGCTGAGACATCCCTTCAGTAAGGGCCACTGTATTCTGAAAGGACCCAGTGGCCAGGAAGTGCAGTACTGACATGTCTTGAATGATGGAAAGTATGCTATTGGGATTGTGAAAGACAGGCATCAGATCTGGCTCCAACTGACGACATAGAACCATAAATGTATGCCTATCCAGGTTATCTATTTGGATTACATTTCACATCTCCATGGTCTGCAGGTCTGCTAGTGGACGGTACACTGGGGGTTGTCTTGCCCTCCTCAGGCCTGGGTAACTATGTGGGAAAACACCAGAATGAATGTGAATGACTCAACCCATCCATCGTAAATATGATCACAGCAATGTCACACACATATCGAGATCATGTCACATGAAACAGTGAATATGTGGTATTCAGCACATAGCCTAAAAAAATATGAAAGTGTACTGGATTCAAATCCCCTTAACCCTCGCATGTACTCTACATGGAGATACATGTCACTGACAGTGAAAGTTACATCAACCCTGTGGACATGTCACACATATATTTTTGCACCTTTGCCATCTTCCGATTGTCATTAGTATGGTGACAACACTGTTTCATATACCTGACCCAAAATATCTCATTTC
Source organism: Pleurodeles waltl (assembly GCF_031143425.1). Classification (NCBI taxonomy): domain Eukaryota; kingdom Metazoa; phylum Chordata; class Amphibia; order Caudata; family Salamandridae; genus Pleurodeles; species Pleurodeles waltl. The sequence goes on from NC_090449.1 coordinate 530,748,208, forward strand.
ACTTCCCCTACTAATTACATGCAAATTAATACTTGTAAAAAGTAAGCATGCAATTCACACATTGTCATAGATATGACGTTTCTGTGAATGACACAACTTTCATTACTTCATCATACATATTAGACCTAAAATGGCAGCTGCCTGACCTACTGTACTGGACATTAGGAAGCGACCTCACTCCACTGGCGTAAGTCGTCATGGCAGTAGGCAGTTACAACAGTGGTGAACACATTGCTGCCTTTGGCGGACTTGGGACAGTGGTGATGTCCGCCAGCGGTGAGGGTCCTGTAAGCGGCAGACATTTCCGTCATCTTCTGCACAGTCCCTCACTTGAATCCTGACACTGCTACCAGCAAGACATCTACATCCTGAGCTGGTGTGTACTGCCCCTGGGAGCAATCATGCCACATCCTGCAGGTGATAGGGCCCCTGCCTTCTCTCTTGAAGAGCTAGCCAAGCTTTTGGAGGAGGTCCTACCCTTATTTGAACAGCTATATGATGCACCAGAGGAGTAGGTGAGTCCAATACAACACCAATGTGTGAAAGGTAGAGTGTATGATGAGGTAGATTAAAGGTGCATGGGTAGATGGTTATGTACATAGGAAGAATATTAGCCCTGATACATAGTAGGTAGTGTGTGATCCACATATGTACATGACAGAATTTACATAAATCTTGCTGTGACAAATATTTGTTAAGATGTACAATTTAAAGGACATACTTGTGTATGGTCCTATGCTCCCGGCCTAAACCTGGAACTGGATCTGCATGTTGTATGTCTGACTAAACTTCACACATGGCCTGACTGCAGAGGGTGACCTGCAAAAGAGTTTTGAAGTGTGAGGAATGGTTTGTATGGCAACTTGCACTAACTTGATTGTTCATCCTACTTGTTTGGGAATGGAGCATGTGTACATGACTTTCTCCTCTTCTCTGTGTCATTCATGCAGGTCAACTCCCATCAGAAAAAGGAGATCTGGTGTGCCATCGCCAATAAAGTTCCAACCATGCGGGTCCACAGCTGGCGAAGCACCAAGTGTACGATGTGAAAGACTAAAAAGATAAAATGTGTCTCAGGTAAACCTATATGTGGAGTATTCAACATTGGTATATAGGAGTGCACATTATATTGTGTATTGGGACATATTGCTCACCTATGTCATCCCTTCTATACAGTAACATATGATGATGCACATGTGACTGTGTCATATGTGTACTGCTATACAGCTCCAGGTACCCTGCTGGTTGTTCCTTGCCACCCACAGATCCATACTCCCAACATCTTGATGATAGGTTGTGCTGATCTTTGCCCTCTGTCCATTCAAATGCCCCTTGATCCATCTCGTGCAACATTGAATCAGATAAGTTGAGTGGATGCCTAATATTCCTGAGGTTTCCAATGATTGTCAAATCATTCTGAAGTTGTGATCTCAATCTGACAATTCACAAGTGACACTTGCTGCACTTACTCAGATCTGTTAGGAGGTGTCCCCATTGGTAAGTGAGGTCTAAACATTGGCACATATGATGTTTCCTCAGAATGGACATCCACATGTACGAACCATGATGGTATTACTAGACTCCTAGAGCGAGCCATATAATTCATATGAGTGTTCAGAATATTAGTACCAGGTACATGTTCTTTGGATGGTAAGTGGCTACACAGCAATTTCCTATTGTAATGTGTTGTAGGCATGCTAAATAGGCCACTACATCTTGGTAATGGCTACAATCGGAACTGGTTTTTGCCAACATCATGTGTACATTGTTAGGTCCAGTCATAAATCAACATTGTGATGCAACTTAAACATACTTACTTTGGCCATTGTGGATATGTTTTGATGGCTCTTGGTATGGAATCCTAGAGTTAGTACTGACTGAATTATGTCGCAGATGTGACATTTCACCTTCACATGTTGTTGGAATGGTGTGTCTAGTCAGTCAGCTCAGAAGTGTGTTGTGGCATTGCAATGGTCATGTTATACGACCTTCATGCACATGATAGGTGTACATTGTATACAAAGTGATGATATGGTATCTGGCCTTGTCTGTGGCTAAATCCTGTGGGCTAAGTTGGCCCCCATAAGTGTACATGACTTTATTTACAGGTGGAGGATGACTTAGACGAGTAGCTCCACAAAGTATGTATCATCCTTTCCAACATGACTATTGGACCCTGTGTTGCAGACATGTGTTTAGACTCTATCATACTCCAATCATTGAAATGCCAGGTATAGTTGCATATTTACTTATGTCAATAGTGAAGGTTGTGGACTCTGTGACATGAAATGGTTTTCGCATGTATGCATCATGCTGCCTTGTGTTTGGCACATGATGTGGTTCCTTTCCTGGTACACGCCATCTGCTACAAATGAAGGTATGCGTCTATTTTGTGTATGTGATATGTGGCAATGAATGTAACCACTATTTCCTATTGCTTGGTTGCTGGTTGACTATGTTGCTGTGGATAGAGACTAAGATTCATGTTGGCAATTCAGGTTGTCATGGAATTGTTATTGTGATTGCTGTACTGATATGATGGTATAGTAGGTGTGCAATAGGTGGCTTAGCTGGTGTGTGACATTGTTGTAATTTAGGGATGTAGGTAGTATCTAGTTATGACATGATGTTGGCCCTGACCTGGTTCTACCTGGGTGTGTAGTACAAGTGGTTGTAATGTGACTGATGTATACAGTGTGACGTAAGTGTTTCAAAAGAATGTGATGAACCTACCTCTTTTTCTGTTTCCCAGCATCAGCATCAGCAGGTGAAGGAGGCAGGGCACAGCCGAGTAGGAAAGCTGCTGGCCATGAGACCTCAAATCATGATACCACCGACACCGAGGGACCCAGTGGCCTGGAGGGCGAGGGGAGTGTCACGGGGAGACAGGATCCAGTTCATCTTCTTTAGAATCCTCCTCTTGTGGACTCCTAAACACTCCATTTCCATCTCCAAGGCCTCACCTACACTCCCTACAAGTACCAATTCTTCTGCCCATCCCAAGGGAACCCAACCCTCCCCTAAGCCTAGGCCTAAAACCCCACTTTTAGGGGGGGAAGGGTATTTTTAAGGTTTAGGGTGGGTATTGGTTTTAGGGTGGGAACAGAATTTTAGGGTTTAGGGTAAGTATGGGTTTTTGGGTGGCAAGGGTATTTTTAGGTTATAGAGTGGGTATGGGTTTAGGGTGGTAAGCAATTTTTCATGTATTAGGGTGGGTATATATTTTAGGGAGGCAAGGGAATTTTTAGGTTTTAGGGTGGCATTATATGTTAGGGTAGTAAGGGAATTTTTAGGTTTAATGTAGGTATGGGTTTTAGGGAGGCAAAGGTATTTTAGGGCTTATGGTGGGTATGGGTTTTTGTGTGGCAAGGTTATTTTTAGGGTTTAGGATGGGCATGGGCTTTTGGGTGGCAATGGTATTTTTAGGTTTCAGAGTGGGTATGGGTTTTAGGGTGGTAAGGGAATTTCTAGGTTTTAGGGTGGGTATGGGTTTTAGGGTGGTAAGGGTAGTTTTAGGGTTTAGGGTTGGTATGGATTTTGGAGTGGTAAGGACATTTTTAAGGTTAGATATTGTTTGTGTTTATGGGTGGGAGGTGCATTTTTAGGTTTTAGGATGGAAATGGGTTTCAGGATGGCACAAGTATTTTTAGTGTTTAGAGTGGGTACGGGTTCTGGGTGGCAAGGGTTTTTTATGGTTTAGGGTGAGTATGGGTCTTTGGGTGGTAAGGGTATTTTTAGGATTTAGGGTGGGTATAAGTTTTAGGGTATCAAAGGTATTTTGAGGGGTTAGGGTGGGTATGGGTTTTTGAGTGGTGAGGAAATTCTTAGGGTTACTGTGTGTACAGGTTCTCAGCTGGCAGGGTTATTTTTATGGTTTAGGATGAGAAAGTGATTTAGGATCAAAGGGTTATTTTCAAGGTCTAGGTTGGGTGTGGGTTTTGGGGTGGCAAGGATATTTTTGGCTTCAGTGTGGGTATGTGTTTCTATTTGGTAAAGGAAGTTTTAGTTTTAGGGTGGATATGGTTTTAGGGTAGAAAGGGTATCTTTATAGGGTTATGGTGGGTATGGGTTTTAGGGTAGCAAGGGAATTTTAGGGTTTAGGGTGGGTATGGGCTTTAGGGTGGCAAGGACATTTTAGGACTTAGGGTAGGTATGTGTCTTAAGTGGCAAGGGTATTTTTAGAGTTTAGGATGGGTATGGGTTTTTGGGTGGCAAGGGTATTTTTATTATTTAGAATGGGTATGTGTTTTAGCATGGTAAGGGTATTTTAGGGTTGAAGGTGTGTATGGGTTTTAAAATGGTAAATGACTTTTTAATGTTTAAAGTGGCTTTTGGGTGGCAAGGATATTTTTATGGTTCAGGGTGTGTCTGTGTTTTAGGGTGGCAAGTGCCTTTCAGGGTTTGGGTGGGTATACATTTTTGGATTACAAACGTATTTTTAAGCAGTTAGGGTGGGTATGATTTTTTTTTTTTTTTGGTGGCAAGGATATTTTCATGGTTTAGGATGGGTATTGTTTTTTGGGTGGTAATGGTATTTTAGAGCTTTGGGTGGGTATGTGTTTTAGGGTGGCAAGGGTATTTTAAGGTTTACTGTGGGTATGGGTTTTAGGGTGGCAATGTTGTTTTAGGGATTATGGTGGGTATGGATTTTTGGGTGGCAAGTGTATTTTTAGGTTTTAAGGTGGGAATGGGTGTTAGGGTGATAAGCAATTTTTTAGGCTTTAGTGTGGGTATATGTTTTACAGTGATAAGGGAATTTTTAGGTTTAACGTGGGTATGAGTTTTAGGGAGGCAGGTGAATATTAGTATTAGGACTTAGGGTGGGTGTAGGTTTTGGCGTGGCAAGCTTCTTTTTAGGGTTCAGGGTGGGTATGAGTTTTTGGGTGGTAAGGATATTTTTAGGGTTTTGGATTGGTATGGGTTTTTGGGTGGCAATGGTATTTTTGGGGTTTGGAGTGGGTATGGGTTTTAGGGTGGATGGAAGCAAGGGATTTTTAGTGTTTAGTGTGGGTATGTGTTTTCAGGTGGCAAGGTTGTATTTAGAGTTAAGGATGGGTATGGGTTTTTTGGTGGCAAGGGTATTTTTAGGGTTTAAGGTGGATATGAGGTTTAGCGTGGTAATTGTATTTTTAGAGTTTAGGGTGTGTATGTGTTTTAGAATGGCAAGTGCCTTTCAGGGTTTAGGGTGGGTATACATTTTTGGATTACAAAAGTATTTTTAAGCAGTTAGGGTGGATATGGGTTTGTTTTTTTTGGTGGCAAGGATATTTTCATGGTTTAGGATGGGTATTGTTTTTTGGGTGGTAATGGTATTTTAGAGCTTTGGGTGGGTATGTGTTTTAGGGTGGCAAGGGTATTTTAAGGTTTACTGTGGGTATGGGTTTTAGGGTGGCAATGTTGTTTCAGGGATTATGGTGGGTATGGATTTTTGGGTGGCAAGTGTATTTTTAGGTTTTAAGGTGGGAATGGGTGTTAGGGTGATAAGCAATTTTTTAGGCTTTAGTGTGGGTATATGTTTTACAGTGATAAGGGAATTTTTAGGTTTAATGTGGGTATGAGTTTTAGGGAGGCAGGCGAATATTAGTATTAGGACTTAGGGTGGGTGTAGGTTTTGGCGTGGCAAGCTTCTTTTTAGGGTTCAGGGTGGGTATGAGTTTTTGGGTGGCAAGGATATTTTTAGGGTTTTGGATGGGTATGGGCTTTTGGGTGGCAAGGGTATTTTGGGGGTTTGGAGTGGGTATGGGTTTTAGGGTGGATGGAAGCAAGGGATTTTTAGTGTTTAGTGTGGGTATGTGTTTTCAGGTGGCAAGGTTGTATTTAGAGTTAAGGATGGGTATGGGTTTTTTGGTGGCAAGGGTATTTTTAGGGTTTAAGGTGGATATGAGGTTTAGCGTGGTAATTGTATTTTTAGAGTTTAGGGTGTGTATGTGTTTTAGAATGGTAAGGGATTTTTTAGGGTGAGAGTGAGTATGGGTGTTTTTGCAGCAATTGTATTTTTAGGGTTTAGGATGGGTATGGGTATCAGATTTTAGGGTGGGTATGTTTTAAAGGTGGCAATGGTATTTTTAGTTTTTATTGTGGGAATGGGTTTCAGGGTATTAAGCACATTTTTAGGTTTTAGGTTAGTATGTGTTTAGAGTAGGAATGGATTTTTTAGGTTTAGGGTGGGTATGGGTTATAGGGTGGCAAGGTGATTTTAGGGTTTACGGTGGGTACGAGTTTTTGAGTGATAAGGGTATTTTTATGGTTTAGGATGGGTATGTGTTTTTAGTTGGCAAGGGTGTTTTTAGGGTTCAGCATGGGTATGGGTTTTTGGGTGGCAAGGGTATTTTTAAGTTTTAGGGTGGGCATGGTTTTTAGGGTGGAAAGGGAATTTCAGGGTTTAGGGTAAGTATGGGTTTTTGGGTGGCAAGTGGATTTTAGGGTTTACTGTGGATATGTGTCTTTGGGCAGCAAGGGTATTTTCAGGTTTCAGGGTGCATGTGGATTTTAGGGTGGCAAGTGAATTTTCGGGTTTAGGGTGGGTATGGGTTTTTCGATTGCAAAATGAAGTGGGCATGGGTTTTTAGGTGGCAAGGGTATTTTTAGGGTTTTGGATGGGTATTGGTTTTGGGTGGCAAGTGTATTTTTAGGTTTTAAGGTGGGAATGGGTTTTAGGGTAATAAGCAATTTTTTAGACTTTAGTGTCGGTATATGTTTTAGAGTGAAAAGGGAATTTTTAGGTTTAATGTGGGTATGAGTTTTAGGGAGGCAAGGGAATATTAGGACTTAGGGTGGATATTGGTTTTTGTGTGGCAAGGTTTTTTTAAGGTTTAGGGTTGGTATGGTTTCCTGGGTGGCAAGGGTATTTTTAGGGTTTAGTATAGGTATGGGTTTTTGGGTGGCAAGGGTATTTTTTAGTTTCAGAGTGGATACGGGTTTTGGTATGGTAAGGGATTTTTCTGTCTTAGGGTGGGTATGGGCTTTAGGGTGGCAAGGGAATTTCAGGGTTTAAGGAGGGTATGGATTTTAGGGTGGCAATGTTATTTTTAGGGTTTAGGATGGGTATGAGTTTTTGGGTGGCAATGGTATTTTAGTGTTTATGGTGGGTATGGATCTTAGTGTGGTAAGGGTATTTTTAGGGTTGAGCGTGTGTATGGGTTTTAGAATGGTAAAGGAATTTTAAGGGTTATAGTGGGTATGGTTGTTTGGGTGGCAAATGTATTTTTAGGGTTTACGATGGGTATGGGTATTAGGGTGGCAGGGACATTTTTAGAGATTAAGGTGGGTATGGGTTTTAGGGTGGCAGTGGTATTTTTAGAGTTTTCTGTGTGTCGGTTTTTGGGTGGCAAGGATATTTTTAGTTTTTATGGTAGGAATGGGTTTTAGGATAGTACGTGTTGGGTGGCAAGGGTATTTCCAGAGTTCAGCATGGGTTTTTGGGTGGCAAAGGTGTTTTAGGGTTTAGCATGGGTATATGTTTTTAGGTGGCAAGGGTATTTTTAAGTTTTAGGGTGGGTATGGTTTTTAGGGTGGTAAGAGTAATTTTAGTATTTAGGGTGTGTATGGGTTTTAGAGTGGTAAGAAAATTCTTAAAGTTAGGGTGAAAATAGATTTTTGGGTGGCAAGTGTATTTTTAAGCTTGCCACCCAGAGGCTTTAAGGTGGGTATGTATTTTAGGGTATGTATTTATGTATGTCGGTATGTATATATTTGAAATTTGTAAAGTGCATTAAACCCAAGGGTGTCAAAACCCTGATCACGGCAGAGACTGTACCTGAGAAAGATGGAAGTTGACAGTTTTCAACTGTTTCTTGAAAATTGGGAGCGATGTCACGATGATGATATGGGCCAGTAGGGTGATCCCCGAATTAGTGCCCGCCACTGAGAGTGTCCTAGCCCCTATCTAGCTTTGTTAAATCTAGAAATGTGCACCAGTTTACAAAAAGAGGACATGAGGACTTTGCCAGGAGGATACCAGTGGATTGGAGAATTCAACTGCTCTGAGCTTTGCTAGTATAAGGCCAGAAAGGTCTTACATAAGACCTTAAAAACAATCCCATATTTTATAAGGAGATAATGAAGGGACCATAGGCCCTCCCTATCTGATACATGCCTGAGGATGATCAAAATAAGGCAGGCATTGGCACTTCGAACCTCTTGTAGTTTGTGAACACAAGAGGCGATGATGTTAACATAGAGAGAGTTGCAATAGTCCAACCATGATGTAATAAGTGCAATGACAACCACCTGGCATAAGTCCTCTGGATAATAAGGGAAAATCTTTCTAAGGACTCTGATGATGTGAAAACATGTACTTGCTGTATGGGTGACCTGATTGTCAAAGCTGAGAGTGTTGTCAAATGTGATGCCCAGGTTCTTAGCTGAATTGACCGGGGTGAGGAGAGGCCCACATTTCCCTGGCCACCAGATGTTGGACCAAACCGTATCCTTGGCGCTAAAAACCAGCACCTCGGTTTGCTAGTATAAAGTTTCAGGACATTATCATTCATCCATTTGCTAATGCTGGACATACATTGTTTGAAATTCTCCGCAACCGAGGATAAATTGTTAGAGATGGACACAATGATTTTGGTGTCATCGGCATATGACTGTACTTTTAATCTAAAGGAGCGCACTACAGCTGCCAGAGGCGCAACAAATACATTAAAAAGAGCTGGACTGAGAGTCCATCCTTGAGTGACACCACATGGAAAGCAAAAAGCCTCCACCTTAAAACCCAGCAGATGACCTTTTGAACTCTATCCCTGAGGTAGGATGACAGTAGTCTGAGAGCCAGGCCTCCAAACCCCATGTCCTCCAGCCATTGAATCAGGCGTGCCGGCCAGACCATGTCAAATGCAGTGGACAGGTCCAGCATCAGCATAATGGCCACCCCCCCATCCTCAATCAGCCTGGTGGTGAATGTTATCCGTTACTACCGCAAGGGTAGTTTCTGTGCTGTGTCCAGCTCTGAATGCATTTTCAGAGGGATCCAAGATGCCTTGTGCTTCAATAAACTTCACAAGTTCTAGGGTATTTTTAGGGTTTACGATGGGTGTTGGTTTTAGGGTGGCAAGGGTATATGTAAGGCTTAGGGTCAGTATGGTTTTAGGGTTGCAAGCGTATTTTTGTGTTTTAGGGCAGGTATAGGTTTTTGGGTGGCAAGGGTATATTCAGGTTTTATGATGAGTATGGGTTTTAGGGTGTAAGCAAATTTTTCGGTTTGAGGGTGGGTATATGTTTTAGGATGGTAAAGGAATTTTTAGGTTTAAGGTGGGTATAGGTTTTAGGGTGACAAGGTAATTTTAAAGTTTAGGGTGGGTATGGGTTTTTGGATGGCAATAGTATTTTTCAGATTTAGCATGAGTACGGGTTTTCGGTTGACAAGGGTATTTTCATGGTTTAGGGTGGATATGGGTTTTTAGGGTTTAAAGCGTGTATGGGTTTCAGTGTGGTAAGGGAATTTTTGGAGTTAGGGTCAGTATGGATTTTAGGGTAGCAAGGGAATTTTAGGGTTTAAGGTGGGTAAGGGTTTTAGGGCAATAAAGGAATTTTAGGGTTTAAGGTGGGTTTGGGTTGTGGCTTAATAAATGAATTTATATGGATGTGTGTGTCTTTATATATATATATATATATATATATATATATATATATACATACACACACACACACACAGGATTTATACTTACCTGTAATTTTTTTACCACGCATATGCCTTTACCATTTATGCCTTTACAATAAAAATTAGTTGTAAAACCATGCGTGGTGATGGCAATGCGTGGAAAAGGCATTTCATAGAAAGGTCACGTTGTAAAGGTATGCATGGTAATCACATGCATGGTTCTGTCATACAACCCCCATTTAAAGTGGTCCTGCATGACTGCCTTTCTCTTGATCATGCACAATGCATTCCTGGCTCAGCTATTTCAAGGTAACCTTATGGAGCCTGGGTTGAGGTAATTTGTGTAGCAATCCAGGGGTGATTATTAAGGCAGATCGTGAATGGGTGAAGGACATTTTTTAAAACTGAGATCAATAAATAGAGAGCCTATGGCTCTTCAGAAGTTGGCAGGATGGGGCTATGTGTTGTTCAAAACCAAGCAATTCCTAGAGCCTTACCTTGCTACCATAACCTCTAACTATGATCACTATTAGCTGACCAGGTGTAGGCTAAATTTGTTACCCCAGCTGCTAGCATCCCCTCTGGGCTGGCAGAACGTACACTTATTAGCACCCTGTGCCTATGAGCAGGTGTCTCTACAGGACACCATCCATTTTGTTTTGTTCTGCAGATACTTCTATATTCCTTTGAAGGCCTATATTGTCTTCCTTATAAAGGCCCACCAATTTAAATGAGCTTGGCTTGCCTTTCTGTTTTTACAATTTCTTGCTGATTGAGTTATTTTTAAGGTTGGCATTTTTTAAAAAGTTTTTATGAGATCAATGAACTCTGTGTTGAATTCATAGTAGTTTTGCACATTTGTTTGGCCAAGCAATCATGTTTTTTTTATAGTTGCTGAATTTAACCGATTGCACATTTTCTATGTATGTATATCTTTGTATATTTGTTGATGCTTTTATGGTTTTTACTTTAGCTGAATAAAGCTGCTATTGAATTGAAGTGAGTTCCAAATCGAAAGATCAAAGCGTAAAGCTTCAAATTAAAACTTCAGAATCAGTCAAAACAGAGCTTCCCATGAAGTGTGGTTCAAGAAAGTCAATAGAGGATCAGCCTGAGCTGCATGGTGTCAGGCAGGGAAAGTGGAAAAGGTAAGGATGTGTAATATGTCTGACCTACCTTAGGAACACGCTCCATTATAGACAGTACATTCTTAATCTCTTGCAATATGTTTCTTCTTCATTCTACAATTCAGGCAATCAGCTTTTGATGTCTTCTTGAGAACGGAATATTCCATCATCTCATCAGGATACAATACTGCAGATCGCAACATTAGATAGCCATAGTCATTTCTTATCACCAAATGTCATTATTTTTCACTTGTGTGCTTCAATCTTTTAGTCAGAGAAATGCATTTTGGCCATGAGAACACTTATGCCTCATCTTCTAAATAACAACTCTTGTTTACTTTATCAATAACTGATATTCTCTATTAGCAGGATACGCATTCTTTTCAATACACCGTATAACGTACGGCTAGTTCTCACCATTCATTTGCTTCAAGAAATTGCATGTTTGTGTTAAAGCTTCTACATTACCTCACTAATATACATAGTTCTTATTTGTTATTCAACAATATTTATTGCTTAATTGGAAACATTTGCAAAATTACATGTCAACGATTAATTCAAGTTAATACATTTTATGAAAAATATGCCTATGAGAAGGTCGGGAAACATTACATTTCACATTCTGGAACTAGGTCAATTTGTTAGAAAATGCAGCTTCTGCTATTCATACTAAAAAAGTGTAGCTATGACTGTCTTGAACATGATTTTTTTTTTCTTCTTCTGTAGTTTAAAGCATTTGTTTTTCGTATGAGGGCTACATGTTAAGTCTGCATTTTATTAATGTAAAATGCATTCATTTAGTACTTCATAAAATATGCTCTTGTGTATTTTGTCTGTTCCTGTTGTGATTGAAATACCAAGATATACATATGAGATACTGTTTCTATTGGATAAAGTGTTGGAACTTAAGGGTGTGAACGATTGTCACTGTCCACAAATTCCAAATTCCAGATTTTACACAGCATAAGTATGAGGAAATGGTTATTGCTAGCTGTATATGGCACTTTTGCATTAAATTCTAAGTCACATCATCATTGATTCCTCTGTGTGTCACTCCAGGAAAGGAATCCTGCCAAATCCAGATATTTTTGAAAACGTGAGCTCTAGCTGGATCGAAGTTAATGTGTTCTGTTTGTATCCGAACACATTTTGTACCTAGGAAGCACTGCATATAACAAATCATACTTAAAAAAACAATTAAACCAAATGTAAGTGAGAGAAATATTGAAGATTGTGACTAACTGCAAAAATTATACCATTCTGTGTTCCCCGACATCTTGTAATAAAAGTAGTGCCCTACATATGTGGGAGAGGGTGCATATTGTACACAGCAAGGACAGGCCAAAACCCATGGTAAACGTTTTTCTCCTCTTAATGGCATATGATGTGGTAGGCATTTTGCATTATTCCTGTCCTGTAAAGTAGTCCTGCCAACGCATATGGGAATGTAGGATGGTAGGACTTTTGCAGGGTCGTATATTTCAGCACTTTCTGGTGCAAATGTTTTGAGGACATTTCCTTTTTGACCTTTTTATAGATTGAATGTCATTGTCATAAGAAAAAGTAGTAGGATCTATGAAGGTAAAACCTTGCTCAATTCCCACGTTTCTTCATAGCTGTGGTTAGTAGCATTGCATAGTAGGGTTCCACATACTGCAGCCATCTCCCAGACAAACTCGGTTTTTCAACTCACTCTTGACATGGTCTAAATGTGTCCCTTCCCTCTCCACTATGAATGGCATGCCAACATTTTTGAGTAACTATGTTTCTCAGGAGAAACAGGTTGTATGTCATAACCACGCATTCTGTTGCAACGCACATCGCTATCACAAGTGCATTAAAACGAGAATGCCATTACTACACATATCCCTTACCATTTAGAGAGTGCAGCTTGTTCACTTAGAAATTAATATGAAATGTTTATGAACTAATGTATAATAATGGCGCATAGAAAATGTATTAATGTATTTTGCTAAACGTGCGCTTGAAATGTGCCCATGGGGAGTGGCCGTCAATATATACAATGACTAATGAAACTGATTAATAATGATGAAATGTTGTGTTAGAATATGATTTTGCACTAATATTAAAGGTTATATGTTAAAGTTCTGCTAATAAATCATTTGGCCTTAGTTAGCATGAGTCGAGGCCTAGCTGCCTGGTTTCATATTAAATGTGTTTTTTCTAACGTACAGTGTGCTGACTTGCTGAAGGACATGAACTCGTATTTTTTCAAAGCTAGAAGATGAATGTAACTATAGTAGATCAGTTCTCATGACATTCGACTTGCTTAGTGAAACATTCTTGCTGAATGCAACAGTGTAGACTACTCGCAGGTACAAGGTCGCCTGAACCGGTACAGACAATGAAACCACTGACTGAAGATACAAAAGATGACCACAAGAGTATGAAATCATACCAGACATTCTACCCGCTGAAGACGTCAATAATAAGGACCAATAAACTACGTGAGAACTGTTATGGGGTGACAAATTTAATGAAGTCATTGAAACCCTATTGGAGGGAGATAGTGGGGTGCTGACCCCAACCAATTAAAACTTAGGGGATTGTACAACAGAAAAGGGATAAAAACCCTTGACACAAGGAATTAAATCAGAGAATAGGAGACTAGGAGATAGTTAGGGAGATGCTATTGCGATTTGCTATGGCCAAGACACTTTCTTACTCTACATAGAGACTTTGCTGTCTGGTTCTTAAAACCATCCTTGCCTTATATTGCCCGTTTACACTTTACCTCCTTATGAGGGAAGTGCCCCTTTACCCGACTTGCTGAATTCCTGGCAGATGGCGAATCAACTGATGTCCTTAGGACGAAGACCAAACCTGTGTGCTGACCCAATATGGAGGGCAACTATATGACAATGAAATTGTAATTGTCTGTTTGCTTTTCCTTTCTAGGTACCAACTGCTTCTTTTGACAGAGACCCTAGTTAGACGTTTTCTAAATTGATGTTGCTAAATTCTTTTGCATGAAGCCCAACATGCCAATGCTAATTCGAGGTTAGTTGAGGGGTTCACTAAACTGACGCAAATAGACAAATGACTGAATCTGTGCTTTGTTGAATAATGTGATAATGATTCTCTGCTAAGGATAACCTATGTTGACGTCATGCTATATTCTAATATTTGTGATTCTTGCTTTGATGAAATCTTACCAGAGTTGCCATATTGTGACTATGCTAATGTGTTTCTTGGTTTTGAGACTAATAAACTTACTAGTAGAATTGTAGCCAATAGGGAATAAACTTCATATAATACTACTAAACTGGTGTGGTTATTCATGACTGCAAGGTCGTGGTGGTTTCTGAGTTTTATTGATGTCTTTGACTAATCTGAATTGTCTTATTATGGTAAATATTGATGACGTTATTGACATATTGATTGACATGCTGATTAGTTATCTCGTCCTAAGGTGTCTTCAATCAGGGTCAAAAGATTCATTGGCCTAAAATGAGTCCCAGAGTGAGTAAATTAGTCATAAAGGGACGCGTTAACACCACGTATGCCTTTACAACCAATTATGTTGTAAAAGCATTTGTTTTAAAGGCATATGCAAGGTAAAGGCAGTAACATGACCTTCCACCCCCCAGTCATTCTAAAAATTGCCCCTCCCTCACCCTGAACCCTAATTTGCCCAACCTTATCACCTGCCCTGAGCCCTAAAATCGTCATCCCGTCCTAATCCCAAAAACCGCCCCCTTTGCCCTAAAACCTAACCCCTCTCTCCCACCCCCTCCCTAAAAAAGTACCACCACCCCCAAGCCCAATCCCCCTGCCCTAAGCCCTTCATCATCATTACCACGCATAGTCCTTACCAAGCAGACCATTACAATTATTGTAATGGTATGCGTGGTAAAGGCTATTCATTGTAATAATGCATGCGTTGTAACGCATGTGTTGTAACGCATACATGGTAAAGGCTAGTCGTGGCTGCATTGTAATGGCTGTTTCCCAGAGAAAAGTGGAAATTCAGGGCAGAGGGGCATTTATTATTATCATTTCATTTTGTAAAATGTTTGAGTTCAGATTATAAGTATCCTAAAAAACATACCTTTATGAATGAAAAGCAATAAATCAGAGCCACATCAAATATTCAGAAAAGACTGACCGAAATATGGGGCTGCATTGACTAAATTTTGCACCAAGAAAGGACACGTTATGCGTCACAATGCATACCATTCTTTTGTGATATTATTTCAATATAGTAAAATACAAGCTTTACTTGGTCATAAAACGATCAAAGCAACCAGCAAGAAGCACATATAATTACTGTAATAAAAACAGTGAATGAAAGCCAAGATAAAACACGAGCAAAGAAAATAAAACCCTATCAAACCCCAAGCCCAGAGCGCTAAACATACATAGTTACGTACTTAATAACATGATTCATTGGAATGAAAAAAACAAACCTGGCATGTGTGCACCGTACATAAGAGATTAGCACTATATTTTAACAGAGTTCATATACAGTTTTTCAAAAGGTGGGTGCGTATATGTCGTGCAGCCACAAGGAACTTGCCAACTGCCAGCACCACAACAGAAAAAGTATCACTTTTTAGGATCCTAAAAGCAGTGGCAGTAGCATATTGTCTAGTGCCCAGGTTCCAGAGGATGGGTTTTATCCATTTGCGTTGAGGGAGAACATAAGCTGTGCAAAAGAGCAAAAAATGTTCAATGGTCTCAGGGTCTACACCACAAGCCGGGCATGTATTCGATACAGGTGTTGGCCTTCAGCTACTTGTCAAGGACATTAGTGGCAAATACCTGTAACGAAAAAGAATATATAAGCTCTCAGCAAGGAGAAGAGCTTGTATCGAGGATACCACTTATGGTCAAGAACTTGACTGGTCCGTAGCCCATGAGTTGTAATAAAAAGATGCTTGCGTCTAGCATAAGTCCAATAAACTGATTTCAACTATACCTTTTGGGCTTCCCTTAATCCCAAAGGATTCTCACAAAAGCTCCAAAGACTCGAGATACGAAACCAGTTTGACACATGCTTAAACCATGGGATAGAAGCTACATTAGTTTCATTTAATAAGGCAGTAAGTGAAATATCTATAGGTACTAAGTTCCAGGGTTGTCCATATCCTTAGCCACTATAACAAGGGTTTTAAAATTATTATTTCTAAAATCCGATTAAGACCAAGATTAAGGTAAACAGGAACTAAAGGAGTGCTGCGTGGACATTCAAGTAATCCTCTAGCAAAATTGTTCTCGCAAACGCACAATCTATGATCTTCACAATAACCCCACACCTCTGTACCATAGGTAGCAGCGTTCTGCGCTTTGGCTGTATAAATCTTCAAGGGTAATGATACAGCTCTTGAACCAGTGCTCTTATACAACTGCAGAATAGCACCTGATTTATGTTGCAGGATAAGAGCGCTCTTACTTATCTGATTTTCCCATTTGAAATCCTTTGAAATCCTAACACCAAGGTAGTCTATGGAACCAACCCTGTCTAGGACACCTTCTATAGAAATTGTGCATCTCTTTAGTGGCCCAGGACTAAGCACCATCAATTTAGTTTTGCTAGCATTTAATTTTATTCCATGATATATGTATAGAAAGCTGTAACCTATAGATAAGGCCTCTTGCTACTATTGCACTGGATAAAATATTTATGTAACTACACCAAATGTTTGGCTCAGATTTATATAAATCTACAGGTATTTTATTAGGGCCAGGGGCTTTGGAGGATTTTAGGGAAGCAATTGCAGTGCTACTTTGTCCCAGGGAGAAAACAATGTGGTCATAAGGACTACTATGTCTCACCTCAAGCTCATATGACACGAGGTTCGGTTTGATCTGCCTCGAGAGAAAAGAGTCGCTACTGATTTTGCCATCGTGCCACGCATAAAGGCCCATATTTATACTTTTTTAGCGCCGCATTTGCATCATTATTTGACACAAAAGCCGCACAAACTTGCAAAATACAATTGTATTTTGTAAGTTAGTGCCATTTTTGTGTCAAATAGCGGCGCAAATGCGGTGCTAAAAAACTATAAATATGGGCCAAAGATTGGAAAAGTGGTGAACCCAATTCTTTGTCTGGATGTAATAATGATTGTAGCTACCTCTCTCGTTGTAATTTTGGGAGAGAGGTTTCCAGAAAGACCTATTGTTATTTGAGTTGGTTGCTTCGAGCAAATTCTGCCAAACAGTATCACCCCAATTTTTCCTCACCTTCGCTAGTGCTTTATTGTAGGCTGCTCTAGCCAACCTAATCTGACCCTGTGAACGAGACACAATCCCTGTCTTTGTTGAACCACTTATTATTGTTTTTAGCTTGTGTAGATTCAATCCTCTTGGTAGTAATATTATTATAAAAAATACCCTGTAGTTTAAGAACTAGGGTCTCATGAATATCAAGAATTGAAACATTTTCAACTTCAAAGTCCTCATAGGAGGAAAACACATCATTAAACAATTTGTAGATCTCCTTGTGCAGAAAAGGCTTCGGCCAGGTAACACATTTATAATCATGGATCAATAATGGCTCAGGCACCAGGGTGGAATATTTATTTTGTGTTCTGATAAATACAACACTACGCAGACTAAGGAGTCGCTATCATGGTGAAAGTCAACCTTCATGTTCTCCAATATGGATCACAATCTAAGATCAACTAAAAAGTAATCAATAGTGCTGGTCTGCTGGCCTCATTCATAGGTAAAAGTGCTGTGCTAGTAAGAGGGCGCACAGCCATTACAGGCCCTAGGCCCTTGCTTAAGACACAACGTTGTGAGCTGAAGGGCGGCACGCAAATGGATAGGTATTTGTTTACTCATCAATCGTGGAATACTCCAGTGTGCATCCTCATCCGCTGTCAGATCTCTACTATAAGGGGAGGGTTCAAAGGAGCAATTAACATCACCAGCGACCACTAGATTAATAGAGTGGTGTAATGTATCTACAAAATCAATCAGTTGAGCCAAGACCTGGGACTCTACCCCCCGTGGCACTGATATAGCATACAAGTTGATTATAGCTAGCCTGTAA
This sequence comes from Pleurodeles waltl, assembly GCF_031143425.1. Taxonomy (NCBI): domain Eukaryota; kingdom Metazoa; phylum Chordata; class Amphibia; order Caudata; family Salamandridae; genus Pleurodeles; species Pleurodeles waltl. Next base: position 530,765,963 of record NC_090449.1, read on the forward strand.
CCTCGCTTAAAGTCAAGCTGAATGCCTAACAGGTCTGGTGAGTCTATTTTTAAAGCTGAGTGAATACACTGCAAAGTTTTATTTACTAATATCAAAAGGCCATCCTTAGCCCGACCACTGACAGCAGCAGCAGGCTGGGCCTCTACATGGTAGGATAAAAAACAATCAGGGAGACTGGGAACATCTCCAGGGTGTTAGACCTGGTACTCTGAACTGCCTCCCCTATGCCACAATCAGCAGAACCAACCAGCACATCCTTAGCCACTGTGGCTTCTGTTGGAATTTCAGCATAAGAGTTTATAGTTAGTCAACCAAGAGCATTCAAATCAAATGGGTTACTATTTGCCAGAGCTAGTGCATGTGGTTGGCTGGGAACAGCCTTCTCATCGGCTATTTTACTTGGGGTCTGGGTGAAGTAATAACAGGTGGAGATAGTTTTAGCCTAATACCCACCCCACAGGGATTTCTAAAGTGTGCAGCTCAACGTCTATGAGGTTGGCCACCAACAGCTTATCATTAAAGAGAATAGAGATAAAATCAAAATTTGACCCCTGCGGACTATGGTGGTCATTATGGCATTGGTGGTGACAACAGGCTTGTGGTAATTACCGCCAACTCAAGACCATGGCAGTGATAACTCCCATAAAGAGCCAATGTATCACACCATCCGCCAGGGCGTTAACACCGCTCACCACAGCGGTAGCCATCAACAGCCAGGTGGAAGACAGGGTACTGCCCACCACATTATGACACACCAAACTAACACGATTTCCGGGTGGTACCAACGCCATCAAAAGCCTGGCGGAAACACATCACTGAAGACCAAAGACTCACCAACGGAGACACAGAGAAGCTCAACGCTGCCATGGAACCGGATCTTCAAGTCTTCCCGATGCTCTTCTACGCCATGTCCACCTGGAACACCAACGCCGACGAAGACGACGGCAGTGAGTACAGCCTCCTAGCGCACCAGGGAGAGAAGGAGGAGAAGGAGAGTGACAGACACACACACGCACAACACACACAATTCATACACAAACACCATACACGCAACCAGCTGCAGACTTAAACCAATGGCACAGGACACACAGCATAATAATACAAGTACTAGAGGTCGGAGGTACTGAAAATGTAATTGCAAGGCAAAAGCCACCATATGAACCAATCATAGAACAGCAAGACATACACAACTGTCCATAAGGGGGCAATGCCAGTCCAAAGTCCATAAGGCCCACATGGCCATAGGGCACAGTCCAAGCCCCAACTTGATCCTGACTATGCACAAAACTGTGCAGGGGTAACATCACAGAAGTAGACAGGCACCTCAGGAGTAGGAGGGGCGAAGGACACCTCAGCTGAAGTCGGGAACTTGCCCACTGCTCCTGGAGGGGGCTCCATGCCCTTTTCCCAATGCTGGGGAGTGCAAGGTCACAGTCACTGAGGTGGGGAACTTGCCTACTGATCCTAAAGGGGACTCCATGCCCATTTCCCAATGCTGGGGAGTGCAAGGTCACAGTCACTGAGGTGGGGAACTTGCCCACTGATCCTGGAGGGGGCTCTTTGTACAACAGTCCCTGGAGGGTGGCCTACATGCCCTCTGCTAGAGGTGAGCACTGCTGTATCTCAGCTGGAGATGAGGGCTGCATTGTCTCTGCTGGGGGAGGTGTCTCCTGAGCAGCCTCTGCTGGTGGTGAGGGCTGCATTGCCTCTGCTGGGGAAGGTGTCTCCTGCGCAGCCTCTGCTGGAGGTGAGGGCTGCATTGTCTCTGCTGGGGGAGGTCTCACCTAGGCAGCCCCTGCTGGAGATGAGGGCTGCATTGTCTCTGCTGGGGGTGGTGTCACCTGGGCAGCCTCTGCTGGAGGTGATGGCTGCTCTGTCCCAACCGGAGGTGAGGGTTTCTTGCCTTTCATTGGTGGTTGAGTGGGAACCTTTTCTTGCATTGGTGGTTGAGTGGGAACATTTTCTTGCATTGGTGTTTGAGTGGGAACCTTGCCCCTCATGGCTGGTGGAGTGGGATTCTTCCCTTTCCTGGCTGGTGGCGTGGGATCCTTCCCTTTGCTGGCTGGTGGAGTGGGATTACTCCTTTTCCTGGATGGTTGAGTGGGAACCTTATCCATCCTGGCTGGTGCAGTGGGATCCTTCCCTTTCTTGGATGGTGGAGTGGGATCCTTCACTGGCTTGCCCCCACGACTCAGAGGTGCCTCCACTGTCACCATGGACTGTTTGGCTGAGGTGCTGGGCTGGGTCGTTGAGACCCTGATCTTACGGGCAGGATGGGGGGAGGGGGAGGGAAGAGGTCAAACATGCAAGGAAAAGCTTCTTAGGGGCATTGGGGTGGGATGTGGGAGGAGAGAAGGGAGTGGAAGTTGAGGGAGTGGTTGTTGGAGGAGTACGTCAGCTGGACTTGGGTGCAGGTGCATGGGCAGTGTGCTGATGTGAGGTGGATGGCTGTTGGGTGTCAGAGTGCTTGTGTTTGTGTCCTTTAGGAGGGGGACAGACAGGGTGGGAAAGGACACAGGGGACGCGTGGATGGATGTTGTGGAGGTGTCTGCTAGTTAGGTGTGTGTGCTGCTTGGTGTGGTGATTCTGGTGGTGGCTGTTGAAGCAGTGCATGCAGGTGTGAGTGTGAACATGACTGTGAGGGAGGTGGAGAAGGAGCAGGGGGAGACAGTGGAGGCAGTGGATGTGATGTGCGTGCAACTGTCTGTTGTTTGTGTGAGTGCTTGTGGACTAAAGTGTGGTTTGACCCTGCCACTCTTGTGTGATGTCATGTGTGCATGCTCGTTTGCATTTGTGCATTGGATGGGTTGGGGTTGAGGAGATTGGGACTGGGAAGTAGTAGTTGGAGGGGGGACGGTCGAAACAGGGACAATGACTGCCATCAGAGAGGAGGCCAAAGCCTGAATCGATCTCTGCTGGGCCGCCAATCCACTGTGGATGCCCTCTGGGAATGGATTGCATTGCTGCATCTGGGATGCCAGCCCCTGGATGGCATTAACAAAGGTTGACTGCCCTACAGAGATAGATCTCAGGAGGTCAATAGCCTCCTTACTCAGGGCAGCAGGGCTGACTTGCCAGGGCATGAGCTGCCTGGAGCGAAGGAGATGCCCACCCTCCAGGGTGAGCGGGCATGTGCAACTCCGTGAGGGGCTACTGGGAAGGCAGTGCTGGTACTGGGAGTGGCGGCTGTACCTGCAGCTGGGGTAGTCACAGAGGTGTATGCCACCACCAGGGAGCTTCCATCAGAGGAAGTATCTGAGTCAGTGTTGTCACCTCCTGTCTCTGCCCTGGTGCGCCCCTTACCCTCAGTCCCACTGGTTCCCTCGGCGTTGGTGGACTCTGCCTCCTGAGTCCTGTGGGATGCAGCTCCCTCTACCACTGGTGCCTCTGCTCCTCCGGCAGATGATGCTAATGCACACATGAACAGGATGACAGAAGGAGAAAGGGGGGTGGAGAAAGGGAGCACTGGGTCAATTACAGCACCAACACCACAGTTGGCATACACAGCACCGTCACACACAGGGATCAGGAATGAGCACTATGCATTGCACTGGCATTCGATTGGCTAGATGCCACAGCAAGATGAGGGCCAATCACTGCTAACTGCACCACCCCTGGGATCCACAAAGCCCTGACTGACATGGTATGCAACTGAGTTAGGTTACCTGCATTTGCTATACTCCCATTACCCTTGAGCTGGATCATGCTGGAAACTCCGACCAGGCATTAAGGAGCACCCACTAACTCACACCCACCAAACGGATCCCATGCCACCTACCAATTATTATTGTAACGCCCACTGTACTCACCCCCTTGTGGCTGCTGTGATGCCCTCAAGCGCCCATCCAGCTCTGGGTAGGCCACTGCCAGTATGCAGGCCATCATGGGGGTCAGGGTCCGACGGGACCCCTTCCTCGTTGGGAGGGCTGGGCCTCTGAGGTATTCCATGCCCAAAGTCTCAGGTCCTCCCACCGTTTCCTGCTGTGGGTGCTCCGCCTGCTGTAGACCCCCAGGGTCTGCACGTCCTTGGTGATGGCACGCCACAATCCCTTCTTTTGATGGGCGCTGACCTGCAGAGTGAATACAGACAGGAGGACACCATTACACATACAATACAGCCTGTCACACATTTGGCCCACAAATCCTGTTTCCAACTCCATTGGCACACATATCGCCCGGCACTCACCATGTACACTATCAACAGACATACCCCCAAATGACATTATGCCTGCACACACATCTCCATGAAACCTTCCCACATGCATTGTGTCCAAGGTGTACTCACCTGTTGGTCTGGAGGCCCGTACAGCTGTTCATAGTTGGGTAGGACCCCATCCGCCAAGCACGCCAATTCCTCCGAAGTGAAGGCAGAAGCCCTTTCTCAAGTCACACGGGCCATGGTAGGTTCCAGACACAGGTCACAGCAGCACACACAGTGTAGGTGTTCCCCTGAGGAAAGTCAGGACTCAAGTGAGGTATAGACAGAAAATGGCGGTCATGTCCGTGGCAGTGTACACCGTCACAGCCGCTGCTGATCTCCATTGGCCACTATACTCCATGAAGCCACATATTAGTCAATGAGGAACTGCAGGGCGGTGCAAGACCACCCTCCACCACGATGACCAACATCAGCGGAGTTACCTCTCTTCTACCTGTCCCTAGATACAGGGCATACAGATGCCATTTCATGGTGGTGGTCTACATACAGATCTTCCATAACTGCATCATTTATGGAAATTGCACATATATTGCCATTCTCACTGTCCCATCACATTAATGCAGTATGCACATTGAGGTGGTGGTTCCATTGTTCAAATTTTTATGGCCTACCCACTCTTGTGTCCCTTAGATACCTACCATGGTGGATGAATAGGAGGAGGAGACAAACCTTCGTGTACAGACCTCTTGTTGACTAGGCTACCCTGGAGGACAGGCACATTTTACTCACCTATAGATTGGACAGGGCCACAATCACAAAGCTGTTTGCCCAACTGGAGCCTGGCCTTATATCAGCTATCCGTCATCCCACTGGGATCCCCCCTCTTGTGCAGGTTCTATCAGTGCTCCATTTCCTGGCAACTGGTCCTTTCCAAGTGACAGTGGGCTTAGCATCAGGAATGTCACAGCCAATGTTCTCAATCGTGCTGTCAAGGGTATTGTCTGCCTTAGGGAAACACGTGTACAACTACATTTCTTTTCCCCAGGTGGAAGATTTGGCCACTGTGAAGGCCGGATTCTAAGCAATGGGACATTTACCCAATTTTATTGGGGCAATTGATGGTACACATATTGCATTTGTCCCCACCCTGCCAGAATGAACAGGTGTTCAGGAATTGGAAGAGTTTCCATTCACTGAATGCACTGAATGTGCAAATGGTATAGCTGGCGGACCAGTACATCTCCCACGTCACGGCCAAGTATCCTGGGTCGGTGCATGACGCCTTTGTTCTGAGGAATAGCAGCATCCCAAATGTGATGGACCAACTACAGAGGCACAGAGTGTGGCTAATAGGTGAGGCAGAGTCCCCATCCACTGTTTGTCAGTGTATGCCTTCAAGTGTTATCCCCATAGGATTGTGCAAGGCTAAATAGTGTCCCTCAATATTTGCAGGTGACTCTGGCTACCCAAACCTATTGTGGCTCCTGCCCCCTGTGAGGAATGCCAGGACAGGGGCTGAGAACCGTTATAATGATGCACATGGGGGAACCAGGAGAATAATCGAGAGGACCTTCAGCCTCCTGAAGGCCAGGTTCAGATGCCTTCATCTGACAGGTGAATCCTTGTACTCCTCATCTAAGAAGGTCTGCTAGATAGTAGTGGCATGCTGCATGTTTCACAACCTGGCCCTCAAACAACATGTGCATTTTCTGCAGGAAGAGGGGCCTGGAGATGCCCCTGTGGCAGCAGTGGACCCGGAGGACAGTGAGGATGAGGAGGCAGAGGATGAGGATGTTGAAAACAGAACATCAGTTATAAGCCAATACTTCCAATGACACACAGGTGAGACAGTGCAACTGACCATTACTCCTACTATTGATATTTTCAGTGTGGCTGTAGCATGAAGGCAATCACGTCCTTTGCATTTCAACTTACTGTCACCTACAGCCTGTCCTTCTACAGATGTTGGTGATATGACAACAGTGTCCTGATGTGTTTACTGCAGACAACTACAGGTCATTATTTGTATGCTATCACTGTGTTCAGGTCATTTGCACTAGATGCGATTGTTCCCATAAATGCACATAAAACAGTGTCACTTAAATTGTGCTCAAGGGTGTTTATTGTAGTGCAAATAATTGAGGGAAAGGTGCAATGGAATGTGGTGATGGTAGAGGAAAGTCAAGGGTATTGTTCCTGTCTGTTTGAAGCACAGGTCCAGAGTCCAAGAGTCTATAGGAAGGGGAGGAAAGGAAGTTCAAAGTGGACAAGGTGACAGGGTGGGACACAAGGAGGACAATCAGGAAAGTCTTATTTCATGGCGGTGGTCTTCGTCTTGGCAAGTGTCTCTTGCTCCTGTATGGGTCTCAGGGAAATGTTTGCAGGGTGGTTTACCTTCTGCAGGGGGAGGGGTGCTGGTGGCCTTTGGGACCTGTGGCGGGGCCTCCTGCCCAATAGCTGCAGCGGAAGTGGAGGGCTGGTCAATAGACTGGCTAGTGATAGGAGCCCGCTTGTGTGCTGTCCATTCCCTCATGATGTTGGCCATGTTATGTCTGCCAGCAACCCCTGCTATGGAGATCATGGTGGTGTTGCGAGCCTGCAAGTCCTCCCTGATCTCCTGATGGTGTTCCTCCTGCAGCCACTTGTTCTCCTGCATGTTGTTAAGGATCTGGCCCATTGTGTCCTGGGATTGTTGGTAGGCCCCCAGGACATTGGTGAGTGCCTCCTGGAGAGGCGGTTCCCTAGGCCTGTCCTCCCCCTGGCGCACAGCGGTCCTCCCAGTGTCCTTGGTGCCCTGTGCCTGTGTCCCCTGAACAGTGTGCCCACTGCCAATGATGCCAGGTCCCTGATTGTCTTGGGTGTGAGGTGTGGACTGGGGTCCCTCTACAGGTGAACACACTGCTGATTGACGTGTCCTAGGGACAGAGGTGTGGGGATGCTGGGAGGGTGCTGTGGTGTTGGATACTGATGGGGGGCTCTGTGGTTGACTGGGAGTTGGCTGGGGTGACCGACTGGACAGTGGTCCCTGTTGGGCCAGGTAGTTCATCCAGATCCGGAAGTCCAGAATTACTGTCATCACTAGGGGCACCTTCTGTTGGGGGACTGGTTAGTCGTGGTACTGACCTCATACCAATTAGAGCACAAGATATTTGGAACCACCACAACCTCAGGACTTAAGGGATGGCAAGGGACCAGCTCCCCTACAGCAAAACTTCTCTTATTGCCCTGAGAGACAATGAGGCCATCACGTTGGTAGGTAGTCAGCATGTGAGTTAATGCGTCACTTGCATGTTGGGCTTCCTCCTTTGATCCAGGCTTACTTGCGGCATTAGATAGCTGAGTCCTTTTTTTAAACGTATCAGGGACTTTTTTTTCCCTGGGTGCCACAATTTACAAGAGTTTTAATTACATTGTTTCTCAGTGGCCTCTACTTTCTCAATCAAGGTGTCAATGTCCTCTAGTGTATTATTCTCCTTCCCGGCTTTAATAGTTAGGCGTTGCTTAGATTTCTTTGAGTCACGTACATAAGAAGGAGCATCCGCAGCTTTCCGCTTGCCCAGGGTCACTAATATAGAACGAAAACTTACCAAATCAAACTGTTCAGATCCAAATTTGGCACTAGCTCCTAGAGCAACATAGGGAGTACCCAGCCCAACCTCTTCCTGATGACGACGGGTGGAAGACTGGAGATTTATGAGCATGTCACTGCTGGAGTTCAAAAAGCATTGCAGGCTGGGGGATGAAGTCCCACCTCAACGTGGCCCAAGGCAGCGAGGTTCCCCTCTGTTGAAAAACGCATTCCCCAGAGTTGTTTAGTTTGATTATATATCTGTAGCAATATGGGCAGCCAAGGCTGCTGATAATGATGGTGATAATGCCAATGGAAAATGAAAAATGACTCACCCCACATTCAAGGAGCTAGGCCCGTAACTGTCCCAGGATCAGGAGGGAGACAGGGAACAACCCGGCGTGAGAGCAGCATGGGGGCTAAGAAGAGTAGGGAAAAAAGTTCTGATGGGAAAAATGCAAAGCAGCACCACTAATGCTGCCCACTCTGCAGCACCGCCGGGCCGTTGGTGTATTTCCTCCACTAACAGCCAGCAGCGAACAGCAGTGAACACAGGCTCACCCCCACTGCAGGGAGCTCAGAGCCGATGAGGCCCGCCCAGGTGAGCCACTGGTGCTGCTGATAGCGGCCGCCCATAGCAGGCAACAGGCAAGCAACAGGCCGTGTACTCCAGGTCCACGTGGTACGGCCCACGAAGTATGGTCAGGGCAGGCCATCTGTACTTTCTTCACACAGCAGGTTGTGACAGCCCCACACGCTCACTGCAGCGCCTGGGTCCGAGGTCCGTGGTCCGCCACACTTCCAGGAGGCCCACTCTCACAGCTCCGCAGCCATGCCACCGGGATCCCAGGCTCCTCCTCCCTTCCTGTGCATTCCTCCAAGTGTTTTTTTCTAGTTGCCTCAATTGGGACAAGTGCGAAGCACTCCCAATGGACCCCTGCTACAACTTTGGCAACACTCAGACACTTCCAATATTTTGTTAATTTAGATAACATTATACCTTCTTGCCGAATGCTTTGCCTCAGTAGTACATTGAACAAATTATTAGCCCAATCAGTTGAAAGGTGACCCTTTAAGCTTTGCAAAGTCTGCCAGTGCACAGCACCATGTGTGATGCTTTTTAAGTAACTTATCATTCATTTGAGCTGGAATTTATTTGTGCAGTAAATAGTAGATTTGGCAAGTGTGGTATATCTATAATTATGAGGGAAAACGCTACAGCTTCAGAATCACATAGTTCCAGTTGCCCTTTGTTTTGTCTTTGAAACTTCTGAGACACAAACTTAGCATCATACCTAAACTCAAATTGATGGATACACTTTAACAGTTCACAGATTTGACTGATTCTCAAAGTCTATTTATTGTATTTTTCACTGTGAAATAGTGTATGGTCGTTAGACAATAAAACATCACAGTGATGCAGGTTTCAGTTGTAATTTTTGGACAAACTGGAAAAGCTACATATTACTGCAGTCAGAGGAGTCCAGGGAATGTAAAAGTATATTAATTGTAGAGATCAACCTATAATTTAAAACTGTGTCACCTGTTTCTTTTCTCCCATTTGCAATGGCTATTTTGTAAATTTGGTGATGTGTTTGTTTTAGATAACCTTTATGAGTATACACATTTCACCACTTACTGAACTCAGAATGTTGTTTTTCGTAAAGAAATGTATAGCTTTTTTGTTTCATTCTTGTGGCCTCTTTACTACTTTGGCTGTCACAGGACCACCATGTTGGCGGTGATGGTTGTATTGTCAACAGGCTGGCAGAGAAGACTGACAAATTAATACCATGGTGGTATTCACAACAGAATACAGCCAAAGTACCACCGCTACTGTGGTCTGACTGCCACGGACGATGGTAGTCACCTGCAGGTCGGTGGAGACCATGTTTTTGCGAGACAGATTACGAGGTTGCACACCGCCATGGATTCCGCTGCCGTCACACCATCAAGGAAACACAGGTGGAAACAAACTGCATAAAAAGAGACACCCACCTTCAGGAAGCTATAATTGTCCGGAGCTGCCATGGAAACAGAACTAGACGTCATCCCGCTGCTTCTGCTCACCCAAAGCCTCTGGAATCTTCGATGACAGCGACAACAGCAACCATAAGTACACACACTCACCTGTTATTGTTGTATATTGTTATTTTATGTACACTCACACTACATACAATCGTGAAGGGAGTGCGAGGGTGACACTCACACATAACAGCACACTGACATGTACACTCACATACAGCCACACACACACAACCGCACAAACACACTACCCATGCTACGGCCACCCCACACACCCCCCCCACACACACATTACAAACCCACAGAGGTACGCACAGAAATACTGCACAGGCCCACTCTCACACAGTACCACACAACACAACACCATGTCACAACTACAACACAACCGCATCATCCCCAATCTATAGGCAGGGACCCACATTTGACACTACGCAGGGACACATCACACATAACACACAACATACAACCAACAGGGAACGAACACACTCATTTACACAACCATACTATTTACCGATCAACATACACAGGACATCATATCTAACATACCATGCACAAAACACACACACACAGTCAAAGCACACAAAGCCACACAACACAGCAAAAAAACACGTCAGCACAAACACCACTCAAAACCATCACACCAAAATGTGTCAAACATACACATGTCCATCACACAACCACACCCTAGCACTGTGAGACAAAAGTACTGCACACAACCATAAATACTGGCTAAACAACACTGGTAGCACAAGCACCACACACACACACACAAATACAGACACACAACTAATGTCAGCCAGGAACAGCTCCATACTAGGGAAAAAAAAGCTTGACAAAGATTTAACCACTAAACCAACAACTGGTTGGTTGAAATGCATAAAAACTTAGTGGAAATGTGCAAGTGAAAGGTCATAGGCCAGTCCAGATAACAAGTCTGCATGCACACAGTGCACATATGTGTGCCCCGAACTTGATTCCTGACTGCCATGTAACCTCCACAGGTAGGGGCATCAAGGCGGCAAGCACGCACCTTAGGGGTTATTGGGGGGTTAGTGGAGGAGGGAGTTCGGGTTACGCTTGGGGGCTTGGGATTGGGCTTGGAAGGGGTTTTGGTTAGGCTTCAGAGATAGTTGGGTCTTCTTAGGCGGGGTAGACGTCTAGGTGGGGGGAGTGGCATGGGCCATGGCGGGGGGTAGGGGAGACCTTGGAGATGGAAGTGACGGACTTGGGGAGAGAAACAGAATGTTTAGGTTTCACGGGGAGAGAAGCAGGGAAAAAGCCAAACTCAGTTAGGAAAGATGAGGGTCTGCTGTGGTGCTGTCTGTGGGTAGGATAGGTGTGGTGGCTGGATCTGTGAATTTTGGTGTTGTGTCTGCAGGTGTGTCAGGAATGCTGTCTGTGATGCTGGGGTGATGTTGTGTCAGGGAAGGGTGTGACTGTTGCTGTGTTTGCAGGTGGATGTTGCTTTTGTGCATGCCGGTGGTGTGTCTTGTGGTGCTTATGTTTGTCTGACCTACCATTGGAGGTTGAGGTGGATACATGCCTGTCTGTTTGTGGGCTTTGGCTGGGTCTGGGAAGAGGGGTTTAGGATTAGGAAGAGGAAGGTGGAGGGGGACGGGAGACAAAGGGTGACTGCCTGCCGTCAGTGTGGAGGCCACAGCCTGAAAGGATTTCTGCAGGCCAGACAGTGCACTGTGAATGCCCTCCAGGAACACATTACTCTGCTGGATCTGAGTTGCCAGTCCCTGGATGACATTCATGATGGTCGACTGACTCATAGAGATGGACCTCAGGAGGTCAATAGCCTTCTCACTGAGGGTAGCAGGGCTAACAGGGGCTGGGGCAGAGGTGCCCGCAGCAAAGGAGATGCCTACCCGCCTGGGTCAGTGGGCACGGCCACTTGGGTTTGGAGCTACAGGGATGGTGGTGTTTGTAAGAGGGGTGGTTGACAGAGATGGTTTTGGGGTGATCCCAGATGAGTCTGTCACTGCCAGGGAGTGTCCACTGGAGGTGGATTCTGGAGACAAAGATGTGGATTCTGTCTCCCCTGTGGCACTCGCCTCGCCCTCCGGGCCACTGGGTCCCTCTGTGTCAGTCGTGTCATAACTTTGGATCCCCTGGCCAGCAGCTTCCCCACTCAGCTGTGCCCCGTCTCCTTTGTTTGCCAATGGACTCATCTGCTCCTCTGGTGCACTATATAGCTGCTCATAAAGGGGTTAACCTCATCTACAAGCTTGTCTAGCTCCTCTGGAGTGAATACTGGGGCCCTATCACCTGCAGGACCTTGCATGATTGCTCCCAGAGGCAGTACACAGCAGCTCAGGCTGTGGAGGTCTTACTGGCAGCAGTATCAGGAGTCAAGTGAGGAATACTGCAGAAGATAAAGGCCACGTCCTCCACGTACAGGACCATCACTGCTGGTGGAAGTTGCCAGTGGCCCAAGTCCACCAAAGGTAGCAATATGTTCTAATGGCAATGTCCATTGCGGTTGTAACTGTCTACCGCCATGACGACATACGCTGGCGGAGTTGGGTCACTTTCTCACATCCAGTACAGTAGGTCAGGCAGCTACCATTTTGAGGAAATTATATGTATGGAAAAGTAATGGAAGTTGTGTCATTTACTTTTAACTAGTCTCTACGAACACGTAGTGCTACCTTCATGTTTACTAGTCTCGATGTGCATGTGAGTTGTAAAGGCCGTTTAAAACAGGTATGGCTGGTTATGGACATAAAAATCTATTGATGACATCCTATTTTCAACATCAATGGAGTATAGGTGTAACAAATATGTCTCACAACGTAAACTAAGTAGATCTGTCTATTACTGCCTGTCACATATTTAAGCATGTAAAGTATATCTAAGGGTTTAGGGGATCTTATTCATGGAAACAGTCATAGAACGCATAGCTATGTGCTGTAAATCAAATTTCATATGTTTCACCTGACATCATATTGAGATATGTGTGATGTTTATATAGTCATGATATATAGATTGAATCATTCACCTAGAATCTGTTTTTCTCCCACATAGTTACCCTGGCATGAGGAAAGGAAGACAACCTCCGATGTACCACCCACTAGTAGACCTGCACACCATGGAGGAGAGATACATAGTACAAATCTATTGCCTGAATAGGCATAGAGTCATGGAACTCTGCTGTCAGTTGGAGCCCGATCTGATGTCTGCCATTCGCAATCCTAATAGCATACCTCCCATCGTTCAAGTCATGTCATTGCTACACTTCCTGGCCACTGGGTCCTTTCAGAATAGAGTGGCCCTAACTGTAGGGATAGCTCAGTCCCTCTTCAGTCTGGTTTTGAAGGCTGTACTGTCTGCATTGTTTAAACACCTGGCCATCTACATCGGATTTCCCTAACATGAGGATTTGGCTATGTGAAGGCAGAGTATTATGCTTTGGGACACATTCCACGTGTAGTTGGAACCATAGATGGCACCCATGTAGCCTTGGTTGCCCCCATTGCCAATGAACATGTATATAGGAACAGAAAAAACTACCACTCCATCAAGGTCCAAGTGGCCTGTTTGGCTGACCTGTACATTTCACAAGTAGGTGCAATGTATCCTGGATCAGTCCATGATTCCTTCATCATGCGAAACAGCAATATCCCACTTCTGATGATACGACTGTACACAGAGAGGGCGTGGCTGGTTAGTAAGTCATAGATGTCATCTGTGTCTGTAAAGTTTTCCTCCTGTTATCACAAATGTGCATGTCATATATATGTTCACTTGCAAGATGGCCGCCACTGCGTTGTCCACTTTCTGTTTCTTACTTCTTGTTCATTCACTTCTTCCTGTGTTCTAGTCTATGACCTGAACACACCTAAAATGGCCGCTAATTCTCTGTGTCCGTCTTCTATTTCCCCCTTTTTTCCCCGACTTCCGGCTTTTTTCATTCATTTTTCAACGCTACGCCCGCGGGACGTTTCTCGCTTTATTATAAACCGGGATCGGCATTTTCCCTGTCCTACTGGCGCTACCGCTACACGACTCAACGGTCGTTCGGACCGTATTATTATTCATTAACACGTCTTACCATGTCAACACGTCTTCGGGTGAGTCACCTTTACGTTTCTTACCTTTACTTTTGTTGTGTTTTTACTGCATTACGGTGGTTTCACTCCAGGTCCTTTCCCCCCCTTTTTTCATGTAGGTCTTATTGACTGTCGCTCACCACAATGAGCATACTGACAGTGTTACTTGGGGTGGATCTCGACAAACTTGCACCATTCACTATATATTTTTTTGGTAAGACTGCTTTCTTCTATTTTGTTTTTGCGCTCGCCGTTATGCTATGGCAGAACGACTCAGGGGTCTCTTTTCCTTTTAGGTAGGGTTGATTTACCACTTGCCTACTATACAAATTTTTTAATACACATATTTCTTATTGTGTTCTTTTGCCCATCAGGTATTTTTTCTCTTCCCCTACTACTACTGATTTCTAAGATTGACTGGATATCATCTTGGTACGCTTTTCCGATTTGCCCTTTACTTACGGTGGTGGCTCTGATTTTTTCTGCACGTATATTCAAGTCTGCAACACTTGTATTATATCTTATTCTATCATCACTTCACTCATGTCACTCGGGATTTTGAGAACAGGTTGGCACTCGACTAAGACTGTTGCCTCCTTGCCCATAAAGCATTGATTCATCCATCCTCTTTTTAGTCATGCTTTCTTTGATTAAATCTTGCGATGTCTCGGATTGCATTTCTCCACTCATTTTCTTTGTCACTGATATGGCACTATACATGCACTTTTTATGCACGTCTAGCATCTCGCACTGAATTATTAATAGTGATTTTCTTGAGCATGATGAAGATGAAGGTGGAGAGATCAGGGCAGATCTCATCAATCAGTACTTCAACTGACTAAAGGTATGTGATGTGTTTGTGCAAATGAGAGACCATGGCGCATTCTATAATTTATGCCTGGCATATCATCTCCTATTTACCACCAACTGTGAGGTTGTAGGTTGCTCCAGTGCCGATGACTCAGATATGATATGCATGAAGATTGTTACTTAGTAAGGTATACAGAACAGTAAGGTATACAGTCATGATTTGTAAAAGCACAAGCAAAGTCACAATCGTTCTAATGAATTGTCAAAGTGATTTATGTGTACGAATCTGCCATATCCCTTATCTTTCTCAATCACATGATTGGCTCATCTTTCATTTGGAAATCTCACACCGTGACACAGGTAAATGGGATTTGCAGGCAGACATGAGAAGTTGACATGGATGAAACCAGGTAGTGTTTATCATGAGTTTGTGGCATGTGGCTTATATGGCCAGACTGTCAGGACAGTGGGTTGGCGGTGTGATTTTCCACCAAGAAGACCTATATGGTACAAGAGGTGGACAAATGCTTCCATGTGTGTGCCCACTTGTGTCTGAAACATGTCATAATGTGGAATCCAGAGCCTCTGCAATCACATTGGTTTCTGTTGTATGTGACCTACCTTGTACAAAGCTGCCAGTGTGCTGACAGTGTGTTACTACTTTTCAGACCAATGTGCATGTCTCTGAGGACTTACAGCGGTGAGTGGCAAGCCTTCAGCTAGCTGACCATTGTAAGTGAAAGAGTCCAGGACTAGAGACATCAGTACTGATCTCTGTCTGTTTCATGGCCCCTGGTTATTAGGAAGCAAAGGTATGGGTATGTGATGAGGCTTTACCTGGTGATACATATAACCTAAGGTTGTAGAAACACTAACATGCCCCTAACTTCAGTATCCTGTGGGTTAGTACTGTGTGACACCTGAGCTGACATTCTGAAGTCACCACCAGTTCTCCTCTATCTGTTGATTGAAATTCTACAAATAAATATGTGGAGATGTACAATAAAGCTGAATTTTGTCATCTCTATGTAAAATTCCCAATGTTAAATGTATCCTGGTTATACAGTACACGTGTGATGACCGTAACAAAGGTTGTACATTAGAGAGGGACATTTTGGTATAAGAGATGTCATACATGACAGTTGCACATGGTTGATATATCACACTTACACCAGCCCAGTATTTAAGTGATAATTTTTGGATACCTCACAGTTATATGAGTGAATGAAAAACAAAATAACATAATGAAAACAGTGAAGGGGTCAGTCATGGTGGATGAAATCATCTGGGTAGCTGCTACACCTTTTGGAGACACAAGTCCAGTGTCCTTGAACCATTAGAAAATTAAGTTAGGTTTCAGAAGTGTAAACAGGGGGCACCTGTTATACACAAGGGGATCCAATCAGTAGAGGTTCACTTCCTGGCAGTGGGTTTGGTCTTGGCATCTGCTCCTCCTGGATGTCTGGGTGGACGTCCACATTAGCGGGGGGTCTCAGCTGCAGAGGGTGGAGTGTCTGAGGCATGTCCTTCCCCTGGCAGGGCCTCTATTCCACTAGCAGCCACAGATGCTGAAGGGCCTGATGAATCATTAGGAGTGGAAGAGACCTGAGGTTGGGTGCCAGACCTACTCAGGGTAGTGTTGATGTCCCTCAGCACCCCAGCAATGGAAATCAGGATGGCATTTTGGGCCTGCCATTGAAGCATGGATTCCAGGTGGTTATCCCGCTCCATTATGGTGAATACCTAGCCCATCATGCGTTGGGAATTTTGGCAGGCTCCCAAAACCTGGGAGATGGTGTCCTGGTTAGTAGTGTCCCTTTGAGGCTCCATCATCTGGCACACACCATTCCTCCCACACACCCTACCCCCATGTGCCTGTGCCCCTGGCACAGTGTGACCACTCCCACTGGCGGCAGGGCTATCATTGTCAGGGGTGACAATAGGTGACTTGGGTACTTGTACTGGAAGCATGCAATGGAAGAGACTGTCCTTGGGGAACAGGTTTGGGGCAAATGGATGCCTGTGATGTAGATGCAACAGAGCTGGGAGGAGTCAATGTGGGCAGGGTGAGGCTGACAGTTATATACTGACTAGGTGTCTCTGATGGGCCAGCTTTGTCGTCGGTGTACAGACATCCAGAGGTGTTGTCCTCACAGGGGGCTTCATCCAGAGGGGTGTTGCAGTCTTTGGTATCCTCTCCATGGTGACAATGGCAAGGTTACCTCAGGGAAAATTGGAATGCACAGTTGGTGTAAGTGATGCAACAAGTGCTGTTTAAATTTGAGTACTAGTGATGTTGTGTAAGATGAACACACTGCTTTTACATGATCCCCTGAAATGACAGTGACAGCTACTACCAATTCTCAGTTAGAACAAATTGAGACTCAGAATTTTTAATCCATACACCATGCTCCAAACTGTTTGACTATGTTGGTAGTTCGATGACTGCTGATACCCTCTTATATTGTCTGACTAATGACTTGAGTGATTCAATTTTTTGCCTAGTAAAGTGTATGCCATCATAGATCCAACTAAAAACTGAACAATGCACAATTGTGTCAGAGTAGACATATAGTATAGGAGTTAGCAGTTGACATTGGCCATATCTGGATATACTGCAAGGGCATCCAATTTGGCATCTAGTTTTCCGCCCCAGATGAGTCAATGTCAATCTTAGGAAACGTTTTCTGAGAGCAGTTTGATAGGGCACTCAGCTGTAGCTGTGTTTTGCTTGTAGCAGTAGTGGAAGTGGGCCATTGCATTGCCATAAATTATTTCATAGTGGAACATTCATGATGGGTTACATTGCTTGTTAGTTTCACATGCAAGATGTTTCAAATTTAGTGCACTGTTCTGGTTTTCTTATGGTCAGTTCCCAGTACTTCACATGCCATTTCCAAGGACTGTGGACCAAGGTGAGTTTAGTTGACATGTGGCATGCTAGAGCAAGGCATTTGTACATTTGGTAGAGAGGGGTGGTGGGCAGTTTGTTAATTGAGGTGGGGAAAGGTGGTGAGGGAGTATGCAAGACAAAACTTTTTGATGACATGAATGTTGTGGGGACTTACCAGATTCCACTCCCCTAGGTATTCCTGTCAGGCCCTCAGGATGAAGTATGTCCAAGACCTTCTCCTCCCAAAGTGTGAAAGTAGAGGGAGGAGGTGGGGGTCCACCACCAGTCTTGAATACTGCCAGCTGGTGTCTGGATGTCATGGAACGTACCTTCCCCCTGAGGTGGTTCTACCTGTTCTTGATGTCCACCCTTGTGCGTGCATAGCTGCCTACAAAATTCACCCTGTGGACTATTCTTTGCCACAACTCAATTTTCCTGGCTATTGATGTTTGCTGGACCTGTGGTCCGAAAGTTTGGGTCTCTACCCTAACAATTTCATCCACCATGACCTTCAACTCATCATCAGTGAAACATGGATGTTTTTGTGGGACATTGTAGTGGTGGTAAAGATGGTGAGGTAGTGTAAAATAATCGATGGAATGAAATGTAAGTGATGAGGTGTAGGTGCTGTGATGTGAGTGGGTGACGGTTGTTGTGTATTGTGTGATAGTAAATTTTGTGTTGTGTATGTTGTGCAAGTGTGGGATGTGTGCGTTGTGAAATGTGTGTTTGCCTAATCTTGCTTTTCGTTTCTCTGTAAAATGTTGCTTGTCTGTGGCTGTCTGTGGCGTTTTGGTTGCAAAGGATTGTGGGTTGTGTAAGGGTGTGTTATACAGTGCAGTGTGTAGGTGTGTCAGATGTGTGGATGTGTGTCAGGTGTGGGGTATTAAAACTATCCATTATGGTGTGGTGTTCTGTGTGATGTGAGCTCAGACCGCCACAGTTCGCACCGCCAATGGTTTTCTGCCATGGAAAAACCGCTGTCATGATTTGTGGATCGTAATCTGATTGGAGGATTTTTGTTGGACTGGCGGTACTGGTGGTGGGACCACCTCTTTTCCATCCTCCAGTGTCCTTCGGAATTTTGGCTGTTTTTTGGCGGACTTCACAGTGTGACACCTAATACGGCGGTCAGATTACTGCCAAAATGGTGGTCTTTTGGTGGCTGCCACTGCGGAGATCTTCCCAAAAACCCGCCAAATTTTGTAATGACCCCCTTGTTCTTTCCTTCTATTTTTACAAAGAGTGAAAGCATATTAAAACTGCGAAAACAGAAAATATTCACAACCACTCAAAATGTGTTACAAATGTGATGAACAGACGTTTAATTTCATTTGTGTGGTTCATGTTGCTTGGATAGTGCAATTTGTAGAACGTTAATCATAATTACCTGAAAAGCATTTTCACACTATAGATAGCATTTTGCCATATATTAGTACTTTTTCCAGACTTTCAAGAGTAACTACCTGACCCTGTGTGTCTTTTAGATGCCAAAAGCTGTGAACAAATACACAAAGGTGGGCTGGATATCACGGGCCAGATTTAGAAGGCCCTAGTGCCTCTTAGTGCCACACTAGTGTCATTTTTTTACGCTCATGTGGCGTTAAGCAGGCATATTTACAAAGTGCTAGCATTGCGCCAATTTGTAACACTTTGAGCCACATTAAACCTGTGCCAGGTATAATGTGTGCAAGGGGGTCGTTCCCATGCCAGGAGGCCGCAACAAATGGCACAGTGAAATCTACAAGATCTCATTGCAACATTTTTTTCATCATTTTTAACTCCTGCTCAGGGCAAGCGTTCAAGTGACGGACCCATAGTAGCCTATGGGCGTTCCTAGTGCTTTGCTGGACTAGCGCCAGAATTATGACGCTAATCCAGCAAAGCATCACAATAGCATCATAAATCTTGACGCTATTGTGGAAACATGCGCCACGGTGCGCCGTATTGTAAATATAGTGCAACCATGGTGTCATTAGGTGGGAGAGTGGAGGTGCAAGAAAAGTGCCACATCGGGACTGATGCACCACTTTCTTGTAGATCCGGCACCATTTGAGGAAAGAAAAGTAACAAAACCTTAAGTGAAAATTGTCCCAAATGTCAGATAAAGGGCTGAGCACCAGGGAGAGGGGAGGGACTGTAGTACCTAAAGGGCTAAAGAAACAATTCTGGTGCTGTGTGTCAATAGAAGGCCAGTATGGGTGAACAACTATCCGTTCTGCTATATCCCTATTGGCTAGCCTACTGAATTATTCTTGTACCAACCCACCCCAACATGTTATTAACAATTTTACATCGGAGCAATCAGTTTCATCTTAGTTCATTAGAACAATGGAATGTTGAGAATTACATTTAACACAATTTAGTTGTTGCAGCCTCTATTTTTATAACTCTTTATATTGGTAATTGCACAATTAAAGAAAAAAAGAAATTATGACAGAGTAATCTTGAAGTTTGTTAGTCATAACACTTGGTGTTTCAGTACGCTTCTGACACAACATCAATCATTAAAGTACTGGGATGCAAAATTATCCTAAAAAAAAATTATGGCACAGAACATTGACTTTACATATTTGTAATGTAAAGTACAAGAATATTAAATACAAAAATGTCATGGATTAAAATAAAATATTGGCTTTACGTAGCTAAATATAGACCACGTTATCACAGCTCATAGTAACTCTAGCGCTGAATGACGGATTTTCACAAAACTTTCCCCAAAAAATGTTTATGGACCGCAGCTCCTTCCTTGATGGATCGGAGTGGTCCGTCAAAGCAGAGAGGGACCAAGAAAAAGGAGGGCCCCAAACCACAATTTCACTGTGAAAATTTCCGTAAAGATTTTTGAACAGCGCTAAGAAAGTATGCTTTTTGTGATTTGGTAGGACATTCATTGAGTAGTTTTTAAGAAAAAATATATGCAAAACTGGATAATAGTCCCACAAGCATGCAACTTCAAATAATAGATCGGTCGATTAGCAGAGAGTGTTTTTTTCCTGTTGACCATCTCTCTTAGATCTTAAGTACAGTCTAAGAAACATTGGGGAAAGTGCAAATGTTGGGTGGGAGCAGATTTACTATTTTAATCACTATCTAACAGACATTAAGGGAAGTATATATTTCTTGAGGGTGGGGGCAGATTTCTATTCTAACTCCAGTCTAACAAACATTGGGGAAAGTGCATGCATGGGGGGCAGGTTTAGTATTCTAACACTGAAAAAAGTGCACATTGTAGGGAAGAGGTCAGATTTACTAATATAGCTCCAATATAACAAATCTGGAAGAACTGCAAACTTTAGGGGAGTCATATTTACTATTTTCCTTCCATCACACCAACCGTGGGGTAAAGTGCTTACATTGAGGGGGTCATATTCACAATTGTATTTCAGTCTAACAAATGCTCAGTAGAGTACATACCTTGCAGGGGTGTGATTTTGTATTCTAACTTCAGGGTAACAAACATTGGGGATAGTGCAAGCATGGGGGAAGGGTCAGATTTACTAATCTATCTCCATTGCAACACACACTGGGAAAAGTACATACATTGATGTGGCAGATTTACTATTCTAACTTCAGGCTAGCAAAGATTGGGGAAAGTTCATGTAGTTGGGGTTGGGGCAGAGTTACTGTTCTAACTGTGGTCTGACAAATGTTTGGGATAGTGAATACACTGAGGAGGTCGGATTTACTATTGTAACAGTGATATAACAAATATGAGGGAAAGCGCATATATGTAAGGCGATACAATCAGTACACAAAAGTAATTTGATGTTCTCATCCTCATAAGTAAAGAAAATAAATAATCTCAAATCTTTGAAGAAAATAGATCTAAGTTTTCTAAAATAACATTATTCAGATTGGTATTGAAATTAGAAGTAGTGCTCGAACACACCCATCAAAAAAAATGAAAACAATTCTCTTTATCATAAAATCATTATTAGCTGTGCAATTTATTTCTTTTTAAGATTTATCAAATATAAATATTGAATTAAAAAATTAAAAAACACAATAACATCAACACAATATCACACAACACATATCAGTTAATATATAATGATTTAAAATAAATGCATGTTTATAAAATGATTTTTGAAAAAGTGCTATTAATTACAATACACACAATTATTGCATCCACCCATTGTTTCAACAAATTAATTGATAATGAATAAAATATATACTTAATTAAATATGCTTTGCATTCAAGAACCTATGAACCCAATAACCCAAAATAAAAATATAATACATAATTGCAAAATGCATTAATTATTTAACAATTAAATTATTAACATAAAATAAAACATAATTGAAAAATTGCTGTTAATGAATATATATTTAAATTAAAATACAGCCCATCCAATGCCCTAGTAAATCTATGACTGGTCCTGGGTTGCTTCTGTTCTGGTTCAGCTTGGACTTGGCCTTGCAGATCGGGCTGGACTGTTCACATTGCAGCAGGTTCAAGGCTGATTTCCGTACGGCTATACACAAACTGAGCTGGCAAAGTGGGCGAAAAATGATGAACTGGAATGCGGCCTGAGAGACTGTCAGTGGCTGAGACTAATTTAAGCATTCAATCCTTCACCTTATTTTTGACATTCATTTGGGATGGCTAGCATTTAGAATAGGTGGCCCGCTTCTAATGATATGTGGTCGGGCCTCACCCACACCAGTTTAGTCCCTTCACCAGGCCACCCATTCTAAACCATACCGCTAAAAATTAAAATACTTGTACAAAAAAATGTTGGGGAGAGGTGGAAGGACTGATTTGGACATAGGATAGAAAAGTGTGTCCCAGATTGATATTTTGTAGTACTTGAAAAAGTAATTTCTAGTTCAAGGAATCAAAAGAGTTTAAAAAAAAAAAATAGCATTATCCATGGATGGTCCAAATAAGGTGGCTGCTTTTGTCATAACAATTGCAGATGCTTTAGATTATGTATCATTCCTCTTGTGGGCATAAAGCCCTTTCTCTGATGATTCTCTGATTAGGTGAGCGTCTAAAACTTTGGCAGCTATTTCAGTTTCTACGTTGATGAGAGAAATTGGGTGCAGGAGCCACTTCCATCCGATGGACACCATGGCTTCAATTCCACTACAATCGTAGTTGCACGAAGATCTTTAGGGAGGTGTCCCAAGAGTAGTTTCCTCTCCCAACATTTTTAAATGTTGCATTGCCACCGAGGAAAGGTTTTTGGACAGTTTTGTGGGTAGACCATTGAGGCCAGTCTTTTTGCCGCTGTTCACTGCCGCTAGGGCTTCTATTGCAGCGTATAAAAAACTGCTATTGACTGAAACTGACGACCACAACAAGTGTTAAATATCCCTCCCCCCGGTGCCCACAGGCGAGGGGGCCCATAGTGAGTGGAGAACAATTGGCAGCTGTTTCTGCCCCATGTATAAAATATGTTCTGTTCAAGGCTGGCCATCACCTTAAGGAACGAAAATAGTTGTGACTCAGCTACGTAACAATTCCAGACAGGAGCATTTCGGAGAGAAAATAGAGCTCCTGCGTCTCTCTTGGTCCTACTTTTAAGTGAATGCTGCTCTCTCTTTGAAGTTAGGACATGACAGTTCCACCAGTTTTCTTGCTGGGGGTGGAGAAAATAAGGCAGAATACAACAGAAGTGGGAGAAAAATAAATAAAACTCTCTCTTTGTTTTTATCTCTACTGCTTGAAACGGGGATCTAATCTCAATTAAGCAGGTTCGCAGCCACCCGCTCAGGACGTGTCCAATTCTAAAGCGCAGATTTACTAATGCTTTTGTGCCTGCGCAAAGCAGTGCAAAGCAAGCATGTTATTTACTATCCCATATAAAAGGCATTTTGAGCTGGAAAGGTGCACTCCTTGTCAATAAAAATACTGCTTTGCATAAAGGGGGATTAAGGGACACATAAGTGAAAACGCACAGATTTTATTACAAAGCCTTATTTGCAAAATTACCCAGACTCTACACCAAAAAACTACCATCTACTTGAAGCACGTGCAATCAAGGGGAAATGTGTTAATTTGTCAGAAAGAAATGACTCATTGCCTGTTTGCAGTAGCATATATAACAAACACAATTCATGGAAACCTTCAGAAAATGTCTATGCACAGGGATTTTTTACCGGGAATGTATGCTTCCAGTATACAATTTATGCTAGACAGAGTGTGTATTCACCTCTGCACCATGATGTGAGATGTGCATCACCCAATTCAGCCTTGGTTGAGAACCAGTTCAAGTAAAGACACCAGCAACAGGACCGTCATAGTAGATGTGTCTCTGCACTGAGCTTTCCCAATTGTGCATTGAAGCACAGCACATTTGGATGCTGCACTATGTTATGTAAAACAATATAATATTTGGGCCTCAATATTCTAATCCCAGTGCTCAACAATGTTATTTGGGTGCAGTTATGTTAATGTTCTAATCTACAACCTCAGTCACACTCTGTCCCTTAGAAAAGATAGAAGTTATGTTGGAGAAGGGAGACTTCTCACTTCACATTGGCAGTTACTGTCATGCAGTGATAACAACAGCTGCTGAAGTCATGAGGGGGAACTTTTCTGTAGTTCTGGCGTTGTCCTCAGACCTGTCAAATTATAAACACCATTGTTCGTCAGAACAAAGGCAGCGGAAGTGTATTCCCCTCTCTTTCTATGGTTGTAGGTGACACCGAATATCAGTTCCTGCCAGGGGGCAGCATGCCGGTGTCAGTGCCCCTTGCAACAAATGTTAATTATTGACAGTGGGAGTGTAACCATGGACTGAGGTGCTACAATGATTTTTTACACTCTGCTGTGTCTGAATACGGCAGACATTTTCAACAGTCTTGTTGTCTCCCACACAGGAAGAAATCAGGCATTAAGGTCCCCGTGAAATTTACCTTGTGTTCATTTCATGCCAACAATCCTGGAGCAGGTCTCTAATAGCAATTTAGCTGCTGTAATGGTACTAAAGAAATTATGTATTTGCAAGATGTCTGTTAGCCGCCTCATCCTTTGTTCTTCCTCCAAACATTTTGCCTTCAGTCCTCCTGTTTTGTGAAATTTCGTCTTTGCTAGCACGAGGGCGTGTTGCACTTTACCACTGCTAACCAGTGGTAAAGTGCTTGTGCTCTCTCCTTAAAACATAGTAAGGTTTGCCTACACCTGATTGGTACATTTAATTTACTCATAAGTCGCTAATATATGATACCGGGACCTCCCAGACCCTGTAAATTAAATGCTACTAGTGGTTCTGCAGCACTAATTGTGCCACCCACTAAAGTAGCACTTTAAAACATGTCACTGGTCTGCCATTGCAGCCTGTAGTTCAGTTTTAAACTTCCAATTAAACCTAGTGAACTAAACCTTTTGCCTGGCCTAAGCCTTTCTTTTTAATACATATAAGTTGCCCCTAAGAGGGGCCCCAAACAGCATACAGGTTTGGGTGCATGGTATTTAAAAAGTGAGACATGTCTTTTTAAGTTTTATGTGCCCATCACAACTCCTAAATTTGTTTTTCACTATTGGAAGGCCTACCTCTCCCATAGGTTAGCATAAGGGTTCACTTATTACTTTTAATTAGTGCTACCCCTTTATTGGGAACAGATAACAATGTCACATTTGATCTCAAGTGAATTGTGACTTGTAGTCCTCTTTAAAGGAAACATAGGATTTTAAGTCACAATTCTTTAAATGGCACTTTTTGAAACTTAGCATTTTCTTATCCTAACCATTTGGTGCCTGCTGCCAGTGTCCTGAGTCACATGACCTTGTTTTTAGTCTTAGTGCATTATTCCCAGACAGGGAGTCAACAAGGCATAGATGTGGGCTGGATGACCATCCTGCAAGGATGAAGGGGTCAGAAATGTTCCCTGCCTCACTTGCATTTCAAAGAAGCTTGCCTTCAGCACATACAAAAAAAACTAACACTAGTTATTTGTGACCTTAGAATTCTTGGAGCCTCGACAGGGAGAAAGGCACTTTTCAGAAACAGACATGAGGGTTGCCTGGAAATCCCCCCCTTCTAAAAGGATGGCACCAGATATAAATATTAATCCTCAGAAAACATCTTCAGTACACTGAGGAAGACTTCAGAAGGGCTGGACCTACAGAGGACTGCCCTACTGCTTGAGGCCTGCCTTGTGCCTGGGAGGACTGCCCTGCTGCTACCAGAGGACTGCCCTGCTGCTTAAGGCTTGCCTTGCTCTACAGATAACTGCCCTGCTTCTTGAGGCCTGTCTTGCTAACTGAACCCAGGACTACCAGAGTGACTTCAAGGGCTAGTTGACTGGCCTTTTGTGTGAACTACAGGGACATAACAAGCTTCAGTGAGCTTGAACTTTCCACCAGGTGTCTGCTGCAGTTAGTCCTAACTGCCCAAGTGGTGTCCCTCTAGTCCTGGACCCCTGATAGTGGGCTGAAGGTGCTACTCCTGTCTAACACTAAAAGCTGGGACTTAAAAACTTTTTCACCAAAAAGTTACTTGAGAACTGACAGAAGACTTACCTACCCACAGATTTGCCTGAGGTGCATTGTCAGTCGACCTGACTCTGCTGTAGCTCTTGCTATCTTCTTCTCCACAGCAGCAAATTCTGTTCAGCAGGATCCCTCAGTAAAGATATCCGAAATCATGGAGCCCTTGCGGGCTACTGCCTGCAGCTTCGACCAGCTGGATATTTTCAACTTCCAAAAAAGTGATAAAGCCCATAGGTAGAAATCTTCACAGCGACTCTGTCCACTGGCACCCTGATGACAATACCTCCTCCTCAGATACTCCCTTTCCTCACTGAATTTTACCTTCTCAGAAACTTTTCTTCAGAATTCCTTCAAAGGTAAGATGAGACTGTCCCAATCCACCTTGTGTATTCGACCCACTCTCAGTCATGCACAGCTTTAACTTTTGGCTTTGTCCTCGTCTTGTATGACCAAAAACCCACTTGCAGCTTTGATCTTTTCTGTCCTATTTTTCACTTAAAATTAAAAATATGCATATCTCTGGTTCGACCAATTGGATCTTTGTTGTTTTGCTGTTATTGTTTTTTATTCAAATGTATCCTATTTTTCAAAATTGGTTGGGATTTTTCTTGTGTTGTGTTTCCACTTTATTTCTGTTTGTGTGCTGCATAAATACTTAACACAGTGCCTCTAAGTTAGGTTTGACTGCATTTGTGTGATGATAGCAGAGGGTTGAGCACAGGATAATTCAGAGACCTTTGTGGCTCACAATGACTAGGATTAAAGTTTTTTTGCTTCAGTAGGGTATCACCCTCTCAAACAATAACCCAATTTCTTACAATGCCCTTAAGGCTTGTGTTTAATTTTATATAATGGTTACCAACAGTTCCTGCTTCTTGATGGCAGATCTTTTATTTTTAATACAGAATATACATAGGGTCTGTTTTGGTCAGGCTAGCAAGGAATACTTTATTCGACTAATCAAAGCCATAAAAGCACCCTAAATTCCACAGTTGTACATTTAACATCAAAATAAATCCATAAAACAGTATTCACCAAATTATTAAAAATATGTAAAAGGTAACCAAATTGAATGTGTCATATGCATTTGGACCATTTTTACTTAAAAAGTATAATTTTAACCACACAGCTTTTTCCTGATTCTAAGAAGTCCTGCCAAACTCCAAAACATACCAAGGGGGTTGAAAGCATTTGCAAATATATTAGAGCAGGTTTGGCTTGAACAAAATGTTTCCCTTTCAGCAGTGGGACTATGTATTGTTGTCTTAAAATATAATAGTGACCACAGAACAAGATAACATTTAAACTGTCCTGTGGTGAAAATATATCACATGTGAACGAGCCCATCTCCTTTATTCTGTAGTGACCATGAGGCATAGCCAGAAGCTGATATATAGGGTTGAACTAAAAACTTGTTTATAAAAACCGATGTTGCGAGTTGGAAACCATCAATAAATAGGGCTCTACGGAGATACAGGTTTTTAACAACATATAAGACCGCACTGACGGTTTTACACTTTCCCTTGCTTCTCACTCCACCAACTTATACTTGAGGAAATGTTTCTTAATGCCCTTTAAATCTTCTTTAATCGTGAAGTTGGGGTTTTCGAAGAGCTCTGGACCTCCCCGAGTACATACATACTATGTTCTAAATGTAGTTGAACCAAGGAATGCTGGTTGTGCCCTCTAGAGTCCAACTGTCCTCAGTCACTGCCTGATTAAGCTCAAAATTGGGGTGGATCCATCTCCTGATCCATCTCATTATGAGAGCCAAAGCCATGAGGTCAAAAATATAACCCATACCATTTCTTCATGTAAAATGTATGAGGGTACTCCCTGAGGAACTGCTAAGAATTTATTTTCCTTTGTCTGTAGCTCTCAACTGTCCTAGTAACCCCATACATGGCATCCATAGCCCACCATTAGGATACATTTGACTTGATATACCTTAACCAGGGCCCGTAATGGCTTAGTCCCCAGGCTCTTTGAAAAGTCAAAAGTTGCCCCAACAGCTCTGGATAGAGTGTTTAACTTGACCTTCCTTAGGGGTACCCAGGAACAATGCTCATCAAAAAGGACCTCAGATTATGAAACGTGGTTACTTTGGTCAATTCAGTACCACCCCCAAAAAGTGTTCTGGGTTTTCTTTCCTGGCCCCATCACAATAGTATGTGTAATTCCTAATTAGGTCCAATTCAAGTTAATGAATGTATCTAGTAAACATTGGAGACCCACTGGTGTCCTGGCTATCAACACTGCATCATCTGCATATAAAAGTGTGGGGATGAGGTGAGAACCAGCCCGGGGAATTACCTTCCATGCAACACTTAAAGTTGGCCCCAATTTGTTGGTTTAAAGAGTAAACAATGGAGGGGCCAAAACGCACTCTTATCTAACCCCTCTTGGCACTCCTAATGGTGCAGTAGGACTACCATCCATGTCATACTTCACCGATGACCATAATTATTGGTAAAGCTCTAATACAAAATGTACTATATTTTTATCTATTCCCAGATTTGTAAGTAGCCCCCAGAGTCTAGATCTACTTACTCTGTCAAAAACTGATATGAGATCTACAAACACCAGATATAATTTGTTCCTTTTACCTACTTTCTACTTTCTAATATTCAGCTGGAGATTTATACATTGGTCAACAGTCCCTTTTCCTGGCCTAAACCCATACTGTCGACATTATTTTGCCCCAGCCACTCGTTCAATTTTGCTAAGACTACCCTCGTCATAATTTTCACTGCCGAGTCTATTAACTAGATTGGCCGATAACATTAGGGCTCAGCTCTTGATCCCTTTTTAAATACCGGGACTATGATGGATCCAGACGAGGATGCTAGAAGGCGGTGGTACAAGGAGCTCCTGTGAGTATTTTTGCCCATAGCGAAGGGTCTGCCTTATACAGGTCTGCAGGCACCCCATCTACTCCCAGGGCTTTGTTACTATACATGGATACAATTACATAGTACGACTCCTCCTCCCCAATTAATAAAGACACATGTTTTATAGGGGATGCCAAGGTAGGGTTATGATCTGCTGTCACAGCCTTACCGTACATGTTCTGAAAATACCTGACCCATAGGACAATAGTGCAATCAGTGACCTTCGTCCTGTCCCCTGCAAACATTGGTCTATTCACTATTTCCCAGAACTTGTCACTGTTATTGAATACAGTTATCTGAAAGAGATCATTCCATGCCTGATTTCTATTTTCTAATTTCTTGCCTTCAAGCTTCCCTGTACACTTTATAAACCTTTCTGCATGCCTGTATTCTACTCCTGCCCTTTGGATTTTATTTTAAACCTGTCATCAATTTTTTAAGAGCTTTTGAACATTTTCATCAAACACCCCCCCCCAACTTTCATCGCGATAATAAGGAGTTTTGCAGCCTGCTCACAAACCCTGTTAAAGCCATTCAAGACTTCCTCTTCTCAATTATCCTCTTCTAAACAAGCATTAATATCTTCTTCATTAACAGTTCCAAGACTTTTAATGAAGGACTCAAGGACACTCTGCTCCACTTAAGCCTCTGAACCTGATCCTTAGGAGAAATGTCCATATTCCTAGGAACTACCCTCCAGTGACCACTTCCTACATCCCCCATTCCATTTCCAGCATAAGGGGATTATGATCACTAAGATTATTCCATTCAATCTTCATCTGTGTAACTTGGTGAACCAAGGGAGCAGAAGCAAAAATCAAATCAATACCAGAAGGACAATCTATCCCCGTAAATGATGGAATAGCATCACCTTCAGTAATGTGATCAATACGATGCAAATTCCTGGCAGCTATGAAATCTTCCAGTGCCTCCCCTTATACTGAGTGCTGAAAACTAGCCTCGTCATAAATGAAACAGCCTCAGATGAACATTCAAATCACCTAGCATAATCACAAAATAGGTCGTGGTTTAGCTCTTATCATAATCCTCTAGAAACCATCTTAAATGTGATAAATGTTCTGTGGTTTCCACCCGGCACAAATGAATTATAGAAAATTAAAAATTAACATGGCTGGGGGCTGAATTAAAGTCCAGCTGTGCTGCCAATAAACAACTAGAGCCTGTCTACTAGGCGAGGACTGCATGGAATCGTCAGAGACAAGAGTGAGTAAACCTCCTCATGTTCTTCCTAAAAAAAGAGGAAATCCATCCAAAGGGAAGGAGTTATCATTGACCCAGGTTCTTGGATCACTAATATGTGCTGATTAGTAACTAAATTCAGCCACCTCTTGTCATCTTTTTTTACGGTTTAGCCCACGCTATGTTCCAGATACCATGACATAACGCATCTAGTTGTAAGCTTCAGAGTCACCTGTTAGAGTGTCTTAATGCAGAATAACTGGTCTTTATTTTTACCCAACTCAATAGGACTCATTTTATCGATCTCAGAAGGAGGAAATACTGAGTTGAATCACCAGGATTTTAGCCTTTTGCCAAGCGGAGAAAGTGGATGAATTAGTTTTCTGAACTACCTGACCTGGCCTGATGCATACCTTTGCACTGCCTACTTGAGGGAATGATTTTGTAGGTCTCACTTTCTGAAAACTTTAAGGGCCTCATTTATGAGGCCCTTGTGCCACCAGAGTGTCACTTTAGTGATGCTCCCGTGGTGCACTACCTTGCGCCATATTTAGAATGCAGCATTAAGCCACTTTTTGTGGCTTAATGCCACCTTGTAAATAAGGCCTCTTCACACGCATCTCTTAGTGTGGAAGGGGCGTGCAATTGGTGTTGCTGCAACACCCATTGCATTTTGACCCTGCCTCATATTTACAAGAAATGTAAACCTGAGGCAGCACCAAAAACTAATGCCACCCCAGGGGTAGCATTACCATGGCGCAACAAGGAGAACATTTTTTATTTCTCCTCGTTCTTGCTTTTTCACTGTGTGCTGCATTCTACAGCACACATAGAACAAGCAAATTGCCATTATTGATTGTTTATGTGCGAGAAGGGCACCTTCCTGCACATAAACAATCATTCCCTTCAATGCAGGCACCCTTGCACTAGGGTGCAAGGGTGCCTGCATTGGCGCTAGGCAGTTAAATTTAGCACCAGTGTTAGGAAAAATACAGGAGGGTGACGTATTTCTGTAAATACGGCACATCCCTGCATTTCCGAAGTGATGCAGCATGGCCTGCCAATTTTGGCACAGTGCAGCGCTGCACCACTTTGATGTAAATGAGGCCCTAATTGTCTGTTGTTAAAGATACTACTGCGTACTGTACCACGACACACAGGGGCCTTTAAGTCAGCCTGTTGCTAATCATTGGTTGACTTTCTTGTCAATCTTATTTGCTTGATTCATATTCAATGGCATTCCTTCCTTTTCCTATTCTTGTACTTTTTCTAGATCACACCTTTTTACCATCCATTGTTAAACATTGATTGGCTGTCTTGTCAATCTCATTCCCTCGCTTTATATTGGATGGCTTTCCTTCCTTTCCCCGTCTTTGTGCGTCTCCTGGAGCATAGCTTCTTTACGATCCTAGAGATTAGATCCCTGCTAATATTTATGTAACTAGTTTTTTCTTTTGCTTTTAGCACTCTATGGGTACACTTTGCTCTTCCTGTCTCCCCATGATAGCTGCTTTTTACAATCACATCCCTGTCCCTCCTGGACGCTCCCTTTTGCTCTCCCAATTTTTTTTAAATTCATGCCTCCTCAACCTGCTCTGCTTCTTTAATCATCTTCCCTCCTCTATTACTATCCATGCTTAATGCTGCCACCTGTCAGAGGGGTTTCTCATTCCTCATACCCTTGTTGCTCAGTTGCTTGCCTGCCCCTCAGCTACCTTGGATTTTAGAGTCCTTCTTTAGGTCGAGCCTAGGCAGCGCACAAGTGCTGTCTCTGGACATGTTGTTATCTACATCTGTAGGCTTGTAACACACCCCTCTCATGCCCATAACTTTGATTTGTTCCTTGGCCTGCCTTTCGAAATTCCCTTGATTTCTTATGTAAATGCTTTATGTTTGTCCCGCCTTGGGGCTGCTTTGTTACCACCTTGGAGACTGAGCCTGTTACATGGATTATTGCATGATCATCCACATACCTTAGCGTGGTGCACTACTTTTTTCTTTTGTCTCACTGCTTCAAGCTACATGGCCGTATGTCTTTTCTTCCATGTCCTTGTTTTGGGCATGCCGCTGTCTCTTTGGGGTGTCTGCGCACAAAGGCTGCAGCGCAAACTCAATTGGAGGAGCCAATTACATGAGAATGTGAAGTTTCATATAGCGCAAACTCGATCGGAGGAGCGCTTTACATGACTACGTGAAGTTTCACATAGCGCAACCATGGTCTTAGGCGCGCTTTCCATGAGTACCACTTGACAAGTTTAGCAGATGAAAAATAAGCAGCTGGAGCATTTAACAGAAAGAAACATAGAAATCCTTAAAGAGGCTTTCCTGGCACAGCGGGAGAGCTGATACTACAATATTTACTGCACTTGGTAAATTCGCCCCATAATGCTTTGTGGGGCATTTCTTTTTCAAAACACTTTTGCCCATAACTCAGTCTGTGGTGGTCCTATGACAGTAGGACCACCACCAAACCATTCAGCACAACACAGTCTTTCTGTCTAGGTCATTTCTGGGTCCCCACACTAGGTATGGGTGACCCCAGAATACTAACCTCTCCCACCATTCAATGTCTTTTTTAGCTTCCTCAGGGCTTGCACTTTTGCCTTACAGGTGGGAGTAGTTTGGGTTTTAAGGGCCTTGTTTGTAACAGTATTGCAGTTGGCCTGCTAGACCTGAAAATGTGTAAGTCACTATGCCCTCTAAGGATTACATATGTGGTTACACTGTCTTACTTTTTGCTATTCTGTTTTCATGTTGTTATGCCCTCTAAGCACTGACTATATGGTTACATGACCATGTTTCTTACAAATGTTATTTGTACTATGGTGTCCTCTAGGGGCTGTTCTAAGTATTACAATCAAGATACTACAATATTTGCTGCACTCGGAAACTTGCCCCGTAATGCTTTGTAGGGCACTCCTTAAAAATGTTTTGCCCATAACTCACCATGTGGTGGTCCTAGGACAATGGGACCACCATTACTATGTTAAGCACAACACACTCTTTCTCTCTAGGTCATCTCTGGGTCCCCACACTAGGTTGGGGGGACCACAAAATAACAATCCTTCCCATCAGTCAGTGTCTTATAAGTTCTCTCATGGCTGTAACTTTTTTTTATACTTGGGAATTGTTTGTATTTTAAGGGCCTTGTTTGTAATATTATTATAGTAGGCCTGCTAGGCCTGAAAATGTGTAATGCACTATGACCTCTAGGGGCTTAATATATGGTTACACTGCATTAGATCTGCCATTCTGTTTTCATGTGGTTATGCTCTCTAGGGGCTGACTATATGGCTACATAACCATGTTTCTTACAAATGTTATTTTTATAATGGTACCCTCTAGGGGCTCTCCTAAGCATTACAGTCAATATACTACAACATTCGCTTTGCATGGCATTTCTTTTACAAAACATTTTTGCCCATAACTCACTGAACGATGTGCTCTTTCTGTCTAGGTCATCTCTGGGTCCCCACACTAGGTTGGGAAGGACTCCCAAATAATTTTTAAAAATGTAATAAATCATGACAATATTTTCATTTTTGCTGTAGATAGAGGAAGAAGGTAAATGGAAATGCTTTAACTATATGCAGGGCCACTTGAATTACGTAGCGGAGAGGACCAAAATATGCAGCAGGGCTGACCAATTTATGTGGCAAGAAAAGTCCAGTTATGCACTTACACTGCCAATAGCTCTAACTCAAGCAAATGTGCGACCTGTTGCATTGCAAATGCTTGTTTAAATCTTTTCAGGAGATCCAGGCTGTGGCAGTTTGTTCTTGGCTGCTGCTTTCAGTGAACTTGCTTTTGCTCAGCTTTTATTTATCTTAAATGACTGCTGAGTCATCACCTACACACATACATTTTTTCTGCTACCAGGACCAGATTTTGGCTCTTTTTTGCCGATGTTGATGAGATTCAGGCATAGACATTTTTTTTGTATTTTTCTCAATGATGTTCAACAGCAGCAATAAGCATTAACAAAGTAAAAAGGTCGACTAACCCTTTTCAAAGGTAAGACTTATTGGCTATGCCACACGTTCACTTGTCGCACTTCAATCAGGTTAACCATTGGTCTTCTGTCTTAGCATGCGCAGTGTTTCTTACTGTTGACATGTTTGCACTTCATAAATGTCCTTAACAAAAAATATATTTCAATATGTCTAGAGAATGAATGGGAGCTGGTGCTCCTGTGGTGATTTTTAATGATGAAAATTGCATGATAACGGAAGTTGGTTGCCACAGACATGTCCCTGGCTTGCCTACCTGTTTCAGCTCACAAGCACTGGTCACTCAACTTCAAATGCCAATACATTTCCCATGTTTAAAGATGGCAATTTCACGTCAGAAACATGAACATCAGAGCCTCATAGAATTACATCATAAGCACTATAGACGTTCTCCTTTAGCCTGACTCTTCGTTTATTTTGAAAAAGTAGTTACGCAATCCCAATTTTAAATTTGCCCCTCTGTCTCAACAACCTCTAAATCTTTGTCAAATATTTAAAACAGTATAACCACGATCTCTAGCCTTTTTCCTTCCCAGAGGGTACATTTCAAAACCTTCCTACTTTCCTACTCTTCAGTTTCCCTCAAGGTATAATAAAAAGCCTTTACATTTATTTACCGGACGAATGTAATATGAATGTGTAATTGTCTGCTCAAGCATGCTCCACGCCTGCTGATTAGTAGGTTCAATATACGAATGTCAGATTTACGGTTTCCATAATTTTATCGCTGTTGTTCTGTGTATCCGGTTGTCAATGAAAGACCGACTAGGGTCTGGTCAGTGATGCAAAACCAGCATTAAGCACTTCGTGATCCTCTGAACTAGCAAAATAACAACATGTATTTAAAAAAAATCTGGGGCATATTTATACTCTGTATGCGCCGGAATTGCGTCGTTTTTTTTAACGCAAATCCGACGCAAAGCTAACTCCATATTTATACTTTGCCGGTAGACCCGTCTAGCGCCAAAGATCTTGGAGTTTGCGTCATTTTTTAGCGTGGACACCTACCTTGCGTTAATGATATGCAAGGTAGGCGTTCCCGTCTAAAAAATGACTCCAAGGCATGTGAGCCTTATTTAAACTCCAGTGCAAAAATGACGCACAGGAGTGGGTGGGTCAAAAAAAATGACGTCCAGCCGCTTTTGCGTAATTTTTTAACACCTGGTCAGGGCTTGCGTTAAGGGACCTGTGGGCTCGGAAGGAGCCCAGAGGTGCCCTCCCATGCCCCCAGGGACACCCCCTGCCACCCTTGCCCACCCCAGGAGGACGCCCAAGGATGGAGGGACCCATCCCAGGGAACTTAAGGTAAGTTCAGGTAAGTAATTTATTTTTATTTTTTTTGTGGCATAGGGGGGCCTTATTTGTGCCCCCCTACATGCCACTATGCCCAATGACCATGCCCAGGGGACATAAGTCCCCTGGGCATGGCCATTGGGCAAGGGGGCATGACTCCTGTCTTTGCTAAGACAGGAGTCATGTCAATGGAGGGTGGGAGTAAAACAAAATGGCGCAAATCGGGTTGAGGCAGATTTTTTGCCTCAGACCGACTTGCCCCATTTTTTGACGCCCAAGCTCCATTTTCCCCTACGCCGGCACTGCCTGGTGTGGGTCATTTTGTTTGACGAACACCAGTCAGCTCCGCCGGCTAACGTCATTCCATAAATAAGGCGCCCGCATGGTGCTTTGGAATGGCGTTAGCCGGCGTTAACATTTTTGACGCACAACTGCGTTGGCGCAGTTGTGCGTCAAAAAGTATAAATATGGCCCTATATATTTTAAGCGCGCTTTAAGGACAAATAAATGACTAATTACCCAGAGTTAGTCATTTACCAAGTGTGGGAAAATACCTTGTACTCCGATGATTAACTTGCACATCAGGCAGAACATGTTATTGGTATATAACAGAACGAATTCCGCGTGTATTTGTGTTTTTTGGGTCCTCCCCCCACAATAAGTTTCAGCAAGTTCGACCTGCAAGAATTTAGCAAGTAAAAACTGCAAACTGTGATAATTATCACACAGCAAGTAATGCCTATTGGTGTGTAAACACGTGATTTCCCAGGGATCGGAATTAAGCTTCGCTCTTGTAATGGGGACCACCTGTAGTAAAGGTATTTGAAAAGTTTTCACGTCTGATTTTTCCCTGGTCCTCCTAATGAGGCTACAGGTAGTAACTGCTGGCTGGGTCCACTAGTTCTCAAAGACAATTGGTAAATTTACACCAGTGCCTGTATCCCAAGCACAGGGTTTTAGGTAATTCACGACTCTTCCCAGTAGCACAAGTTGCAGCTTTCCAGGCTTACTCCTTGAAAAGTTCTGTGTTTTCTTTACACATTAACATTCCAACATAGAAATTGTATGCATAGTAAAGTACCATAGTGGTGGAAGTCACCTTCTCTGTACAGTTCTAAAAAAAATTTATAAGAGTTTTCTGCATATTTTCTCCAGTGATTAATAAATAATCATACGAAATTTGGGGTGTCTCATTCCCTTTCTCATCCTGAAGCAAATCTCCTAGATAAGAAGTTAGTCACAGGAAGTTGTTCATGACTTACAAATTGATATTTCTGTAGGCGTCTTCAACAACCCATACCCCATTACATGAATTGCGTTTTCACTTGTAAAATAGTATGCTGCTTAGAAATAATATTGCGTGGAAGAAAAGGGATTCATGGTTGCCACTTCAGTTTTTGTGAATGCACACGGGTCCTACGTTCTGTCATTTTCGGTTATAATATTAATTCTAGGACCTAAAATTGGGCTGTGTGGGTAATGCCTGAAGATAACAGCGCAGTCTGAAGTTGCACTGAGATTCCCATTATATTTGCCCCGCTATGTTCCAGATACCATGACACAACGCATCTAGTTGTAAGCTCCTGAGTCACCTGTTAGAGTGTCTTAATGCGGAAATACTGAGTTGAATCACCTGGATTTTAGCCTTTTGCCAAGCGGAGAAAGTGGATGAATTAGTTTACTGAGGTACCTGACCTGGCCCGATGAATACCCTTGCAGTGCTTCCTTGAGGGAATTATTTTGTAGGTCTCACTTACTGAAAACTTTAAGGGCCTCGTTTATGAGGCCCTTGCGCCACAAGAGTGTCACGTTAGTGATGCTCCTGTGGTGCAATACCTTGCGCCATATTTAGAATGCAGCGTTAAGCCACTTTTGCTACCTTGTAAATAAGTCACTCCAGTCGCTCCTTAACTGCTTCCCGTACAGACGCTTACCAGGTATTTCACTTCAACTTCGGCCTCTTCTCCCTTCTGGCCATCTCATCTCCATTACTTGTGCTTTCTCTTAAGATACTACTACCACGATCACGTCAATTTTTATACCATTTCCTGCCTAACCGCCATTACCGGCTTTTATTACGCGCCTTTTGGACATTGAATTCCTACCAATTCCCGTATTTTCCTCGTGCACATGAGTTTACTCTTGCCATATTCACTTTTTGTTTTGTACTAACCTTGCACTGCCCCTACGTTTATTGCTTCTCTTCGCTTGCCGCATAGATGTTAATACGCTCTTCTTAATGTACTTACCTGGGTTTTTCATGACCACTATTGTCATTATCTGTTTTTTCGTGAACCCCCACCGTTCACAACCCTAGTACCTATATTTACATGGATATATAATTGCCATAGTCACCTTTGTTTTTTAAGTAACCCTACACTGCCCCTGCGTGTATTGCCTCTCTGCTTTTACCGCATAGACTTTATTACGCTCATTTTAATGGACTTACTCGTGCCTTTTATGACCACCATTACCGTTTTCTGTTTTCTCGTGAACCCCCACCATTCACAACCCCAGTACATATATTTAAATAGCAACGACCCCCCAATCATTCTAACTTCAGAACACTGATTTTGGCTACTTGGGTACGCGTTTCTATGAGATTCCGGCTCTTTGTGATTTCTGTCATTTTGCGACTACAGCTAATTCTAGGGTTTTACCTATTGATTCTCAGACTTGCCATGCTCCTCTCTGGGAGCTATATCATTAACCTAGCTTCCCCACCTCTCACACATAGGTTTCTAGGTAGATTAATGCTGCGTTTTGTACATGCACGTTAGCTTCCAATTTTCTCATGTGTGTTTTATACCCCTATAGGCATTACTTTTGGCTTATCAGGGCCTCACATACCTGTATCTACCTACGTGATCAACACCCAATCTACCCGTTACTGCTCTTGCAGCCCCCCATTTTTTCCCTTAGTTTTATGATCTCATTAAGGTATGTACACCGTATATTTACTGCCACGCTCGTTTGAACTTATTCACTCTCTTTTATGTCATGAACACTACTATTGGCATTTATTGCTCGGGAACCCACACCATTCACAACCCTATTTCCAAGGTTTAACTTCTGTCTGTCTCTTAGTCACTCTAGCTTCACCTTACTCACTATTTCTGGCTGCTTTAATGCGCGCCCTTTCTGGACTCCGGCTCCCTGCTACTTTTGACTATTTGTGAATTTTAGATACCTTTAGGAGTTTCTCCATTGTTTCTCGGACTTGCCTTTTGTTTCCCTGAGAGCCACTTTAACACTGGTATCCTAACCTCTTACACGTATGGCTCTAGTTATAATAACTTCCGTTACATGACTCTAGCTTCCATGGTTTCTCATGTTGGTTTTAATACCTTTATATGTCTGACCATAGGCTTATCAGGGCTTCTCATACTTTTATCAATCTACGAGATCAACCTACGTTATCAACACTCAACCTACCCGTTGCTGCTCGGGCAGTGTCATTACCCTTAGTTACATTTTCCTAACAAGGTATGTACACTATTTATTCTCTTTTTCCCATGCTTAGAAGGCTTTTTGCGTATATAATCCCTTTCTCTTTCTTCCCAGATATTCTTTTCTTTATTTCAGCCTACTTAGCTGATTATTCTCTACTACTCTGGCCGCACGGCCCAGGTATGAATTACATACCCCTACCTCATTGGGGCTTTTTCTCTTTGACTTTCGGACTATGTCCTGGTTTATATCTTTCTTGTTTATTATATATACCTATATTCATGCCTGATCTATTCTAGTCCCACTCCACTAGTCACACCTATTCACACTTAAATACTCACCATCCATATAAGCTTTTTCCTTCAATTTTATTCATACCTTCACACTGAGTCACTATATTTAATATGTATTTTTGTAGTAACGGTCCCTCTCACAACCCTTCGGCCATGTATAGCCACATTTATGCAAATGCTGACACTAATCACCAGTCACTGCATCGTGTTTGGACCCTTATTGACTTGGTCACCAAGTAACACATTATTGGATTTCACATGCATATATATACCAATGTTTGCTCTCATTTACTATCTCCTTGCAGCCTTGATGAAGTCACTTGTGTGACGAAACACGTGTTGGCTGTTTTTTCATGATGACACTTTGATTTCTAACGTCTACAAATAAAGGACACCGTCTACTTACAAGACTCAAGATTTCTCTTTACCGTTTACTTCTTCTAAACCTTCAAACGCACTACCAGGGATCTATCATCCCCACCATATGATTGGACAATATAGTCTGTGTGCTGTGGCCTATTTGTTCTAATTTTATCCTTGGGTACTCTGATACCCATCTGTGTGCCGTTAGGGTAGTAAGGCACGGGTCCATGCTGCACCAGAATTTGCTCTAGTTTACTTACCTGTGTAATTACTTTTGTTGTATTACCTAGAAGTGCGACACGAGTCACCCCTACTACCCTTGTGCTCCTTTATAGTTCTTATTCTGTCTGAATTGGGTGAGCCGCACTCTAGTCAACATAAACTAACTGAATTGTACTATTTGTATTTTCCCTGATCAGCATACACACCACATCCTTAGAGTTCACAACATGGCCTCATTTGACGATAACCGTGACACTTTAGCTGCAGAGTTATTCTCCAGAAAACCTTCAGCACCGCACACCACAAACCCTGCATCTCTAAAAGAGGGACTAAGACAGAAATTTATCAAACTAGAAAGATTGAGAAAACAGGAGCTAGCCCGCTGGTGGGACATCACCACTCTTAAACGCTACTTAGAACTAAAGCAAGTCCCTAGAGGACTACGTGTGATTATATTTCCATCCTTTGA
Source organism: Pleurodeles waltl (assembly GCF_031143425.1). Taxonomy (NCBI): domain Eukaryota; kingdom Metazoa; phylum Chordata; class Amphibia; order Caudata; family Salamandridae; genus Pleurodeles; species Pleurodeles waltl. Next base: position 530,806,110 of record NC_090449.1, read on the forward strand.
GGACCTAGACCCCGACTTACTTGGGGAATGGGAACACCTTATTTCCTCCACTTCCTTTAGCATGATTAACATTCTGATCAAACATGCTGATAGAAAACGTAACAAACTACTACAGGACATTACATCCCTGGAGGAGGAGATTAAGAATCTCAACCTCCCTGAAGCCACTGACAAGAACTACGCTATAATGAGGGAGATACTCACGGGGTATCAACTATACATAAAAGACAAAAAAATTCGTAAACTGGTCAGAGATGACAATGACTACACCAATGGCAGGATATATACTTTTGCACGAAAATTTGATCAGGTTAATAGAGAATCTGGCAACAAACACACCAAATCCAACACGCCTGCTGGTTCCACCTTGGGTAGCTTATCTGACATCTCCAACCTATCCAGTGACTGCGGGGAATCACCTGCGGAAGGGTCCTCTGCTAGCACACTTCCACAAAATACAACCCAACAGTCGAGTTCTTTTTTAGAGGAACTTGGCCGGTACAGAAAGGGATTACAACAGAATTACAACAGGTCAGGCATAAACGCAAACCCACACGTAGGGGGGGCAGGAAACACAATACCAAACACCAGGGAGGGCATGACAACTCGTTCAACTGCAAAAACCCAGAGATCCTGAGAGATCACTCCCAACAACTTACCTCTAATCTTGCAGAAGAAACTGTACAGGTTATGAATCTTTCCAGCTTACAACTATCTGTACATGAAATAAATGTTTTGAAAAAAGGTCTGGGCTTCTGTCCCACTTCTCTACCTGACTATACTACTATACATATAGATCTCTTTAAGTTTATACGCAATCTCAAACTGAAGAAATTTTTTCAAAACAAACCTGACATTTACAAAACTGTTCGTACCTCGTTACCTACCTGCAATCAATCTATTAGGGACTTGCAAGACATCCATACGGTTCTCTCCCTTGACAATACATCCTCGGCATTACTAAGCTTCGATGAACTACTGACAGAACTCAACATCACACCTAACTTGGAAGTTGACAGTGGGCTCAAACCCAGATCCATGTTTGTCCCCACCTTACCTCCAGATAATAACATCGACGTCTTTTATAAAGCTGTCAGCACTGAACTTTTCTCCTTAGAGGATAAGACGTACACGAGTTCCCATAGACCAAACAAAAATCTCATCCCTAATGAACTTCGAGCACTGCAGAGACTCTCCTCCTACACAGATATAGTCATCAGGGAGGCTGACAAAGGGGGTAACGTTGTCATTATGGACAAGACTGACTACATTGCTGAAATCAATAGACAACTCCTTGACACACAGGCATACACTTTGGTTCCAACCAACCCTCTCCCGGATATCACCAAATTGATTAAAACCAAACTCACGGCTTGGAAGAACCTTTGCCTTCTCACGGACTTAGAATACAGGTTTTTGTACACTGAGGCTCCACGTGCACCCTGCATATACATCCTACCTAAGATCCACAAATCAGGGGGCTTTCCTCCAGGGAGACCGATTATCTCTGGGATTGGTTCACCCACTGAACATATCTCTGAGTACATTGACTCTTTCCTCCAACCCTTGGTACGTAACCTACCCTCGTACATACAGGACACCAGGGATCTGTTGTGTCAACTGGAAGACATTGAATGGACAAATGACTGTACGTTTGTCTGCCTTGACGTTAGCTCTCTCTATACATCCATTCCCCTAGAAAAGGGTCTAGAAATGCTCCAATCTACACTTAGTGCCCGTGATGCCACATTGTTTGAACATACGAACATGCTACTTGACCTCACACGACTAGTGCTAGAAAACAATGTATTTCTACATGATGGCAGGTGGTTTCGACAGTGTCAAGGTGTAGCCATGGGAGCTAAGTTCTCCCCATCATATGCCAATCTATACATGGGCCAATTTGAAAAAGTACATCTCTGGACCAACTGTCCAACACTGTTCACCCAACACATCCTCTACTGGGGGAGATACATTGATGATATTCTTGCCATTTGGACTGGCAACATCCCTGATCTTCACCTACTCATTGAACACCTCAATACTAATGAGTTTAACTTAACATTCACTCACAAGATTGACACCACTCAAATTGAGTTCTTGGATCTGTTATTGTACACTACCGGCAATAAAATCATGTCCAGACTCTACAGGAAACCCACTGCCTGCAATTCAATTCTGCATGCACAGAGCGCTCATCCCCTTACACAAATCAGGGCCATCCCATATGGAGAAATGGTCAGAATTCGACGAAACTGCACCGATACTGGTGTCTTTAAGCAGGAACTCAAGAATCTTACCAATCGTTTTCGAGCTAGAGGCTACCCTACTAAACTTATCTCGAGAGCTAGCAATCGCATTTCTAACAAAAACCAACACGATTTACTAATAAAAAGCCCTCCTAATCCTGGCACAAAGAAGCCCTCTAACAAAAGACCGGTTTCTTTCATTACCCAATACAGCCCTGCGAGCAAGACCATACTGCGCATTCTCAGAAAACATTGGCACTTGCTAATGTTGGACACGGGTCTCAAAGACTCTATTGGTGACTCACCCACCATTGTGCACAGCAGGGGCCGTACACTCAGGAACATCCTGTGCCCCAGTTTTCTCTGTCCTTCCACTCCCATACGACCTTTGGGTTGGCTGCCAGAGAAACCACATGGTTTCTACAAATGTGGCTGCTGCATATCTTGCCAGCTAGCCCTCAACAAAACTACTTCCTTTTCCTTCAACACCGGAAGAACATATCACATCAGGACTTTCATCAATTGCAACACGAGATATACTGTTTACTGCCTGATATGCGTGTGTGGTTTGATCTACATTGGGAGCTCCATACGCCCACTAAAGGAACGTATCCAGGAGCATATCAGGGCTATCAGAAATGTCAATACTAACTATCCCCTTGCTGTTCACTTCAACACCGTGCATGGAGAAAACGACCTCCCAAGGGTTAGATTCCATGGCATAACTCAGGTCCCCAACTCACCAAGAGGGGGAGATAGAACCAGGGATCTGCGAAAATGCGAGGCTAAATGGATCATAAAACTCCGTGCTGTTGAACTAGGCCTCAACACTGACCATGAATTGCACTCCTTTTTGGCATAAACACTTTAATCTGTCTCTGTATCTGACGTTGCATCCCACTCACTTATGTACACTTCGATAGGTGGAACTCCAACACCTAGTACATTGACATTACTGTGTTCCCATTATTTGTTTTTTTTTTTTTTTTTGCTTCGTTCTAAATGAGTTAACCATGTATTCATGTATATATGTCTCTATCGAGTTTTTATGACTTTAGTTTATTTTTGTAATTTGGAAGCACCATTGCTGTTGTATTCATGTACAGTGGTCTTGACATGTATAGATATTTCGTCTGTTTTATTTATAAACATTGATGATCAATTAGGTGCACAATCTGTCACATGCACCATTTACTTTTATCTTTGATATTACCTCCACCATATAAACTGTTGTTCTATTATATCACTTGAACCACCGTTGCACATACACCTGATATAATCTCCACGCTCCTACTAAATTTTCCCTTCTTCCCTATTCTTTTCTAGTGTTTCCTCCCCTCCGCTTTGTACTATTAATCTTATTAAGCTCGTGTTATTGTCCCCTTAGTGTTTGAACACTATTGACCCCCATTTCACTAACATTGAGGTTCCTTTAAATATTTTTTTTTTTACCATCTAGTCAATTCTTTCCTTCCTTACACTCAATATGGCCGCCATTATTGTCCACGGGCGATATTCTTTGGTCCCTTTTCTATTTCTAACATCCCCAGCCTTCACAGTACAAGAGCGCTGATCCTCACGACCATCAGTCGCTCCTTAACTGCTTCCCGTACAGACGCTTACCAGGTATTTCACTTCAACTTCGGCCTCTTCTCCCTTCTGGCCATCTCATCTCCATTACTTGTGCTTTCTCTTAAGATACTACTACCACGATCACGTCAATTTTTATACCATTTCCTGCCTAACCGCCATTACCGGCTTTTATTACGCGCCTTTTGGACATTGAATTCCTACCAATTCCCGTATTTTCCTCGTGCACATGAGTTTACTCTTGCCATATTCACTTTTTGTTTTGTACTAACCTTGCACTGCCCCTACGTTTATTGCTTCTCTTCGCTTGCCGCATAGATGTTAATACGCTCTTCTTAATGTACTTACCTGGGTTTTTCATGACCACTATTGTCATTATCTGTTTTTTCGTGAACCCCCACCGTTCACAACCCTAGTACCTATATTTACATGGATATATAATTGCCATAGTCACCTTTGTTTTTTAAGTAACCCTACACTGCCCCTGCGTGTATTGCCTCTCTGCTTTTACCGCATAGACTTTATTACGCTCATTTTAATGGACTTACTCGTGCCTTTTATGACCACCATTACCGTTTTCTGTTTTCTCGTGAACCCCCACCATTCACAACCCCAGTACATATATTTAAATAGCAACGACCCCCCAATCATTCTAACTTCAGAACACTGATTTTGGCTACTTGGGTACGCGTTTCTATGAGATTCCGGCTCTTTGTGATTTCTGTCATTTTGCGACTACAGCTAATTCTAGGGTTTTACCTATTGATTCTCAGACTTGCCATGCTCCTCTCTGGGAGCTATATCATTAACCTAGCTTCCCCACCTCTCACACATAGGTTTCTAGGTAGATTAATGCTGCGTTTTGTACATGCACGTTAGCTTCCAATTTTCTCATGTGTGTTTTATACCCCTATAGGCATTACTTTTGGCTTATCAGGGCCTCACATACCTGTATCTACCTACGTGATCAACACCCAATCTACCCGTTACTGCTCTTGCAGCCCCCCATTTTTTCCCTTAGTTTTATGATCTCATTAAGGTATGTACACCGTATATTTACTGCCACGCTCGTTTGAACTTATTCACTCTCTTTTATGTCATGAACACTACTATTGGCATTTATTGCTCGGGAACCCACACCATTCACAACCCTATTTCCAAGGTTTAACTTCTGTCTGTCTCTTAGTCACTCTAGCTTCACCTTACTCACTATTTCTGGCTGCTTTAATGCGCGCCCTTTCTGGACTCCGGCTCCCTGCTACTTTTGACTATTTGTGAATTTTAGATACCTTTAGGAGTTTCTCCATTGTTTCTCGGACTTGCCTTTTGTTTCCCTGAGAGCCACTTTAACACTGGTATCCTAACCTCTTACACGTATGGCTCTAGTTATAATAACTTCCGTTACATGACTCTAGCTTCCATGGTTTCTCATGTTGGTTTTAATACCTTTATATGTCTGACCATAAGCTTATCAGGGCTTCTCATACTTTTATCAATCTACGAGATCAACCTACGTTATCAACACTCAACCTACCCGTTGCTGCTCGGGCAGTGTCATTACCCTTAGTTACATTTTCCTAACAAGGTATGTACACTATTTATTCTCTTTTTCCCACGCTTAGAAGGCTTTTTGCGTATATAATCCCTTTCTCTTTCTTCCCAGATATTCTTTTCTTTATTTCAGCCTACTTAGCTGATTATTCTCTACTACTCTGGCCGCACGGCCCAGGTATGAATTACATACCCCTACCTCATTGGGGCTTTTTCTCTTTGACTTTCGGACTATGTCCTGGTTTATATCTTTCTTGTTTATTATATATACCTATATTCATGCCTGATCTATTCTAGTCCCACTCCACTAGTCACACCTATTCACACTTAAATACTCACCATCCATATAAGCTTTTTCCTTCAATTTTATTCATACCTTCACACTGAGTCACTATATTTAATATGTATTTTTGTAGTAACGGTCCCTCTCACAACCCTTCGGCCATGTATAGCCACATTTATGCAAATGCTGACACTAATCACCAGTCACTGCATCGTGTTTGGACCCTTATTGACTTGGTCACCAAGAAACACATTATTGGATTTCACATGCATATATATACCAATGTTTGCTCTCATTTACTATCTCCTTGCAGCCTTGATGAAGTCACTTGTGTGACGAAACACGTGTTGGCTGTTTTTTCATGATGACACTTTGATTTCTAACGTCTACAAATAAAGGACACCGTCTACTTACAAGACTCAAGATTTCTCTTTACCGTTTACTTCTTCTAAACCTTCAAACGCACTACCAGGGATCTATCATCCCCACCATATGATTGGACAATATAGTCTGTGTGCTGTGGCCTATTTGTTCTAACCTTGTAAATAAGGGTTCTTCACACGCATCACTTAGTGTGGAAGGGGCGTGAAATGGGTGTTGCAGCTAGCTATCAGTTGCTGGTGATGCCCATTGCTCTAGATTGCAAATAAGTCAGTCTAATGGACTGAGGCGATTACACTATTACACTCTAGTTCGTCTCAACTCAGTGTGCGGGAGGAGGGTTCATCAAATACACAGACCTCAATTTGTAAACAAATGAGTGTTGATGCCCTAAGAAGCCTGTGGCCCATGCTATTAAATGTCAGCGCACCAAATACCAAAGCTGCGTAGTCTGTAATCCACCACAGGCCTCTTAAATTTACTACCAGACAGACTATACCTTTGTGATGGTTTTCCCATCTTTCTCCTTCTCTCCATTTTGAGTGTGCTTCCCTCCATTGCCCTCTGTAAATTTCTGATGTGGAAAAATACGTGCTTTTCTCCAAAAATGAGTGCCAATGGACATCACCAGCAACCGGCTCAAATTAAGCAATGCCACCAATAGGTGGTGTGGATGACATTTGGGGGCATATTTATACTCTCTTTGCGCCGAATGTGCGTCAAAAATTTTGACGCACAATCGGCGCAAACCCTGCCCCATATTCATACTTTGATGTCCGACCCCGCGGGCGTCAAAGTTCCACCATGTGCGTCATTTTTTGGAAGGGGGAACCAGCCTTGCGTTAATTATATGCAAGGTAGGCGTTCCCTTCCAAAAAATGACTTTAAGGCCTGTGCCCCATATTTATACTGTGATGTCATTTTGACGCACAGGAGGGGGCAGGCCTTAAAAAACGCACACCAGTCCGCTGCACCGGCTAACGTCATTCAATAAATAAGGCGCCCGCATGGTGCTTTGGAATGGCGTTAGCCGGCGGTGAAATGTTTGACGCACAACTGCGTTGGCCCAGTTGTGCATCAAAAAGTATAAATATGGGCCTTGATGTTCTGGGTTCATCACATGCAGCACTCCAATGCATTTTGGTTCCTAGAAGTGGCCACTTTCATGTTGGCAAGTAGTTAATGCTTGGCCTCAGAGTGTGGTTACCTTTAACTGCTTTGCCGTCAGCAACTAATTGACAAAGCGTTGCCACCTTAAACACAGGAAACAACACGAAACTGTAAGATTCATTTTACATTGGAAGGATGCAGAGCAACTGATTTTAACTGGGCCAAAGGCAGCTTGGACTGTAGTCTTGGAGATGCCGGGGTGGAGATAGATAGTTATTTGTCCACCAGATTTAGAAGTTTGAGCTGGGAACAAAAGCTTGCAGGCCATCTGCTGTGCCAGTTCTTTTTTTTTTTTTTTTGATTGAATAACTGGAAAAGCTTTCAGCTCTCTCTCTAAGCATAAACTGTGGGCAGGGCCGTCTCAGGTGGAAGGCAGCCATGTCTCTTTTTCACAGCCCGTGGACTTATTGGGGACGGGGGTTGTGTCACTCAAAATCAGAACAGAACTCTTTCTTCGTGAGGCATCTAATACTGCAAAACCATTAGGTGGCGACAAATACTGTGTTTTACCTTCCCCAGTCCACTTCTTTCCTTTATTCCGTATTGCAATTTGGATGGGAAACCAATAACAGCACTGCAAACGTTTTGGTTTCAACCCTCAAAAAAGCTCGTGACAAGCCTGCCTGTGGGGACAGTAAATAATAGCTTTCTATTCGGAATACGTTTGGTAAATGTTTAATTCAAATGCTTTTTGTCTTCAAATGTCTGTATTCGCCCTGTTTCTTAACAGGGGAGAAGAACAAAGAAATACGTGCCTTCTTGCATTTGTAATTACATTTGTAGCAAGGCCACATTGTGCTTTCGTCCATCATTAACTCATGACTCATGTCCAATGACAATCAAACTGTCCAAAGATTCGACTGCTGTCAAAGGCCACGTCAGTATGTTATTTTTTAGGAGACATGGGGCATTTCGTGATTCCATTTAGATGGTTATTCAACTTTCCTGGTTCCTGGCATCCCCTCTATCTCGGGGAGAGCTAAGGGGACTTAATAATTTGAGAAGCAGATTCACAAAGTTGTACCAAGGTGACCTTTGGCGGCCAACATCCCGAACAATGACTCCGGGTTTCGTTAACCACAACTTTGTTCTTCTGTGCCTTAACCACGCATATGCTGAAGAACTCACATCCGTTTATTAAGGCACAGAAGAAGGGAGTCGGCTTCTGAGGAGGACGCGGTCAGGTAAGTGGGTCTGGGGCCGTTTTATGTGCGGGGGTGGGAGGTAGGGGTATTTTTAGTTTTTAGGGGTGTGTTGGGGAGTCAGGGTAGTTTATGTTTTAAGGGGTGGGGGTCACGGTAGCTTCAGGAGCGGGGGTGGGGGGTCGTGGTATTTTTTGTTTTTAGGGGTGGGGGTCAGGATATTTTTTGTTTTTAGGGGCGGGGTATTTTAGGTTTTGGAGGAGGGAGGTTGCGGTAGTTTTAGGGGTGGGGTGTCGGGGTAGTTAGGTTTTAGGGGGTGGGCTGTCGCTGTAGTTTTAGGGGTGGGGGTACTTTTAGTTGTTAGGGGAGGGGGTGGAGGGTCAGGTAGTTTAGGTTTTGGGGGGGTTGCAGTAGTTTTAGGGGTGGGGGTTGGGGTATTTTTAGTTTTTAGGGGTAGTTTTAGGGGCGGGGTGGGGGTGCGGGGTAGTTTAGGTTTTAGGGGGATGGGGGGCTGCAGTAATTTTAGGGGTGGAGTGGGGGGTTGGGGTATTTTTCGTTTTTAGGGGGTGGAGGGTCTCAGCAGTTTTAGGGGCGGGGTTAGTTTAAGTTTTAGGGTGGGGGCTGGGGTAGTGGGGTAGGGGTAGAATTGTATTTAGGGGTAGGGTTTGTGGTATGATTGTTTTAGGGGTGAGGGGTTGGGGTCGCACGCTGGAACCACGCATGCCATTCCACACATGCCTTTACCAGGAATGCCTTTACAATGAAAAATCGTTGATAAGGCATTCGTGGTAAAGGCATTCATGGTAACAACACGGTCGTTGTTCCGACTGCGTTGTTTAGGCATGAGTAGTCCCAGCATTTGTGATTCTGACGTATATTCACCTTTGGCCACTTGTTTTTTGTACTCTCATTTCATATAGCGAGGTAGGTATTTGCAAACAAACAGCTCTGCCATATGATACTGTCCCTACAAGGGTGGCACATTACGACACTTAATTTGCTTTTTCTTGACACATAATTTAGTCAGCCCTGCCACCTAATTTGATCCTCCCTACCAGGGTCACTGCTCATACCTCATAAATGAAGCATACTGTATGTGGAGTAGCTAATGAAAATATAACAATTTTCTTCGCATTGAGATTCAGATACATTACACCACATAGTATGAAACCTTAAGACTTGTTTTCTGCCGCAAAGTCTGAGAGTCACTGCTACCAATTCCACACCTAACACCACTTAAAATGATGCAACAAATGCAGTGTCAGCTTAGCTGAGGTTTAAATAGCAAATCCTTGAGTCTCAACACGTCTAAACATACTGAAATTGTTCCTCATTCATGTTTGTTTTTGATCAAATATGTATTTTAAAAAATAGGCTTAGATGAGTTCCTTCTTACTGTTTTAATGGAAATAACCTATGAACACTTTTGACATGTTTGCCTTCTTATTCGGGTACTTAGCCCTATTAATAAGTTTAATGTACAATGGCTAATTGCATTGCGCCAGGCCTCCAAGGGATTATTAAGGCCCACGGTGAATAATCCCATTCTCCATATAATTCTATTGCCTCCACAAAGCAACACTAATCTCCTTTTTGTAACGTTGACAATGCTTCTAACATATTTTCTATTAGTTACATTCATATTTCTGTCCTTCATTGCGGTTTAATAAAGCACAGTACTTTTTAACTAGGAAATGACCTATGTAGGTTATATATTTATTAAGAGAGAGGGCTGATTTCAGGAAATCAGTTTAGCAGGCTATGGACAAGAGAAGTCACATTTGAGCTGTGGTTAGGATACTGAAACACTTGAATCCACAGAGCACACAATTTTCAATAAAGGTGATCTTAATTCACTCTTGGCAACTCAGCTTGAGTTGTTATGAATTCCTCGGACAAACTGTGAGGAGCTGTATGAACAAAATAACTAAAAACAAAGTGCAAGGAAATGAGGGATTTGTAAGCTCACAACAAATTTAAGTGTATCTAGAAATAGTTTAATCAGAAAAGGACAAAAAGTCTTGGAGAAAATCAGAAAAGAGTTCAATATGCAAGACAAAAAGAAAAAAGTATACAATTAACAGTTTGAATGGTGCTTTTCTTTGAAGGTGAAATAGATAATGAGAAAATAGCCAAAAACCTTTGAAGTTCCTTAGCAGGTCTGTATGGCACCTAGTAATCTCACTTGGCTGAGTGGTAGTCATTTAAAACTGGTGATAGGCCCAGACCAAAATTTCTACCAGGGTCAGATTGGGAAGGCGAGCAGTTGGGAACTGGGCAATGGGCTAGAACCTTGGGGTCACATGTGGGCCGGTTTTTATCACCTTTAACTGCCCACAGAGCCTCACTGCTAGAAATGGGGTCTCTGGTTGGATGTCAGTTTGCACTCTGTCCAAGCAGGGACCCTCACTGTAGTTAGGGTAAAGATACACACTTGGATAACCCCTACTCACCCCCTTGGTAGCTTGGCACAAGCAGTCAGGCTTATTCCAAAGGCAAAGTGTAAAGTATTTGTACCAACACACACAGTAATTCAGTGAAAACACTATAAAATGGACACCACACAGTTTAGAAAAATAGCCAATATTTGTCTAAATCAAACAAGACCAAACCGACAAAAACTCGAACATACATAAGTAAAGTTATGAATTTTTAAAATAATAGAATCTTACTCCACAGAAAACAATGGAAACGTTGTTGTTACACACAGTACTCGGTTTGCTTAAAAAATAAAGGGGCACGGGCGAGCGTGCTTCGAAAAAGTCAGTGATGCATTGGTTCCTGACTCACAAGTGAGGCAGTGCGTCATTTCTTCTCTGGTCGGGTAGGTGATACGTCATTTTTCTCTCCTGTAAGGGAGCGAAGTGTCCATTTCTGGACCAGGCACCTCAGATTCACACAGGATCATGTTGATGTCCAGCAATGATGCATGCAAAATCATGCCGCACGGTGATGGAAAACCGTGCTGTGTGGGGTTTGTGTTGTTTTCAGCAGCCGCAAGCGGGTGTTGCGTCGTTTCTCCAGTCACGATGCAGGTGATGCATCGATTTCCGAGCTGTGATGCAGGTGGTGCAATGATTCTTCATCCACGATGCAGGTGGTGCATCGTTTTTACAGCTGCGTTGCAGGTGGTGCATCAACATTTTACCCACACTACTCCTGTGCATGGATTTCCACAATGGTTCTACCAGCTTCACCTTTCAAGGGCCCAGGGACTGGATAGGGCACCACTTGGCAGGGTAGGAGTCTCAGCAGAGAGTCCAGGTGCTGGCAGAGGAAGTCTTTGATGGCCCTGAGACTTCAAAACAGGAGGCAAGCTCAGTGCAAGCCCTTGGAGAGACTTCACAAGCAGGAATATACCACAAAGTCTAGCCTTTGTCCTCTTTCAGGCAGAAGCAGCAACTGCAGGCCAACTCAGCAAAGCGCAGTCACAGGTAAAGGGGCAGTACTCCTCCTCCTCCAGCTCTTTAGCTCTTCTCCTTGGTAGAGGGTCCCCTTGGTCCCAGAAGTAACATGAAGATCTGGGGTTTTGGGTCCACTACTTATACCCCTTTCCGCCTTTGAAGGAAAGTCTCTGTCATTCACAAGATCCTGCCTTGCCCAGGCCTGGCTCCGGACTCACACCAGAGGGTTGGAGACTGCATTATGTGAGGGCAGGCACAGCCCTTTCAGGTGTAAGTGACCACTCCTCCCTCCACTCTAGCCCAGATGACCCATCAGGATATGCAGGCTGCACCCCAGCTCTCTTTGTGTCACTGTCTAGTGGAGATTCACAAACAGCCCAACTGTCCGTCTGACCTAGACAGGGAATACACAAGCAGGCAGAGTCACAAAATGGTTTAAGCAAGAAAATGCCCACTTTCTAAAAGTGGCATTTTCAAAATGACAGTTCAAAAACCAACTTTACCAAAAGTAGTATTTTTAAATTGTGCGTGGAGAGACACCAAATTCCAAGTCTCTATCTGCTCCCAAAGGGAAACTGCACTTAAAAGTTATTTAAAGGCAGCCCCTATGTTAACCTATGAGAGAGATAGGCCTTGCAGCAGTGAAAACCTAATTTAGCAATAATTCACTGCTGGAACATGTAAACACATTAGTACATGTCCCACCTTTAACATACACTGCACCCTACCCATGGGGCCACCTAGACCCTATCTTAGTGGTGCCATACATGCACAAACAGGGAAGGTTTGGGCCTGGCAAGTGGGTACATTTGCCAGGTCAAATTGGCAGTTTAAACTGTACACCCAGACAATGCAGTGGCAGGTCTGAGACATGTTTACAGGACTACTCATGTGGGTGGCACAATCAATGCTGCAGGCCAACTAGTAGCATTTCATTTACAGGTCCTTGGCATCTCAAGTGCACTTTACTAGGGACTTACTAGTAAATCAAATATGCCAATCATGGAAAAGCCATTTACCAGAACAGTTTATACAGAGAGCATGTGCACTTTAGCACTGGTTAGCAGTGGTAAAGTGCTTAGAGTGCTAAAGCCAACAAAAACTGGTCAGAACAAATAAGAGGAAGGAGGCAAAAAGTTTGAGGATGCCCCTGCAAAAAGGGCCAGGTCCAACACATGCCCCCAGCAGCCTACAGTCAGGGGAGGCCAATCAATATCTTGATGGACTTCCCTAATTGGGGCGATAGAACATGGACCCTGGCCTGCAACAGCAGCCGCATGTTCCAGTTCTACACCTTCCTGAATCTAGTTGGATCTCACTGTTCATATTCTCAGGGCCCACTAAGCTAACCCATGGGGGACCCCTTTCCTCACCTGCAGATACCATCTGTGCAACACTTAACCTTACTTTGCCCACAGATGTATCCCAAAGGGCAGACAGTACCACCATGGCCAACACAGTGGTGTGGCCCACTCCACCACCGGGGTGTGACTCCTGTCCCCCCAGGGGCAACTCTGCCCACCACAACAGCAAGTCACAGTGGCACAGACAGCTGTCAGGGACGAGAGCCAGGATCCAGGCCTTTCAGGGATCTTTAACCGCTGTGACTTTGGTGAGTGGGGACAGTAGCCCCAGGTGCTTGGCACCCTTTGCCCACTCTCCCTTCCACCAAGTCAGGGATGGCAGCCTGTCACTGGTCCTCCCCTCTTGGGCTCTGCACTCACTCCCAAGAAGTGCTACCCCCAGGGTCCAGAATTCTAATGGTGCATGTAGAAGCAGTCCTGCACAATTCTCTCACCAGTGCGGGGATGTTAACCTGCAACTGGTCTTCCAACCAGGGGTCTGTACCCTCAGGTTGGACCGGGGTCAAGGGTGAGTCTTCCCTCCCCCTACCTTTCCTTCTGGGGTTCTGCACCCCACCACTAAGAGTGGCCCCCCAGAATCCAAAATTGTCAGAGTGCTTGTGGAAGCAGTCCTGCACAATTCTCCCACCAGTGCAGGGATGGCACCATGACACTGGTCCCCCAGCCCAGGGCCTGTACCCTGGGGCTGGACCGGGGTCACGAGCCTCTTTCTCTGCTGTCCCCACTTCCAGAGTTCTGCATCCCCCATCATGGAGAGTACCACTAGAAGTCACACCGGGATGAGGGGTGATTGGGAAAACTGCCTCCCCTCAGGCCAGAGCTTACCCCCTGCACCTGACCATCCAGCATAGGGCTTGTACACTCAGACTGGACCACTGCCCTGCAATCTGGGACTTCCTGGAGAACACACCTACCCCCCACAAGGGAAACACCTTCCCTAAGGGCTGCACTAGAGTCTGGCTGGCCCCGGTCTCCTGACCTCTGGCCACCTGGCAGAGCCTGGATCCCCCAGCCCAGAAATGGTATCACCAAGGTAATTCCTGGGGGGGGGGGCTCTGACCTCAGAGCTGACCCCTGACCCTCCAGGTTCCCCACTGGGTCCCTCAACCCCCTCTCAAACCTCTGTCCGGAATCCTGCACCACCACTAGGAATAGTACTGCCAGACACCAGAACTTGTGGGATGCTGGTGACCACCATTCCCCCAAGTTCTCCTGACACTATGGGGTCCCCCTCAGCAGATGGCCCTACGGTACAGGCTAGGCTCCCCTCCTGGTGTTCTCTCATGGGACCCTCCAGGCTCTGGGACTGGGTCTCAGGCATCCTGGGATTCAGCCCACCCCATTCCCTCTCCTCTGAGACTGGACATGGGATCCCTCACCCATCCCACTACACTGGGACCTACCTGGGACACTGCAAGCCTTTCCAACCTCACCTGTTTGGGAAATACTTAGACCACTCCCTTCAGGAGCACCCCAAATGCCTCTTCAGACCCTCTGGTACTCACCCCAAGGTCTGCCTCCAGTGCAAGTTCTCTAAGGGCAGGGAACTCACACTACACCTGGTGTTGGTGTAGCTCTGGAAACCAAGGACTGGACATATGCTCTCCAGCAATCACATCGCACAACCCCTCACATGTGTTAACCAAACTACCCTCCACCTCACCATCCGTTGCCTAGGCCCTCAAAAAGTACCCCGCATCACCCTCCTCAGTCTGGTGAGACAGAATTCGACTGTCCCTGACACTCAACCCACACTCTTCTGGGGTGACTCCACACTCCACAACCAGTATCTGTACATGGGGGAAACTCTTCTCCCTGTCACTTTCGCTTAGAGCAAGTAGAGTGTCCCTCCCACCACACGGAATATGACCCCCATGGCAGTTCCTCAATCCACCTCAGGGACCCTGCGCACCACTGAAGCTACCTCCTACCACTGAACCTCCTGGGGTATGTCATGCCCCTCCTTCAAGTTGGGCACCAAGGGCCAGATGTAGAAAGGGATTTACGCATCGCAAACAGTGAAAATCGCTGTTTGCGATGGGCAAAATCTACATCGCGATGCCCATTCCCATTCCCATTTTGCGAGTCGCTAACCTGGTTACCGACTCGCAACATGGGACTGTTCCACTTCCTATTTGCGAGTCGCAGCGCAATGCAGGATTGCTTTGTGACCGCGAACGCGGTCGCAAAGAAATCGCAGTTACCACCAGTGTCACACTGGTGGTAACCCATTCGCAAAAGGGAAGGGGTCCCCATGGGACCCCTTCCCTTTTGTGAATGGCCTTGAAAACATTTTTTCAGAGCAGGCAGTGGTCCTATGGACCACTGCCTGCTCTGAAAATATGAAACTGACACGTTTCATTTTTTCATTTTGTAATGCATCTCGTTTTCCTTTAAGGAAAACGGGCTGCATTACAAAAAACAAAACTGCTTTATTTAAAAGCAGTCACAGACATGGTGGTCTGCTGTCTCCAGCAGGCCACCTTCCCTGTGAGTGCTGCGACTCGCAAGGGGGTCGCAAATTGCGACCCACCTCATTAATATTAATGAGGTGAGCCTTTGCGACCCCCTTGCAACTCGCAGATGGTGTCAGGGACACCATCCTGCATTGTGACTCGCAATTTGCGAGTCGCAATGCAGGATTTTCCTACATCTGGCCCCAAGTCTCTGGACATGTGCACTACTACAGTACTGGACATAAGACTTTTGCTGCCACCATCTGAACTGGACTCAGCCCTCATGACTTCCAGCTTCAGCTCTTCACAGCTCAGTTCATGAGCTCCCAACATTTATTTTTCCTGGGCTAAGGCTCTTTCAGCCTCAAGCCTCTCAAGCTGTCCATCTAGCTCTCTCAGGCTCTGCTCACAAGCTAGACTCCATTGCTCTCTCTCTTGTTCCCTCTCAGGGCCATTGCCCTCCTCATCAGAGTAGTCCTCCTCAGAATCATCCGGTATAGTTGCTTCCCAGCGTTTTATCTCACACTGAAAGAGGGCTGTTTCAAGAACCCACCTTTGGGACCTTCTCTTCATTGCCAGCCGCCTCTCCTTGCAGAAAACGTTTAGTTCCATCATTGAATAGATCTCCAGGTGCCAGAAGTTGACTTCTATTCTGCAAATGCCTCACAGGTGCAACCAAAAACCAGAGTCCAAAAAGTCACAGTACCTCTCGGAGGACACTAGAGCGCATAAAAAGGAAAAAACAGTATGAGGTCACGTAATGGTCTGCATTGAAAACAGTAGAGTGCACTTAATTACTGTATGTCAAATACAAATGCAAGTTCAATCCCAACCTCTGATCATCAGTGTTAGAATTTGGGTCTCTTGTAGGAAGTCAGTTTGCACTCTGTCCAAGCAGGGACTCTCACTCTAGTCAGGGTAAAGGAGACACACACTTGGATAAGCCCTGCTCACCCCCTTGGTAGCTTGACACAGGCAGTTAGGCTTATCCCAAAGGCAAAGTGTAAAGTATTTTTACCAACACACACAGTATTACAGCGGAAACATTACAAAATGGACACCACAATAGTTTAGAAAAATAGACAATATTTATCTAAATCAAACAAGACCAAAACAACAAAAATCCAACATACACAAGTAAAGTTATTAATTTTTAAAATAATAGAATCTTACTCCACAGAAAACAATGGAAACATTGTTGTTCCACAAAGTACCTGGTTTGAATCAAAAATAAAGCTGCTTGGACGAGCGTGCATCGAAAAAGTCAGCGATGTGTCGATTCATAACTTGCAAGTGAGGCCGTGTGTTGTTTCTTCTCCGGTCGGGTAGGTGATGCATCTCCTGCAAGAGAGAGAAGTGTTGATTTCCGGAAGGGGCACCTTGGACCCACGCAGGTTTATGTTGATTTTGATGCCCAGCGATGATGTATGCAAAATAAGTCCGCACAGTGATGGAAAACTGTGCTGCGTGTGGTTTACATCATTTTCAGCAGCCGCAAGCAGATGTTGCATCGCTTCTGTAGCCGCGATGCCGGTGATGTGTCGATTTACCAGCCGCGATGCAGGTGGTGTGTCGATTTTTCAGCTGCGATGCAGGTGGTGCATCGTTTTTACAGCCTCCTTGTAGGTGGTGCATCCGAATTTTCCTCACATGGCTCCTGTGCGTGGATTTCCACCTAGTTTCTTCCAGCTTCACCTTTAAAGGGCCCACGGACTGGATAGGGCACCACTTGGCAGGGGAGGAGTCTCAGCAGAGAGTCCATGTGCTGGCAGAGGAAGTCTTTGATAGCCCTGAGATTTGGAAACAGGAGGCAAGCTCAGTGCAACCCCTTGGAGACACTTCACAAGCTGGAATATACCACACAGTCCAGTCTTTGTCCTCTTTGAGGGAGAAGCAGCAACTGCAGGCCAACCCAGCAAAGCACAGTGTCACAGGGTCCTTTCCTAGGGATCTGCACGTCGCTGGACAAAAGGCCCACCTCCCAGTGTCATTAACTCAAAAAGCTATTATAGCACAGAGTTATGATGAACCCAGTCAGGGGGAAGAGAATTAGGGAAGGGAACAGCAGGGAGAGAGATCTGAAAAGTAAAGGTTAGAACAAATATGCATTTACTCATTTGTAGACTCTTGACTAAATGCGTCTCTGAGATATCAGGTGGAGATCTCTCCTGAAATGAGGGCAACGCCCCTTCTTTGAAACATGGAACAAAAGTAAAACATGACGTCAGAATCAAGAGATGGCAAGAACTTTGAACTATGATGATACACAGAATATCAATCCTGTAACATCTATGTATTCGCAACATAAACCTTTGATCATGACTTAGAAAATCTCAAAGAATTAAATATGCTTTTCACATCTTAAGCTTTTCAAAGAATAATGAAAACTATGATTTGCTTATCTCCAGAAATACTTTCACATTCACAACAATAAATGGCAAAAGGTTTTACTCATTGAACTTAAAGCGCTTTACTTAATAATACCAGGAAGCGCTTTTACTCAAGTAACCTGAATTACTTAGATTGTTATGCCAAGAACATTTTCCTCCTGTGAATTGAAGTGTTTACATCTGTGAACTGAAGCGCCTGAATTATCATGCCAAAAACGCTTTACATCTAGGAACTGAAGCTCCTGAATTACCATGCCACGAGCGCTTTACATCTAAGAACTGAAGCACCTAAATTGTCGTACAAAGAGCGCTTTACATCTGTGAACGGAAACACCTTGCATTACTGTGCACAAAAGCGCGTTACATCTGTGAACTGAAACGCTTTGAATTACTGTGCCAAAAGAGCGCTTTACATCTGTGAACGGAAACACCTTGAATTACTGTGCACAAAAGCGCATTACATCTGTGAACTGAAACGCTTTGAATTACTGTGCCAAAAGAGCGCTTTACATCTGTGAACAGAAATGCCTTGAATTGTTGTGCACAAAAGCGCTTTACATCTGTGAACTGAAATGCTTCAAATTACGGTGCCAAAAGAGCGCTTTACATCTGTGAACGGAAACACCTTGAATTACTGTGCACAAAAGCGCGTTACATCTGTGAACTGAAACGCTTTAAATTACTGTGCCAAAAGAACGCTTTACATCTGTGAACGGAAACACATTGAATTACTGTGCACAAAAGTGCATTACATATGTGAACTGAAACGCTTTGAATTACTGTGCCAAAAGAGCGCTTTACATCTGTGAACGGAAATGCCTTGAATTGTTATGCACAAAAGCGCTTTACATCTGTGAACTGAAATGCTTCAAATTACGGTGCCAAAAGAGCGCTTTACATCTGTGAACGGAAACACCTTGAATTACTGTGCACAAAAGCGCGTTACATCTGTGAACTGAAACGCTTTAAATTACTGTGCCAAAAGAACGCTTTACATCTGTGAACGGAAACACATTGAATTACTGTGCACAAAAGTGCATTACATATGTGAACTGAAACGCTTTGAAGTATAGTTCCAAAAGAGCGCTTTACATCTGTGAACGGAAACACCTTGAATTACTGTGCACAAACGTGTTATATCTGTGAACTGAAACGCTTTGAATTACTGTGCCAAAAGAGCGCTTTACCTCTTGGAAGTAATAACTTCCTCCAAACTTGGATTCAGCAAGGCCTTACCGCTACGAGTACGACCTACTTGTTTTTGAATGCACCATGGACTTTAATTAGACAACTCAGGAACTCTGCTCTTCTCCAGAGAAACCCCCAAGAGGTCTGGCTGCATCGAAGTCTTCAAAATAGTGAGCAACGTGCTTGGGTGTGGCTGGGCATTTATAGGCCTGCCACACCCCAAGATGGCTGCTGCCTCTAAAAACATGTGAGTTGTAGTCCCTTCATAGAATAGCATTGATAAGTGCATCTTGTCCACCAATGCCCTGAACCTGCAGCTCTATGAGTTTTGCCACAGGGCAGATGACGCTGATGATCACCTTTGGAACAAGAGGGGATGACAAGTGGTGTGCATAAAGCGCCGCAGAGTCGCGCAGCGGAATTTCCGGCAAGACCTGGACCGCACCTGGCCTTATTCCTGACACACCGTCACAGGCAAAGGGGCAGTACTCCTCCTCCAGCTCTTCAGCTCTTCTCCTTGGCAGAGGTTCCTCTTGGTTCCAGAAGTAACATGAAAATCAGGGGTTTTGGGTGCACTACTTATACCCCTTTCTGTCTTTGAAGTAGGCAAACTTTAAAGGAAAGTCTCTGTTGTTCACAAGATCCTGCCTTGCCCAGGCCTGGCTCCAGAATCACACCAGGGGGTTGGGGACTGCATTATGTGAGGGCAGGCACAGTCCTTTCAGGTGTAAGTGACCACTCCTCCCTCCACTCTAGTTCTGAAGGCCCATCAGGATATGCTATCAACACCCCAGCTCCCTCTGTGTCACTGTCTAGTGGAGATTCACAAACAGCCCAACTGTCAGTCTGACCCAGACAGGGAATACACAAGCAGGCAGAGTCACAGAATTGTTTAAGCAAGAAAATGCCCACTTTCTAAAGGTGGCATTTTCAAACTGGTAATTCAAACCAACTTTACCAAAAGTTGTTTCTTTGAATTGTGAGTTCAGGGACACCAAACAACATTTATCCATCTGCTCCAAAGGTAAATTGCACTCAAAAGTTATTTAAAGGCAGACCCCATGTTAACCCTTGAGAGAGATGGGCCTTGAACCAATGAAAAATGAATTTAGCAGTATTTCACTGTTAAGAAATGTAAAAAACATCAGTACATGTCCCACCTTTAGCATACACTGCACCCTGTCCACGGGGTTTCCTAGGGCCTTCCTTAGGGGTGCATACATGTACAAAAAGGGAAGGTTTGGGCCTGGCAAGTGGGTACATCTGCCAGGTCGAATTGGCAGTTTAAAACTGCACACACAGACACTGCAGTGGCAGGTCTGAACCATGTTTACAGGGCTACTCATGTGGGTGGCACAACCAGTGCTGCAGGCCCACTAGTGGCATTGATTTACAGGCCCTCTAGTGCACTTTACTAGGGACTTACTAGTAAATCAAATATGCCAATCATGGAAAAGCCAATCACCAGTACAGTTAATACAGACAGCATATGCACTTTAGCGCTGGTTACCATGGTAAAGTGCCCAGAGTCCTAAAGCCAACAAAAATTAGTTAGATAAAATAGGAGGAAGGAGGCAAACAGTTTGGTTATGACCATGCAAAAAGGGCCAGGTCCAACACTTACAGTTTGGCAGGCCCAGACTAGTTCATGCCTCCTCCCACCTGAGGAGTCAGCCTGGGGGCCAGGTATTACTCACACCCTTGGGCTATTCTTACCTTGGTTGGGAGTGCAGAGGAGGGGAAGGGCATGTGCCTTTTCTGGGCCCAGCAGCAGTTGTTCCCCTGACGCCTCCCTGCTGGCACACTAAATTTTGCCCATTGTCAGCAGGGGAGGAGGGAATCACTGGGGGCAGATGTTGTCTCCTCGGTCCAGTGTCTTTTAGGCCCTGGTGGAGGGGTGTTGTGCTTTTGTGCATAGGCCTCACTGTAAGCCCTTCTTTCCCAGACAGAAAAATAGAGAGGTTGTAAACTACTTTAGAGTAAAGGAATTTGATCTTGTGCAATGTAACTAGTCCTCCTGTAAATCACTCCAATGCCTTTGGGCCGCGTTCATGTTAAATAAAACAACACAACAAAATATAAATGGCCAGATTCTGCAAAGGTCCAAACTATAATAAATAAGAAGGACTCTTTATATAAAAAAACATCTGTATTCCTTTTTAAAGTGGCTTTTCTAGCTCTGTCTAGGTTTAATTTACCTTTAACAAAACATTTTAATGTGATTTTGCCTTACGTTTGATTTAAAAGTATGTAATGATCAGAGTTCAAAAGGCCAGCTTTGGGTGATTTTCTACATTTTTGTACCAACTAGGACATTAAAATACCTGTCATGCTGTGAAGAAAAACAGCCAGATGGGAACCCTAGCCAGATATGTGTTTGTGGCTGTTTTATTTCACCTCTCCAGCCTGGCCAAACTACACTGCTTCTAGTTTTCACCAATTTTACATTTTCATAAGCTTTCAAATGCTTAATTTAACAAAATTTCTCAAAAAATTAGTCTGATGAAATTAAGCAAATGGCGATCAATTAAAGGAAGGATCCGGGAATGTGGGCCAAGTTTTTTTTAAAGTGCCCATCCCTAGTTGTGATCCCAATCCGACCCTGATTTCTTTCTACCTTCACACCTAGAGGTATTTTAGGGGCAAAAACCTCAATATGGATCAACATGGAGGCTGCTTAAAGCACAGATCCAGGGTGTCATATATGAGATATGGAAGCTCTTAAAGAATGCTGGTCATCCTAATAGTAAAAGGTCCAAGGGTGACAAGGGAGTCAATTGAGACTGTCTAGTGAGCACTTACTGTCAGATTGTAAGTATGTGGTCTGGGAAAAAATATCATATTCAGGCCCATATTTATACTTTTTGACGCAAAACTGCAACGATGCAGTTTTGCATCAAAAATATTACCGCCGGCTAACGCCATTTCTGTTGGCGGTGCGGACGTCAAATTTATACTTTGACGCACGGCGGCGCAAACCATAGGTGTGAGTCATTTTCTTTGACGCACACCGCAGCATCACGTCGTAAAGGAAAATGTCATTAAAACGGCGAAAATGACTGTGAGACAATTTACGACACTGCAAACCGGATATGCGGCATTTTTTGATGCAATAGCGTCAAAATTCACCGCAAACACAGCCATTTCAGCAGAGAAGAGCCAAAATGGATCCCAGGTGCCTGTACAGACCCCAGGAAGATGACAACAGACCAGGAACCAGCAAGGAGGACCCACACAAGACCCACAACAGGGAGAAAAAGAAAAGAAAGTGTTGCTTCAGTGCAGAGGAGCAGGAAATTTTGGTTAAGAGGTGACGGAACACCAGCACCAACTTTTTGTTACCTCAAAGTTGCCAATCAGTAGGAGAGACTGAGCACAAAATTAGGGGACACCCTATAACCCTCTCCTGCCCAGGGTAAATACAACATAACAAGGCAAAAAATGGCAGGTAGGGACAAATTTGATACTAAGTTATCAGAACAGCCATTAATTCTGTTACTTCTCAGTTAATTTCTTTTCCATATTTCTTTTAAAAAATAATTTAATATTGCAAAAAGGATCTACGGTGATATACTACAAGACTAAAAAACAATTTGCAGAAATACGTGTACACAGGACTTAAAACATATTAGAACAATACGTATACACAGAATGTTACTCACAATACATAAATTACAGATACAATTTTTAACAATATATACAGAGGAAGAGAAAAAAACAATCTTGAGGTGGTGCCCTATGTATTAGAAATGTGGTCACTATTATGTCACTCCACATGTGATCCAGTGTTATTTGCTAAGGCACTGGGCTTCTCGTGCACTTAACTATCACTTCCTTGTGTATTTCTTTCACACAAGCGTGATATCGTGCATCTCAAATTTTTCAATATAATCCGTTAATTAACAAGCCCAATGTACTTGCAATACAAAGAGGTCAACGCGTTTCGGCCAACTTATTTATGGCCTCATCAGGACTGGAGAAGGGCAATCATAGTTCTAAAAAACAATCAAACAGACCTATATCAGGAACACATTTATATATACATTAAATCAACAATTAAAGGTGTATATTTGCATGCCAACAGAAAATTCAATATTATATAAAGCTTTAGTAAAGAGAGTATTAGCTCCATTTTTAAAAAACTCTAAATTACCTCCTTTGTAAACAAACTAATAATAACTTTATCTCTTACTATAACAACCTCCTATAAACTTTTTAAAGTTGTTAAAATTAATTTTCCAAATGTCAATTCTATTAGTATTAAAAACAACTCCTCTCTTTACCTTAATTCTGGAAGAAGAATGGAAAAACCCATCCTATCCAGTAATCTTAAGCAAGCAAACGCGGTTGTTATTTCACATTACATCAACGCGGCTTATATCGGCTCCCTGATAGGGAAACAAAACTTCAGATCAGTACCAAGCCGGGCTTAATTACAGGTTGACGGCTCGGTCTGTTGAGAAAAGCTCATCAGCAAAAATCTATAAAAGTAGTTACCGTTTGGCCGTGTACGGCGTGTTCTCACTATTCCTGTCACATCCGTCAAGTTGGATTCTAAGCGAGTCTTCCGTGTGAAAGACGTTGCTAGGCGACGTCACGCGCTCCAGACGCGCTGACGTCTAAAATAGCATTGCCAATCGTTCTTCAAACCCGGTAGCCTAGCAACTTGCCGAATGTTGAATACTAAGCGTGTCTTCCGCGTGTAAGACGTTGCTAGGCGACGTCACACGCTCCAGACGCGCTGACGTCTAAAATAGCATTGCCAATCGTTCTTCGAACCAGGTAGCCTAGCAACTTGCCGAACCAAGTACTGACCCGCTACATTAGCGGCGGCCATCTTAAAATAGGCAGACCCTGTGCTTTTATCATTCTGAAAGGGAGTGTTTAGCTACTACATTTTGCACAGACACCTGAATGCCGAAAAACAATGTTTAAAATATTCAAAATATATTTTAAATATATCTAGAGCATTACAAAAACCAGACCAGCTGAGATGGTACTATTCAAAAACCTGTCTCTACCTCACTCGTTTGTTGCAATTGACATCCCTCTGTTTGAAAACACTGGCTTACTACTATTGTTAATTCTTCCATCTTAAGATGCTTGCATATTCAAAAAAGCTCCAAACAAATACTCTTAAATCAAGTCTCCTTACTCCTTTAGGTAGTGTTATAGAAACATAATCAAAGATGTACAATCAACATTATATGCTTTGTCTTCAGGGCTACATGTACAAACTATATATATATCATTTCGGTACCACCTACTTTATTTATTGCTCTATGGATTACTGGTCATAGTCCATTGTAGTTGTATACATGCAACCCAATCTGAGGGGTTTCTTAAAGTGAATATAAAGTCTCACTTAATTAAGGCCCACATTTCATCATCATCATTTAGTCCAGTTCTAGCTGTATGGAATCTCTCAATAAATCTTGCTTCCATCCTTTGTAATTTCTTTGTAGTAGTTAATCCATCCGGTTTGGGTTGTATTGCCACTAGTACTGTCCACCATATATCTTCAGCTGTGTGCTCACAGTCCTGAAAATGCTCGACTAATGGGGCTTTCCCGCATGGGCACATGATGCAATAGATCACATTTTTGGTGTTGCAATTAGTAAAATCGTTTTGTACATGTGTTCTGCCACTTATTTTAACCTCTTTAGTATCCCCAGCCATGCGGGAAAGCGTACATTGGACAGACTACACAACTAATAAAAACCAGGATCCTTCAACATCGTTCTAGGATTAAGGGCCAGATGTAGCAACTGACGAATTTGCGAGTTGCAAAGTGCGAGTCCATGCGACTCGCAATTTGCAACTCGCAAATTCGTATGCAGTACGGTGTCTCAGACACCGACTGCAACTCGCTATGGGGTCGCAATGACCCACCTCATGAATATTCATGAGGTGGGTCGCAAATTGAGGCCCCATAGCGAGTATAGGCACTCGCTAACATGGAGGCCTGCTGACGTCAGCAGACCTCCATGTTCGTGACCTGCTTTTAAATAAAGCAGTTTTTTTTTTTTTAAGTGTAGCTCGTTTTTCTTACAGGAAAACGAGCTGCACTTAAAAAAAAAAACGAAACCTTTAGTTTTGGTATTTTTTCAGGGCAGGGAGTGGTCCCTTGGACCACTCCCTGCCCTGAAAAATTATTTTTGGGTCTAGTCACAAACTGGAAGGGGTCCCATGGGGACCCCTTCCAATTTGCGAGTGGGTTACCATCCACTTGAAGTGGATGGTAACTGCGATGCCATTTGCGACCGTGTACGCGGTCGCAAATCGTATTGCATCCCACTGCGAGTCGCAAATAGGAAGGGAACACCCCTTCCTATTTGCGAGTCGGAAATGCATATTGCGAGTTGGTACCGACTCGCAATGTGCATTTCTGCATAGCAAAGAGGCATTTGCACCTCGCAAACGGCGATTTTCGCCGTTTGCGACGTGCAAATACTTTGCTACATCTGGCCCTAAATGTGGAGTTTAAGGAGCCCCATTAGTCGAGTATTTTCAGGACTGTGGGCACACAGCTGAAGATATATGGTGGACAGTACTAGTGGCAATACAACCCAAACCGGATGGATTAACTACTACAAAGAAATTACAAAGGATGGAAGCAAGATTTATTGAGAGATTCCATACAGCTAGAACTGGACTAAATGATGATGATGAAATGTGGGCCTTAATTAAGTGAGACTTTATATTCACTTTAAGAAACCCCTCAGATTGGGTTGCATGTATACAACTACAATGGACTATGACCAGTAATCCATAGAGCAATAAATAAAGTAGGTGGTACCGAAATGATATATATATAGGTTGTACATGTAACCCTGAAGACAAAGCATATAATGTTGATTGTACATCTTTGATTATGTTTCTATAACACTACCTAAAGGAGTAAGGAGACTTGATTTAAGAGTATTTGTTTGGAGCTTTTTTGAATATGCAAGCATCTTAAGATGGAAGAATTAACAATAGTAGTAAGCCAGTGTTTTCAAACAGAGGGATGTCAATTGCAACAAACGAGTGAGGTAGAGACAGGTTTTTGAATAGTACCATCTCAGCTGGTCTGGTTTTTGTAATGCTCTAGATATATTTAAAATATATTTTGAATATTTTAAACATTGTTTTTCGGCATTCAGGTGTCTGTGCAAAATGTAGTAGCTAAACACTCCCTTTCAGAATGATAAAAGCACAGGGTCTGCCTATTTTAAGATGGCCGCCGCTAATGCAGCGGGTCAGTACTTGGTTCGGCAAGTTGCTAGGCTACCTGGTTCGAAGAACGATTGGCAATGCTATTTTAGACATCAGCGCGTCTGGAGCGCGTGACGTGGCCTAGCAACGTCTTCCATGCGGAAGACACGCTTAGTATTCAACGTTCGGCAAGTTGCTAGGCTACCGGGTTTGAAGAACGATTGGCAATGCTATTTTAGACGTCAGCGCGTCTGGAGCACGTGACGTTGCCTAGCAACGTCTTTCACACGGAAGACTCGCTTAGAATCCAACTTGACGGACGTGACAGGAATAGTGAGAACACGCCGTACACGGCCAAACGGTAACTACTTTTATAGATTTTTGCTGATGAGCTTTTCTCAACAGCTCGAGCCGTCAACCTGTAATTAAGCCCGGCTTGGTACTGATCTGAAGTTTTGTTTCCCTATCAGGGAGCCGATATAAGCCACGTTGATGTAATGTGAAATAACAACCACGTTTGCTTGCTTAAGATTACTGGATAGGATGGGTTTCTCCATTCTTCTTCCAGAATTAAGGTAAAGAGAGGAGTTGTTTTTAATACTAATAGAATTGACATTTGGAAAATTAATTTTAACGACTTAAAAAAGTTTATAGGAGGTTGTTATAGTAAGAGATAAAGTTATTATTAGTTTGTTTACAAAGGAGGTAATTTAAAGTTTTTTAAAAATGGAGCTAATACTCTCTTTACTAAAGCTTTATATAATATTGAATTTTATGTTGGCATGCAAATATACACCTTTAATTGTTGATTTAATGTATATATAAATGTGTTCCTGATATAGGTCTGTTTGATTGTTTTTTAGAACTATGATTGCCCTTCTCAAGTCCTGATGAGGCCATAAATAAGTTGGCCGAAACGCGTTGACCTCTTTGTATTGCAAGTACATTGGGCTTGTTAATTAACGGATTATATTGAAACATTTGAGATGCACAATATCACGCTTGTGTGAAAGAAATACACAAGGAAGTGATAGTTAAGTGCACGAGAAGCCCAGTGCCTTAGCAAATAACAGTGGATCACATGTGGAGTGACATAATAGTGACCACATTTCTAATACATAGGGCACCACCTCAAGATTGGTTTTTTCTCTTCCTCTGTATATATTGTTAAAAATTGTATCTGTAATTTATGTATTGTGAGTAATATTCTGTGTATACGTATTGTTATAATATGTTTTAAGTCCTGTGTACACGTATTTCTGCAAATTGTTTTTTAGTCTTGTAGTATATCACCATAGATCCTTTTTGCAATATTAATTTCTTTTTGAAAATAAATATGGAAAAGAAATTAACTGAGAAGTAACAGAATTAATGGCTGTTCTGATAACTTAGTATCAAATTTGTCCCTACCTGCCATTTTTTGCCTTGTTATATAATCAGTAGGAGAAAGGCAATATGGCAACAAATTGTTGACAAGATTAACAGTGTGGCAGAAGTATGCAGTACAGTCATTGAGTGCAAGAAACGCTGGCATGACTGCAAGCGCAGGACCAAGGAAAATATGGCCAGGAACAGGAAGGCAGCACTGCAGACTGGAGGTGGGAGTCCAGCACCGCAGGAGCCCCTGGACCACATGGAGGAAATGGTGGCAGCCGTCATCCCTGAGGAGATCGTCACAGTGATTCAAGGACAGGACAGCGCAGACCACCAGGAGACAAGGCACAAGCAGGGTAAGACGCATGGGGAATTAAAATGCACTAATGTTAACTGCAACTGGGTGGGGGAATACCTACTACACAATGCATGTAAGTCATCATATACAAGGAGTGGCATGGGTAAAGGGGCACGGCACAGGGGCATGGCCTGTTCAGAGAAAAACTGGGGCACAGAACTACACAACGCTAACAACCTTTCCATGGGGTAATGCTGCCATGCCAACGATGTAGCAAAGGTAAAGCCACGCCAGGTGGGAAGGGCACAACATCAAACTGACATCCCGTCACACGTCAGCCACTATACTCCCTTCATTAACTAGGGCCCAATTAACAACCTCTAGCCACACCGACAACTGGAATGTAACATTGACAACAGTTGCCACTACCACCCCTGCTGTGTGTGCTGGTCAAGTAGCCAATGGCAGTAACGTCCCCATGGATCATACACAACCAAATTAGAGGGTTTAGGATGTCAACATTTACAATCCCCTGAAACAAGACAAATGTTCCAGTCCTGTCAAATGTGAATGCCCATAGTTGCTGCAAACAGCAGCCAATGTCATCAACATTAGGAGGTACAGAGCACTAATGTCATACCCATGCTGCATATGTCAGGGTCCAACCTGTGCCTGGGTCACAATGCAACATCCCAAATGTCATACTGCTCAGACAACAGCATTGAAAGGGAGGACACATGTAACTGGTCACTGAAATACACCTGCACAGTCAGAGGAGGAAATAGGACACTGCTACGGCTATCAGGGCAATCCAATGTACCACACATTCCCCAACATTAGCTGTACACATTGCCAATGCTGGCATCCATATCGTGCCATAACAATGCTATGCATAGTATACGCTTCATTTCAACTACATATAGGTGGATGTGAAAGATCAGAGACTGGGGCAGGTCCAGATTTTTAAGTGTGCTGCTAGTGCCATCAGAGCACCCACAGCCAGTGAAAGGTCTCACCATGAGAATGGAAGTAGGGGGAGGGTTGAGTAGGACAAGAAGGTGTCAATTCACTATTTGGCCAAAACCAACACCTAGAGGATGTGATGCTGACAAGTCCACTAACTGACCACAATACATGTGACATGCAGGTGGGGCATAGGGCTGGGAGAATGCCCATCTGAAAGACTGGATCAATGAACAGGAACCGAGATCACAATGTGAAAATCATCACAAGGCAGGCATGTCACATCACAAATGCCAAAACACACACACACTAATTGTACCCTATTTAATTGCAGAGGACAATGGATCTCCTGCGGATTTGCCTGTTCAGGACTTACCTGATGATATGGATGACGAGCAGACAAACATCAGCCACCAGACCCTCCAAGAGGTCCTTGGAACCCTCCAGACCTTACCTTCAGTCACAAGGAGGAACACAGATACAGCAGCCATCGCAGAGGATCCACCCACCACCCCAATTGTACGACCTGCCAGCTCCAATACAGCTGAGGACTCTGACTACACTGGCACTAGCTTTGAGAGAATTGTGGTGGGAGTACAGCGTGAGCTGGTAAAGGAGGTGCGGGTGGGGATGCAAAATATGGAGCCAGCCTAGAGGGGGTGCGTTCGTGCATGATGTCAACTGAAGAACAGGCAGCAGCTATGCAAGGGCGAACAACTACTTTGCAGGAACTTGAAAAAAGGTTGAAGGAAATCAGCACAGCTGTAATACAGTTGACCCAACACCTACAACAGCAATCCTGTAATCGCGTGCACGAATGCAACATTGAACCCCTCAGGGCCGACCTGGCTGCCTACCATCGTGATGTGGCTGCTATTCTGAAGAACCAGCCGATCCTCCTTGCTGCAGTACTGCCCTTAAGACCCCCACAGGTAGCAGCTACCGGGATATCTGACTCCACGTCTACACACACTGAGGTGTGTGTTGCCCCTTCACAACCACCACCAACAAGGGCAGAGGATGCAAGACACACATCAGAAGATGAAGACCAGGAACAGATCACCTTCACACGTAAAAGTACCCAGAAGCACTAGTCCCTGCCACATGGCCACCTATTACCAAGGTCCTGCGCTTTGTAACATGCCAGTCTTGCAACAACTGTACTCAAGCACTGTTCTGCAAACCACTGTCTATCTTGTCAGCCTGCCCTGTGATTGTCTCTCACTAACTCATTGGCAAGTCCTGCCCCTCTGCACTGTCTGACACTTCACCCCAGCGTGTCCAATGAAATGTCCTTTTGCACTTGTGTAGGATCACAATGGAAGGTGTCACTATAATGGACTCACAACCATGGACAATGTACATATAGCACTACAGCACTTTTCAATAAATAGCACTTACACAACCACTTTGTCTCTGTGTAAAGTGACACATCAACCGTGCAGTTGATCACTGAATTTTGCCTCCTTTCAAATATCATAGCTTGTCAATACTACTGTCCTGAAATAATGTGGGCTGATAACTATGCACAGTGGCCTGGATTCTACCATACACTGCCCTTCCTGAGGGTAATATCTGAGGAAAAGAGAAACTATACACCATAATGCTGTGTTGGACAGATCAACCCTTCTGCAAGGGATATCTAAACCATAAAATAGTGCCTTCAAAATGTTGTTTCAATGCAAAACTAACACATGTAACATTGTCCACAAATATAAGCGAACAGTCACCAAACTGCATGAATGGAGGTGTATGAGTTTACATCCAAATAAGTAATCATGCTGAACAGTGTAACAAATGATCTATGTGAGTTATGTACACTATACTACAAGAGAGCTTACTACCACTCATCTTATAAGGGTTTCCTTGGACATGAGACTGCAGTCAGACATGACACAGTGTCCCCAATCATAAATCTGGAAGCACTATATGTTTCATTGAAAACATACATTATGAAAAAAAAACACTTTGGGATCCATAGTAACTGTGATTGGTCGTTGCAATTAATGGCCTAATCTTTGCAAGGTAGCTTTGGGGTATCTGCCAATGTTACAGCTCAATTGTGATTTGTTAGCAGCATAGGACACAAAATGTAATACAAAAGAAACACTGTACACTCATGCTAAGGCCCTGAGCTACAAGCATGTCACACATACTGTAAAGGGTTACCTATATATTTATTAAACAGTAAAAACAGAAGTGAAAACTCGGGGAAAAGCCTTACCTACCCTAATCTACTCTAACTACTCATTACCCACAACTGTCCCTAACTAACCTAAGCTAAACTTACTTATCACATTTAACGAAACGTTCTAAACATTAACCTCTCACCCCCCTTATGAGACGGGACACATGGAGGACAACAGATACTAACCTAAACACCTACTATCCTATACTAAACAAATATATATTTTTGGGGGTTTTATTTGTTTTAATTTGGATTTTTTTTTTTAAACACACAAGAAACCCAACATTGCCCAACACCCACCCACCCACACACTTAAAAATAAACAGTATAAATATTCAGGACCCCCCACCCACTAACACTAACTAAACTAACATCCTATACTAACCTAATACTAAGTCCCCTAAACCCACAAAGTATAAGAACCAGGAAAGAGGAGGGAGGGGAGGGAATCATGTCCGTCTATGCAGCTACAGGTTGGCCCTCCGGAGGGTCCTCTTTATTGAACGCACCCGCCGGTTTACATGTCGCACCTCCTGCCGCAGTCGACTCACCTTCCTGCAGGACACGGTCCAATTTACGCTGCATATGTCCAAAAGCAGCAGAGTCAATGGCTGCAGCCGGGGTGGTCTGGGTGCCAGCGGAGGAAGTATTGGGCCGTGTAGTGTCCATGGCTGTGGGCTGCCCTGCAGATGGTGCTGTGCGTGGGCCTGGAGCACTTGCTGAGGATGTTCCTGCAACGGTCCCAGCTGCTGGTGGTGCCACCTGGGTGGTAGTGGTGGTGGTGCTGCTGGTGGTTGTGGTGAGCAAAGAAGGTCCGCCTTGTGGAAATGCCCCCCAGGCTCCGGAGGCCCGGTCATGCCAATATCTGCGGGCCATTTTTCTGTACCCAGACTCGACTTGAAGTATGTGTTGATACCTCGTTGCCTGCCATTGAAACTCCCTGGCCTGAATGGGTGTCATATTTGCAGCTGTGAAAACAAATAGAAAATCTAACATTAGGTACTGCATTGTGTGAAATGGCACAAGAAGTAAATCAGACAATACATCAATTGTACTTGTAACAGCTCATATCATCATACAGATCATTGATTGTCACTGAGGAAGTACATGGCAAGCCAGCCTACAAAGGTCCTATCACACATAGCACAGTCAAACCCTACAAGATGGGTAACAACATCCATGATTTTGGCATCTATGTTCTGCCAGTTGTCAGCTAACAATCATGCTGCACATCCTCCACCACTGCCAGGGCTACAAATGTTATTGTACGGGATGGAAATCTAGGGCCACATCATCTGCAAGTTGTAAATGGACTTGCTAGTATAGTACTCATGTGCGAAACATGAGTGTGTATACTAGGTTCAGACAAAAGATTCACTGATTTACATGTCTGTGTACCAAACTTGTATCATCTGTCCTAGGTACACTACTTACAAACCTATGCCTGTGTTTGAGGATGGGGGGGTGGACTAACAACTAATAATTTCAAACAACAAGGACACCCAGGAAGCTTAGGAAAGCTGGACATGTGTTTGGCTCAACACACACACCACAGGTAAGGGGGATCTCCAAATAGGAGACAGCAAACCCTTGACCAATCCCAGCGCTGCTCATGTTTGGAAATGCAGACCTTTGTCGACATCATTTACTACCAGTAAGCCATGACTTACAACAAACACAGAGATGCAAGAACACCCCTGGCCATGAGTTGCATGCACACCTAGGCCACTGCACTCAAGTGCCACATACTTGTAGCACTACATGTGGAGCTACATGCTGCTAGGAAGTTCAACCTACAGTTGAATAAGTACATTAGTGAATTGGGAAGCGGAAGTCTGTGGGTAAGCATTTGGCAGCCCCATTCTGTGAGAATTTGGGTCTGACTGGCTGACTAAATCACAAATTTGGTCTAGTGTGACTCTTTCTGATTCAAGTTTTATCCACATGACTCATCCCTATTCACATTGTGGTGCCTACAGGACTAACCTAGAATACCTAAATAAGACAATAGGATAAGGATTGCCCAACTCAAAGATGGTGATAAAATGATATTCCACTCAAGGAACAAAACAAAAGATTGGCCAGCGCATCACATCTTGCTATGTGTCCAACACACAGGACTCCATCACACATCACCAGCAAACACAACACATAACAGACATATCAACACTTACTGGAGTTGTAGGGTGCCGGTCCACCTGTAAGGCATGGAAGGGAAAAATGTGCTCAATGTCTGTGCACTCTACAACAATTTCAAAGACAAATACTATGTGTAAGATTACATCAGAAAGTTAAGTCCCTCAGACATGATGATACTGCATCCTATACAGCACGGCTAACATGTACATACCATGGGTCTCCAGTGAGTGTTACCCACATATCTGCACACATGCAGTGGCCCTAACTATCATGTGGTGGCAAACATGCTCCTTCATTAGTGAGCAGACATAATAATGGAGTGTATTCGTCTCATTATGTGTATCCAAGAGAGATAACCAAAGCCACTTTCCGTGAGGACTGCATTACCAGTCAACCAGCCATTGTGACCATGGCCAATTTATGACACAGAGGTACAATGTACAGAGGGCCAGGGACAGTTGTTAGCCCTCATGTTGTTATAGTTTCTTCATTTGATGTGGCCCAGCTATGATGAGTTGCACCAACCATAGATATATGAACCCATGTGCATGCCTTTGGTTGACATCCCTAATCGAAATGTGACACTTCAAACTCCAAATACCAGTCTAAGATGTTAGCTGAGCGCAGCTAGAACTTGTTCCCTATGTGTCTAAATCCAGATCAGACATGTATCCGAAATGAAGGAGGGGCACAATAATCCCAAAGATTTTGGGAATTTCCGTGATCTGTTTCCTTACACACTCACCAGACACACATGAGACATATGTTTGGGCCACATTGCTATCCTCAATTGACGTGAAGCCTGCACTCATTTTCAGCCTCATGTAGTGTTTTAAAAGTCAGTCTAGCAGTTGCGTCAACAAGTGACGGTAATTATTTGGAAATTTTTATACCTCACAGGCTACTGTGGCCTATATATATACATAATTGGCTCCTGATTTGTGTTGCTGTTTGACACAAAGGCGGCACTAACTTACATAATGCAAATGTATTCAGTAAGTTTGCGGAGCTCTTGCTTCCTAACAGCTAGCAATTGTGGTCCTTAACAAAGTAGATATATGACCCTGTATGTTTCAGTAGCATTCCACACACTCAACAACATTGCCGGCAGATATTGTAAAAATCATCTGATGTCACTACAGAGCATTTAAACGTGCACATTTACATGATTTGTACTCACCAACAGGGCCACCAATCACAATCGCAAGGTGGTCCAGCAGATCTTGCTCCCTGGAGATAAGGTCAGCCCAGCGGTGCTTCAGCTGGTGGTCGTTTCTTGGTGTCCGATAAATCCGTTGCAGATGATGCAACACCTTTGCCCATCTGAGCCTCCGTGCCTCAGAGTGATACCCCTGTATCACCCGCCCACTTGCCTCAATCATTAGAGGTAGGAAATGGCACACCAGCCATATAAATCCACCCAGCTCCTCCTCACCCATCTTGCCAAGACAAGGCCTACCCAACATCTTTGCAGCAACAGAGAAATAGGGGATAAAGGGGAACAAAGGAGAATAGGGGGAAAGTATAACAGCAAAAACTTAAACTAAACAACTAACACAGCCCAACCATACCCAAACTAACTCTACCCACAACAGAATCCCAACAAAACAAAGACAATACTTTACAACACAAGTGTACAAAAAAAACACTCAGACAGGATACAACAACAAGTTTTTATTCACAAAAAGAAAATAAATAGACCACACAGGAGACAAAAGCACAATTTGACCAGACAAAACTCTCAACACAGCCACACAGTCAGGAAATATCACAGACTGCAAATTGAAAGTGAAAGTACACCCACTGTACATATTCTGTAAACAGGATATCCTATGACATCACTTCCTACCTAAAATGGCTGGCCTTTTTATCGTTATGTGCCAAAATATTTTAACGCATACAGTCTGCGCGTCATTTTTTTCGATGCACAGGAGTAGAACTGAGCCTGCATCCATATGTTTGGAAATAGTTTTACACTTACCCAATTTTCTGAGGTACAGTGTGGAAGATACAGCTCAGGGGCAATGGTTATTTCAGGGCATTATGCGTAGTTTTTCGGGCATAAGAGTCATTTTTTGATGCATATGCGTCAACATTTCAGACATAAACTGGGTTTGGGTCATTTTACCATTTTAATGTTATTTTACATTCGTGACAATACTGAGATAGGCTGATTGCACCCACTTTGGTCATGACGGTGTATGGGCACATGTGAGACATCATACTACTGCGGACCATGATCCGCTACTTCATGTACAGGATTTTCACTCTTGACTGACGCACTAGATGGCCAAACGTGTGGCCTACATATCTGTATTGCACAAATTGGGCATGTTTGGCATCAGGAGAGGATGGCAAGGTGACGCACATAAGTACAATACCTCAATGCCTATGGCTCAATGTGTGTGCACTGGCTACTAATGTAGTTGTTGACCCACTGTGTGAGCATCACAAGATGCATCATTGCAAATATGCTTGTATGAATGTGGAGTCAATGTGTCCAACCCTCAGCTGCAATTCAGTGTGGAAATGAGAGAGGACATGTGTTAGTCATACATGTAGCAACATCTGTTGTGTGCACTTCCTAGTTTTTGGGTAACGTAAACACCACAAATGACAAAGCATGCAAAGGATAGATAGCAGACGCTTGTTCATGTCAATGGCCCAAAACTTGTCCATCACATGTCCTGGAATTTTGGATACTCTTTCCTAGGCACTTGTTGGTGAACCCACCATGAGTCAGGCACATGTATAGACTAAGTGGGTACCATGTTATTGACACAGAAAGCCAAAGGTGAACCACAATTGTAATATTGCACCATAGTTGTGGTCATATGACTGAGCCACAACTCTCCTGTGGCAGTGGTGGACCAGCAGACCAAGCAGCACGTGGCCATATATTTCCAGTGATCCATTGCACATAGGTGTATGGTTCATGTGTGTGGGCCACTGTTAATCCTGTATATTTTTAGGGGTATATGTTGTCACAGTTACGTCCAGGTCTCATCATGAGTTAGTGGCGGCTATTCCTGTATCTACTGAGTATCCTTCGGAGATCAATGGAAGTAAAGCCAATGAGGACATGAGAACCTACATGGGGATGGTCCCACCCTGTCACTGCAGACATGTTATGAGACTGTCAACAGGGCAACCTTGGTGTGCTGAGTGAGATCATATCTCAGGAGTCTTGTACCGGCAGGTGTCATTTCAACATTTGTACACAGATTGGCCTGTAAAGTTCCCACTGCATCTGGGAACACCGTAGCCTCTGTGTTGATTAATCTTGCAGCTATTCAGCACGCACAGCCCATCAATATGTTGTGAGCAATGTGATTCAGCGTGTGAACTGTCAGGGTCCTAACATGTGTGGACTTTTCATGCACATTTTCAGAGGTTGCTGGTTCTGCTGGAGGCACCATACCCAATCCCTGCATATGACCATGGTACACTGTCACACTTTGTCGCTCATGCATTCATGAGACCCAGACAAGGGATAGGCCATGATTTGGGTATTTGGAGACAAGTTCACAATTATGGTACGATAACTAAGCAGATTATGCTTTACATTGTATTTGAGTATGCATTGAAGAACCACCTGACAAAATACCCCCAGAGGAATGTGAGGGTTGGGAAAGCAAGTGTGATACATATGTAGCCACAAGGAACCTTTAGGGTAACACACAGACAGGTGCCAGTCAGGCTGACAGGATGCAGGGTCAATCAGGATACAGAAATTTCACAAGGTACATACTCAGTGGTCTGACTAAGACTAGTCGGAGGAAGACCAAGACAGTTGACATGGAAAACTGTGTTTGTTCTGTGTTTTGGAAGGTGACACATAAACCCTAGGGCTGTGTTTCACAGCTTATTTTTCTAGCAATGCATAACAGTATAATCAACAAATTAGCAGCTTCTATGCTGTTCCAAGCATCTGCAAGGGCAGTGCATGTTCAAATGGCTGGTCTGCTTGGAGGTGCTCACAGGTGTGTGCTGCATCAGTTTCTCACAAGTCCTGTAGGTGAGATTTGAGTTCAAATGGCCAACAGTACCTTTCACATGGGAAGCAAACTACAGGTGAGAACAGGGCTTAAAGACTACAAGCCAGTGCATTATTTAACCTGACGTCCATGCAGACAAATGCACAATGACTATGGCATACCATACTAAAGGGTGAAGCACACTGGATTAATATTGTTAGACTATGTGAGTGTGGAGGAGGGAATATCTGGGTACACATATTACCATTCCAGGGACCTCTTAAGACAGGTGGGGTGGGACCAGGAACATGGGTGTGTCAGGACTTAGGACATGGGCTGACATGTACATGGAATGTCATGTGCGCAATGCTTGTCATAGGTGTGGCACTTTTGCTGTCTATGTTCTGCTTATATGGAATTCTAGTGACAGATAGTCCTTGCAAAGATAGGTGCTGTACGACTTACTGCTGGCAAGGGTCTGGTCATACATTCCTGTTAACAATGCAATAGCACATCCACTGCCTCATGTATGAGGCATTTTTTTCCCCTATTGACTGATGGTGTCTTACTTGTGAGCCATATGCTGCGATGAACCATGTTGCCATCATGTATGTGTGAAATAGGTGTGGTCTTCTGATATTGCCCTTCAAAGGTGAAATGTACAGGATATATGTCATTTACAGTGTGTGTGAATGTGACTGTTGTATAATACGCATCAAAAGCGCTTTGGAAAATCTGTGTCCTGTTCGGTATGTCGGCAATGCTCCAAAAGGCTACACTCTTATTCTGATAGTTAGAGATAAAGGTTAGCAAAAATGATTACCCAGACCATGATATGGTGATTATTATAGGTGTTTATTTACATATGTTGATACAGTGGTGATGGTGAGTTGTTTCAAAATAAACTTTTTACAATATGTTGGTGCCTACGCAATCCAGCAGCTGTGTTTTGTTGGTCCCCCTCATGTTGATGGTCAGCATCCTCCTCTTCCTCCACTTCAGGCATTTGTGGCTCTGGTTCTAATAGGGAAATGTTCCTTCGTACACAAATGTTGTGCAGGACGTCACATGTTAAAAGTGTCTTGCAGACCATTTCTGGTGAGTATATGAGGCTGCCACAAGGGATGTTGTGGCACCTGAATCTCGACTTGAGGATGCCCAAGGTCCTCTCGACTATGGTGCGTGTCCTCCTATGTGCCTCATTGTAGGCATGCTCTGCTGCAGTGCTTGGGTTGCCAAATGGTGTCATAATCCATGGCTGGATCCCATACCCCTGATCAGCTGAAAGTGAAAATGATTGAGATCATGTTGATGTAGCTTGCCCCATTAATATCACCTTGCATGGCATTAGTTGTCTTGTGTTGTCTGTGACTCTTTTGTGTTATTGTGTTGATTCCTAGGCTTCTAGGATGTACCATCAGCATTGTGTTGTTTCCTTGGCTGAACGAGTGTTTGCCTGCTGACTGGTTGTCAGCAGTATGTTTTGGGAGTTGCAGTACAGTGTGTACTCCCTAGAATTGTGAATTGTGATACAGGGGTTCCTGTGTCTTCACTGGGGGTGAGATGATAGTTCCATACACAGATTAAATTTGACATTGGTGGTAACACGTTTGCATCTATGTACCCTGGACATCCCATACTTTTAGACATATGCAATGGATTCATTTAAAGATCAGTGAGACGCTTACATTTTGCAAGGTGACAATTACCCAAACCTCTCCATACGTTGTGATCAATCATGTTTTAATATTTGACTGTACACTAATTTCAGATGTGTGACAGGTTCACTGCAGACCTAACAAACATGCCTAGCGGTGTCACAACCTCAGTGTGTTCCTGTCCACGTGTCAATGTTGTGGTGTATGTATTGTTTGTCCTAGAGGGTTGCTGTGCAGTGTGTATACAAGTAGGTTTCTATACTTACCAGCAAGTAGTCCATTGCCATATTGTCCATCCTGGAAGTGTTGATTGATGGTGCAGTGACGGAAGATGAATGAATCATGTACACTCCCAGGATACTTTGCCACGATGTTGGTGATCAATCCTTGGTGATCCACAATGGCCTGTACATTGAGAGAGTGTGTGTGCTTCCTGTTGCGGTATAGATGTTCAGTTGCAGCAGGTGGCACAAGGCGTACATTTGTGCAGTAAATGGCACCAAGGACGTGTGGGAATCCATTAATGAGGTAAAAACCCTGTTTGGTCTCCTGCTGCTTCTGCTGTGTGTTTGGGAAGCAGATGTGGTGGGGTGTGAGTTTGATGATGGCATCCAGTACCTTGGGCAGGAAGGCGGAGAATGATGGCTGTGATATCCCAGCAACCAGGGCGCCAGTGGTTTGAAAGGAGCCACTTGCCAATATGTGTAGTACAGCTAGCAGCTTGGGTTCTGTTGGGATGGTGCAGGGTGTCTGCAAGCAGGGTGCCAACTGTGGCTCAATGTTGCGCAGCAGCTGCTGAATGGCTTGCCAGTTCAACCTGTACCTCTGGATGATGTCATGTTCCCTGAGGCCATGAAGGGTAGTCCTGGTGCGGAATATCCTCTCCTGCCTTCTGCGTTGCCTGTGGGGTCCCTGCTGGTGTTGTGGAAGCTGCTGTTGTTGTTGCTGTGCTCTGCGTCTGCGTGCACGCTGGATGAGAAGCACCTCCATGTCTTCCTTTTGCTGCTCTGCTGTTGCTTCTGTGTGTTCTGATTAAATGCAGGTGTGTTTGCCCCATTTTAATGCCTGCCCTGACCCAGGCGTTAATTTTTTACGCAAATCGGGCTGTGCGTCATTTTTCTCGTCCACCTCCCGACCATACGGGATTTTTGCACAGTAGCATAAATACGACGCATGGGTGTTTGTGTCATTTTTTGGACGGGAACACCTACCTTGCATATCATTAATGCAAGGCAGTTTCCCACATCCAGAAAATGACGCACACGGCGGGATTTTGACGTCCGCGGGCTCAGGCGTCAAAGTTTAAATATGGGGCAAGGTTTGCGCTGGATGTGCGTCAACATTTTTTACGGAGTATAAATATGCCCCTCAGACTTTTAGGGCACTCAGAATAATCAACAGGCTCAAAGTCATAAGCTCTATCTAATGAAAGTCTTCACTAGGACAACGTGTCTTTGAGCAAGACCTTAGTTGAATTGGAAACCATTGTTTTGGAAAAATGCTAATTCTTCAACATAATCTTTCCAAAGATGTAAAGAGGAAACGTTTATTAACAAAAATCTTAATGTTCATTCTTGATGTTCATTTACCTCAGCCGTGCTGAAATCAGTTGTAGTAGCCCTGCAACAACTGGTGCAGATTTCTTGTTCGATCCCCAGCAGCAGTGCACCTCCAAACCAAGATTCTGCAAACTAGCGAGTAGCATAACCTGGTCTTGGAACTTTTCAATCCTTTAAGGCATCATGTAGAAAGCTCTTTGTGATTGTAAACCCTGAGATTTGAAATATCATAGTGTGTGCGACCACAAAAAAGGCTTTTGTTTTCACATTCAGACCTATTTTCATGATTGAAAATGGATTGCAATAGAAAAAGGTTTCTTTATTTAAGCACAATCACAGACATGGTGGTCTGCTGTTCTTTCAGGCCAAAATCCCGGTGATTGCAGCAAATTTCATGGCTTTCCAAATTAAGATGTGTCTAATGTTTATTTATTAGACACGTCATTCTGGGAACTCCTCTGATTCTGTATTGTCACAGCCTGTTCCGGTGTAATTAAGGTTGAGCCCAGCTCCTCCCTCCTATCATGCCATTGGTGGCCCAGCAAGTCACAACTGTATATATACACGTACACATATATATAGTTTAATTTGAAAAAACAAAAGTCACAGGGACATTATAGCTAGATTCTTAATTTACTTGTACAGAGCCATAGAAATACAGCAGTTATAGTTAGAGTTATTTCAAGTAACTGTGACTCATGACCGAAGGTAACCGTCAAGAGGCCCTTACTTTGTAATGTACTAAATACAACAAAAAGACAGAAAAATGCCAAATACCTTTTTAACAGACAGTATCCATTGAGGAAAAATCTCTGCCCACACAGGATTCTGTTGTAGCACATTTTATTTAAGGAATTACAGAACCAGCATCAAGAGATTTCCAAGAAGGCTGCCATAAATTCCAGTGAAGTATTAAAGTAGTTTAGTTGTTGTGACAGGTTTAAACCAATGCACATGCGTGAACAAGGCGCAGTGCACTTCAACTGATTTCCCTTAGATTAGTATTGTCTCCTTGGCACGCATAGTTCCTGAAGAAAATTCTGCAAAGTCAAGAAGTGTTCGAAGCGTTTCATTCACTCATGTCTGAAACAAATCCAAGTATTAGAGAGCAGTGAACCAAGAATTGTTCACAGCATTTCATTTGCACATCTCGGAAACGCATTCTAGTACCAGAGAGCAGTAAACTAAGAAGTTTTCAAAGCGTATCATCTGCACATGTGTGAAACACATTCCAGTATCAAATAAAAGTGAACCTTCAAAACACATGAGAAAAGGAGTCATGAGCAGTGTTGAAACCTGAGTGATGTACAAGTGTTTCTGAGTACCAAGCAGTGTTTCTCGAGATTAGTGTCTCTCATCGTGAGACACTACTTATATGCATTCATATTATTTGACACTGAGCAAAATATTGAAAGGCTATAAACTTTACTGGTAAAGACTACATAGGACCGAAGAATATTAACCAAAGACAGTATTTAGGAAAAGTGAAATTACCACATTAATCCACAGACAGTCAATTGTAGACACAAGAAAATTAAGCACAAGAATCTATCTTTCCCGGGGGGCGTAGCCAAAATGGCACCGGAGATGGACGCTCCTTGATCGAGCTCCATCCTGGCCCTGAAGTAATTTTGCAAAGACATCCGCATGCTTCCCAGTCCTGACCTTCGGGCTGTGGAGAGAAGCTGGTGAACTGCCACCAGAACAGCACAGGCAATGACGAGCGTGGTGGTACTGTCGGACGGGGCTGAGTTCGACCTGCCATTCGGGCAGGGCAGCCTGGTGGCTCTGCGGCCTGTGACACCTTTAGAGAGGAGACCCACCAAAGCCTGGAGACGACAGGCAGGTGTCCCAGTTTGAAGGAGACTGGGTGCACCCTCCACCCTCTCACCTCAAGTCTGATCGATCAAAGAGGGGTGGGATAGGAGGCAGGGGGAGACAGGTAGAGGGCTCCTGTGTGGGCCGCACCGTGAGAGGAAGAGGAAAAGCACGGTAGGAGGACCTGGTGCCACCCGGGTTCACCAGCGGGATTGTGCCAGAGGGGAGTGGGGGCTTTGTACAGGCCGCTTCACTGTGGGACCTTCCCCCACCCCCTGGGGGAGAAGTGAGATTGGAGATGGTCACTCCTGGTGAGGGCCTAGCGGCCTGCAGCACATTCGGTGGCGGGAGAGGTGAGTTGGGGTGAGAGGCCTCCACACTTTGAGGTCCTGGGATGGAGCGGCACTTGGGGGGTCGGAGTACTGGTTGGCTGGACCTCACCTATGGAGAGAGAAGAGACTGTGCATGGAGGGACTGATGTAGGTGCAGCTGGTGGCCCCTGAGTTTGCCACAACATCATACTGTGGGGAGAGCTCTGGGACAGGTCAAAGTATGTGTGGGTCCCCTGGGGGCTCAGAGCCATCTGGGGACGGTGACTCCCTGGGGAGCCCCACAGCCTGCAATATGGGATAAAACACTGGTGATTGAGTAATGTGTTGCTGGGCTCTCTCCCCCCCCTCCTAGGGGACCCTGATGTCCCTTGATGCAGAGACACCTGGAGGAAACCACTTCTGGATGATATCCAGGACCACGCTCTGCTCATTGGGTCTTTGGTGTGGCCTGGTCACCAGGACTGTAGAGGCAAGATAATCCCACCCTGAGAGGAACTAGATTAGGGTCGACTCTCAGGGTTTCCAAAGGAGGAGGTGAGTTATAAGGGACAACATGGCAAGAGACAAGGAACCAAAGCGGGCCAGACAAGGACGTATAGACTGATATATAAGGGTGGTGACTCCGCTGCCACTGGCCCAGGACTCCCCAGTGGTGCCAGATAATGCTGCCCTCCTGTCCTCAATCCAGTCCTCCAGAGAGGCCCTGGAGGGACATGTGGGAGAGATGCGCTCGGATGTCTCCCTTCTGCATCAAGACCTTCGGAATGTGGCAGAGCGGGTCACATTGGCGGAGATGGGGATATCAGGTTTGGAGGACACTGTCCGGAATCTCCATAAGGAAATGGCAGAAACTAGGGTCCTTAATAAGGATATCAGGTGGCGGCTGGAAGATGCAGAAAACCAGGCCCGTAGGAACAATTTTAGATTTGTGGGCTTTCCTGAAGGAGCCGAGGGGGCAAACACAGGCCGTATTTTGGATACTTGGCTATGTCAAGCCCTGCCGCCTGAGAAGTTCTCAATCTGTTTTGTAATTGAAAATGCCCATCGGGCTCTTGGGGGTAGGCCCCCTCCTGGAGATTCCCCCAATGATTGCCCGTTTTTTAAACTTTTAAGATCGGAACATGATCCTAACGGAAGTTCGTAAACTAGGAAAAGTTTGTTATGAAAAATCTAAAATCCTCGTCTTCCCCAACTACACCAGAGAGGCACAGAGACAGCATTGTACATTTGTTTTTGTGAATGCGAAACTCCGTAGCCTCCAGCTACAATACATGCTCCTCTTTCCAGCCAAACTAAAGGTCCTGTTCTAAGGGAACAACATTCTTCTTCCAGTCCCCAGAGAAGGCCTGGGGGTGGCTGAAGTAGCGACCTCAACTGTCTGGGAGGGGAAGGCAAGGGGCTGACTGCAGGCCCAAGGACAATGGGGGCGCGGGGTCAAGGGACTAGTTTCATCGCAGGAGGAGGGGCCGGAGAAGACAAAGGACAGGTGGAGACACGCCATGGCAGCTGAGGCAATCGACAAGGAGTGGAGCAGCTTTATCCGACTCGGAGAGAAGACAGAGCATGTTTATCCGGAAGAGAGACAGAAGGGAGGACTCTGCCCACGGCATGGAGTTGGCTGGCTCGGGAGCCATCACTGGGACAATATCTG
Organism: Pleurodeles waltl; assembly: GCF_031143425.1. Lineage (NCBI taxonomy): Eukaryota > Metazoa > Chordata > Amphibia > Caudata > Salamandridae > Pleurodeles > Pleurodeles waltl. The sequence continues at coordinate 530,850,432 of NC_090449.1, forward strand.
GGTCTCCTCATCCGTTGGTGGCGGTCATCAACCAACTTGAAACTGAAGAAATGTCCTGCGGGGCTGAGGGTGGCGACAAGACTGTGAAGGCAGCGCTGTGATATGGGGCCGAAGGAAAAAGGACTGGCTGTTTCTGCTCCCTTCACGTGAAGGAGGACAAGAGGTGGTATTCAAGTGTTCTTCACCCATAAAGTAACTTTGTCTGTTTTGAGGACTGAGCTAAGGAGCTTTGTCCTTTTCCGCGGCTACCCTTGTTCTGGGTTTAGTAGTTCTGAATTGAAGGGCTGGGGGGGCTACAGATCTCTCAACTCCTGCAGAGTAGGTGTATGGGGTTTAGTAGTCACAGGGCCCTGTGGGATGTGTGGAGGGGAGTGGGGTGGGAGTCTGTTTTGAGGGGATTTGTTCTTTGCCTGTTTTTGTTCAAGGTAGATGAGCCACAGACACATGTGCTTAATAGGTCTCTCCTAATGATCTACTGGACTCCAGGTGGCCAGTTTAGGTGTTCAGGTGTCCCAGGTGGGAGGTCTCACCCGCTTATTATACTTCCTTTTTGGGTGCAATGACCTTCAAAGGTAACCCCGGGGTATCCCCGAGGGGACCCACAGGCCTTCTCTGTCTTATCATGGAATTTTAATGGACTTGGAGATAGGGTTAAATGTGGTTTTGTGTTGCAATATATATATAAAGGAAACACCCCAATGTTGTTTTGTTACAGGAGACGCATCTTAAGGGCACGAGGTGTAAATTCCTGGGAAGGAAGCCTTATGTTATGCTGACACATGATGGCTTTACTTCTGCTTCCAGGGGAGTAGCGATTTTGATCCACAGGTTCCCTCCCTTCTGCCTCACAAGAAAGTGGACAGACCTAGCAGGTAGATATGTGGGGGTTCAGGGGCTTTGGGGCAGACAAAAAGCACTGTTTTTGAGCACTTATGCCCCACCAAGACTCCAAACTCCCGTGCTGGAGAAGTTAGTGGTGATTTGACTGGAGGGGGACTCCCCTCTCCATGCGTGGGGGTGATTTTTATGACGTAATGGAGACAGATCAGGACTGCCCTGGGATATCTTGGGGAGCAGCCCCCCATACTTTACTGTATCGCTTTGCAGCAATGGGACTGTCTGACCTGTGGCCCAGAACTTAGTGGCATAAACGAGAAGGAAGGCGCCAGAAACGCTGGAGGATATGAGCGCTAGCTTCTGGAGCTAGAGGAAGCGTTGGGACTGGGTCCTGCCCCTCTCGCCCTTCACCAGCTGGAACTAGTTAGTGCAGGGTATAGGGAAGTGGCGGAAAATGAAAGTAAAACTCGTTGCACACCGTCCAACAAGGCTAAATGAAATGGGGAATACGCAAGGAAACTTCTGGCTTGGCTGGGAAGGAAGGAAATGGAGGCGAGGAGGGTAGATGAGGTTGTGACACTAGAGGGAGCTAAGGTTTCCTCAAATAAAGAAATTGCTGAGGTCTTTGCCAAATACTATCAGGATTTGTACCAGGCATACCCCCTACAGGAGGCACATCGGATTATGGAACACCTACCAGTCCTGGATGCAGAGGCTCAGGGTGTGTTAGAAGGGGACACCACCTTAAAGGTGATTAAATCAGCCATGACAAAGCTGCGCTCTGGGAAAGCCCCAGGCCCTACCGGGTTCCCAACTGAGCTTTTCAGAAGACTTGGAGATATTTTGGCTCCCCATCTCCTTATTATGTGCCAGGAGGCGAGAAGCCATGGAACCCTTTCTCCGGATTTGAGGCAGGCAGAAATAGTGGGAATCCATAAAGAAGGAAGGCTTAAAGTGTCCTGCGTATCATATAGACCGATTTCCCTCCTTAATGTGGAGGTGAAAGTTTTGGCCACAGTTTTAGCCACGCACCTCCACGGTTTATAGGGACCAATCCGGCTTTATGCCGGGATGCTCCACGAGATATAATTGTAGGCGCACACATAACTGGACACATACCGTCCTTCAACACACGGATACTGACATATTCCTGGCCCTGGATGCTGAAAAAGCATTCAATATGGTGCATTGGCCCTTCTTGGAGGGTACTTTGGAGAGATTCGGAGTTGGCCCAAGATATCAGGAATGGGTGAGGCTGCTCTACTGTAACCCGGTGGTGGCGGTTAGGGTGAAAAGGACCCTTTCATCTGAGTTTCCTATTGAAAGGGATGCTAGACAGGGCTTCCCTTGCACCCCTTGTTATTCACCCTCACAATAGAATCTCTGATGTGCAGAATTTGTGTTCGTCCTGAGCTACATGGGTTCAGGCTGAAAGAGGAAGAGAGGGAAGTGGAACGCATTTCCTTGTACGCTGATGATATACTTCTTTATGTGGCGAGACCCCTGGACTCTGTTGCAAGACTTTTTCATCTATTTGCAGAGTATGGGAGTTATTCTGGTTACCAGATTAACTGAGATAAATCGGGTTTGTATGCCCCATAGGAGACCACGGTCCTCCACTCCTTCCCTAGAGAACTGCAACTGCAACTGGCGCAGGTTTGCATCAAAAAGTATAAATATGGGCCTAAATGTGTAGAAATGTGTGGACTATGGATCCACCGGAGTGCGATGTAGAGTGTAAAGTATTGATTATTGCGGGGCAGAAGGATTGGGATGCTTAGGTTGTGGGAAAGAGACACATTTTTGATATGCAAGAGAATATGTTTAGGTTTGGGGGGGTTGGGGAGACAGATGTTCCTTTTTATTACTCTGGTGCTGCTGTGAAGTACTGTTTTGTATACTTTTTCTGGATATGGTATGCACCTGTTGAAAATCAAATAAAAAGATAAAAAGACATAAAAAAAGAATCTATCTTTCCAGGAAGAATCTCATATATGTATATAGCTATATATTTTTAAAATGATCATATATTATATGAAAATTTGTAACATCAGAATTGTATAATGTTTTAGATTTTGAAATCATTTAGTTGTATTAATTAGAACTGCACGTGTATCTGTTATAAGATTTTCAGGGGTATTTATTCATTTATTTATTTATGTATTTGTTCTGATAAACCATATGGTTGAGATTCAGTGAGTTATCCCTTTAAAGATGGCGGATGGATTTGGAAACCGGGAGGTATTATGGAAATAGATGAGGGTGCACGGGAGAAGTATTTATAATTGACGATATGTGTGGGGAAAATATGTCCGGTCGAAGGCATTTTGCCAAAACACGTTGACATGTTGTTTTCTATGGGAGATAGCGTTTTTCATCTACAAACGCATGAAATAAAGCAGCGGATTTTATAGGAAAGACTTGTTTCCTTATTCTGCAAATTTGGATTGATTGAATATTACGATATGGTGCAGCTGGTTCAACGAGTTTTTCTCATTGTTTTTTTTAGTATGTATAAATATGTATATATATATATATATATATATATATATATATATATATATATATAAATAGATAAATATATAGATATACATAAATATACCTAAATAATACGTTTTTTAAATAAAAACAAACAAAAATACACAAGAAGAATTCACATAAGAACTGCACTTTAGCAAAAGAGAGTCGAAGAGTAAAAGTTTACCACAATTCAAATCTGTATCTCCACATCAAAAAGCCATTACATTCTAAAAGAGAGAAGCTATTCCTCAAAAATGTGCAGATAATTTATAGAAGGCTAGTGGTCACTGATACATCATATAGCTATTTATTGTTAAAAGGCAAAATCAAATTGTGTGTCCCTATTAACAGTTGTTACATTCTATTATAGGTATTTCTTCAAGATATCCCAGATGAATAAGGGTTGTTCCATCAAGAATGGAGGCATCTGACTTTGAGGAGTCTCTTTGTTATCCACTTCCTCTTTCCCCTCTCTTGATATTAGAAACAGAATTATATTATCTGTCGCTGGTAAGGATAGTGAGGACTGAGGACTAGCTTCTGCCCCTGAGGAAATCTTTTTCAGTTATCCTGACAGATTGAAGTGCCATTCCCTCTATATTGGAAAAAACAGATTTCCACCCAAGCGAAATGGCCAAAGGAATAGATATGAAGGCCTTACCTACCATTTTAGAAGGCATGCAAAAGCAGTTAAATGATACCATAGAAGAAAGTAAACTGTTTAGAGATGAATTAAAGAAATCTAGGGCCAGATGTAGGAAGGAAAAAAAATTGTGAGTCGGAAATTGCGAGTCATTGCGACTCGCAATTTGCGACTCGCAAAATGGGATCCAACAAAAAAAAGCAACATCAATTTGCGACTCGCAAATGATGTCGCACCGCAGATTGCGAGTCCGCTGTTAGCGAGGTCGCTTTTTGCGACTGTGCCGCAAATTGCATGCAGGTGCAGCAAAACAGTTGGAAAAACACTTCCTGGCTCTTGCTGATGACATCAGAGCCAGGAAGACATCAAATACACCTGGGAGGAGGGAGGACCACACCCTTTTCAAACTGCTGAGCAACTACCTGGAGGAACAGCTGCAACCATGGAAGACACAGGAAGTGCAGGAAGGAAGAGGAAATTGAAATTCTCTGAGAAGGAACTTGAGGTGCTGACAGAGGAATGCTCCCAGCACCATGACCAGCTTTTTTGGAAAGGCATCCCTGAGTGTCCCAGACACTGAAAAGAGGAGGATCTGGCAGGACATCCAGGAGAGGATCAATGCCACAGAGGTGAGCCACAGAAGCATCGAAGAAATTAAAAAACGGTGGTATGACCTGCGCTGAAGGACAAAGGAGAGGGTGGCAGAGCACCTCAGGGAGATGAGGGCCACAGGAGGAGGCCCATCCACCATCCCACCACCCACAGCCATGGAGGAATTGGTTGAGCAGACCCTGGAGCCTGAGGCAGTGTCAGGAATGGGAGCACTGGAAACGTCAGCGCAAGGGACATCAAAAAGTGAGTACCATGAAACATGTATGTACACCTATAAATGCTATACCCGCACTCAACCAGCAAACAGCAGCACGCACAACCAGACTAGCTCCATTCCAGAATAGCAACCACCAGAACGGTGCATTATGGGCAATGTAGTACAGTAGGCAGCATATAGGCAAATGTTTATTAGGAGGCATACAACAGATGTTAGAGACTGACAGTGTGTTCCCTATGTCCCACAGGTCTCCCACAAGACACCCACACCAGCCACACCATCCAAGGTGAAGACAGCAGGCCACAGGCAGGGCAGGAGGCTGCAGCAGCCAATACAGGGCCCAGCACCACACTACCACAGTTCCCTCCAGATGAAAAAGTGGACATGGAGGAAAGAGACACAACACCTGGTCCCAGCCACACTGTGAGACAGCAAGAGCCAGAAGCACCACTGCGTCGCAGATGCAGAGTCCAGGTCCAGGCAGTGGCCCAGGAGGATATAGGGGACGCATCCATGTCTGCAGTTGAGGCATCCCTCCTATCTGGTCAGCGCCTGCAAACAAGGCAATTGAGGATTATTTCTGGGGCAATGCGGAGGATGGAGCACAATTTCACTCATGGCCTGGCAGAAGTGAACACACAGTTCACAAGACTGAATGACAATGTCAGTGAACTAGCACTATCAATACGCCAACTGGTGACGTACCTGGTGGCAGAGAGACAAAGTGCAAGGCGCCGTGAGCGCCAACTAGTGCAGAGATTAGACCGCATGGCAGCATCCATTGTCCGTCTTGCAGTGAACACCACAGGCCTGTCACGACGGACCGTGAGCCTGCAGGTGGACCTGGGCCACTTTGCAGGGGATGTGGCGTGGGGACTGGGCCACATTAGCCTCGCTGTGGACATGCTGGAGGCCAGGCAAGTGGCAAGGGGCACGGCTGAGACACCTCAGGACAGTGAGGAGGGGTCCACCATCAGCAGCGCATCTGCCACAGACACACGTGTACTGCGGAGTGGCAGTGCACATCAGGGGTCTGCTGACCCACCTAGCACGAGCCATGCTGGGCATACCAGGAGGAGGTGTTAGGCCCAAACACTGCAGGACTCATGAGGCACATTCAGTTAATGTGTCCTCATTGAGGGTGGACATGTGCAGCCCCTTACCAACAGTTCAGTTATTTAGTTATTAGGTTCACTTATTTAAATGTTTTGTTTGATCCACTTCACAACTGGGCTCTTTGTGTGTGACATTAGTGTGGTGACAGTTACCACGTACCTTCCAAAGTATTGGTTTGCAATGTGGTCCCGTCTCTGTCTGCCTTGATTTGCAATGCTTCTATCCCCAGGCTGGCGATGTGGTAGCTCTTGCTCGTCATCCTCCGAATCTAGGTCTTCAGGGGTGAGATGTAGCCCACGTCTGGTGGCAATGTTGTGCAGTATAGCGCATGCGCCAACTATCTTGAAAGCTGTTATTGGGGCATACTGGAGCGCACCTCCACTTCTGTGGAGGCATCAGAATCTTGCCTTTAACAGTCCAAAGGTCCTCTCTTTGACATTTCTGGTCCGCCTATGTGCACTGTTATATCGCCTCTCATTCTCATTGCTGGGTGTTAGGTACGGGGTAAGTATCCATGGTCGTAGCCCATATGCACTGTCACCTGTTTGGCAAAAATTAACAATGTTAGCAGGGCATGGATGGTTTCTACACTGACCTGTGTGTATGGCTTCAGGGTGTCTGCAGTAATACCTAATAGATATCCGTCTCCAAACTCCCCACGTTCTAGGCGTTGGTGTATCCCATTGTGCCTGAAAATGTAAGAGTCATGTGTACTAACTGGAAATTCGGCTACCATGTCAGTGATGACATTATGGGCGTTACATACCACCTGGATGTTCAGTGAGTGGGTACACTTCCGATTGCGGAACAGATATTCCAGATTTGCAGGAGGGCATATTTGTATATGTGTCCCGTCTACACACCCTATTACATGTGGGAAGTTGGCAATTCTGTAGAATTCCAACTTGGTGCTGTTGATTTCTGCCTCATTCCTGGGTAAGTATATGTACCTGGACATGTGTGTGAGTATGGCATCTAGGAAACATCTGAAGAACCGTGAGAGTGCACTTTGGGATACCCCACCTGCCACTGAAATGACCCCCTGATGCTACCCGAGGCCAAGAGGTGCAGTGAGCATAGCACTTGCACATGTGTGGGGGTGGCACTGCCGCGCACAGTCTGCAGTTGAAGCTGCGGATTGAGTAGATCAATTAATTCTAATATTGCTGCACTGCTGAGTCTGTATTTGTCATAAATCTCCTCCTCAGTTTGTTGGAAAAGTGTCTGCCTGGTTCTGTATATCCTCTCCTGTCTCTGGCTCCTCCTCCTCCTCTTCTGTGCGGCGTGGACTCTCCTCCTCCTTGCTATCACATATATTTCAGCCATTTTGAGTAACCCAGATGCCTTCTGGGTCTCCTTTTATAGTTTGGTTCTGGTTACCACCTGCTCTGACTTAGTGGTAATTTGGGTGTGCAAAATGGGCTTTTTGCGACTAGTCGCAATTTGCGACTGGCTTTTTAATATGGTTTGCGACTCGCAAATTGTGTCTACCTATTTGTGGGTCGCACAATGGGGTCGCAATTTTTGCGAGTCGGTGATGGCTCGCATCACAATTTGCACTACGGAAATGGGATTTTTGCATCCCATTTCTGATTTTGCGGGGTCGCCAATTGCGATTCGGGCCATTTGCGACTCGCAAATTTTTGCTACATCTGGCCCCTAGTCAGAAATCTTTACAAATAAAACATAAAATGGATAAGCTAATAGTAGCAGTAGGTTCCAATGTTAGGGAGGCTCAAGACAAACTCGCCACATCGCAGACCTCAGAGTTATCAACACAAGTGATCCATGCAATCTCTCCAATCATTCCTTTAGCATAATCCGAGCATTTTGGTGAAGATCCACGTAAGACACAAATTATTCTTACGCAGAGCTCTTTACATTTCTTGTGTTGTCCAGTAATTTCTTTCCCAAAATCAGTCAAAGGTGTGATTTATATTTTCTAATCTGATCGGAGATGCTGCAGCATAGTCAATGCCACTTATTTCTAAGAATGACCGAAATTTACACAATTTTCAAGAATTTAGGGAAGAGTTTTAAAAAATGTTTGATCCGCTCACTGCATCACAAACCACCAACAATTACTTATTGGATTTACAACATAGTGGCGTATCTAGCCCAATTTAATAAACTCATTGTAGAAACAAATTTGCCAGATTCTAAGCACGAAGCAATACTTTACAGAGCATTAAAGGATGAGCTGAAGCATGCCTTAGCCCAGGTGCTCAAAAGACCTACCGAAATTTCTGAATTCATTTATCTCATTTTACAAATTGATCATTGCTTAAATAAAAGGATATCTGAAAAATGAGAATTTTGCCCACTTCTACCCAGGTTCGACACGGTCAAGACTACTGAAAATTCCTCAGAGGAAAAACCAATGCAGATTGGCTCTATATGAGGACCCCTTTCAAAAGACGAAAAGGAAAAATAACGGGTGAATCAACTGTGTTTATATTGTGGAGTGTCAGAACATTTTGTTAGAGAGTGTCTAAAAAAAACTAAAACTGGTCAGTCGTGAAAAGGTAAGCTCCATCAGTAGGAGGGGTGCCTCTGATTGAAGCTGGTCCCAAGGCAACTCCAACGCAGTAAGTTCCAAATACCTTAAAGTGTGCTGCATTGCATTTAGTGATACCCTTTTCAGTTAAGTTATAAAATATGGAAATTCAAGGAGTCTCTGTTATGATCAACTCAGGTGCCACAAGTAATTTTTGTGATATAAAATATGCTAAAAAAATGGGAATTCAATTTATCAAGAAGATCATTTTAGAGGCAGTCAGAGAAGTTGATGGTCCTAATCTCTACTCAGGTCCCATTACTCAGGAAACAGAACTAATACTTTTAATGGGTTTGAATGGTCATTGAGAACAGGTTATTTTCAATTGAATTGACAATGCCCAATTTCAATTAATTTTGAGATTGCCTTGGCTAACGGAACATAATCCCCAAATTGATTTGAAAAGAACTGTCATTATGGATTCTTCATATTGCCAAGAAAATTGTTTTCATGAAAATACAGAGAAGCCAGAAGATTCTCCAACAGTGCATTCAGCAACAGGTCTGTTAGCGATTTGTACTATGGAAACTAAGTCATGAATTCCGTGATTTAGCTATGGTGTTCGATAAAAAGGAAGCTGAAAGATTGCCCCCACATAGGCCCTACAATAGTAAAATTAAATTAAAGCCTAGAGCGATTTTGCCCTGAAGTCGGCTCTATGCTTTAACCGAAGCAGAAAAACGTTACCTTAAGGAGTATCTAGATTAATATTTGACCAATGGATTTATACGTCCTTCCAAATCACGTCTTTCATCTCATTTGTTTTTCATTTCTAGCAAGAATGGTGGGCTCTGCACTTGTATTGATTATAGGGCAATCAATCAAGTTACTATAAAAAATCGACATCCGTTACCTTTAGTGTCAGTGCTTCTGGATCAAGTGAAGGATGCCAAAATATACACAAAATTAGATCTAAGAGGAGCATACCATCTGATTTGTGAAGCCCAAGTCGATGAATAGAAAACCGCTTTTGGAACACAGTATGGATTGTTTGAATACCAGGTGATACCATATGGACTTTGCAATGCACCTGCAGTCTTTCAGCATTTTGTAAATGATGTACTTCAAGAGTTTCTGGACAGGATTGCAGTAGTCTATATTGACAACATTTTGATTTTTTTCAATGATGTCAAAGGGCATGTGTCCCATGTCAGAGCAATTTTAAGAAAATTGCTAGAAAATAATCTCTATGTAAAACTAGAGAAATGTGATTTTCACGTCAAACAAGTGGAGATATCGAGGTTCATATTGTCACCAGTTGGAGTTAATATAGATCCCGCCAAGGTAAGAGCTTTTCAAGATTAGCCTCCTTTGAAAAGTGTTACAGAAATTCAATGTTTCCTTGGATTTGTAAATTTTTATGGATGATTAATTTCACATTTTTCTCAGAAAGTCAGTTCCATCATTTAGTTGTTGAAAAAAGGAGTCAAGTTTGAATAGACACAAGAAACAGATTCATCCTTCCAATTTTTAAAAAGGTCCTTTGTCACAGCTCCAGTGTTATTACATCCATACGCAGCGGAACCATATATTGTGGAAGCGGATACCTCAGACTACACGATTGGAGGAATTCTTTCCCAATGGCACAAGCGCATCAGCCAGATACATCCAGTGGCCTTTTTCTCTTGGAAGCTTGCCTCAGCAGGGATAAATTATTCAATTGCTGATAAAGAACTTTTTGCAGTGATGGAAGCTTTCCTCTAATGGAGACATTACTTGATGGGTTCTCAACATAAAATCACACTGTATAGAGACCATCAAAACTTGCAATTTTTAAAATCTGCACAAACCTTGACGGCAAGACAGTTACGCTGGTCAATATACTTTGCATATTTTGATTTTGTGATCACATATCATCCTGGAGTCCAAATGGCAAGGCAGACACTCTCTCACGAATAGATACTGTTTCCGTTGAGATGGTTCCAGAACAGAAACCCATATTTCCAAGTATAAAATTTGCTTTGCCAATTCAATTCACTATGCAGATCTGACAGCAGAAATTCAAAGGCATTTAACGTTAACGGAGGAAGAAATGTTGGTTTGGTCATGAGAAGATATCAGAAGAGGAATCAAGAATAGATTATCTTTTCATCAGTGAGCACTTTATGAACCAACCGAGGAACTTCGAGAAAAGGTACTTCACGCATGTCATGATGATCAATTGGCTGGTCACAAAGGAATCAAAAAGACTCAAGAATTGGTAAAAAGAGATTTCTGGTGGCCTAAAATGGAAGTTCAGATAAGTCAATATGTATCAAACTGTGAGAAATGTTTAAAAGGAAAATCAAACCGAACAGCACCACAAGGTTTTTTGTGACCCGAGCCACTGCACCTTATCTATGGCACAAGGTCACCATGGACCTTGTAGTAGACTTACCTCCCAGATAAGGTCACAATACTATTTTAGTACTTATGGACACTTTTTTTTAAATGGCACATTTCCTTCCATTAAAGAATATCCCTCGAGCATCACAGGTAGCACAGTTATTCACTCAGCATATTGAAAGAGCTCATGGAGTCCCAAAGGTTCTCATTTCTGATTGGGGGCCCCAGTTCATTTCACATTTCTGGAAAGCTTTCACAATAAAGTTGGGAATAGATTCACATTATTCTACTAGATACCACCCAGAAACTGATGGCCAAACTGAGAGGCTCAATCAGGAACTAAAACAATATTTAGAACTTTACCTTTTAGATCAAGAGATAGAATGGGCAGAATTGGTTTGGGCAGCAGAATTTACATACAACAATTCAGTTCATAGCTCTACTGGTTATACACCATTCTATTTAAACCATGGTTGACATCAAGATGTGTTTATTGGAAAAGAAGACGTGTCAGTGCCAGCAGTTGAGGAACTAGTGAAAGAGGTACAGAATTCCTTTATATGAGCTAGAAAAAATTAGCAAAGGCCAAAAAAATCATGCAAGACTCAGTCAGATAAAAAGAGAAGAGAAGGTCCCACATATAAAAAGGTAGACAAAGACTGGTTATCCTCTCGCCATTTATGATTATAGGGAAATCAAAAATTCCAGCCAAGATGTGTGGGTCCATTTAACGTAGACTGAATGATAAATTCTGTGACAGTAAAAATACAGTTTCCTTCCCATTTCAAGATTGACCCAGTCTTTCATGTATTATTGACAATGAAAAGTCCTCCATAACTACAATTGAATTCCCCTCTGGACCCTATCCAGGTTAATTCAGAGGAAGAATTTGAATAAAAGAGGTTTTAGACTCCAAGATTAAAAAAGGTAGATTAATTTACTTGATTGATTGGAAGGGGTTTGGGCCAGAAGAAAGATTGTGGGAACTCAATTGAAATGTACATGCCCCAAGATTGGTTAAAGTCTTTCTAAAAACAATCCAAATAAACCCAAAATGGAGAATCTCCTTTTGAGGGGCAGTACTGTCAAGAGGCCCTTGCTTTGTAATGTACTAAATACTACAAAAGACAGAAAAATGGCAAATATCTTTTAACAGACAGTATCCACCGTGGAAAAAACTCTACCCGTACAGGAAGCTGTTATTTCACATTTTGATAAAGGAAATACAGAACCAACATTGTGAGATTTCTAAAATGGCTGCCATAAATTCTAGTGAAGTATTAAAGCACTCTAGTTGTTGTGACAAGTTTAAACCAATGCGCTCACGCTAACAGGGGGTGGTGCACTTCAACTGATTTCTCTACAAAGAATAGTAGTGTCTTCTTGCTGCACTTAGTTCAAGAAGAAAATTCTGTCAAGAGAAGTGTTTGAGGTGTTTCATTTGAGCATGTCTGAAACACATTCAAGTATCGAGTATCAGAGAGCAGCGAACCAAGAAGTGCTTGAAGCGTTTCATTTACTCATGTTGGAAACGCATTCTAGTACCAGAGAGCAGTGAACTAAGAAGTGTTTGAAGCGTATCATCTGCACATATCCAAAAGGCGTTCCAGTACCAGAGAACAGTGAAAATTCAGCACACATGAACAGAGGAGTCGTAAGAAGTGTTGAAAACAGAGTTATGTACATGTCGTAAGAAGTGTTTCTGAGTACCCTAACAGCAAGCAGTGTTTCAGGAGATTTGTGTCTCTCATCGTGAGACCCTACTTATGTACATTCATAATAATTGACACTGAGCAAGCTATTGAAATGCTATAGACTTTATTGGTAAAGACTACATATAAACAAAGAATATTAACCAAAGTCAGTATTTAGGAAAAGTGATATTACCACAATAATTAACAGACGGTTGGAATCAATTGTAGATACAAGCAAATTAAGCACAGGAATCCAGGATGGAATTCAAATAAGAACTGTACATTAGCAAAAAAAAGTTGAAGACTACAATGTTACCACAATTTAAATATATATATATTTCCACATCAAAAAACTATTAAATTCTAAAAGAGAGAAGCTATTCCTCAAAAGTTTTCAGGTAATTTATAGAAGACCAGGGGTCGCTGATAAATCATAATGCTATTGATTGTTAAATGGCGAAATCAAATTGTGTCTCCCTATTAACAGTTGTTATAATCTATTTTAGGTATTCCTAAAATAATGTAAGCATAGTGGGGAATGGGAACTATCTTCTGCTCCTGAGGAAAGCATTTTCAGGTATCCTGAAAATAACTCTACCTTGCGCCCCGCCATGCAAAGTTTTTTCTTCAATAATTTGTCTTCTAATGTTTCACCGATATTTGTATTGAAAGTTGTCATGTGTACTGTGATATCTGGGGTAATTAGCAGTGCATGGTGAGTACACGAGTTATAGTTACCTTATGCCGTGAGTTATAGTAACTTGCATTAACTATAACTATAACTGCTGAATTTCTAGGGTTTTGAGCGAGTAGATTCAGAATCTAACTATAATGCCCCCATAACCTTTGTTTTTTTAAGTGAATTTCTATGTTTTTAAAAAATTCTATTTCCTAACTATAAAGTCCCTGTAACCTGTAATTTTCATTATTTTACGTTAATCCAACCACTGGTGCACATGGCCTTCAACTGAGCATGACAGGGGTTAGCCACAGGGCCTGGCCTACAGACAGTCCCTGCGGCCAACCCCACCAACCACCCAGCCCCACACTGCGCAAAGCCTTTGTCCTTTCCAGAAGTTGAGCTTCAACTGGGGCACCTGCTACATTTATATTTGTAAGTGCTTTAATTTCTGTAAAATGAGCATCTAGGCCAGAATGGCCTAATTATTTTTTTTGGGGGGGAGGAAGATCATGGTCCCCCTCCCCCAGCTGATTGCAGCCTCAGGGACCCCTTCCGAGGGGCCTGGCCTTTTATTATTATTTTTTTGGAGGAGGGGGCCACACATTCCCTTCCCCTGGCTGATTAAAGCCATGGGGACCCTATCCCCTGGGGCCTGTTCATCAATCCAGGGTGCCCCGCAGGGCACCCAATGTGTGTTGGAGATCATGAGGGGACGCTGAAAGCCTCCATGGTCGCAGCCGGCTCTCTGCCTCCTGCGGGAGCAGGCATTGCTTTTGCAAACAGGGACATGCTGAAGATGGAGTTTCTTGTCTGCAAAAGAAATTGCTTCCTCTGTTTCGCTGCCAGCATCTTTGCAGGCTCAGTTTAACATCCCCCACTTGCTGGGAGGGGAGTGTTTTCTGTGACTTGGCAGGAACTGTCAAAGTTCCTGCCAAGTTAAAGCAAACAACAATTTCCCAGGGGTGAGCACCTTGGGACATAGCCGGCCCTGGGGGGTGGTGGTCCCGAGGGCCATTATTGGCTTCACAGCGGGTGCCAGGCATCTTCCTCCAACATCTAACTAGCACCAGGGAGGTGGTGGTCCATGGGCCTGGGGGGGGGCGGTCTGTGACAGACCCCCTAATACTTTAAATTCAGGCCTGGGGTGGTGGCAGTCCCCGGTGCTGTGGAGGGGTGCATCTCCCCCACAATTTAAGTAAATTGCCACAAGACAGTGGTGGTACTCAAGGCTATGGGGGGTTGCACAGCATCTCCACATTCATCATTACTTAAGCCAGGAAGGTGGCAGCCCCGAAGGCTGTGGGTGGGCCACACACTCCATCTGTATAATTCTATGTTAACCCCGGGGAAGTGGCGGTCCCCAAATCTCAGGTCCCAGGACCCCCCTAAAACACCACATATATTTTCCCCTGGGTAAGTAGGGGTCCCCAGTGCACCAGGGGACGTGGTACACACACACATATTATTCGAAACACCACTATAAAACATACACCAACATTACCCACAACCCTTAACGAATACAAATCATTGCCACCAGACTGACACCAAGACCACAGTGACAACTAGAAACACACACCACTCACACCCATACACCCCTCACACACTCCACATCACAAACCACAACACATTGCCAAACACACTCTCACCAACATACATCACATAACGCCCATGGCACCACAAAGGCACCCCCGTTTCACTGAGGAGGAGTTAAGGGTCATGGTGGAGGAAATCATCAGGGTAGAGCCACAGCTATTTGGAGCACAGGTGCAGCAGATATCAATAGCAAGGAAGATGGAGCTATGGTGGAGAATTGTGGACATGGTCAACACCGTGGGACAGCACCCAAGAACAAAGGATGACATCAGGAAGAGGTGGAACGACCTACGGGGGAAGGTACGTTCCATAGCAGCAAGACACCAGCTCGCTATACAGATTACTGGCGGTGGGCCCGCACCTCCTCCCCCACAACTCACAGCATGGGAGGAGCAGGTACTGGCAATACTGCATCCTGAGGGCCTGGTCGGAGTTGTAGGAGGACTGGACACTGGTAAGCCAACTTTTACCAATTATCACCCCCCATACCTGCATGCCATCACACACCATCACCATCACTCCCATCACTCCACTCCATCCCACACACTCCACCATCACATCACACTGATCCCAATGTCAAGCCCTGCATGCTGTACCAATGCATGGACACCCTTCACAGCCCTGCATGGACACTCATTACCAAAGCATGCACAGCATAGGGATACTAACATAACCACTATGCACCAACATACACGAGCAAAAGCTGGCAGGGGAACAACAACCATAGAGGGGAACCTACAGAAGTACACATGTCCGACATCTGAAGCATAATACATCATTTATATCCCCACAGGTACCCCAGCCAATGTCACTGGAGAGTAGGTGCCATCACTAGCCAGTCCCCCAACAGAAGAGGCCCACAGTGATGACAGTAACTCTGGACTTTTGCATCTGGATGATATACCTAGCCCATCAGGGATCAGTGGACAGTCGGTCCCCAAAGCACAGTTATAGACCACCACAGAGCCTCCCCCATCAGGAACTCATACCACAGCGTCCACCTAGCATACCCACACCTCTGTCCCCAGGACTCGTCAATCAGCAGTGTGTCCACCTGTAGAGGGACCCCAGGCCACACCTCATACCCAAGACAATCAGGGACCTGGGGTCAGTGGCAGAGGGAACACCGTTCAAGGGAACAGAGAAACAGGCCAACAGGGAAACTGGGAGGAAAGCTGTGCACCAGGGGAAGGACAGGACCAGGGAACCGACTCTCCAGGAGGCACTTGCAGAGATCCTGGGAGCCTACCAACATTCCCAGAACACAATGGGCCAGATCCTTGACAATGTGCAGGAGAACAGGCGGCTGGAGGAGGGACAGTATGAGGGGATCAGGGAGGACTTGCAGTCCATCAACAACACCCTGCTCTCCATAGCAGGGTGCTGGCAGACATGGCAAACATTATGAGGTAGGCAGTGTCACACCAGCGGGCCCCTACCACTAGCCAGTCATCTGAAAAGCCCTCCACTTCCACTGCCACTAGTGGCCAGGAGTCCCTGCCACAGGACTAACAGGCCACCAGCACCCCTCCCCCTGCAGAAGGTGAACTACCCCACAAACGTTCCCTGCAAACCAGACAGAAGCCAGAGACACTTGCCAATACCACCGCCAGTAAATGAGACTCTCCTGATTGTCCCCCTTGTGTCCCACTCAGTCACCTTGTCCACCTTCAACTGCCATAGCTCCCCTTCCTATGTCCCCATGGACATTACACTTGTGCTACAAACAGACTGGAACAATACCCTGGACTTTCCTCCATCATCACCCCATTCCATTGAACTTTACCCTCTAGATATTAGCATTACAATAAACACCCTTGGATTACTAATAATTAACTGTACATAGATTGAGCATAGAAATAATGACCTGTAGCTGGCTGTTGTGATCACACCAGGAGAATGGGTCGTATCACCAACATCTGCAAAATCAATATCCAGAGGTAACAGTAAGTAGGGGAAAGAAGTGGGTAATGCCAGCACAGAATACAATAGTCATAGAAATGTAAAGTTGCACTATCTCACCTGTGTGCCATTGGAAGTACTGATGGATCACTAATGTTCTGTTGTCCACATCCAGATCCTCTGCCTCCTCATCCTCACTGTCCTCAGGGTCCACTGCTGCCACAGGGGCATCTCCGGTCTCCTCCGCCTGCAGAAAAGTTACATGGCATCTGAGGGCCAGGTTGAGCAACATGCAGCATACCACCACTATCTGGCAGACCTTCTTAGATGAGTAGTACAGGGATCCACCTGTCAGAAGGAGGCACCTGAACCTGGCCTTCAGAAGGCCAAAGGTCCTTTCTATGATCCTTCTGATTCGCCCATGTGCCTCATTATAACGTTCTTCTGCCCTTGTCCTGTCATTCCTCACAGGGTCAGCAGCTATGACCGGTTTGGGTAACCAGAGTTACCTGCAAATATTGTGGAACAACATTTAGCCACACACTATCCTATATGGCCAACAGCATAGGCATACACCAACATATACTGGGTGGGAACTAAGGCTCACCTATCAGTCACACCCTGTGTCTCTGTAGTTGGGCCATCACGTTTAGGATGCCGCTTTTCCTCAAGACAAAGGCATCATGCACCGACCCAGGATACTTAGCATTGATGTGGGAGATGTACTGGTCTGCCAAGCACACCATCTGCACATTCATGGAGTGGAAACTATTATGATTCCTGAACACCTGTTCATTCTTCAAATGCAATATGTGTACTGTCAATCACACCAATTATGTTGGGGATATGTCCCATTGCATAGAATACGGATTTCACAGTGGCCAAATCCTCAACCTGGGGGAATGCAATGTAACTACACATGTGTTTTATCAGGGCAGACAACACTCTGGCTAGCACGTTTGAGAACATTGGCTGTGTCATTCCTACTGCCAGGCCCACTGTCACTTGGAAAGAACCAATTGCCAGGAATGGAGAACTGATAGCACTTGCACAAGACGGGGGATCCCAGTGGGGTGATGGATAGCAGAAATCAGGTCAGGCTCCAATTGGGCACACAGCTCTGTGATTGTGGCCCTGTCCAGTTTATAGGTCAGTACTATGTGCCTGTCCTCCAGTGTAGCCAAGTCCACCAGGGGTCTGTACACAGAGGTACGTCTCCATCTCCTATTCATCCACCGCGGTACGTATCTAAGGGACACAAGAGTGAGTAGGGTGTCACAAACTGAACAATGGAGCCACAACCACTCCCTCATCCTCAACTCCCATTACCTTTCTTCCCACCCCAAAGTCCCTAAAAAGCTTTACCTTTCCCAGACTGAACTCTTCCCAACCCCTCTCCTGTCCTGCACATATGGGCAGGATAGCAAGGACGCAGCCAAGCCCAGTGGTTGCACCACCTACTCATGGTGGAAAGGATTCCAGGAGAACAGTACTGAAGGGGAAGGAGCCTGCAGCAGCTGCCAAGAAGGGGAAGGAGCCTGCAGCAACTGCTATGAAGGGGATGGAGCCTGCACCAGCTGCTAAGAAGGGGAAGGAGCCAGCACCAGCGGGCAGGCAGAGGGGGGAAGAGCCCATCCACCAGTGCCAGGAAGAGATCCCCAACCCATGAGCAGGAGGAGAGGAGGCACTCTATGCCAGCGGAAGCTGCCAGCCAAACACCACCACCACCAGCCCCTTGGCCCCTGCCATCACTCTTGGTTCTGCAGCCATCAGAGGGTGCAGGGGCTGAGCAGGAGCCTCTCACAACCACCACCACAGTGCAGCCATCAGACGGTGCAGGGGCTTTGCAGGAGCCTCCCACAACCACCATCACAGTGTAGCCATCAGAGGATGCAGGGGCTGAGCATGAGCCTCCCATAACCACCTCCACAGTACAGCCATCAGACGGTGCAGGGGCTGAGCAGGAGCCTCCCACCAACACCACCACAGTGCAGCCATCACCGACGGCGGACGCCATATAGTCCAGCCTCCATGTGCTGCTGTGCAGCCTGCCCCCACCAGAACCAGTGGGCATAACACACACTTGATAGACTGTGGCCTTGCACTCCCCAGGACAAAGAAATGGGCATGTTGCCCCCTCCAGGACCAGTGGGCAAGTCACCCACTTCAGAGACTGTGGCCTTGCACTCCCCAGGACAAAGCAATGGGCATGTTGCCCCCTCCAGAACCAGTGGGCAAGACACCCACTTGAAAGACTGGCCTTGCACTCCCAAGAACCAAGAGCACAGGGCATGTTGCCCCCTCCTTAACCAGTGGGCTTATTCCCGCTTCCAGCTGAGGTGCCACTCCCCCTCTCCCTCCTCCTGAGGTGCCTGCCTATTTGACAACTGATGCCCCTGCAGTGTTCTATCCAGATTGGTACAGGTTTTGAGTGGGGCCTTGGACTGTGCTCTGTGGCCATGTGGGCCCTTTGAGCTAAGGACTGGGCAGTGTCCCTTTGTTATATATATGTACACATCTGTATCATTGGCAATTCGGAATTATCATTTTGTTGTTGGACTGATTACTATCATTTTCGTCAATTCCTGTTGTTCTTGCATTATTCAGCAGATTTTCATGGTTAGATTGTTTTTGTAATGCAGCTGGTTGTGTGTATGGCGTGTGCATGTGTGTGGTGCGTATGTGCGTCACTCTCTTCCCCCCCTTAAGTGTTACACGGCTGTACTTATCGTTGTCGTCTTCGCTGGCATTGGTGTTCCAGGTGGAGCATAACATAGAATATAATCGGCAAGACTTGCAGTTCGGGTTCCATGGCGGCATGGTTCTTCCCTGTGTCTCCAATGGTGAGTCCTTTCACTTTTGTGCTCTGTTTCCGCCAGGCTTTTGATGGCGTTGGTACCGCCCCGGAAAAGGTGGCGGATTGTGGTGTCATAATATGATGTCTTCTGCCTGGCTGTAGGCGGCTAGCGCCGTGGTGATTGTTGCTTCCGCCCTGGTGGTCGGTGTGGTACATTGGCTGTCTATCGGATATAACACCGCCATGGTCATCATTTGGCAGTAATTACTGCCAGCCTGTTGAAGGTATTACTGCCACTTCATCACTGACCGCCAGGGTCGTAACGAGGGCCAAAGTGTGTAAAGCATTCAAATATAAAAAAAAAAGTAATTAAATAAAACACAGGAAACAGTTTATAAATCCAAAACCAATTTATAAAAATTGCAAATATTTTTATCTTTAATGTGACACCAAAACAATTAAAATCAGATAAGGGGAACCGGAGATGTGACTTTTTAAAGAACAATTTTTTTTTGCCACATAGAAACTAAAAGCACCAAGCTGGACATCTGGTCGCACTCGACCAGGGCAAAGTCAACATTTTAAGCTGACCGCAATGGAGCTCTACTATGGAATGACTGAATGAGTGAAAAAAATTCAAACTAAACCAACAAATAAAATAAAAGTATAAACATCTATAACCAATAAAATCAAACAATTAAATCAACAATATAAATGGCACACAAATTTAAATAAATAACCACTTCTAAAGAGACAAATGCTGCAAGACAAGGAGACTTTCCGGGATTTTCTCACCAGATCATTCAAGAGTTAATATATACATTTGAACAACTACCTAACAAAGTAAGTAAAACTTATTTAAACTAAAACTTAATATTTATTAAAATTAAAAATGATAAATAACATTTAATTACTAAAATACTCTCTGACTTCAATCTTTTTACATAGACGTCCTAAAAGAAAATCCCAGAACGTGAAAAAGTCAGAAAATAACAACTATCACAAACCAGCAAAAAGATATAAGAAAGTAAGTATACTTAAATTAATACAAATGTTTAAACTTAACCAAATGCAAGCTAAAATAAACCTAACAACCTCAACCTTCACTATCTACCAACAAATTAATATTTAAAATTAAACAGGGAAGCAGGCACAAATGTTGGAAATGTACAGATCAGCCAAGCAGATAACTTGGACATTAATCAAATGGAAGTTCTTCCTATTGCAGTAAACATGTTCCCTATTATGTGGTGGTACTAAGGCAATATCGGTGCCATCAATGGCTCCCACACATGTGGTATCCTTGCAACTCCATATAGTCAAGCTGTCCAGGTGTCGCATCAGTGCTGAAAGTATAGCTCTTAGCATGTGACAGAACATTGCTTGTGACATACCACTACAGATTGCCACAATGGATTGAAAGGAACCTGCTGCCAGGAAATGCAATATTGCCATCACTTCCACTATTGGTGTTACACATGTAGGATTGTTTTTTGTGGCACTAAGTCAGTCTCCAACTGATGGCATAGGTCAGGTATGGTTTGCCTATTCAATCGAAACTTGCGGATGATGTCCCTTTCTACCATTGTGTGAAGGTTTGTGAATAGGCGATACACAGGAGGCTGTCGTCTTCTCCCTCTCTCAGGGTATCTAGGTGTGAATTGGAAACAGTATATGAAGGTTGCTTACAATGTTCACAGTAATGTATGTAAATAGTCAGTAAAAATAATTTGACAGTAAATAACATTTTCAGATTTTCAAAAATATATTTTTATCAAAATTGTATATTGTGCTATATCCATTGCCAATCCCCATTGTTGCTCTGACATGTTGTTTGACCATTGATGGGCAAAATGTACAACACTGATGTATATTTTCAAAAAATATATGTTCCATATATTTTGGGATTTGGGAATATACTGTCAATGACGGTGTACAGTGTACAGCGCTAATTGAACCAACAAGCACACTAACACACCAGACACATGAAAGGTTTAATTAAAATCCTTGTCAAAAGTAATTTTACAGGATTACAGATGTAACCCCTCATTTGTTGTGATGTGACAGTCTCAATTACACCATTACCAGCCGCTGAAATAGCTGCTGCCTGACCTCGTAATTTGGACATTGTCCGTCAGACATAGGCTAACATTGTTGATTTGGTGTACAAGGGTCAATTGCTGTGTCCGCATATGCTCACAACCATGTACGTCACATACATGTACACCATTGTTCCGTAAAAAGATCACTTGCCTCCTGACACTTCTGTTATCAAGACCTCCTCCATTTTAGCTGCTGTTTTTGACCTCTTGGAGCAATCATGTCCTCCCAAGCAGGTGAGAGGGCACGTGCCTTCTCAGCAGAGCAGGTAAAGATGCTGGTAACTGAGGTCCTCTCCCTATATGGCCAGCTCTCTGGCTAACCAGAAGAATAGGTAACTCTCTCACATGCAAATGTCACTCAGTTTTCATACATAATGTTCCTTCCCAAAGGTAACATTGTGCCTCTGTCACCTAATGTTTCCTCTGATTACTGGACTACATCAATGTGGCCCTTACATAGGCTAACAAAGTCTCGGATTGGGCAGCACTATTCATTGTGTACTGTACATCAATGTGATATTTGAAGCGCAGAAAGCCCTTCCATCGGTGGGTTATGTACCATTATGTGCATGAATAGCTTTCCTGGGAGTAATCTGGCATTCAGAGCATGCTAACTCTGCAAACACAGGTCTGGTCCATACTGCATGAGCTGTGAATGTATCCTGGAATGACCTCTTGAGAATGAGGTCAGGTATGTGCAAGTTGCCACCTATAAGTCAGTTTAGTTCATGTCTCCAAAATTATGTTGTCTGTGAACTAGCAATAGCTCACTGACACCTTCGCAGTGCACACAACCTTGATCACACATATGGAATTACCTAAAGTTGCAAATTGTCATTTTAAAATATTTGAAATATGAGGCTCACTGAGGACAAGTATGCCCAGCCAGCAGTTAGCAAGACATGATATGGAGTTGTACCCAATCATTACCATGGGCCAGGCTGGGGAAGGTGTCACGTGGCACTATAACTGAGGCCAAGAGTATTGTCCCTGTAGATCTTTAAATCCTGGATGAGCACTGAAAGATTTCCAACAAACAGTATTAGCTAGGTTTGGTTTTACAGGGAATACATTTGGAATGGTGACAGATGTAACCCCTTTGACCTGATACCTCATTACATTAAACCACATTGGCAATGTGTCACATTTCATGTTGACAGTACCCTTACACCTACAGGTCTGGATTCCAATTACCAGGTGTAATGATTTACAAAACAGGCCTAGTGCACATGTTACACAGTTTCAGTGCAGGTATTTTTGGTTTCACAAGTGGTTTTGAGTGTGTATCAACAATTAGTTAACATCCATCCACACCAAAGACAACTATGGAACGTAGATACATACTACACACACTGTACCTGACATAGTATGACATTAGGTTAACATGACTGCATTTACACACATCAGCATTGAGGAGGCTGTCACTGGTTATGATGGGAGAGCTTAGGAAGTAGACTGTACTATTTTTACAAGCTGTATGGGCCATATGAATCAAGTAAATAGACATGGCTGAAAAGGAGTCTGTACAAGAAAGCACAAATAGTGTGCTGTTATTAAACTCAGAGTGGTGTGTCATTTTTCTTTGTGGCAAGCAGCATATGTATGTGGCCCTAGGCAACATGATGGTAGTGTGCTGGCGTAGTCATTGTAGGACATGATCACAGATGAGGCTGCAGATGAGACCACAAGTGTATTTACATGTCTTGTAGTGCTCAGCCTGTGGAGAGCAAAGTTATTATCTGTTCATTGTTGATTTTGGCTTGTGCTAGTTGTAGACAGATTGAGTTACAACCAATAACAATAGCCAAATAATTGTACTGACATACTTTTTTTCATCTCTTGTGTCCATATATGTTAACGCCCATCAGAAGTGGACAATATGGAAAGCCATTACCTGAAAAGTGTGGACCCTGGGGATCTATCATCTGTGTAGCATCCACTGTAGGAAGCAGTGGGAGAACCTGGAATACTGGACCCGGCAGATCCCAGAGGTCTAGCTGGGGAAATCCTCCCAAGGGGGACAGGGTTCGTGCTGGCAGCTGACCCTTGTAATGGCCCGCGTTCTGTAAGTGGCCTGTCCAGAGCTGAATAGGCAGTTGAGGGCCCAACAGCAGCTTTAAGGGGGTGATTACTGGCCAGAGATGTCGATGATACCTTACAAACTAGTTTATTTTTCAGATAGCCATTTGCCCAAAACATTGTAGGTGTCAAGACGGGGCCACTCACCTGAAAAGCAGGATGTCCGCAGGGGCGATGGTATGCCCCCGACCTCCTGGAACACCTCTCGGCACTTCCTGGTGGACACAGAAACCCTGGCAGGTGTCCCAAAAGGAAAGGGGGAATAGAAGAGACAAAACACTACCACACCTTGCCGGTCCAGCCAGTCACCCTGTATCTTTGCAGGTCATTGTTAACAGAGTGATAGTAGAGTTAGTGCACTCAACTTCCTTGAAACTGAATCTCTCTTTCTGATATGGGCACGAGAGCAATAGAAGAACACCGGGATGCTCCAGCACTTTTCTTGGATAATAATAACTGTTGGCTCAATTACTAACACTGCATTACCAAAAACCCAAACTGAGTTATCCTTCTTTTGTCTGCTTGTTTTTTTTTACTTGAGCTTGGTAGAGTTTTAAATGGTACTTGTTTTTGAATCTCCTGTAACTCTTTATAGTGTTTCTGTACTGATGGGACTGTTGTGGATGTTTGGGACCCAGTTATAGGTAGCATTCTTGGGTGTAGACCAAACAAACAGTAAAATGAGGACAGTCCTGTAGCCATGTGGACACTGTTGTTATAGACAAATTCAACAAGAGGTAAAGGCTTATCCCACTCAGTAAACCATGTGTCAATGTAACATCTCAGGATTTGCTCCAGCGATTGGTTGACACGTTCTGTCTGCCCATCTCTTTGTGGATGATATGCAGAGGACAAGTGGACATCCATACCGACAGAGCAACGGAAGCTACGCCAAAACCGTGATATAAATTGGGGTCCACGATTGGAAACAATTGTGGTGGGCAATCCTTGAAGCCGTACAATGTGTTGGACAAACAAATCAGAGAGTTTGAAAGCCGTAGTGAGGCATTTTAATGGAACAAAATGAGCCATTTTAGTTAGGTAATTTCTACAATCTTCCCTAAACCTCCCCCCCTGTCCTTCCCCTAGGGCCAGGCTTTCCAGGTCCCAGCCCAGCACCTCAGCCACCAAATCCCCAGACACAGTGGTGCCAGCAACCGCGGGGTCATCGAGTGCGCCACCCATCAGGGCTGCCAGTGTGCTATGTAGCGAGGGCAAGGACATTACACCACCTGCCAAGGTGAAAAAGGTGCCCACATCCCGGAGGGAGAAGCCTAAAGTACCAGCCACCAAGGGCTCAGCAAAAACCAAAGGGAATAGTGGCAAGACAACTGCGGCACCATTAAAGCTGGGGAAGGGCCAAAAGCTGAAGAGCAGGTCAGGAGTGGGCATGGTGGCATCGACTGAGGGACCAGTGTCACACTTTCTGTCCACGACTACGCCAACCTGTACGGCGGCGAACACCGCTAGCTGTCCCACCACCACAACCGCCACTAGCACCATCACCTGCACGGCCCCCGCACGTCTACAACCTCAGCAACAGTCCCCAGCATCTTCCCCAGTGGGCAGCCGTCCGAGGCTGCAGGAAACATCCTGCTGTGCCCCTCTGCAGGTGCTGAACCGTGCACCGCCGCAAACACTGCCGCAAGCACCGCCGCAACAGACACCGCCGCAAGCACCGTCACCTGCAACGCCCCCAGCACATCTACAGCCTCAGCAACAGTTCCCAGCATCTTCCCCATTGGGCAGCCGTCCGAGGCTGCAGGAAACGTCCTGTTGTGTCCCTCTGCAGGTGCTGACCCATGCACCTCCACAAGCACCACCGCGACAGACACCGCCGCAAGCACCGCCACCGGCCCGCGGTGTCCTCGGACACAGGCACCACCGTTGACATGGCCACCATCCCCAGCGGTCAGTCGTCTGAGGCTGGAGGAAAGTTTCGGCAGCTTCCATGAGGCATTTCTTCCATCACTGTTTGCACCTGCAGGTGGAAGGCGCAGCTGCAGCAGTGTGGGGCATGTCGCTGCCTCCATGGCGTATCATGCTACCTGAACCTCGCCAATCTCATGGCACCCACACCAAGGTGAGGGAATTGTACCGGCCACACTGCACGTGGAGCACTCTGGGCACAAAGCCCCCTCCAGAACCAGTGGAGAGATACAGCCACTACCTCTGTCCTTGGCAGGATGAAGCACTCTGGGCACCAGGCCCCCTCCAGAACCAGTGGAGAATGACATCAACTACCTCTGTCCTTGGCAGGATGAAGCACTCTGGGCACCATGCCCCCTCCATAACCAGTAGAGAGATACATCCATTGCCTCTGTCCTTGGCAGGATAAAGCACTCTGGGCACCAGGCCCCCTCCAGAACCAGTGGAGAGATACATCCACTACCTCTGTCCTTGGCAGGATGAAGCACTCTGGGCACCAGGCCCCCTCCAGAACCAGTGGAGAGATACATCCACTACCTCTGTCCTTGGCAGGATGAAGCACTCTGGGCACCAGGCCCCCTCCAGAACCAGTGTAGAATGACATCCACTACCTCTGTCCTTGTCAGGATGAAGCACTCTGGGTACCAGGCCCTCTCCAGAACCAGTGGAGAGATACATCCACTACCTCTGTCCTTGGCAGGATGAAGCACTCTGGTCACCAGGCCCCCTCCAGAATCAGTGGAGAGATACATCCACTACCTCTGTCCTTGTCAGGATGAAGCACTCTGTGCACCAGGCCCCCTCCAGAACCAGTGGAGAATGACATCCACTTGAGAGACTGTGGCTTTGTACTCCCCAGAATACTGCAGTGGGCAAACCACCCACTGGAGAGACTTGAGAGACTGTGGCTTTGCACACCCCAGGATACATCAATGGCCATGGAGTCCCCTCGTGCAGCAGTGGCATTGTGCGTTCATCAGGCTGAGGTACCCACCTCCCCCTGAGGTGCCTGCATATTTTCGATCTGATGCTCCTACAATGTTCTCTCTGTTTCGAGTCAGGAATCATGTGTGGGCCTCGCCCATGCATTTTGGGCCCAGTGGTCCACGGACAATGATTAGTACACTATCCAGACTTGTGTAGTTGGTGTACTTATTTGTATATACTGAATTTTGACTTTTGAATACTGGATTTTTCTTGATTACAATGGTTATAATCATTTCCTTTTGTCCTTGCGTTCTTCCAAGGGGTGGGGGGTGTATATGTAATTTTGCTGCATGTATTTCTGTGTCTCTTGCTGTATGTGGTGGTGAGGGTGGGGGTGTTGCATGTGTGTGTCACTCTGTTTCCTCCAACCCTCCCCTGTGTTGTAGGTGCAGTACTCACGTGGTCGCCGCCACCACCGTTCGTACTCATCATAGAAGAGGAGGTAAACAAGCATGGGCAGTACGTGGAGTTCGAGCACCATGGCGTCCTGGTTCCTCGTTGGGTGTCGAGAGGTGAGTGTTTTCCCTTCAGTGTACTGTTTCTGCTGTGCTTTTGATAGCGTTGGTTCCGCCCCAGAAAAGGTGGCGGATAGGCCTCTTGTAATAGTGTGGGCGGTACTTTGTCTCCCGTGTGTCTGTTGGCAGTGACCGTCACGCTGTTTGTTTCTACCGCCATGGCGGTTGGAGTGTTAAAGTGGCTGTCTATGTTGGCGGTTTCCGCCACGGTTGTAATCCCATTTTTTTTCCGCCAGCCTGTTTGCGGTATTACCGCCGCTTTAACACCGACCGCCAGGGTTGTAATGAGGGCCATGATTTAACCCTAATCCCTAGGGATGCTGACAGATAACGCAGGAGGCACCTTGGGGATTCCTGACAGTAGGTGTGCCATGCCCAATGCACAGGAAGAGTTCTGGATTGTGTAGGTCTGGTATTGGGTGCATGATGATGTTCTTTGTCTAATGTTAATATGACCAAGAGGCCAGCAGAGTCTAGCCCACTGCCAATCTTCTGTTTTGGGCAGACACGTGGCTGCGTAAGGCCTTGATCACCTCATGTTGTTTGATGTACTGGGAGAAGATTGTATCAGACAGACCACTTGTCTTTATTATGTGAGGAGGGATGCTCCCTCAATACTGTGTTTCATGTTCTGAGACCCATATTACATGTGCCAATGCATACAGTGCACTTTATATGCGGTAACTGACCTGTACTTCTTATTGGTAAGTTTAGAGTTTCCAGTGACATGAGTGTACAAACATCACTGGTGACATCAGCAGACTGGTTACGTGTTACCCAGTGTATCTTTCCTTAGAGTTGTTTATTCTGCAATACTGTTTGAAGGTACATTCATTGACTGGTGAGATGCATCAAGGAGTGATATGTGACAATGTTAGTTCCATATGTGAGTGCCTGCACTCATTTCTACAGGGTCACTGGTGGTTCATGTCCCAAATGGTGCAGTGCTGTGCCATCCCATCAAAACTGAAGAGTGTCCACCTCTTCATGGCATTGCTATTCACTGAGATACAACAAACATCAAAGTATATGGGCTTCTAGGAATGCAAGCTGAGTATGGTGTTGTCACCAGTTCTCAGACTGATTGGTGATGCTCTTGGTGCCAAATGGACTATTATGATGTATGAGTTTGTAGTAGGTATCTCTGAATATCTAGGCCATGATTGTCTCCAGACCATTTTTCTATGCTATATGTGATAAGTAGTCGAGCGACGCCAGTACAGCTTTCATTGTACTATGTTGAGACAGGTCATATGGAGAAGTATCACCAGAAAAATAAAATCAGTGTGAACTGTGCATTTACATGTGAAATTATACCTGTCACAGCAATCATTGCATCTAGCTTGCTGGTTGACTTGCCCATTACCACATAATGATGTTTTTCCAGAAAAATTAGAATTAGGGGGAATATGGGGCTTGTGTGGACAATGTAGGGATGTCCTGTTGCTAGACATGATATATTGTGCCATTACTACAGCAACGTATGCTGTAAGGACCAAAGTATACAATCTGGGCAACTGTCTGACTACATGGATGATGAAGGAGTGTTCACAAGAAAAAATCTGGTCTAGGATGGGGGGGTTGAGAGATCACTGTGACCAACTATTTTCTGCTAATCCAGCATGCATGCACAAGCTCCTGCTAATGTTGGATGAGATGTTGTGAGCCAAGCAGATGCAGTAGTATGTGCCGTCCAGTAATATTGTGTGCTTGAATCTGAGGGACAGGTGCGTTTACGCAGATGCAATTCACCCTTCTTAATGTGTCATTTCAGGTCCATCCATGGAAAGCGAAGGAGGCAGTGCCAGCATTGTTGGGGAAGCTTCTGGCCACAGTTACTCCAGCTGTGAGTCTCTAGATAGTGAGGGACCCAGTGGTCATGTGGACGGCAGCTCACGTTCTTCATCTTCTGAGTCTTCCTCCAATGGACACTTCTGAGTGGTGGCAGACCCCCAGGATCTGTACCAACTTCATTTCTGTCTGCCACCACCAGTTCCATCTACATCCTCCCTGTAGCTCGCCACCAAAATGGCCAGGTCCGCTCTACTAAGAGAGGGCCTGTCTCCTTTGCTCCAGGTACCTCATCCCTGCCCCTGTCCCATCTTCGCCACAAAGTGAGGAGGCTATTGACCTCCTGAGGTCCATACCTGTGGGTCAGACTGCCATTCTAAATGCCAACCAGGGTAAAGGCAGCCATCTCCAGCAGATGGTGGCCTGCCTGGAAGGCATTCACAGAGCTATGCCTGGCCTACAGAGATCCTTTCAGATTTTGGCCTCCTCCCTCTGTACAGCCTACCATCCCCTCCACCTAATGTCCCTCTGTCTGCCCCTTCTCCATACCATACCCCATTCTCCTGCCTGTCCAAAGCACATGCACGCATTCCTGCTCACATACCCAAGCAGCACACTCACACATAGGAAGAAACACAAGAAAAAAACGAGGCACATCCAAACACACTGACATTTTCACACACCACCACAGACTCTATCACAATCATTACATCCACACGCACCACAGACAACACAACATCCACTTACACACACCAATCACCCATCAGATCCACACACAGCACATCAGCCACTATACACACATGCAGACAAAATACTCCCATCACCACATCCAGTACTGACAACATCACACCCACATGATACCCGAGTCACATTCATTCACACATCACACATAACCACACCCGCAATCACCACCACAGCCACGCCCACCACTTCCACATCAGCAAGCACCATTGGTACCACATTCACTGCATGCACACCTAAAAAATACAGACACACATATAAGCAAGCACCCAACACACCCCACCTTTAGTTGGCACACCCACACTTACAGCACATTCACCTGCCACTCCTGCACCTGTACCAACAACAATTCCAGGCACATCCATTGCAGTCACTCCCTCTACCTCCAAACCCATTCCTAACTTTGGTATAGGGGACTCCTCCTTTCCCCTAACCCTAAACCCTCCCAAACCCCCTACCCCAGCTTCAAAAGAAGTTCCAACCCCTTCCACATCCAAGACCAGCCCTCCCACCTCCCAACCCTCCTCTAGTATTCCCACATCCACCCCTTCCAGGTCCCCAAAGATCCCTTCCAAGAGACTTCCCACCCCTTTCACAACCCAGGCCACCCCTCCTATGCACTGACCAACCCCTCCCTCTTTCAAAACCACCTCTTTATTGTTAAGTCCACCCCCAAACCCAAACACCGCTACTAAAATGATATCCCAGAGGTGTCTGCCTTGTCCAATGAATGCCCCTTTGTGAGGAGGTTCCATGGTAGAGTCTGAATAGGCACATTTTGTGGCACAGCACAGTGCATGCCAAATATAAACTGGACCATCCATTGGCCTTTGATTTTTATTTGGACAGTCTTTGCTCTTTGAGCTATATAAAGAGTTTTCTTCATCTTGAACACCTTGGTCCGTTTTTTACTTTTCCCTAGCAACTTCTGTGACAGTCTAAATGTATGACTATTAGTAATGTTGCACAATGCCATTGTATCTACACATTATGGCAGGTTATGCTCCTCATATGTTTATGGTGCACTTTGCTATGTACATGCACTAATTTTGATGGAATGTGTTGGGTGGGTACTGTTCTGGGCAGGCATTCATCATGGTGGAGATCACTTGCCCTAAAACATTTTTGTGCTTTTTAACATTGAGGTGTGGGACTGCAGATGTGTTATTTTCCCCCTTAATGGTGATCAATGTGACCAGGTTACTGTATTCGATTTATGTGACCAGTACAGGACTTACATAGGTTAAGGGGCAGTGTTGCATGGATGTATAAGTGTGATGTATCCAAATTAGGCCTGACATTTTTTTTTGTGTGTGGCATTTCAAATGGTAAAGTGTGCAGCTATTCTTGTGCACTGTCACCCTCATGTGGCTTGCACTTCTTCTTATGATGTATTTGGGTATGCGTTGACGGTGTGCAAGTTAGTCATCTGTTGTTTCACACCTGTAGGGTGGTTGGTTGTCATGGCTTTTTGTCTTCTTTTTGTGACATGTGTTCATTGTTTTGTGTGTAGTTTAAACCTACTTTAGTTACATGTGAGGAATGCAGTTACTGATGTGTTTGTTCGAATATCTTGCACTTGAAAGTTGCACACATATACATGGCACTTGGTCATGCTATTGTATGTCCTGGCTATACTTTGAACCTGGGGGCCTGTGAGCAGAGACGTTTAGGGACATGGGCAAAGTGGACTGTGTTCCAGGGACCTGTATTTTCAGGGGCCCCCGATTGAAACAAGGCTGTTCTGCAAAGGGTACTTCCATGTTGGACTTGCATTAATTCTTAGTTGTAGTGTTTAGGATAGCATTTTCAAAATGTGATTGTTTCATGTCCGTAATGTGTGAGGGTCTAGTGCAGTACTATAGCATAGAAGGTATGTTTGATTTTAATGCTACATCCCTACTTAGCTTCTCTGAATTTTGAGGGTGTCACAATGATTATTGGCTGTGATGTTAGTGTGAACCTGCTGTTGTGTTAGTGTATTGTGGACACGCCACTATCCTTGTCCCTTACTGAGGCACACATTTCAATATTAAAGGAGTGCCCCTGTGTTGTGTCAGTGAGTTGGCCAAAGATGGCACCAGAGAGGAGACTTAGTGGCAAACATAATTGACTGTCCCAGACAGGGATACACACATGTTTTGTCCCAGGGCCACCATGGGCCTTATATGGCACCTGCCTGTGCATCTGTGAAGTAGAAAGCAAATGTAAACGGGTGAAATGAGGACTTACCATTGGTTGCATCCATGGTGGTGTGGGTCTTGGCAGCAATTTAGCAGCAGCAGCAGTGCAGGACACGTACTATCGGCTCCATGACATCAGGGCATGTGTACAGGTGAGTGAAGGTGAGTTTCTGCCATTTATCCATCCAACATATAACAATGACAGATAATGAAGAACCTTTCCTTTTACATGACAACCTAAATAATGAAAAACAAATCCTACTATTCTCAGAAGCAGATAACGTATTAAAACATAGCCAATGTCAAACATGTATGATAGATGGGACCTTCAAAATGTGTCCCAAACCATGCACTCAGAAGTACATCATACATGATGAAAAAGCGCAAAGCTACCAACAACTAAAATGGAACAATCTATTACCCAAATTGCACTTAAATTGCACTGCTGCAGTCCAGACGGTCTTCCTGCCACGTTACATTCCTGGTGGGTGGACCCACCAGGAGAACACCGTCCCCACCAGGAACATAGTTTCCAAAGGGCTGACAGTGGTCTGAGTTGTACTGGCTGATTACAACTTAGCTTTTCACTAGCCTTTCTATGGCCGGACCCTGCCATGGAAAGGCTGGTGGAAAGCCAGTGTCAAGGAACCCACTGCCCAGCACCAGACAGGCAGTGCGCATTCCGATGGTCCTAGTGTCCTATGATATTGACCTCCGCTCCCTCAATGAGCTGAGGGCAATATCTTAGCGCTGCTTCCACCGGTCAGCCTGGGGGGAACGCGTAATACAATGTTCAGTAGGGGGGATGCCACAGTTTTGAAGGTGGCGTGCTCCACGGGTCCTTGGCAGTTCCGTTGTGGGACCGCCCAATTCGTAACAAGGCCATAACTCTTCATAGAAATGAATGCAAAATATAATACAAATGTTAACTAAACGTATGAAAAAAGTTAAAACATATTAAGCATGTAAAACATTTCAAAATATCTTACAATAAAATGTTTAAAATAACTAAAGTATGAGTTAGATAATAGTATAAAATACGTACAATTATTTAATATAAAGTCAAAAAAATATTTTTAAAAAGTTCATAAATGTTAATAAAAAGTTAAACTGTGTAAAAAAAAGTTGATAAAGTACAACATACAATACAAAGTACACATAATTTTCATTCTTTGTATTTATAAAAAACAAAAAAATGTTTTATTCACTTAACTTTATAAACATGTTTGTTTTTCACATGAAAGATATGTAATTGAAAAGTCAAAATATACAATTAACAATGTTTGGAAAAATAAATAAAAGATAAAAATGTCTGATGTTTTGATTACATAAAACAGTCATTAAGAATATTATTATATACAAAAATACAACTAATTATTTTTTTGTAAAATTTCTAATTACCTCCAATAGTAATAAAATATCACAAACTATTTCTACTGTTTTCAAATAAAAGTAAAATATTGTTGGACACTAACGGGGTGACATTTACTATTCCCACTCAAAACTAACCATACTAGGGGAAGGCGTTGGACACTAAAGAGGTTAAATTTACCATTACCTCTACAATCTAAACCTATCTGGGGAACATTTACTATACCCACTCCCATCTATACCAATGTGAGGAAGGTGTTGGACATTAAAGGGGATACATTTACTATTCCCACACCAATCTAAACCAAGGTGAGGAAGGTGTTGGACGCTAAAAAGGTTGCATTTCCTAGTCCCACTCTAATCTAAATTGATTTGGGTAAGTTGTTGGGCACTAAAGAAGTGACATTTACTATTCCCAATCCAATCTAAATCACATTGGGGAAGGCGTTGGATACTAATGAAGTAACATTTACTATTCTCAATCAATCTAAACAAATTTGTGAAGGCATTGGAAACTAAAGTGGTGACATTCAATATTTCTAATTCAATATAAGAAAAATTAAGGATAGTGTTGAACACTAAAAGGGTGACATTTACTATTCCTACTCCAGTTTTAACCAATTTGAGGAAGGTGGTTGACACTAAAGGGGTGACATTTACTATCCCCACTCCAATCCAACCATACTGGGGAAAGTGTTGGACACTAAAAGGGTGAAAATTACTATTTCCACTCCAATCTATACCAATTTTTGGAAAGTGTTGGACACCAAAGGGGAGACATTTAGTAATCCCACTCCAATTTAACGCCATTTAAAAAAGGTGTTGGGAACAAAAGAGGTGAATTTTACAATAGGCCCTTCGATAATAATATATTTAAACAAGGTAATACGTATAAAACAACTTAAATACGCACTTCCTACTCATACACATTTTTTTTACTACTAAATAAATTAAAAAAAATATCTAAAACAAAAATACCTTAAACTACAAACCTATATATACACATGTAAATATTAAAATAAAAATCACATTTGTTACTATTGATAATTAAAATATTTTAGATGTTTTTCTAACATTCCTAAACTTTAGACCATAAAATATTCAACTATTATTCCAAAATTAAAAACTAAAATATAAAAAGATGTAATTAAATGATATCATTTCATGAATATCAAATATACTTTTGAACAAAATTATAAAGTAAAGAAATATAATCATTTCTACAATTTGAACTTAATTTTAGAAAACAAATATAACATTTTAAATTTTACAAAAACAATCCAAATATTTTATTTTATTGAGCATGTTGTTATATATTTTTATTTACTTATTTAAAATAAAATTACCACTGATATATATTATTTAAACTAAAAATTATGATTTAGAAGAAAAAATAATGTTACAAACTGCATTTTAAAAAACTCACAACTAATAATTTGCATATCTTAAAAATGTATAACATAAATTTTAATTCAAAATATGCAGTTTTTAAAATCTCCCCACCCTAATATCCTAAAATCCAATACTCTGCTGCTAAAACATTGTTAAACAGTTATATACATATGTTAAAACAACTAAATATACAACTTTAAACAATTTCACAACTAAAAAAACAAACATATACAAAAAAACTTGAAAAATATTCTAGGTTTCAGCTTTTAGGGTTAGGCAGAAGCAGTACCGCCAACACCACTTCTAAAGATTTAAGAGCTGGGTGGGACTACTTGAGGGGGTTAGAGCTCACTCTAGTAGAGGCCAACAGCAGGGGAATCACCCAGAACAACGACTCCTAAACCACGAAGTCGTGGAAAACGAAAGCGAAACAACAGTTTGGTTTTCCACGACTTCCTGGTTTTCGGTCCTTAACCACGCATGTGTGAACCATGTACATGCGTGATTGAGGCACAGAAGAAAGCAGTTGACGCGGTAAAGGTGGAGGTAAGTTGGGCTGGGACTGGGGCTGTTTTTTTGGGGGTGGGGTGGGGGGCTCGGGGTGATTAGGGTTTAGGGGGTCAGGGTTTAGGTTTTAGGGGTATATAGGGAGTTAGGGTGCTTTAGGTTTTAGGGGCAGGGTGGGGAGTCGGGGTATTTTTTGTTTTTGGGGGTGGGGTGGGGGCTTGGGGTGATTAGGGTTTAGGGGGGAGGGGGTCAGGGTTTAGATTTTAGGGGTGGGTTGGGGGGTTAGGGTGCTTTAGGTTTTAGGGGAGGGGGTTGGGGTTGTGGTAATTTTGGGGGTGGGGGTTGGGGTGGTTGTGGGGGTGGGGGGTCACGGTAATTTTTAGGGGTGAGGGGCTATGGGGGACACATGCTGGAACCGTGCATGCTGATCACTAATGCCTTTACCAGGAATGACTTTACAACGAAAAATTGTTGCAAATGCATTCGTGGTAAAGGCATTAGTGATACCAACGATTTCATTGTTGCGAACTCGTTGTTGAGCCATGGGTGCTTGAAGTACTCATGGTTTCAACATATAACCCAAAAGCAGGGTTCAAGGCCGTTGGAGCTTCTTATGTCCCTGTATCTCATACAAGAGGCCAGCCAACTAGCCCTTGCAGTTACTCTGGTGGTCCTGGGTTCAAGGAGCAGGTACAATCCTCCTTCTTTAGAGAGCAGGGCAACATGGCAGTACTTCTTTCAGCAGGACAGTCTTTTTTTCTGAATCTTCCATGGGTCCAGGAGTGTACTGAAGAGTGGTTCTGAGGGTCCATTATCTATAGCTTGTGCCAACCTGTGTGTGCAGGAAGACACTCTGTCCTACCTCCGCATCTGGTTCCTACCTCTTTCAAGGCTCCAAACTGTCTGGGGTGACAAATGGATGTTGTATGGTTCCTTTGTGTGTGCTGGAGGCAAGCCCTCTGAAGTGCAAGTTGGGTAGGGCACAACTCAACCCCCAGCCATCTTGGCAAGACTGACAATCCTGTCCACATCTAGTCCCCATTGTGTCTTTGTCTGGGAGAAATACACAATCTTTAAAGGCAGAGCCATTCCCAGTCATGTGACCCAGGATACTGGCAGATATTGCTAATGGTTGGGATACATTTTGAAAATTGTGATTAAAAATCAGACATTGCCATTAAAGATTATATATTACAATTCATTTTAGTCTAAACAGTATGGGCCAGATTATGAGTACGGCGATCCTATGACTACCGACAAGCGGTGGCAGTGGAATCACCACATCCTTGGAGGTCGGACCGCCAAATTTGGATGCTGGTGGTTGGACAGCCACAAGACTGCCGCAATTGCCAGGATCAGACATCCCGTGGCTGCGGTGGTGAACAAAGCTGTGGTCAAGCACTGCAGTGCTAATGTCAGGACCACCATGCTGATCACGACTTGCTGCCGGCCTGTCCCTGCCATGAAAATGTCAGTGGAAGGCAGAGATGGGACCACAGGGCACCCCTTCACCACCCCTGCCCATGTTGTGGGCAGTGCAGAGGTCCACCTGTCAGCATAGTCGGAATGCACACTGTCTGCAATGGCAACAGTGCACATTCTGACTGTGCTAGTAGCACCAACAGTGAGCTGGCATTGGCCCTAGCTCTCCCTTAAAGTCGAAGCCAATGCCGCTGCACTGTCTTCGCCATCTAGCCCCGCAGAAACATCATAATACAGCAGTCGGGAGGCCGACAGCATAGTGGCGCCCTCCCAACCGTCGCCTTGGCAGTCCAATGGTCAGACTTTCTCTGCCAGCACATGGACTCTCTGCTGAGACTTCTGCCCTGCCAAGTGGTGCCCTATCCAGTCCCTGGGCCCTTGAAAGGTGAAGTTGGCAGAACAAGAGCTGAAATCCACACACAGAATGACGGGTGGGGAAATTTTCAATACACCATCTGCAACGCGGCTGATAAACGATGCGCCACTCGCTTTGTGGCTGAAATTGATGCATCATGGCTGGAGAAAAAATGGAGCACCCACTTGCGGCTGCTGATAACAACGCAAACCCCACGCAGCATGTTTTTTTTACACCGTGCAAGTGGATTTCTCACGCATCGTCCCTGGGCGTCAAAGTCACAGTGAATCTGCGCGGAGCTGAGGTGCCCTGTCCTGAAATCACCTCATTACTCTTTTGCGAGGCAGAAAAACGATTCATCACCGACCCAACCAGAGGGCAAACAACTCTCAGCCTCACTTGCGAGTATGGAATCGACACATCACTGCCTTTTCCGATGCATGCTCGCTTATGCGGCTTCATTTTTGACGCAAACCAGGTACTTTGTGTAAAATCAACATTTCCATTGTTTCCTATGGAGTAAGACTCTGATTATTTTGAAAATTCATATCTTGGCTTGTGTATGTTAGATTTATGTCATGTTGTTCTTCATTGATTTAGATAAATATTATTATTTTTCTAAACAGGGGTGGTGTCCATTTTGTACTGTATTACTGTGTGTGCTCGTACAAGTACTTTACACATTGCCTCTGGGATAGGCCTGACTGCTTGTGCTACGCTACCAAAGGGGTGAACAGGGGTTATCTTGGGTGTGTAACTGCTTTACCCTGACTAGAGTGGGTGGGTTCTGCCTGGTGCAGGTGCATACCCTAGCCAACCAGAAACCCCATTTCTAACAGTGGCCATTTGGAAATCAATAGTGTACACAATCAACTGAGTAGCACAAACAAAGAGGACCATCCAGGAGTGCAAGAAGAAGTGGCACCATTACAAGCACAGGACTAAAGAAAAACTGACAAGGAACATTAAGGCAGCCATGAGGACCAGAGGAGGACTTGATATCCAGGAGGAGTTGAATCCATCTGATGAGCAGATGGCATCCCTCATTCCAATAGAGTGGTAGGTAGAGTGGAGGGGCAGGACAGTGCTGAAGTTGAAGACCGGGGAGAACTACAGCATGAGTGAAAACAAGAGCTCATATTTTAGCAAACTCTGATTCAGGGCAAGCTGCAACACACTTGGCTGTGCTGCACTGCATGAAAGGTGAAGGGAAAGGACAGGAATGCCCCAAGTCAACTCATTCTTCACATTACTGCCATTTTCTTGGTCAGTACCAATTTTACCAGCCCAGTCCAGCCCTGGCAAGTTACCCAGGTCCATTCATGATGTGCTGCCCCGGTCAAGGTATTATCTCTCAATACTGGCACTTGTAGTTTTGTTTATCCCTTCAGAAAACAGGACTACAAGTTACAGAATACAAAGTAAAAAACCTGGACTGGAGCAGCTGAGGAGGTGCATGCATTGCAAGTAGTCTCATTCAAAGAGCCAGATGTACAGTTCCTAATACAAATCCATATTTGACACAACTGACCTGATGTGCTGGGGAGGTTGTCCAATGTGTGGGCTGCCGTGTATGAGAACACCCTACCTCCTGCCATGATCATATGGGTATTGGGGTTGTGAGTGATTGCAAGTGATGCTGAGCAGAGGTTCATGGTTGGTTGGTGGAAGCACTGATGGTGTGTGAGCTAGATGGGTCCTGGTAGTGTAGTGCTTTGTAGGTGTGGCTGAGCATTGTGAAATGCCAGTGTGTATGAGTGGTGAGACTCTAATGTTCTGAGGTGAAGTGTGATATGCATGCCACAAGGTAGGCTGAGTGATAGTCTGGCAGTGATGTGTTGGACTGTTTGCATCTTGTGTAGCAGGTGTATAGAGATGCTATAGTAGAGTTAATTGATGTACTACAGTCAACATTTGATGATGGCCTGGGCGCTGGTGGTACAGGTGTAAGGATGGAGCCATATGAATACATTTCTGACCATGCAAATGAAAGCAGGTAGAGGTGATCATGGCAATTTGAAGTCTCATGGTGAGGTAGGTGTCCAGGATGATGGACAGGTACCTGTGATGGATGAAGGGTGAAGGTTTCAGGCCTAGTCATGTGGGCAACCAGGGTGAGTTCATGTTGCAGAATGTCACCACTTCTATCTTGTTAGGTGGAATATGAGAAACCAATGTCACATACAGGTAGACATGTTGGTCAGTGGCATTATGTAACTACTGTTGGTTGTGTTGGTGTCTCCTCAGAGTTAGTGTATGATCTGGGTGTCATCAGCCTAAGAGATGATGTACAATCCCTGGGTCTGATCGATGATTGCCAGAGGAGTCCTGTAGAAGTCTAAGAGAGTTGGGCAGAGTGAAGCATTTTGCTGGACTCTGGAGGTGAGCTTTGTGGGTTCTGGGGGATTATAGTGAGCATGAGTTGTTGATACTACCAGTTATGAAGGAGGCTATGAACTTCAGAGATGTTCCTTAGTTCTTAGTGTGGTAGAGTATGAAGTTGATTGTGTGTGTGCTAGACAACTACAGGATTCTCCAGAAAAAAATTGATTATGACATATGCTGCAAGGTGGCTTGTAGGGTAGTGTGTTGTTGTTTGTGAAAGATGAGCCCTAGGGCCAAATAATGCACAAATTACATGCAAGAGAATACAGCAACACAGCTTAGTGTACAGTGCTGTGTGATAGGCAGAGTGCAGGATAGTGTGAAGTGTGATAATATTTGATGTCTTAGCCAGTGGTGGGCCATAAACAGATGGCTAGTGTGAATGCAGGCACACTTCCTACGTTGTGCAATGTTCTCTGCAGAGGTGCTAAGAAGCCAAATTTGCAATAGTGCACGCAGACAGCAGGAACTTGTAAAATATGGCCCATTCTTGCACTCTTTCAGGCAGGGCAGCAAGCTCTGATGAGCTGTCTAAAATTTACACAAATAGGCCCTCAGTGAATACATGTATTGCCATGTGAAAAGCAGCAATAGTACAACATGACCAAATACACTTGTAGAAACAAATGTTCCATATATCGCTGTTGACTTAAAAGTGGAGAACAAAACTGTCATGACATATTTCTCTTTCTTTCCAGAGGAACAAAAAGCACCTCCTGGAGATCAGCCTGTCCGTGATGCCCAACCTGTTGAGGTCACCATCCTTCCCCTCATGGATGAAGACACCTGTTGGAAAATGGGTTATTGGTAAGGGCAGGTAGGTACCTACACCTAGCAACAAGCCACTAACCTCCACTTAGGTCCAGTTAGGTCTCAGTAAATTAACCCCAGCTCAATCCTTGGTAGCTTGGTAACGAGCGTCAAGGCTTAACTTAGGAGACAGTGTGTAAAGCATTAAAATATCACAAAACAGTAATTAAATAAAACACAGGAAACAGTTTAAAAATCCAAAACCAATTTATAAAAATAGTTTATATTTTTATCTTTAAAATGACACCAAAACGGATAAAATCGGATAAAGGGAACCGGAGATATGAATTTTTAAAGAATTATTATTTTTCTAGCGCTTAGAAACAAAAAGCGCCAATCGGGTCATCTGGTTGCACCTCGACCGGGGCAAAGTCAAAGTTTCAGGCCGACCGCGATGGAGCCCTGCTCGGCTACAGGTCGCGGGAGGCCTCGGTTAAAAAGTTACCTTCTGACTTAGTCTTTATTTTGAAGATTTTCTTCAGCGGGATGAACCTGCCAGTCCTATCCGACCTCCTGGAGCCCTTCTCCGGATACGCAATGCTGGATTCCTCGGTGGAGATTTTTACCTTCGGACTTAGTCGTTTTTTCGAGGTGAAAATCCTTCTACTGGGGTAAACCTGGATCTTGATCCGACGTCCATGGAGCCCTTCTCGGATACGATGGCTGGGAGGTCCCGGTCAACTTTTTACCTTCGGACTTAGGGGGTTATTCTAACTTTGGAGGAGTGTTAATCCGTCCCAAAAGTGACGGTAAAGTGACGGATATACCACCAGCCGTATTACGAGTTCCATAGGATATAATGGACTCGTAATACAGCTGGTGGTAAATCCGTCACTTTTCCGTCACTTTTGGGACGGATTAACACCTCCTCCAAAGTTAGAATAACCCCCTTAGTCTCTTTTTCGGAGATTTTTCTTTACCGGGACGAACCACCAAATCAGGCCGGGTCACGGTTGAGGCAAGCCGGCTAGAATTTCCGTGGCGGGTCGGTCCCTCTATGGAGCTTTTTTACAAAAATTCTCAAATCTTCTCCAAACTTCTGGGGCTTCACCCAGATGTTCTTTTAAGGTTCTTTTGGGGTCCACAGCTCACCCCAAGGGTCCAGAAGTTCTGAGATGGTCCTTGGGGGGTGCGGACTACCACTCCTAGAATGCACCTGGCGCAAACTCCTTTTTGGCCACTGGACAGTGGTCAGCTGGTCACTTTCTTCAGGAGTTGGTGCAGGGGACTCTGGATAGCAATTTTTCACCTGTAGCAAACAGGGAGTCCCTCCTTGAACCAGTTAATGCCAGGCAAAGTCCTTCTTGTGGTGAAGCCCAAGTGCGCAGCTGGTGCAGTCCTTCTGAGTGCAGGTTCCAGGTGCAGGCCAGGGGTCCAGCAGGGCAGTCCTTCTTCTCCTTTAGTTCTTTTCTTGTTGAGATCTGGTGGGGATCTGAGGTGTGGGTGCAGGTCTGCCAGTTTTATCCTTGCTCCTGGGTGAAAAGCAGGGGGGTCCTGGTTCTCCAATCAGGTACAGGGTCGTCCCCCTGTGATGACCACTTCCTGGGAAGTGTGTCAAAAATCCATCCCGGAAGGCAACATTCTCTAAAAATCCAACATGGCTGAATCTGATTTTTGGAGGTTACATCTGGCGGAGCCCACACACTGGTGTGGCTAAAAATCATAAACACACCCCTCTCCTGCCCTCTCCTAATCTAATCAAGGGGGCACCTAGTTGTCTGGGGTTGCAGGATGTGGGGGTGTTGCTGGTTGCTCCAAATGTCTTTCTCTGCCTTTGAAGACCAGTTTGGCAGCCCTCCCCCTTCCTGCCTCACCATCTGCTGAGGGGAGATTCTCTCCCACAAGCACATTCCTTTGTGTGAAGCCAGGCCACTTCACACCTCATCAAGGCAGCTTGGCTAAGCTGCTGCAGGCTGGCCAATCAGAGCACAGCAGCAAAAACAATGCAGGGCTGAAATTGGCAATTTTTTAGGTAAAGTCTAAAACTTTTTACCTGAACAAGTTATATTAAATCCAACAACTGGAAGTTGTGGGATTTATTACAACAATTAATTTGATACCAAATTCTTGGTATGCAACATTTAAGGAGACTTTAAAATTTAAAATAAAGTCTCCCCATTCTAGCCTATGAAGGCCATTTACTTCAATGAGGGAAAAACAAATTTGGCTGTTTTTCCCTCACCAGGGTTTATAAATCTATTTTTATAAAGTCCCTGCTTATAGTTACATGGCACCCAGCCCTAGGGGCACATAGGGCACACCTTAGGGGTGGCTTATATGTAAAAATAAGGTAGTTTAAGACTTTGGAACTACTTTTATTTCCAAAGTCGAATTTGCATATAACTTTAATTTAAAAGCAGCCAGCAAGGCAGGCCTGCCTTTAAAATTATACTGGGCACCTCAGCAGTGCACCTATGGGTGCGCCACCTATGCTGTGGTCCCTAAACCTACATGCCCTACCATATACTAGGGACATATAGGTAGGTTAACTTAGCCAATTATAATTAGCCTAATTTGCATATCCATTTTACACAGAGCACAGGCCCTGGGACTGGTTAGCAGTACCCAGGGCACCATCAGAGTCAGGAAAACACCAGCATAAAGTGGAAAATGGGGGCAAAAAGTTAGGGGGCCTCTGCAATCAGCCCTGTTTTCTCACAACACCTTTCAACAACTCCTGAACAATTTTGACGATGCTCCCCTGGAACTGGCAAGGGAAGATGATGTGGGTCTCTAGATGACCCGACACACACCAGACATGGACCATTAACCTATGACATCACAACTAAGGTCTCTGGGGACCCCCAAGTTTGTTTTCAATGGAGAATGGAAGTAGTCCAGTAGCCGATGGCTGATGAGGTCTGGTCTGGGATGGAGACCATAGTGGGTACTCTTGAAGGAGTCTGTAGGTGTCTTAGCTCAAATAAGGGGTTGACAAAGGCTATCGCAGACACCTACACTTGGCTCCATGGGATTGTAAGTCCCTAGCTGACATCGCTGATATCATGCTGCAGAAGGAACAAAAATACCAGCTGTTGGACCTGGCCCTTTTACAGGGTCATTCCCCAGACTTTTTGCCTCCTTATTTTTCTGACCTTTGTTGGCTGATGTTTTGACTGTGAGCACTTTTTCACTGCTAACCAGTGCTAAAGTGCATGGGCTCTCTCTTACAAATTTGGTATGATTGGATTATACCTGATTGGCATATTTAATTTACCTATAAGTCCCTTGTAAAGTGATATCCCTATACCCAGGGCCTGTAAATTAAATGCTACTAGTGGGCCTGCAGAGCTGCTTGCGCCACCCACTGAAGTAGCCTGTCAAACCTATCTAAGGCCTGCTAGCACAGAGCCTGTGTGCGCAGTTTCCTGCCACAGGGACCTGGCATCTAGATTTACTTGCCAGGCCCAGAACTCCCCTTTTACTACATGTAAGTCACCCCTAAGGTACGCCCTAACTAGCCCTTTGGGCAGGGTGCAATGTATGTAGAAGGAAGGACATGCGCCATGTTGCGTGGCCTGTCCTGGTAGTGACAAACAGCCTAACTTGGTGTCTCACTGCTGTGAGTGCTGCCTCCTCATAGGATTGCATTGGAGATGCCCTGCCTTATGTGTAAGGGGTATTGTCTGATTTATGAGGGGTAGCGTAGGCATGTTTGGTATGGTTGTGACAGTGGTGAGAAATGCTGCTTACTGGTGTAGGTGTATTGTTTATT
Source organism: Pleurodeles waltl (assembly GCF_031143425.1). NCBI lineage: Eukaryota > Metazoa > Chordata > Amphibia > Caudata > Salamandridae > Pleurodeles > Pleurodeles waltl. Next base: position 530,894,271 of record NC_090449.1, read on the forward strand.
ACTATCACAGAAATGCCACTTCTAGAAAGTGCGCATTTATCTGTCCTTATAACTTTGGTGTTTTGCAGCTTGTCTCCAATCAACGTCTGGGCAGACTGACAGTTGGGGCTTTGTGCATACTTCTCAGACAGCCTGAACACAGGGAGGGTGGAGGTGACACAGAGGTGCATCTACATATTGTAAATCCTTCCTGGGCTGAGAGAAGGGAGAGGCGGGGCACACCTGCATTTATAAAAAGGCTGTGCCCTGGCCTCACACAATAGAGTTGTTAACCCACCACTGATGTTTGGAGACTGTACTGAAAGGAGAGAGAGGGCACTCCCAGAACCAGTTGTAACTGGTTGTAGCTGGCTGGAACCTCCTCTCCCTACCATTGTAAAACACTGTAAGAACTGACTATAAGTACAGGGGAATTTTCCCCACAATTTGAACATTCTTGGAACTTGAAACTGGACACAGAATGCTGATGAATGGACTCACCAGGAAACCACCATGGACTGCTGCTGTTGTGCTGACCTGTGACGTGCCTGGTCACTAGGAGGAACTGCCACCATCTGCACCCCTTGTGCTGGCCTGTAGCTGGTCCCACCAGCCCTGTGTTCCTTCTTGTTTTGGTTGCTCCCAGGGGCAGGGTGCTGTGGTCCCTCACCCCTGCCAACCCTTCTACAGACTTTGGCCACAGCACTTTCCAAAGGGCGCTCTTTTTATTGCTAAAGAAAAATCACCGCCGCAGCCCAGGCTGCAGGTTTGACCGAGCGCTGTGTAAAGCGCTTTATTTGGAGCCCCTGCGCTTTGATAAGCGCTCCTCTGCCGGAGAGATCACCGCCACGACCCGGGGGTCGAATTTGCAACCAGCGCGAGGATCGCACTGTTCTTCGTGCCCCCGGGGCACCCAAGAAGACCAAGACCGGAGCGAGTACGCTCCAACCGTGCCCCCGGGGCGATGCGCGCTTTCTGACGCGCCCCCGGGGCACAGGCAGGTACCATCCTTGGTGCCTGCCCCACGGAGCAGCCCAGGTCGGGCTTAGCAGCGGCACGCGCACCGGATCGGGTGCGGCCGCATCAGAGAGCCGGAAGGAAGCCTCATCGGAGGCCCCTGCTCCTCTCTCTCTCCTGTCTGGCAGCCGCGCCGTGGACAATGGCGGCTGCCTCCCTCTGAGCAGGATGCGGGGAGGGAAGGGAGTTCCCTTGCCCCCGGTCACTGCGCTAGGGGCGCGATCGCCCCCACCACTCGGTTCTTGTTACTTTTGGGCCCCCCCTCTCGGGAGAGGGCCCTCAGAGGCCCAGGGGGCCCCACCAGGATCAGGGGTCCCCAGAGGGGCCCATTCTAAACATGAGAGAGAGGGTTCTGATCACCCCTCCCCCCAAAGAGCACCGTGTGGCCGCCGTTTTCGTGCACAGGAGCGCCAGGGTCCCCCATGCTCAACTTCTAGGCACTGGGAGTGCCTCTCTACGAGAAAACAGGTACTCTTTAGGAAATCTAGGATCTAGGAGCCTAATACAGACTTGTGGATGTTTTCTATTTCCTACCTGTTTACTGTTTCTACATATATGTGCTAATGTTCCTTTTATGGGCATGTCTAGCTGATATGTATTTATATGACTTGTGGTATATTCTCTAATGTTCCTTTTGTGGGTATTTAGGAATTGTTCATGACAAATGCATATATCTTTTACTATAATTCCTGACTACTGCTTATGTTGCAGAATCCTGAGTATTTACGAGTTCTAATGTGACAAATGCATATTCCTGCAGAGTATTAGTAACTTGTGTAACATTCTGACAACTGCTAAGGTAGCAGTGTATTATTCACGTGTAATGTTGGTCTAATTATGTTTTGTGCAATACAGATTATTTTTATTTCATTAGAAGAGCTAGTTGACAACTGAAAACCTAATACAGGCCGCAATTTCCTATAATGTGAGGTGTTGTACAGGTGCTCAATACATTCTAAACATACCTGTTGTCCAGTATGTGTAATGGAACAAGAAAACTTGTACCAACAAAGAATCATTTGTATATTGTTTTGTCAAATTGTGTTATATTTGTATTTTGTATATTAAAATTCTGTTAATGAAACAACACACATATATATTGTTTGTGTAACTATCACTTGCTACATAGATGCCACATTTTGCTTTATTTATGTTTGATTGTATAAAATCTCTAAATTTAAGGATCCATCAATAGAACTGATAACTTATGAACTTTGCTCATGTGTGCTCCATTCTCATCTTAGACACAACAGATTATTTTTACATAGCTCAGTGTTGTGTTTACTTTGTGGTGTACATTTTGCGTCACGTGTGTTGTGTGTGCTGTGCAAACGCTTTACACATTGCCTCTGGGATAGGACTGACTGTTCGGGCCAAGCTACCAAGGGGGTGAGCAGGGGTTATTCTGGACTTGTAACTCCCTTGCCCTGACTAGAGTGGGTAGGTTCTGCCTGGCTGAGGTGCATGCCCTAGCCAACCAGAAACCCCATTTCTAAAACCAGCCTTCTGCATCTGACACTAGGGAGGTTGTCAGACAGCTGGGGCCTTTAATGCATCCATCCAGTCCCTGGAGGCCAAGATAAACTTCTTCAATGTTGTTGGGAACATTGGAGTCATATCTTCTGCCTCTGATGTGTGTGTACCCAAGGCTAGTAACATCTCTTGCGTCCTATTCAAATACCACAACTTCCAGGCAAGGCAGGATGCATATCAGAGGAGGAAGATGTACAGTTCTCTGGTTTCCGATGAAGAACACCCCAATAAACATTTTGAATGCCCCCTGGCTAGTTTTCATATCTGTCCTGTGTAGGACATCATGCCACTCTCTTTGCAACCCAGGACTGTACTCTTTGTTTGTGCTGTACTTTATTTTGTCCACAGGTGCCCCTAAATACTATGCAAAATCTGATAATAGCAATGCTTTCCTCCTCATCGATCTCGCTACAAACATGTAAAGGTGTTGTAAAATTTATAAAATAATGCCAGTTTTACATACAATACCTTTTTGGTTTGACATATGTGTTTGCAAAAGCTTCTAAAAATAAACGTCATCACGTTGTAATGTGAGGTTAGGAACCTGTGGAACAAAAAATAGGACTTTTTAAAAGCATTTTGAGATTTGCATGGTTGTTCCTCAAATGTCTACAAACATACTGTATTTATAACACCCAATGTTACTTTTGTTGAGGGTCCAGGAGTGGGCTGTGTGCTGCCATGCTGCTGCTTGTCACCCTGACATCATGTTGCCGCAGGGATCTTCTGTGGCCGGACCTGCCTCTTGATCCACAAATGCCATTACCCTTCACCTTCTCATAAACGTGGCCCATTTTTCTATAGCCATGAGGATTCCTGGGAATGTGGCCATAGTGTGCCCATCATAGCCCAAAGGTTGTGGCCATGTCTGCTGTCCTGTTAGCTAGGGAGAAAATGTAAACTCATATTAGCTCAATTTTCAGATGTACAGGACATTTGCCAATATTTGTCTGACATTGTCATGCAAACATAAGTGCCAGTCACCACCTACACCAAATCTTGGGATAGATAGATGTACAAAATATATTCAGTACAATGACATCTCCTAATACAATATGTCAAACTGACAAACATAAGGTCAGTGTAGAAGTACAATATATATATTTAGTCACAATACAATAACATGCCGATCATTAATTCCAGTGATTCACACTTATTCAGATGTGTCAATGGCAAATGCTAGACATTGCCCAGATATGTTTACTTTTGGTGTTGGTCTTGCAATATGCAAGAGAGGCAAGGTTTTGGCAACATTTATGAGAGAAGTGTTAAGGTAAGCTGGTCCAGTTTGAATAACTCTGCATTCATAAGTAATCTGAGTTACGCAAGGCAGAAGACACTGTACAACATTTTAATTTCTAAGTCTTCACCTATTTAGCATCACCAAAATCCTGAGAAACATTAGTTTTTTACTTTTCTGTTCACTCATTCTCCCTGTGCTGCATTCATCAGGGCACAAAGAAAATGCTAAAGACCTCTTACGAGTGTGTGTACACAGGCAAGAGTACTCATCCGGCAAGAACTATGTTGCCTACAATGAAGGGCCCCTTGCAATATGATGCAAGGGTCCCTGCATTAGGAAAGCACAGTATTGTGCTGCATCATTGTGCATTCCTGCATTTTTACTTTTACACAGTGCAGCAAGTTGGCTTCCCACCTTGCATTGTATGAATGCTTCACAGAAATGCCACATAGGCGATATACTAGCCATGAGCCTGGCATAGATATGCCAATCTGTGGGAATTTTAGTGCATTTGTCCTGCAGGCTACGCTCATGTCAATGACAATGTATTCATGCAGAGAGGCCTACTCGAGCTGCATAGGGTTTACACCAATGAAATAGGCACACTGTGCACTACAGATACATATTTGATTGAGATATGCCAGCTAACATCCACTTTACAGCTTCTAAGCCACAGAAGAAGAACCCTGCCCTGTGGATATCAACCCTCACAATGTGCATCAGACAGGTTGGGAGGTAATGATTCATATAACTCCATGGATTAATAGAGTAGCAGCCTACAACCCTGAAGCCTCCAGGGCAGCAGTGTAATTGGTCCTCTGTTACTCCATTTCACATAGGTGTGACATGGACAATTAGGAGAGGGGCTCAGTCACCCTTAAGCCATACCTCAGGTAAGTGTTCATACTGATGAAATGTTCGAACTTCATACAAATTACTCACATCCCTGCAGAAACACATGTTGAGATGTCAATTGTACCTTTTATTGGTTGATTTCATGATCTAGAAAAACCTTGGATGTAATTGCCATATTCCCAACATCTATCAGTAATGCAATGATTCGAATGTGGTGTCTTAACTGCGGACACTGTCCTCAATGTCTATTCAAATTGGGGTTAGGTTGGACACACAGGTACAGGAACAAAAATGAGTCTCCCATATTTGAATGGTGGATCTGCAGGAATATTTACCTAAACCTATATTGACACTACATTCATGTTAACATGTCTTCTCGTCAATTCCAAATGAATCTGTGGATATGTGCTGTTGTGTTGACACACAGAATGTCATTTCTTGCCAGATGATGACTATCTCCCATACACATCACACTGTTACAACTATCATGGATCACACACAAATGTCACAGAGCTACAACCATGTACTCATTACACTTACTTGTGGCATCACGATCCCGGTAGCTGTCTGCTTCTCCTTGGGTGAAAGGCACATGTGCACCTACAAGACAATGTTTTAGAAATTGCATTGTAAGTAATGCAGCTACACACAGTTCAAACTGAAAACTAAGCACTATGGTATCCCAGTGTAATGACGCATTTCAATACACTCACACACATATGTATACATTGTCAGAACATGAAATGCAGCTAGGCACTTTGCAGGGCTGACCGTGCTGGAGGTGAAAGGTCAGAAATATCTCACATCACATGCCAGAATCATGCTTCAGGCGGGTGATGTTTCAAGTACTGCTGGCCAGCATCATCACAGGCCCCCTTGCACTGGGGTACAATCATTGGACATAGGCAGCCAAAAGTGTTCTTGTGATAGGAAAGGACAGGAATGCACTTAAAAGGTTAAAGACGATGCCCTTTCACTTTGGCCCAGCACTGCAAGATGACTTGCTGTGCTTTGTATAATAATGTAAATGTGACTCTTGATACATCCATGCTAGCCTTGCCGCACAAACATACATTATACTGTGTGCCATGTGGATGGTGATACGTAATTTGAATCTAGCCATAGGGGCAGTTTGACTGAGTGTGCAGTGTCAGCATGAACTGAGTGAGCCAAAACAGCAATATGTCATGTATATTATTACACTGACATGCCAAAATATTCTTCAGTGCTGGTTATTGGTAGTGAAACTCAATTGCGGAAAGGGCTGCTAGGTATTACTTGGCTCCATGAGTGCTTGCTCTATATAACGCAACACAGATTTTATGCCAGGTGGGCTGCTTTGAATGACCCTTTGATTTTTCTACCACTCTCTCTTGCATTGTGTGTTAAAGGCATCCACGTATTGCAGCTACATTTTGGGCCTCATTACAACCCTGGTGGTTAAAGACCGCCAGGGCTGTTTTGGAGGTTGAACTGCCAACAGCCTGGCGGTGCAAACTCAGGGATTACGACCGTGGCAGAAGCGCCGTGGTCGCACCGCCAGGACCGGCGGTTTTCTGCCACGTTGGTCCTGGCGGTTTTAATCCACCAGGGCAGCGCCCTGGCACAGCCCCACACAGCTTTTCACTGTCTGCACAACTGCACCCATCGCACGGACGCAACACCGCCGGCTCCATTTGGAGCCGGCCCCCATGTTGCGGCCAACATCCCCGCTGGGCCGGCAGGTGGAAACTCAGTTTCTGCCCGCCGGCCCAGCGGGGATGTCATAATGGCCACCGCAGGAGTGCGGCCGCATTAGCGGCCGCACGGCGTTTACAACTTGGCGGGCGGCGGTTGCCACCCGCCACAGTTGTAATAAGGGCCTTTGTGTTTACAGTTTAACATGCCTAATATAGGAACATTACTATATGCCAGTGGTACATAAGTACATCTCTACAGGGCTTCCAACCTCCAAACCCAACAGGTCCATCACATCCACCTCACGGGCTAGCAAATCAACCGAGTGGTGTTTCAACTGGGAAACAGTCTGGTCTTCTTTAAACACCTGGGGCATGTGCCACTTGACCCTCTCCCATCCATCCTTACAAAGCTTTGTGGGGGCAGCCTTGGCTTACCATACCCCTGGAAGTCAGCATCTGCATTAGGTAGTGTATCACCATCCAGATCAATTCACTTACCTCTCCCTCAGAATAGTTCTTCCCTTTACCCTTCTCAGGTGTGGCCTTATCCCTCCTTAAAACCCTAAACAAACAAATAACACCCCTTAAACTGCAAACTATGCCAAACTTACAAATACCCCAAAAGCATAAACACCTGACAATACAAAGACAAATACAATTACAAGATGCAACACTAAGACACAAAAAGTATACAATATATAAGTAACAGGGACAGACCAGGCAAAGACTCCAGGCCTGATTTAAAGTTTAGCGGAGGCTTTGCTCTGTAACACACGTGATGTATATCATGTCCGCCATAGGCTATAATGGAATTGTAACATGGTAGATGGGATATCCTTCATGTTTGTGATGAAGCAACACCCTGTGCCGAACTTCAAATCAGGCCCTAAATCGCAAACAGCAAATAACTCCTCAGAACTATCTTCCCACCGCAACAATCAGCTTCAACCAACAGACACTGACAGAAAGTGAAAGTAATTTTCAGACTTGTTATTATTCAGCCTGCCACACCCATTGCATCATTTCCTGGGTGTAACAAGCATGTTTTCAACATTTGCGTTGATTTCTCTGACACATACATTGTGTGATGCACCGCGCAGTTGCACTTATGAATTTGGGTTAAGAGCCACTCAATGGCGTTGATGCGCTGGTTTCAACCAACAGTGGTGATGAGCTGGTTCTGACCCGCACAACAGAGGTGATATGCTGGTTCCAACCAGTGCAACAAAAGCGATGTGCAGGATTTACAGAACGAGCATGGCTTCTACTGGAGCAAACACCTTAGACTCACTTCCATGAGTCCAGGACAGGGGTGACACCACTTGGCAGGCAGAATGACAGATGTCAGAGTCCAGGTGCTGAAGCAGAGTGGTTAGAAGCCTTTAATGTCCCTGAGACTTAATAACAGGAGGCCAGGCAGATTGTCCTTGGAGTCACTCTGGGTATAAAGGATGTATGTGCAGTCCTTATAACCCAACCAGGGGAACAGCAAGCAGCAGGGCAGCTTTGCAAAGCAGGACTCCAGGGTTGATTGCTCCAGCATCCATAATCATATGATTTCCCAGAGTACACAACTGGATGTCAGCCACAGTCATATATGGATTGAAACGTTGATCCTGGGCCCTCTACCCCACTCTTTTAACTTTTAAGTTCCCTATTCAGTACATTGCCTCTGTGTCTGAGATGTGTCTTGGCCCCTTCAGTGTGATGTAGGAAGCACAGAGAAAGGCTGAGGCTGGTTCTTCCATCCTCCAGTGTATGTCCCACCCGGCTTGCAGGTTTGGTGGACTATCAAACTCCGCCTGATGGGATTCCCCTGCTTCTCATGTTTTCTCCAGGCAGCCATGACCTTACCCACAAATGAATTCAAGGTTCTTCATGTTATGTAGTGGTGCAGGCACTTCTGCACTTTGTGTATAGTCACAGCACATTCATTGACCAGCACTGTAATCCAAATGTATCATGCTACCACCAGCATACTGACACGCCACACACACACACACTAAGGGGGTCATTACAACCTCGGCGGTCTTTTTACAAGACTGCCGAGGGACCGCCGTGCGGAAGACCGCCAGTAGTGGCGGTTTGCCGCTCGGCGTATTATGACCGTTGGCTGCTCTCCGTCCTTTTTCCGACGGAGAGCCGCCAACAGCCATACTGGCGGGTGGCGGGGAAGTGGAGGTTGCTCCACCTCCACCGCCACACCAACAGAACACCGCCCACTGAATCACGCCCTGTGATTTGGCGCGGCGGTGTTCTGTTGGCGGTGTGGCGTCGGTGGAGCAGCCCCCATGGCTCCCGTTCCCTCCCGGAGGATCGACGGAACAGGTAAGTCGATCGTCCCTTAGGGGAGGGGGGTGGGGGGTGTTGTGTGGGTGCATGGGGGTGTGCGTCTGTGTATGTAGAGGGGGTGTGTGAGTGCGTGTATGCTTGAGGGGGTGTTGCGTGTTTTGGGAATGAGTGCATGTATGTCTGTATGTATGTCTGTATGGATGTGTGCGTGTATGTTTGTATATGGGTGTGCGTGTCTGACTGTGTGTGTGGATGTAGGCATATATGTCAGTGTGTGTGCGTGTGTGTGTTGGTGGTGCCTGCATGCGTGTCGTTTGGGTATGGGTGATGTGATGTTGGGGATCGGGGTGGGGAGGGGGGCCCTGCCACCTTTGGGGGTGGCAGGGGTGGTGGGGGGTGTAGGGGAGGGAGTCGGGGTGGGGGTGGGAGGTGGGGGAGACTCCTATCAGTGCCAGGGAAGGAATTCCCTTGCACTGATAGTGCTTACCGCCAGGGATTTCATGGCGGTTCCAACCGCAGGAAATCTACGGCGGTAAGCAGGGTCAAAATACCGCCGGCGGTATAGTGGCAGCCGCCGGGCTGGAGACCCAGGTCTCCAGCCCGGCGGTCGCCTCCGCCCTGGCAGGCAGAACGGAGAAGCAGCGGTAACCGCCATGGTCATAATACAAAAAAAAAGACCGCCAGCCTGTTGACGGACTTACAGCCGCTTCTCCGCCTTCCGCCAGGGTCATAATGACCCCCTAAGTCTGTACGCACTGTTCAGTACTACAGTCCCTTTGTATTATACTAAAGTGTGTTACTTTGAGCACACACTACCAGCACACACACTTTAACCATATGCACACTGTTCCAAATTTCAACCTTTGTGTTGTGTATGTATTGCAGCACATGCACATACTTCCAGATCAACCTGATGTTGGACAGTGCTGAGTGAAATACACAGCAGCAGAACTTAAGAACAGGTGAGTGAGCCAATAGGCCTCACTCCCATGACCCAGTGTTGAATGCTCATATTCACTACTACTGATCACTACACAGTATGCTGACACCCCTATGTTTGCTCTCTTTTGCTCGTGGCAAAGGCAGTAGCGTAGGAGAACTATGAGGGTTGGTCTTTGGGTGGCACTTCTGGTCCAATAAGACTGCGATCCATGACACAAGCCTATGGTGTGGCCCACGTGCATATTCCACGTTCCCCCATGAGAATATATCAGCATTACTGATCCAGACAACAATAGGGTTGGAAACTCAGAGCAGGGGTACACAACTCTTAACACCCAGGGGAAAGTTCCTACCCAATATCACCATTACACCATATTTAATAAAGTTGTGTATGTCCATTTGTGCTTGCATTTTAACATACAAGCTGCACACATTAGCCATCTCTGTCTTCCTTAAGTGATGTGATGGTTGGCAAACATCTCCCTTGCCTTTTTTTTTTATAAATTCCACTCATTGCTGTTTGAGCAGTTTATTATGTTTTGATATGGGACATTGAGCTGCCTTGCACTGCTGTGCAATGGATGGTAACTGTCTATTGTACCATGTGTGGTCAAATGTAGACCTCACATCAAGCAGCCCTTGATGTGTACTCTTTTGTGGATTGCCACACGTGCTTGAACACAATCTTTGTAAATTTAATTGAGACATCTAGACCTGAGACTAGGTATTTGGCCATGACAGGTGTCTTCCATGATCTGTGATGGTATCTGCTGAAACATATGTACCAGCAAAGCGCTGCCACTCTGTATGCTAGTCCATATGTGAAACACACATCAATTTAAAGACTGTCTCAAGGACTGGCTTATTGGGAGATTTGTGATCTATCATCCAATGTGTGCCACATTTAACACACTTTGATGTAGCAGAACACTGCAAGACAGCTTGCTGTGCTGCACGTCACTGCACTGCTTAAGATAGTAATGACAGGAATGCCCAATATATGTCTAGATATGGGGCAATCCTGCCCTCTCCCTTTCATGCAGTGCACTTCATCACATTGGCTTGCTGTGTTGATTTGTTCTGATTTGTCTATATGGTACTTAATTTTAAACATAAGTGTGCAGACAAACACATACACATTTCTTTAACTTCTAACAGCTATGTCTTGGGTATTGTTGACCATTGCTTTACACATGTATGTTCAACCTATATGTGTCATTGTACATATTGTCCATGGTGTGGAACATACAACACATCAGCATTGTAACTTTCATGTTTAGATAGAAGATTACTATGATTGATGCACACACAGCTTTATTACTAATTGGGTGATAGTGTCCTGCACCTGCCCTCTTCATGACAACCACTACATTACAAAGCTGATTGTTCCATATCTCAATGTGAGACTACATTCTGCACGAATGTCATATGTTTGAAAGTGGGACTTATTTTATGTATACATGTCTCCCTTTGTGAGGTCTCACAGATTACACAATCACGCATTACGAAGTTCAATTAATCAATTGGTACCTGTATGTTGCAGCACTGTAAGCTGAAAGAACACAGTAAAGTGATGGGATTATATTGGATATGAGCCATAGATTGAGGGTGATGTTTTATAATTTGCTTTTGTATATGGCCTTTGTCTCATATATTTGAGTATTGTGTATCTGATGTCACACATACAGATTTCATCACTTACAGATGTTGGTTGTACAAGATAATCTAGTATAGCACATCTGGCAGAGATGTTATCAGATATTTTGGATGAAAGTTAAACAATCAAGTATAAGGGGCATGTGTACAACCCCCTAGTGTTACCGGAGTGTCACTTTTTGTGACGATCAGGTGGCACTGTGCACTATGCCATATTTACAAGGCCATGCTAAACCACTTTTTGTGGCTTAATGCCCTCTTTTTGTCGCTTAATGCAGCCTTTTAAACATGGACCCGTCCAACACAGTTTTCTGCAGCAGAGGGGCATGCAATGGGTGTTGCTGTGAGCATTCCATTGCAACACCCATTTCTTTTGACGCTGTCCCAGATTTACATGAATTTGTAAATCTGTTGCAGTGCCAAAAGCTAACACCACCCCAGGAGTGGCGTTAGCATGGTGCAACTAGGAAAAATACTTTTATTTCTCCTAATTTTTGCTTTTTCCATGTGTGATGCATTCTGCAGCACACATGAAAAGAGCAAAACACAATGAATAATTGTTTATGCTTAGGAAGGTGTCCCTTCCTGCATATAAACAATCATTCAATAATGACGATTTGCTACTTCTATTTGTGCTGCATTCTGCAGCACACAGAGAAGTGTCAACTCACCATTGTAGATTGTTTATATGCAGGAAGGGCACCTTCCTCCATAGAAACAATCATTCCCTTCAATAAAAGGATGCCTGCATTGGCAGCTAAATTTAGCATCGGCGCTAGGGAAACACAGGGGTGCACCATATTTTTGTAAATACAGCACATCTCTGCATTTCAGAACTGATGAGCATGGCGCTGTCAACTTTGGCCAGCACCTCGCTGAGCAAGTTCCTTGTACACCAGTCCCTTAGTTTACATTTGTGAAGAAGTAGCAGTTGCAAAGGCATTTTTCATCATGTGCCGCACATAAAGCATGTGCTTGGTGGTTATTATGATAGAAGTATGCTTTGGTGGAGGTTTTAAGGGGGGGTCAGTATTTAAGTAGCTATAGGCATGTAACAACAGTATGAGGTAGAGCTTAAATATATGTTATTGTTTGAGGACTTGTGGTGGGTTGGGCTTTATTCATATTACAGTTACCTCTGATCGGCCTAGTGGAAATTAGGCTACAGCATTGTCTCCTGCTCGTAATTGAGTCACCGGCAATGCACCAGCACCCTAGCAATGTTCACTGTCTATGAAGAAGACAGTGAACATTGCGACAATGCTGGGCAGGGGGGACCTGCAATGCCCATGCCAAGTGCATGGGCAGTGCTAGGGCCCCCATGTGGCCCCACTGTGGCGCCCTAACCTGTTCACCACCAGCCATTTCATGCAGGTGTTACCGCCATGAAAAGGCTGGTGGAGAGCAAGGTCTTAATCCACAGGGCAGCGCTGCATGCTGCACTGCCCTGGCGGATTACGATCTCCGACACCACCAGGCCATCGGGATCATGGATCCTGGCAGTGCTGGTGGTTCCCTGGTGGTCTGACAGACAGGGTTTTAAAGTGGAGGTCAGACCACTGCAACAGCGGTGGTCCTGACTGCCACCGCGAGTGTGGCTGTCTGAAAACCGCCACACTAGTAATGAGGCTCTATGACTACATAGGCCTATGCTAGTTGTTTTGGCCTATGTTCATTGGTTGTGCCTCATGGGTCAGGTATACCTTTGGGCACCAGCTTGCATACATTTTATTATGGCATCCAACACAGAAGCCAAGATGTGTAGAACAGCATCAATTTGACATGTGCTGGAATGGTATGGGTCCTTGTAGTTGCTGTATGGAGATGGAATCCTACCTTCTCCAGCAATTTCACAATGGATTTCCTTTTCAATCTGTGAAACTGTATGACCTCCACTTGCCTGAGGTCAATGAGGGATATGACTTGGTGGAAAATATGTTTCTTCCTCTATCGCTGCCTACATGGTTGGTGACTCTCTCTCTTAGCTCCTCCCAGTTGCAGCATGACGACCTCCAGGGTGTAGCTGAGCTTCCCAAATTGTTCTGTAATGTTAAGGACTTTATACTACAGCCACTGCATAATTTCTGTGCCTATTTAGCAATGAACATCAATTTTGTGCATTTCTATCTTTGCATTGAGCTACTACATGATATGTGCTAAACTCATAAATAACATTCTGTTTCAGTTGTGCTGGATTTTGCTGGGGAACACCTACATTGCATTTATTAGAAATGGGTCTCTAGTTGGCAGAGGTATTCACCTTTGTCCAAATAGGGAACACAATCCTAGTCATGGTAAGTCACACACAATCCAAATTAGCCTGTGCCCACCCTATGATAACTTGGCAATGAGCAGTCAGGCTTAACTTAGAAGGCAATGTGTAAAGTATTTGTGCAATACATCATGCAATAACAGATTGAAAATGCCACAAAAATACACCTCACCGGTTTGGAAAAATATATGATATTTGTCTAGATAAATTAAAGTCAAAACGATAAAGATTCAAGAAGCTCAAGTTTAAATATCACTTTTGCAATGTTAAGAAGAGGTTTAAAACCAAAAAATCAACAGTTGTCTCTTGTGTGCACAAAGTACCTGGTTTGCATCAAAATTACACGCAAGGAGACTGCAGAGGAGGAGATGCACGGAAAAATAAGGTGTGCGTCAGATTTTCCGACGGGGCATTGACGATGTGTTGTTTCTTTCCAATCTGCAAGGGCCTTTGGGTCAATTTCCAGCGCACAGCATTGGGTCCTCACTGCGATGCGGGGTTCTTTTGATGCCCAGGGAAGATGCATGGAAACCCTGGGCATGCTGGACAAAGTCATAGGCATTGCGTTGATCCGGTATGCATTGCATCTAATTTTCTGTCGTACAGTAGGCACTGCGTCAATTCTTCACTCTGGAAGATGGGCTGCGTCATTCCGGCTCAGCTGTGTATCATTCCAGTAGGGCTGTACATTTAATTTCCAGTTGCAATGCAGGCGCTGTGTCGATCTTCACTCGGGAAGGTGAGCTGTGTTGTTCTGGTTCAGCTGTGTGGCCATATTCTCATCGCAAGGCAGGCTGTGCCTTGGTTTACAGCGCACAAGGAATTTCCTTGAAGATATGAAGTCTTTTTGGCCCTGAGACTTCAGAAAACAGGAGGCAAGCTCAATTCAAGCCCTTGGAGATCACTTCTCAGCAAAGTCAGAGGCCAGCAAGGCAGCAGGGCAACAGCAAGGCAGCAGTCCTTCACAGCAAAGCAGTCCATGTGAGTACTTTGGGCAGCCAGGCAGTTCCTCTTGACAGGTTGCAGGATCTGGTCCAAAAGTGTCTGATTTGGTGGGGTCAGGGGCCCACTTTATATACCTAAAAATGCTTCTGAAGTGGGGGAGACTTCAAAGAGTGGTTTTGAGGTGAATAAAGTCCCCTCACAGTACAGTTCTGTATGCCAGGGTCCCAGTAGGGGGTTTGGCAGTCCACTGTGTGAGGGTAGGCCACTAGCCTTTGAAATGTAAGTTTCAGGCCCTTCACCCTTCCAGACCAAGAAGACCCATTCAGTATGCAGATGAGTGCAGGTGTGACTGAGTATCCTGTGTTTGTGGTGTCTGGGTGGAATGCACAACGGAGCTGTCAACCAGCCCAACTGTTGATTGGAGACAGGCTGTAAGGCACAGGTGGGTTTTATGTGCAGAGAAATGCTCCCTTTCTAAAACAAAAGCAAACAAACACAAATGATGGACAGAATGCAGAACCAATCAAACATTCACCCCAGTCACAGATCTGGGTTTAATCCATCAATTCTTTTGCTCACTATGGCACCCCAGTTTGGACCCAGCCATGTGCAAATCAGTCTTGACAGTGTTCCCCATGGGAACAGTCCAGCCCAAACTGCCAGGCCAGGACCTCCCTGGACTGGAAAAAAACATCATGGGACCGGTTTCAGGGTATCACCCTTGAACAGCCAGGCTAGCTTGAATCCAGTGGCACATTCAGTCTGGGACCCAAGTCTGGGCATACCCGGCTCACTTATGGCAACAAAAGCAAACAAACACAAATGATGGACGGAATGTGGAATTAATTAAACATTAGCCCCCATTCACAGATCTGTGAACAGTCCAGCCCGAACTGCTAGGCCAGGTCCTTCCTGGACTGGAAACAAGCATCCCAGGACCGGTTTCAGGGGAACGGGGTCAAGACTGATTTACATATGGCTGGGTCCAAACTGTGGTGGCATGGTGAGCAAAGGAACAATAGATTAAACACAGATCTATGACTGGGGTGAATGCTTGCATTGTTCAGCATTCCGTCCATCACCCTTTTGTGTTGCTACACTTTCTAAAAGTGTAATTTCTAAAATAATAATATAAAATCTAACCTCACCAATAAGCAGGATTTTCTATTACCATTCTGACCATACTAAACATGACCTGTCTACCCCTTTCTGATCAGAACCTACCACTCAAACAGTATATGAGGGTAGCCCTAACACTAGCCTCTGAAAGGAGCATGCGTCACAGTAGTGGAAAATTAATTTAGGAGTTTTACCAGGACATACAAAACACACAGGTATATGTCCTGCCTTTTACCTACATATCACCCTGCCCTATAGGTTACCTATGGTCTACCTTAGGGGTGACTTATATATAGAAAAAGGGGAGTTTAAGGCTTGGCAAGTACTTTTAAATGCCAAGTCAAAGTGGCACTGAAACTGCACATACAGGCCTTGCAATGGCAGGCCTAAGACATGGTTAAGGGGCTACTTATGTAGGTGGCACAATCAGTGCTGCAGACTCTCTAGTAGTATTTTATTTACAGGCCCTGGGCACATTAGGTGCACTTTACTAGGGACTTACAAATAAATTAAATATAGCAATTGGGTATGAGCCAATGTTACCATGTTTGAATGGAGAGTGCATATGCACTTTAGCACTGGTTAGCAGCGGTAAAGTGCGCAGAGTCCTAAGACCAGCAAAAACAGTGTCAGAAAAGTGGAGTGAGGCAGGCAAAAAGTTGGGGGAGGAACACCCTAAGGATATCAGGTTTAAAAACATATATTAATTCCTGCGTGAAGCAGCTGGATTCAGTGCCAGTTTAGCCCCATGGAAACCTGACAAAAGATGTGTTTTTGCAGACGCATTGTTTTTTAAATATGACTTACTGCTTACACTGTCCTTGCATCACACTATATGATGCACCTTAGTATTTAACAAGCTGTCACACTGAATTATTGCCCCAGTGTGGGCCTGAGGCATGAGATGCATGTTCCTGCCCCTCGAATTGAAGTTCATACTATAGGAAGTCCCTGTCTTGGCACCAGAATCCATGGGTAGTTGTTTGAACCACCTCTAAGTACATCTGCTTTGGGGAAGGTTGTTTCCAGGCATTCAAGTACAGCAATTATTTTTCCAGGCATGCGTGTGAAGAGCGAGGGGCATATTTATACTTATTTTGCACCTAATTTGCGTAATTTTTTTTTTACGCAAATTCGGTGCAAAACTAACTCCATATTTACACTTTCCTGCTAGACCTTTCTAGTGCCAAATTAATGGCGTTAAAGTCATTTTTTGGACGTGGAAACCTACTTTGCGTCAATGAGATGCAAAGTAGGCGTTCCCATGCAAAAAATGATTCTATGGCCTAAGCACCATATTTATCCCCCCGTGCTAAAATCACGCACAGGAGGGAGGAGGGGTCACAAAATGGTGCAAAGCTTGCTTTGCAAAAAATTTTAACGCCCGGGTCAGGACAGGCGTTAGGGGACCTGTGGGCCTATTTCCATGGTGGGACACCCTGGAATAAGCCCACAGGTGGCCTCCCCGGGCCCCAGGGACACCCCCACCCACACCAGAGGGGCAGCGGAGGATGGGGGACCCCATCCCAGGTAAGTACAGGTACGTTTTTTTGCCTACATGGCACTGGGTGCAATGGCCATGCCCAGGAGACCCTGGTCCCCTGTGCCGGCCATTGCTGTGGTGGGCATGGCTCCTTTCTTTTATAAGACAGGAGTCATGTAGCATTGATGGTTTTACATCAGAAAATGACTCTAGGCAGGTTAGAGTCTTCTTCTTTTTTACTCTAACCTGCCTAGCGTCATTTTTTGGTGCAAAACCACCTTCTTCCAGCCACACAGGACTAACATCATTTGTTTTAACGCTAGCCTGCCCTTTGCACCAGCTTGCACCATTCCATAAATATGGTGCCCGGCTGGTGCAGAGAAATAGTGCAAGCTGGTGCTAAACTTTTTGGTGCAAAAGTGCGTTAGTGCAGTTTTGCAACAAAAAGTATAAATATGGCAAAAATTATGTCATCTGGCTCGATTAT
Organism: Pleurodeles waltl; assembly: GCF_031143425.1. Classification (NCBI taxonomy): domain Eukaryota; kingdom Metazoa; phylum Chordata; class Amphibia; order Caudata; family Salamandridae; genus Pleurodeles; species Pleurodeles waltl. Next base: position 530,911,773 of record NC_090449.1, read on the forward strand.
ATGACAGCGCTTACTTTTTATTATATAAACAGGTGTTCTGTTTTTTTAAACCTAAAATTAATTGTGCAAATATGTACTCTGATACTGATATATGATTTGTTTTCAAATTATGTCCACAAATGGGAAATGATAATTCTCATGGACCCTTTTTTAGCACTTTTAATTATAGATTATCATGCTAATTTTGAGTTTACTCATACTTGTTATAAAAACGACCAACATTTTTTTCTACATTTTTGGGTTACGTATCGTTTTATTCGAGATAGGATCTGGAGGATAGAGTCTCCCAATGTGTACAACGTATGAGCAGTCAACAATATTAAGTTGCATCTAAAGTCTGTTAACTTACTTTGCTGAGAAAACAACATTTAGTTAAATGTACAAAGTATACAGATCATGCAGTTTTCCTTTTAAATGTCACTATGTTTATTTTGAAGTCCAGAACCCATTCACCAAACTTCATAGGTTAGCAGTAACGTGACAGTGTTCTGCTGTTGAAATCTACATAAGGAAGCAAGAAGATAGTTCTAAATGCGTTCTTGATAAGGTGCCCATTTGAAATGAAACCTGCTGGTTGATTTCAATGTAATGCCTGCGGGTAAAGAGCCACGTAATTAGACAAGCTGTTGCGGCAATTGAATTACAATTGGATTACATGATTAAAGTGTTCTTCTATATGGACGCTCACTCTCTGGAAATCCGGTGACAGGACTAATTTTAGTATGAGCGGTGACAAGTAGCCAAGATTAATCATTCACCTCTGTAAGGCTGATGACTTTTGGGATTGCAAATATTTGATTAAATAAAAAAAAAAAAAAAAAAATCACCTTTACTGGAGTTGCTGATCATTGTCATTAATGAAAAAAAGATCTTGTACAGTTTATACTTTTGAAACTCAGCGTCTCTCCTCCAGTGGCAACTAGGGTGACCACCTGGCATTGAGGCAAATTCTGGACAGGACTGTAAAAAATTCAGGACAAAGGGTCAAAATTCAGGACAAAAATTCAGGACAAAGGGTCAAAATTCAGGACAAAAATTCAAGAACCAACGTCAGGTTTACAGACACACACAAGAGAGGCCATGCCTCACTATGTTGTCAGTACATTTATTTACTGTTTTTTTAATATAGCACTATTTATTCACTGTGGTCTTTTTGGGATTGCCTCCTGGTATGCTTCATTCAGGTGTCACTGTCCTTGTTCAGTAGCGTAGGCCAATCACCAAGGCCATCACCCCTACCCAAATCTATTGATTCTTTCTTGAAGAGAAAGTAACAGCAACATTTTGATTATGTTTCTGAACATTTTAAAACCCCTGGCAAACAGTTTGGGAAACATTAAGGTAATTAACCTTATGCTAGTTTAAACAAATTGAACAAAAACATCTGGCTTACCCCAACCGCCCATAGACCTTCATCCAAAGGTTTTTTTAAAGAGGCAGGGCAGATGGTGTGGGGGACAGTCTCAGACCTAATGTCAGGATGTGAGGTACCCACAACTTGTCTGTAGTCTCACAGCACTAGAGTGTATGTCTGGGACTCTACATTTATTTCAGAAATAGGAGCCCGGACTACCAATCAAAGATAATAAAAGAGGAGGATGAAATTGAGATCAAATGAGAGATACACGGCAAGTGATTCAAAGGGTTGTTGCTCAGAACTGGATAAATAAGGAAGAGAAGAACAAGCTGGTACAATTCCTAAAAGCAGACAAGATGGGTCCACCAAGACTATAGGAAGGTATTTGGGTACCAAGGAAGTTGTCTCTGCACACAGGTGAAAAACAGAAGAGGCACTGTCAAGTGGTTGAAGATGCAACACCCACCCACCTTGGCAAACTCTTCAGGTGCAGTGGTCCGCTGTTCGTGCTTGTGAAGGGTGAGCAGGGGCCAGAACCCTTGCAAGGTTGTGCAAGGCAATTGGCCGCTTTGTCCATGTCTTTAAATGGTTTTGAAATTGAGCAAAAGCCAAACTAGTGATCTGGGTTATCCCTAAGTGTTAAGTACACATAGAATCGTCAGAATATTTGGGATGTAAATTGCACAAACAAACTGTAAAAAAAAAAAATGTAATTAGTGTTTCTTCAACATGTGGCACTGTTTTCCCCTTTATATACAATTAGATCTCAGATTGAACTGGGAACCAGTTACCTTTCGATACATAGTGATTAATATTTACCATTCTCGCACTGATTTCCAGGATGGAAATCTCGGTGGAGCATCACGGTCCCTCCAAACCCAGTTTGCTTTTAGGTCTTCTCTTCTGCTGTCTGTAGTGAGCCAAGTGGCACTTCTGAAGATGGTGTGCTACCCCAATGACAGTATTATTTTGTGAACCTTCCCCTGCTCGTCCTTCATTCCTTCTTCAGATATGCCACACATCTGATTTGGTTGCTGTGGCACTGTCGGGTAGCTCTTTCCACTATAAAGCTACCTGTGACTGCAGGTGGATTAGTTCTTCTGGACTTGGAACTATTATTCAGCTGCACTGGTCCAATGGGTGGCTCACTGGCTTTCTGCCCACCTCCCTGCATGAGATGGGGTTTATCAATAAAGACTTTTAAGGAAGGCTTAATGCACGGCTCATTGTTTCCTACTGACCCTTCTACGGATCACCATTCGGAGTTATCATGCACAGCTTTCTCTTGCCTTGCTGGAACCTGTAAACTCACTGACACGAAGAAACCCTGTGCCCCTGCACTACCTTTGCTAAGCCTTCCTCTCGCACAAGACAGCTGTACTCAGAGCAACTCCATCAGTGGCATGCTGCAGGTATCTTAAAATTGGGGGATTTGTTTCTGGATGGCGAGCTACTAAATTTCCAAACCCTTATGGCAGACTACTATCTTCACCTAGGTCAACTCCTTACTTACAGCCACCTTAAATAATCATTAAATGCCCTATTTCCTGTCTGCCACCTATCACTAACCCTACAAGAGGTGTGCCAGAAACTCTACACCATAGGAACTGGTGGCAAACTGATAGAATGGATGTACAGACCTTTCCTGCAACATGGAAACCACTTCAGGTCTTCTCGTCATACTACCTGGGTGATTGATTTGGCCAAACCTCTGCAAGATACGGACTGGACTAAAATACTGGACTTTCCTACTATGAATCCCACGGCTGTCATTTTAAGCACATTCATAGTGCTTCCTTGGGAATGCATTCTGCCCATTGCATTGCCATGGGTTGTAACTCAGATTTTGTTGCTTTCAATTTTCTGGCTTTCTTTGTTTTAGGCTATGCAGCTTGAGTTCATTCCTTCCCTTGCCCAATCCTTATTTACAGTATCCTTCCGAGTGCTCCCTTTCTGTAAACAGGCCTGTAAATCTTGTTCTTATCTCATCACATTTGCTGTGCATTCAAAGAACAAAGTAAAAAGTCAGGCTCCGATTTCGGTGGGAACTTAGGGCCTGATTACAACTTTGGAGGAGGTGTTAATCTGTCCCAAATGTGACGGATATACCACCACCCGTATTACGAATTCCATAGGATATAATGGACTCGTAATACGGTTGGTGGTATATCCATCACATTTGGGACGGATTAACACCTTCCTCCAAAGTTGTAATCAGGCCCTTAGTGTTTAATTTTCTTTCTCTGACTTCAAGGTGAGAGGATTTATGCGACAATCTTGATGGATACTGGGGTTAGGAAAGAGTTTTTTCTATCACATGGCAACATTTAAATAAACTTCAGAATATATCAGAATCAGGAGTACAAAAGAAGCACGTTTTTGTTAATCCTGAACTGTGCTGGAAACAAATACCTTTATATGATTACAACAAATCATTGCATTAGGTGATGCAATTTCCACACATCATCATCTGTGCACATTATAGTTTGATTTGAAAAACTGTACGTCTGTGCAAATGTAATGACCATTTCAATCAAAAATGTGTTGTCTGTAATAGCAGTGTGTTACCACACCATGCATACTCCACTCCACACTGCTCTGCACCACTTCACACCACTGCACACTATTCTGTATCACTCCACTTTACACCACTGCATGCCACTGCACTGCACTCTTTTCCATTCTGAACCACTCCACATTTTGCCACTGCACTCTGCTACTTCACACTATGCCTCTCTATTCTGTACCACTTCACTCTATCCCAATGCATTTTACGCCTCTCTACAACACTGTGCTCTGCTCCTCTGTATGCTATACCACTCCGGTCTAGGCAACACCAATCTACTTCACACAACTCCACTCTATGCCACTCCGCAACACTGCACTATATGCCACTGCACTCTAAGCTAATCCACGCTATGCTAGTGCACTTTACTCTGTAACACTGAACTCTGTGCCCCTGCACTCTACATCAATACACTGTACGTCACTTTAATCTACTCTGCATCTCTGCACTCTATGCCACGGCACTCTACACCACTTTAATCTATGCCATCACACTCTATGCCACTCTGTGCAACTCCATTCTACCCTGCACCTCTCTACTCTAAGCCACTTCACTCTACTGTGAAACAATCTACTTTACGCCACTGCACTCTGTGCCACCTCATTCTATGCCACTGCACTCTACCCTCAACCTCTCCACTCTATGCAACTGCACTCTACTCTGAAACAATCTATTCTACGCCACTGCACTCTATACCACTCTGACCACTGCAGTCTTGTTCAATGCACTCTACACCACTGCACACTGACACTTTACTCTGCAACACTGCACTGGCCGCTACTATACTCTACACCACTCTAATCTGTACTACTATATTCTGCACCAATACACTCTATTCCACTGCACTCTATGTTACTCTACTCTGCCCCATGGCACTCTATGCCACTGCACTCTATGTCAGTACACCCTAAACAGCTGCACTGTATGTCACTGCCCTTTACTCTGCACCACTGTACTCTGCCACTGCTCTCTGTGCCACTCTACTCCACTCTACATCAGTGCACTGACACTCTACTCTGCAACATTGCACTCTCTGCCACTGTACTGTACACCAATCTACTCTGTACTTCTGCATTCTACCCCACTGCAATCTAGGCCAATGCACTCTATGCCACTCTACTCTTCATCACTTCACTCTACGCAACTGCACTCTACAACACTATACTCTACTCTGCACTGCACCACTCTACACTATGCCACTGCACTCTCTGCCAGGCGAGTCTACTCTGCACCACTCTGCACTACTACACTCTCTGCCACTCTATTCCACTGCACTTTATACCACTTTACTGTGTCCCACGCCACTCCATGCTACTGCACTCTAAACCACTGCACTGTACGCCATTGCACTCTAAGCAACTGCACTGTACCCCACTGCACTGTACTCTACACCACTGGGCTCTACGCCACTGCTCCTATGCCACTCTACTCCACACCACTATGCCACTAACTTTTAGCCATGCTGAACAGCAGCCACTCTGGTGCACAACATGGCTAAAACACACTGGCAAAGCCAATAACTCTTACGTAAACAAGACCTATTGGCTTTGCCAATGTTTGTTAGTACTATGAGGTACCGAGGTTCCTGAAAGGACTGTGAATGTGTAAGTCCTCATTTTAAACATGCATTTGATGCCTCATCAGGGGTAGTAAGCGCTATATAAATACAATTACATCATAATATAGGCTACTACAAAATGCACAAATACTGTTTGGTTAAATAAAAAAAATGCTTCTCAAATACAGATTTGAATAATATAAAAAATGTTAGTATTAGGTATAAAATGTATAACAGTCCATTAAAACCACACACTCTATAGCTCACCATTACAGTACCTCTCTAAAAGAAAATATCTTTGCCATCAGAAAGCTTCAAGTGACTCTTTGATTAAAGTCAATGCAGGTTTTCAAGCCCCTTTACATTTGCAGATTTACCAGTTACCCACATTTGCATTTCTTTGGAGAAGGAGACACCCTGGCAAGAAGGCCTTCTCTTATCTGTCTGCCCCTACCCCAGAGCACAGGATACTCCCTGCCCTTCATTCCAGCTAGGGAAACTGATTTGCCAGTAATTTCGCCCTGCACCCGTTGTCCTTTAGGTGAAAGGCTGAAAATACGGCAAATGCTGTCCTTTAAGACTTTCATCACAGACAACGGACGGCAGGGCGAAATTACGGGCAGTCCGTGAAATTTACGGACGGGTGGTCACCCTAACTTTCCTACTCATAACTGGGCTTTTAAGACTATTTCCTAATCGCAAATAGGCAGGGGTTTGTAAGAGCCCGCTCTCTCCTCTTTGGAAGTCGCAAAAGTGTGCGGCTGCCGTAGTATTGGGTTGCTTGTCTGCACTAGTTAAAATTATGTCCCCCCTTTAAGCAACACCTTTTACTTTCAAGAAACACGGGCTCCTTTAAAAATGGTTTTAAGCAGGGAATGAGAACACATAGATGGAGGCCTGTTGTCCCCAGTAAGAGCCACCCATTTGGTGGCAGCCAATCGCAGGGTTTCGCACAATACCTTCTGCATCTTTAATATTAATTAGGCTGGTATTTTTGTCAGGTCCATGAATAAGCATTTTGGAATGTGACTGGCAAGTAGATCAAGTGAACCTCAAAATGATGCACAGACATTTGTTGTGCAGTTTGCACGCGCTGATTTGCAGTCTGTCCATTAGTGCATTAGTGCCTTAGGCCCTTCTCTCGACTATCACTTCTTGACATTCAAGATTTACATTACATCAATTACATCTTTTTGAGAGCTATAATGCTGAAACAACAGCCTTGATATCAGTTGCAGTGACCACAAAGGCAAAACAACCAAACCCTCAACATATGGTGCAATCTTGTTACCTCTAAAAAACGGTTGTTCTAATATTAGCGAACTATTGAGTAAGAAGACATGGCATGAGTTAGTTTAGGACAAATATAAATGTTTTACTAGGCAGGGATGTTGCAGAATAAAATTATGCAATGTGGATGTGACACAGAAGCAAAGAGAACAAGGCTGTATGCATGATAAGGCAGAGATACACAGTACTGATTTACTTTACACTGTTGAAATTTCATGAAATATACCTACATTTTGCAAAATATCACAGGCACGAAGGTTGACATGATTTACTCTTTCGAGACTGGTTTGAGCAGAACATTTTATGCATCAATATTATAACCATGACTGAGAAAAGTTTTCTCGTGGATCCTGTCGCCTATTGATATTTTGACCAACTTGTGATTTTTAACGTGAGGCATTAATTTGCTTTGCCAATGCCTTCAAGTACATGTTGCGAAATTTCAATTAATTTCACAAAGCAAAATGACTATTTCACATACCCACCCATATTCACTTTAGTTCAAGTGGCCACATGTGAACTATGGGACTTGTGTGGTGAGAGTGGGTGGAAAGACAAAATCATCAGATTTTCTGGGCAGCAAAAGTGCACCAGTTCATTTCCCAGAGACATGAAAACTTTCGGATGCGGCAACAGGCCTTTAGAATTTCTTATTTTTGCCGACAATTGATGAATTTCAACATTTGAGGTTTTAGTGATCAGAGTGTGTATCTGTAGGAAGGTCATCCTTTTAACTCTGATCACCCGGTTTTTGACTGATGCTCTGATAACTGACTCTGAAAGCCCCCGTGGCTCTGATAACCATGCCCAGGGCCGCTGCTCTGTCATTTAAAAGGTATATGGTAATTGATATAAATATAATTGTCAAAGACAACCTACCTGTAAGTCCATAGTATATGGTAGGGCATGTAGGTTTATAGGCCCAAGTGGACTTAATGCACTTAAGTGTGCACTACTGTGGTGTTTTGAAGCCAGGGCTGCCTTGCAGGCTGGTTTTAAAATTAAACTGTGTCCTAATTCTAATTTGTAATCAGAAGTACTTCCAAAGCCTAAGACTACCTGTTTATAACTTATAAGTCACACATAAGGTCTGCCCTAGGCGCCCCAAGGGTAGGGAGCATTGTTATAAAAAGCAGGGACATATGAAATATGTTTTATATCTCCTGGTAAGGAAAAAAAAGCCAAAGTTGTTTTTTCCCAAGCTGTAGAGCTGCTATCCACATAGATTAACATGCGAAGACATGTCATTCAAAGTAGCAAAATAAGGGTTACAATAGATCCAACAAATTGCCAAGGTCAGATTTATCACAACTATTACAAGAAAGTAGTTTTAGAGCTTACTGTCCTGAAGTTACCGAAGGCGGCTCTGTATTAGGCTCTTCTTATTGGTCCTCCATTTAACGCCTGGACCTAGCTGCTTCTGAGTAGTTGTTGAGAGATCTGGGGCTAAAACAGTCCAGCCACTTAGTAGGAGGAGATTTGCTTTTTGGAGATGCCAGGGAGAGGTAAGGGGAATGGGGAGATATGCTTGACTTCAAAAGCAGGAGAACAGATAACAGAGGTCACAGGCCAGCCCCCACTTCCTTCATTCCCAGGCAGATGGGAACCCCCTAATTAGATTAGGAGAGGGGATGGAAGGGGAGTGCAGTCAGATGTTAATCACACCTCTGAGTTGGGTTACACAGACACACACACCAAGAAGAGAATTTCTCCATTTTGATTTTCCATCGTTTACGTTTTTGTTTACTTTGTCCCATTCCAGTGTGACCAGATAGTCGTGAGTAGCACTTTTTTTGTTTTTATACTTTTTCATGCTAGAATGCACATTTTTGATTTAATTTTTGAAAATTCATATCTCTAGTTCCCTACATTGGATTATTGTTGTTTTTATGTAATTGTAAAGAGAAGATGTTCTCTGTTTTTATAAATTGAAGTTGGATTTTTATTGTGTTGTGTCTTTTACTTATTTACCATGTTGGTGGTATTAAAAGCTTTACACTTACTTGTCTCTGAAGTTAAGCCTGACTGCTTGTTTCACAAGCTACCAAGGTTTGAGCAAGGATTAATTCACTGAAGCTTGACTTGTTCCATTAGCGATTTTGGTATTATTACTAGATGAGTATGAATACCCCCCTACTAATAACCCACTTTCCTAGAGTATCTTTTTCTTTTTTCATCTGTTTTCTTAGTGATTGTGTGAAAGGTATCTCTTAGGGGTAATGTGACTATCTGTTGTTTTTTCAAAATAACACTTACACTTAAGGGGCATAATTTGCAGGGAGAGAAAACTGGTTGGTGGGGTTGCCTCCCATAAAGTTCCAGGACTCAACAAGTGTTTCCGTAGGTGTTTAGAATGTGATATGTTACAAGTAATGGATTGTCTGAGTCTATCACCATATGTCATTCAACTTGTAACAGATAAACAGCAAAATTAGTGTCTGTTTTCGGTCTGCGTTTTTGCTTAACCAAATACCCAGTCTCCTTTGTCAAAAACTGTCTACTGATTATGGTGACGCTGATCTGTGTATGTTTTCATTTTCTTTTTCTGAGCTGCATTGGTGCCTCGGATCTTGTCAGTATACACGGATCAATCTGGGATCCATTGAGGTAGTTTTGTTCTGATGGCTCTCCCAAATAGCAAAGTGGTTGGACTCACTCAAGTTGAAGAGTGGGGAGCTGATCAATAGGCCCGGAAAGCCTGACACATGACTTGGTTCAGATTGATTCCCTCCATGGATGCTCAATGAATGACCCTCTTGAGGTTGCCCATGAATCGTGCAGTTACACCATTGACTTGGGGCCGGAGGAGTGTACTCTTTTGGTGTTTGACATTGAGTTGGATGAGAAATTCTTTGAATGCTTTGCTGTTAAAAGACAGGCCGTTGTCAGATTTGAGGATTTCGAGGATGCCCCATGTTGCAGAGATGTCATCAAGCAGTTCTACAACTTTGTCATGGGTTGTGAAAGATAGGGTCTTCTACCAAGGGAAAATGTGAATATACAACTATGACAACCATGAGATGGTGTCCATTTCCTAAAGGCCCAAAAACGTCAACTCCAACTTTCTCCCAAGCATGGGTAGGAAGATTAGACATTGTCACTGGCTCCTGCATCACCTCCAGAGACAAAACAACTCCAATTGTGACATGCCTACAGCTCCTTCTTGACTCGTTCATGTAGGCGAGGGATCTCCTAATGCTTATTTGGTGGCTAAAACATCACGGTGTCCTTCATGGGCCAGCTCGATGACACGCTGTCTATGACTTCCAGGATTAGACAATTCACGAGCCTTGAAGTATTACGCCTTCTTGGATGACTGCTAACTCATCCTGCAAATTCTTTAACTTTTGGAATTCTACATCATCAGCAAGGGGCCGGGTACTTCTCCTCCATGAATGCATGGTAATTAGTTCTTTAATTATGCCCATGTCTTTATCTGCAATTGTGGCAGCAATAATTTGTTCCACAGACAGAGACACTGGTGTGCTGGATTTCGCAATAAAGTTGAGACATGCCTCAGTTGTCCTGGATATTGAACTGTGACGATGTAGCTGCACTTTACGAAACGTAATCTGCTGGGTTTTGATCCTTACCCAGTTTGTGCACAGTCTCATAATCATATTTTTTCACTCTTGTCCCTCACCTCTCAATGCAAGAGGGCATCTTGGCCTTGAGGTTTCCTAAAAGTATAAGCAATACCTGGTGATCCATTATGACTCTCTTTCTCTGGCTGAGAGTAAGCACGTTCTGTATCAGATACGCTTTGACTGGCACAGCCCACAATATGTCTATGTGCATTCAGATGGCCATTGTTTTGAGCGAGAATGGCCCCTAGCTCTAATGGGTTCACTTCAACCATTATGTCAGTATGTAACTTGGGATCAAAGTAGGCAATTTCCATTACATTCTGTTACTTTCTAAATTACATGTTTAATGTCTGGTAAACTCTGGTCACATGCTGGTGGCCACTGGAACGGTACATTTTGCTTTGTCCAGCTTCTCAAAAGGGCGCCCACAGTAGCAAAATTGCAAATGTATCTTGCAAAAAAACTGACTGGCCATGCCTATAAAGGATTGCAGCATGGTAGTATCTTGGCGGGGTGGGGGTGGGCAAGTGGATGACAGTGCTTGCACCTTCTCTGGGTCTAGGCATCAGAGAATATGTGCCCCAAAAATTTGAGTTTGGTTTTGTGAAACTCACACTTTGTGACATCTGAGTGTGACCAGCAGCACACTTGTGTAAGGGCTATGTTGAGATCTTTTTGTGTTCTCCCAAAAGCCAGTATGTCATCACTGTAATCGAAAGCATGTGGAACAGGTTGGATCACTCAGCAAAGACCATCCTGAAATATCTCAGCAGCTGAGGATATTCCAAAACTCAGTCTATGCAAATCAACATGAGTTGAAAAGATAGTAATGTACACGCAGTTCTTCTCTAACTCAAGTTGATGGTATTCTTGATTCAGGTCAAGGCAGGAAAACACTGGCTCCATTCCATTGCATGATCACGTCAGCTATGTGTGGACCAGGGTGTCGCTCCCTCTGAATGGATTTGCTTGCTTGGTGAATATCAATGCAAATGCGCACCGCTTCACTACTGTCCTTTTTTGGTACTACTACTACTATGGGTGAAACCCATGGTGTGGGGCCAGTGGAGCATTCAGTGCTGTCACATGTTTTAAGAGGGGTTCCAAATCTTTCTTCACAGCTTCTTGTAAAAGAAAAGCAACTGTACTGTGTCATTGGGCAAAAGGCAAATGCCTTCATTGATAGTAAGCTGTACTTTAATTTTCTTGCATTTTTCCAGGCCATGGAACAATGATGGGAACTGGCTTGTGATCTTAAACTGAGAACAGAGGTAATAGTTGAGGGACATCAGTCCCATGTCAGCAGCATTGGCAAAACTGAGTAAACAAGCACTCAACTCATTGTCAATAAAAATGACGCTTGGCTTTGCAATGGCTCAGAAGCAGCATAGGTATATACTTTCCTGACTGACAGACTGAGGTGAGGCCCAGGGGATGGGCTGTTAAACGTTTCTACGGGCATGATGTTAATCGATGCACCACTGTCTATGATGAAAGTTATTGGAGGAATGTGCACTTTCAACTTGATTTAGGGACAGTGTCCAAATGATTTTTGTCACTCTGCTGAGCTTTCTTTGAACTCTGATCTTCTTTACAGGTAGCCAATCCCACATATGCACACCATCCTTGGTAGACATCATCAGCGCTCATTCATGTTCTTCACTGGCAGGCGACAGTGATGTTGATGTACCTTTGTACGTTGAGCTTGACGACAATTGATGTTGCTTGGTTTCTACGTATCATAGCTGATGTTGCCTTTTGGTTTTAAGGGCATGGGGCAAATGCTTCTGGCATGTTCTAGCTGCCATTTTCCCTTGCCTGTGTGAGACACATGTATTCTTTGGCTTGGCACACAGTTATGAAATGGTTCTATTTCCCACAACCTTTGCCAACTTGTCCTAAAGATGGACATTTACTTTCACTGGGAAACAAAAACCCACATTGGAAACATAATTTTGTTTGCTTTGAAGACTTTGACCTATGTGAATCTTGTTTATATTTCTGCTTGCTTTTCATGGTCAATGCTGAGTCCTGGTGTGACTTTTCTGCTTCCATGTCTGCCGCTTGTTGATCTACTTGTTCTTCTGCTCTCAAAGCCATCAGCATTGTCTCTAAACTGTGTGTTTCTCTTAGCATGTGCCATCTAAACAAATCTGAAAGGCAGCCCTTAAGGATTCCGAGGCACATGGCTTCTTTGTCAGTGAAGTTGCAGAACTTGCAATGTTTAATGAGCACATCAAGTCTTTCAATAAACCCAACCTTTGTTGTCTCACTTAATTGAGGATGTACCTTTCACTGGCAACATTCAGCATTGGATTGAACTTGGCCTCTAATGCTTATTTTACCTTTTGGTATGATTTTGCATCAGTCGATTAGAATTTCCTTAGAACTTCTTTCACTCCTTCGCCTGCAAGTTCTTTTAAATATTTGATGATCTGTGTGTCCTTTCCCGAGTACAATTTTCATCTGAACTACCAAGTCTTTTGTGCCTTGAAGCCTCTGAGTATTTGTGTGCTCTGTTACATCTAATTTCATTCATTCATTCTTTTTGTCATCTTCTTCCTCTACTGCATCTATGAAGTCATCAAATGTTTCGATCCACGCAGCACACCTGTCACCATTGTTTTGCTTCTTAGAAGTGTTGAAAAGTAGTGGGTGGCTTCAGGAATATGGCTGTATTGTATTTTGTGCTCCCTTCTACCGCCATTGAGAGCATGTGCTGTTCAGACTGCTCTCGCCTCACAGGGTGGCAGCAACAACTCCTACAAGCAGCGGTTGCTGCCATAGTATGTGGTGACATATGCTTCACTCGCTCTTGACCATGAGTAAGTTTTATGTTTTTTGTACTTTGCTGATGTGATCGTTATTTCTTGCTTTGTCTGAATGATGGTTCTATATAGTCTCTATCAACCTCATCAGCAGTTTTGGCGGGGGGTTTCAATGTGCTCCTCTGCAGGGCCTTTGATATCTTCTGCAGCTGTGTACGGGCTGGAGCAGAGCTTTGACTCCACATGTGCCAGTTGTAGATGCTCTTTATCGATTTTGGGCATACGTGGCATGCAAAAGCAGTTTGCCATATCATTGCAAACTCTCAGGGAGAGCAGTCTTGTCTTCTCCACTACGTGTCACCTACTCATCGCCAGTTGTAGCATCTTCCCCAGCCCTGGAGCATGTAGATGAGTTATGCCACATGGGAGCTGCAGTCAAACATTACTTTATTCTTCAGCATAGACTCACTAAATGTTCATTACATCCTGCTTTCCATTAACTACACCCTAACACCTCCCTGCACATTACATGCTCCTAAGTTTAACACTTATGCTTTTTCTCCTAGTTCTCTAGCATAGGCCAGCTTGAGTAGAAACTGTCTTTAACTCTGACACTGATATTTTCACAATGGCCATGAGACATTTTCTGATTAAGTCTTCTTCTGGTATCTCCCACGACTTTAGTGTCCCTGCATTGACTTTTCAAATAAGGTACTTGTTAAGTGTGTTTTACATATAATAGACATCATTTTGTGTAGTTTTTGTGTATGGCAGGGCTGCCATAGGGCCTACGTTACCTAGTAGCCCCTCTAAAGACCAAAAGCACTCAACTAAGGGAATAGCCTTTCACAGGTGTGAATAGAGTCCCGGAAGAAGAACACAAGTGCTGCTAAACCAACATTATTAGGGTCTGGCTTTACTCTTATTGAAAATAAGCTACTCTTTCTTGCCCCGGCAGCATACCGATGGGAGGATGTTACGTCCTTTAATGGCAATCACATACAGCTACAGTTCCATAGTCATTGTGGGGATCAAAACACACTTCAGTTTGAACGTTTCCTGATCTTAGGAAAAACTATTCAGCATCTGACACAGATCAGTCAGAGGAAGGTCGAGAAGAACTAACAGAACTGCCTTTCATTATAGGTGCAACACTTTACATTGTAGCTTCTTTTGAATCAGTGCTTAATTTGTATAGGTGGTTGCATGTTGTGGGTGCTGGCACTCATTTTTCATCATCAGAGCAAGAAAGAGTATGTCAGAAAGGATAGAAAGTAAAGATATGAAAAGAGTAACAGAAGAGAAAATCATGAATTAAAACCAACTTGCAAGAGTGAGGTAAGACAAAGGAAGCGTAAGGTGGTTGCAGAAAGAGTCATGAGGTAAAATCAACACCAGGTAGCCTTATTGTTCGACTACTGCTGCATTTAGGAGTGCAGGAAAAGCACTCCTAAGAAAAACTTTGAGCCCACAGACGCAAGCTTTTACAAATTAGGCACCGGCTTTGGTTGAAAACTGCTTGCAATACATGTTCTACATGCATATCAAAATCATGGTTTATTTCCTCATGCTTGTATTAATTTCTGTTTAAAGATCTAACTTTCCTTACACTTCCAGTGCAAATTAAAAGTTCATAGTCTCTCTATTTCAGAAATTGACAAAAACCTAAAAAATAAAGAAAATACAGAGGTAAATTATGTGTTTAGAAGAATTGCATTTTTTTCCTGTAAGCAACATTAGTAACATATTTCAAATGTCTGTCTATATTTTTCTCCAGTTTATATTGTAAAAATTGAGAAAATGTAGGCTGTAATGCAAGAAACACATTTCCAAACAGTAGATAATGTTTTAGGCCCATATTTATACTTTTTGACGCAAACCAGCGGGGGCAATGGTTTGCGTCAAAAATATTACAGCCGGCTAGCGCCATTCCTACGCACCATGCAGGCGCCTTATTTAAGGAATGACGTTCGCCGGCGCTGCAGACTGTTCTGAGTAAAAAAACAATGACTCAAACCAGGCAGCGCCGGCGTAGGGGAAAATGGGGGTTGTGCATCAAAAAATGGTGCAAGTGAGGTTTGAGGCAAAAATCATGCCTCAAACCGGACTTGTGCCCTTTTTTGACGCACAACCCCCATTGAAATGACTCCTGTCTTAGCAAATACAGGAGTCATGCCCCGTTGCCCAATGGCCATGCCCAGGGCACTTCTGTCCCCTGGACATGGTCATTGGGCACAGTGGCATGCAGGGGGGCCCAAATTAGGCCCCCCAATGTCACTTTAAAAAAATTAAAAAAAATACTTACCTCAACTTACCTGTACTTACCTGGGATGGGTCTTCCCATCCATGGGTGTCCTCCAGGGGTGGGCGAGGGTGGCAGGGGGTGTCCCTGGGGGCAGGGAAGGGCACCTCTGGACTCCTTCCATGGTCAGAGACCATGGAAGTGAGCCCCCAGGTCCCTTAACGCCTGCCCTGACCCAGGCGTTAAAAAACGGCGCACATCAGGCTGTGCGCCATTTTTTAAGGCCTGCCCCCTCCTGTGCATCAAAATGACGCAGGAGTATAAATAATGCGCACAGGCCTTAAAGTAATTTTTTGGGCAGGAACGCCTACCTTGCATGTCTTTAACGCAAGGCAGTTTCCCGCATCCAAAAAATGACGCACATGGAGGAATTTTGACATCCGCGGGCTCGGGTGTCAAAGTTTAAATATGGTGCACGGTTTGCGCCGAATGTGCGTCACACTTTTTGACGCACATTCAGCGCAAACAGAGTATAAATATGCCCTTAGTGTCAAGTAACATACCCTCATGCAATCCTTTACTTTTGTTGATGTGACTTTCTCAAAGAAAATACCTGTTAAAATATGAATCATTAATGACACTCTCCATAAAATGATTTTAGAAAAAGAACCTTATAATTATTACTCAATATTGTCTTCTTTCAATGAAAATGCTTCTGTGAAGCATTTTTTCCTTGTCCTTGAAGTTCTGACATTCAGAATTATTGGGTAAGGTGGCCAGAAGCTACTTTGTGGAAGTGTTGGGGATACAGGTGCTGCAGAGGTTCTGCACCTTGTCTCGAAGACTATGTTGCTGAGTTCTGGTCAACTTGGTTTCTGCAACACTATGACCCTATGTGATGCACTCTTCAGTGCAGGGAAGTGCATGCCTCCTTGTTTTGTTATAAATCTAAGATGCTTTGGATCAGTCCTTAATTTGTAAAATAATAAAGGCAGAGGACCAGCATTTTTCTTAGGGACTCGCCGTCTGTGCTGCAGTACACCAGGGTGGTTGAATACCAACGCAACCTAGACAGGATTACACCACAGTTCTCTATGTTAACTACCCTACACTTACTGTCTCTTTGCCTCATTCCTGAAGGTTCAATTTCATCATTGCTTTCACCCACTTTCAATGTTTTCCTATCTTCCCCCTTCTTCTTTTTAGTTTTCCTCTCACTTGCTCTAAGTCAAAGTCTGTTATTCAGTATCAGAGGGTAGCTGCCCATCACCTGAAACCACCAGCGCAAATTAAGCTTTGCTTTTGAAATTGTAATAATGGGACTGTTTTATCAATCTTGTCCACTCACATATTGCTAGAAGGTAACATCTTGAAATTATTCAGAGACATGAATTGTAGTTTGCTCTCAATTTGTGAAACTACAGCTTCCATATCTCCATTTTTTCTGTTGTCCTGAGTTGCACCTAGGTTTGATCCTATCAACCAAGCTTCCACTCTTCTCAACATTGATTGGCTGATTGATTGATTTAATAATTCATTTTCATGAATTGGTAGGTGCTTGTCACTTAGTGCTCAAGGCAACAAATCAATAAAAATAATCACAGTCAAAAGGAGGGTGGAAACAATAAGAATAACCAAACCAGCAAGGTTCTCTTTCAGGGTTCATTCTAAATTATGAAGCCAAAATATCTAAGAGAGCAACCTCCTATTTGAACCACTTTGATAGCTGGTATATCATACATGAGACAAGGACTAGAGAGAAGACCTTGTACCTTTTTATGCCTTTAAAAATTGCCTTTGAGACCAGAGTGTTCATGACAGGAGTAGATCATATGCATAATACACAGGGCCTTAAAACTGAACCTTTCCTTTACGGAGAACTAGTAAATAGGACTCCTGCAAGCACAGACATATAGCCTCATTACGAGTTTGGCAGTACCTGGACTGCCATGTTGAAGGTGGCAGTTGTACCGCTGACAAGCAGGGGGCGAAGATCGCAAAATTATGACCATGGTGGTCTTGCCAACAGTTTACAGCCAATACGCTGCCAGTACAGCCAGTGAGGTCAGGCTGTCGCGGATGACACATTACGAGACTGCACACCGGCAAGCTTTCAGCCGTGATTAAAACACCACCAAAAACCTGGTGAAAACGAACCCAATAAAAGGAGACACTCACCTTCAGGAACACAGACATGTTCAGAGCTACCATGGAACCAGTACTCGAAGTCCTCCCACTGCTCCTGCTTGCTTTACGACTTTGGAACCAGCGATGATTAAGACAACAACCGTAAGTACTTCCACCTAGCACACACTGGAGGGAAAGACATTAGAACACAAACACAAAACACACAGCCAGGACGGCCAGCGATGGCCACACGCACACGCAATCACACACCCATACCAACACACACACGCACACCAAAAATACACACACCATGGCCAACACACATGTGCCAACCATACACCACCCCACACACATCACTGGCTAACACACACAAACACAACACCACTGAGTCACACAACGACATCACCACCACAACTACACAAATGCGTTGGCAAGCTAATGCACTGCACACCTACACATGACAACACATACCGACACCAACTCACAGCCAATCAACACCACCACACATCCATACAACGTACTATATGTCACACCACGCCCAAACAACACACAACACATATGACATAGGCATCACCACACACAGACGCACACACAACAACCACACAATGGCACACAACACCACCACAACACATCGCACTAAGAACAATACACAATATAGCTACACAAATGCATGTAACTACACAATCATATCCCACACACAATAAACACCCATCATAGCAGGGCTGATGGCAGGGCCTCACACACACACATGCAGGCCATGCACAATAGCACGTACAACCAACACACACACATGTCACATACACACAAACTAAGAACCACAAGCACAAATCCGACATGGAGAAAGGAAGGATAGGACAAGTAGTGTACGATGGATGCCAACATCTCATTGGCCCAGAAGTATTAAATTGTGAAATTCAGAAATAAAAAATATAACTATGTACAATACAAGGCCATAGGCCAGTCCAATTTCAGAGGTGCCAAAGGCACATTTTTCACCTCACTGTTCCCCAACTTGACTCCTGGCTGCAAATCGACCTCCAGAGTTTAGGGGAATCAAGGGGGCAGGCAGGCATCTTAGTGGTGAGATGGGGGGTGGAGGGGGGGTTTGGGCTTGGGTGGGGGGTCCTTGGGTTTGGGTTTGGGCTTGGGAGCGGAGTCCTTGAGTTTGGGTTTGGGTTTGGGTCTGGGTTTGGGTGGGGGGTCCTTGGGTCTGGCCTTGGAAGGGAGGTCCATGGCCTTGGGGAGGTTGACTTTTTGACATGGGCACTAGCAAGGGTGGAAGGGGAGGACTTGGAGGTGGAAGGGCTAGACTTGGGGCGGGACACAGAGCACTCCAGGGTCTCACAGGGTGGGAGAGGTGTAGAGAACAGGGAAAACTCATATAGGAAATGTTTCTTTGGCACACTGGGTTGGTCATGGCAAAAGGGTTTGGGAGTGGAGGGAGGGGGAGTGGTAATAAGATGTGCCTAAGTGGGTGTTGTGGGTGCAGGTGTGTGAGTAGAATGCTTGTGTGTGCTGGGTGTCTGTCGAGTGGGTGAGTGTGGGTGTTTGGGTGTTTTGGGAGGAGGGAGGAGAAAGTGCTGGGAGATGCCATGCTCGATCGATGACTGTCTGTTGGGGTGGTGTCTGCAGGTATGGTACATGTGCTGCATGTGGGAGTGTCAGTGGTTGTGGTGAGTGTGGATGTGGTGACTGGGGTGGAGATCAGAGGTTATGATATTGTAGTGACTGTGGGTAAGATGGGACAGGTGGCCGGATCTGCAAATTATGTTGTGCTGGCTGCAGGAGTGTTTGTGTTTGTCAGTGCCAACTGTGCCTTTTGAGATGGTTGCATGCCTGTGTGAATGTGTGCTTTGGATGGGTGTGGGGATAGGGCTTTGAGATTGGGAAGGGATAGGTGGAGGGGGTTGGGGGACAAAGGGACACTGACTGCCATCAGTGAAGAGGCCAGAGCCTGAAAGGATCTCTGTAGGCCAGCCATGGCACTGTGAATGCCCTCCAGGAACGCATTGCTCTGTTGTACTTGATCTGCCAGTCCATGGATGGCATTCACGACGGTTGACTGACCCACAGAGATGGACCTCAGGAGGTCAATAGCCTCCTTAATGAGGGCAGCAGGGCTGACTGGGGCAGGGGCAGAGGTACCTGCAGCGAAGGAGATGCCCACCCTCTGGGTGAGCGGGCACGAGCAAATGGATGGGGAGCCAGAGGGAAGGCAGTGCTATTAAGATGGGTGGCGGACAAAGATGGTGCAGGGGTGGTCCCCGATGAGTCTGCCACCGCCAGGGAGTGTCCACTGGAAGAGGATTCCGAAGATTAGGTGTTGAATCTGGTCTCCCCCGTGGCACTCCCCTCGCCCTCCGTTCCACTGGGTCCCTCGGTGTCGGTGGTGCCACCTTCCTGGGTCCTGTGGGCTGCTGCTTCCCCACACACCTGTGACCTTCTCCTCCACCAAACGATGCTGATGCACACAATGAGAGAGAGAGGAAGGGAGAGAGGGAGGGTCAAAATGGTTAACATATACCTCCCATTTTCAGAGCTACACATGTACATCTGTCACAATACATATAATGGCTAGGCAATCTAATTTGCAAGGACACGTTACCTACATCATGTCATGACATGTCACTACTACCCACACCTATCTGCCAACCCTCACACCTACAGCAAAACCTATGTTGGACTGCCCTACTAGACTCACCCTAGGATGCCAACTAATGCCTTCTTAAGCTGCAACAGCATGCCCTGGATGCACTATCAGTACTATGCCTGAACACACATCTTACCTCTCCATTCACCTATCACCCTTGGATGTGCAGCTGACTCAACAGAACACTGCAGGCTTCTACAGTGACAACACCTGATTAGTCCATTTCCTCTGGAATATGTCCATGACAGTGAAGACAACTCCATCAGTGAGCACACACCAGTCCTTACACATGGCTGGCCACTCAATATGGTGCTGCCATAATGGAGGACAACATAGAAATTGCCAATGCTAGTCAGACACCTAAACACTTCACATCAGATGTGTACTATGTGAATGGGTGGTTTAGCGATGTGAGTAGTTAGACCCCACCACAGAGCTGCTGGCACAAACCACATATATCACCACGAAGCAAACTGCTAAGTGCATCCACAATGGGCCATGTACCACTTGTAAAACAAACTATCACATTCACTGAGTTCAGTGTCACAACAGATGTACCTCTGGAACACACATACCACATCATGGACCACCTCCAATGCCACCACACATGCAATTACACCAGTTAGACTACTCACCATGACAACTCCAACCTCACACACCATACAACAATTGGCAAACCCTGTTACTGAGGCCAGACAACACACATCTCAGGTGGCAATTCCTTTGCATGCATGAGGCACACATGGACATACACCACTGTCAGTACGCCTGAGACACATCCCACTACCACATAAGCAGCCTGAGGAGACTGATTGCAACAGTTCAGTCACATCAACACTCAATGTGTCATGCAATACCCAAACCCCTCCCAATCTGCCACAACCTAATAGCCAAGTTTAAGAGTCACAGGCCATCTGAAGTGCCCCAAGCTATCCATGTCGACATGGAATAGGCAGGCAGTCAGTCAGTAATGCAGCAGAGGACAAAGTGGGGCTTTGTCATATATGCCATGTGCACCCCATGGTGACACATCAGGGATCTCCCACTGCACTTACCACCACCAGTACCAACCAATAATTAGGAAGGCACATCCGCAGAAGTATTGCTCCTAGGAATGCAACATCTGTGCAATCAGACCACATCACATCTACATGTCTCAGTATTCCAGGTTGCCTACCGACACATACCCTGCAGTCAGCAGATCACCTATATATGCATAGTCAGTTCCCAGGCCTGTCCTACTTTCCCATGAAGGCCTGTTCTGTGGTGGAACTGTAATGGCAGCCCCACAATTTGTCCATTCCACAAATGGTACATGATTCATATAGTCCCGGTGATGAAAGGAAAGTCACAGATGGCAGTGGACTGACACCTCAGAACCACTAATGTAGATGGAGGGAGCTGCTCATACACAATGCTTGGGTGCTACTGAGACTCACATCCATCGTATGGGCAGGATGGAGTCACACATGTGCCTATGTCATTTGCGCTTCTCCACATTACAGATTTGGAGAGGTATGGAACAGGGAGATGTAAATCCACTGACAGTAAGCATGGGCACACATATACAAAACATACTCTGCTAGGGTGCCTACTGCACTTTCCAAATGTTGATGTACCCGTAGCATTAACTACAACGGCACTTTGCAAGCATTGAGGCACCCAATCCCAATGAAGGCTAGGCAAGTCCCAGGATCCAGTCAGTACTCATCCATTTGTGACTACTGTGCTGCCCTCAAACGCCCATCCACCTCAGGGTAGGTCACCACCAAAATGCAGGCCATTAGGGGGGTCAGGGTCCGACGGGCACCTCTCCCTCATTGGAGGACATCCCCAGCAAGGCCTCTGCGGTCTTCTGGGCCCAGCATCTCAGGGCCTCCCACCGCTTACGACAATGGGTGCTCCACTGGGGATGGACCCCCAGGGTCTGCACTTGCTTGGCATTGGCATGCCAGATCCCCTTCTTCTGATGGGTGTTTACCTGCATGGGTGACATAGACAGAAGGAGAAAGTCATGTACACTGGCCCCATATCAACTGCAGTGCACTCTTAACAGCCGACCCATTACATGCCCACACATAACTACCTCACGGTTCACACACATAAACTCCATGCCCCCTGCATGCATGTACTCCCTGACCGGTACACTTAAAACCATTTACCGTCCTACACCCCCCTATCACACATGACTATGGCATTGGGCTCACTTTCTCCTCTGGTGCCCCATGCAGCTGTCCACACAGGGGTAGTGCTCCTTCTAACAGCTTCTCCAGCTCTTCTTGGGTGAAGGCAGGGGCCCTATCACCTGCAGGACATGGCACGATGGCTCCCAGAGACAGTAAACAGCAGCACACATAGTGAAAGTCTTGCTTGCTAGAGTGGAAGGAATCAAGTGAGCAAGGCAGCAGGAAATGGCTGTTGCGGTTGCTGCGTACAACACCGTCACCGCAGGAAGAGATCGCCATTGGCCCCAGCCACCCATAGGCAGCAATGTTAACCAATGAGGAGTTTCATAGCGGTTGCCACCGCCTACTATCATTGCGACATACGCTGGGGGACTTAGGTAACTTCCACTTGTCCTGTGCAGCAGGACAGGCAGCTGCCATTTTAGGCACATATCATGCCTTGATGCAGCAAAATAAGTGTGCCATACACCTCTTTCGGTGGTATGCGGAGTAGGCCTCCGTTGTGCCATCATGGTTTGGCACATACATGTGACATGCATGACACAGTGACCTTATGTGGCTGCCTGTCTAATGACCAACATGTCCAGTTACATGTTGGCCCTATCGCTGTATTGGTAAATGGCATGACTACATGCATGCTCAGTGTAGGACAGCTCAGTGTACCACATATGGAACATGACACATATAAAGTATGTCAGAAACTATACATCAGGGGCAGCAATGTGCATCAATGGTGGAGTCCATGCCACGTCAGCATGCCCAATATAGTATGTGTCAGTGTGTGGCAAGTCTACAGTGTTGGGTGTGTGCTATTTTGATATGTTCTGCTAACATGTGTGGTGTCCATATCACATTGTACATTCTTTTCTCTCTATCCTAGATACCCTGTCATGAGGATACTGAGACATGCACCAGTGTACGGTCCACTAGTGGACCATGCAACCCTGGAGTAGAGGCATATAATTCAGACCTATCATCTAAATCGTCAGACCAACATGGATTTATGTACCCAGTTGAAGCCAAATCTATTGCCTGCCATTCTTAATCCCTATGCCATCCCTCCCACAGTTCAAGTCCTATCTGTGCTACACTTTCTTGCCACAGAATCCTTTCAGATTACAGTGGGTTTGGCAGCAGGGATGTCACAGCCCATGTTCAGTCTTGTGTTGAAGGATGTACTTTGTGCTTTCTTGAATCTCCTGGACAGCTACATCAGGTTCTCCCAATTAGGGGATTCAGCCTATGTGAAGGCAGACTTCTATGATGTGGGACTCATCCCTCATGTGATAAGGACCATAGATGGCACTCATATAGCCCTGGTCCCTCCCAATGCCAATGAACAGGTGTATAGGAACTGCAAAAACTAAACTCCATCAATGTGCAGGTGGTGCGTGTGGCAGACCAATAAATCTCCCAAGTGACAGCCACGTTTTCTGGATCAGTGCATGACTCCTACATTCTGAGGAACAGCAATGTCCCCCACATGATGGCACAACTACAGAGAGAGAGGGCGTGGCTCATTGGTATATATGCTTTTGGATGTGTGTCTCTGTTATGGCACCTGTCATCACATTCTTCCTTGTGTCTGTACCTGTATTTTAACAGGTCCTACCTCTGTGCACACATGTGGCTCAGGCTATCCTAACCTTCCCTGGCTGCTAACACCAGTGAGGTACCCTTCCACTGAAGGGGAACTCGGTTTCAATGAGGCCCATGACAGGACCAGGCGTGTAAGAGAAAGGACATTTGGCTTCTTGTAGGCCTGTTTCAGGTGCCTGCACATCTCTGGAGGTGCCCTCCTCTAAAGTCCCTTCACAATCCAACTATGAACTACATATGTGCTCCGTGTGGTGCCATGCCTACAGTCCTGATGGTAGTCTGTGTCATGTTATTTTTGCAGGCTGTATATTTGGATGTACTCTGGGGTGTGGCTGTACTAGTGACTCCCTTTCATCTACCCTGGGACATATCTTTTGTACTGTGTCTCCTGGAGAGGAGGCCTCCCTCTGCAGTCCACTACACTGACTGTTGGATTATGGCACCATACCCACATGACATTTTGCAGACCAAACATTTGTATGTTTACAAATAAAGACACAAAAGCGGTAGCTATAATCTAAAGAGTTTATTGTGAATAGAGTGGCAAACAGGGGATGAGTGGGGCCATGGTAGATGGAATCCTCAGAGTAGGTGTCACAGTGTAGGTAGCACAGGTAAGGTGCTCATGGGCCATTGGAAATGGAACAGTCAATAGGGTGGCTCAGTGGCACACAAGGGAGAGTAAGCAGGAGAGGGTAACTTCCTGACAGTGGGCTTTGTCTTGGCATCTGCTGCAGCTGGATGCCTGGATGGACATCCACTTCTGTGGGAGGGTTCCTCAGCTACAGAGGGAGGGGTGCCTGAGGCCTGTGGGTTCCCTGGCAGGGCCTCCATTCCACTAGCAACCACAGATGTAGAAGGCTCAGGTGTGATGTGACTAGCGGAAGGGGCCTGCTAGTGCGTTGGGGAAGAACTCATGATGGTGGTGAGGTCCCTAAGCAGCCCTGCAATGGAGGCCATTGTGGCATTGTGATCCTCCCACTGCTGCATGACCACCTTGTGGTATTCCCTCTGCAGCCTCTGGTTTTCCCCCATGTTAATGATCTGACCCATCCTGTCCTGGGATAGTTGATATGCTCTCAGGACTTGGGAGATGGCTTCCTGGTCAGAGCCCTCCCTTGGCTGCCCGTCCTTTGGCCAACAGTTTCCCTCCCACGCCTCCTGCCCCCATGTGTCTGTGCCCATGGCACAGTGTGCCCTCTCCCAGTTTCACCAGGACCTTCATTGTCTTGGGTAAGAGGGGTCGACTCAGGTCCCTCTTCTGTGGGGCACACAATTGATTGAACAGTCCTTGGTGCAAGAGGTTTGGTTGGTGGGTTCTGTTCTTGTGTGATGGTTCACATGACAGGTTGTCCTGTTAGCTGGTGGGCATTCTGGTTTGGTGTATGTGAGTGGCAATGGCTGTACATTGGAGCATGGTGTCCAAATGGGAGGGGGGTACATGTGTTCAAGGCTGTTTGTACTGTCTGTGGCTGTTGTGCATGGAGTATACCTTCTTATTTTGAAGGCCAGGCTTAGTCCATTTCAGGGTAGTAGGCCTGGATTAGTGGCCCTTAGGATTGGTGACAGTGCTGTGTCTGTCTTTGGGCTAGTTTGGCATTGTGAAGTGCTACTGCATTGCTGTCATTGCCATGTAGTGGTCCTTAGTCGGGGCATCCAGTTGTTGTAGCTAATGCAATAGTCATACATGCAAGAGGTGTGATGTGACGTGCATATTGCAGGTTTTGTTGTGGATGGGATAGTGCATTGTCGGGGTCATAGCGATTGTACTTGCCACTGCTAACCATGCACTTGGCTGGGAGTGTGTAGCCATTGCAGGTGGGTGGTGGTGTGGCATGCAGAAGAGGGGTATTTGGTGACCAGGTGGGAGGTGTTGTGGGAGATGGGCTGACTTGGGTAGTGTTTGGGTGGTGAGGAAGCATGCTGGACTGGATGATTTAGTGGCAGGAGAGTGTTAGTTACTCACCGGAATCCAGTCCTGCGGGTATTCCAGTCAGGCCCTCAGGATGCAGGATGTCCAAGACCTTCTCCTCCCATGATGTGAACTGTCGGGGAGGAGGTGGGGGCCCACCACCAGTATTCAGTACCGCCAGCTGGTGCCTGGATGCTATGGAACACCTTCCCCCCGTAGGTCGTTCCACCTCTTCCGGATGCCCTCCATTGTGCACGGATGATTGCTCACTGAGTTGACCCTGTAAACTATTCTCTGTCCTAACTCCATTTTCCTGGCTATGGCGGTTTGCTGTACCATGTGCTCCGAATAGTTGTGGCTCTACCCTGATGATTTCATCCACCATGACCCTCAACTTATCATCAGTGAAGCGTGGGCGCTTTTGACATGACATGGTGGTTGTGTTGTGGGTGGGGGTGTGTGTTGTCTGTGTAGGGTGCAGTGTACGGTGCTTGGTGGTGTGGGGGTGTTTGTGAGTGCTGGTAGGTTGTGGTGTTTGTGTGTAGTTGTGATGTGTGTGTTGTGTTGTTGGTGCAGTTATGTGGTGTGTGTGAAGTATATATGTGCCTCTAGTGTGTAGGTGCGAGCTTAGTGATTGTGGCTGCTCTCGTCTCTCGATCAGTGGTTTTTGTTGCAAAGGCTTGTGGGTTGTGTGTGGGTGTGTTATATAGTGCTGTGGGTGGGTGTGCCTGGTCTTTGTATGTGTGTCAAGGTGGGGTCGTTGAACTGTCCAATGTGGTGGCTTGTTCTGACAGGAATGTGTTCTGTACGCAGCAGTTCTGCCACCAATGGTTTTCCAAAATGGAACGACTGCTGTGCTGATTTGTGGATCTTAATATGATGGGTGGAAAGTTGTTGGTGTGGAGGTGCAGGAGGTGGAACCACATTTTTCCGCCCACCAGTGTCCTGGTGGTGTTGGATTTGTGGCTGTTTTTTGGCAGTCTTCATTGTGGACTGTTAATATGGTGGGCGGGATACCGCCAAAACTGGAAGTCTTTTGGCGGCGATCTCACCATAAAACTGTCAAACCCGTAATGAAGGCCATAATTTCACTTTTTAAGTCCAAGGGCTTGCTTATGGAAATGTTTTGAGGACTTTGTAGCTTGACAAAGGCAGAGTAAAGCATCTCCAAATCTAGACTATTATACTAGTCTACTCATGATACAAACACATTTGGATGATCCCGAACTGAAACTCCTTCTGAGGGAAGGGATGATGTTCCTTATCAGATGTAACATATGAAAGCGGGAAGGAGAAGGCGAAAGAATTAATCTGAGTTTAAAATGACAAATTTTCATCACTAACACCCATTAACAGTAGCAGTAAGTGCAGAAGGTTCACTGAGCTTAGAGGGCCAGACAGACCCATGGCGGCGAGATTTGTGCCTCCTTATGCCAGCAACAGCTCACAATGTTTTGCCCATTCACCACTGGAGAGGCTCTTACTCATCTAGTCTGGAATGCCCAGGAGACAGCTGCTGAGATTGTTCAGTGAACCCAATGCAGTGTGTCTTCTATGTGTAGGAGAGCAGAGCAGCTGTAGAATCTGAACAATTGGGCTTCAGTTCCGACATAGCCTTTGAAAAACATAGGTGAACGTGGTAACCCTTGTGCCACCCTTGAAACTGCGCTTTGAAACTGACTGATAAAAACAGAGTAAGAGCAGAACATATGATCGACCCTCCAAGAAAGAAAACCAGGCAGCCATCATTAAATACATTCCCATCTATGTAGATCTGTTGATCGGAGCATTTTAAAACAGAAGTATATTGAAGACGCACAACTTTATTTTGAAGTGTTTTTCCTTCTGAAAGCAAGTACGTGGGTTATTATGCATGACTTGCAGCACAGACTGGCGTCTTTGCTTTGGAAGCAACTCAGCAATGACGTTGGGCCTCAAGTACAATGGGCCAGATTTACAAGAAAGTGGCACAGTGTAGCGCTGCGCCAAGGCAGCACCACGCAGCATCAATTCAGAAACGCAGGGATGCACCGTATTTACAAAAATATGGTGCCCCCTGTGTTTCCCCTAGCACTGGTGCTAAATTTAGCTGCCTAGTGCCAACGCAGGCGACCTTGCACCATAGTGCAAGGGTGCCTGCGTTGCATGGAATGATTGTTTATGTGCAGAAAGGTGTCCCTTCCTGCACATAGCAATCAATAATGGTGATTTGTTTTTTCTATGTGTGCTGCAAAATGCAGCACACATAGAAGTAGCAGATCGTCATTATTTAATGATTGTTTATGTGCAGGAAGGAACACCTTCCTGCACATAAACAATTATTCATGGCATTTTGCTCTTTCTATGTGTGCTGCAGAATGCAAGGAAAAACGAGGAGAAATGAAAGCATTTCTCCTTGTTGCCCCATACTAACGCCACCCCTGGGGTGCCATTAGTCTTTGGTGCTGCCTCAGGTTTACAAATCCTTGTAAATCTGGGGGAGTATCAAAATGCAATTGGTGTTGCAGTGGAACGCCCACAGCAACACTCATTGCACGCCCCGCTGCCGCAGAAAACAGCGGCAGGGGCCCATATTTATAAGGCAAAGGTAAGCCACACAAAGTGGCTTAACGCTGCCTTGTAAATATGGAAAATGTCACAGCACCTCCAGAGCATCGCTAAAAGTGACGCTTTGGTGGCACTAGGGGCTTATTTATAAAACCCAAAGTGTTTTATCGGTTGCAAGCTCTCAGATTAAGTAAATCTGAGGGCTTGTGACTGCTAAAATACTTTTTTAAATTTACTAAACCTATTTAATGATTCAGAAAAGGTTTTCTAAATTGTTAAATGGGTTTAGGCAACATTAAGGAATTGCTATTTGGAAGGGGCATTTTAAGGGAGTCCCTTCAAAATGGCAATTCTTTAAGATATGTATTAATGTTTTTGCAAACAAATTTAGGGACAGATATACAAGGCCCTAGCACCTCCTTGTGCCGCATTAGGGTAACTTTTTTTTACACTAATGTGGCTCATCGAGGCAAAAATCGCAGCGCCATATTTACAAAGTGGCGCAATCCATGCATTGCACCTCTTTGTGACCCCTTGAACCACATTATGCCTACGCCAGGCATAATGTCTGCAAGGGGGGCATGTAGGCATTAGGAGGCCCGTAAAAATGGTGAAATAAAAGATTTCATTGTGCCATTTTAGGCGTCATTTTTAATGCCTGCTCTAAGCAGGCATTAGGAGGACGCACCCATTCAAATCAATGGGCATCCCTGCACTTTGCTGCACTAGCATCAACATTTTTGACGCTAGTGCAGCAAAGCACTACAATAGAGTAAAAAATGTTGACGCTATTGGCCTAACATGCACCATGGTGCGCCATATTGTAAATACGGCGCACCCATGGTGCCTAATCTTAAAATACATTTGTAAACATTTTTGTTTTCTTTTTTTTTAACAAATCCCCTTTTCATTTTACCAAAAGGGCCCCAATTAAAAAAAGGAAGATTGCTTTATTTAAAAGCAATCACAGATATACTGGTCTGCTGACCCCAACATACTACCATGGCTGTGATTTTAGCCAATATAGTGGGTCACAATTTGTGACCTAATTCATGAATATTTATAAGGAAGGAAGAATTGCAACCCACCAACATTCTGTATTTTGTGAACCAACCTATTTATTCATAGTTTGCTTTGTAAAATAAGAAAATTAGGGTTTGGCTGGTATCCCTCAGACCTCAGTGTTCACCCTGAAGTTAACTTTTAATTACCTTCTCGTCTGTCTTTCCTGTCCCAGTCCTCACTGCGTGAGATGAACATCTCCTCACCAGAAATGGTTCTATCAAACTAGAATCATCAAGAAACTACACTGAATGTGGCTGACTTCCTATTTCTGCTACCACTATTTACAGAGGAAATCAACCTTAACACATCCTGTTTTGTTCATTTTTCTTCCAGGACCAGCTTCCGGAGTGAGTCTACTGTCGGTGAGTAGAAGTATTTTGATGTTATTTTATCTTTTTATGATTATGGAATTATGCAGAGAAGGTTTCTGTTTAGGCATTTTGGGCCACAGAGATCAGCTGTGGCGATTTTGTGGGCTTTGGCTTGATGATTTGGCCTAGTGAAACAAAACTTGCAAAAGCGTTCACATTGAACTCATTTATAAAATTTACAGTCAACAGCAAAATAACTGCCTAAGATTCAATCAAGAGAAAACCAGCAAGTTATAATTATCTTCAGCCAATTGATTCTGCGTTGGAAAACAAAATCATGTGGACAGAAGTCAGGAAACAGTGTGAAGTGCACATACCATAGCCAAGAAAATTGTCAAACAGTACATGGGGTACAGGTATATTGTTTTTCTCAAAAAGCCATATCCATTATTCTTCTCCGAAAATACAGAAACACTAAGTTGAAATCACATCGCCTTCTTGTCAACAATGGTTTGTTTGCAGAAGTGTCAACAGCGTTTTTGACCCTACTGAAGTATGTAAGAGTCTCTTCAGGACTGGAGGTGACCTGGGCAACTGACAGCAAAATATTAATAATAGCGGTGACAACAGATGTGATATAACTGGGATGAATCATTTCAGAATAGGGTGGAGGAACATACTGGATTCTCTCACTTTTAAATAAATAAGCACAGGGAACCGAGTTCCAGTTTGGAAGTGAAAAGTGCCACCAATAGTTTGCAGCCAACAAAATAGTATTGTATTCAGTGGACGGTACCTGAAGTGTAAAGTAAAATAAAATGGGGATAACTAAATTACTATAATCGGGACAGAAGTCCAAGAGGACCGCAATAGAAGCAGTAGTACATGGTTGCGTTCTGTGAAGTACTGAAGAGCACTGAGAGAACAGACCAGACAGAAGCAATCTTTCAAAGCGGTTCAGTCGGCCGTCAGTGTCCTTTAGGAACATTAGCAGATTACAAAAATATCAGATCAATCACAGCAGGGCGTGGTGCAAATAAGGAACTGAAGTGCATTGCATCACACCTCTGTCTGACAGATTAGCCATATTTGTAGTCGACATCTGTGCCGACTCACTGCCTAAGTGAGAGTGACAGCCATCAGACCCGCTAGAAGGAATGCTACTGTTAGCGCGTCTGACCTCAATAAATAAACTTACAAGGGGACGCAAATAGGTCGATGAACCTTCTGACTCACAATTAAGACGTTCTTACCATAGCTCCAGTACATAATCAATAATCAATACACAATATCAATAATCAATAACCATCAATAACAGTAATAATCAATGAAGTCAGTAATTGTCATGCCCCATGACCTTTCAGTCATGACTAACCACACCTTTTAGAAAAAGTTAGAATATTTATTTCCCTATATTAACAATGCTAAGGTCATGTAGATTAATCTCAAAATCAAATGGAACACATGCAGAAACAATACTGCCTGTCCAAAGCGGCGGAAGAAAGGTTAATCTAATCAAAGCTTGAACTACCACACATTCTAAAGTTACAGTGCAAATTAATAACAGAGTCAACTGCGTCAAAGTAATTACGTACATTTAAGTTCAGCAGAGAAATTCATCAAGCATTATTCCCTATTAGCATAATTTCATTAGTGAGGATCCTTAACTAACATCAGATTAGCATCAGCATGTTGGGCTTCATGCAAAACAATTTAGTAACACAAATTTGGAAAAACATCTAACTATGGCTCTATCAAAACAATGCAGTTGGTACCTAGAAAAGAAAAGAAAATATGCATAATAATCAACAGTCTAATTTATAATACCTATCCTCAGTGTGGATCAGCAAGCAGTCAGTCTCCGTCCTCAAGACATCAGTCGATCAGCAAGGCATCAAGGTTCAGCATCAAAGTTCAGAAAACCCAAAGACTCTAAGCAATAAAGTTAAGCACGTCTCTTGTCAAGAAGCACAAGAAATATTGACCTTTCGGCCAGCAAGAAAATGGGCAATGACAATGTCTTCTCTCAGTATAGTGTCATTAAATCAAAACTACTAAAACTACTTCCCAAATCCCTATTGGTCAGTTAATCGCATGTTCACACTTTGTCCAATAAAACTAAAACTCCAAATCTATGAGTTCTACTATTACTCCGTTCACATGTCGTTGATTGTTTTGTCCTGCAATGTCCTCATCATCCAGCTTGTTAGGTAACAATATTGTTGCAGCTTCCACTCCAGTTAGTATCTCTATTGTTCTTCTCCTGAGAAAGTCAGTCTCACACGCATTGCACACAAAATGTTACATTAACAAGAACAGCATCTTCTAGCAGTCGGTTCTCATGAGAAACGTCTCATCTGCGAGCACATTTAAACAAGGCAAAATGAAATCACAGTTTAACTCTCTAGGGCAGCCATTTATTAAACGTTAAGAAATACAGGCCAAGACATTCGCTAGGTTAAGGCCTACAATTAATAAAGCTAGAACATAATGCATAACCCTTGTTATGACGTATTACTACAATTAGTCAAACATATATTCAATATTTCACAATATTTATTCACTAGTAAGTACACTTTGTGAACATTGGCCGCCACTCATCATAATCACATTTTCAAATGCGTGCATTATTTTTCTATGTTATTATATTTTCTACATAAATCACTTATTCAGAATACATGAACACTTGTTAAAAAAAACTATTAATACACCTGCGCTAGCACTCCCTTCTCGGAGCATGTATCCATTTCATTAGTGCGCTTTAGTGTGTCTCAGATTGGGGTGGAATTTCCAAACTCATGGCAGAATCCGCCTCAAATTCAGAGATTCCGCCAGGAGGACGGACTTAAAGATATGACTCATAAGTAACCTTTCTGAATACTGAAAAGTGGTAAAGTTAGACTTTTGGTCTAAACTTCGACCAAAAATCTAACTTTACCTTTGTGAATAGGGCCCATTGTCTTATTCTTGAGTCTGGAGATAGATTTGCATCCACAAAAGAATATTATAAACAATTTTCATCCTTTCTTTTCCTGGCTCCATTCCAGACAAACTGCCTTGTTAAATTTTTCCTCATCAAATATATCAATATAACAGATAGAAAATGCCCAATACCGGAAAATCCATGCTGAATTATTATTGATTCTTACCCTTCATAAACCTTGGCAGTACAATTCCATGTATTCTTTTTTCAGTTTAGTTTTGACTGTCCACATTTTTTTTATTTTTTTTATTTTTCATATTATTATGAACATTATGGCCCTCATTCTGACCTTGGCGGGCGGCGGAGGCCGCCCGCCAAAGTCCCGCCGTCAGGTTACCGTTCCGCGGTCGAAAGACCGCGGCGGTAATTCTGACTTTCCCGCTGGGCTGGCGGGCGGTCGCCTTCAGACCGCCCGCCAGCCCAGCGGGAAAGAGGCTTCCACGATGAAGCCGGCTCGGAATAGAGCCGGCGGAGTGGAAGCTGTGCGACGGGTGCAGTTGCACCCGTCGCGTATTTCACTGTCTGCGCAGCAGACAGTGAAATACATGTAGGGGCCCTCTTACGGGGGCCCCTGCAATGCCCATGCCAGTGGCATGGGCACTGCAGGGGTCCCCAGGGGCCCCGCGACCCCCCCTACCGCCATCCGGATCCCGGCGGTCGGACAGCCGGGATCTGGATGGCAGTAGGGGGGGTCGGAATCCCCGCGGCGGTGCAGCAAGCTGCGCCGCCGTGGAGGATTCAATGGGGCGGCGGTACACTGGCGGGAGCCCGCCAGTGGTGCCGGTCCGACCGCGGCTTTACCGCCGCGGTCGGAATCCCCATTGGAGCACCGCCGGCCTGTCGGCGGTGCTCCTGCGGTCCTCCGCCCTGGCGGTCTTTGACCGCCAGGGTCAGAATGAGGGCCTATGTTTTGTCTTCTGTTATTTTGATTTACAACAGGTTTTCATTATAGTTTTAATTAATATATTTCCATTATTGAATTGTTTTATATATCAAAAAACTAAGGAGCTTCCTCCACATTCCTTCATAGCCAGTGAGAGCAAATGACCCATGTCAGGAAATTAGGCTGACACTCTACTAAACGTTCTTTATTAATGCATATATCAGCATGCCTTGGTTACTTACTGGTAATCTTCATTACACTGAGTTCAGGTCTTCCTCCTCACAGTCCTTTTGTGGTAAGATGCACACCTCTTTTCCAGAAATGGTTCTCTCAAGCTAGAATCAACACAACTACACTAAATAAGTCTGATTCCACTACATGCCATCACAATATATAGAGGAAGCCAATCTTACCACACCTGTAATACAAAGGCATAACCCAAAGAAAAGCTAAACAACAATGAACTTTTGGTTGCCTATGCCTTAAGGGATGGGGGGAGGGCAAAACTGGAGTGTGACGAGGATGACCTGAGCTCGGAGTAATGAAGATCACTGGTAGGTAACCAATGCATTACTTCCTCATCCGTCTGCCATGTCCCAGTCCCTACTAGGTGAGATGGTACTTAAGGATAACAGAGGCAAACAAAAATAAACCACATAAATGGTTTCATGATGCAAAACACTATTTATTAAACAAAAATCTTAAGCATTATAGTAAACAGCATCAAACAACCTCTCACCAAACTCAGTTGAAAAAATCCCTCCAACCTGTAAATGATAATGAGCCATGATGGTGTGAGGGTAATTTCAAGTAGCCACCAAACATATTTACTTTATGGACGAGTTTTTAACATGGCCCAGGAAGCAGCCATAACACTAGATGATCTCCCTTACACGGGACCTGGCAAAGAAAAGCTAGATTTTCCATATACCAAAAATAATAGTTTGTTTTAACCATCTGCTCAAAGTAGCCAAAGAAGGCTGGAACTGCTTACCAGACAACCCAAAAGTCACAAACAATGATTGAACTTTCCGGAGAGAGATGCTGCCCTTGCCACATAAAAAGACAGAGCTTTGTGTAAATCCAGAGTATGCAACTCTTACTCTTCTGGAGATGAATGATTGTAAAAAAAGAGGAAGAACCAGAGCCTGAGACATATGTAAGTTTGATAGGACCTCAGGGACTAATGAAGGCTTGGTCTCAAAATCTCTTTGACAGTAAAAAAAAATTAAGAAAAGAATCAAAGCAGAAAATGGGCCCAAGTTTCCGAGTGTTAATACCTGAACGGATCGCTACCAGAAATATCGCTTTATAAGACAGATTCTTGAGATCTACTGACTCTAATGGCTCAAATGGATCTACTTGTAAAACTCTCAAAATCAGCAGTAGAACCCACAAAGTTATTGGGCTATGGACCATTGGGCATTTCAACAGGAAACATCTTAATTACCTAGAGACCAGTGGCTCTAATTTCTCAGCCTCAGGATTCCTAAAAGCTTTGACTAGTGCCCACTTACTGTGCAGAGTTGAAACCACCACACCTAGGGAAACCCACCCTGAGTGAAATCTAGAATTTTCATGGGATCACAAGTTGAAAAGGAGAGATTTTACCAGAATACCACTTAGAAAAAGACCCCAAATGGCTAACATAAACCTTTGAAGTAGCAAGACATCTAGACAGCTGACTTGCCCTAGTTTCTTTCCCCCAAACAACCCAACTCTTGCAACTTTAATCTCTCAAGTTCCAAACCATCAGGTGCAATCTCAGAAGTGCAGCTTTATTGTGGTTCGGGGGTTACATAGGAACCATCACCATAGGAAGAACCCAATGATGGGACATTGACAGCTGCAAAAGGAGAGGAAACCTGTTTCTCCTGGGCCAAAAGAGAACCACTAGGTGCATCTGGGCCCTGTCTGTCAAAATCTTATGTATGACCTTGGGAATTAGAAGGATGGGAGGAAATACATAGAGTAGAACCCCCCTCCCACAGTCAGGGAACTTAAAATGCCTCCACTACCCATACCCCTAGACCTTGAGTTAGACTGTAACACTGAAGTGTCTGAGTATTCTCCCTGGTGGCAAAGAGATCTAACCAAGGAGACCCAAACCTCTGTGTAATCTGCTGAAAAAACATTTGGGTGAAGGACCATCACAATTGATGAAGGGAAGACATGACTCACGTGATCCCCAAGCAAATTCTTCCCCCCAGGGAAGATATGCTGCCTGGGGAGACAGAAGATGCTGTTTTGCCGGGAGGCAAATGACCTGGGCCAACTAAACCACAGATGATGGACCCTTACCTCCCCAGGCATTGCAGATAACTCCTGACTACACGGTTGTCTGTACAGAACAAGATCCTTGTTCTCGATTCAATGAGTGAACGTTAACAGAGCCAAATGCACTGCCCTTAATCCGTTCCAGTTTGAGGACATCTGCATCTGAGAAGGCACCCATCTCCTTCACTCTGACATGAAAGCAGGGTCGTCCACCCCTTACCTGCTGGCATCTGTCGTCATGACTAAGAGGGATTGTGGAAAAAAAAAAGGCCCCCACTTAATAACCCTACTGAAGATACCAAAGGATTCTGGGATACATGAGCTACCACAAGAACCTGAACAGAGTAATCCTGAGTTACTGGAGACTGAAATCTTAGCAGGTGCCAAACAAAGGGATACAGATTGAAATCAGTGCATGGAATGATTGAGACTGTTGAGGCCATGTCCCCTTGAACCACTAGCCATTCTCTAGCTGAAGCTAAGGTTTCAGTAGCAGAGAGCAAAGATGAAATATCAGCTTCTCTTTGCTGTGATTGGGAAGAAATCCTTCCCTTCCTCTGAATTGAACAGAATCCCAATGAACTGGAAAATCTTTGAGCGATATGGCTGGGACTTCTTCCCTATATTCACCAGGAAGCTGAATCTGGAAAGAATCCGAAGGTTATTTTGGAAGTCTTCCTTTGCCTTAAGGAAAGAATGAGAAGGAGTCAGACAATCATCCAGGTAAAGAAATATTCTCATAACTTCTGAATGCACAATACCCACCAAAGGAGCTAGGTACTTGGTGAAATCTCTTGGAGCAGAAGCTAGCCCAAATGGGAGAACTCGAAACAGGAACTGTCTTCCCCCCACACAAATCTGAGGTGTATGAATAACTTACTGTATATGAATGGGAGTTTCAAGGCCAATGAATGTGAGCTTGCTTAAGGAGAATGGAATGGGACATGGTACAAATTGGCATATAACTTAATACCAGTGGGCAATGATTGAGAGTGATATAAAGGCTAGAAACATAATCGAAAATGTATTTATGAAAGGCAAAATTGATAACATGGACTTTCTGACCTGCATGCCAGGCACAAAGTGTGTATTCCCAAATCCAGACCCTTATTGGATTTACATATGAAATTCCATCACCCAGCTTTGGAAATGTGTTCAATTTTTGCTGAAGCTGCCAAGAGAGCTTTTCCAACCATCCCTTATACTCTTGAAAAAATAATAGATTACACAAAATGATGTAAAACGCATGGGTTATTGTCATTCATCAGCACCCTCTCTGAGCACTGTTTATTCCATTTCATTATTTAATACAGAGAACATGACCAGAGAAGAATAATTTCGCCTATCCAGGTACATGCCACCAAGAAACTGAGGGTGCACTTAATTCAGGATGTCGTTAGACCTGTCAGCCTTAGTGTGGTCTCCCCTCAAAACTTTTGCCATCACTCCTCATGTTTTGATAAATTAGTTTTTGTTGGCCATAGGAGTCTGTGCACTTTACCACTGATAACCAGTGCTAAAGTGCTTGTGCTCTCTTGTTTAAAAATGGTGAAATTAGCTTACACCCTATTTGTATATTTAATTTACTTATACACCACTAGTATATTGGTACTACAGGTACCCTGAGTGTGTAAATTGTGCCACCTACCTAAGAAGCCTTTTAAAACCTCTCCCAGGTCTGCCACTGTGGCCTGTGTGTACCAGGCCTAACCCTTCCTATTTATTACATTTAAGTACCCCCTAGGGAATACTCTATACAACCCACAGGGCAGGCTACACTGTATCTAAACGTTGGACATGTACTTTTAAGTTTCACATGTCCTGGTAGGGAAAAGACCTCAATTTAATTTTCACTATTACAACTCCTACCTCTCCCAGAGGATAACATTGTGTTACTTTATTATATTTAATGTGTGATAACTTTTGTTTGTCATGTTTGGTGTCTGAGGAATTGTAATGTAAAACCATCTTTAATGGTAAAGACACATTTTAAGTCACAAATCTGAAAATGTCACTTTTAGAAAGTTGGATTGTTCTTGTGCTATCGATGTGATACCTACAACCTGTTCCTGGGTCACATGACTAGGTGTAGGTGGCCTTTGCGTATTTCTAACAGACAGTATCACACAGGGGGACTAGGTATTTGTCTGGATGGGCCATCTCTGGCAGGATGAGGGGTAGGATCCTCTACCTATCACACTTGTACTCAATGGGGCTGCCTGAGTACACACCAAGGGCTTCACACTAGCCTATTGTGCCCGCAGACAGCCTGGGACTAGGGCATGAGATAGGTAATTCCAAACATCTCTATAGGGGGGAACCCCCCAGAAGCTTCTCCCACTATATCTACTATATAAATACTTTACACTTTGCCTCTTAGTTAAACCTGAATGCTTTTGTGCCAAACTATCGGAGGGTTAAGCACAGGTTAATGTAGGGACTTTTTGTAGTTCACTCTGACAAGGATTGTGTCTGTAGTCTGAGTTTCACCACCCTCAACCAACAGCCCTGTCACTCACATCGGTGGCAGCAGTGGGATCCAGTACTAGTGTTTGTGCAGTGACATACAGTTATTTCTAGAACTCAAAAATCCAGTATGGATAATTTGATATCAGATTTGATCTTTTTAAAATTCTCATTGATTGGACTCTTTTGCTTTTTCCAAATTCACTTCCATTTTATCTGGTTTTGTGTGCCTGTGACCATACCTGAAAGCATGGAGTTTGAGATTAATAAGATGGAGAGCTACACTGTGGCTGAGCTCAAGGGATTCTACAGGGAGACGGGGCTGCCAGCAACCAAGGGCTCCAAGAAGCAGGAGGTCTAGAAGTCCTTCAGGGCCTGGTGCAAGACCTGCCAGTTGCAGGCTATATAGGACTAGGAAGAAGAAGGGGATGTTTTGAAGGAAGAGATGGCTGTGGCTCCAGTGGAGAGAGAAGGACCCACAGGAATGAGGCCCCCTGCAAGATCAAGGGCCAGCAGTGTCTCAACCTGTCCCTAGAGGAATTAGTCGACAGGAGAGCAGAGGTAGAGTTCAAGTGCCTATAGCCAAATTGAAGATGGAGAGACCGCAGCTCAGAAGGCTGAAGAGGAAAGAAAGGATCAGACAGAGAGAGCCTTGGCAATGGAAAAGGTTGAGAGGGGTTGGCTGGTCTGGTTGAAAATAAACTTTTACTGGCTCTGAGGGTAAGCATGAAGGAGCTGGACATTATAGCAAAACAAGCCTCACAGTCCTGCAACAATGGTGGCCGTGCGTTCAGTGTCCATTGAACAAGTGAGAATATACATACTGCAAGACCTAGGGCCCAACTATGTGCATGGTCCCAGAAGAGGACTGAGGAACAAACTTCTGAAAACACATGCCCACAGTGGGGAGGGACACCCTTCTAACACTGAAAGCATGGGAACAGAGACAGTATGCTCCCATGAAGGCCATTGTACTTGCTAAATTTGGACCAAAACCTGAAAGGTATCACCTTAGGTTCCGAGACAGCCACAAGCTCCCAAACCGGCCTTGGGTGAACTTCTTAGATTAGAGCAGCAAGGCACTGAGTGGTTGCATGAGGGGCAGTAAAGTTAGGGATTATATCGGGCTGTACAATCTGAGTTTGAGAGAGCACATGCTCAGTACTTGTTTTACAGAGCTGCCCCAACACATGGTAAGCTCATTGACCCCAGTGAGCTTGCTAAGGAGGGGATAATAGAAACAGTCACATTAGTGGCTAGATGGGCTGAAAAACATCTGGTATCACACAGCCCTTCTTCTCTGCCTCCAGGAGGAGGCAGGCCATGTGACTGCTACACTCTTAAGGCACATTTTATCCTTGTAGTGCGAGGCACGGAAAGGATCACACAGGTGACTGGAGGGGTTAAATACTTCTGGAACCACAGTGCCCCTCTTCTCTGCCTCCAGGAGGAGGTGAGGCACTGTAAATGTTGCGCTCTTAAGATACATTTTATCCCCCTAGCCTGGGATATGGGAAAGATCACGCTGGCAACTAGGGGGATTGAAAACTTTCTCGGACCACATTTCCCCTCTTCTTGGCCTCCTGGGCGAGACAAGGCCTAGTGACTGCTGTGCACGTAATGCATATTTTATCCCATCAGTGTGGAACGTGGAAATGATCATGCTGGTGACTCTAAGGGGACTGAAAAACATATGGGATCACACTGCTCCTTTTCTCTGATGCCAGGAGGAGGTGGGCCCAGTAACAGCTGCGCTTTTAAGGTGCATTTTATCCACACAGCATGGGACGCACATAGGACATGCCCGGGTGTATGCCTTGGCACAGATCGGAACAAGAGTGGGTCCATCTTTACATGGCATCATATAGAAGAGACTGGCTACTGCTATTGGCCCCACCATTTATTTTTGGGTCTCCCTTTCACTGCTGAGGTACTGCTTAGTGTTTAGTGTCATACCAGCCCCTATATCCCCTCTGTGTGCTTTTGGCTACTGGATATCATTATCAGGATAGTGAAGCACCAGACTGCAACTAATCTACCTAAACCACAAATGGGATTCTCCCTTGATAGGTTTATTCAGTGGGTTGTAGGGGCAATTAACAAAGAAAAAGAACTTGCAGAATGATGTTTATCTCTCACTTTTGAATACCCAGCACAATCTATATGTTCAGTAGTGGTGATGTCTGTGTCTGTTGGTCTTGCCACTACCTCTGCACCTAAATCCAACAGTCTTTCTCCTCTTGTGCTCTCGCATGATCGCTTAATCTCCTTTTCTCTTCAGCAAACCGTCCAACAGCAAAAAGGGAGAGGCAACAGCCATCTGTAAAATGAAAATTTAGCCGCCTATCTACCTAGGGCTCCATGTGGGACCTGGCTGCAGTCAGTGATGTACACCTTGTGAAAAAATAACCGCAATTTTGTTTTATTCCTTTACTTGAAAATCTTTTTATTGAAGTTTCTTGAAAACAACAACATAGATGATGACACATCACTCAACCAACCCCCCAGGTCGCGGAGGCACAGGTACAGAAACAAAACAATATGTGGAAGTATTAGCCTGATCCAGACTGTAAATAACAAATTAAAAACTTTCAGTTCATAAGGTCCGAGTGGCCAGCTCCAGCCCCACACAGCTCCCAAAGTGTCCCTGTGCCCTATCCCCAGCCACAATCCTCCCCATTCACTGCCTGTCCTCTTCAAGCCACCAATCACATATCTTTGCAAATTTATGGGGCAACTCTCCAAGACCTTAGCAAGCAGCTTAGCCTCTACAGTCAGAAAAGAAATCAAACAATATGAGGCACTGTCCTCCACCGGCTTCCCTGCTTTATGGATCATAACAACCTGCTCCTTCTGAAGATCCCAGGGAAGCTCATCCCTTGACCGAGCCTCACAGAAAAGAGCACACAATTGTTTAAGCACCTAAGGGGCAGATACTGAAAACTGGTGCTGCACTTAGTGCAGCGCTACTTCTCTTGCACCCTTTAATGCCCCACTAACACCACCATGTGTGCACTGTATTTAAAATACGCTGCACCATGGTGGTAGTCAGGTGGACTATCGTCAAACTTTTTATGCTACTCTGGCACTTTTCAGGATTAGTATAAAAAAATGATCACGCTAATCCTGCAAAGCACCCAGAGGCCCATTGAACACAATGGGAGCCTCTGTTTAACGCTTGCTCTTAGCAGGCGTTAAAAAATGCTGATTAAAATGATGCAAAGAAATCTCATAGATTTCTTTGTGCCATTTTTTGCAGCACTTTGTAAATATGGCACAGCATTTTTGGCCTTCCAACACTACAATAACGTAAAACAATGACACAGAAAGGAGAAAATTTGTGAGTCGTCACTGAGCACACCCCATCAGTACCATGAGGCCCTCATCTCCATGCATTGTCAGGTTAAGGTCTCCCCCATCAGCAACACAGCCTCCAGGAAGTCTGCTATCCATTTCCTCATACTCTCTAGACCAGGCCCCTGTAGACTGGGAGGAAAATACCAGAAAGCCATTATCAGGCACTCCCCATTCCACATGATCCCTACTGCCACCCAACAGCCTGTCAAATCAACCCATGTGTATGTTATCTGGAAGAAGTGCACTATAGGGCCCACCTGCAGCTGGAACAACAAGGCGTACTTGTAATTGAGGTGCCTCAAGTGTCTTTTAATGACCAAGAAGGGCTCACATATACTTTGGACCACTGTCGTATAATCCAGGTAAATGTTCACTGGGCGATTCTCAATTTGCCATGACCCACAAGCACAGGCCTGCTAGAGGATGTAGTCTAAATTCCTGAAGTTGAGCAAGCGAGCTATGCTGGGCCTGGGTTGTGCTCCTGGCACTGGGGGCTGGCCTCTTCACTTCCCTATGCAGTCGGGTCAATCTTCCTTCATGTCTGCCAGAGATGGGTGCAACTGAGGTTGATTCCACATTCATGACCTTCTTGGTCAGTTTAGTGTTGTTCACCCTCAGAAGGCCCACATCAATCATCACTGACTCAGCCTTGTGCTTCAAGGCCTCCTTTGTGTCCCAAATAGCTGCAAGTATTGTGGCCCTCAAAATCCATTGCTAGGCAGGTTGGTTTGTAGCCCTCTCTCGTCACAGACCTCTTTACTGTAGCAGGGCCACCTTGCTCAGTGTATACATCAGAAAGGGCAGCTCATCCAGTCCGCACACAACTACAAGGTCTTCCAACTGCCACCAACAGCCCATGGTGCCACTAGCTCTCCAGTGGGTCTCCTTCACCAGACAGAATAAAGGAGAGTGAACAGATCACCCTGCCATCATAAGGTGACTCTTTGACTGTTCACCTTTCCTGAGAGGGGGGCAGCTAGTCCCATTGGAAAGCATCCTACAAACTCTTTTATGGAGCCCTCTTCTGAGCCTCTGCACTAGGATCAGCCAGGACCACCAGCCACACAGGTCACAGCCATGGCCCTCCAAGGCCCAACCCGCCCCCAGGAGGTCTCTCTGTTCCCAGAGCACCCTGGGCCCAGTAGGGTCACACCACCCCAGGTTGCTGCTCCAAAGGGCCACTTGGCTGCCTCCTTTCCCTTCTCCTGACTCCTCAATCCTCACCAGAGTGCTAGTCCTCACTCCTGGGCTTCTGTAGGGTGGATCCACACTTCTGCACCCCTTAGGAAGGATCCCTGGTGGCTCCTGGTGGTCCTCGGTGCCCCATAGTTCATTGAGGGCCCCCAGGTGGGGAAGGCTCAGAGCAGCAACCACCAAAAGCAGCTACACCAAAAGCCGTTCACCCCTCAACCAGCCAGGGGCAGCTCCTCCAGAAGGGCAGAGGAGCATCGACCACCCCGCCCACCCCACCGGCAGCTGCAAACCTTTTCCCAAAAAATGATCATAAACTGTATTTATGATAATTTTTTGGGAAAAGAGGTGGGGCGACGGAAGTGTCGAGCATAGAGGGGGAGTGCACAGCACTCCTCGTCAGAGCGCATGTGTGTTTGGTTAGCTGTCTAGAGCCGGCCAAACACACATGTGCAGTAGGCTCTTTCCAGCCTGGCACTGTGTTGCCAAGCTGGAGAGATCCTGCATGCACAGGCTCCCAGTCTGCC
The DNA here is from genome assembly GCF_031143425.1 of Pleurodeles waltl. NCBI lineage: Eukaryota > Metazoa > Chordata > Amphibia > Caudata > Salamandridae > Pleurodeles > Pleurodeles waltl. The sequence goes on from NC_090449.1 coordinate 530,955,222, forward strand.
TGGGACCACCCTTGCTGGGTGCTCATAGCCAATCCTGAAGCTGCGCTAAGAAGCATCAGGATTGCTGCAGGGCAGGCTGGGAGCCTGTGCCTGCCAGCAGCGAGACGGGAGGAGGCAGTGGTGCGGCGCAGCGCGAGAGCGGAGGTAAGTGGTTTAGAAAAAAAAAATGTTTATTTAATGTCATTCTTCTCCCTCCCTGCGAGCAATTCGGCCCTCCCCTTCTAATTAGAGCGAGCCACAATTGCAACCAGCCAGTGTCTCTCTGTATTCAACATCGCCGGCTGCTTCGCAAAATGGTGACCACTGATTCCCTTTAGCGGAGTGCCTCACTGTCTCTATCCATACTCCAGCCATAGCCAGCCAGCAGCACTCCAATGGTTTTTACCAGCTGTGCCGGACCCACTCAGCCCCGTGGGCACCTGCTGGGTCTAGCCACTCAGCTGCTATGCGGAGGCCAAGGCAATGCCCAGCCCCAGATGCTGGCCGTCACTGCATAAGGCCCTGGCCCATGCTCGATCCGCCTCTCAAAGCCTGTTGGAGGTACCACGGATCTTAAAATACGCCATGATAGCTGCCCCCATCACTACCCCGGCCACCAGGCAGTGATAGTGGGTTACAGGGCTGAGGCATAGTACCCTAGATTCAGAAACCAGAGGGCTGGTGGCTCCAAAGCTCAGTCTAAGCAACTGTCTCCTTTGCCATGGCAGTCACGCCTCCAATAAGTGCTATTTTACAGGCCAAATCAAAACCTATGTATGAAATAGAGGGGGACATTTAAGGGAACTTTTCAAACTGAATTTTGCTGTGCTGCCTCTGACTTCGCCCCATTCTCAACCTGCTGATCCTAGTGACAATTTCAGAAAGACTTTAATTTGGCCAGCAGACAAGAAGGCCTGAAGCCTATTTGTTCCAACATACTTACGCCCTCTGGAGCGGTAAGGGTTGACACCACGGATGACAAGGTAGGGGGACAGGGGAATGGAGGTAGAGGTAGATGGGAGCCTAGCCCCTCAGAGGCTATTCTCCACTACAATAGACCTTTTTCCTGAGGCTTGTCCTTAGATGATAGCATTGTCAAACATTCTGTGTTTGGCAGCAAATAATGTTGAATCCTTTGTCCAGTTAAGAAACAGGGTTCTTCACTTGCTCCATACTAGTGGTAATTTTCTTTTCTATGTTTTGTTTGGTATTTTGATGGTCCATCAAGGAGGTTGGGTCGGCTCTTCAGAAATGCAGGCATCTATCATCCAGCTACATATGGGCTATTTCTGTTGTCACTTGCAGCTGGTGTCTGAGATTCCTGCTTGTTATCCCAGGGTGCCCTCTTTATGTAGCATTATTGCTAATCATTTTCTGGCACCTAACACGCTTTCTGAAATTGAGTAACTTGTTTTTGAGCAAAGAGTCAGGACTCCATCAATTCTCTCCTCACCGATTGCTGTAATTCAGGGACTGGTCCTCCCAAGTTGGCCACTAGTAAAAGAAAAATATTGTTCCTGTTAGAGGGCTGCTAATATCAACTCTAGGACTGTCTCTCGAGCCTCCTACGAGGATACCTATAGATGAATAGTGACCTCCGTTGACCTGGTTCACTCTCCATTAGCTGAGCTAGGGCCTGTAGATGCAATTGCTCTCTCTTCGTCATTGCTGTCGTCATCAAATACTACAGTTCTCCTTAGCTGGAATATTGCTGGGATAAACTTGAAAGTAGGACATATGGAGTGGGGTGAATGTATTGATGACCAAGGGATCTGCCTCTTTCAGGTGACCTGAGTTACTGAAAATATTTACAGAAGTGGATTCAAGAGTTATTCTGTCCCCACTATGAGATCATCAGCAGTGTTAGACCTGACAGCCTTAGGCTGCTCTTCCCCCAACTTTATGCCTGTATGCCTCACCTTTTTGATTAATCTTTTTGTTGGCTTTAGGATTCTGCTCACTTTACCACTGCTGACCAGTGCTAAAGTGCATGTACTTCTCCACTAAACATGGTAACATTGGTGTACCCACTATTGGCATATTTAAATTACTGACAAGCCCCTTGTAAAGTGGGATACCATATACCCAGGGGCTGTAAATTAAATGCTACTATTGGGCCTTCAGCACTAATTGTGCTACCCACTTAAATAGCCCTTTAAACATGTCTCCAGCCTACCACTGCAGAGCATGTGTGTGCAGTTTTAGTGCCACTTCGATGTGGCATTTAAAACTACATGCAAAGCCTTTAATGCCCCTTTTATTACATATAAGTATGGTTGGCCATAGGTAGCCCTATCAGTCTCTAGATATCCTGCAAAAGGTGTTTTGCAAGCAGGTCCTAGGGGAATTAGTGGAATGAGTTGATGATAATCAGATCCTCTCCCACCTAGAGGCTGGATTTAGATCTAAGACCGGCACAGTAGACCAAGACTTTTTCTTTTTGAAGGGCAGGTGGCGGATTGCGGATGTTGGTGGGAGGGCACTTTTTGTTTATTGATTTTGAGCTGCTTTTAATTTCATCCCTAGAAGGAAACTATGAGAAGTACATTTTGGGCTGGGCATTCCCTGTTATTTGTTTAGTATTAGTGTGCGCCTTCACAAGCAGAACTTTGCAAGGGTCCGTTGAGGGCCTAACAGTGAATTAATCAAGAAAATTGCTATCCAAAAGGGAGTTTACCAGGGTTACATCTTGGCCCCAAGTTTTTTTTCTTTTCTACATTAATAGTTTTGTAGAGATTTTGACAAATTGTGCTAATGATTCTCTGATTTTAGCAGGTCAGTGGGATCCTGCCCTCTTCTTTGTGGTCTTTCTAAGACAAGGACTGACTTGCAAACCCTTGTTAATAGATTTAACCTGCTCTGTCAGCTATATCGCCTTGAAAGGAATGCACTTAAAATGAAGCATATGACTTATTGAAAACAGAAGAGGGCTAGAGGAACCATTGGTTTGGGGAGAGAAACCCTGGACAGGGTTCAGGAATGTAAGTGTCTGGGGAGTCATTGGTCAGTCTCTGGATCAATCTCATAGATTTCCCAGAACTCACTCTTAGTAAACCACCGGGCTCCAGCAATATTGAGCTTCACCAAGCGTACACCCTGGTATTCGGTTCTCTGACATATATAAGGCCCAAGGTAGTAGTGTGGCCCTGTGTTGAGAGGATTTGTGGGGCTACTGCTCCACTGGTTCCTTGAAGGTTAGTGAGAATAATTTCATAAGAGCTCATGTGTGTGGGGAGACACACCCTCTCATTCCCCTTAGATTAGACCTTGAGCTCAAGTCTGTCTCAGAGTTGGCCAGATTATGGCATGTACTCTATTTTGTACGTATTTAGTTCACCAACAATACAATCTGGGTTTGGGCAACTATTGAGAAGAACCTTCCTCCATTTTGACTTCTGCGGTTGCGATTGTGAAAGCAAGGTTTTGAGGGCAAATTAACTCTCCTAATGAATCATCTAGCCACACGGGCAGATACACCCAATCTTTCCTTCAATATGCCCAAGGTGGAAGAAAGATTAGATTTCATCCAACCTGCTCATGCACATTCCAATTTCTTGCAATTTAGATAAGGCATTCTACCAATTACCATGTTTACCTCAACTTGGGCTACATCACAGGATAGATCTATCCGGTGTACAGCATGTATGCTTGCTGATAAGATAGAAGTGCATTTACTATTCTTTTGTTCAAAACATTCTCCACAGAGAGCCACATGAATAGTTTCTATGTTTTGTCTTTTGGGTTTGACAAATCGTGTAAATGCTCTTCAAATATGCACATGCAACCCAACTAGTGTGATAGTGATTGCGGTCTTTAAGTTATTGTTTGCTGCATGGTTAATTAGACATAAAGTGACTGCTACCCTACCTATGATAGATCTAAATTAAGGCCAATATTTATACTTTTTTAGCGCTGCATTTGCGTCAGTTTTGGATGCAAAAGCAGCACAAATTTACAAAATACAATTGTATTTTGTAAGTTTGCACCGATTTGCATTAAAAAGCGGCACAAATGCGGTGCTAAAAAAGTATAAATATGGGCGTAAGTGCTTACATGCATGTTTAGCTTATTCATCCTTGTACCACTTATGGTTTTGAGAAGATTATGGGGGTCATTACAACATTGGCGGTAAAAGCAGCTTACCGCCGTGCAGAAGACTGCCAACACACCGCCGCGGCCGCGGAATTCTGCCACAGTCATTATGACCCACAGCTCGGAATCCGCCAAAATCCACACACCCACACAAGTCCGCCACACCAAAGGTCAGTGATAAACTGGCGATAACAAAACCGACACCGTCACGCCAACAGGAATACGTCCACACTATCACGAACCACGAATACACGCGGCGGTCTTTCAACCGCGGTATTCCATTGGCGGTACACACCGCCGCGCTCAAAATACACACACATTTACAAAACACTACCACATTGGACAATTCCAAATACACACACCTGATACACATACACACACCACTCCCACACATCCAATACAATATAAAACATACACCCACATCACCCACAAACCCTTACGTCAACAATTGCGACTGAAGGCCAGAGAGAGACACCACCATCTACAAACTAGCATCCACAGGCACTCAACACCATCACTCACACAACATCCAAGCACCTCACACAACACACCTCTAAATATCACCCCACACATCACAACACACACCACCCCACACATCACCCACACCACCCCATGGCCCAGCAAAGACACCCCAGGTTCTCTGAGGAGTTCAGGGTAATGGTGGATAGGGTCAACGCAGTGGGACAGCACCCAAGAACACGGGATGACATCAGGAAGAGGTAGAACGAACTACGGGGGAAGGTGCGTTCCGTGGTCTCAAGACACCACCTTGCGGTTCAGAGGACTGGCGGCGGACCCCCACCTCCTTCCCCACAACTAACAACATGGGAGGAGCAGGTCTTGGCTATACTGCAACCTGAGGGCCTCGCAGGAGTAGCAGGAGGAATGGACTCTGGTAAGTCAAACCTTTAACTACTTCATCCCCCACCCACCTGCATGCTATCACATACCCCCACCCTCGCCCTCTCCCCCATCATTCCAACTCCTCACGTATGTCCCAATATCACAAACCACACATCCCAAACCCAAGCCCTGCATGTAACACCAAAGCATGGACACCCATCACCAAAGCATGGCCACTGCACATACCCATACACCTCCCTAAACCATTATCACACAAGGTCTTACACAGGAATGCAAGCACTGGGGTACACGTTCACCCACCAATTGCGCACCATGGCACACACAGATCCAATAATCATGCCTTTACACCCCTGCAGGTCCTCTACCCAACGTCACCGGACAGGAGGGTCCAGATATGTCAACTCCACCCACAGAAGAGGCCCACGGTGATGACAGCAGCTCTGTCCAACTGGATCAAGATGACCAGCCTGGCCCATCTGGGACCTTGGGACAGTCGGTTCCCCTCACACTGGCACAGGCCACTAAAGAGCTTCCCGCCTCTGGAAACACCAGCACAGCACCCACCCAGCAGGCCCATACCTCTGTCCCCAGGACACATCAATCAGCAGTGTGTCCACCACTACATGGAACCAAGGCTAACCCACAACCCCAACAACACCAGGGACCTGGGGGCAGTGGTAGTGGGCACACGGTTCAGGGGACAGAGGCACAGGAACACAGGGGAACTGGGAGGGCTGCTGTGCGACAGGGGGAGGACAGGCCCAGGGAACCCACTCTCCACGAGGCCCTCTCCAACATCATGGGAGCCTACCACCATTCCCAGGAGATGATGGCAACGGTACTGGCCACGTTTCAGGAGACCCAGCGGCTGCAGGAGGAACAGTATTTGGGCTTCAGGGAGGAACTCAAATCCATCAATTCCACCCTGGGCACCATTGTAGGGGTGCTGAAGGAACTCGTCAACACCAGGAGGGACACTATGGCACAAGAAGGGGCCCCTGACACTAGCCTGGACGATGAACAGCCCACCACCTCCGCCGGCGCTAGTGGACAGGAGGCACCGCCACAGGACCACCACACCAGCACCCCATCCCCTGCAGATGGAGAGCCACCCCACAAGCGGTCCCTGAGATCCAGGACAAAGACAGAGAACAATGCCAAGACCCCCGCCAAGAAATGAAACCACCCTGATTGTCATCCTTCTGTCCCACTTTGTCACCCTGTCCATACTTAAACTGCCCTAGCTCCACTTCCTATGCCCCTTTGGACAATGCACCTGTGAGACTAATAGACTGGACTCTGCCATGGACATTCCTCCACCATCACCCCTGACCATTTTACAACCCCCTCCACTATTGAGCACTTAAATAAACACCCTTAAATCACAAAACAATCAGGAGTTTGTCTGTGCTTTCGAAAATGTGTATTAGCAATAACAGTGGCAAAATGCTATATCAAATGCAATGTCAACATACCTATGTCACACAGCTCTAGTCCATGCGGAAACAAAGCAGATGTCACACAGTGGGACCCACATCTGTGAAATCGTAAGGGAAAGTGACAACTCAGCGACCATACACTGGGTGAAAATGACAGACAGATGAGAGGTAGAATTAAATCAGATGTAGCAGGCAGTGTTATCTTCTTACCTGTGTCTCACTGGAAATATTGCAGGATCACTGTGTTCCTGTTGTCTATGTCTTCTTCTTCTGCTTCCTCGTCTTCACTGTCCACAGGCTCCACAGCTGCCACAACACCTCCATCTGGACCATCCTCCTGCAGAAAAGGCACATGTCGTCGCAAAGCCAAGTTGTGAAGCATACAGCAGGCCACGATGATCTGGCACACCTTCTTTGGTGAGTAGAATAGGGAACCACCTGTCATATGGCGGCACCGGAACCTGGCCTTCAGGAGGCCGAAGGTTCTCTCTATAACCCTCCTAGTTCGCCCATGGGCCTCATTGTAGCGTTCCTCTGCCCTTGTCCTGGGATTCCTCACTGGGGTCAGTAGCCATGACAGGTTGGGGTAACCAGAGTCACCTGCAAATGTCGAGGGACAACTGTTAGACACACAGTAACTCATAGGGACATCCCCAGACCCAGACACCTAGTCACACTGTATTGGGTGCATGTCCTCACCTAATAGCCACACATGGTGCCTCTGGAGTTGCCCCATCACATAAGGGATGCTGCTATTCCGTAGAATATAAGCGTCATGTACTCAGCCAGGAAATCTGGCATTCACATGGGAGATGTACTGGTCTGCCAAACACACCATCTGCACATTCATCGAACGGTTTCTGTACACCTGTTCACTCCTGCAGCGGGAGCAAGGCCACATGTGTCCCATCAATGGCACCTATGATGTTGGGGATATGTCCCAGGGCATAGAAATCACCTTTCACTGTAGGCAAATCCTCCACCTGAGGGAAAACGATGTAGCTCCGCATGTGTTTCAGCAGGGCAGACAACACTCTGGACAACACTTTGGAAAACATAGGCTGGGACATCCCTTATGCTATGGCCACTGTAGTTTGAAAAGACCCACTTGCTAGGAGTACTGACAGCACCTGCACTTGAGGGGGGATTCCTGTGGGATGGCGGATAGCTGACATCAGCTCCAACTGGGCACAGAGTTCCAGGATTGTGGTACGATCAAGTCTATAGGTGATGATCACATGTCGCTCCTCCATTGTCGACAGGTCCACCAGCGGCCTGTACACCGGAGGATGCCGCCATCTCCTCACATTCCCCAGCGGACGGTGCCTGTGGAGGAGAACAGCGAGCAGAGAGTCAACCAACTCTGAGGTACGTAAACACAGCTTAATTGGAAAATACTAGCAAATCGACATATGCCTGTATTAGTGTTTAAGCAAGGCCTAGATATGTGTGACGCAGTCCAAAATAATGCCATGTGGCCCCCTGAAATGGCGGCTGCCTGACCTGTAAAGTGGGACAAGGGGATTTGGGGTAACTGCGTTGGCGTTGTACACCGTCGCAGTAGGCGGTTGAAGACCGCGACGCAATCCTGCATTGGTTAACATTGGACCCTATGGGTCCCTGGAGCCAATGATGATGTATGCCGGTGGTGACGGTACGCACCGCTGCAGACGTGACCGCCATTTTCTCTCTGTTCAATCACTTGACACCTGATCTTCGACAGGAGAGGACCTACACTGCAAGTGCTGCTGTGACCTCAGTCTGGAAGAGACAATGGCTTGTGTGTCTGGGTAAAGGGCCCCTGCCTTCGCACGGAGGATGTGGAGAAACTAGTGGATGGGGTCCTCCCCCAGTACACGCTACTCTACTGTCCTCCAGACAAACAGGTAAGTACACTGTGAGCATGCTGTATGGGTAATGCCTGTTGTGAGTGGTGTGGATGAAAGATAGGGGGGGTGAGAATGAGGCGTGCATGAAACAACGGTGAGTGCATGTGCGTCATGGCAAGTGTAGGGATGCGGGCAAATGACTGTGACGGTGCGGACGGTAATATCTTCTCATTTTCCCCTGTACTATTCCTGTAGGTCATCGCCAGAAGAAGGACATTTGGCGTGCCATCGCCAAGGAAGTCCAGACCCTGGGGGTCTACCACAGACGGAGCACCCACTGCCGTAAAAGATGGGAGGACATTCGCCGCTGGAGCAAGAAAACGGTGGAGGCCCAGCTGGGGATGGCCTCCCAACGTGGGAGGGGTGCCTGTCGCACCATGACCCCCCTGATGTTCAGGATCCTGGGGGTGGCGTACCCGGATTTGGATGGGCGCTTGAGGGCATCACAGCAGCCACAAGGGGTGAGTACACTCTCATTCTGCTGATTCAGCGCGCATTGGAGGTGTCTGGGTGGGGTAGGTGGGCTGTGGGTTCCCCTAGGCCAGGGCAAGTTTAGTAGGCAAGGTCCCTTCTTAAGCCAGGCCCTGTGGAACCCCATCCCACCTGTGTACAGTGCCAACTACACCTAGTCAGGCTCCTGTGACATCCATGTGTGCAGCAATCGGGCATAGCCATGTAACCCATGTCACTGGGATTGATTAGGGAACTCCAAGTGCACGGCATAGTGCAGGGGGCTTCTGTGTCTGTAGTGTCCGCCAACGGTAGCGGTATTGCATGTACTCAACATGTCTTTCTTCTGCCCCCCCCTTTTTGTGGTCTCCCTGTTCTTGTGTGCATTAGCATCATCAGGCGGAGGAGCAGTGGCACCAGAGCAGGAAAGAGCTGCATCCCACATGTACCTGGAGGGCGACACAACGGAGTCTGAATTCACCAGTGGGACGGAGGGCGAGGGGAGCTCCACGGCGGGGAAAGGAGCTGAGACCAGCAATACGGACTCCTCCTCTGATGGAAGCTCCCTTGCGCTAGCGGGCCCATCTGTGCGCCCGCATCTACAGGTACAGCCTCCACCCCCCCTACCAGCACTGCCCTCCCAGCAGCCCCTCAGCGTGTGTCCCGTGCCCACTCACCCAGGAGGGTGGGCATCTCCTTCGCCCCAGGCACCTCAGCCCCTGCCCCTGTCACCCCTGCTGCCCTCAGTGAGGAGGCCATTGACCTCCTCAGGTCCCTCACTGTTGGGCAGTCTACCATTTTGAATGCCATCCAGGGTGTAGAGAGGAAGTTGCAACAAACCAATGCATACCTGGAGGGCATTCAGTCTGGTCAGGTAGCCCATCAGCAAGCTTTTCAGACTCTGGCCTCAGCACTGATGGCAGCCATTGTCCCTGTCTCTAGCCTCCACCTCCAACTTCCTCCATCCAGACCCAAACCCCTGTACCTCAGCCTATCCCAAGCACACCATCAGACCAGCATGCACACACCTCAACACACAAGGGAAGCTCTGGCAAACATAAGCACCACACATCCCAGAGGCACTCACGCAAGCATCATACACATGCAGATACGCCAGCATCCACTGCCTCCACTGTGTCCCCTTCTTCCACGTCTCCCTCCTCCGTCCCTGTCTCGTCTTCACTCACACCTGCATGCACTACATCCTCAGCCACTACGTCCATCACCAGCACACCCACCACCACACCCCGCTCACGTGCATTCACCACCCCCACTACCATTCACACATCCCCTTTGTCTTCTACCAGTGTGTCTGTGAGCCCTCCTCCCAAACTACACAAACGCAGCCACTCACCCACAGCCATCCACCTCACAACAGCCTCCAGCACATGCACCTTCACCCAAAGTCACAAAACTTACACCTCCTACAACCACTACCTCTTCCTCCACTCCCAAACCCCCTCCATCTACCCGTCCCAGTGTTCCCGAAAAACTTTTCCTGTCCAACCTTGACCTCTTCCCCTCACCTCCCCCACCCCTTCAGTCTCCTAGGGCCCGCCTCTCCAGGTCCCAACCCAGCACCTCAGCCATAATATCTGCGGGACAAGTGGTGCCAGTAGTAACCGGCTTCTGGAGTGCGCCAGGCAGCAGGGCAGCCAGTGTGGAAAGGAGCAAGAGCACGGACAGTCCCCCCACCTGTAAAGCACAAAAAGTTGGCCAGTGCCCGGTGGGAGAGAGGAAAGAAATCAGCCACCAAAGCCGCTCCCAGGGGTACAGTTGGGAGTGTGGAGACAGCTGCGCCACCATCCAGGGTGGGGAAGGGGCACAGTAAAACCGGCAAGTCTGGGAAAATCTGCACGGCGGACAAGACCGCCACCAGCCCTGCTGCCCAGGACACCGCCGCCACCAGCCCCTCTTCCCAGGCCATAGCCGCCACCAGCACCGCTGGCCAGGACACCGCCGCCACCAGCCCCGCTGGCCAGGACACCAACGCCACCAGCCCCGCTGCCCAGGACACCACCACCAGCACCGCCGCCACCACCAGCACTGCTGCACAGGACACCGCCGCCACCAGCCCCGCTGCCCAGGACACCGCCGCCACCAGGACCACTGCCAGGACACCGCTGCCCAGGACACCGCCGCCACCAGCACCGCTGCCCAGGACACCGCTGCCACCAGCACCGCTGCCCCGGACACCGCCGCAACAAGCCCCGCAGGCCAGTGAGCGCCAAATATTCCGACGCTACTGAGGCCGCCACGAGCAGGATGAAGCACTCTGGGCACAAAGCCCCCTTCAGAACCAGTGGAGATTCACATCCACTACCTCAGTCCTTGGCAGGATGAAGCACTCTGGGGACAAAGCCCCCTCCAGAACCAGTGGAGAAAGACATCCACTACCTCAGTCCTTGGCAGGATTGAGCACTCTGGGCACAAAGCCCCCTCTAGAACCAGTGGAGACTGTTATTCACTACCGCTGTCCTTGGCAGGATGAAGCACTCTGGGCACAAAGCCCCCTCCAGAACCAGTGGAGAAAGGTATCCACTACCTCAGTCCTTGGCAGGATGAAGCACTCTGGGTACAAAGCCCCCTCCAGAACCAGTGGAGACTGTTATCCACTACATCTGTCCTTGGCAGGATGAAGCACTCTGGGCACAAAGCCCCCTCCAGAACCAGTGGAGATTCACATCCACTCACACAGTCCTTGGCAGGATAAAGCACTCTGGGCACAAAGCCCCCTCCAGAACCAGTGGAGAAAGGCATCCACTACCTATGTCCTTGGCAGGATGAAGCACTCTGGACACAAAGCCCCCTCCAGAACCAGTGGAGAATGTTATCCACTTGAGAGACTGTGGCTTTGTACTCCCCAGGATATAGCAGTGGGCAAACCACCCACTGTAGAGACTTGAGAGACTGTGGCTTTGCACTCCCCAGGATTGAACAGTGAGCAAACCACCCACTGGAGAGACTTGAGAGACTGTGGCTTTGCACTCCCCAGGATATAGCAGTGGGCAAACCACCCACTGTAGAGACTTGAGAGACTGTGGCTTTGCACTCCCCAGGATTGAACAGTGGGCAAACCACCCACTGGAGAGACTTGAGAGACTGTGGATTTGCACTCCCCAGGATTGAACAGTGGGCATGGAGCCCCCTCGTGGATCTGGAGTCGTGCACTCATCCGGCTGAGGTGCCCCCCCACCCCCTACCTTTCCCCCTGAGGTGCTTGTTTTATTTCTATCTGATGCCCCAGCAGTGTTGTCTCCGTCTTGTTCGGGTATCTTGTGTGGGCCTCGCCCATGCCTTTTGGGCCCAGTGGTCCACGGGCTATGATAGTGGAATACCTTGGACTTGTATTCTTGGTGTGTGTATTTGTTTATAGTGTACATATCTTTATATATGTATATATATTTTTGATTACTGTATTTGGATATATTACAATCATTCAACTCATTTCCTTTTGTCCTTGCATTCTTCCAGGGGGAGTTGGGGGGTGTAACTGTAATGTATCATGATGTATTAGTGTGTGTGTTGTTGTGGGTGAGGGTGGGGGTGGGGGTTTTGCGCGTTGCGTGTGTGTGTCACTGTTTTTTTCCTCCCCCCTCCCCTGTGTCGTAGGTGCAGTACTAACCGTGGTCTTCGCCGCTGGCGTTCGTGCTCCTGGTAGAGGAGCAGGAAGATAAAGGATGAAAGAATCTAAAGTTCCGGTTCCATGGCGTCCTGGTTCGTGTAGAGGTGAGCGTTTCCCCTTCCAAGTCCTGTTTCCGCCGTGTTTGTGTTTGCAGTGAATCCGCCCCGGAAAAGGTGGCGGATTGGCCTGTTGTAATTCTGTGGGCGGTACATTGTCCTCTGCCTGTCTGTTGGCGGTTACCGCCGCAGTGTTTGTTTGTACCACCTTGGCGGTCGGAGTGTTAAAGTGGCTGTCTATGTTGGCGGTTTCCACCGCGGTCCTAATTCCTTTTTTTTTTCCACCAGCCTGTTGGCGGTTTTACCGCCGCTTTAACACCGACCGCCAGGGTTGTAATGACCACCTGTATTGGCTATGATAATTTATTGGCACTATGATGAGTATATATGAGGAATTCTTAGTTATTTTATTTTAAGATTTTATTGTTTTATATTTGTATATTTATAGTTGATGCTTTTATCAATGAATTTTATTGTATATGATTCATTTTTCCTTGTCAAGTTTTTTAAACTGGGTTTGTTGAAGAACCACTATGTTCGATCTGTCAATAAAGAAAGAAAGAAAGGTAGACCCCTGGATCAGCACCAGAGTGTTCAGGAAAGCATCCAGTGGATTACCAAAAGGGTGGTTACGGTCCCCACCAGAAAAAACGGGAGGGGGGGGATAGAAACTTAAAAATAAGGTGTTCTCTAAAGGCATCAAAAATAATTACCAAGGGAACAGTAACCAGTCCCAACATGATGAGAAGTAAAAAGGGATTCTTTGACAAGCAGACAGGGAGATTCATCCCTCAGTGTACTGAGTGCTACAAGAATGGGCACTCCAAGGGAAACATCAAAGGTTGACCAGTGTAGCACTTGGGGAGGAGATGGTCCCAGTTAACACAGGGGAGAGGACAGAGATTACCTTACTGTCCCAAGTTCTCCACATCCTATCACCCTCAAAATGGGCTTGTAGACAGATTCAATAGGATCATCAAAGGAACGACGATGGGCTTGTCTGAGCCGATGAGGCAGAAGTGGGACGTACACTTACCATGCCTATTCCTTGCCTATAGGGAGGTACCACAGAAGGGAGTTGAGCTTAACGCATTCAAGCTCTTCTATGGTTACCCTCTCAATGGGCCTCTAAGTCTAGTAAAGGAGGGGAGGAGGGGTCGGAAGCAGTCTCCAATGAAAGCCCCCCCCAGGATGTAGCCAGCTACATGCTGGCTCTCTGAAAACAGATGCAGCACTTCCGGAAAAAGGATAAAGAGAATCTTGAGGCCAGCCAAGAGGTTAAGAAAGTCCGGTATGACCAGAAGTCCACTCTGGTTGATTTTCAACCTGGCAAAAAAGTGTCAGTTATCGAGCCTGTGGTATCCAGGGCCCTTCAAGTCCACTGATCTGGGCCCTACAAGGTGAAGGAGTGAACAGGGAAGTCACCTACCTGGTTGTCCTTCAGTCCTCTAGGAACCCAAATTCAAATGTTTTTCTAATGCATAGTTAAATAAAACTCTTACATGTCCATCAAAACACATTAAAGGGGGGGTGTGGTCTGGCCACGGAAGCTGATGGCCGCCTGATCCCGGAGCTCAGCTTGCCAGACAGAGGCAGGGGTACCTTGTGGGTGATGACAGATGGCATTCCCCGGCCTGAGTACTCCACTGACGGCATGATCCGGTTGGGCAGCCGGGAGAAGGGCCCTTCACCGCAGGCATCTGTCTCTCCTCGCGGCCGTGTGAGTAAGGCCTAGTTGGCTAAACATGGCAGTGGCCTCGCAGAGAAACCAGGTGAGGCGGGCTGCACGCAGGGGGCACACCACAGAGAAGGCGGCCCCTTGCTGGCACCGCCGCAATGGATGTCATGGGGGCTCCCTGGCTAACCCCCCCCTACACAGCACTGGGAGCCATGGCAGGCTAAAGACCCAGCCCCCGGGGGACCTACTCAATTTGGTGGGGACCCAGAGCCTGCAGTTTAGAACTACAGCAGGTTGTGAGTGACCCCACCCAGAGAAGGGGGACCCAGCTGCCCCCATGGCACTCGCCCTACAGTAGATAGCACCAGGAAACTCCCTCACCTCCCTGTCTACCCCTGCTCCCCCCTGTGGGACCAGCACTATACTCACTGAGTGCCCCATCGCACACCCAGGCACGCAGGTGAGACAGCGGAAGAACCGCCACCTGCCCCAGCCGTAGCTTCACCTGGAGTGGTACTGACCCAAGCTATCCGGGGCGGCACATGGACCGAGCATGGGGGCCCACCAAGAGGCAAATATCTACCTGTCCCCGCAACCGACAACCCTGCCTGCTTTTTGTGTAGTGCCGATTGTTAGAAATGGGGTGTCTAGCTGGCAGAGGTATACACCTTTGTCCAAGTAGGGACCACAATCCTAGTCAGGGTAAGTCACACACAATCCAAATCTGGTAGCTTGGCACCGAGCAGTCAGGCAATGTATAAAGTATTTGTGCAATAAATCATAAAGTAACACAGTGCCTTCTAAGTTAAGCCTGAATGCTCAATTTCTCTTTTGTTTCAATTTTTCCTGCTTGACATTTTAATATAATCCTATACAACATGTCTCTGGCTGGGTCTTAAGGAGGAGCTGGAGAGTTTGACCTAGCCAAGCTGGAGGCATACACTGTCAGCCAGCCTTTTTAATTGCCAAGTTTGGACTGACCCCTGAAAAGTATTGCCAGAAATTCAGGGACAGTGCCAAACTCTCCAACCAAACTTAGGTAGATTTTTCTGATTCTTCTAGCAAGGCACTGAATGGATGGGTGCGGAGTAGTAAAGTAAATGATTATATTGGGTTATATAATTTGATCCTGAGAGAGCATATGCTCAGTATTTGCTTTATAGGATTGCACCAGCAACTGATTGACAGATCCCAGGAAGCTTGCTTAGGAGGCAGACCTCTGGGCTGGCACCAGTGTCCAAAAAGGTATCTGGGGGGGGACACCCACAAAGGTAGTCAGGGTTCCCACCAGAAGAATGAGGGGAGAGAATAAATAAGGAGTTCTCAAAAGACTCCAGAATAAGGGAATAGTGGTAACCAGTCCCAGTCTCAGTCTAAAAAGGATTCTTTGACAGTAAGACAGGGAAGTTTGTATCCCACTGCATAGAGTGCACTAAGTATGGTCACTCTAAGGGCAACTCCAAGTGTCCCAAGAGGGAACAAGACCCCACCTGAGGGCAGACACCTAGGCTGGCTAGTGTAGCACTATGGGGAGAAGTAGTCCCAGTTAGTTTTGGGAAACAGATAGTGGTAACCCTAGTGGCCCTGTGGGGGTGCAGAGATGGTTCCAAAAGCCCACATGCCTGCAAATACTTCCAAATATAGGCAGTGGTTCACCATCAAAGGGCAACAGGTGGAGGTTCTGCATGACACAGGAACCAGCATGACTACTGCCACGGGTCAGCTGGTGTCAACAGAGCAGGTCCCCCCAAACACATTCCACCAAGTCATAGTGTCTGACAATCGTGAGAGGCACCTTGTGGTAGCTCTGGTTCCCTTTGATTGGTGGGGTGGGGTCTCTGGTACTCTCAAAGTAGCTGTGAGTCCTGCCAGGCCTGTAGATTGTCTCTTAGGTAATGATCTTGAGCACACTATTTGGAAGAAGGTGGAGCTAAGGTCTCACTTGGATATAATGGGATTGCCTTAGTGGGTCTGCATAACCACAAGGTCCATGGCTGCCCAGAAGGGAAGTCAAGGGCATATGGAGCCTGGAAGAACGTCCCAGACAGCTGCCAAGGAGAGGGGCAAGGGGCATGGGAAACTAGTCCCAGACGTTCCCACAGTGGTTGACGGGGTCCTTGAGGAGGAGGCCCCTGAGCCAACAGGACATTGCTGCCCTAGGTGACCTACCTGAGGTTGCTGACTGGCAAGTTGAGGGTGAGCTCACCAGGGAAGAGTTCTGCAAGATGCAGAAGGAGTGCCCAAGTCTTGAGGTTTTGATGCAACAGGTCTCAGCTCAAGCAGCAGGTGAAGCCTCTGGTGATCACCTGATCCTTTGGGAGAATGATCTCCTTTACAGTGAGCCTAATGTTCCGGAGGCTGGGGCAGCACGTGTGCTAGTGGTCTCCCAGTGTTACCGGGCCTTCATACTTGGCCTGGCTCGCAACATTCCCCTGGCAGGACATTTAGGGCAAGACAACACCTTTGCCAGGCTTGTCACCCACTTCTATTGGCCCCAAATTTGGACGGCCTCAGATACATTCTGTAGGTCCTGTCCTACCTGCCAGGCCGGTGGGAAGACAAGGAAAAGGCTCAAGGCCCCTCTAATCCCACTCCCCGTTGTTGGCAACCCCTTTGAAAGGGTGGGCATCAACATCATCGGTCCATTGGACCCCAAAACTGACCAAGGCAACAGGTATATCCTGGTTTTGGTGGACCATTTCACACGCTACCCAACGGCAAACCCTCTGAGGATGGTGACTGCACCGGTGTTGACCAGAGCTCTAAAGGGAATCTTTATCCATGTGGGATTCCCAAAGGAGATTGTGTCTGACAGAGGCACAAGCTTCATGTCTGAATACATGAAGTCCATGTAGGATGTATGTGGGTGACCTACCGCTTCACCACATCCTATCATCCTCAATCCAATGGTCTTGTGGAGAGATTCAACAAGACCTTGAAAGGCATGATAACAGGCCTCCCTGAGGCTATGAGGCGTAGGTGGGATGTCCTCTTGCCATGCCTCCTCTTTGCTTACAGAGATGTACCCCAGAAGGGGATAGGGTTCAGTCCCCTTGCACTTCTCTATGGGTAACCTGTCAGGGGACCCTTAAGCAGGGTGAAAGAAGGGTTGGAGAAAGCTCCCAAGGCACTTCCTCAGGATGTGGCCAGCTATATGCTGGCCCTCCACAGCCAGATGCAACACTTCTGGAAAAAGGCTAATAGCAACCTTGAGGCCAATCAAGAGGTGATGAAATGCTGGTAGAACCAGAAGGCCACCCTGATGGAGTTTCAGCCTGGAGACAAAGTTTGGGTGAGGGAGTCAGTAGAGCCTAGGGCTCTCCAGGACTTCTGGACTGTCCCATTGGAGATCAAGGAGTGTAAAGGGGAGGCCACTTACTTAGTGGACCTCGAGTCCCCTAGGAACCCCCTAAGGGCGCTCCATGTGAACTGACTGAAGCCTCATTTTGAGAGGACTAAGGTCAACATGCTTCTGGTGACAGACGAGGGTGTGGAGGAGGAGCGTGAACCTCTCCCCGACCTCTTCTCTGCCAAAGAAGGTGATGGGTCAGTGGAGGGTGTCAGTCTCTCTGACTCCCTGACCCTGGATCAGCAATGGGACTGCTAACAGTTACTGGAACAGGACTCTTCCCTGTTTTCCCTCACCCCTGGACTCACACACTTGTGTGTCCATGATATTGACATGGGAGACAGTCCCCCTGTAAAGAACAAAATGTACAGGTTGTCAGACAGGGTGAAGGCTAGCATCAAGGAGGAAGTTGCCAAGATGCTGGCTCTTGGAGTGGTTGAGAAGTCCAGCAATTCCTGGTCCAGCCCTGTGGTGCTGGCACCCAAGGCTGCCACACCGGCTGCCAAGCCAGAAATTAGTTTCTTCATGGACTACCGGGGTCTCAATTCTGTCACAAAGACAGACGCTCACCCCATCCCTCGAGCTGTTGAGCTCGTAGACAGGCTGGACGCTGCCGAATTCCTCAGTACTTTTGATCTCACATCAGGGTACTGGCAGATCGCCTTCACTGAGGGGGCCAAAGACAGATCCCCTTATTCTACTCCTGAGGGACATTACCAGTTCAGAGTGATGCCCTTTGGGTTTAAAAATGCCCGCTACCTTCCAATGGTTGGTTAACAGGGTCCTAGCTGGGAAGAATGCTTTTTGCACTGCCTATCTAGACAACATTGCCATCTACATTTCCAGCTGGGAGGAACGCCTGCTCCACCTCCAAGAGGTGCTCCAGGCCCAGCCACAGGCAGGCCTGACAGTCAAGGCCTGACAATCAAGGCCAATAATTGCCAGATTGGGTAGGGTTCCGTGGTGTACTTGGGACACCTAGTAGGTGATGGCAAGGTGCAGCCACTCCAGGCCAAGACTGAGACAATCGCGGCCTGGCAACCACCTAGAACCCAAACAGAAGTGAGAGCCTTTTTAGACCTCACTGGATACTACCGTAGGTTTGTTAAGGGTTATGGCACCATAGTGGTTTCCTTAACAGAACTATCATACAAAAAACAACCTAGGGTGGTGAATTGGACAGACGCTTTTAGGAGAGCCTCTGACTCTTTAAAGGAAGCCATGTGCACGGCACCCAGGGTCAGGGCCCCTGACTACTCCAAGGAGTTCATCATGCAGACAGATGCTTCAGAGCATGGCATAGGGGTGGTTCTAGCACAGCTGAATGAGGAAGGCCTATACCAACCAGTAGCCTTTATTAGCAGAAGGCTATTACCAGGGGAACAGAGGAGGAGTGCCATTGAAAGAGAATCATTTGTTGTGGTCTGGGCACTGAAGAAGCTGAGACTACACATGTTTGGGTATCACTTCTGGGTTCAGAGAGACCACAGGCCCCTCAAACAGCTCCTGCAGATGAGGGGTAAAAATCCTAAACTCTTGAGGTGGTCCATTTCCCTACAGGGGATAGACTTTAAAGTGCTGCATCACCCGGGGCCTGACCACACCAATGCTGATGGTCTCTCCCGATTCTTCCACCTTAGCGATGAGTGCTCCCAAGGGCTTGGGTGGCTGTCCCCACTTTCAGCTAGGGGGGACACATGTTAGACCTGACAGCCTCAGTGTAGTCATCCCCCAACATTTTGCTTACCTCCCTCCTCTTTTCTGACACTGTTTTTGCTAGTTTTAGGCCTCAGCTCACTTTACCACTGCTGACCAGTACTAAAGTGCATATGCTCTCTCCCTTAAATATGGTAACATTGGTTCATTCCCGATTGGCATATTTGATTTACTTGTAAGTTCCCTAGTAAGGTGCGTTACATGTGCCCAGAGCCTGTAAATTGAATGCTACTAGTGTGCCTGCAGGGCACTGTAAATTAAATATTACTAGTGGGCCTGCAGCACTGATTGTGCCACCCACATAAGTAGTCCCTTAACCATGTCTCAGGCCTGCCATTGCAAGGCCTGGGTGTGCAGTTTCTCTGCCACTTCAACTTGGCATGTAAAAGTACTTGCCAAGCCTTAAACTCTCCTTTTTCTATATGTAATTCACCCCTAAGGTAGGCCTAGGTAACCCAGAGGGCAGGGTGCTGTGTAGGTAAAAGTCAGGACATACATCTGTGTGTTTTAAAAGTCCCAGTGGTGGAAAACCCCTTAATTTGTTTTCCACTGCTGTTCTCGTATGGGCTTCTAAGGAGTAAAGTGCTTAGTATGCCAACAGGTGAAAATTATATTAGACGAGACATTGTTATTTCATAATATGCGCAACAATCCTCTCCTGTGATCATAGCCAATACTCATGAGTTTAACACATTATGGCGGTCATTCTGACCGCGGCGGTCACCGCCCGCCAAGCGGTTCCTGCCGAAAGACCGCTCTGCGGTCAAAAGACCGCGGCGGCCATTCCGGCTTTCCCGCTGGGCCGGCGGGCGACCGCCAGAAGACCGCCGGCCGGCCCAGCGGGACAGCCCCTTCAACAATGAAGCCGGCTCGGAATGGAGCCGGCGGAGTTGAAGGGGTGCGACGGGTGCAGTGGCACCCGTCGCGATTTTCACTGTCTGCACAGCAGACAGTGAAAATCTTTGTGGGGCCCTGTTAGGGGGCCCCTGCACTGCCCATGCCAGTGGCATGGGCAGTGCAGGGGCCCCCCTGTGGCCCACGGCACCCGTTCCCGCCATCCTGGCCGCCAGAAACAGGCTGGCGGGAAGGCGCTCGGAATCCCCATGGCGGTGCTGCAAGCAGCGCCGCCATGGCGGATTCCCTGGGCCAGCGGGAAACCGCCGGCTCCCCTTTTCCGACCGCGGCTTTACTGCCGCGGTCAGAATCACCCAGGAAGCACCGCCAGCCTGTTGGCGGTGCTTCCGCCGCACTCCGCCATGGCGGTAATGGACCGCCAAGGTCAGAATGACCCCCTATGTCATGGTGTGGAGTGCTTAAAATGCTATGTCAAATGCAGGTTATGATGGTCACATAAAACCTTGTAAAACTTATGCCCAAATTTGAGAAGGCCTAGCGCCTCCTTGCCCCCCACATTAGCGTCATTTTTTATGATGCTAATGTGGCTCAACGAGGCCAAATTAGCAGCACCAGATTTACAAAGTGGCGCAATGCATGCATGGAGCCACTTTGTAACCCCTTGTCCCACATTATGCCTGCACCAGACCTAATGTATGCAAGAGGGAGTTCCACCATTAGGGGGACTGCAAAAATGGTGCAGTGGATTCTACGAGATTCCACTGCACCATTTTTAGCAGCTATTTTTAACGCCTGCACAAAGCAGGCGTTAAAAGGGGGCACACCATTATTTGTAATGGGCCCCTATGTTTATGCTGGATTTGCACCAACATTTTGGCGCTAATCCTGCACTGTACCACAGTAGCGTCAAAAATGTTGACGCTGTTGTCCCTAACCTGCACCATGGTGTGTCGTATGTTTAATACTGCGCACACATGGTGGAGTTACGGGGGCGCTGATGGGTGCAAGAAAAGTGGCGCTGCATATAATGCTGCGCCACTTTTCTTTAATTTGGGCCTTAATGTGCTACACCAAATCTGGGTCGTAAAAATGCTGATCATGCTATTTAATAGATCTTAGTCACGAAAAATGATCCTCAAAAACGGGCAATACTTCTGATTAACCATACAGCTAGATGTTCTCAAGCTCTCCAAAAAAAGAAATGGACTATATGGACTTATTACGTTTTGTAAACAAAATTAACCTATATTCAGTGTTGAATTAATTGATTTCAAATACTTAATAACTTCATGCTACAGGTAGGAACACCCACCATGATTAGGGCTTTCTGATACTATCTTCGTGCAGCTAGGAGGTTACAAAAATACTTAGAATATATGTTAACGTTTCCTCATCCTTACCACGAAGACTGAATTTCATATTTCCTGGCCCCTTGGTACGTGTGGCAGCCTGGACAGGGTCAGCCCCGAAACGATATTGCTAAATCTCACTTTTTAAAACCTGTGAATAACACAGAGCCAAATAAGGCTGTGGTCCAGGGGAGGAATAATTGTTAATAACTAATAGTCTGCAAAAATTTGCACAAGTGTCCTCGTTGCTGATGTCCTCCAGCCGCGATACCATGCATATTTATTTATTTATTATCCCTTTAAATACAATTCCTGTACATCAGACAGCTAACAAATCAAAGCGTGTAACTGTTGGAGGGAGGATACCATATTTCAGTGTACCAAGAAACCCGTAGATGCACTTAACTTTTGCCAGATCAAATTATCCAGGCATCATGCATCACCATTTATAAATTGATGACATGCTTTAACAAATATTCCATGTCTGGGTAAGTTCTGTCTTACAATACCAAACTCCAGACACACTTGTGATTGAAGCGCAATTTTTGGAAGGCCAAATGTATATCGGTAAATTTTAGCGCTCAGCCTATCTAAAAGGTCAGAATCCTTCCCTTTCATTATTTCACTCCCAAAGATACTGGTGGGGATCACTTTGGCATTAAGAATGTTTAGCAAAGGGCCATAAGCCGCACCTTCCAATGAGTTTGAGAGAAGAACACCAAATACAAAAATATGAAATTCTATTTTGGCCTTGATTTGGAGCTCTTTGTTTAGATGTCTCTGGGGTGAACGGTGACCTCAAGATATTTATTCTCGGATTCAATGGTTAGGGGCTTCTTGTTTATATTCCAAGCAGGAGGTCTGTTGATCTTCCTACCTATTTTCAGTACCTTATTTTGTTCAAATTATGAACAACCTGTTTGTGTTTGTAAAGGCCACCACTTCATTCAATAATATTTTCAGCCTTACCCTCGTCTTAATCAACAATAAGGAGTCATCTGCATGTAATACATTTGAGACCAATTTACCACCAATTTGGGTGGGTAATCGTATGATCCAAGCTTCTTAAAAGATCAGAGATAACTAAATTAAAGAGGATGGGCACCAAGAAGCACCCTTGCTTCAAACCTGATGAGGTGTATATTTTCCTTGATTTCTTGGTTCTGTCACCAAGTTTTAGCAGTATCCATATGTTGGTATAAAAGTTTGTATTGCTGTGAGCTATTTCATGGGAATTCCCCAATGGCTTGCTTCCACCAAAGGATCTCACTAACGCACTGTCAAAAGTGGCTTTGAAGTCAGCAAAGCAGGTATCTATAGTGCTTTGAATAGTGAAAGACTTTTCATAAACAACAAAAGTACCATAAGGTTAAATAAAGTACCGGATCCAGAAAGAAAGCTTGTTTGATTCCAGGGAACCTTCTCATGAAAGCTAATCTACTTTTGTAGATCTTGCACTAGTATGCTTGCAAAATACTTGGCCTCATTGTCCAAAAAAGCTATGAGACGGTAACTACCTCGGCGCTTTTGTGTTCTCCCTTGAAAATGGGGGTGTATACTTGACCCCCTCCAGGTTTCTGGAACTTCTCCCCCACTCACAGCTGCCTCAAACACCAGGCAATGTTTGGCAATCCAGAGCTCAGCATTGACTCAGCAATGCCTTTAAAAAAGGCCTGAAGAAAGCCATTTGACCCTGCAGCCCATCCTTTTTGGTGTTCTGTGTCACCATCAATAGTTGTTCATCAGAATAAACTTGACTGGTGGAATACACTTCACTGTTATCTTTCTCAACCACCACTTTATTCTGTTTCTCAGATGCAGGTCTCTATGACTCAAAAAAGATGTTACAGGAATGTGTGTCTCCTGGAGAAGCATGAACTATGCTTGGAGTGGCATGCAGATGCTCCATGTCAACCTCAAAAACCACACTATGAGAGGTCTGAGGTCACAGTGCTCCTGGTGACAGATTATGGGGAGGAAGAGGAGAGTGAGCCTCTCCATGACCTCCTATCCTCCAAGAAGCTAGATGGGTCTATAGATGGTGTCAACCTTTCCCCTTTTCTGACTCCAGAACAGCAAGGGAATGTTGCAAGTTGTTGTGGCAGTTTGTAACTCTGATCTCCCTCACCCCTGTGCTTGGACACCTGTGTACCCTTGACAATGATACTGGAGACAGTATGCCTGGGAAAAGCAAAATGTACAGGTTGCCAAACAAAGTGAGGACCAGAATTAAGGAGGAAGTCTCCAAAATGCTTGCTTTGGGGGTTTATTGAACACTTTAGTGGTACCTGGTCCAGCCCTGTCATGGGGGTACCAGAAGCCACCCCACTGGGAAACACCTCAGAACTTAGGTTCTGCATGGATTACAGGGCTCAATTCTGTCAACAAGACTGATGCTCACCCCATCCCCTGACCTCATGGTTTGGAGCTGCCAAGTTTTGACTTGACCTCGGGATACTGGCAGATTGCCCTGACTGAGGGGGCCAAAGGGAGGTCTGCATTTTCTACTCCAGAGGGCTACTTCTAATTTTCAGTGATGCCCTTTGGATTGTAAAATGCCCCTGTCGCCTTTTAGAGGTTGGTCAGCAGAGTCCTGGTGAGGAAGGAGGCATTTAGTGCCTTCTACCTGGATTACATAGCTGTCTACAGCTCGAACTAAGAGGAAAATCTCTTCTACCTCCAGGAGGTTCTTTAGGCTCCTAAATAGGCAGTCCTGACAATCACAGCCAGCAAGTGCTAGATCAAGCAAGAGATCAAGGTGCAGCACTTCTAAGCCACGATTAAGACAATCCTGGACTGGCATCCCCCTAAAACTCAGAAGGGGTGAAAAACTTTCTGGTCCTTACCATTCACTATAAGAGGTTTGTTAAGGGCTGTTAAGGGCTATATCACCTTTGTTGTCCCCTTAACCAAGGTGACTTGTAAAAAGCAGCCCAAGCAGGTGATCTGCCAGAAAGCCATTGACACCCTCAAGAAGGTCTTGTGCAGAGCACAGCACAGGAATGTATTGTGCTGACAGATGCATTAGAGCATGGCATGGGGTAGTACTAGCACAGTTAAATGAGACAAGCCTAGATCAACCTGTAGCTTTTATCTGCAGAAGTTTGCTTCCCAGGGAATAGGGTTGGAGTGCTATTTAAAGAGAAGCCTCTCCTGTGATGGGGGCACCGAAGAAGCTAACGCCACATAAAATATACTCCTAGGGTAAGCCCCAAACAGCCTATGGTGCAGGGTGCATTGTATTTAAAAACATCTGGCAGGTTCTTTTAAGTTTTACATGTCCCAGTAGTGAAAAACCCTCAAATGTGTTTTTCACTATTGCAAGGCCTTTCTCTGCCATAGGATGGCATTGGGTTACTTTATTACAGTTACATTTTGTTTGGGAACAAGAAGGGATGTCATGTTTGGTGTCTGAGTGTTAGGCCTGACAGCCTAAGGATGGTCACCCCTAACTTTTTGCCTGCCTCCCTCAACTTTTCAGATACTGTTTTTGCTGGTTTTAAGACTCTGCACAGTTTACCACTGCTAACCAGTGCTAAAGTGCATATGCTCTCTCCCTTTAAACATGGTATCATTGGATCATACCCAATTGGACTATTTAATTTACTTATAAGTCCCTAGTACAGTGCACTATATGTGCCCGGGCCTGTAGATTAAATGCTACTAGTGGGCCTGCAGCACTGATTGTGCCACCAACTTCAGTAGCCCCTAGGTTTAGTTGACAGCTCCTTGTGCATTCACTCCGACACACCCCAACACAGGATACTCAGCCTCACTTGCATACATCTGCATTTTGAATGGCTCTTCCTGGGCTGGGAGGGTGGAAGGTCTACCCTCACACAAAGGACTGACACACTCCTACTGGGACCCTAGCAGACAGAATTGAACTGAAAGGGGACCTGGTGCACTTCTAAGCCACTCTTTGAAGTCTTCTCCACTTCAAAGGCACATTTGGGTATACAAACAGGGTCTCTGCCCATACCAACTCAGACACTTCCTGTTGAAACTTGTAATCAGAACCTGCATCCTGCCAAGAAGAACTGCCTGGCTGCCCAAAGGACTCACCTGACTGCTTTCTGTGAAGGACTGCTGCCTTGCTGTGCCTTGCTGCTCTCTGGCTGAGGTGAAGAAATGCTCTCCAAGGGCTTGGATAGAGCTTGCCTCCTGTTGAAGTCTCAGGACCAAAAAGACTTCATCTCTTCAAGAAGGACTGCATGTGCGGCGAAATTCGACGCACAGCCTGCACCATGGTGAAATTGTCACCACACGCTGAACTGGAACGACGCAGCCCAACTTTGCAACGAGTAGATCGACGCAGCACCAGCGTAGCGACCGGAAATTGGACGTACGGCCCACTGGATTGATGCACAGCCGAGCCGGAATGACACAGCCCGACTTCCAGAGAGGAATTGACGCAGCACCTGCCATGGGGTAGAAAATTGGACGCAACGGCCACCAGATCGAAGCAGCTCCTGTGACTTCGTCCTGCCAGCGCAGGAAGTCCACGCACTGTCCCCGGGGCATCTGAAAACCCCACAAACCGAAGAGGATCCACGACCGAGTGCCGGAAATAGACACACAGCCATCCCTGTGTGAAAACTAAATGATGCATTGCCGTGTGCGGTCCGAGAAATCGACGCACACCCCTTTGTTTCCACACTTCTCTGCCTCTGTGGCTCTTTGCCGAGATTTTTCACGCGAACCAGGTACTTTGTGCTTGAAAGAGTCTTTGTTTGCTTTTAAAAGACTTACGACACTTTATATCAATTTTCAGTGGTATCTCAACATTTACTTATTGCATTTTTAATAGTTTTGACCGGCATTTATCCAGATAAATATTATATATTCTTCTAAACACTGTGTGGTGTACTTTTGTAGTGCTATATTGTGTTTTTGTATGATTTATTGCACAAATACTTTACACATTGCCTTCTAAATTAAGCCTGTCTACTCAGTGTCAAGCTACCAGAGGGTGGGCACAGGATACTTTGGATTGTGTGTGACTTACCCTGACTAGAGTGAGGGTCCTTGCTCAGACAGGGGGCAACCTGACTGCCAACCAAATACCCCATTTATAACACTGAGGAATTGTAATTTAAAACCACCTTTAATGGTAAAGTCAGACTTTAAGTCACAGTTCTGAAAATGTCACTTTAAGAAAGTAAAAAAACAAACAGATGATGGACAGAATGCTGAACAATGCAAACATTCAACCCCAGTCACAAAGATCTGGGTTTAATTGATTGTTTTTTTGCTCACCACACCACCCCAGTTTGGATCCAGCCATATGCAAATCAGTCTTGACCCTGTTCCTAATGGAAGTCCACCCTGAACTACCAAACCAGACTCTCTCTCAACTAGACACAAGCATCCTAGGACCAGTTTCAGAGTACCATCCTACACCAGTTAGGCTAGCTTGAATCCAGTGGCGCAGTGATCACGGGACCCACATCTGGGCATACCATTCCCACTTAAGGGTGACAAATGCAAAAGGAACAGATGATAGATGGAATGCTGAATAATGCAAACATTCACCCCCAGCCACAAAGATCTTGCTTTAAACCATTGTTTTTTTTCTCACCACGCCACCTCAGTTTGGACCCAGCAATATGCAAATCAGTCTTGACCCTGTTCCTGCATTCCGTCCATCATCTGTTGTGTTTGCATTTGTCACCCCAAGTGGGAATGGTGTGCCCAGACGTGGGTCCTGTGCTTGCTATGCAACCAGATTCAAGCTAGCCTGGCTGATGAAGGGTGATACCCTGAAACCGGTCCCAGGATGCTTGTTTCTGGTCCAAGGAGGAACTGTCCTGGCACTTTGGGCTGGACTGTTCCAGTGGGGAACAATGTCAAGACTGATTTGCATATGGCTGGGTCCAAACTGGAATGGCATGGCAAGCAAAATAAAATTGAAGATTAATCCCAGATCTGTGACTGGGGGTGAATGTTTGATTTGCTCTGCATTCCACCCATCATCTGTTGTTTTTGCATTTGTCACCACAAGTGGGAAGGGTATGCCCAAACGTGGGTCGCGTGCTTGCTATGCCACCAGATTCAAGGTAGCCTGGCTGATGAAGGGTGATTCCATGAAACGGTCCCAGGATGCTTGTTTCTGGTCCAGGGAGGACCTTGCCTGGCAATTTGGGCTGGACAGTTCCTATGGGGAACAGGGTCAAGACTGATTTGCATATGGCTGGGTTTGGAATGGCATGGCAAACAATAAAACTGATGGATTAAACCCAGATCAGTGACTGGGGGTGAATGTTTTATTTGTGCTGCATTCTGTCCATCATCTGTTGTTTTTACTTTAAGAAAGTTGGCATATCCCCACAATAATCACTTGCTGCCTGCAGTTTGATCTGGGGTCACATGACTATGTGTAGTTGGTATTTGTGTAATCCTCCCAGACAGTATCACAAAGGAGGTCTAGGTGTTGGCTGTATTGGCAATCTCTGATTTGTGTATGGGTGGGTCCAAACTGGGGTGGCACGGTGAGCAAAATAACAATAGATTAAACCCACATCTGTGACTGGGGGTGATGTTTGCATTGTTCAGCATTCTGTCCATCCTCTGTTCTTTTTACTTTTGTTGCCCTAAGAGGGAAGGGTTTGTTCAGACGTGGATCCCGTGCTCACTGTGCCACTGGATTCAAGCTAGCCTGGCTGATGAGGGGTGATACCCCACAACCGGCCCCCGGATGCTTGTTTCCAGTCCAGGGAGGACCTGGCCTGGCAAGTTGGGGTGGACTGTTCCCATGGGGAGCGGGGTCAAGACTGATTTGCGTATGACTGAGTCCAAACTGCAGTAGCATGGTGAGCAAAACAACAATGGATTACACCCAGTTCTGTGACTGGGGGTGAATGTTTGCATTGTTCGGCATCCCGTCCATCATCTGTTCATTTGAGTTTAAGAAAGTTGGGGGAGGACGTTTTTTTAGAGTAGAGAATTTTATGTCATCCTCAACATTCCAGTGGAGCTTGAAATCCACTGGAGAGGTGGTATTAATGTGTAGTAGGCAGTTTACAGTAAGTGTTTACATTATTTGTGTGAGGAACAAGTGGTTGTCCCTGAAGGGTGGTATATGAACTCCCATGTAATCAAAGGACCACCATTTATTCACTATGAAGGACTTCATGTGTAAGCAGTTTCAGTGAATGGCTGCAATCCCACTGCTCATCTGCTGTAGATGATCTAGATGCTTGATGGTGGAGTGAGGGTGTACTAGGATATCCTTAAGGGAGTGGAAGAATGATTTATCCATGTTTAAGGTAAAAAAATCATGTCAAGCTTTTGATAGAGGATAGCTTCAGCTATGTCTGTGGCATGTTTGGCATCCGCTCTGCACTTGTGTAACATGCCCTCCAGCACTGACCCTGGCTCTCAAGGCCTTGGGGCATAGTATGGGATAAGCAGAGTCAAAATCAAGTTCTGATGGTTTACTAGGCATCAGGATTCCCTTACTATGGTGCTGTTAGGAGCCTCACTTCTGATGGTCTTTAGATGTCTGAATTTTCTTGTTCTATTGTGAAATTCACTTGTGTTAGGATTACTGTTTTTGGATACGACTCCATGTCCAGTCGGAGCATATTTACTAGTGCTTCCCTCAATCATTTAATCAGGTTGACCCATGCTCTTTTTCGTAGCTCCTCTATAAAAATTCACTGCATCCAGAGAGAGCCGAGAGCAGTGTTATACTTTGGAAATTGTATGTGCACATATGTCGACATGCAAAACAACAGCAACGGGTGACGTAATCACTTAGGAATGCTCAGTATCTCATACAAATTAGAGATAGGACAACCCCCAAGTGATCAGGAGCCCTACTCTCTACACTCATTCCATGGTCTCTAAGCAATGAATGATCTAAACAAATATTACAAATACAATTATGTGGATTTTTATACTCACAATAGCTAACTTCTAACTTATTGCTCTAGTAACATGCACAATAGTAAAGAAAAGAAGGCAAAGAACTGCCAATGCAATGTGACTATAAAATGGGTATTTTTTAAATCAGTATCATTGTGTATTGGAAAAAGAGACAGTATTGATTAGGTGTAATGGAATATAGATTGGTAAACAACGATGAGCATACATAATGGTTTTTCAAGGAATAGACGATGTTATGGAAGAGTTCGAACATTTTAATAGAGCTTTAAACCTTAATGTGTATTCAAGTTGAAATCATCAAAATTTATCCTGGAAATCATAATATCCTGAATGCTAATAAGAGAGTGCCTGCTTAACTAATGGAAATGATGGCTTGCCTACAGCATTACAGGGCAGCGAAAGATACTGCTGTAAAATGTTTAAGCCGAATGAGATGGCAAGTGAAAGTAATGACAAAAGTCAAATGTACAAAACAGAAAACTGATTTAATGAGTCAGTTGGGTTCTGTCAGATATGTAATTCGAATATTCTAGAGAATGGACGAGGAAATTGAAAGTCAGTTCAGCGTGTCTGAAAAAATATAACAAATGTACATAATGAGCCTTATCAAGACGCTCTTACTTCAGATGTATTAGCCAGGCAGACCAGAAAACAAAAATGAATATGACAAGCACACATAAGCAAAAGTATGGGCTACACACTTTTTCAGACACCTTTGGGCATTTTTATGAATCCTGCACCGCGGTTGCATCACTTTTAGTGATGCAGTGGCTGCGCAAATCTCTCAAACATATCTATGAGGCCACACAAAGCCCCTTTGTGTCGCTTTGATTGGCCTCATAGATATGGAGTAAGGCAAGGCAGAGCAAATCACTATGTTGTCTTACTTTGTGCCAGGGAGGCGTTCGGTGCTCTTTGAGGTGGGTTTTTCTATGCACAACCATGGATTTTGATGCATCCCCAGATTTAAAAGTGCCTGTGAACCTGGAGATGCGGCAAAACCTTACACCTCTCCTGTGGAGGCGGAAAAAGGAGAAAAATCTTTAATTCTCCTAATTTTTTCCTCTTTCTATGTAGAGAGAGGAAAATGCCATCTAGGATTGTTTTTGTGCAGAAAGGTGTTCTTTCCTGCACAAAACAATGCTGCCTACAGCTAAGAGACCCTTTCACCATGGTGCAAGAGTGCCTGCTGTGGTACTAGGCTGCCAAAATGGTGCTAGTGCAAGGGGAAAGGACAGGAATGCTCTGTGTGCCAAAGATACAGTGCATTTCTCTCCTTTTATAGGTGACTTGCTGCTCTGCACTGTGCAACACCCCATACATTTTGGCCCTAGTGTATGGGGAAAAGGTAGTGGGTTATTTTGTCTGCACAATTAAAACTACTGACTACTTAACTGTGGTTTAAATTTAAAATGATTAAATTAAACTATGTGCAAGAATCTAAGTGCATAATTAGTGTCACAAAGAGTCCTTTAATTGCATTACCTAATAGTGCACATAATCGGACACATCAAAGCTATAAAGAATCCTCACAGTTTTGCATATGCAAGGAACCGTCATTGGACAAAAAGAAAGATATATCCTAAATACGGGCCTTATTAGGAGTTCAGCAGTTGAACCTCCCAAACTCCAATACAGTGGTGTTGAGGCAGCTGTTAAGCTGTCAGCCTCATTACCATCGTATTACGATGTTTCCAGTGGACTGACCGGCAGAAATGTCATATTACAATGTTTCCGCCAGTCAGCGTGGTGGAAACAGTGCAGCAGCATTGGCCTCAGCTCCCTTACGGCTCCCAATGGCAGACAGTGCATTTTCCAAGGGTGTTGCCAGTGGGGACCCTGCACTGCCCATAACATGGTCATGGGCAGTGCAGTTGCCCCCCTGTGGCCCCCAGCACCGGCTTTCTGACAGCCTTCTTATGGCAGAGAACTTACCATGAAAAGGCTGGCTGAAAGTGAAATCGTGATCAGCATGATGGTGCCGAACTCGGCACTGCTGTGGCTGACCACTACTTTGACCAGCGCCAACCCATCGAGATCCCTCATCCTGGCGGTGGAGGTGGTCTCCTGGTGGTCTGACTGCCAAGAGTGTGGCTGTCCAGCTGCCTCTGCGAGTTTGGCAATCCTTGGACCACCACACTAGCAATGAGGCCCTATATCAGACAATAGTGATAGGATCTCTTATGTAGAAGTAATGCTAATCTTTTTATCAAGTAGAATAAAGCACTCCGATAATGCCCTATCCCAAATTCAGAGAAATCATTTGAAAGGCAATTTGAAAAATAGTGGGACATTTTCACAAACTTATTTTCAGCCATAAACATATGGTTTTGCCTAAAATACTTCATTTCAAAAGGGCAGCAATAAACACAAGGATTTCTGGCAGACAACGATAGATGACCTGCTCAGGAGCATAACATACCACATTTGCAGCCGCAGCGTACAGAGGGATCCCACCCTTCTGACGGCCCCATTCAACCTATGGTCTATTGTTTTTTCTTTTTTTTTTAAATCATTGTCATTTGATTTTCAAATACAATTAGGCATAAAAAGATTCAGAAACAGGAGTTACAAATTCATAAATAAACCAAACAAATACTGGAAATGGCGAGCATTGTCACTGATTTAAGCCAGCCCTTGCTTCCATCAAAATAATCTAAAACACACTCCGACTGTGTTTAACAAACCATTCCTATTTTTATACAAGTTCTTCCAGAAGTGCTGCATACTTTTCATTGACCGAGACCTTAAAGCAGACAGCTTCTCACAATCATTTACCTTTAACATCTTAGATTTCCATTGTTCAACTGAGGGCACATTAGAAGTTTGCCACTTTTGAAAAATTTATGATCATGCAATAAGCCAGCAGAGTGCCGGACTGGCCATAGTGGGCATCAGACATTTCCCCAGGAGGCTGGAGGATGGGGGCTCATTTTGCAGCTGTGGGGGCCGGTTTTGTTACTGGGGGGCATTTTTCCAGTGCTGCTGTAATATCAGCCTCCAGTAACAAAAGCAGCAGTGCTTCACACTTGCAGCCCCTCACCTCGCACCCCACCCCCCTCTGGGGGTTGGTCCAATAAAATTGCCAGGGCTTCTTTGGGTAACCAGTCTGGCCTTGGGCCAGCAGTCTCAAATGGGAATCCCCAGGAAGGATAAAACCTGAAGAAGTCTGGCAATATTGTGATATTCCGTACCAGAATCCCGATCATTTAGAACATAAGAAAATGTTAACCGGCCAAATTGGTGTCTGATTCAGAAAAGCATTTAAAACTGCGGAGTAGAATTTGCTGCATGATTCTATATATGAATGCTGGTGTTCTATATGACAGCCATTTTGTAAAAAAAAATACATCGTATGGAAACTCACTGCTTTTAAAATAAAATTAAAGCTGCTTATTTTATTCCAGGATTCCTGAGAAATAATACATTTCTCATATGTCTGCCAGTTTTGAGCCACTTTACAAAATGTATCAATTGATTTTGCTGCATCTAATCTGATTTTCCAGTAGTTAACATATCTAGTTGTATTGTTTTCAATGAGATCTTCGACCATCTCCATTATTTCTTTAGGATTGAGTTCCTGCAAGAAAACTCCTGAACTCGGTTATCTGACTCAACAATGGAGGCTTTAACGTGTTTAATTTGAGAATCAGTATTAGCCCAGCTAAATACAACTATAGAAAGACTATCTCCCTATAGAAATAAATAGGAAATATTGTGATTATATTAAATAAATGTTTAAGGAAAATGGAACAAAATATTAAACATGTAAAACATATCAAATAATATTATTAAAATTATGAAACAAATGTACACTATAAACTAAAATATAGTATAAAATATTCATAGTTAGTTAAAATATAGTAATCAAATGTATGTTAAAATAATGTTGAAAATATGTATGCAAAAAGTTAAGAGAAGTTACCAAAATGTTAACAATGAAAAATAAGAGGTGAAAATGTACAACACAAGGATATATAATTATGATTTGCATGTTTCTATTATTAAAAACTAATTAAAAAAAGTTTTATTTACTTAAGTTATATTTTTTATTTTTACTTAAAGAATATCTGTTTCAAGATATAAAACTATAGCATAATTAAATATTGGAAGCAAATAGAAATAGAAAAATGTGTGACGTCTTTATTGTACGAACTTTGAGGAAGGTGTGGGACCACTAAAGGGGTGATATTTACTGTTCCCCCTCCAATTTAAACCAATTTGAGGAAGCTATTTGACACTAAAGCAGTGACATTTACTATTCCCATTCCAATTTAAAACAATTTAGCGAATGTGTTGTGCTACTCAGTATTCTGTAACATAAGCAGTAGTCAGGAAACACATTATTACACCAAAGCACTTGTCATAGAAATATCATAAACGCCCATATTAGGAACATTATAAAACGTATGGCAAGTCAGAAAAACATATTAGCATTTTATGCCCATAAAAGCAACATTTGCATACATATACAGGTAGGCAACATATAAGTCAATAAAGTCTTTAAAAATAACTTTTGTTGTATATGTGGTCTTTTAGTAGTACCTGTAAAAGATGTAGGCACCTCCAGTGCCAAAAGAATGAAGAAGGGGCCCCCGATGCTCCTCTGCGCAAAACAGGGGCCTCCTACTTGTCACACGGCCCGGGGGTACACCTGAGCGCACCTTGGCTCATAGCAATCCTATGAGATGGCAGCACTCACAGCAGTGAGACACGAAGTTAGGCTGTTTGTCACTATCTAGACAGGCCACGCAACCTGCCACATGTACTGCCTTCTACATACACGGCACCCTGCCCATAGGGCTAGCTAGGGCGTACCTTGGGGGTGACTTACATGTAGTAAAAGGGGAATTCTGGGCATGGCAAGTAAATTTAGATGCCAGGTTCCTGTGGAAGAACACTGCGCACACAGTCCCTGCACTAGCAGGCCTGAGACAGGTTTGAAAGGCTACTTCAGTGGGTGGTCCAAGCAGCGCTGCAGGCCCACCAGCAGCATTTAATTTACAGGCCCTGGTTATAGAGATACCACTTTACAAGGGACTTACAGGTAAATTAAATATGCCAATTAGGTATAAGCCAATCATATCAACTTTAGATGGGAGAGCACCTGCATTTTAGCACTGGTCAGCAGTGATAAAGTGCTCAGAGTCCTAGAGCTAACAGCAAGAGGTCAGAAAAAATAGGCGGAATTAGGCAAAAAGTCAGGGGATGAACCTGCCGCAACGGCCAGGTCCAACAGTATGTAAAACAGACTAACCTAAACTACAAACCTTTATTTACATTTTTATATTTTAAATTATAAAATTAAAATTTGAATTAGTATTAAAAATAATATATTGTTAAAAATATTTACCATTTATAATCATTAAAAATGAAATTCAAATGTATCTGCACTAAAAATTTAAGAATCACAATTTAAAGACATATTTACATACATTTTATATTTTACAATATTGAAAAAAATGTAACCTGAAATTAAAGTTCTTTGCTTGTAAAAAAAGAGCATTTTTGCCTATAATTATACATATATTTTTAAAATAATGTACTTATTTATTTTAACATAACATATTTCTAAATATTCTATTTTATTAATTCTCTATATAATTGTAATATTTTATAATGTTTGAAAGTAATTATTGGTAAGGGCAGGTAGGTACCCACATGTAGTAATAGGCCACAAACCCCCCCACTAGGTCCAGTCAAGGTCTCAATAAATTAATCCTTGCTCAACCCTTGGTAGCTTGGCCATAAACAGTTAGGCTTAACTTAGGAGACAGGTGTGTAAAGCATTTAATATCAACAAAACAGTAAATAAGTAAAACACAAAACACAATAAGAATCCAACACCAATTTATAACAATATATTATGTTTTTATCTTTAAAATGACACCAAAAGTTTTTTTAGCACCTAGAAACAAAAAGTGCCACTCTAGACATCTGGTCGCACTCAACCGGATCAAAGTCAAAATTTGAGGCTGACCGCAATGGCTTGGCCCTGCTTGTCTACATTGAGCAGGATGCCTCGGTTAAACTTTTACCTTCACACTTAGAAAATTTCTTTAAAATTTCTCTCAGACCTGGACACAGTCACAAGTTGAGGCCAACCTCACAGGAGCCCTATTCGGATACACGGTGCAGGAAGCCTCAGTCAAGTTGCTGCATTTGGACTCAGGGGCTGATTACGAGTTTGGTGGTTCCATGACCGCTATGTTGGTGGTGGCGGTTCAACCGCCAGCAGTCCGGCGGAGCGGACCATCATATTATGGATTTGGTGGCCAAAGAAATAGAAGACTGCCAGCAGTCTGTCACCACCGCCAGGCAGCACGGATCACCACTGTCATCTGGAGGCACGAACTGGCCGGCAGAGACCATGTTTCAGCCAGACCTATTAGGAGGTTGCACACCACCAATGTGATTGCGCAGTCCAACCACCATGTAGCAGAAGGCGGAAATGAGCAGTTGAAAGGGAGACACTCACCTGCAGACAGCAACACATGTCCGGAGCCACCATGGAGCCATTTCTAAACATCTGGCCACTGCTCCTGCTCTCCAAAAGACAAGGGATACAGCGCAGACATGGATGACATCAACCGTAAATACACACACACCTACCTGTATTGTTAACATGTTTAACAAATTTATACCGCTAACACATTATAGGGGGGTGCTATGGCCAGCAGCTACACCTAACATTTCAGGCACACACACTCACATACTGAAACACACACAAATTCACAACACACACACTTCAGCCAACACACACACACTGCACGGCAATATCGCACATATGCACATGGCTACACAACACAGGCTCAGGGACACTGAAGGTCAAGCAACATACACACACAGCAAGAACAACACAACTAATGCGCATATACAAATTCATTCCACAAACGCACACACAACACTAGCCATGGACAAGACACACATACAACACACATATACATCTATCTACCATGTCACACATACAACACCACCATAAAACAACACTACTATCAACACACACATCACATGCACTCATAACACAATTGATCAACAATTCCATGCCCAATGCACACAGAGACAAATATGCAAAAGACACAAAGTGCACCGCCAAAACAACACCTGCACAGCTGTGATGGAAGCAGCAGGACCGTACTTGGAAGGAGGCTGCACTGGGACACATCATGTTGAACAAAGCACCAAACAACATGCGCACAGCAGTTGCAAACAATTGAATATCAGGGACAAGCAATACCAATAGCAATTGTCATGCACAGTCATACAGTGGGAGAAGAGGAAGGCAGCAAAGCACACACAACTCACACTTCATGGGACATACCTTTACACCAACCAGCTGCAGGGGACACATGCATATATTGACACATGTGCACTCAAATGCAAAGTTAACTACCACAAATCAACACACTGCAGGTCTGCACTGTCAAACCTCAAGAACACACACCACACGTAGGCAATAGCCATATCAGGGAATAAGTCATTCACCATACATCCCCACACTGCACTACACAATAAGATACACATACCACTACAAACACAACACAATGCCATGACACCAATATTGCAGCACCACACACGCCCATCACACAACACACACCCTTCTCTTGGGGGACAACAGTACTGCACACAAACTCACATACTTTAAAAAAAAACACATGGAACAGAAAGCGGGACAAACACACAACTACAGACACACACCCAATGTCACCCAGGAACAATTGAAAGCTAGGGAAAGAAATGCCGGACAAAGATATATCCAAAACACGAACAACTGATTGGGTTTATTCAATAAACTGCTTTGTAGTCCAAGGCCATAGGGCAGTCCAAAAATGTCTGCCCAAAAAGCTCAGTGTTGGACCCCTGCTTTACTCCTGACTGCCATGTAACCTCCACAGGTAGGGGCATCTCTGGGGCAGGCAGGCACCGCACGGATTATCGGGTGGTGTGGCAAAATGGGTTGGGTTTGGGCTTGGGAGGGGGGTTTGGGCTTGGGCTTGGGAGGGGCTAAACTTCTTGGGAGGGGTCGACTTCTTCTGGGTCGAGGAGGGGTATGGGTGCTTGTAGGGGGGACGGGGAGGCCTTGGAGGTGGAAAGGATGGCCTTGGGGAGGGACACAGACCTTTTAGGGGTGGTATGGGGTGGGAAGAATAGAGGTAAAGTCAAGCTCACACAGGAAAAATGTCTTTCACACTTGGGATGGTCATCAGAAGGGGTTCGGGATTTGGAGGTTGAGGGAGTGCTTTTCTGATGTGTAGGGGTGGATGTTTTGGGTGCGTGTTTGTGGGAGGTGTGCTTGTGTGTGGTAGATGTCTGTTGGGTAGGTGTAAGAGGGCAATTATGTGTTCGGTGATGAGGGGGTTGGAGGTGCTAAGGGATGCTGTGGTGTGTGGGTGGGGGTCTGTTGGCATGGTGACTACAGGTACGGTGAATGTACTGCATGTAGGTGTGTCTGTGGTTGTGGTGTCTGCAGGTGTGGTGACTGGGGTAGACATCTGAGGGACTGTTGATGTGGTGTCTGCAGGTGTGCCAGGTATTGTGTGTGTGATGTTGGGGACGGGTTGTCAGGGAAAGTTGTGATTGTTGTTGTTTCTGCAGGTGGATGTTGCTTGTGTGTGTGCCGATGGTGTGCCTTGTGGTGATTACATTTGTGTGCGCTAGCCTTGTCTGATAAGGTGAATACATGCAAGTCTGTTTATGTTCTTTGGGAGGATCGGGGAAAGGGAGATTTGAAGTGGGAGGAGGGTGGAGGGGGGACAGAATACAAGGGGTGACTTGCTGCCACCAATGTGGAGGCCAGAGCCTGAAATGATCTCTGTAGGCCAGAGATTGCACTGTGAATGATCTCCAGGAACACACAGCTTTGCTGGATCTTGCCTTTCAGTCCCTGGTTGGTATTAATGATGACTGTCTGACCCACAGAGATCGACCTCAGGAGGTCAATAGCCTCCTCACTGAGAGCAGCAGGGCTAACAGGGGCTGGGGCAGAGGTGCATTCAGCAAAGGAGAGGCCCAACCTCTTGGGTAGGGGGCGTGGCCAACTGGGTGGGGAGCAACAGGGAGGGCTGGGGTGGTCCCTGATGTATCCGCTACCACTATGGAGTGGCCACTGGAGGAGGAATCCGATGACGTAGAGCCAGATCCGCTCTCCCCTGTGGCATTCCCATCGCTCTCCGGGCCACTGGGTCCCTCGCTGTCGGTGGTCGAGTGACCTGAGGTCCCATGGCCTGATGTTTCCCCATTTGGCTCAGCCCTGTCTCGACCCACTGCATAAAGTAGCATCAAAGTGCCAGCATCATGTGCCAATACAGAACCATGCATGCCATCTGGAATCACAAAGGTAACACATGAGCTAATCTTGGTCTCAGATATCTACAATAGCATGGATGAAGTGTAGCTACCATACTAACCATAACCCAACTAGGTGACGACTCCACATCAAACTTCTGCCACATGCAGCCTACCACATGGAGCCAGTAGCCAACAATTAGATACCATTGTACGGAACCCTACCAATTACACTCACACAAGCCTTTGCACACCTCTAATTTGCACAAATGTGATGCCTCTACAATAAGTGATGTTGGTAAGGAAAAGAAAACAACACTGGTACAAACATGCCATACCTGGATTAGGTGACCTGGAAACATCCATGTTACAATGGACACATCCCAACAATGTACAGATCCACAAGTCACACCTTTCCAAAATCAGTCAAGGAGGTAGTAGCATGGTCTCCCAGATGTGCACCACATGTGAGTTTGCATGGAATAACAATGAAGTCAGGTTCCAAACCTCATGGAGAGATGTCTCCAGAATACACACAGAAATGGCCCTGTTAGGCCCTGGATATCCCCCACTAATGTCTCACATCCATTTCCACATTTAGTTCTGAGTGTTGGTGTAGTATACAACTGTATCGTGCAAGAAGGAGGGCACAGATCTTGTCCTCACTATCAAGAGGAAACCAAATCATTGTGTAATGAGAATCAATATCACTACCCACATATCAGAGATCACAAGCATGGCATCTGTCTGTGGATGAATCCATGACCCCAAACACGTCATGCAAACATCACTGCAAGTCACTCCATGATGCATCCATACAGTCAGGGCACAATTACCAAACAACACACAGGTGCTGTGGCCCTACAAACATCATACCACATCAAGGGTACAAATCATCATCAAGGGGATCAACACCCTGCCCCTACCTGTCATGTCCATCCTAGCTACTGCAGTTACACATGACATATGGCATACTATGAGGCATGAATGTTTCTGCATGAATACATATGATGGTCACACAGGCCTATCTAGGACATCACAGTAAACTGACAACCATTGCTGATGTATCATAATGACAACAGCACTCCATGAACATATATGTAAGAGTTTTTCAACTTCATCCCATATGCATGGCTAACATATGCCATATATCTACTACATATATGTGTATACTAGTGGGAATGGTCCACATACAGACACATTGGCACAAGGTATGTCTACTATACTGATGACACGTCACCCTTGACAATGCACATTCCCCACTTACCAAGGGAAAGTAGAATGCTACAGCTTCCAAGATTTTACTTTGTGAGTCATGTTACTTGTATGATGGACACCCATGCATCACAAACTGCTGTGAGGCACCAGCATCCAATATAAAATGGTGAAAACTTGCACCTGGTTTGAAGATGTCAACCTACACATATTCCCAGTCACATGGTAGAGGACAGTGAACCACATCCTACTTATCTTTGGACTATAACTTTTGTCAGGATTGATCGGTTGGTGGACACTAACAACCACCAGAGTAGTTAAAGCAGGATATCTGAACACCAAACAAACTCACATCTGCTCCATGCTGGGAATTTCGACAGAGGGTTCACCTTAGTTTAGTACTAGGTCCCAGCTCCAAAAGGATGAGCTCACCAGTTGAAAACATGTGTCCTGTCTACACCAATTTCTTCCCAGAAGATATGTGACACATGGCACATGCTACATTGTTCGGGGAGCAGTCTATCCCTCACTCAATCAGCTGCTAAAGGTTCAGTCATTAATTTTCTATACTCACCCCCTTTTGGCTGCTGTGCTGACCTAAAACGCCCATCCAAGGCCGGATAGGCCACCCCCAAAATGCAGGCCATTAGGGGGGGTCATGGCCCGATGGGCACCCCATTCTTGTTGGGAGGACATTCTCAACTGGGCCTCTGCAGTCTTCTGGCCCAGCATCTCAGGTACTCCCACCTCTTCCGACAGTGGGCACTCCACCGGCTGTGGACCCCCAAACACCTTCTTAGATATGCCTCATCACAAATCCCCTTCTTCTGATGGGCGTTGACCTGCATGGATGCTAAACACAATACAAAATATTATGTCCACAAGTCCCATACAAAATGACTGAGTTACATTCATGTCAGTGAACCTAGTTAATGACATCCTGTCCTGACTATCCTGTCCACCTGTGGCACATAGCATGCAATGGACTCAAACAGATG
This sequence comes from Pleurodeles waltl, assembly GCF_031143425.1. NCBI lineage: Eukaryota > Metazoa > Chordata > Amphibia > Caudata > Salamandridae > Pleurodeles > Pleurodeles waltl. The sequence goes on from NC_090449.1 coordinate 530,995,951, forward strand.
ACTATAAACACTCCCCATTAGGGTGCACAATACACACTCCCCAGCTAAGGCCCTGCACTCACCAGGTAGACAAACAATTACTTTGATGGGACATGAGTTAAGCACATGACACTGACAAAGAACACAATGGAAAACATCTCACAAAGTGGCAGTTGACAGGTAAAGCACACTGCAAATGATGCACAAAAAAATCCACTACCTCTAAATGTCACCCGCTGCATACAGTCCTGGCATGTCACAGCAGACCTACATACACACCCTTGGTGATTGGACCACATTGAAGGAGGGCATGTTGAGCACACAAAGAGGTAAGCCTGTCCATGTGTGGACATGTGCAGATAAAGATGCACAAACCTGCTAGTTTTGGTGGTGGTGGTCTGTGTGTCACATCAACATTAAGGTACACACATCCACACATGTGGGTTCATAAAACCTATAGTACTGATAGAGAAAACTTGCCCTGCACGTTCTGCTTCTTCATAACCAGAGTCCAAGATCATGGCACATACTTCAACAGCACATTGCCTTCATATGTGCAATGTCCAAAATAATATGTGTGTGCACTGGATGCATTAGAGCTGGATGACAGATACAACAGGGTTGTGGGATCAAGGGATCTGTGAAGGCTATGTGACACATATTGTCAGAGATATGAGCACATCAGTCATAGATTATGACCCTGCCCCCAATGCAATTCCCATAGTAATCAGTAGACATGGGCTCAAGAAGCTGCATATTGGCAGTGAGGCTTGGTTTGTCACCATCACATGCTGGGCAGGGATACAGGGAGTAAGCACAGTGTTACACTCATAGTGGAAAGGTGAATCAATGCCAGCTTAGATGTCCAGTTATGGAGTGAGTGATAATACGCAGGCCCTCTTCTCTGCAGGCTGAGCAGACATACCTACACAATACACCATGTCCAAAAACATCACATCCATCACAGTACATCATGTAGTCTACAGCTAATTTACATTGGCGGCCTATGTGCAGAGCTGAGGGGCGGAGTGAGTCATTACTTGGCTTCAGACTAACAATCCAACAAGGCCATATGTGGCCAGAGATGACTGTGCAAACACAGAAAGAGCTCAAGTGGTGGCCAATCAACAAATACAACATGCATTCAGCCCTCCTGATGTCATGAACCCACATGTGACTACACATTCCAGACATCTTGTGGCAAGATTTCAATGGGGATGGCTGTCATAACATCTCACCTAGCCATGTGCATCAAACGGAAGTTGGTTCAAGCAACATTTAATGCACACTCTCCACATTCTCCAAGGACTACAAATCTGTCACTTGACATAGATGAATGCCCATTGACTCAACCATAAATGCACATTGACAGTACCTACAGGGCTTTGCAGACACATTCATACAAACTAGGCTTAAGCCTAGGATGACTAAAGATGATATAAGTAGAGGTACAGAGAAAAGTGTGCACATGGTGCACTTATCTGCCCCTCTGGTGCACCACAGAGCTGTCCAGACAGGGATAGGAGCTGCTCCATCAGCTTCTCCAGCTCTTCGGGTGAGAAGGCAGGGGCCCTTTCACCTGTAGGACGTGGCAAGATTGCTCCCAGAGGTGGCACACAGCAGCTCAGGTCGTGGAGGTTTTGCTTGTAGCAGTGTCAAGAGTCAAGTGAAAGAATCAGTAGAAAGTGGTGGTCACGTCCGCCATGTATGTGACGACCATTACCACCAGCAGACACTGATATTGGCCCAAGACCGCCACAGGCAGCAAAGTTATCCTATAGCAGTGTCCGCCGCTGTAGCACCTGCCTCCTGTCATGACGACTACAGCCAGCGGTTACAGGCGGGTCCTAATATCCAGTGGAATAGGTCAGGCAGCTGCCATTTTAGAGGTATACAATGCAGTTAAACAATACATTTTGATGTGTCACAAAGATTAAAATGATGTCCTTGCCAATATTGTGTACTGGCCTTGTCCTGTCATGTAGGTCAATCGTTTCCGCTATAAGGTATGAATGTTTTCATGCTGATGTGACAGCATATTTTAGGGGGACAGCCACCACCCTGTCCCACACGTGTAATCCAGGATGTGGGGCATTGAAACCCAGGCAGTTTATGGAGTAATTTGGGCAAGAGTTTAGAGAGCACATCGAGGTTGTGTACATATATGTAAATTAGCAAGGTGTTAACATTTCACCAATGGGCAAGATTTATCCCTGGTGTGTGTTGTGTATCATGTGTACAGTGACTCACATGGCATGACACTTTTCATATATGACATGTATGACGTAATTTGCTAGGGACACGTTGAGTGACTGCCTTTTTTCCTTTTTGGCCCACATAGTTACCCTGGGAGGAGAAGAATCAGACTCCTTCCTGTGTACCATCCACTAGCTGACTTGCAGACTATGGAGAACAGACATGTAATACAGGTCTACCGCCTGGAGAGGCAGACAATCATGGATCTCTGTTGTCAGTTGGAACCAGATCTGATGCCAACCATACATTATCCAAATAGCATACTGCCCATAGTAAAAGTCGTGTCAGTGTTGCACTTCCCGGCCACAGGGTTCTTCCAAAACACAGTGGCCCTATCTGCTGGGATGTCCCAGCCTATGTTTAGTTTGGTGTTATAGGATGTTCTCTCAGTAGTGTTGAAACACCTGGAAAGCTACATTTGTTTTCCTCAATGTGAGGATTTTGCCCATGTGAAAGCAAAGTTCTATGGTTTGGCACACATACCACATGTTGTGGGAGCCATTGATGGTACCCATGTAGCTCTGGTTCCACTGCATGGCAATGAACAGGTCTATTGGAACAAGAAAAACTTCCATTTCATCAATGTCCAACTAGTGTGTTTGGTGGACCTCTACATTTCTCAAGTCTGTGCCTGGTACCCGGGTTCAGTCCATGATGGCTTCATCATGCGGAACAGTGCAATTCCCCAGCTGATGACGGTACCCAGAGGGGCCCTGGCTGGTTGGTAAGTAACATATGTCATGTGTGTTCGTATGCTGTCTGCTGCTATTGAGACATTGCTCTGGACTGATGGCTACACGCATGTCACATTTCCTTACAGGGGATTCTACATACCCAAACTGTTCCTGGTTGTTGACAACAGTGAAGAACCCAACTACACCTAAGGAAGTCTGCTTCAACGAGGCACATGGAAGAACACGCCGTGACTTGGGCAGGGTTTTGGGATCCTGAAGGCAAGATTCTACAGCATAGGCAAATCAGGTGGAGCCCTCCTCTATTCACCCGCAACAATTTGTAAGATCATTGTGGCCTGCTGCATGCTCGACAACCTTGCCATCAGGAGAAGCATCCCATACATCCCTGACGAGGGGGAGCTGGCAGTGCCACCAGGTGAGCCTCCTGAAATGCCAAGTGAGGATGACAGTTATGAGGATGAAGGTGGAGATATGTGGGCAGATCCCATCAATCAGTACTTTTGAGTGTAAGTATGTGTTGTTCTGTGATTACTGTGACTGCATGGGGTACTGTAGGGGTCAGGATTTTTGTAGAAGGGTATCTCTGTCACCCTGAGACAGGGCATCTCATGCTATGCATCATACAGGCCAGGTTTGATAGATACATTAGTCTTGAAGATGTACCTCTCTTGAGGATCTCCTTTTTTGTGCCAGTCACATTGCACTGTCAGAGAAACAACCGAAGTTTAAAATTACTTTTGTGTCTCATGTATGCCATTGACTGCCTAAACTCTTTGTATGTTACTTTTTGCTTCCAGGTCTCTTCACCATATCATCATCATGTGGGCATTTCAGACTTGTATCATTGGCAGGTGGCTGATAGATGGTCTGACATTTGAAAGGGACATGGAATTGATCCAGGTACTATTTGTCGCAAATTTGGGCTGTGTGAGTTCCATGCCCAGGAGTGCAGTTATCGGAGCTACAGAATAGACCTCTTTGCCCTTGTATGTAGGTCTACTGGTTTCATGTTTGTCATCATGTGGCTTTGTAACATGTCATCCTGTGCAATCCATCCATTCTCCTGTCACATTGTGTATGCCCTGACGTAGATGTTGATGTGTTTTCTCATTGCAGGCCAAAGTGCCTGTGCTACAGCACTGACATATGTGTGTAACATGCCACTAGATGACTAACCATGGTAATAGGATGGGCCTCTGACTAGGGACTGTTGTATTGTCCTCTGTCTGTGTCATGGGGTATGTTAAGGTGGTTAGAGCTGGTTTTGGTATGTCATAAGGGTCAAGCTGGTGACAACATACACAAATCTGTTTGCTTGTAATGCGGGACAGGGTCTGACATAGCCCTTTTCTCTGTGGCCAGGGGGATGGTACTTTGAGATTTGTAGCCAGATGCAACAATGTTTACTCATTCTTGGCAATGACAGTCCAGCCATATTTTCAGCCTATGGGCTGTAAAGTGTAAATTAAACTTTGGTACCTGTGACCACTTGTTGTGTTGCTAGTAAACCTCTGCCTGACACTGACTGTGACATATCCCTCCTTACATTACCACCTTAAGAGTACATCATTTACATCACATGAATTTCACAGTGTACATCCTACAATGATGAAAAATCACTATAAGCCATTGATTGTGTCCTAGTTGTGTTTATTCACACGTGCTCTGAACATAAAGTGGGAAGTTATTTAAAAAAATAAGCCAAATAGTGAAGGAATCAGTCATGGTGGATGTAATCGTTAGAGTAGCTGCCACAACATTTTAAGTCCAAAGTCCAGTGTCCTATTAGCCTGGAAAATGAAGAACAGTCAACAGATCGATTCTGTGGCACACAAAGTGGCTCCATCAGGAAGGGGTCACTTCCTGGCAGTAGTTGAAGTCTTGGCATCTGCATCTCCTGGATGTTCAGGTGGATGTCCCCACTTGCAGGGAGGGTCTTCAACTACAGAGGCAGGGGTTTCAGAGGCAGGTCCTTGTACTGACAGGGCCTCCCTTCCACTGGTTGCCGCAGAGGTCAAAGGGGCAGATGTGATTAGGCTAATGTAAGGGGTCTGGTGTTGTTCTTGATCCCTGCTCAGGGTGATATTCATATCCCTCAGCACCCCTATTAGGGGGTCAAGGTGGCATTGTGGGCCTCCCACTGTTGCAAGATGTTATGGTGGTAATCCATTGGCAGCTGCTTGATCTCCCTGAGTTAGATGAGTACCCATCACTCATTCAGATTGTTGGTAGGCTCCAAAAAACTACTTGGGTTATGGTGTCCTGGCCAGAACCATCCCCAACAGCCTCATGCTGCGGGCCCACACCATTCCTCCCACATACCCTGGATCCATGTCCGTCATTGTCATAGGTGTCTAGATGTAACTCAGGTACCTGGACTGGGGGCACAAGGACCCAGGTTGGGGAGAGACTGGTTGCCTGAGAGGTGCTCAGAGGGCTGGGAGGAGTTGATGTAGTCAGGGTGAGGCTTTAGCAACAAAAAAGAATGATGGACGGAGTGTTGAAACTTTTCAAACACTGACCCCCAGTCACAGATCTGGGTTTAATACATCATTCTTTTGCTCACCCTGCCACCCCAGTTTGGACCTAGCCATATGAAAATTAGCCTTGACCATGCTCCCAATGAGAACAGTCCAGCCCGAACTGCCAAGCCAGATCCTCCCTGGACAGGATGCAAACATCCTGGGACCGGTGTCAGGGTATCACCCTTGATCAGCCAAGCTAGCTTGAATCCAGTGGCACAGTGAGCAAGGGACCCACGTCTGGGCATACCCTTCCCACTTGGGGCAACTTTAGCAACACAAAAGGGTGAGGCTGACAGTTGTCATCTGACCAGGTTCCTCAGATGGGCCAGCACCATCCTCAATGTCCACACATCAAGGAGTGGTATCCTCACTGGGGGCATTATCCATGGGGGGAGCATCGGTCTCATGATAGGTGTCAGTGTACCCAGTGGCAGGTAGACCTGTTTAAATTAGAGACAGAGAGGGTCATTCTGACCCTGGCGGCCGGTGGCCGCCAGGGCCACCGACCACGGGAGCACCGCCAACAGGCTGGCGGTGCTCCAATGAGCATTCTGACTGCGGCGGTTCAGCCGCGGTCAGAAGCGGAAAGTCAGCGGTCTCCCGCTGACTTTCCGCTGCTCTTTGGAATCCTCCATGGCTGCGGAGCGCGCTCCGCAGCCATGAGGATTCTGACCCCCCCTACCGCCATCCAGTTCATGGCGGGAAAGCCGCCATGAACAGGATGGCGGTAGGGGGGGTCGCGGGGCCCCCGTAAGAGGGCCCCGAAAAGTATTTCAGTGTCTGCCTTGCAGACACTGAAATACGCGACGGGTGCCACTGCACCCGTCGCACCTTCCCACTCCGCCGGCTCGATTACGAGCCGGCATCCTCGTGGGAAGGTCGTTTTCCCCTGGGCTGGCGGGCGGTTTTACTGGAACCGCCCGCCAGCCCAGGGGAAAACTCGTAATACCCGCCGCGGTCTTTTGACCGCGGCGCGGTAATTTGGAGGGTGGGATCCTGGCGGGCGGCCTCCGCCGCCCGCCAGGGTCATAATGAGGCCCAGAATGTTACAGGTTGTATTGTGACATGTAACTACATGTACCTACAGTTTACAGTGGCATTTGATTAGGGCCAGGTACACATTGGCTTTGCATTAAGTAAGAGACTTGCTACCAACTCTATAGACCTGGCATTTGGGGAAGAGAAAAGTTTCATTTCAGGTTGCCTTGATACAAGATGTTTGAGTATCTTGTCACTTGAACGTCTGTTCATGGACTCCTACCTTTCCAGCATTGCATTCATCACAGCGGCTCTGATGTGGCTTAGGTCATCTCAAGATCTAGTAGACTGTTATGCAGGTAGACCTGTATCCTTGTTGTAGTATATGTTAGTTGTCATCATGTAGTCAGCTCACTGTGAATATGTGTTCTGCCACAAGCATTTAGATAATGCATCTTGGTACCTTTGAGTTGTCCTACATTCATTGGGCACATAGGTTGGGCTGTCCTTCCTGTCCACATTTATTTTCATCTTGGCTTATCTGCTCAAGATGGATCTAGTTGATTAGGCACATCACAGCGTGTACCACGATCTCTATGTTGGTCCCTTCCAGATTGGTAACCTGCATGTGTGAATTAACAGACAGCAGCACAATGTAATTTTGGACAGTGTCCTGGTTATTGGAGTTAGAGGGACTGTTCCTCCTGGGATTTACAGTCACGTTACACAAAGTACTATACAAAGCATACATAAGTCATCCTCTCAGGTGAGTAGACTTTCATTGCGAGTTGATGTACATGAATGTGAGGACAGATGCACAGTGAGCATGTGTTTTGCATTGAGTAGACAGTGCCTGCTGACCTTGGCATTTCTGTCTTTGCCTGTCCTATCCACACCTTATACAGTTGATATGCCCATAGGTGAGGACATGGCAAAGGCTGAGTAGAGGGGGAATGGTCCTAGTAGCAGAGAACACAGTGTTGGCTGAGTGGAGTGAAATTACCAGTGCCTACTGAGCTTGGCATTAGTGTCTTTGCCTGTCCTACCCACACCCTATACAGTTGATATGCCCATAGGTGAGTACATGACAAAGGCTGAGTAGAAGGGGAATGGTCCTAGTAGCAGAGAACACAGTATTGGCTGAGTGGAGTGTCATTACCAGTGCCTGTTGACCTCGGCATTGCTGTCTTTGCCTGTCCTACCCACATCCTATACAGTTGATATGCCCAGAGGTGAGTACATGGCAAAGGCTGAGTAGGGGGAATGGTCCTAGTAGCAGAGAACATAGTATTGGCTGAGTGGAGTGATATTACCAGTGCCTTCTGACCATGGCATTGCTGTCTTTGCCTGTCCTACCCGCACCCTTTACAGTTGATATGCCCAGAGGTGTGTACATGGCAAAGGTGGAGTATAGGGGGAGTGGTCCTAGCAGCTGAGAACACAGTATTGGCTGAGTGAAGTGACATTACAAGTGCCTTCTGACGTTGGCATTATATTCACACCTTCCTGAAGTATCTTCTTTCTCTCCCACAGAGCAGTCCATCATATGTATGCCACTCGGAAATAGGGGTCCCGCTAATTTTAAACCTAGTCCTATTCCCCAAACCTCATCCAAGGGGAATGCCAGCTTGATAGGGAAGGTAACGGGGGGGAAAGATCACTATCGGACACAGCATCTACTGTCAGCCCTAACCTGTTAGTAGGATTGGAATTAATATGCCTATTTCAAGGCGTGGACCGGTATCGGACTGGAGGTAGGGTGAATTAATTGCCCGACCAAAAAGCTGCAGGGTCTTTACTTGTGCTTGCTTCATGCAGTTTGTCCCGTAGATCTTCTTTTAAAGCTGTTTTCCTCTGTTTTAAAACATGCTTATGGTGTTTCCTAGCTGCCCTGACTACATTTGCACAGCGTGGTCATTTTTGTAGTGCTAGTTTCAGCGTTCTATGGGCCTTGATGCAATGTTCATCAAACCACCCTCTCTTCCTGATGTTGCTGCTGTCCCTACCTGTAATTACTAATCCTTCCTTAACATACCCAGCAACCTTTTGGAAACTCTCAATTATATCATCGGGGTCGGATCCCAGGCCTAGACAGCTTTCAAAAGCCTGCGTGCAACCACAGATCAACTTTTTTAGAAACTCTTGGGGATCAATCTTTGACCAGCGCAAGGGGTACTCCTTGAACCTGTTAATGTGTATAGCTCTCACCGTACAATAATGAGGAAGTGGTAGATACAAAAATCTCTTGATGCCATATCCAGATCTATGCTCAGGGGGAAACAATCAATCAATCAATCAATCAAAAAATGTATTAAGCGCGCTACTCACCCGATAGGGTCTCAAGGTGCTGTGGGGGGGGGGAGGGAGGAGGGCTGCCATATTACTGCTCAAAAAGCTATGTCTTTCGGAGCTTTCTGAAAGTCAGGAGGTCCTGGGTCTTGCGTAGGTTGGTGGGGACGGAGTTCCAGGTCTTGGAGGCGAGGTAGGAGAACGATCTGCCTCCGGAGGTGGTGCGTTGGATGCGGGGGACTGTGGCAAGTGCGAGGTCAGCAGAGCAGAGGAATCAAGTGGGTGCGTGGAAGTTCACTCGTTTGTTGAGGTAGGCTGGTCCAGTGTTGTGGAGGGATTTGTGAGCGTGGATGAGGACTTTAAAGACGATCCTCTTGCTGGTGGGAAGCCAGTGAAGGGATCTGAGGTGAGTGGACATGTGTTTGTGGTGTGGGAGGTTGAGGATGAGACGTGCTGCTGCGTTCTGAATATGCTGGAGTTTCTGCTGAAACTTGGCTGTGGTACCAGTGTAGAGGGCGTTTCCATAGTCTAATCTGCTGCTGATGAGTGCATGGGTGACGGTTTTTCTGGTTTCAATGGGAATCCATTTGAAGGTCTTCCGTAGCATGCAAAGGGTGTTGAAACAGGAGGATAATATGGTGTTGATTTGCTGGGCCATGGAGAGAGATGAGTCTAGGATGATGCTGAGGTTGCGTGCGTGGGTGGAGGGTGTTGGGGGTGGTCCGAGGGCGGTGGGCCACCATGATTCGTCCCATACTGTCTTGTTGGGGCCAGAGATAATGATTTCTGTTTTGTTGGAGTTGAGTTTGAGGTGGCTTACTGTCATCCATTTGGCGGTGTCGAGGAGTCCGGCCTGGAGGTTTGCCTTGGCGGTGGAGGGGTTCCTGGTGAGGGAGATGATGAGCTTGGTGTGATCTGTGTATGAGATATTGGTGATTTTGTGGGGGCGGAGGATGTTGGCGAGCGGGGCCACATAAATGTTGAAGAGGGTAGGGCTGAGGGATGATCTTGGTTGCTGGGGACTGGAAGGGAGGGAGGCGGACTTTCTGGGTTCTTTCAGTGAGGAAGGAGGTGAGCCAGTCTAGGGCCTTGTGCCGGATTCCTGCGTCGAAAAGGCATGCACAGAGGATTTGGTGGCAAACAGTGTCAAAGGCTGCGGAGAGGTCCAGGAGGATTAGTACGACGGTCTCGCTCTTGGTTCTGATGTCATCAGTGCAGGTGATGAGGGCGGTCTCAGTGCTGTGGTTCTTGCGAAATCCAGACAGGGAGGCGTCGAGTGCGTTGTTTTCCTCTAGGAAGTAAGACAGTTGGGCGTTCACTATCTTCTCAGCGACCTTGGTGGGGAAAGGGAGAAGAGAGATGGGGCGGTAGTTGGTGAGGTCTTCTGGTCTGCTTTGGGTTTTTTGAGGAGTGCGGTGACTTTGGCGTGCTTCCAGGTGTCTGGGAAGGTTGTGACGTTGAAGGAGCTGTTGATTACGGTGCGGAGCTGGGGAGCGATGATTGGGCTGGCCTTGTTGAAGATGTGGTGGAGGCAGGGGTCTGTGGGGGAGCCTGAGTGGATGGAGTTTTCGGTATCTTCGTCGTTGGTGGGGGTCCAGTTGTGGAGTTGGTTGGGGATCGGGGTGTTGTGTTGTTGGTCATGTCGGTGGTGTTGGTGGTGGTGGTGGGTGCGTATGGTGTGACGCTGTTGTGTAAGTCTAAGATTTTGAGGTGGAAGTAGTTGGAGAGGGAGTTGCAAAGGTTTTGTGTGTGAGGGGGGAGCGATGGTGCAGGATTTGGGTTTGGTGAGCTCTTTGATGATGGTAAAGAGTTCCTTGCCGTTATGTGAGTTAATATCTATGCATTCTTTGTAGTAGGCCTTTTGGTGGTCCGGATGAGTTGGTGGTGTTTGCGTATAGTGGTTTTGAGGGTGCAGAAGTTGTTCATGGAGGGCTCTTGGCGCCATGCTTTCTCAGTTTTGCGGCATTCACGCTTGGAGGCTTGGAGTTCAGTAGTGAACCAGGGGGCGGTCTTGATGTTGCGGGTGTTGTTGTTACTTTTCAGTGGGGCGAGGGAGTCTGCACAGGTTGTTAGCCAGTGCGTGAGGTTCTGAGCAGCGATGTTGGGGTCATTGCTGAAGGGGGGTGGAATTTGTGTGAGCTTGGCGTTCAGGTGTTCTATGGGGATCTTGTCCCACATTCGGTTGGGTGTAGTGATGGCGGTAGTGGGTGGGGGGTTTTGTGAAGGAAAAGTGGACGCAGTGGTGGGTGGTCCAGTGGAGTTCAGTGGTGTGTGTGAATGTGATGTGGTTGCTGGAGGTGAAGATTGCGTCAAGCGTGTGTCCTGCTGAGTGAGTGGTTGAGGTGACCAGTTGTTTGAGTCCTAGGTTTGTGAGGTTGTCTAGCAGGGTTGTGGAGTTGTGGTCGTGGGTGTTTTCCAGATGAAAGTTGAGGTCACCAAGGAGAATATAGTCTGTGGAGGTGAGGACGTGGGAGCTGATGGTATCAGCGATGGCGTCACAGAAAAGGGGGCGGGCCTGGTGGTCTGTAAATGAGGGTTCCTCTGAAGGTGGTGTTGGCGTTTATGTGAATTAAGAAGTGTAGGTGTTCTGCGCAGTCTAGGGTGTCGAGGGTGATGGTGGTGATCTTTAAGGTGCTTTTGTGTTTGATTGCGATGCCTCCTCGTGGTTTGTTTGTGCGGTCTCTGCGAGAGATTTTGTAGCCTTCTGGGATGCCTATGGCTATGTCGGGTTCTGATGAGGGGTTCATCCAAGTTTCCGTGAGGAAGGTGATGTCAGGGGAATGTGTAGTGAACAATGAAAAAAAATATACACACACACACACACACGTATATATATATATATATATATGTATATATATATATATAAAAATATAAATATTCACTGAGAAAACAAAGGTTACAGGGACTTTATAGTTAGGCTCACATTTCAAACTAACAAAACAATAGAAATTAATCTGTTATACTTAGTTATCTCAAGTAAATATAATTCGCGCCCCCGCCAAGCACAGTTTTTTCGCAAAACGTTTAACTGCAAATATTACATTGATATTGTCAGTGATGTTATCAAAGATGTCACGAGTGCTGTAACTTGTTGGGTAATTAGCAGTGCAAGGTGAAGACGCGAGTTATAGTTTCCTTAGGGCAAAAGTTATAGTGTGTGAGAGTCTGAGTGGGTCTGTGAATGGGTGCATAACTATCAGAGTGCGTCTGTGAGTGGGTGAGAGAGGGTCTGACTGGGGCAGTGAGTGGTTGCATGAGTGTCTGAGTGGGTCTGTGGGTGGGTGCATTGGTGTCCGTGTGGGTCTGTGAGGTGATGTGTAAGTGTTTGAGTCGGTGCGTCAGTCGGAAAAATATTAAAAGAGATAGAGAGAGGAAGAGAAAATGAGAGTGAGAGAGAGCTTTTAAGGCTTTAAAATTTGATAGACGTAGAATGAGATATTTCTGGACAAAATAAAAAGAAAAATGTATTTTCATTTAAAAAGAGTAATATTACCTTTCAGTATAGCCTTAAATATTTGTAGTTTTTTTTTTTTAATGTATTTTAAAACAAGCCCTTTATGGACTATCTGGGACCGTGAAGGAAGCTTCAAGGCCTCCCCCGTGGTTCCATTGCTCCAACTAGCATGCAACTGCTTTTGACAGCAGCTGCCTGGCTGCAAAACATCCACCACTGTTCCCTGCATGCATACCTGCGTGCAGAGAACAGAGATAAAAGGTCCACTTTCATACAACAGGACCTCTTTGACAGGTCTCTCTGTTTGAAACTGGAGTGTTTGCTGTGGCTTGGCTGCAGCTTCAGAGCTGCAACAAAGCCGCAGCAAAAAGCTATGTCCAAGGGATGGCACACTGGGGCATAGCAGGAGCCTGCCATGGGAGTTTGGTAGTCCCCAGGCCATCTGTGGCTCCTCGAGGGGGGCCCCCATCAACTTATAAGCGGCCCTAGAGTGGTGGTGGTCCCCGGGGCATGAGGTCCAAAACAGACTTTCTTTACATTATTTGCCCCGGGTGGTGGTGCTCCCTGCACCTTATATGGTAAACTGCCCCAGAAAAGTGGTGGTTCCCAGGGCTGCGGGGGAGCACGTGCAGCCCCCCCCACCCCCAAATCGAATTACTTCAATGCCCCAGGGGGTGGTGGTCCCCAGGGTGCAGCCCCCCTGCTCATATTTCATTATTCACCCTGAGGAGGTGGTGGTCCCCAGGGCGTGGGGGAGCACACAGCCCCTCTGCTCATATTCCTTCAATTGCCCCAGGGAGATGGTGGTCCTCAGGGCTTATTAAAGCCCAGGGAGGGCTCCCTAATGTATCACCCTACTCTATTAAGCCCCAAATGCCCCTGGGAGATGGCTCACCCAAGGGCAAAAATACTGAAAGTGCGGGAGACAGCATTTTTTAAAACAAAATCTCAGGAAAATCTGCAGATTCATCCGCAGTTTTTTGTGCTTTTTAAAAAAAAAAACATTTTAGTCCTGACGGGGTCCTCCAGGGCTAAGGGGTGAGGGTGTCTCTACTCTGTCCCCTTTTCTTTTTCTTGGCTTTTCTTTCTGGGGCTCAGCTGAAAGATGGCTAACAACACATCCTTGTTGAAGTGTTGGCAGCCAATCAGATTTCAGCATGGGGACAGTTTGATCCGTGGAGAATCAATGGTACTAGATAGCTATAATTTGTGGCTTTGAATTACTCCCAACCACAAAAAGCATAATTTGCAGAACAGAATCTAGCTTTGTGTCAAATTTGGTGTAATTCCATTCAGCGGTTCGGGCTGTAGGTGTGTTTAAATAATGCACAATCCCTACAGACACAGAATGGAGAAAAAGTGTTTGGGGACCCCCCTTTATTTCGGGCCCTGCTTCACGAATCACCCTGAAACATTCTAGGCAAAAGCAGAATTGACCAAAGAATAAGTATTGAAAATCTCATGAAGATTCATCAAGGGGCACCAAAGTTATTGCAAAAAAAAATATCTGTCTATTGAAAAAATGGTCCTAACTATAACTACCTAGTGGCAACTGTCAGATTTTATATAATATATAAAGAAATATACATATATATTTATATATATAAATATATCTTTATATAGATATATATATATATATATATATATAGAGAGAGAGAGAGAGAGAGAGAGAGAGTTAGAAAGATATATATCTTTATATAGATAGATAGATAGATAGATAGATAGATAGATAGATAGATAGATAGATAGATAGATAGATAGATAGATAGATAGATAGATAGATAGATAGATATTTTCACTGGAAGACCAAAGGTTACAGAGACTTTATACTGTAGTTAGTTTCAGATTTTAAATGCACAAAATCATAGAAATTCAGCTGTTATAATTAGAGTTATTTCAATTGCCCTAAGGTAACTATACCTCACAGCCTCACCATGCACAATTTCTCATCAATAATTTTACTGCAAATGTTACAGTGATATTATCAATGATGTCAAAGAAGACGTCATGAGTGATGTAATACCTTGGGTAATTAGCAGTGCATTGCGACGGTGCAAGTTATAGTTACCTTTGGACATGAGGTATAATTACTTGATATAACTAACTATAACAGATGGCAGAATGTTTTAATGAAATAGAAGAGAAAGATATTTGAGAACTCACTTAAAACGTGTTAATTTTTCTTTCTACAGCACAAACCATAATTTCTAGGACAAAATAAACCCCCACATTTTGTTCCTTTCTAAAATGAATGTTATAGTTTTACCAGTTCGATTGAATCAAGATGGATTCAGGTGTGCCACACTTTGGTCATTAGTAAGACTGCTAGCACTCTAGCTGTTCATAAGAGCACTCTGTCGGGCTGCAGTTGAACACGAAGGAATCAACTGACATGCTGGTCCTGTTGGAAGTACATGTTTTACTGTGAATGTCTTACTTTATTCTCACATGACTTAGAATATGGCTGTGAATTTACAGAAAATATGCTCTAATTTTAGCTTCTGGTGCACCTTACATAACGTCTATGTGAACATCATAAGAAAACAGTTTTCTCTTAAACAGGATTCGTGAAATCCTAGCTGGGTAAAATCACCTTAGAACACACTACAATTCCTAAAATTAGTATGGTACCATTAACAAATGATTTAGGGCCTCGTTTAAGAAATGTGGCGCTGCACCCAGAGCAGCACCACTCTTCTTGTGCCCCTTCGCACCCCCCTAATACCACCATGTGTGATACGGCACACCATGGCAGTAGTTAAGGGAACTAGCGTCAACATTTTTTATGCTAGTTCGGAGCTTTGCAGGATTAGCGTGAAAAAATGTTGACACTAATCCTGCAAAGCCCAATACGGCCCATTATAAATGATGGGGTGCCCCCTTTTGATGCCTGCTCTGAGCAGGCGTTAAAAGTGCCAAAAAAAATGATGCAAAGAAATCTCTTAGATTTCTTTGTACCATTTTTTCGGCCCCCCTAATGGGGCAATGCCCCCTTTGCAAATATTATGCCTGGCGCAGGCATAATGTGGTTCAAAGGCTTACAAAGGGGCGCAATGCGTGCATTGCACCACTTTGTAAATTTGGCACTGTGATTTTGGCCTCATTGGGCCACATTAGCGTAAAATAAATGATGCTAATGTGGTGCAAGGAGGATCTAGGGGTTCTTAAATAAGCCCCTTATATTGTAACTAAAATTTGCAACCATCCTTTATACGTTTTCCTTTCTGTGTCTCTCAAAACCTCCCATTCGCTACAATGCATTTCAATGGGGTGCTATCATGTATATTGGTCCCGAGATGGCTGCCAGCACCTCCTGGTTGAAGTGTTGGCAACCAATCAGACCTCTCATCATGAGATCTGTGCTTAGGCACTGCCCAGATGTAAACATTTGTTTTTCTTTAAATATCTCAAAAACTACAAATTGGATGTACAGCAAAGATCAAAAAGGACACTTTCTGGACCGAAAGCTACCTTTCTGACAAATTTGGTGTCATTGAGACCACCAGGTTGGGCAGTGTCGTGATCAAAATCCCTATGGGAATTACCGTAGGGAAAATATGTTTTGGGACCCACCTTTTTCTCAGCTCTTGCATGACGAATCATCTCAAAACCTTTCAGACTGCAGCTGAAGTGAGTGTCAATTTGTTTGGGAAAATGTTGTGAAGATTCATCAACGGGTACTAAAGATACAGGGAAGTCAAAAAATGCTTTTTGTACAGCAACTAGATCCTAGAGCTTTTAAAACAACATTTCTCCCAGTTGTAAAACTAAAGTTGTAGCCATGAGAAAGCTTAAAAGACACTGAATGGTGGAAGGAGTTATTATTTTGGGGTCCACAGAGGCCTAGTGTGGGGAAACAAAGATGACGTAGACAGAAAGAGCATTTTGAAAGTGGTCCCATTGTCCTAGGACCACCACAGGCTGAGTTATGAGCAAAAATATTTTGTAAAAGTGATGCCCAACAAAGCATTGTGGGGCGAGTTTTTGTTCGTGCAATGCTCAGAACAGCCCCTAGAGAGCACCAAAATAAAAATAGCATTTGGAAGAAACATGGTCGTATCACCTTATAGTCAGCCCTTAGAAAACCAAGCCACATAAAAAAAGAATGGGAAAAAGTAATGCAGCAAGACCATGTATTTATCCCCTCGAGGACATAAGGGCATATTTTTACTTTTTGGTGCAAAACTGCGCTAACGCAGTTTGCATCAAAATGTTTATCGCCGGCTTGCATCATTCCACATCGACAGCTGGGTGCCAAATTTATGGAATGCCGCAAGCCGTCGCTAAGCGTGGGCTAGCGTTGAAAAAAAGATGCTAGCCGGGTCGGGGTGGCAGTAGAGGAGATGGAGGTTGAGCGTCAAAAAATTATGCTAGGCTCACTAGAGGCAAAAACAGTGATGCTAACCAGCCCAGCGTCATTTCCTGATGCACAACTATCCATAACATGTGACTCCTGTCTTATAAACGCAGGAGTCATGCCCACCACCCCACCAATAACCAGCACAGGGGACCATTGTCCCCTGGGCATGGCCATTGCACCAAGTGCCATGCAGGGGGGGGCCATGTCAGGGCGCCCAAAGGCACTTTTAATTTTTTACAAATACTTACCTAGACTTACCCTACTTACCTGGGATGGGGTCCCCCATCCTCTGGTGAGGGTAGGGGTGTTCCTGGGGCTTGGGGTGGGCACCTGTGGGCCCATTCCATGGTGTTTAGCCATGGAAATGGGTCCACAGGTCCCCTAATGCCTGGTCTAACCCAGGCATTAAATAATGTGCTAAGCCAGCTTAGCACCAATTTTTTGGGTCCACCTCCCACCCGTGCGTCATTTTAGCAGAGGGGATAAATATGGGGATAGCATCATTTTTGGGATGGGAATGCTTTGCATCTCATTGACGCAAGGTGGGTTGAGGCATCCAAAAAATGGCACAAACTCCAATATTTTGATGCTAGACCTGTCTAGCATCAAAACATAAATATGGAGTTAAGTTGAGGTCACATTTGCATTAAAAATAAATGATGCAAATGCAGTACAAACAAAGTATAAATACACCCCATAGTATATTAGACTTTTTTTAAAGCTAACAGGACTGTTACAATCACACTACAAGCAAGACCCATGAAACATAACTACTCTCCACTATAAAACAAAACTTCCAACCATAAGAAAGCTTAAAACAAAAACAAAACAAAAAAACAATGAATTGTGGATGAGGGGTTATTATTTTGAAGTCTTCACTAACATGGTGTGGGGACCCAGAGATGATGTAGAAAGAAAGAACACATTGTGGTCAATGTGTTGAAGGTGGTCCCATGGTCCTAGGACCAGTACAGGCTGAGTCATGAGCAAAAATATTCTGTAAAAGTAATGCCCTGCAAAGCATTATGGGACAAGTTTCCATTTCACAAATATTATAATATGTGGCTATGACCACTTAGAACAGCCCTTAGGCTACACCACAATGAAAATAGCATTTGTAAGAAACAGGGTCATGTAACTATATGGTTAGCCCCTAGAGAGCATAAACACACAAAGGGGGAAAATGACAATATACAACTCAGTCTAACCAATATGTAGCTCCTAGAGAACATAGTGCATTACATTTGCACATATACTCAGGCATAGCAAGTCTGTAATAACAATATTACAGACAAGACCCTTAAAACACAAGCAACTCCCAACTATAAAGCAAAACTTCCAGCCATGAGAGAATTTCAAATGAATAACAAATGGTGGAGGGGGTTATTATTTAGGGTTCCCACTAACCTTGTGTGTGGACCCAAAGATGTAGACAGAAAGAGTACGTTGTTGTGAATGTTCTGGTGGTGGTCCCATCATCCTAGGACAACCTCAGGCTGAGTTATGAGCAAAAATGAGTTGTAATAGTTATGCCCTGCAAAGCATTATGGGTCAAGTTTTCCTGAGTTCAGTGAATATTGCAGTGTCGGCTCTCCCGCTGTGTCCGGAGGGACACTTTCACTCGGAGGATTCTGTTTTATGTGAAGCATTCTCCAGTTTCAAGTGTTTTAAGGGGAGAGCCACAAGAAATTACTCTGATTAGGTAACTGTGAACAATGTGACCAGCGCTCTGATACTGCTGATCGAGTTCACGAGGTTGTGCCTGTTTGCGCTGTGAGTGCCATGGCCATCATGCAGCACGAAGGGGAGAGACAAAAGAAAAAGTTCACCCATGCTGAAGTATATTGGCAAGCATGCAATAATCCACGTAACAAGGGTAGTCTGCAAGGCATGAAAAAAAAACAGTATCAAGGTGGGACAAACATAAGGCATTAACTAATGACATCAAGTGATTTTTGAAAAGGCAAGCCTATGAAAGAGTGAAAGTGATGGGCATGACATGGGAGTGGTTAAAAACTCACAATACTTATAACAGGCCAAAGCGCTTCCGTGCTTGACCTAAAAAAATATTGTCAGTTCTCTCTTGTACCCCAGGTGGGTGTTGGGTGGGGAACTGGTGGGACTGCAGGGACTATTGGCCTCCCCTACTGGTCTTGGGGGCATCAGGGGAAACTGAGGGATGCAAAAAACACAAAAAAACCTAATAAAATTAAAAAAAGATAACAGCACAAATATGAAATTAGCGGAACAGCTGCTCATTTCATAAGCACTGGTCGTGCTACGGACTACCCCTTAATCCCTGTAAGGCCTATTTACATGCATGAATACATGCTTGTGCTGTCCATAGAAGAGGAAGGGTCACCACAAAGAATTGTTATAATGTTGTGGGTAGCTGTAGTGAGCATAGCAGCCCTCCTACAGACAGTTAATACATTTTTATTAAGTCTCCTTCCTCATTGAATTCATGACCCCAGGAAAACTTACTATATTTTTAAAGCACTATCAACTGGAGCTTGATGTTCTTCAACTGGAGTGTGGGGAACGCTTGTGGCTGGTCCTATAGCTGCATCTTGTGATCTGAATAGTGTTACAAAAGGCTCAACACGTTTATGTTTTTTAATAAAAAGAAAATAAAGATAAACAATTCTGAGACAGTAGTCTTTATGAATCATTGCAATGTATCTACATGAAAATACATTGGATTATAGTTATTGATAAATCATAGTGGTGATTTCTTGACAAAACCATAGGTTTAATTTATATATGTTAATGTGGTGACTTCACGATAAAGGTAACAGGCTGGCATTTTATATTTTACACTTCTGACCCTTTGACAAAGCTAGTAAGTTTGCCTCCCTACAAATTCACTGACACAAAAAAAGTTTAATGGATATCATAGTTCTGTGAAAATCTCAGTACAAACATAACTTTTTACACTAAAAAAACTAAAATTCACCAATGTAGCAAGGTGGTAATATTATGTTGTATGACTGGGGGGAGGGGGGTCTTACTATGTAAATTAACACATCACCCAGAAGTCGACCTCAGGTTCACAACAGTAAACCTTATCTCAGTCCAGATAGAGTGTCAAAGAGAAGTCAGGCCACTTAAAGGAACATGTGTAAAGCATTTCACAACCCCAACATGGACAATAAGTAATTGACACAATTTGAAAGAAATCCAACACCAATTTAGAAAAGCAGATTTGTTTCTTAATTTAAACACCAAAACAAATGTTGTATCTTACATACAACCAGCGTTGTGGATTTTTAAAGCATTTAAAAATAGAGGCACTTTTGTTGTCAAATTGAAGTCAATGGGGGAAGCACAGTGTGCTATCTGTCACTTGGGGGGCTGAGTTCTAAGGAACGCACCTAGACGTAGGTTCTTGTGGGTCCCTAGAGCAAGTCTCAACAGACAGTATCTTATTACCCTATCCAGGGAGACCAGGTGAAGAGGTGCTCTGGCTGGCTCTGGCTGCCCTTGGTGGTAATAGGATCTGCTGGTGTTGCTGAACCTACAGCACTTGACAAAAACACACTTGGAGGTAGTTTTAGCCTCTACCCTTGGAAAGTAGAGGCCTTTGGGGTTCCAGGACTTGGAATCCACACCTGGACCTTTGCTATCATGTCCAGCAACTCTGGGTGCAGAGGTAAACTTGCAGCTGTCAATTACAGGTGGGTAGTGCCAAAGATGCCTGCAACTTGGTAAAAGTCACTTTCTTCAGAATGCAGGTTCTCAGCAGTTGGGTCATTGCCAATGTCAATCACTATTACTGGGAGTTGTTCTGGTATCGGTGATGTCCGAGAAGGGGTCGGTTACGAGGCTGGTGACTGACAAGCCTTGGCAGCAACAAAAGTAGTCCATGGGTACTTAATTGGCTGGAGAAAGACATGAGTGGTGTAGCGGCTTGAAACTTGGTGCAAGCTTCACCACAACTTCCAGAAGGCAAGTCATCGACTTTCTTTGGGCTCACTCAAGAGGGGCCCGATGGGTTGCACTTCTTGTGACACAGCATGACAATTCTTCTGCAGATTGCAGGTAACTGGTTCCACCAGTCAGAGGAGTCTGCTTCAGATTCTGGCATCCACTGGAGCCCCCCTTGCTGGGAAAAATGAGTTTTTACAACAGGCACATGTCAAACACACAATTCCAGTATATGGTCCCCTCAGGGCACTTAAGTGCCCTCTCGTTGTACTGTGGCGGTGTCAAAAGTCCTGTTGTCAAGATGGTGTCTTCTTCTCGGATTCAAAGTCAGAACTGAGGTGCCAGTGGAGGTCCCTGCATCCTAGTTTTGGGGTGTTAAAGGTGTGAGGGACAGTGGCCAATGGGCTACTGGTCTCTGCAGGTAGTTTGCCCCTGACGTGACGACTTCCTGTAGGAGTACTTCACTTTTTTACCCAGAACCCCCTAATTTTGAGGTTTGCCAACATGGCAGAACCACCTTTCCTCAGCTATACAGACCTCCTAGCCCACCCTGAAAGTGTGGCTAGCCTCTTGGAGGTGTATGCCTATAATTAATTGTTTGTTTCACCTGTTAGCCTGAACATGGCGGGAAGGTCTTTGTTGTTAAGTAGGGAACAAGAGATTACATCTCAAGGGCAGTGAAAGCATTTGCAGCTCCCATCCTCAATCACTGTAAACACTAGCCATCCTGGGAGGGTGGAGGTGTGACCTCCTCCCTTCCCAGATCCTTTGTCTCCATCCTAGGGCATTATTAGCACAACTATCAGGAGGGCAAACTTGTGTCTTGGCGGCAAATTGCTCAGGGAAGCCCACCAATGCAAGAGAAAGGTGGCAACTTGGTTTGCATCCTCTAAGGTCAACACCATGGTACATGGTGGCTAATTCTGGGCACAAGAATCATGCTCAGGGTTACAAAGATTGGTGTTTGACACTAAACATGGGGTAAATCGGTCATGCCATCATGGAGCTTGTGCATCTGGGGTTTACCCAGGTGCCAGCACAAATTAACCTGTGGCCTGCCGGTCACATTAGGTTATAAATGCTATCATAGGGTCATACATGCTTGTGCATATATGTCCTCACTCATAACGCAGTGCACCCTTCCTCCTGGGAAATAGGAAGCCTGCTTTATGGGTGACTGATGTGTAGTATGGCAATGAAGGGACTCTGTCTACCCGTGATGTGGGCAGAGTCAAACTCAGCCCTGGTGGCACTATTACCATCCCTGCCCTGGGTACCACTGGTACCATTCACTAGGACCTTATAGGGGTGGTAAAGTCCTTGCCAATTAGATCTACAAAATCCCAGTACAATTTAGGAGAAAGAGAAGTGGCACTGAGGTCTGATTAGCAGGCCTCAGTGCACATTCAGATAAAAAATGGCAGCATTAAGCAGTAAAAAGTGGGGTGTGACCATCCAAAAAGGGGACTTCACACCAACCGGATATAGTTAACAGAAGTAACTATTACTTGTGCCCTGGCCAAGCACTGCTTATGACCTCACATATTACATCATTCATGACATATTCTAGAGTCATAGGTGGTCATTACAACCTTGGCGGTCTTTTTGAAAGACCGCTGAGGGACCGCCGTGCTGAAGACCGCCAGTGCAGGCAGTTTTCCGCTCGGCGAATTATGACTGCTGGCAGCCCTCCGTCCTTTTCCGAACGGAGAGCCGCCAGCAGCCATACTGGCGGTCAGCGGGGAAGTGGAGGTTGCTCCACCTCCACCGCCCCGTCATCAGAACACCGCCCACCGAATCACGTTCCGTGATTTGGCGTGGCGGTGTTCAGGTGACGTGGTGCTGGCACCGGAGCAGCCCCCATGGATCCCATCCTCTCCCGGAGGATCTACGGACCAGGTAAGGTAGAGGGGTGTTGTGTGTTGTGTGTGTGCATGGAAGTGTGCGTGTGAGTATGTAGAGGGGGTGTGTGAGTGTGTGAATGCATGTGGGGGTGTAGTGTGTTCAGAAATGTGTGCGTGTCTGTCTGTATGTATGTCTGTATGTCTGTATGTATGTCTGTATGGATGTGTGCGTGTATGTCTGTATGTGGGTGTGCATGTATAACTGTGTGTGTGTCTGTTGGTATGTGTGTGGGTATGTGTGTTGGTGGTGAATGCATGCGTGTATGGTGTGTGTCTGTGTAGCAATGTTGGGGGTAGGGGTGGGGAGGGGGGTCCTGACACCTTTGGGGGGTGGCAGGGGTGTGGGGGGGGTGGGGGGAGGACTCGTGCTTACCGCCATTGATTTCATGGCGGTTCCCAACCCCATGAAATCCATGGCGGTCAGCTGGGTCGTGATACCGCCAGCGGTCTTGTGACGGCCGCCGGGCTGGAGACCCAAGTCTCCAGCCCAGCGGTCGTCTCCGCCCTGACGGTCGGAACGGAGAAGTGGCGGATTACCATGGCAGAAACCGCCAGGGTCATAATTCCATTTTTTTTGTCTGCCAGCCTGTTGGCGGTAATACCTCCACTTCTCCGCTGACCGCCAGGGTCATAATGAGGGCCATAGTTACTTCAGTTAACTATGAGAGGTGAATTCAAGTGGTTATTTCTTTAGTTTAAAATGTTATCTTTTAACTGAGATTTTCAACTACCTATAATGTCACCTTAATATTTGTTTCCTTCAGTGAATGTTCATTATAGTAGAAATTGAACTGCCATTTTCCATGACTTCATAAAACAGAGTTGAAAAAACATTATCATTAGAATGAATTGCCTAAGAGGTCTATAATTACATCTAAGTTCCGGACACCTGACTTTTTGTTTACACATTTCTATTAAAAAATAAAGATTGAGCTTAAATGTATTGTTTCGTAATTACATAATATTATTATTATCATTAACCAGCATTAATAATGTCTACCACTGCCTGTAAAACTTATCGAGGAAATCATGATCATTCAACTTACTGAGTACATTAAGGGCCTTATTTATACTTTTTGGTGCAAAACTGCACTAAGGCAGTTTTGCCCCAAAAAGTTTTGCACCCGCTTGCACCATTTTTTAGCACCAGCTGGGCACCATATTTATGGAATGGTGCAAGCCGGTGCAAAGGGTAGGCTAGCTTTAAAAAAAATGACGTTAGGCAGTTTTGAGTCAAAATAAATGATTCTGACCAGATTAACATAATTTTTTGAGGCTAAAGGGCATATTTATACTCTGTTTGCACTGAATTAGCGTCATTTCTTTTTACTCTAATTCAGTGCAAAACTAACTCCATATTTATACTTTGGTGCTAGACCCGTCTAGCACCAAATTTATAGAGTTAAAGTCATTTTTTGGAAGTGGAAACCTACCTTGCCTTAATGAGATGCAAGGTAGGCGTTCCCGTGCAAAAAAATGACTCTATGGCCTTAACACCATATTTATACTCCCATGTAAAAATGGTGCAAGGGAGGGAGGAGGGGTCAAAAAATGGGGCAAAGCTTGCTTTGCCCCATTTTTTAAGACCTGGGTCAGGGCAGGTGTTAGGGGACCTGTGGCCCTATTTCCATGGTGGAACACCATGGAATAAGCCCAGAGGTGCCCTCCCTAGGCCCTAGGGGCACCCCCACCCACACTAGAGGGACTGTGAGGATGGGGGACCCCATCCCAGGTAAGTGCATTTTATTTTTTAAAGTGCCATAGGGGCCCTGAAATGGGCCCCCATACATGGCACCGGGTGCAATGGCCATGCCCAGGGGAACCCTGTCCTCTGTGCTGGCCACTGGGGTGGTGGGCATGACTCCTGCCTTTTCTAAGGCAGGAGTCATGTGGCATGGTAGGTTTAACACCATAAAATTATGCTAATCTGGTTAGAGTCATTTATTTTTTACTATAACCTGCCTAAAGCCATTGTTTGGTGCTAAACCCTCTTCTTCCATACTGCCAGCCCCACCCGACTAAAGTCATTTTTTAAAACTCTAGCCTACCCTTTGCACCGGCTTGCACCATTCCATAAATATGGTGCCCGGCTGGTGCACAGAAATGGTGCAAGCCGGTGCTAAACTTTTTGGTGCAAAACTGAGTTGGTGCAGTTTTGCAGCAAAAAGTATAAATAAGGGCCTATATTTTGTAAGTTTGCACCACTTTTGTGTCATAAAATGACGTTAATGCGGTGCAAAAAAAGTTTAAATCAGGGCCTTGGTGCTAGATGGGTCTAGCACCAAAGTATAAATATGGAGTTAGTTTTGCACCGAATTAGAGTAAAAAAAAATGACACTAATTCGGTGCAAACAGAGTATAAATATGCCGCAGAGTATAAATATGCCCCTAAATATGGCGTTAAGGCCATAGAGTAATTTTTTGCATGGGAACGCCTACCTTGCATCTCATTAAGGCAAAGTAGGTCTCCACTTTCAAAAAATGACTTTAACTCCATAAATTTGGTGCTAGAGGGGTCTAGCACCAAAGAATAAATATGGAGTTAGTTTTGCACCGAATTAGAGTAAAAAAAAATGACACTAATTCGGTGCAAACAGAGTATAAATATGCCCCTAAATACAACAATGTCTTAGATACTACCCAATTCGGTTTTTGCAGAGGCCATAGCACGGAAACGGCCTTACTTAAAGCTACCCAGGAAATATGGCTGGCTCTGGATCAGGGCAAGGACACAGTGCTCTTGCTACAAGAGCTCTTGGCGACCTTTGATACTGTTAGCCACTAGACGTTGCTAGATTGTCTGGCCAAAATCGGAATTGGCAGCTCAGCTTGGGATTTGTTGAGCACCTTCCTTTCTGTTCGGGAGCAATTGGTAAGAGTGGGTGAGCTAGTTTCTCATTCTTTCTGTCTCCCTTGTGGGGGTCCCCCAAGGATCTTCCCTTAGCCTGACTCTTTTTTATTATTTATCTCACTCCTCTCACCGAGCTGGTTCCCTCTCATGTGCAGACGACATGCAAATCGTCGTCTCATTAACTACCGATGATTCAGGCACTGGCTCCAGGTTATGTGAATGTATGAAGGCAGTTAATGATTGGATGGGTAGGAACTGCCTGAAATTAAACTCTGAGAAGACAGAGGTCATTTTTTTCAATGCCCAGACCTCTCTTTGGTCCCCAACTTGCTGGCTACATGACATGGGATCCTTACCCATACCTGTGAGGAAAGCACGTAACTTAGGCATTCTCATTGACGGCAAGCTAAGCTGTCACAATCAAGTCAATGCAATGACATCATCTGCCTTTGTCATGTTGAGAATATTAAGAAAGATATTCCCATTTATCCCTATCCACTTACAGAGGACCTCACTTGTGCTTGCCAAATTAGATTACTGAAACAGTCTCTTTCTCAATGCCCACCAATGCATTTTAAACAAACTACAAACATTACAGAATGCAGCAGTTAGACTAAAGATTCCTAAATACCATTCAGTGTCAGACTCAATCAGAGTACTCCATTGGCTCCCTATCAGAGAGAGGATCACTTTCAAATCGCTTTCTATTGCTTAAAAAGCACTTCATGGTATTGGCCCGAAATTCTTACAACACAAATTCACTTGGTATTCCCCAAGCAGACTTTTATGCTCAACCAATGCCAGGCAGGTTATAGTTCCCAAGTTCAAGCTAACAGCCTGGGGTGGCAGAAACCTTTTAGTAATTGCTACAAAGACCTGGAATGCTCTTCCACTGAAAATCAAGAATGCCTCTAAGTTGGGAAACAGCTAAAGACATGGCTTTTTAACTCTCCCTAAATGTCTTTCAATGATCTTCATTCACCTATCAGCACCAAGCTACCTCCGGGTGTTCGCTGCCCTTTAGAAATGCTTGTAACATAGCATTGTATGAAGAACAGCATTCTCCTAACATTTATCACGGTGCTAACAAACTGCCTATAACACATAAAACTATACAAAACTGAAGCCACAAGTTGAATCAAGATCCAGCTTTTACTTAGGAAAGAGCCATGTTTTTAGGTTCTGCTTAAAGCTATACAGATTTCCATCAGTTCTAAGGGACTGTGGTAATTTATGCAATAGCTGAGCAGCCTTAACCTGGAAGGACCTACTGCCTGGCTTTGCTTTCCTGAAACTTGGTACACAGTCTAGGTTTGCTGATGAGGACTGCAGATACCTCTGAGGCCTACAGTGACTACATTTTCTTTGCAAAAGTGTTGGGCCTGTACCATTTAAAGCTTAATGAACTACACACAGCACTTTAAAAACAATTCTGGTAGTCAATGTAGCTCTCTTAAGACAGAATCAAATCTGGTCTTATTAAGTGCAAACTTCTCTGCCAGTCTTTGAACCTTGTCTAACCTTTTGAGTGGATAGTCAGTGACACCAGGCAGAAGTGCATTACAGTAATCAATTCTCCTTAAAACCCAACATTGTATCACCAGCTTTTTTGCTGGCTGTGGTAGTAATGGAATAATCTTTCTTAGATTTCTCAGCAGACCATAGCATGTAGCAGCTGTTTTATTGATATTGGTTTCATTGATAGATTTCCCCCCCATAAATATAACAAGATTTCGAACTGTTTGGTGGGCATTGTTGATGTTCTCAGTGGTGTCCTAGGCCAGAAATTACTTGGAAGTGAATATGATGCTTTGGCCGGGTGCAGCAAAGAAACTCTGTTTTACTCCAGTTACATTTCGGAGTATTCTGCTTGAGCGACTTTGCCATCCCTATTAGGCAGGTGTGCAGCCTATCTATCTGGATTGAACTATTATTGTCTGAGGACAGGATAATCTGGGCGTAGTTCGCATAGTTCACAAACAAGATGCCATATGACTTGATCAGAGACATTAGTGGCCATAGATACACATTAAAAAGAATGGGGCTTAGCGCTGAGCCTTGAGGGGTCCCATGTATCGTCTTCTTGAATTCAGATCTGAAAGGAGGAAGTACAATTGCTTGATGTCTCTCTGATAGGTATGATTCTATCCAATCCAAAAAGGTGCCTTCAAACCCTATTCCCTTTAATCTGCTGATCAATATTTGATGCTTGACAGTATCAAATG
The DNA here is from genome assembly GCF_031143425.1 of Pleurodeles waltl. NCBI lineage: Eukaryota > Metazoa > Chordata > Amphibia > Caudata > Salamandridae > Pleurodeles > Pleurodeles waltl. The sequence goes on from NC_090449.1 coordinate 531,023,394, forward strand.
CAGCTGACAGATTTAATAGGACGAGTACTGGCACCTTCCCACTGTCAACCATCATTCTCAGTTCAACTATTGCATGAATTAGTGCACTTTCAGTACCATGTGCTTCTTAAAATCCTATCTGGTCACTTTCTATGATATTATAGTGTTCTAAAAAACTGGCCAATTTCTTGCTGACATATTTCTCTATGATCTTTACCGAATATGGAAGCTGAGAGATCGGCCGGTAGTTACTGAAAGCATTTAAGTCTGCCAATGTTTTTTTTTAAATAACAGAGTGAGTAGTGCTTTCTTCCATGCAGAGGGCACTTTATTCATGATCAGGGATTGATTGCATACTCTTAATAGGCCCGGATATAGTTCCTCTGATCTTTCTTTTCAGACCGAAGGCGGGATTGGGTCTAGCAAAGAGCCTGAGGAAATAGAAATGCCAGTGATCTAAATTCATCTTGTTTCAAGACTTTCATGCTTTCTAATTCGCTACAAGACCCCTCCCCCTTGGCCCACAGTGTCAGCTAGTAGAGGTTTACTGGTCAGCCTATCATAGAGCAAAGGTTCACGTTTGTCTTGAGGATCATTATCCTCCTTAATGTCATTTATAATTAACTAAATTGTTTGTGAAATAGATCCAATAGGCTGTTGTAGGATGCCTGTGTGGGTTTCACTGTTTGTTTAAAACATTTGGGATTAGTTAAATCTTTTACTGTATCAAAGATTTTTTTGATTTAGCTGCTTCCATAATGGTCATGGTATAGCAGGTTTCTTTGACCTTCCTAATTTCCTATTGGTACTGATTTTTGCATTTTTTAAATGCGTCTTGTCATTTACCAAGTCTTTTACCATTGCATTTCAAGCTTCCTTCAGTTGGCTTTACTTTCCTTCCAGTTTATTGTGAACCAAGGTGCTTACTAGATTTTTCAGTCAAAGATTTCATAAGAATAAGTTTATTTATTGTCTGATTGATTGCGCTCTGTAAATAACTGTAGTTTTCCTCCACTTAGTCTTTCTCAACATAACAATTATGTAAGTCAAATACCCTTCCATCTTTCATTCTCCTTAGCTTGAACCAGGCTGGTGGTCTATAACACAGACATCCTCAGAAAACTATCCCACTTCTTTCCTCTGGGGAAAAACCCAGCAGTTTTGTCAGAATCTCACCTTGTTTTCTGCAGTTCTGATAGGAGGACACAATGCTGGCTCCTAACTTCACCCTCGACCAAGGTAACCCAACAAAAGTCGACGCTAACTAAGGAGGAAGGGGGAAGAGTGAAATGGAAGAGAAAAGAAACAAGTGTCCCACGGAGACTGTGCTGTGGTGCTAGTGCTACTCTGACTATTCAAGACATCTCCTAATAGAAAAATAAAGAGGGAGTCAGGGACGTCACCTTTTTGGTAAGTGTCAATGTACATATATGTTTCTACTTGTGAATAAACACCAGAACAATTCCCCTGTTCCGTTTATCAGTGGGAAAAAAAGAAAATGACAGCTAAATGATGTTTTTTGTATATCTAAGGGAAAAGCGAGAGAGTTCATGTATATATGGCAAGGAACTTCAGGAGGGATTAAAACATGTACTTCCTGTACTGAAGCATACATAAGGTTTTACTGTTCTTTTTTGTAGGAAGGCTCAAAATACTGACTAGAAATTTAGACAAAAGAAACAAATGAAAAGAAAGGAAGAGAACATACATTCCTACATGTATTTCATTTCTGGTCATAAATCAAAAAACAAAAACAAAAATAGAAAGCCTTAAAAATGAGCACAGTTATTAGAACAATGTGCAAGTTATTTCAATCCATAGAAACTATCATATTCATAATGTCTTTGTCCTTTTAGGTAAGCCATCAGAGACTACAGTTTATAATACAGAATCCACTGACAAGATGCAAGTTCAGATAAGTATAGTTCTGTTATGACATTAAACATGTAGAGTCACAGAGCACGATACCCCTTGCTTGGTATTTGCAGAGCGCCAATGCTATAACAGGTTTCTTCTTGTGCTTTTCTGGTTATCCAGGAATGAACAACGAAAGCAACTGAGAAAGGATTCAGACTAAGCGGAAAAAACAATTCACAGCATGAGGAGGACGACAAGGAGGCACAGAGAGTGTCGAAGAAGCGTGCAGGGAAGCACGGAAAGTGAAACCGACGGCAGGAAGCTTCAGACAGGGAACAATTAAAACACCAAGCAGTTTCATGTTTGTCTACAACTGTTTTATATTAGATGTGTTCTTCCTCTGCTGCATCTGGAAAATAGATTTCAGCAGGCATGACAAGTTCTACTCCTTATAATTTATCAGTTTGAAGGTTAGTTAGCTCCTGATAACGCGTCCAGCCCTTATAAATTACCTTTACCTGGACACGTTGGAGGTCGGTGAATCTTTTAACCGAGTCGGGCTCTCCTCATCCTCAATAGTCGAGTCACTCAAATCAATAATCAATAACTGTTGTAATCGGTAATCACTACTTAATTTATAGATCAATATAACACATCAGAAATCAATAACAGTTGATATTTCGGCGCACCATGACCTTTCAGTCATGAATAACCACACCAGTTTATTAAAAGTTAGTGAATTTATTTCCCTATATTAACAAAGCTAGCACGATATATATGTGTCTCAAAACCAATTGATATATGTATATGAACATTACTAGCTGTCCATAACGGCGGAAGAAACGCAATCTACGCAAAATCTGAATAATGATACACTCTGTTATAGCAATGCAAATCACCAATGTGACTAACTGTATTTGACTAATTGCATACATTCGGTCAGCATAACAAGATTTCAATTCTTCATGATACATTGAATGAAAACCTCGACTAACCTCTAACTAGCATTGGCATGTGGGACTTCATGCAAAACGAATTTAGTCAACACAAATTTGGAAAACTTCTAGCTAGGATCCTATCAAAATGGCAGTTGGTACCTAAAAGGAAAAACACAATGCATAATACATTTATCCTTTCATATTTTCCTAATACAATCAGCATTCAAGAAAAGTCTTCGTCCTTCAGGTACCGGTTGATCAGCATGGGGCAAGTTTCAAAGGGGCAAAGTTAAGGGCAAGTTTCCCTGCAGCGGCAAGGAGAATGGGGCAAAGTTACTGGATGGGCAAGACGGGGGCAATCAAAGTTAAAGTCTCTAGGGTGAGAATTCTCAAAGTCTCTTTCTCTCAGATAGAGAAAAGGGCATCAGGGTGTCGTCCAAAATGGAGTCTGGCATCAGGCTTCAAACTGGCATCGAGGAAAATGGCTGACTTCTCTTTGTCCGGTGGGTTTAAGTAAGAAACATTCCAAATTCTGTAGGGTCTTCCATTGGAGGGTTCATAGGTTGGCTTCAAATTGTCCAATCAAAAATTGTCTTTTACTAGCGCCCATTTATGCATACACTGTCCTTGGCGCCTTGGAACACAAATTGTATCATGGTTTGCCAATTATTTTACTATCTGTACCTTCATTGTCCGCACCTGCAGAGACTGACCTTGTATCAAAAGGGATGTAACCGGCCTAGCACGAAACCTTGGAGATAAGTGTACCAGCCAGTTTCTACTGGAAAAATACAACTTCAAGCAAGAATATATTTCATTAATTCAAGGAAAAAAAGAATCACGCAGTTAGAATTTGAAACCAAGCAACTAGGCCAAAGCCTGTACTAAATTTAAGCTAAGCAAAAACAGTTTTCAAACAAGAAATCATGGCATACATTTGCGATTATGACGGATTAGTACATTTTTAATACTTCATGATTAATAAAGCTCGTTTATAATGATGGCGAACTACCCCGAGGGCACAATTTCCCTCGTACATTATTTCTTTTACTTAAAATCACACTTCAATATATATGTTGGTTACACGGTGTACATGAATATATGTCGAACCTTCTTTTCTGCGTCATCAATCCCTCCTCTGATGACTAATTATGTCATCACATCAAATCTACACACAAATTTTATTCCATTAAAATTCTGTAATAATTTGGCACTTCAGTCAATTCCCTTTTTCTTTTAGTCCCTTTTGACTTCTCCCTATAAATTTCCACCATTTTGTTCTCTATTTTCTCTTCTCTTTTTCTTTTGTTCCTTGCTTTTAACATTTTGAAAGCTTTCCATGTTCCCCAAGAACCTAATAGACAAATTAATATTATTAGTATTCCCTTTACTATTTTTAGTAACAATCCGTTCCAAACGTTGCTGAGCCAATTTCCCACAGAAGCAAATCCTTTTCCAATTTTCTCCCAAACTCCGGGTTCTTTCAATTCCTTTAAATCTACACTTTCTCTAGTTAAATTTGTAAGCATTGTTCTAATTTTTCCACTGTTGTCGGGTATATATGTACAACAGTGACGCGTGCCAAGCATTTTGCAAACGCCGCCATCCTTTGCTAAAAGAATGTCTAAGGCAAACCGATTTTGAAGAGTCATAGCTCTTTCTGCAGCGAGTTCAGCATCCATCAGGATTATAGCTCCCGAAAACTTTGTTAACATGTTATCCACAATAGTAGACAACTTTCGTATTTTGATTGAATTCAATATGACTCCTACTGAAGGAATCATAGCTCCAAATATATCTCCTACCACACCAGCAGCTGTCTCCCTTTTCTGAACACGATGTGATTCAGACAGCCTTGGAAATTTCTTTAAGTCATCTAGTTGGTAAACCTTTGGGAACAATATTCCCAAATAACACCTCCCATACCATCCTTTAGGAAGACGATAATAGGCGTTGAGTCCACAAATATAATATACTCCAGGAATAACTGGGTCTTGTCCATTCAGCATGAACGTCCACTTTTGTTGAAATGCGTATGTGTGTTTACATTCACTCGTTCCCACAAAAACTGTGTCATAATATGATGGAAATCTATGTATACAAAATCTTCCCACATGCAATGTATCTAAGGCTATTTTCCCTTGTGTCTTTATTGCGGCAAAAGCATAATTATCTACAGATGTCCTTTCGTGCAATTCCTTCTCTAATTTCCCCCTCATTTCGTGCTTTCTGTCGTCAGTGCGGTCTAAAAATTCTATTTCTACTGGTGAAAGCAAGCATGTAAGGTTCTCCCTATGTGCATGAGCTGTGTGGAAAGGTGACATTGGTTCGAAAAATTCCCTCATTAATGTGGCAGACCAATCTCTAGCTATCTTACTTAGGTACCCTACTATGGGGACATATGCAAAAGTAACATCGTAATTAGTATAGAAATAATGAATGTCTCTTTGAGCATAAAATCTGGAAGCTACTATACTACATGTAATTCCATACGTAAGAGGCATGCTGTGATACGTTACCCCTTCCACTACTGAGGTAGGTATTTGTGTACACACATAACAATCTTTCGCATCCATGGTCTCAACATACTCACTCCGCAAGCGATAAAAAACGTTAGATGAAAGTTCCTTCTTATCATGCAAGTGTCTCTCGTCTTGCTCGAGTCTCTTCAGAGCTGTTAGTTCAGTAACGATAATAGGTTTAGAAGTAGAAGCATCATTCGTCTCACTCTCACTTTTACCATGCATTCCAAGAACTATTGCTACAATTATTAGTACGCATGCGATCAGTAAGCCTATACACATGTATTTACAATACTTCATTTTACGCCCCTGTGTAGTGAAGCTAGTCATGATCTGTATAGAATCAGAAAGCTGAAGACACTTTATCAAAGCGTTTTTTTTTTTTTCTAAGTTGCAGGTATTTACAAAGCTGAACGAGTTCAATGTTCACACAGTTTCTTTAGCAGCTTAGTCTCTTATCGGTTAGCAGCGTTGTCTCAAAATCGGTTTCAAAGTCAATCAAGTTAGCAATGTCTTAGCCGGTTGAAGAGTCAATCAGGTTAGCAATGTCAAATTAGCAATGACTTAGCCGGTTAAAAAAATCAATCAAGTGATCAATGGTTTCAATCAACAGAGTCCATAAAGTTTTTATTTCCAAAATGAAGTTCTGCCTCTTCGTTCTCAAGGCTGAGGGATACGAATTCGTCTGACCAATCGTTATTGGCTACGTATGCCCACTCCGGACCAGAATACCTCCTGCTCGGTATCCTTTTTCTTTTCAGTTTTGCATCTCTCTTTGATTCTTTCTCACTGGTACTTTCCTCTTTGGCCAATTCCTTTTCTTCACTTGGAGTTGGTACCACGACAGACACTTCCTTTCTTTTCTCTTTCACTCTTGGCCCTTCACTGTCGTTCAACGTTTCTCTAGTTCTTAGTTTTACTGGTGATATACTCGGTCTTCTTTTTGCACTAGGTCCACTTGATGGACCTGCGATCTCTTCTGAAGAAGTTTGAGCAGTTTCGTTCTGTTCTGCCTTGTCCCCTCCTTCTGGGGAGTCAATCAGATTTTCCTTTTCCTTTTCTGTATCGTCTGCTTCTGGGAAAGCCCTCCTCTGATCAGGCTCTCCTGCTTCTTTACCTCTTTCGAGCCCTTTGTCACCGTTACTTTCTTCAGGCTCTTTGTCACTTTCGGCTGCTTCAGGCTCTTTGTTACCTTCAGCTGCTTCAGGCTCTTTGTCTGAGGCTCCTCCTTGGTCTTCCCCAAGTGAATCAGTTGCTTCGTCCTCAGAGAATATTTCTCCCTCCTCTATTTCTGCCTGTTCGCTTCTAGTTCTGTTTTGCTCTGCCTCAGCGCTCGGTACTTTGTTATCAGGTATTGGTAACTTCAACGCTTCAACTTCCTCATCTGTGGGACACAACACCCTCTTTGTGTGACTGGCGTGAATCCAGTTAGGAACTCCCGCACACTTCACAGCGGTGGTAGTCGTCAGAATCACTTGGAAAGGTCCTTTCCAACGGGGTTCCAAACACGACTTCCTCACGTGCTTCTTTATCACGACCCAGTCACCTGCTTTCAGGGTGTGTCCTGGACCTTGGATCGGTGGCAAGGTGTTTGCCTCCACCTGGTGAGAGAAAGATCGAACCACATCAGCTAGACCTTTGCAGTAGTCTAACACCATATCATCTGTAATATTCAAAAGCGCATTTGCAGGAACTGCTGGAAGTCTCATAGCTCTGCCCATGAGAATCTCGTGTGGGGACAGTCCAGTCTTTCTGTCAGGGGTGTTTCTCATTGACATTAGTACCAAAGGCAATGCGTCAGGCCATTTCAAGTTTGTTGATGTTCATATTTTCGCCATTCTCGATTTCAATGTGCAATTCATTTGCTCCACTAGACCTGATGCTTCAGGGCGGTAGCTACAATGCAGCTTTTGCTCAATGTTCAGTGCTGCACAAAGCAATTTTATTACTTCATTATTGAAGTGACTTCCCCTATCTGATTCTAAAGAGATCGGGAATCTGAAACGTGGTATTAACTCTCTCAAGAGTAGTTTTGCAACTGTGAGACTGTCATTTCTGCGTGTAGGGTATGCTTCAATCCAGTGACTAAAAATGCACACAACCACCAACACATACTTCAAGCCTCCATGCACAGGCATCTCAATGAAGTCCATTTGCATCCTGCTGAATGGACCCCCTGCTCTTCCAATGTGGCTCAAATCTACTACTGTTCCCTTCCCTGCGTTCATCTGTTGGCAAATGACGCAACGGTGGCAAACTGCTTCAGCAACTTGACGGAATTTAGGGTTAAACCAATCAGTTTTGAACAACCTAATCAGGGCATCCCTCCCAAGATGAGCTTGTCCATGGTAAAATCTGGCTATCTGTGTCAAAAGGCTATTTGGAAGAAAGAATTTCCCTTCACTTGAAACCCATAATTCATCTAGTCTCTTTACACATTGTGATTTGGTCCAAGAAAGTTTCTCGTCCTCACTAACATCATTCTGTAGGGATTTCAATTCGTCCATCGTATCTATCACCTTTAGAGCAAATATTTCGCTTGGTTCGAGTTCTGGTTCACTTATCAAAATCCATTCATCCCTAAGCAATATACAGTTCAATGCGCAAAACCTTGCGACTTGATCCGCATATCCATTTCCCAGAGAAACATAATCTTGTCCCTTCGAATGTGCACTGCATTTTACCACTGCTACTTCTCCTGGCAGTTGGATGGCATGTAACAATTCTTTTATTCTTTCGCCATTTTTCACTGGCGACCCTGAAGAGGTCATGAAACCTCTCTGTGACCACAATTGTCCGAAATCATGCACTATTCCAAACCCGTACTGACTGTCAGTGTAAATGGTAACTTTCATCAATGCAGAAAGTTGGCAAGCTCTGGTAAGGGCTACCAATTCTGCTACCTGTGCAGAGTAAACTCCTTGAAGCCAAGATGCTTCCAAAACACCTGTTACTGTGCATACAGCGTATCCTGCTTTCAATACATCCAGTGCATCTCTTAAACATGAACCATCAACAAAAATAATTTGATAATTTTCTTCCAATCGGGTATCTTTGATATCAGGTCTTGGTTTGGTGCAAAATTCAGTCACCTGAAGACAGTCGTGCTCGATGTCTTCAGCGTTCTCAATTTCAGCATTTTCACTGGGAAACAAGGTTGCTGGATTCAACGTAGTGCACCTTTTCAGCTGCACATTAGGTGATCCCAGAATTATTGTTTCGTACCTTGTGAGTCTAGCACCAGTCATGTGCTGTGTTCGGGAACGTGTCAAAAGTATCTCAACTGAGTGAGGGACCATGACTGTTAAAGGGTGTCCCATCACTATTCCTTCACTCTGAGTGAGGCTGATACCAACTGCGGCTACGGCGCGCAAGCACCCTGGCAGTGCTGCTGCGACCGGATCCAAAGTAGCTGAAAAATATGCTACTGGTCTGTTTACGCCACCATGGGCTTGGGTCAAGACAGACAAGGAACATGCATCACGTTCATGACAAAACAATGTGAAAGGCTTTGTGTAGTCAGGCATACCTAAAGCTGGAGCCCTGCACATGCATTCTTTCAATTCAATAAAAGCATCCATCTCTTCTCCTTTCAGTTCAATTTCATCCAATGCATCCTTCTGGGTCAGTTTCAGTAAAGGTTTTGCTAGGGTTGAGAAGTTGGGAATCCATTGGCGACAGTAGCTTACCATTCCCAAAAACTTCCTCACCTCCCTCCTCGTCTTTGGGGGACTCATTTGAAGTACACTTGTTATTCTTTCCTTCATAATTTTTCGTGACCCTTTCTCTATTTGGTGACCCAAATATTTCACTTTCTTCTGACAGAACTGTAATTTTGAAGGAGACACTTTGTGTCCGTTCCTTCCCAAATGGTTCAATAGAGCAATGGTGTCGGCTGTGCAGTCACTTTCTGTCTTGGATGCAATCAGTAAGTCGTCAATGTACTGTACTAGGGTTGACTCGAATGGCAATTCTAACGCTTCCAAGTCTTTCTTTAGAATCTGATTGAAAATTGACGGTGACTCCGAAAACCCTTGAGGAATTCGACACCAACTGTAGACTCTGTCTAAATCTTTGAAACAAAAGAGAAATTGGCTGTCCTCATGAAGAGGCACCGAAAAGAATGCTTGTGACAAGTCGATAACTGAGAACCACTCGGCATCGCAAGGGACTTGAAACATTATCACAGCTGGATTTGGCACTACAGGGCAGCATTTAATTATGATGTCATTTATTTTCCTCAAGTCCTGCACAATTCGGACCTTTCCACTTGGCTTTATTAGTCCCATGATTGGTGAATTACATGGACTGCTTAACACTTCTTTCAGTACTCCCTGTTTTACAAACTCGTCAATGAGTTGGGCGACTTTCATGAGGGTGTCTTGTGCCATATGGTATTGTGGGGTCTGGGGAAAGGTTACATTGGGTTTTACGGTCACTTTCACTGGTTCCACTCCTTTCACCAATCCCACCTCTTTTCCTGTCATATCCCACACTTCTTTTCCGACTGTTTCCCGTAATTCAGCTGGAATATCTGCTTCAGTGATCATCGGAAAAAGGGTAATCAGAGGATACTCTTCATCGACAGTTTCCATCTCATCCCCTTCTACACTGTCCTCTTCTTCCCCATCACTGCTCGTCTGAATTCTAATTCCATCGTTCGAACACATAATCGAACATCCCAATTTGCACAATAGGTCTCTCCCTAACAGTGATATCGGGCTTGAGTCACATACCACAAAATTATGTGACCCTTGATAATTACCAATTCTGACTTGTACTGGGTCTGTGATTGGGTTCGTCAAGTACCTGTTTGCTACTCCCACTACTTGAACTGTTCTCCCTGAAAGTGGCAGATTTGGTACTTCAATGCTCCTAACAGTGGAACGTGTAGCTCCTGTGTCAACCAAGAATGAGACGCGATGGCCCATAACTCTTCCCTCCACATACGGGCCCTTTTGATCAACTTCCAAGGAAGCTGCAAGCACACAATTTCCCTCCTCATCTGAACTTTCACTCTCCCATGCATCGTTTATTCCATTCTCGCTGTGTAGTGGGAATTGATGTACTGTGTCATTTTGACTCATTCCCTGACCCGTGACCTGTTGAGGAAGCATTGCTTGCTGCTGATTCATTGGTGCTAAGGGTATTTGCATTTGCTGATTAGGTACCATAGGAAACTGCTGTTGCATTGGCTGCAATTGTGTCATTTGCACAAGAGGCATTTGCACCTGTTGCGGTTGCATGGGTTGTAGACCCTGCATCTGGTTCACATTGTTTTGAAAATTTGGGTTCGGACCTCTCAGTTTCGGTCCTCTCATAGTCTGAAATGCATTGACATCATTGTTTTGCTGACCTACACCTTCCTGCACCATCATTGGGCACTCCCGTTTCCAATGCCCGACAATTCCGCACGTGTGACATGGCATCACCTTCTTCATTGCCTGTATACCATTTGGAATCATAACGGTATTCAAATCAGGACCATTATTCACAAAACCTCCTCGACCTCTGCCTCTCATCTGCGGCTGAAACATAACATTTCCCTGTTGCTGCTGCTGCGGCATCTGTTGTTGAAACCCTTGCAAACCTTGTAAACCTGTCTGAGCTGCATCACCATCACCTTTTCCTTCAATCTTTTCTGCTTTGTCTCAATCTCATCACTGCAGTATTTTGCATAATTCAACACTTCATCGATCGACTTTGACTGCCAACAAATCAAATGCGATTTAATCATCTGGCTAATTTCGGGTCTCAGCCCTTCCACAAACCTGAACACAAAATGGAGCATGTCTTTTGGCTCAATCGTTTCCGTGCCACTGTAATTTTTAAACGCTTTCAACAACCTCTCATAATACGCGTGTATAGATTCTTTAACCTCTTGAGCGGTCCTGTCAATCCTTTGCCAATCCACATTTTTCGACGCAACCTTGGTTTTCAAGTGCTCGATCACCTTGTGGTACAAACTCATTACCATAGGTGATGGCGCACCTGTGTCCCTATCTCTCTCTGGTTCACTCGTCGGCCAACCTACAGCCCTTTTACAATCTTCCCACAAATCAGCCGGAACCACAATTTCAAATAAGGTATTCAGGTCTTCCCAGAGACACTTCGCGAGCTTCACAAATCTATCCGTTTGTTGATACCACTCAATCGGCTTCTCTCTCAATTTGGGAAAGTCATCCGTAAAGGATTGAATATCGCACCTGTGCCATGGTACATGCACAAGTTTTCCCCCTGCTGTCTCTCTCATTGGTAACATGGTTATCAGATAGTCATTCTGTTGTTTTTTCTCACTTCGTTCTGAAGTGTTTTCCTTCTTTTTATCCTTTTTCTTGACCCACCTGCTTTCCCACTTGTCTAAACATCTCCAAACCTGTGCACTCTGCAGTATCTCTTTAAGGTGTGTTTTCATCCCTGCGGATCTCATGTGTTCAAAATCTTTTGTCTCAAAGTCTAACCTGTAACTTCTGCTTAGATGTTTGGTCTTACCTATATCGATCCCGTTTCTGTCTGCAATTTCTTGAAATTTCTTATGTATGTTGCTCACTTCTCTTGTAATCCTAGAGCACATGTATCTTAGTTCTTCCTCTGTGTATGATTCTAATCTGTTCAAACCCATTGTTCCTTCTACCAGTTCATCTGCCTCCATCCCCAACCTTATTTTATTCAGGTATTCTTCTCCCTTCCCGCTTGATGTACTCTGTGGGGAGTTCAGGCTGTTGAACCATTGTGTCAACTGTTGCGCGTTCAGTCCCATCAATGTAGCAGTTACATCAACTGCCATCGACGGTTTCTGTAATGCTTCAGTCTGTGAGGTTAACGGTACTAATAGTGGTGGATGTGACCTTACCACGGTTGACGGAGCACAAATTGGAATTGGACTAAATTCCGACAAGGACCCAGATCCATTTGGCAGTGCCGCTATCGGAGTTGTCTCTGGAGTGATTTCTATGCATCTTTTCCCTGTCCCATTTTGTATCATTAACCCTTGGTCGCTGGTGCTTGAATTTGCTTGTATGTACAGTGGTACTGGTGGACCTACGGTGATAGGTAGAGATATTGCGTCTGGGTTCTGTCTGTTCCCCGAATTCTGTGGCATGTTAATCCCCACATTGTGGTTCATCATTGCTGGCATACCTAACTGGCTTTCTACTACTCGCACTTCTGGTGTCTGCTTTTGGGGCATCGAGAACTGTGTTGATTCAGCTTGAATCAATGTCGGTCTCTGATAGTTTTGTCCTCCCTGCGCCATTGAATCGGAAGTCATTCCCACATTATGCTCATCGCAATAGTGCCTTTGAACCTGTGGTTGATAGTTATCAGCAGGTTTCAATGTTGGCACATCTGGGTACATTCTCTGAATCCGTGGTATTCGTGGTGAGAAAGGCATGTCAGAGCTGCCCGGTCTCTGAGATACCCTCAAATTTGGTGTTACATTACCCTGTATTGGCTCTGGAGGGGCAGTACTAATGCTCGAGCCTTTTTCGCTTTCCACATATGGTGGTGGGCGATCATTCAGCAATTGTATAATGAACTCCTCATCATCTGACTCGTCTCCCCTTTTCGAGTTCCTATTGCTCTCTCCCTCCCTGGACTGACTCCTGTTTGTCTTACAGGTGGCTTTCCTTCCTTCCGTCTCCGCTTCCTCGGTAATCGCTGGAAACAATTTAATTCCCTGTAATACGTCTGATCTCCAAACATTTTGTGTACTGTCCCATCTAGCATCCGCTAGTGTCTTTTCTACTTTTCTTATTCTTGTCTCAAATTTCTTTTGTTGTTGGTTTCTAGCTATTAGCTCCCAAATTGCTAATGCCTCAAACTGTGCCGGCCTTGGAGGTACTTTCATGTCGTATAGCGCAAATCTCAGGTTTTCTAAAACCCTTAGGTTAAACGACCCATGGATAGGGAACGCTACACTTCCATGTTTTTCTGTTAATTTGCACCATTGTTTTAGCCAAAGACATGGCGCTACACCCTTTTCTTCAATGACGATGTAAGCTGGTGTACCCTCAGGCGGTGTTTCTTCTCCTACATTTGCTTTAATATAAACATCTCCCCTCATGGCACTCTTAAATGCTTTGAAAAATTTCATCTTTCCGTCTTTTGTTTTTCTAAAATATGTAATCAATAAGTGACTTTAATTCCCGGAATACTCTTCGCTTGCCTTTCCCCTTCCAATTGCGCTTCACGGACTGCGTCCAATCCATGCGCGACCCTTCTCGCCAACCGACCTATCCCAGCGCGGCTCCTAGTGACGTCACACTCACACACTGCGGCTGACAAAGTCCCGCGGCTTGTCCTCTTTTCATTCGGCTTCACTCATAAACTAATTTCTGCAATATAACGCGAGCACTTAACCAAAAGAATAAAACAGATCTGTCGGTTTACTACAGGAAAGGTAATACAATCGCTTCAGAAACCTTAGGGATTTTTCACTAGCCTCGGCAGTTATTCCATCTTTCTCGGTTTCCCACTTTCGCAAGCAAAATTTGACCCACAAACTTTACTCTCAACTGATCAATGAACTATTCTAGTGCACTTTAGAATTCGTCAAATCTCAAAATCAAAGTGTTCTTTCACTCTGCAACATTCATACCAACTTGTTGACCACGCCCGATCAACCTATTAAACCGACCAGATCACAACATCAAACAAGTGTCACATACACTTTTCAACATACTCCGGAGTCTCTTGACCTCGCAGGGCCCGTCTCAACATCAACAACCACGTGGACAATTTTTTCCTGCTCAAAGCGCCACACACACGTGAAGTTCGACGACTTCCCTACTCTCACACCTTTGGAGTAACACTCCTCTAATATCTTTTAACCCCCCTTAAAATCCTCACAAACTTCTCAATTAATCTGCGGCGATAAGCTGTGCAAGCGCGAAACCCTAACTTCACTCATACCGTCACTAGAAACGCTGAGACCGTTCTCATACCTGCATGTTCCTCATTCGCAAGCTCCGAGATCCCGGGAAAGTCATCGGGACTTAGGGCATCATCATCTCTCCAACTTGTTTTAACAAAGAAAATTCTAACCTGACTCTGTCTATTGTTCGGATGAGGTCCCAAAGGGCTAAACCATCAATCTCTGCTACCATCTACTGATAACGCGTCCAGCCCTTATAAATTACCTTTACCTGGACACGTTGGAGGTCGGTGAATCTTTTAACCGAGTCGGGCTCTCCTCATCCTCAATAGTCGAGTCACTCAAATCAATAATCAATAACTGTTGTAATCGGTAATCACTACTTAATTTATAGATCAATATAACACATCAGAAATCAATAACAGTTGATATTTCGGCGCACCATGACCTTTCAGTCATGAATAACCACACCAGTTTATTAAAAGTTAGTGAATTTATTTCCCTATATTAACAAAGCTAGCACGATATATATGTGTCTCAAAACCAATTGATATATGTATATGAACATTACTAGCTGTCCATAACGGCGGAAGAAACGCAATCTACGCAAAATCTGAATAATGATACACTCTGTTATAGCAATGCAAATCACCAATGTGACTAACTGTATTTGACTAATTGCATACATTCGGTCAGCATAACAAGATTTCAATTCTTCATGATACATTGAATGAAAACCTCGACTAACCTCTAATTAGCATTGGCATGTGGGACTTCATGCAAAACGAATTTAGTCAACACAAATTTGGAAAAGTTCTAGCTAGGATCCTATCAAAATAGCAGTTGGTACCTAAAAGGAAAAACACAATGCATAATACATTTATCCTTTCATATTTACCTAATACAATCAGCATTCAAGAAAAGTCTTCGTCCTTCAGGTACCGGTTGATCAGCATGGGGCAAGTTTCAAAGGGGCAAAGTTAAGGGCAAGTTTCCCTGCAGCGGCAAGGAGAATGGGGCAAAGTTACTGCATGAGCAAGACGGGGGCAAATCAAAGTTAAAGTCTCTAGGGTGAGAATTCTCAAAGTCTCTTTCTCTCAGATAGAGAAAAGGGCATCAGGGTGTCGTCCAAAATGGAGTCTGGCATCAGGCTTCAAACTGGCATCGAGGAAAATGGCTGACTTCTCTTTGTCCGGTGGGTTTAAGTAAGAAACATTCCAAATTCTGTAGGGTCTTCCATTGGAGGGTTCATAGGTTGGCTTCAAATTGTCCAATCAAAAATTGTCTTTTACTAGCGCCCATTTATGCATACACTGTCCTTGGCGCCTTGGAACACAAATTGTATCATGGTTTGCCAATTGTTTTACTATCTGTACCTTCATTGTCCGCACCTGCAGAGACTGACCTTGTATCAAAAGGGATGTAACCGGCCTAGCACGAAACCTTGGAGATAAGTGTACCAGCCAGTTTCTACTGGAAAAATACAACTTCAAGCAAGAATATATTTCATTAATTCAAGGAAAAAAAGAATCACGCAGTTAGAATTTGAAACCAAGCAACTAGGCCAAAGCCTGTACTAAATTTAAGCTAAGCAAAAACTGTTTTCAAACAAGAAATCATGGCATACATTTGCGATTATGACGGATTAGTACATTTTTAATACTTCATGATTAATAAAGCTCGTTTATAATGATGGCGAACTACCCCGAGGGCACAATTTCCCTCGTACATTATTTCTTTTACTTAAAATCACACTTCAATATATATGTTGGTTACACGGTGTACATGAATATATGTCGAACCTTCTTTTCTGCGTCATCACTCCCTCTTTGTTTTAAAAATAATCACTGCCCCTCCACCTCTTTTTCCATTCCTAAATTGGTGGATGACTTTATAGCTAGTAAGCATGAAAACCCAGATCTACTCCTGGATCCGGGGGATCCATGTTTCCGTGATAAAGAGAAGATCCCACATATTTTGAAACGAGCAGGAGGCTTGATTCATGCACGTTTTACCAAGGAGCGTACATCAGTAAGCCTACATTTAAGTTATTTATCTCCCGCTCCATTTTCCCCCTACTAAGAGGTTTAAGTACAGCTGTCAAGTGGTAATAAAAATCAAAAAGGTAGTGGATTTTGCCCAACATAAAAAAAACTAAGTTAAAAACAGTGCTCCTTTCTTTAAAACATGTTCCCCCGTTCTGTGCACATTTTTTTTTTTGTGTTACTAGTTGCATGGTTGTGCCAGTCTGCTGCTCTTTATAGCCCTCCTTACCTCCAAAAACAGCTAGACCGCTCACTTCCCTTGCAGTAAATGGCACCTGTCAAGCGGTAATGAAAAACAAAAAGGTAGCGGATTTTTGCCCAAAATATAAAAAACACAGTTCAAAACAGTACCCCTTTCCTTGAACACATTCCGCTGTTCTGAGCAAAATTAATTTTTTTTAATACACTCCCCAATTGAGCATCTTCCTCTCAGTAACTAACATTGTTAGTCATCAAAATTGATATTTAGTTGGTTATCCAGGGAGCTTTCAACAGTTCTACGTGTCTGCATTAGTGGCATAACCAGAGACTACTGCAGAGAACTGGACCAGAGAATTTCTTGAATAACCAACTACTTTGCTGTTTTGATGACCAATGATGGTCACTACTGTTCAAGTGTACAATTGAAATTAAACAAATGAAATTGACACATTGGCCTGATACTGGTTGCCCTGTAGTAATAAGTTGTTTACTGATTAACAATTTGTGCTTTTTTTTTATCACTATGAGGACTTTGGATTGTTGGAAGACCACTTTCTTTTTTTTTCTTTTTTGTCCTCATTCACCTTAGGCTCCAGGTCTTCTCTGTGCCGATTTATTTTACACCTTCTCATTCTGAATTCAGCCCTTTACCAAGAGGGCCATTCTTCTCTCTCACACCGTGCCCCAGAAATTTGAGGGGGAAGAGAAATGATACTCCCACACAGCTTTAACAGTGGGGAAAAGATATAATCATTCGACAAATCACCAACCATAGGCCTATGCTCTGTTCCTCCTTAACCATTCAACAAAGGGCAACCAAAAGTTCTTAGCTCTTGTGATCCCTCTTGACATATCCATTCTTGACAAGTACACCAACTCATCCACCAGTCTGCATATGAAGGGGGTGTGTTATCTACCCATTTCTTACATAACTCTATCCTAGCCTAGCCCAGAGCATAGCGTAGAATAGCAACTTTTGCACATTACCCTTCACCCCTTCTCCTTCATACAAAAATTAAAAAATTACTAGGGAGAGGCTTCTATTGACACTCACCCCGATAATTTCCGAAATCTTTCCATTACTTCGAATTAGCATTGGCATGTTGGGCTTCATGCAAAACAATTTAGTAACACCAATTTGGAAAACATCTAACTATGGTCTCTGTCAAAAGAAGCAGTTGGTACCTTGAAAGGAAAAGCGAACAGACAATTACAATTTCATTGTCATATAGTTACCCTCCGTATTTGGGTCGGCACTCAGGTTCGGTCTTCGTCCTCAGGACATCAGTTGGTTCGCCATCAGGAATTCAGCAATCGGGTAAAAGGGGCACTTCCCTCATAAGGAGGTAAAGTGTAAACGGGCAATATAAGGCAAGAATGGTTTTAAGAACCAAACAGCAAAGTCTCTATGCAGGGTGACAAGGTGTCTGGGTCATAGCAATTCGCATCAGCATCTCCCTAACTCTCTCCTAATCTCCTATTCTCTCCTGTTCTGATTTACTTCCTGGTGTCAAGGGTTTGTATCCCATTTTTGTTGTACATTCCCCTACAATTTGGTTGGATGAGGGGTTGCACCCCACTATCTCCCTCCAATAGAGTTTCAACTAGCTCATCAAATTTGTCACCCTATAACAGTTCTCATGTAGTTCATTGGTCCTTATGATTGACGTCTTTAGTGGGTGGAATGTCCGGTATGATTTCATACTCTCGTGGTCCTTTGCACATTTTCTGTCAGTGGCTCCATTGTCTGTACCGGTTCAGGCGACCTTGTACCTGGTATTAATCTACACTGTTGCATTCAGCTAAAATGTTTCTACAAGCAAGTCGAATTTCATGAGAACTGATCTACTACAGTTACATTCAGCTTCTAGTTTGAAGAAAAACCAAGAGTTCATGTCCTTCAGCAAGTCAGCACACTGCAGGTTAGAAAAACACATTTAATATGAAAACCTGGAAGCTAGGCCTTGACTCATGCTAACTAAGGCCTAATGATTTAGTAACAAAAACTTAACGTATAACCTATTATTATTAGTTCAAAATCATCTCTTAATATAACATTTTATCATTTTTTTGTCAGTTTCATTAGTCCCCGTATATATTGGCGGCCACTCCCCGTGGGCACATTTCAAGCGCACGTTTTAGTAAAATACATTGACACATTTTCTGTGCAGCATTATTACACATTAGTTCATAAACATTTCATGTTAATATTGATTATATAAGCTACGCTCTCTCACCCCGTCTCCGCAGAGATTTCATCCCACGGGAGTAACCTGCCTTCCTTAAAGAGATCCCCCCAATACACAAATCCTGCATTCTTAATTGTACTGGCCAATTTATTCTCAAGACACTTTGGCATACCTGGAGAGTCCTAAATGGGTGCCCAGTAGCAATAATATTCTCCCTTAATTGTTCTCCGTATACTGTACCAAGTCTTTGCCATATCTTGCTAATCTTATTTTCTTGAAATACTTGGGATCACCATACTTAAACAAAAAGTGATTAGCCTCCCCTTCACACCACTTAACATAGCTTTAAACATACAGCCAAGGTCTGTCAAGTCAGGCGAAGAAAAAAGCTTCCTTCTATTCTTAAGCTGGAAGGCCCAAGCATAGTAGTGAAGGTCAGGCAATGCAAAGCCCCCCCTTCTCCCTTGTTTTACGCAGCTTCTTCCATGTTATTCTAACTCCTTTCTGCAACCATATATATGAGTTAATATCCTGCTGGATTTTAGCTAGTATCTTCTCGTCCATTTGCAGAAGAATTGTATTAAACAAATAACTAACCTTGGGCAAAATCACCATTTTAACCAGACTGACTCTTCCAAGAAGTGACAAGGGTAGGTGTAACCACCCCGCATCAGATTATTACATTCTAACCACACTTTTTTTAAGTTGACTGTTGATATCAGCTTAACGTCCTTCTACAATCTTTAAGCCCAAATATCTAATTTCAGTTTTTATTAGCGAACTTTCCCTCTTCTGATTCCACACCAGGAGCTTTGTTTTCTCCGGATTAACATAATAGCCCAACACCTTCCCAAAATCAGCAGAGATCTCCAAAATTACTGGTAAAGTTGTTTGTATGTCCGAAGTATAAATCAGCAAATCATCTCCATACAGTGAGACCTTTTTCTCCCATCTACAGCATAGAAAAGGAGAGATCCTTTGGTTCTGTCTTAATCTCCTAGCAAAGGGTTCAATATATATGTTAAACAATAATGGAGAGAGTGGTCAACCCTGCCTCATACCTCTAGTTATTTCAAAAGAAGGTGTTAGCCTCCCAGTAACCAATACCCTAGCTGAATGGGTCTAATAGAGAAGACCCACCATCCTACAGTATCACCAAATCTGTAATCACATAGAACAGAAATTAGTTAAGACCAGTTAACTCTATCAAATGCCTTCATGGGAGAGGGGAGCGGTAAGTTGTTGCCAAGTCAATAGTGCCTGTTAAGTTAGATGTTAGTTTGTGGATTTGCCTGCCTCTAAGAAATCCCTTCTAATCCTTATGCAAGAGTCCAGCCACCACGCCATTCATTCTGTCTGCTAGCACTTTAGAAAATAGCTTATAATCAATGTTCAAAAGAGAAATCGGCCTATATGACTCACATCTTGTCGGATTTTTACCTGGAATTCAAAACAAAGTTATTACAGCATTGTTCCACGGTGCTGGTAGTGCCAACCTCTTCTCAAAAATCTCTCCAAACAAGACTGACATAACTGCGACTATAGATTCTCCCAATACCTTATATAGCTCTATTGGAATATCATCCAGCCCAGTAGCTTTACCTTCCTTACCTACGTTAAGTGCTGCCCTAATTTCCCCTTGTGAAATGTTTTTACTCATAAATATCTGCTCCTTTGCTGTTAATCTGGGTGTCTCATCTACACTCATCCAATTTCTCACCTCTTTCCTCGTTCCCGTTTTACCCTCAGTATAAAATTCTGTGAAAAAGCTTGAAAGGCGTTGCCTATATCCACACTACTTGGCCATCTTCCCCCCGTTTGCTCAAATCTAAAATCTTTGATGGTATTTTTAGTTTGTTCAGTTCTAGCTTTCCATGCTAGCAGTTTCCCTGCATTCTCTCCATATTCAAAGTGGGCTAATTTACTGACATCCCATTTTTTCCTTAGTCTCCCCTGCAATACTTCCTCTAATTGTAATTTCAACTGCTTCATCCTACCGGCCATTTTGTCTAAAGGATCTGCCCCATCTTTTATTGAATGCTCACATTCAGCCATCTCAACCTCCAACCTATTTATTTCCTCTCTATGCTTCTTATTTCTGAAACAAGAAAGGCTTATTATTTTACCTCTTATGAAGGCCTTATAAGTGCCCCCACACCACATATATAGGGGTAGATCCTAGATTAACCCTAAAAAAGTCTGTCTCCATAAGTAGCTGTGACACCACATCCCCCTCCAATAGCAGACAGCGGTCTAATGTCCATCTTCTCACCTCATTTTTAATATCTAGTATCACTGTCAATATCACTGCTGAATGATCTGATAGATGTGCCGGAACATATACTATCTTATTAACCACCTCTGCTAACACTTGATCTATAAGAAAGTAGTCTGTTCGGGAAGCGTGTCCATACTTTTTATTTCTAAATGAAAAAACCTGCTGTCCCCCTGCTCTCAATATTCAGAGATCACACAGACCAAATTCCTACTCTTAAGATAAGACTGTGATTTTGCATAGCCGTTAACCTAGCTTTTCGATGACTTGTCCAGATCGTTATCTATAATCACATTGAAGTCCCCTGCCATTATGACTGGATCAGAGAATTCCAAAAGGCAAGAGAACATCCTCCTCATTGGGCCGATATCATCACAGTTTGGTCCATAAAACTCCTACTAGGGTAAGCATGGTGTCATACAATTGAAGCTTGACTATAACCCACAGACCCAAATTATCAGAGGCTACGCCTAATACAGATACTCTGATCTGTTGCTTAATCACTATGGCCACCCCCTTGGTATTAAAATTATGTTCAGTGAATATAAAGGATTGAACTCATTTTTGTGACTTGAACAATTCAGTGAATTCCCTTCCTGTCAAATGTGTTTCTCGCAGAAACAAAATATACGCTGTGGAGTCCTTCAAATATTGCAGAATTCTTCCCCTTCTGTCCTTAGATCTCAACCCATTCACGTTCCATGTCATAATCTGAATCAGATTTCTATCTGCCCCTTGGTTTATATCAGATTTTCCCATTTATTTCTCTATAACTATACCATCTATTGTCTGTAAGGTGAAAGAGGATTTTTTATTTTTCTCCCTAAACTCCCCACCCTGTTCTCCCCTCCCACTTCCTCTCCCTCTCACGCTTGTGACCCTCGAACCTGTACCCGTGGAGAACCCATTCCTATCTCCTCGTGGGTCAAATGGTATGCCCAAATTTAAAGCGCCTCTGAGAGGGGGGTGCCCGGTCGATAAAGATACACTCAACTTTAAACCTGTTGATTCCTATTCCTGATGGACTCTATTAGCTCATCTGCTGTTTTTGGATCCCTCAAATAATACATTTTATTATTGTACATCACACGCACAAAGGCTAGATATTTAAGCTGAGCTGAGATGCCTAGACTCTTAAGCATCTCCCAACATTTCCTTAATTCCTACTGTCTATTCAAAGTAGTCTTACAGAGGTCCGACCTAACTTCAAATGGAAGCCTTTCTCTTTTAATGATTTTATTTTTAGAGCTTCCAGCAGAATCCTCTCCTTTAGAGCATAAGTCTAAAAATGTATCAAGTTTTGGCACAGCTTCTTTTTACTAGGATCTCTCTTAAAAGGGTCTCTATGAATCCTCTGGATGTCCGCCACAATAGCCTCCTCATTTTCTTCCACCTGCAATGCACCTTTAATAAGAGTGGCTATAACTGCCTTAATATCATCACCTTCCACCCCCTCTGGAACATTCAAGATTCTTAGGTTATTCCTCCTTGCAGCATTCTTTAATCATTCTAGCTTATCCATCATTTCTTGTTCATTAGCTTTCAGCTGCCCAATCTCCTGCTTATTTTTACTTATTTCTTCCTTCAGGCCTCACCTAGCACCTGGGTTCTCTTGGCCAGCGCATCAAACTTTTTTTACAATGTTTCACAGGCCTCTCTGATATTTACTTGGTTTGCTTTGGATACTGCGAAACCTTTTTTAATCTCCTCAGACAGTGAAATAATCATTGCCTCTATAGGGGTATTTGAATAAGTATGCCAAGTTTTCACCCCCAACTCGGCCTTCCTTTGCTCCTGTGCCTCACTTTCTTTGTGGGTCTCAACACTCCTTGTAGAGTCCCCAGTATGTGAGTCTACCTCATCATACATCAATTGGTCAACTGGAAATTCGCCAAGTGTATTACTAGTACAATACTCTCTTGGGGTTCTCTTGCCACCCTCCCTCTTCTCTCCGTCATGCTCCACTATACTGGACTCTGCTTCCCTTGTAACAAGAGGGAGGGCTTCCTTGGCCGATGAACCTTCCATGGAGTTAGCTGGCTTACAGGGTCCACTGAGGCACCCCACCGAAGGAAGCACTCTAAAATACAATCTTCGTGAGGGAGTTATTCTCCTGGAGATAGGGGTCTTTTTAGACGATTTTTCAGCTTTCTCTGTCTTAATTTTGTAATTTACTGCCCTCCACCCAGATAATGGCTGTATGTCATCGTCCACTTGAACCAATTTTTGCCCTCTTGACCAACCAACACTGGGGAGGTTTTGTCACTTCTCCTTCCCAGGCTCCTCCGATGACTGCTCTTACCTTCAGCAGCACCTGCCGCTATAGCAGAGCACTCCGTAAACCTACCCCTGGAGCATCTATTTCCTCTTTGTTTCTTTCCCTCTTTACTCTGCAAATGCGAACGCGATGCTTTAATCTTCGATTGTGTTCGCAACTGGCGTGCAGAGTTTTCCTTCATCACCGCAGTCCTTCCTGGTTCGTCCACCACGCCACCTATGCTGCTTGGGCTGACGCTGACACCGCCGTGGCTTCCTCGAAGGGGAAAACACACGACAGGCAAGCAACTTCTCCGCAGCTCCATGGCGAGGTGCAACCAGCCCGCAACTCCTTCAGGCCTGACGCCGATTTCCTCACAGCAGGTAGGCCGACACATTAGTAATTTTCAGCTTCACCAGCGCTGACTAGGTACCCAACTCTAGCGACCCGCCTCCTTGCCGGCTGCCATGTTCTCCTACTCTTGGAAGACCACTTTCTTGCCCCAAAGGTGGGCCCACAAAGAAATTAGAATTGGAGCAAAATGATGACTTGTCTTGGACTTTTTCATTTTAATGTTTTGTAAATGGATTATGGGATAGGAATTCCCAAGGTGCACAACTTCTGTGTATGTAGAAGTGCGTGAGATTTTGACTTTGTTACATAGTTTGTTATTATTTATATTTGAATATGATGTAGATTCTTCCTCACTGCTAGAATGATATTTGTGATTATAAACTAAAAGTTTATTTTTTTGTAAAGTATATTTTATTAACCTTTTCGATTTGGCATACTGCATGAAATATGTAACACAACTATAGAAGAAGGCATTGTATAATCTGTTTGTAAATTATCAATCGACAAATCAAAATCAATTGGTTCCCTCACCCCCACTCCATCACCCTCCCCAAATAAGACTAAGATAAAATCTTCTGAAATATACATTGAAACATCTTGATCCTGGGCACCCTTCCACCGGTCCTCTGCCTCTGCAATCCACCTCCCCTTTTTCCAACCCACTTAAGAGAATATCCCTAGCACCCTCCAGCATGAAGGTAACACATGGGAACACTCTCTAGAAAGTGGGCAATGCCACTCAAAAAAGAGATAGGTACCCCACAGATTGCTACTTAGTTTCTCCTTAACAAGAATATTCTATTCCCGCTGATACCACTATGGGCTAGCGGGTGAGTTTACTTTATTCCAGGCAAGTGCAATAACTAGCTTCACCACTCACAAGCATTGTAATGCTACATATCATTTCATTCTGCCCATTTGTGTGCAATTCTGTGGCTTGAGCACTAGTAATAGCATCTTTGAACCCAATGAAAGTAGGAGCCAGTATACTCCAGAGCATGCTTGATACTTTCCCCCTAGAATAGAATAAGCCTGGGGCACATCCATTAAAAAAAAGAGAATGCTTCTTGCCATTTCACAAACCCTCCAACAGACATTTGATTTATTTGGATACATCCTATATATTTGCACTGGAGTGTAATGCCAGTCATATATATCAATTTGTAATGTACTTCTTTATTGCTCATTCTAACAGCTCTTGTGAATGTCCCATCAAAGGAGTTCCCATGTTCTCTGTTTAATTTGGGTGTTAAGGTATTTATTTCACCATCCCCTATGCAATCATTGTTTGCTTGGGATACTCCCTTTAAGATCTTACACATTCTGGATACTACTCCTTTGAAAAGAGGATCATTCCTATCATCCTCTCAAACAAAATTTATCTCTTAGGACAACATATTTTACCTCAGATTGAATGAACCAGTGCCTAAGCTGCACAAAGTGCAGACTCTCTGTTTACATTAGGTTGGATGTGGTTTTCATTGATTAAAGGAACTTAATTTTCTCTCTGAAAAAGATAAGTTATTGTATAACAGCCACCCTTCTTTCACTCCCTAAATGGGCCAGTAATTACGGCTGTTGTGAAATCAGGATTGTACTTTATTGGGGTTTCTCGGCAACCGTATCCCAAATCGAGAGGATTATACCCACCAGTTTGGATATATACCTATGTTTTGGCCTGTCCTGTTTTCAAAGCCAATTTGGGATCCCATGGAGGTCTTCCAACTATTCTGCGGTCCATCAATGCCCATAGAATATCTCTTTTGGATTTAGACCATTCTATAATAACACTAATCTGTGAGGTCCAGCAGGATAATTTGACATCTGGCAGTATCATGACTCTCTCCTCCCTTGATTGTTTGAAAAGCTTTAAAGGCACCCATAGCCTGGTTCCTTTCCAAGTAAACATGTCCACCAACCTTGGTAGTTGTTCAAAAATATATTTTCTATTTTTATAGGGAGGGCTTGGAACACACTTAACACTCTTAGAAGAATTTTAATTTTAATCATACCTATACAGTCAATTCAAGAACGTTTAACATTCTGCCATTTCTAAGATCTCTTTTTACCTCAAGAAGTGGATAGGGATAGTTTGCTGCTTACATCTGATGAACCTGTGGTGTAGTTAGTATTCCTAAATATTTTATTTGTTTCAGGAGTACTTTAAGGGGAATTAATCCCTTAAAACCTGTATCATGTGAGCTGGGAGAGCAAAATTCAACATTTCTGATTTATCTATATTTATCTTCAGCCCAGATATACTCTCATATCTCCCTGACTGCCCCCATTAATGAAGATAATGAAATATACGGGTCCCATAGGCATAAGGACAACGTTGTTTTTTTAAAGTGACAATTTATATTCATGTGCCCCAAAAGAAATACTGGCTATGTTTCTGTCCTTCCTTATCCTTTCTGCTAAGGGTTCTATGCTTAAGGCAAAGAGAAGGGAGATTATAGAATAACCCTGTCTAGTTCCTCTTTCCAAATGTAGAACCCAAAGAGTAACCAATTCTTGGCAATCATTGCTGTTAGGGAGCTCTATGGAGTAAATGGCAAAGTGATTAACTACCTTTTGAACCTAATATTTTCCATGGCCAGTCTGAGTAAACGTTCAATCCACCCAGTGGATGGCTTTTTCAGTCTCAATGGACACCAAAATTAGAGGTATTCCTTTTTTCTGAACCTTCTCAGCCAGATGACCATCATCTGAATATTGTTGTGAGTCTACATAGAGGCTAACAAGACTGACCGGTCAGCATTAATTAGATAGGGAAGGACTGAATTCACACAGATTTTAGAGAACAGTTTATGGTCTTGTCTTTTTCAGTGATATTGGTGAGTAGAAGGCATACAGCGGTAGGCTCTTCCTCTGTATGTGAAGAATCAGAATTGTCACCTCCCCAGTTTCTTGAGGCTTCCCTGTGTTGTAGTAACTATATGATTAAATAATTTCTCTAGTTAAGGGGACAATAAAGCCTAGAATGTTTTATAGAAAAGATTTGTGAGCCTATCTGGGATAGGAGCCTTATTTTGATTCAGATTTTTATTTCAGCCCTATTTACTCCTGAAAAGTCACATAGGCCCTCAATATGAGTTTGACGGGAGGCAGAGGCCGTCCGGCAAACTCTTTCACACAGTAGACCACCACCCCAGTCTTCTGCCCACCGGCCTTATCAAGAGTTCACCGCTGAGCCAGCAGGCAGAAACAACTTTTCCACCCACCGGCCCAGTGGGGAACAAGGCCTTAACATTGACCCTGGCTCACAATGAGCTGACTGCAATGTGGCGGCACGGCGTGTGCGATAGCATCTGTCACACTTTTCACTGCCCGTAATTCAGGCAGTGAAAAGCGCGATGGGGCTGTCCATGGGGTCCCCTGCAATGCCCATGCTAAAGCCATGGGCAATGCAGAGGCCCCCCATGTGGACCCCAGCACCCCCTTTCTGCCAGCCTTTGCATGGCAGGGCTACCACCATGCAAAG
Source organism: Pleurodeles waltl (assembly GCF_031143425.1). NCBI lineage: Eukaryota > Metazoa > Chordata > Amphibia > Caudata > Salamandridae > Pleurodeles > Pleurodeles waltl. The sequence continues at coordinate 531,050,370 of NC_090449.1, forward strand.
GCTAGTGGAAAGGGGACTCGTAAACCCCAGGGCAGCGTTGCAAGCAGTGCTGCCCTGGCGGATTGAGACCGCCGGCATCGCCAGGCTGTCGGCTGGCATCAACCTGAGGGTGTCGTCGGATGACCGTGGCGGCTCTGCAGCCGTCGTAATGTGGAGGCCGGACCGCTGCTTTGGTGGCCCTCAAGGGTCGTAATGACCACCATAGTCTAGGGCAAGTCACTGGTTGCCCTATCAGGCGGAGTCACACTTTCTCATTTCTTTTCATCTCTTCTGATTTCTTATTGTAAGCTCATCCATAGAATTTTATTAGGTATACTTCCAAAATGTCTCAAGTTTATCCCCCTTCACCTGGAAAACATGGCTGTCCCAGTTCTTATTTCCTTAATGTATTCTCAATTATCTCATACCTGCCTGGCTAGATGAGGTTTCACTTTATTTACTGCTATCTATGATGCCCTTTTGAGATACACGATGAAAGGTTCTGTCATGTTGATGCATTAAGCACTGAGTTGGCCCCTTAAAGTAGCACTCTTCCTCAAGTTCCATATTAAGGGGCTTTTTGTTAAATATACTTTTCTTTTCCTGTACATATGCCTCTAGTCTTGCAGCCTCCTGTTCCCGGTTCTCATGTAGGTGATCCATCAGGAAAATAGACCTTCCCCATATAACAGCCTTCTTGGTATTTCAGATTCTCACAAGGTTATATTGTAATTTTCATTAACATTAGAACATCCTTTAAACTGCTCTGCCAATGCCTAATTGGGGGTCCCTAAGCAGTCTGGAAAGTAGCTTTGGACCTGTGGTGTGCCCGAACGCCAACCCCAGATTTATGTCAGGTGTAACACATACATGACCATGAAGGCCCATTGTACTTATTGTTAATGCTAGATCATAAAGGGGGTCATTCTGACCCCGGCCGGCGGCGGAAGCCGCCGGCCTGGCTGGGACCGCCAGAATACCGCTGCGTGGTCAAAAGACCGCCGGGGGTATTCTGGGTTTCCCGCTGGGCTGGCGGGCGACCGCCAGAAGGCCGCCCGCCAGCCCAGCGGGAAACACCCTTCCATGAGGATGCCGGCTCCGAATGGAGCCGGCGGAGTGGAAGGGGTGCGATGGGTGCAGTTCCACCCGTCGCGATTTTCAGTGTCTGCATGGCAGACACTGAAAATCTTGGTGGGGCCCCCAGGGGCCCCACGACACCCCATACCGCCATCCTGTACCTGGCGGCCAAAACCGCCAGGAACAGGATGGCGGTATGGGGGTCGGAATCCCCATGGCGGGAGGATTCCCCAGGGCAGCGGAAAACCGGCGGTACACCGCCGGTTTTCCGTTTCTGACCGCGGCTGTACCGCCGCGGTCAGAATGCCCAAGGGAGCACCGCCAGCCTGTTGGCGGTGCTCCCGCGGTCGTTGGCCCTGGCGGATTTTACCGCCAGGGTCAGAATGACCCCCAAAGTCCCATTGTACTTATTGTTAGTCCTTGGGTGAGTGACACTAAGGGATTACTAACTAGAATTAAATATATACAAGAATATGTGCGGTGAGCATGAGAGAAAAAAAGTATTCTCTTTCTAAAGGGTGTAGTTCCCTCAATGTGGTCCTCAACCCCAACTCTTTCAGGCAAGCCTTGAGTTTCTTTGAGAATGCTCCTGCAGAGGTCCCTACTCTCCTTTCCATCTTCTGTGGGGTCCCACACTCAACTAACATCTCCAGTGAGGATGAAAGCGTTATTGGCTCTTTCCCTGGTGTTGTGAAAAGGTTTATAAGATATTGGTCTTGTTCCCTGTTAGGAGGATTCACTGATGCTATGGTGAGCACCCTTCCTCCTATTTTGCCTCCTAATATGACACATATGTTTCCCTATCTATTTCAGTGTCCTGTGTAGTGAGAGAAATTCCACATCTTGTAGACCCTGTTCTGCTTATATACCACGTATGAGTGGTAGGCAATAGAGTAATTCTTATGTTCCATCCTGTTCTGGTCCTTTCTGGTCATTTGATCAGCAAATTCAGAATGTTGCCATTATGCTGATGTCTTTTGCTGATTGGTGGATATGCTTCCCTGTCTTTGTCTTGTCAGAGGTGTGTAAGTGTGGCTTGTTGATTTGAATAAATGTAAATAAACCCTCCCTCCCCCAATCACCCCAATATTTTGAAAACTTCACATGAAGGTGGGGTCGAAACCAAACACTAAACACCATCAATAGTGTGAGCACCATGTAAGATTATCTGCATGATTGAGATGAACAGACCATGTGAGGTCTGGAATGGTATTGTCTTCAAGAATAGTTGAGGCAATGTGTTCCTAAGATAAGGTTCAGACAACATTTCATAATACAATCAATAAGTAAGGGGAGACTCAAGAAGAGCTCTGGATCAGTAAAATAGAAAACCATGAAGGTATTTTAAAAAAATTAAAGCGCAATAGAGAAAGCAAAGTATAGTCATTCTCAATATATCAGTCGTCAGACATCAGTTGTATAAAGGCACTTAGCATTAAAATAGATGCAGCAATGAGCAATGTCTGGAAAATAGACCAAGTCCACAGTTTACCGCAAATCAATAGAAAATCAAACAGCATTCCTATAGGTTCAGAGAAGAGTTTGGCTACCCCCAAACAGAGAATCCTTTATATTGAATTTTACACTGTAAAGCAATGACCATTGCACAGTCAACATAGGGTGAGTAAATGTAACAATGCATTGTTGAATCACGGTTCAGTATTATAAAACATCATATACTGCCACCAACCTAGCACTATTTTGCTAAATAAATAATAATAATATTCCCTCTTCTGATCTAATGTCATTGGAGGTATCAGAACAAATCTGGTTACTTAACCAATTAAAAAACGTATAAACTAATAGCCTATAGTGGGGAATCAGGAAGAACCTTTAAAAGTAACTCCCATAGCACGAGAAGCACTTGGCAGTGACCCAGATGAAGACCGGGCCGAGAGCAGGCATCTCTGTACCTGTAAGAGCTTGGAAGAGACTGGGCTGGGCCACCCTTCTTGGATTTAACACAAAATTGGCAGATGCATTTTTGTTTTACTATGGGTCTCTGTGGATGGGACTAAAAGATCAGCACCCAAGGCCTTTATAGTATCGCACCTTACTACTGCAATGGGTGTGGTATCATCAGAAATTGGAAGGGTTGAAGAATATCTTTCTTCTGTTCAAAGAAAGCTAACTGGGAGTTTTTCTAATGGGGATAAGTGGGGAATTGAGATTGGTAATGGATGCTTTAGTAATGATTCCCCAACTTTGCCACCTTTGACATGCACTGGTAACACTGGGAGAGAGGATCAGCATATGCACATGGACAGAATCAACGTGTTCTGAGTCACAAGTATGCATTGAGGAGGTGAGCCCCCATAGACTAGTACTTTAAAATCTCCTGTGCTCAAAACTAAAAGAAAAGAGGGAATGAAGGGGGTGACAAGGAGATAAATGACCACAGATCACAGGGCTGCTGGGAAATCTAGGGACTTGCAAGACTTGCAAGACTCCCTTGTTTCTGTAATTAACTCCTCAGATTTGAACAAGTTCAAACAAAATATAATAAGTCTTTTCTCACAACCATTTCAGAAATTGGAGTCTTTATTAATGAAGGTTTTGTCTCAATTACTGGACAAACATTATTGTAGAGCTCAAATCAAACTAATCCAGGAAGAGTCTCACATTGTGGAGGTGTTGCAGCTGAATCAAATAATGATTCATCCCCCCAGGTTAGCCTTCCTAGCGCTATGATTTTGTCAAGTGCAATGCCACTGCCTTCTAATGGATCTCATCCCTTAGTTATTATATAGGGGTGAGCGGAACTCACGGAATTTGACTCCATGGAATTATGAGGAGGTACATAAAAACTCAGCGAGATTCCATGGAGTTCCTTCAACAAGTGGAAATAGGCATCTCATCCTGCTCATGCTGCGATTTAGTGGTGGTAGAACATTCCATGCTATAAAATCAGGGTGAACGGCAACAGGCTGAGGCAATGAGACAAGAACTTGCCATACATCGCCTAAAACTGAAGTTCATTTTTCTGTATTAAAGTTAAAAGGTCAGTTGTTGGATGAATTGGTAGGTTCAATTGCTAATAAGTGTTTTGATGGACTAAGGGCCTCATTACATGGCTGATGGTCCAAGGACTGCCAGCCTTGCAGTGATGGTTGGACCGCTGCCACATTAGGACCCTGGTGGTCAGATCACCAGGGGACGGCCATCCATACCAGGAACATGGTTCCCGATGGTCCGACGGAGGCTTGAGTTGTACTCAGCCAGGGCAGCCCTGATTTTAACACCACCTGGCTGGTTACAACTCTACTTACCACCAGCCTTTCCATGGAGATCTGACGGCCATGAAAAAGCTGGTGGTAAGCCAGTGCTGGGGGCCACATGAGGACCCCTGCACTGCTCATGCCCATGTGTGACGGCATTGGCTTTGGCCCCATGCGGAGCCGAGACCAATGCCACCACAGTTTCCACTGGCTTCAGCCCCGTGGAATCCTTGTAATGGGGCTGGTGGGGAGATCGCTAGCTCCAGACCCGCAATGAGACCCTAAATAAAGAGAACTGACTGTGCCAAAGCAATTGTCCCTCTCATTTAAAGAACTGCAGGGCAGAATCAACAGATATGAAATATAATGGACATTTTATTTTTACAATTATGCAAAACATATTGAACAACATAAGGCTAAAGACATGCTTTTTTCAAGTCATTTAATAGTGATTGAAGTGTACATTGAGGAGAAGTTACTCTGGAAAAGAGTGCTTGCTTTTCATTTGTGCCTAACCCCATGCTGAGGCCTATTTTACTTTTGATAAGGTTAGGCCAGAGACTGGCATGATTTATGTAACCTGAATATGTGACTCCTAGATGTAATAATGGTTTTGGTTACTTTTACTGAGGAGTTTAATGTGAAAAACCCACTTCCCAACACTTAATGATCTGGCCCAGTGGTTATTAAATGTTTGTCTTCTGTAGGCCGCCACTTAACCATTACTGGAATCCAGAGACTTCTACTAAATGATTATTAGAACCCGGGAACCACACTGAGGTGCTCATTCCGAGTTTGGCGGTAACCGAACCGCCATGCCGATGGTGGTCTTGTGACCGTCAGCAGGGTGGCAGTGCAGACCGCAAATTAATGAGTAAGGCGGTGAACCCAACGCAATACAGACTACTCACCACCAGCACCATCACTGACGCCAAGCAGCATCTGCTGGCGGAAGGCAACTTCAGGCAGGTGGCAGCCAGCGTCCCGCCCTCCATATTCCGAGTAACCACTCTGCCAGGATATCCGGTGGGGCCTTACCGCCATGAAAAACATGGCGGAAATACCCACCTCCAGGCACAGAGACGCCACTGCAGCCCCCATGGCAAATTAACTGCTAGTCTTCCCAGCGTTGTATCTCGCCATACACCTTCAGAACCACCGACAAAGGCGACAACCGTAAGTATACCTAGCACAGAGGGGAGGGAAATGGCAGTGATACACTCCCACACAGAACACACATACCCCACATACACAGCGAAGGCCACACACACGCACACACAACATACGTCAATGCCAAATACCCAATACACACACAAAGCCATGCAGATAGTGGCAAACATACAGCACAACACACAACAACACCACAAACACACCCCATAACCACACAACAACAACTACCCCACAAACACCTCAGCGCTAGCATAGACGGCCACGTTGTGCGACACCACACATACACCATGAACTCTATGTAGCAATAACATACAATCAATAGCTGTGAACACACATCCAAACAATCCTCCAGGTGACACAACACGTACAACCAACAATCAAGTAAATACACACATGCAGCACTAGACACACAGACGAACACAACACCCCATACAAACAAGCAAGCAGACACAGACATCACAACATCCCCATGGCCCAAACCATCTACCAAGCGCATGCAACAACACAGACACAATCCACACACAGACCCCACACACCTTTGTACACAGATGTCACACCACCATGTGGACGGAAACCAGGACAAGCATCTTATTTTGCCAAACACAGCAATGTGGGCAGTTGTATTCAAACAATAAATAAACTATATAGAAAATGTGCCAATGGCAAGTCCAATGTCTGCTTCAGCAGGACACATTGTCCATTAATATGGGCCCAACTTGACTCCTGATTGAAAATAGGCCTCCACTTCATAGGGGCAGCAATGGGACAGGCAGGCACCTCAGGGTGTGGGGGTGGTGGGAGAGGCTTGGATGTGGAAGGGGCATTTTCTTGCTTGGGCTTGGCAGGGGTGACCTTGGCACTGGGAGGGGTGGATTTGTTGTTGGGTGGAGGAGCAGGGGAAACACCAGAGAGGGTACCCAAGGAATGGGAGGTAGAAGGGCCAGTGAGGGGCAGGGGGACATGCTGTTTATGGGGAAGACAGGGTAGAAGAGGAGTAGGGAAGAGGTCAAGCGCAGCAAGGAAAACTCTTGTAGGTACACGGGGTCGGTCACATGACTGAGGGTTGGGAATGGAGGTAGAGGTGCTTGTCTGACATGTCTGTGTGCTGTATGTGGATGCTGCAGTGTGCAATGTCTGTGTGTGTGTGGTGGTTGAATGTTGGGTGGGTGAGTGGGTACGTATGCGTTTTTGGGGATGGTGCAGAGATGCAGGGAGAGGGAATGGGTAATGTGTGAGTGAATGTTGTGGTGGTGTGTGCACGTGAGGTGGATGTGTTGCAGGTGGCAGAAACGGTAGTCATGGTGTGGTGTGTGGGGTGTGTGACTCTGAGTCTGCTGCTGTGGTGATTGAGGGGATGACAGGAATGACAGCAGGACCAGTGTGTGATGATGCAGTGCTGGCAGGTATGAGTGGAGATGTGACTGTACGGGAGGAGGTGGTGGGAGAAGTGTCTGTTGTTGTGTCTGCAGATATGTGTTGTGTGTGTGCATGCCTGTGTGAATGTTTGTGATGCCCATGTCTGTCTTTGCGCACCTTGTCTGTTGTAGTGGGTATATGCTTGTCTGTAGGTGTGCCATGGACGGGTGTAGGGAGAGTGCTCGTGGATTGGGAACAGATAGCTGGAGGGGGGACGGAAGATGAAGGGACATTGGCTGCCGTCAATGAGGAGGCCAGAACCTGAAAAGATCACTGTGAATGCATTCCAGGAACGCATTTGTCTGCTGTATCTGGGATGCCAGTCCCTGGATGGCATTCACGATCATTGTCTGCCCCACAGAGATGGACCTCAGGAGGTCAATAGCCTCCTCATTGAGGGCAGCAGGGCTGACTGGGGCAGGGGCAGAGGTGCCTGCGGCGAAAGAGACGCTGACCCTCCTAGGTGAACGGGCACAGCCAACTGGGTGGGATGCAACAGGGAGTGCGGTGCTGGTAAGGGTGGTGGCAGACAACAATGGTGTTGGTGTGGTACCAGAAGGGTTCACCACTGCCAGGGAGCTGCCATCGGAGGAGGTATCTGAATCAGATGTTGTGGTAGCTCCAGTCTCCCCGTGGTGCTCCCCTCGCCCTCCGTCCCACTGGTCCCCTCAGCTTCACTGCTGGCCTCTTCCTGGGTCCCATGGGCTGCTGCATGCCCCTCGCTGGTGCCCTTCCTGCCTCGCCAGATGATGCTAATGCACACATAGACAGAGGAGGAGAGAGAAAAGGAGGGTGGCAGAAACAGAAAGGTAGGAAAATATTAGAACCCACTCATCCACTTCACACACAAACAATGCAGATAAGAGTCCCTGCCTGAGAAACAATAGACCAATTAACAATTATTCCCAAATAGAGTTATGCAAGCTATGTCCAAACCCATCTCAACCCTGCAGACTAAACTCGTGCATAAAGACAACTACATGCCCATTAATGCCAAAATGACTACTCCTAGAATCAAGCCCAGGACAAAACCCAACCACATGTCATCCATTATCGGATGATACTAATCTAAGCAGAGAGGGACTCAGGACACTAACTGACAGGAATGTGAGGAGTACATGTGGTACAGAGGATTCATTGATGTAGGAAGGGATGCAACTGCAACCGTCACGTAACATGCCTGTCTTTACCCAAATACAGTGCCATCATGACCACTTCGTACTACTACAGTACATGCAGAGATGGAGGATGCAGCCATTGACATGATAGCAGACTAAAGAGACCCATACCTACAGCTGAACATGTGTCACAGTACCACCACTTCTTATACTACATGGCTCAACATAGCGACCATCACACACTCCTACTTGATGGGTGTGGTAACCAGGACTGTACATTTCCTAAATCACATATGACTATGTTCATTCCAAGTCCAAAGAGGGTGACAGAGCACAACCATGCAGTAGTCACCTGACAGTCAACACTTACCCCCTTGTGGCTGCTGTGCTGCCTTCAAGCACCCATCCAACTCAGGGTACACCACCGCCAGTATCTGGGCCATTAGGGGGGTCAGGGTCCAACGTGCACCCCTCCCACGCTGGGAGGCCGGCCCCAGCTGGTCCTCTGCAGTCTTCCGGGCCCAGCATCGCAGATCCTCCCACCGCTTCCTGCAGTGGGTGCTCCTCTGGCAAAGGACCCCCAGGGTCCACACTTCCTTGGCGATGGCTCACCACAATCCTTTCTTCTGGTGGGTGCTGACCTGAATGGGAAACAGTGAGAAAAGGGGGGACAGGATGCACATGATACCAATCCAGCAGTAAGCTTTGGCGACACACAACGAACACTGATCATGCACACTGGCAATATCCCACACATATCATGTGCATGTTACACACCTGATCAGCCATGACATGTCAATGTGCACACACATACATCATAAAACACCATCCAACATGTGGGACAAAGGATGTTGTACTGACCTGTTGTCCTGGAGCTCCGTACAACCGCCCATACAGGGGTAGGACCACCTCCACACGATTCTTCAGCTCCTCTGTTGAGAAAGCTGGGGCCCTTTCCCCTGCAATGCATGCCATTGTTGCTCCAAGAGACAGGACACAGCAGCACACAAAGTGGAGGTCTGTCTATCCCGAATTCCAGGAATCAAGTGAGCTGTCCCACACAAAATGGTGGTTACGACTGCAGCGGTCATGACTGTCACCGCCGGCAGTGATCGTCATTGGTCCCACTCTCCCATTGACATAATTGTTAACCAATAAGGAGTTGCACAGCAGTTCAGACCGCACTCTGCCATGACGACTTCTGCCGGTGGGATGAGGTAACTTCCAGCAGTCCAATGCATGCCGGACACACAGATGCCATTTTCGTCTGTGACATTACTGTCCTGAGTTTACACAACGTAACTACCTGCATTTCATCACAAATACATACTTTGGGTCTGACATGGTGAATATAGACACATGTAGTGCATGTCTAGTGACATTTCCACACTTGTCTCAACAATTATCAGCATATATGATCAGTATAGTGAAACACAAGGAAGGTGTAGATGTACATGTCCTGTATACGTCCCTTCCCACAGGAATTACGTGCCATCATCTGGTTAGGTACGGAGGGTGGAGTAATGTGTACTCCCACAACATAACAGGCAACTTGCATGACTATTACATAATGACTGTTGTGTGTCATACTGAATAGCCTACATTGTGGGTGATTCCAAGATTGTTGTTTGTGTTCCCCCACAGATGTGGCCACAATGGAGTGATGAGGAATGCACCAATTTACCAGACACTCATGAAACCATGGAAGAGTTCCACATCATCATGACCTAGCGACTAAACGGTTTGTGCATCAAGAAACTGGTTGCCAAGTTGAGGCCAAACCTCCTGCCGAGTTTGAGGAATCCCCATGTGATCCCTCCCACAATCCATGTGCTGTCAGTCCTGCATTTCCTAGCGAGTGGCTCTTTTCAGGTCATAGTGGGACTGGCTGCAGGGTTTTTGCAACCCAAGTTCTGTAAGGTGTTGCAGGATGTGCTGGATGCCCTACTCAAGCATGTGCACAGGTATATTAGGTTCCCACTACCTACAGATTTTTCCCACTGAAAAAGCAGCCTTCTACAACATCTCAAATGTCCCACATGTAATTGGGGCCATTGGTGGGACTCACATTGCCCTGGTACCTCTGAGGATCAATAAACAGGTCACAGGAAAAGTACATATTCACTCAATGTACAAGTGGTGTGTTTTGCAGAACAATACATTACACATGCGAATGCTAAATTCCCTGGATCAGTACATGATTCCTACATCCTGAGGAACAGCAGTGTCCCTGCAATGATGTCACAGCTACAGGGAGAAAGGGCCTGGCTCATAAGTAAGTGTACTGCTCTCCATGTCAGACGTTTATAGCCCTCATGGCACAGTCAGTACTCCGCCTAGCAATGTTATCTATGGCCTTGTTTCCTTTTCCCCAGAGGTGACTCCGGATACCCCAACCTCCCCTGGCTCCTGACACCTGTGAGGCATCCAACTACATTAGGGGAGAACAGGTACAATGAGGCACATGGCCGAACGAGGAATTTGATTGAATGGACTTTCGGTCTCTTGACAGACAGATTTCATTGTCTACATGTGGCTGGTGATGCCCTACAATACAATCCAGGGAAAGTCTGCAAGATCATGGTTCCATGCTGCATGCTTCATAATCTGGCCCTCAGAAGGCATATCCCACAGTTGGAGGAGGGGGACATTAATGCTGGAGCAGTGCATGTGGCCGGTGACTCTGATGCTGAGGGGGAGGCTGATGAGGATGAGGTACATGACAACAGGACTGACATGAGTCGTCACTACTTTCATTGATGTACAGGTATATCTGCATTACATATCATCTGCGCATGGGAGATGTATTGCTGAAGCCAATCTTTAGCCAGTATCTACATGCATCAAGGTATGTGTTGGGACTGGAGCCTTACATATTGGTTAACTACCTTGAAGGGTAGGTGACTCACCATGAGAGGTCGTGGAAATGCACAGCTGCTAAGTTCATTTGTGGAATGCTGGTGCCATTGTGGTACAGCCTTCTAGTTTGTTAGAAATGGGGTCTTTGGTTGGCAGTCAGGTTAGCCTCTGTCCAAGCAAGGACCCTCACTCTAGTCAGGGTAAGTCACACACAATCCAAATTATCCTGTGCCCACCCTCTGGTAGCTTGGCACTGAGCAGTCAGGCTTAACTTAGAAGGCAATGGGCAAAGTATTTGTGCAATAAATCATACAATAACATGTATAGCACCACAAAAATACACCACAGAGTGTTTAGAAAAATGCATAATAATATTTATCTGAAAAGATGCAGGTCAAAACGATTAAAATGCAATAAGTATATGTTGAGATATCACTAAAAAGTGATATAAAGTGTCTTTAGTCTTTTAAAAGCAAAACAAAGTCTCTTTCAAGCATAAAGAACCTGGTTCGCGTAAAAAATCTCCGCAAAGAACCGCAGAGGAAGAGATGCGTGGAAACAATGGGGTGTGTGTCGATTTCCCGGGCCGCACACAGCGATGCGTCGTTTAGTTTTCACATTGGGAAGGCTGTGTGTCGATTTTCCGGCACTCGGTCGTGGATCCTCTTCGGTTTGCAGGCTTTTCAAACATCCCGGGGACGATGCACGGATTTCTGGCGCTGGCAGGACGAAGTCACAGGAGCTGCGTCGGCCCGATGAGTGTTGCGTCGAATTTTCCACTGCGCGGCAGGCGCTACAACAGCTCCTCTCTGGAAGTCGGGCTGCATCGTTCTGGCTCGGCTGTGTGTCGATCCGGTAGGGCCGTGCGTCAAATTTCAGGTCGCTGCGCTGGAGCTGCATCGATCTTCTCCTTGCGAAGTCGGGCTGCGTCATTCCAGTTTGCTGTGAAGTGAAATTTTCAGTGCAGTGCAGGCTGTGCGTTGTTTCTGGCAGGCTGAGCATCAAATTTCACTGCACAAGGAGTCCTTCTTGTAGAGGTGACGTCTTTTTGGTCCTGAGACTTCAGGGAACAGGAGGCAAGCTCTATCCAAGCCCTTGGAGAGCACTTCCTCACCACAGCCAGAGAACAGCAAGGCAGCAGGGCAACAGCAAGGCAGCAGTCCTTCACAGAAAGCAGACCGGTGAGTTCTTCGAGCAGCCAGGCAGGGCTTCTTGGCAGGATGCAGGTTCTGGTTCAGGTTCTCCAGGAAGTGTCTGAGTTGATGGGGCAGAGGCCCTGTTTAAATACCCACATGTGCCTTTGAAATGGGGGAGACTTCAAAGAGTGGCTTAGAAGTGCACAAGGTCCCCTTTCAATTCAATCCTGTCTGCCAGGGTCCCAGTAGGGGGTGTGGCAGTCCTTTGTGTGAGGACAGGCTACTGTCCTTTGACATCTAAGTGTCAGGCCCTCCACCCTCTCAGCCCAGGAAGACCCATTCAAAATGCAGATGTATGCAAGTGAGGCTGAGTATACTGTGGTTGGGGGGTGTCTGAGTGAATGCACAAGGGAGCTGTCACTGAATCTAGCCAGACGTGGATTGTAAGGCACAGAAGGATTTAAGTGCAGAGAAATGGCAACTTTCTAAAAGTGGCATTTCAAAAATAGTAATATCAAATCGAACTTCACCAGTCAGCAGGATTTTGTATTACCATTCTGGCCATACTAAATATGACCTTCCTACTCCTTTTAGATCAGAAGTTACCACTCAAATAATATATGAGAATAAATAAGGGTAGCCCTAATGTTAGCCTATGAAAGGAGCAGGTCTCACAGTAGTGCAAAAACGAATTTAGGAGTTTTACACTATCAGGACATATAAACTACACAGGTACATGTCCTGCCTTTTGCCTAAACAGCACCCTGTCTTATGGGTTACGTAGGGCACACCTTAGTGGTGTCTTATATGTAGAAAAAGGGGAGTTTAAGGCTTGGCAAGTACTTTCAAAATGCCAAGTCGAAGTGTCAGTGTAACGGCACACACAGGCCTTGCAATGGCATGCCTGAGGCATGGTTAAGGGGCTACTTATGTGGGTGGCACAATCAGTGCTGCAGGCCCACTAGTAACATTTAATCTACAGGCCCTGGCACACGTAGTGCACTTTACTGGGGACTTATAAGTAGATAAGCCAATTGGGTGTGAACCAATGTTACCATGTTTGAAGGGACAGAGCACATGCACTTTAGCACTGGGTAGCAGTGGTAAAGTGTGCAGAGTCCTAAAACCAGCAAAAACAGTGTCCAGAAAGTGGAGGTAGGTAAACAAAAAGTTAGGGGTGACCACCCTAAGGCTGTCAGGTCTAACATAGTTCTACTTAAGGTATAGGGTCCTCAAGCTGTCTGTTTGGGGATAGGTTAGGGGGAGTTATCAGTCTTGTCCTGCTGCATAGGCATGTCATGTATTGTCATCTGGTGTGTGTCAAGTACCTGTTCCTGACTAATCAGGGAGTTGTGCAATTGAGGATGTTATCTATGTTTCATCTTTCCTGTCCCACACATGTGGGAATGCCAATGCAGACCCTTACATATGGTGTAACATAGCTGCTGGGATACTCATCCTGTGTTTGTGTTCAACTGCTATTGATGTATGACTGTGGATTACATTCCTTACAACATTGTACCTCATTCCATTTATTTATCCCTCTTCAGGTGACATATCTGTTTGCAGTCTGCTTACTGATTTGCCTGTTGGCAAAGTTGACAGTGTATGTTAAAACAATATGGATGTACTTACACACCTGCTGGAGTATCCCACTACATCAGTAACTTTAACATTATTGCTGTGTAAACATGTGTACTCTTTTTTGTTCTGTAACAAATTTGGCAATACAAACAATAGACATGCACCATGACTTGAGATAATAGGTGTTTATTTAGTGTAGGATTACACAATCCAGAGGAGTGGGGTTGTGCTCTAGGTGATGATCAGAGTGGGTGGTCCAGCTGTTAGGTTCATAGTTCCTGGGTCCATTTGCCTCGGAATGATGTGACCTTTGTATTCGACAGCCAACAGGGTATACCAGTGGCACACAAGGGTGGCATTTCAGAAGAGGGATCACTTCCTGGTGGGGGGATTGGTCTTGGCCTGAGGGCCTGCAGGATGTCTGGATGGGTGACCTCTTTTACGGGGGGTTTCCTCAGCTGCAGGAGTAGGGTTGCTGGTGTCCTGTGGGTCCACCTGCTGTGCCTCCATTCCAGTAGCAGGTGCTGATGTTGAGGGCAGTGGTGTTGACTGACTACTGGATGGGGCCTTCTGTTGGGTGGAAAATGTCTGCAGGATGCAGTTGAGTTCCTTGAACTCCCCTAATATGGAGGTCATGGTGGCATTGTGTGCCTGCCACTGCTGCCTGACCTCCTGGTGGTATTCCTCCTGCAGCCTTTGTGTGTCTGCAAGATGGTGAGTATATGGCCCAACTGGTCGTGGGTTTGTTGGTAGGCTCCCAGGAACCTGGAGACGACCTCCTGGCCAGTTGTGTCCTGTACCTGCATAGTCCCTTGCCCCGCGATTGGCCTCCCACTGGCCCTTGTGCCTGTGCCCCTGGTGCAGTGTGCCCCCTCCGACTGACACCAGCACCGTCATGGTCTTGGGTTTGCATCGTTGACTCCTGCCCCTGTACTGTAGGGCACACTGATGATTGATGTGACCTTGGGACACAGGTATGGGAAGGTGGGCTCTGCTGTGCACTGGCTGCCACAGGGGAGGTGGTTTGAGTTGTGGGCAGGGTGAGGCTGGTGGTGGTGGACTGACCACTCATGCCTGATGGGCCAGGTTCGTTGTCCGAATCCAGACTTGCAAGTGAATCTTCCCCTATTGGTGATGCATCCAGGCCTGGGCTTCTTGTCACTGGGCTTCTCTGCTGTGTGTCAGTACTTAGGAGACATGTGGGATGAGAGGTATTGTGTCTGATGATGGTATTGTAGCGGTGACACAAATGGTTGCATTCCCTTATTCACTGTATTTGCAGGGCAGTATTGACATTGACAGTTTCGAGTCCACTGCTTGTGTTCCCATCAGTGGAAGGTTGCAATGGCCCTATTTTGGAGTAAAGTTTACATTTGTCTTGCTACTGTCATTGCCATGTACTGATGTGCTTTCCTACCACATATTGGTGATGGGGTGTGACATGGTTTAACGTGCAATTGCAGAGATGTGATATGGACGTGGCAGTCAGGCAAGGGTAGGGAGTGTTACATTGGGGTAGTCGTGGTACTTTCTGCTGTGTGAGGCATACATGCACTAGGTGGGGATGTGAGGGAATGGCATCAGTGGGGAGCTGTGGCATGCAAGGGTGGGTATAGGGCCAATAGTGGGTTTGTGCACGTTTAGGTATTTGAGCGGGTGAGAAGGTGGTGTGGGTACATGCTATGCACAGAGACATGGTGGCCAGTAAGTACAGTAGACTTACCGGTGTCCAGTACAGTAGCAATTCCTGTCAGCCCTTCCAGATGTAGTATGGCCAGGACCATCTCCTCCTACAGTGCTATTTCTGGGGGAGGTGGCGGGGGCCTTCCACCAGTCCTCATGATGGCTACTTGGTGCCTGGAAGCCATGGCTCGTACCTTCCCCCTTAGGTCATTCCACTTCTTCGTAATGTCCTCCCTTGTACGTTCTCTACTGCATTAACCCTGTTGACTATCCTCTGCCATAAGTCGTTCTTCCTTGAACGGATGTCTGCTGGACCAGTGCTCCAAACAGTTGCGGCTCCACTTTGACTATTTCTTCGACCATTACCCTGAGCTCCTCTTCTGTAAATCTTTTTTTTTTTTTGCAGTGCCATGGTGGTTGTGTTGTCGGTGGGGGTGTATGGTGTTCAGGGATTCTGGGTGTGCTGTTTGTAGTTGTGAATATGTGTAATGGTATGTGCATGTTGTCCGTGGTGTTTGTGTGCAGTGGTGTGTTGTGTGCTTAGTATGATGGTGCCTGTGGTATCTAGGTGCAGTGCCTCATTTCAGTGCGCTCCTCTCTCACTCTGTCAGGGTTTCCATTTGCAAAGGGTTCTGGGTATGTGTGGGGGTGTGTTTTGTAGTGCTGTGGACAGGTGTGTGTATGTGTTTCAGGTGTAGCTATTGGTGTTATCCCATTTTCTCGGCGTGGCGGTGGTGGTGGTGCAGCCGCCTCCTTCATACCGTCGTTTGGGCCGACGGTGTTGTTTTTCGGTCTATTTTTGGAGGTGTTCTGTGGGTCACTCGTAATGCAGCGGTTTTCACTCCGCAATCACTGGTGGTGTATTGGCTGGCGTTTGCATGGGGGTCTTCAGTAATGACCGCCAAACTCGGAATGAGTACCTGAGTCATTATTGGAATCCAGTGACCCTGGCCTAAGCAGTTTCGATGATCTGAAACACAAAAAAATACAAATAATTACAGAAACAAATATTCATCAAACTCACAACTGATGAAATATTTTATTGATTCATACAAAATATAAAAAATGTAATTTTAATGGGAAGGTTGAAGCTTTTCTAAATTCAGTTGAGGCCTCACATCATCCACATTAAATTCAGTTTGATGCTTTTGCGCTGCTACCATGAATCAGTCTGAGGATACCAGCTCATTATTTAGCCTCCAATTTCAAATGTATTCACATTTACTGAATCATTTATATTTGTTTTCCAATTTTACATTGTAATTCTGTTTTTTATATACAGTTTATTAATTTGTTATTATTATTATATCTTCTAAGCAGTCATGGACCCCCTCGAGTAGGTGTAATCAACCCCTAGGGTTCCCGACATCACAAGTTAAGGAACTATGGTCTGGCCCATCTGCACTTTTTTTTGTTGCAAGCATGCTTATGCGAAAATGTTCTACCCGTGACCTCTACAGAGTGTGCTCTATTGGGTCTTCTATTGATAAATTATATTTTATATAATTTTATGTCACAATATTTTCTATGAAAATATCAAATATAAATATCATACCCTAAGTATGGTTTACAAAAATATAATCCATTTGGGTGAAGATTCTGTATTGATTAACTGTTTCTGTGGTTTTACAACCATTTTAGCAAAAAACATTTGGCACCTCTTTTAGAATTTAGAGAGAACTGAACCCATCTCCTCTAACACACACATATAATTTCTGGATGGAACTATGGAACAGAATCCAGAGGATTAATTTCTCCAGAGTTTTATTGGAACAGTGGAAGAAATTGAGCCAGTGCGTTCCACTCTGTTTTAAGAGTTTCCTTCAGACATTGGAGGATTTTCCACAGATGCCTTGTCAGGGGTAGTAAGCGCTATGCAAATACAACAACATTTAAACTGTAAATGGAGCCATTGGGATTGTTAAAGCATATGCATGTTTAAGTGTTAAAATTGGTCTAAAAAAACATTTGAAG
Organism: Pleurodeles waltl; assembly: GCF_031143425.1. Classification (NCBI taxonomy): domain Eukaryota; kingdom Metazoa; phylum Chordata; class Amphibia; order Caudata; family Salamandridae; genus Pleurodeles; species Pleurodeles waltl. The sequence continues at coordinate 531,067,584 of NC_090449.1, forward strand.
TATTTACATGTCTTAGTAAAATTTACAGAGCATGCTTCGAGTCTTTAAAGATTGGGGTCCATATTTATACTTTTTGACGCAAAACTGCGCCAACGCAGTTTTGCGTCAAAAAAATTTGCGCCGGCTAACGCCATTCTGAAGCGACATGCGGGCGCCGTATTTATTGAATGACGTTAGCTGGCGTTAGCCACCGGCGCCGTCTGGTGTGTGTTAAAAAAAACGACGTACACCAGGCAGCGCCGGCGTAGGGGGATATGGGGCTTGGGCGTCAGGAAATGGGGTAAAGCAGGTTGAGGCAATTTTTTCGCCTCAACCCGATTTGCGCCATTTTTTTTCACTCCCAACCCCTATAGAAATGACTCCTGTCTTAGCAAAGACAGGAGTCATGCCCCCTTGCCCAATGGCCATGCCCAGGGGACTTCTGTCCCCTGGGCATGGTCATTGGGCATAGTGGCATGTAGGGGGGCACAAATCAGGCCCCCCTATGCCACAAAAAAAAAACAAAAAAAACACTTACCTGAACTTACCTTAATGTCCCTGGGATGGGTCCCTCCAGCCTTGGGTGTCCTCCTGGGGTGGGCAAGGGTGACAGGGGGGGTCCCTGGGGGCATGGGAGGGCACCTCTGGGCTCCTTCAGAGCCCACAGGTCCCTTAACGCCTGCCTTTTGCAGGCGCTAAAAAACGGCGCAAAAGCGGCCGTACGTCATTTTTTTTGACCCGCCCACTCCCGGGCGTGAATTTTGCCCGGGAGTATAAATCCGACGCACATGCCTCGGAGTCGATTTTTTAGACGGGAATGCCTACCTTGCATATAATTAATGCAAAGTAGGTGTCCACGCTAAAAAATGACGCTAACTCCATGGACTTTGGCGCTAGACGCGTCTAACGCCAAAGTATAAATATGGAGTTAGTTTTGCGTCGGAATTGCGTCAAAAAAAACAACGCAATTCCGGCGCAAACGGAGTATAAATATGCCCCTGGATTACCTCCTCAAGTTGTGGTTGAAATATTAGTCGCTTTTCAGAAAAAGATGAAGAATGCCATTCTTTTGAAATTGCTATCCAGTCTCTTGTCCATATAGTGGACTGCAAACAGGGTTCCAAAGCCAAGTTGATTGAGTAGAGTTTAGCTTTTAGTTTAATCTTTCCAGTAAGACAAACATTAACCTAGACTAGCTCGATTACTGGCACAAGTATAACAGATTTTTTTCAAGGATTGCAATGCATAGGTGTATGTATTTATGATCTTCTTTCCAGTTGATCTGTTGATGTTTTCTTCGTAGCTCCTTCCAGAAGACACTTATAATACAGAGTTAGGGTGCTACCCAGAAGGTTTACTTGGGTTGAATGGAGTTTCTTTATTTTGAAACCTCTATAAACCCTGGTCTAAGAATAAATAAAATATGTTCCACCTTTTCCTTTCCCTATCTGCTACCTGTGAACATGATTTTTACCTCCTGATGACTGGATAGTTTGCAACTAGAATCCATGAGAAACATTTTAAATGGTTCCCCATTGTTGCTGGTTGCAGGTTCCTTCTGAAGAAACTTTTCATTTCCCCAAGGATAGGCAACAATGCCTGCTACATTCTCAATGTGAATGTACTTCCCCAAGTGATGTTTCTTCTATTCCTGATTAATGGTGGTGTCCCTTAGACACTTATGGAGTATCTCTTATTCACTTTTTGCCTGCTTTAGATAATCAGGGCCATATTTATACTTTTTTAGCACTGCGCTTGCATAATTGTTTGACGCACAAACGGCGCAAACTTGCAAAATACAATTGCATTTTGTACGTTTGCACCATTTTTACGTCGCAAAGCGGCGCAAATGCGGCGCTAAAAAAGTATAAATATGGGCCTCAGTTTTTTATTGTGGTCTCGCAATTATCCTGAATGGACGTGGCCACTGTTGCAGTCAGAAGTAGATTTGGTTGTGAACACCTCAAAGTCCTCCTCTTTCTGTATATTTGCCTTCTTGTGGGGTGAAACAGTATCATATGTTCTCATTCGCTGAACAAGGAGTCCCATATTTTCTCTTGGTTAGCACATCTAGCTACCAATGACTCTACATACAGGATGACATTGCAGAAGGGGGTAGAGTTTAAGAGCATGCTTCACAAAATAAGTATGAGTAGAGATTTATATATCCAGCAGAACATATTTGTATGCTTTGTTCAAACACAATGAGCATGATTTCTGGGGAAAAAACATCAATGTACAAGTAGAGATCTGCGTCTACACCTGAACAACATGGCCTCTGCCATAATTTTATGGTTGATTATGTCTTAGATGGAGCAACGCTGTTTTACTTCCAAAGGCAGTGGTACATGGTTGTGAGAAAACAAAGTTGGATGTGCCTCTATGTCTCTTCAAAATGGAAGCAAAAGGGTGGTCCCATTTCTGGTTGTCTCCATCTAGTGGTCACATTTCTGTAAAAATACGAAACAGTGTTTTTTGCCTGAATGGTGCATTGAAATATTCACCAATAAAATGCACAATTTAATTGCATTGTTTTAAAGAAGCTACATATAATCATATTTTTGAATTTTGTTATGTTATAATATTTTGAAAGTATTACTTTGCATGATCATTTTTTATATTGACTATAGGCAACAGAATTTATTTAAACTGAAATATATTTGTGTTTCTTTAACTTGGCTGGAGTGAAGGCTACAATTATTTTTATATCTAACCTTCAACGTGAAGCTGTTTTTGCAATTTGTTTTGCACAGTGCAGATGTCAGGATCTGAGGCTGAACTAATAAAGAGTCAATTGTATTCAGGAGAAAAGAAGATTTACCGGAGAAGCTGTTATCATGAGGGAAGTCGTCTGGAATGGTGGCCGTAACTCTTCTAAAGTTCCTGGGAATGCGAAGGGGTGCAAAGTCGGAGTGGAGAGTTTCTGATGTCAAGCTGCCCATTAAAATTATTTTAATGATCTGTATTTCAGTGAAGCTGCTTTTGAAATGATGCAAGCTCTGTGGAAAGTGGGATTAAAAGAGTGATCAATTCAGCAAACGTTTTAGATTCTTGTTGTCCTTAGCAGAAAGCTGACCTTTTGAGATGTTCTTATACTTAAATTCTCTCTGGCTTCATGCCACTGCACCTCTCTCATCAGAAACTTCTACTGAAGATTCCGCTTGTCTGTTGTTTACTTAAAGATTTTAACATTAGAATAATCAACTTAGATTAAATGGTTAGGCAGGAGAAATTTATTTCAGAATTTAAACCTATACTATGGTTTTGATACTCATGTATGTAAGTTTCACTTTGAGCCTGTAATAAAGCCCTTTGAAGCTTAAGGTGGTCTCGGAGACTTAGGAGCATATTTAAGAGCCCCTAGCATCACTGGATCATCACTTTTCATGATGCTCAGGGGGCAACAAGCACTGCTCCATATTTACAAGGAGGTGTAATGCCACTTTTTGTTGCGTCACGTCTCCTTGTAAATAAGGGCCCCTCTGACGCAGTTTTCTGCACCAGAGGGGTGTGCAATGGGTATTGCGGTGGGTGTTCCACCGCAACACCCATTGCTTTTGATGCTGCCTCAAATTTACAATTTGTTGTGAACCTGAGGCAGTGCCAAAAACGAACGCCACCCAGGGGTGGAGTTAGCTTGGTAAAACGAGGAGGAAAGCTTTTATTTCTCCTTGTTTTTGCTTTTCCTATGTGTGCTGCATTCTGCAGCACACATAGAAGAAGCAAAATGCCATGGACTATTGTTTACATGCAGGAAGAGACACCTTACTGCACATAAACAATCATTCAAAATGACACTTTGGTACTTCTATGTTGCTGCATTTTGCAGCACACATAGAAGTTCCAAATTGCCATTATACATTGTTTATTTGCACTAAGGGACGGGTGGAGGTGTGGCCCACTGAGCCAATGGGCCTTCGTTGACCGGCCTGCGGACACGCGAACGACTGCCGGATGGTGTAGCGTGCTGCGGGAGCAGTGGGCAATTTGGGGCCCGGTGCGGTGGGGGACCCGAGGTGAGTGCTGCATTAATGCCGGTCCACGTGAGAGCACAACGGGGTGCATGGCCATCACACGGAGACCTATGACAGACATGTCGCAGGAGCAGCAGAGCGCGGAGTGAGGAGCCGCGTAGCTGAGGCTCTGCCATGGGACCGAGTTAACACACGCACCATGCTCTGGCCTCCTGCACTGAAGCCCCTGCTCATCCGGGATACCGTTACCTGTTGGGGGTGCCAAGGGAATGGACTAATCTGGGGCCTGAAAGCTGTGGCACAGTGGATTGGCAGCTGCGACACCGCATAGTGCATAACCCATATTGGAGATCCTGAGGGGGCGCAGGACTCTGCTGATGGCCAAGGCTCGACAGCGGCTCCCCACTGCATCCTCCTTTTGATCTGAAGGTCTGTGCCCTATCGTGTGGACCAGGGTGTACTGCTAGTGGCTGTGGGATCATCGTGGCCTGGGAGTGTGAATCTGGGCTGCTGTGGAGAGGGGCTCCCTCCTTTTTTTTTCCTTGTTTTGCCCTCTTCCTCTTTGGGGCCTTGCCTGCATGACAAGTCATTCATTATTCACACTAAATAAAGACACGGTAGATGACATAACTTATGAGAAGCGTCTTACCCCTAAGCGCCTGGCTTGCATGAATAGAATGATGGGGAAAGCGAAATCCACCAAGTCGCTATCACAGTGCGAGACAGCAATGTCTTCTGAAGCATCGCAGGGAGCGTTCAATCTGCAAACTTTGGAGTCTACCCTTCATGCTCATTCGGGACAATTTGAAAGGGTATCGCAGGCTATTATGGACACTAAGCAGTCACTTGAAACCAGAATTGACACCGTCTCTCAGGATCTTAATTTGCTCCAAGGCCGATCACCGCAGGCTGGCAGACATGGTGACGGAGACAGAGACTGGTTTGCAAGCCATAGACCCTGCTGTGTTGGATCTGCAAAAGCATGTGCAAAAACTGGATCTGGAAGTGAAGGAACTCCAGTGGCGCGCGGAGGATGCCGAGGGTAGATCCTGCCACAATAATGTAAGGTTCGTAGGATTTCCAGAAAAAGTAGAGGGCCACAGCGCTGAATTATTCCTGGAGAATTGGCTTATAATAGAGTTTCTGAAAGGGGCAATACAGAAGTTTTTTTCGGTGGAGCGGGCGAACCGGATACCAGGCAAGTTACCGGCCCCCAGACTGCCATCTCGTCCGCTCACATCACGCTTTCTTAACTACAGGGAACGAGATATGATTCTACAACACTTCCACAACAATGGCCCAGAGCGCTGTGAAGGTGCCTCAATATCGGCTTATCCAGACTTTACGGCGGAGGTGAGGAGCCAAAGGTACTCTTATGTGAAGATCAAGCAGCACCTCAGAGAGCACAATATTAAATATGCCTTGATGTTTCCGGCCAAACTTCGAGTGATTGCAGACGGCCGCACTCATATCTTCTCCAAACCTGCTGATGCCTGCAAAGGGTATCGCCTGAACAGCGGAGGGGGACGGGGAGGCGGAGGAATGGCTCACACCAGAAACTCGTCGGAAGCCTCGGAGGAGGCTGAAGGCACAACCCACAATAACACAGGCGGCTGCAGAACGAGTGAAAGTACTGAAAGTCTCGCTGATTCACACCCAGAATTCCCTTTTATGCCACTCCAAAGTAATATGAGGATGCACATGGACTTGGACTCAGGCAGCACTGATTCAATGGTCACAGACATGCTTAGAGGTCCGAATATCACTCCCCAGACGGCAAATGACCTCTGACGGACAGGGGTATGCCACCCAGGTACATGAGAATCTGGGGTAAGACATCTACTGCTGCAGCTGTGGCAGGGGTAAACTGTGGACAATGCGGGACCAGGGATTTGCGCAACATCAGTGGATGGTGGGCCCCGTTGGTCGAGACCTGCAAGAAATGGCTTGATGTTTAGTCCAGCTTTGAATAGAGTGTTTCTTATGTCATATTGATAATTGCTTTCTATTACAGATGTGGCTGTGGATGGGGTTGTGATGGCTACCAGTCATCCTTCTTGTTTTGGAGCTGCTCATAGCTTCCCCATGACAGTTACCACGTCCCCCTGGTTGATTTCCACATGGACAGCCCTCACGTGTGATTGTTCTAGATATGTTATATTTTTTTTGTTAGGGATGCTTACAGGTGTGCCCTTTGGCCACCAGATATGGGGGTTTATGAGTATGATGGGGGAGGGGGATGTTTTCAGTATGCTTCTAGGGGGTGGACCGCATATCAATGTAATGGTCAAGCAGATATATTCTCTAATCTTACTGGCACGCATTTATTACTGGGATTGGGCACATGACATGACACATGCCATAGTACTACCTTTTGCACCATGGGTTCACGTTAATCGCAAACTTTTCAAGATAATAATATTCAAATGTGGAACGTTGGTATGATGGCTAGGCCTGTCAGACGACATCGTATTTACACTTTCCTTAAACGACAGAAGGTACACTTTGCAATACTACAAGAAACGCACTTATTGGATAATGACCTACAGTCACTGTAAAAATGCTGGAGGGGTCAAATATACGGCACGTCTTCAACTGTATATGCACCAGGGGTATTGATATGGGTGGCGCCTGGGGTACCTTTTACACATAGTAGACAACGAGTGGACACAGGGGCAGACATGTTGTGTTGGAAGGTCAACTGGATGGTAAATCGATCACTATAGTGGGGATGTACGCTCCTAACTGTGCACAGGGAGACTTCTTCAAGACCCTCACTCCTGCACTGCTATCAGATCTCATGGTGCCCACTATCTGGGAAGGGGATTTTAATTGGGTTCCTAATGTGTTTCTGGACCGCTCAACCCCACCCGCAGAGGGAGCAAATAGTAGGCAGAATTCCAACCTCTTGGCGGAATGGGCCAAATACAATGGTATACACAACATGTGGCATATGGGTCACCCGCAGCATAGAGAGTATTCTTTCTATTCCCCGGTACACATCATACATACCAGGATAGGTTTGATCTGGGGATCCCTGGCAGTATGTGCTATGATAACTTATTCAAATTTCCTGGCAAGGATGATATCTGATCACTCTCCACTGCTGCTAACTATCAGGTGGGGACATATGCGCACCACCATACCAACCTGGAGCTTACAGAGCGAGGCGCTGCTGGACGCCCCATTTAGAGAGGAACTGGCCACCTGTATTAAACAGTATTGGGAGTTCAACGTTGAATCTACTAATTGGAGGGCTACAGAATGGGATGCACATAAGGTCATGGTGAGGGCTCACTGTCTGTCGGCCTCATGGGGAGCACGTCGCTCCCTGCTTCAAGAGGTAGTCACTCTAGAAAAAGAGGTACGCATGCTAGAAATAGCAGTTGCGCAGCACAGGGCTCCCTTTACAATCCTCCATGATAAATGTCAGGTATATGGTGAAGCGGATCAAAGACTCCGCCAACACGATTACAATTATTACCTAATGTGACTGCACATGGAGGGCGATCGTTCGGGGCAGCTCTTGGCATGGTTGTTCCGAGTGGAGCGGCATCATACCCCCATAGGGGCCATCCGCTTGGCGAATGGGACAATGGTTTCCACACAGGAGGCCATTAAGGACGCCTTCAGGGACTAATATATGGAACTATATCGGGGGGAGGGAGATATCCAATAATCCGAAACTAGGACTTTTTTTGTCTGTGACACCGCTTGCACAATTATCAGCCAGTAACAAGGCGACGCTTGATGAGCCGTTAAGGCTGGAGGAACTTTGGGCCAGATGTAGCAAGGCTTTTGCACCTCACAAACAGCAAAAATCATTAATATTAATGAGGTGGGCCTTTGCCACCCCCTTGCGAGTCGCAGATCGTTTCAGGGACACCATCCTGCATCCGGCTTTGCGACTCACAAATTGCGAGTCGCTCAGACTCGCAATTTGCGAGCCGCAAAGCCGGAATTTCCTATATCTTCCCCTCAATGTGGCAATAGCACAATTAGTCTGAAGCAAAACCCCAGGCACAGATGGTCTGCCAATCGAATATTACGCTACTTACTCGCAACATTTATCCCGCCTCTTGCTGTCTGTGTCTAAGGAAGCACGGAGTCGTGGCATGCTCCCGGTATTTTGGGAGGCGTTGGTCGTGGTACTCACAGACCTGGTCCGGATCCCACAGATGTGAGGTCTTATAGACCACTGTCTCTTCTCAATTTAGACTAAAAGGTTTTGGGCAAAGTACTGGCAAATAGACTTGCCCCTGTTATACACACCCTAATACACGAGGATCAAAATGGCTTTATACCCACCTGTAACACGTTCCTGAATATACGTAGGCTGCTTGGCATCATTAGTGAGACTCTGGCCAAAGCATCTGCCAATGAGGCCGTCTCTTTAAATATGGAGAAGGCATTTGATACCCTAAGTTGGAACTTTTTATTTGCCACACTGTGCTGTACCGGTTTCGCCCGGGGCTTTTTGAAGTGGGTGCAGACACTGTACGCTAATCCTACTGCTAGCGTGAAGACAGGAAGAGTGATATCTGACAGCTTCCCTATCGGGAGAGGGACTAGGTAGGGATGCCAAGTATCGCCCCTGTTGTTTGTCATTGCAATGGAACCTCTGGCCGCCCGACTACAGATGAGGGCTGAGTGATGTGGGCCATACAGGATGGGGAGGCATCACATCATCTCACTATATGCGGATGATGCTCTGATTTATTTGGAGGACGTGGGGTCCACCTTGCCCGCGGTGATGGCATTATTGGATTATATGGAGAGATATCAGGCTTAAGGGTCAACTGGTCCAAATCCTGCTTGTTCCTATTGGTTGAACCCTTCACAAAGTTGAGAGAGGCACTCAAGTAGACTGAAGTGGTGCTTTGATACTTTTAAGTACCTGGGCATACAAATATACCGCAAAATGGATGACCTATGGGACGGTAACCTGGCCTGCACGCTTCGTTCCATGAGAGGTTCGCTCTCATTTTGGTGCTCGCTACCTCTATCTCCATTGGGCAGGGTGGCTATAGCGAACATGTTAATCCTGCCAGGGCTCCTATGCTATTTTGCGGCCTTGCCCATAGCGGTCCCTAAAAGCTTCTTCCGTGAACTAAATAGGATGTTGCTAACACTAATTTGGGGGCAGGATAGACACTGGGTCACACTCACAACTTTGCAGCGGCCGCTACGACTGGGGGGGTGGGAGCCCCGAATTTTGAATATTATTATGGGGCTGCACAACTGCAGTGGCCGCTGCGCTGCTTGAGGGGGCCTGACTACCATGAAGCCATATGGGTACATGCATGGATAGGTGAAACTCCCCTCTAAACATGGTTATCTGAGCGTGCACCAAAACGCTGCGGCGACAATCCACTGTTGGCAGCAGCACATAATAGTTGGTGTAGGTACATACAGGGAGGAAGGTCTGACCCCCGATACTCACCCTTTATCCTGCTGGGTCAAATACCAGGAGGCACGACGTTATTCCGTACTCACTCTACAACCTCATGGACAGAAACGGGGATGGACACGGTGGGAGATTGTTTTGAAAATGGCACAGTAATGTCTTTCGAGGCAATTATGGACCTTGCCTCGCTGGGACCGGGACACTTTCTTACATACCATGCTCTTTGCCACTTGATTAAGACAACCTGGGCTCATGGTGATCGGGAGCCGCCGACCTCCCCTGCCCTGCATGCTCTGCTCATGGACAATGGGTCAAAGGTTATCACTAATTTATACAGAACACTGACTGACATGACCATTACACAACACGAGGCAGCCCTCCATAGATGGAACCTGGCCCTACCAAACCCCTTATCCTTTATGAAGTGGACTGAGGCCCTCCAACAGGTGCAGAGAGTGTCCTGAAACCCCAGATTTAGATACGCACAATTTAATTATGTCCATCAAACGTATCTGTCTCCATGTCGTATACAACAACTGTACCCAATGGTGACTCCATCATGTCCCCGTTGTGGGCTTCATGCAGCTAGCTTTCATCACATGGTATGGGAGTGTGCCCCATTACAGAGGGTCTGGCTGAACATTGTAGCAGATGTCACGTTTATCACTGGACATGCATTTGCACCCAGACCGGAGTCTTGTCTTTTAGACATACGCCCTATGGCTAAGAAACATAAACACATTCATAATTTTGCTGATCTAGCGCTTATTGTGTACAAGCGAATTATTGCCATTGGGTGGAAGTCCTCTCAACCTCCGGAATTGACTAGCTGGGGTGCCATGACATTGAAATGGGCACGTGTGGAAATATGTGTCCTGCGAGCCCTGCGGGACTGGGGGCAAGCATTTACAGGATATGATATTTGGGAAACATTAGTGGCCAAAATGGAAGACAAGAATGATGAACGTCCGCTGTGATTCTTTCAAAGGTATATGGAGGATTAATACAGGTACTGGCTTTCTTATGCTTGCTGTATGGACCCAACGACAAACAGTTTCCTAATTAAATACCCATCACTGGCGGAGTACTGTCGGTGATGAAATGCTGTAATTGCTAGACTATCACTTAACAACATGCTCATGAGAACATTGCAAGCAATAGTAAATTATTGGTCCTATCTGGGTCTAGAGAGGAGGACGGGGGTACACACATGGGGGCTGCATTGCTTTTATATCAGAGTTGCAATGTATTATTGCCCATAAGAGCGGCAAAAATGGAGAATGTGTAATACAGGCATTGTAACAGAATTTCCACTGTATGACACTGTTGTAAGTAAGAGATCTTATTTCATGCTAATGTTGCTCAGAACCAAACGATTGATTTGATGCCTGCCTAAGACACCAAATTGTTGGAATGTGGTTTGACTTACTCAATTCTGCAATTGTGACGGGTAATATATACTGAAATCAATAAAACAGATTTTTTTTTTAAAGGGACACCTTCCTGCACATAAACAATCTATCCCCTCAATGCAGACACCCTTACACTATGGTGCAAGGATGCCTGCATGGCACTAGGCAGCTTAATTCAGCACCAGCACAGGGAAAATGCAGGGGTGTGTCGTATTCCTCTAAATACGGTGTACCTCTGTATTTTTAAAGTGGCGCAGAGCGGCACTGCTATATTTGGCACAGCACCATGCTGTGCCACTTTAACATAAATCTGGGCCTTAATGTGTGACTCTCTGAGTTACACTGTAATTGTTCTAATTTAAATTGATGTAGGTTCTCCTCTTCCGTCAGACCTGAGAAGAAAAGATTCATGGAATTTCAGATTTATATTTAGGCCCCAGATTTCCATCAGATGGTAGCAGTAACGGATGGTTCGCTCTCTGAAAAGGGGAGAACAAGAATGGTATTCTAGAGCAGTTAGTCCCCAAAGCCCAACCCCTTGAGCCCATGTCCAGATTCAGAGAACCGACAAAGTTGTGGAAACTTGGCAAAGAGTTGTATTGATAGAAAGAACGTGAGTATCAACAGGGCCAGGCATTGCAGCAGTTTTCGCTTAGCTTGCAGTGATTGTGAAGTTGGATGGTGTCCTGCGGAGATGTTTTGCGTGTTTTGTGAATGTGGTGAATTATAAAGAGGTTCAAGGGATTATTGGGTCTGAAAGTCCTAAGATCCTGGAATAGTTTATTAGGTGTAGAAGACACCATATTATATTGTCTGCTGAGAGGTTGTGTTCATTTTGGGGTGCTGTCAATAACACAGTTAAAATAGGGGTTTACTTTATGTGAGTGTGAGACGATTAGCATATCGAATCTTAATGCACAGAGTGAAACTATACTGATCAAGGTGATACCCCATAGGCCGATGTTTCATCAGAAGTGTTTGAAAATGCCCTTGTGTGTTTGAAACTGTCCATTCTTTTGTATACGTGTGTGATATTGCGGAGCAAGTGTGCGTGCAGATTGTAAGGGAGGGGGACTTATGCAAGGAGTGAGATCTACTTTAAAATATGCCATACTAGTATAGGTTGGTTGATGCAATACTGGGTTGTTATTGGTTGACAACGTCATTAGGAGTGGAGCTGCAATTGATGGTTGTGTCAGAGTGAAGGACTTTGGATACAACTCTGTTCGAGTTGAAATTTCACTATAAAATTGTTGACATTTAATTGAGAAAAGTTATAAGTTTTAAAGATGTAGATATTTGGTTAGAGATGATGCTTATATTCCTGGTAGGGAGGGTGTAGAGGCGCCTCCTGAAGGTACTCCAGGTCATTATATGACCATAAATGTAGGGCTTCAAAAATGTCTTTTGGTCGATCCATGGCACAAGATCACAGAAAAGGAAGGTCTGTTGAAGTTCCCACAATATGGCTTATTTAATGTACAAATGATAGAAAATTTGAGGAGGATACTGTATGAAATGAAACCGCCTCCTAGACCAGCACAACACAAAGCACTTAGGCCCATATTTATACTTTTTTAGCGCCGCATTTGTGTCATTTTTGGATGCAAAAGTGGCGCAACCTTACAAAATATAATTGTATTTTGTAAGTTTGCACCTCTTTTGCGTCAAAAAATGGCGCAAATGCGGCTCTGAAAAAGTATAAATATGGGCCTTAATGTTTGGGAACGAGCTGCCTATGCGAGGGATAAACAGAAATATCAGGGTAGAGCAAAGAAAGCTATACGTGTGTATGCAGATGCTTTATGGGATGCTAAGCAGAAAAGGTGGAGAACAGACATGATTGTAGGGATTACGCAGTTGTTCGTCAAAAAATCTAACGCCGGCTAACGCCATTCTGAAGCGCCATGCGGGCGCCGTATTTATTCAATGATGTTAGCCGGCGTTAGCCGGCGGAGCTGCCTGGTGTGCGTAAAAAAAAATGACGTACACCAGGCAGCGCCGGCGTAGGGGAATATGGAGCTTGGGTGCCAAAAAATGGGGCAAGTCAGGCTGAGGCAAAATTTTCGCCTCAACCCGATTTGCGCCATTTTTTTTTACTCCCAACCCCCATTGAAATGACTCCTGTCTTAGCAAAGACAGGAGTCATGCCCCCTTGCCCAATGGCCATGCCCAGGGGACTTCTGTCCCCTGGGCATGGTCATTGGGCATAGTGGCATGTAGGGGGGCACAAATCAGGCCCCCCTATGCCACAAAAAAAATATATACTTACCTGAACTTACCTTATGTTCCCTGGGATGGGTCCCTCGATCCTTAGGCGTCCTCCTGGGGTGGGCAAGGGTGACAGGGGGGGTCCCTGGGGGCATGGGAGGGCACCTCTGGGCTCCTTCAGAGCCCACAGGTCCCTTAACGCCTGCCCTGACCAGGCGCTAAAAAATGACGCAAAAGCGGCTGGACGTCATTTGTTTTGACCCGCCCACTCCCGGGTGTCATTTTTGCCCGGGAGTGTAAAAACGGCGCACATGCCTCGGAGTCACTTTTTTAGACGGGAACGCCTACCTTGCATATCATTAACGCAAAGTAGGTGTCCACGATAAAAAATGACGCACACTCCATGGACTTTGGCTCTAAACGCGTCTAACGCCAGAGTATAAATATGGAGTTCGTTTTGCGTCGAATTTGCGTCAATAAAAATGACGCAAATCCGGCGCAAACGGAGTATAAATATGCCCTTAAGCCTGTATTCGGCTTTAACCATGGATAGGGCAGAAGGAAAAGGGAGCAGAAGACAATTCAGAAACAAAAAGAGAAAAAACAAAAAGAGCCCGATGATGCGAGTATGAACAGTGATGATTCTGGAGATAGTCCCCTACATGTGTTGATCTCTGAATGTCCACTCCCGTACAATGAATTTAGAAGTGAGAGTGGGGACAATGGTGGTGGAAGTAATGGTGTAATTTCTTTTCCTTCTGCACCAGTGAGAACGGCTTTCAATCCTGTGGGACCTATTCCCAATAGCGTGTTTTGTAAATCTAGGAGTGAGAGCTTGGGAGGATGTGTTCCAGTTGATCCCACTGTGAGTACTGTTGATGCTCTTTCTGTCCTAGTAAACATTGGTCCGGTAGTTCACATGTATAAAGCAGGAAGTTCTGGAGAAAAGATTAGCAAGTGCAGATACAAAATTGAATAGGTCGGGATGCACTTCAACAGGTACTTATCAGAAGATGCCCACACATACCACTCCTGATTGGAAAACACCCTTAAATATGTGAAACAGCAGTCGAGGAAATAATTTTACACCTAGGATTCCTGTGATTACTTGACCTCTTAGTGAAAAAGAAATAGATGACTTGGTGCAAGTTATTAATGAGAGCACTCTATCTAGAGAGAGTACCAGTACAAATGTGAGTCAGGGAACAATTCCATCGACGTCCAAAAAAGGACTTTGGATGTAGTGAGACTAGCAGCTGAATTAGAGGCAATGATTGTTGGAAACCTTGGTTCAGAAAGGTTAGAAAGTCACCAAGAAGATGAGCTTGCATTTATATGTAGGGATATGGCTAAGTGAGCAGGCCAAGTTCATGATAGGTTGAATGAATTAGGTCAGAAATATGAGATTGATAGAAACAAGACTAAGGGGCATATTTATACTCTGTTTGCGCCGGAATTGCGTCGTTTTTTTTTACCCAAATCCGACGCAAAACTAACTCCATATTTATACTTTGGCGTTAGAACCGTCTAGCGCCAAAGATCTTGGAGTTTGCATCATTTTTTAGCGTGGACACCTACCTTGCGTTAATGATATGCAAGGTAGGCATTCCCGTCTAAAAAATTACTCCGAGGCATGTGCGCCGTATTTACACTCCTGGGCAAAAATGACGCCCGGGAGTGGGCGGGTCAAAAAAAATGACGTCCAGCTGTTTTAGCGTAATTTTTTAACGCCTGGTCAGGGCAGGCGTTAAGGGACCTGTGGGCTCGGAAGGAGCCCAGAGGTGCCCTCCCATGCCCCCAGGGACACCCCCTGCCACCCTTGCCCACCCCAGGAGGACACCCAAGGATGGAGGGACCCATCCCAGGGAACTTAAGGTAAGTTCAGGTAAGTATTTTTTTTTAAAAAAGATTTGTGGCATAGGGGGGCCTGATTTGTGCCCCCCTACATGCCACTATGCCCAATGACCATGCCCAGGGGCCATTGGGCAAGGGGGCATGACTCCTGTCTTTGCTAAGACAGGAGTCATTTCAATGGGGGTTGGGAGTAAAAAAAAATGGCGCTAATCGGGTTGAGGTGAAAATTTTGCCTCAGCCTGACTTGCCCTATTTTTTGGCGCTCAAGCTCCATTTTCCCCTACGGCGGCGCTGCCTGGTGTAAGTCATTTTTTTTTACGCACACCAGGCAGCTCCGCCGGCTAACGTCATTCCATAAATAAGGCGCCCGTATGGCGCTTTGGAATGGCGTTAGCCGGCGTTAAATGTTTTGACGCACAACTGCGTTGGCGCAGTTGTGCGCCAAAAAGTAGAAATACGGCCCTAAAGCTCTACAGAGGAGTTATTGAGTGTGCTTCAGGGAAAAGGACATGGCGATATGAGAATTTCAGGATTGAAAACTCAGATTAAGGAACTAATTCAGAATAATAAAATATGGAATGAGCGAGATAAGTGGAGCCTAAATGGGCCAAGAAGAAGGAAGTAAAGAAACTTTCAGGTGAGCCACCTCCAGCTGGAGCAGAAGCGGTGTTACAACCTTTCCCGTGAGAGAAGTGCCTAGTGGAGGCTACGTACATATGCCATGGCGTCAAAGTGATTTTGCATCATTTACAAATTAATTTCTAAAATTATGAGCAAAGACAGTGGAATTTTACAGAATGGCTGAATGGTTTGTGAAAATCTCACAGGTGTTGAGGGTTAATTTGAACACAATGTTTGACATTGTAGTTCTGAGTGATACGTGGATGGAATGAAAGATAGGTGATCCATGGCCTGCGTTGGAACCAACTAGGAATACAATTAATAAGGGTCCTTCACCTCTGGTTGTGGGGAAATATCAGGAGGTCATGACATTCCTGAAAGGGAAAGCGCCTACTCAGGATGTTGATTGGATGAAGATTAATCGAACAACTCAAGAAACAAAAGCGTTGATACATGCTTACTATGAGAGATTGTTACAGGCTTTCAAACAGTACAGTGGTATGGAGACTATAGAGGCAAAGGATATGGGAAGTTTTGTGTCAAGGTTGGTGACAGGATTGAGGCCAGAAATGAGTCTGATGATTCAACAGCAAATGATTTGTTTGCAAAATAAATCGATTGATGAGTTTTACATTATGCAAAATACTATCATGATGAAATAGAGATAAAGCAGAAAAAGTTAAAGGAAAAATTGATGCTTGCTCATGTGAGAGAACAGGGCTGATTTCAGAGGCCCCCTAACTTTTTTCCACATTTTGCTGGTGTTTTCCTGACTCTGATGGTGGCCTGGGTACTGCTAACCAGTCCCAGGGCCTGTGCTCTGTGTAAAATCAGTATGCAAATTAGGCTAATTATAATTGGCTAAGTCAACCTACCTATAAGTCCCTAGTATATGGTAGGGCATGTAGGTTTAGGGACCCCATCATGGGTAGTGCACCCATAGGTGCAATGCTGAGGAGTCCAGTGTAATTTTAAAGGCAGGCCTGCCTTGCTGCTTTAAAATTAAAGTTATATTCAAATTCGACTTTGGAATTAAAAGTAGTACCAAAGTCTTAAACTACCTTATTTTTACATATAAGTCACCCCAAAGGTGTGCCCTATGTGCCCCTAGGGCTGGGTGCCATGTAACTATAAGCAGGGACCTTATAAAAATAGTTTTATAAGCTGTGGTGAGGTAAAAACAACCTAATTTATTTTTCCCTCATTGTAGTGAATGGCCTTCATAGGCTAGAATGGGGAGACTTATTTTAATTTTAAAAGTCCCCTTAAGTGACAGATACAAAGAGTTTGGTATCAAATTGATTGGTATAATAAATCCCACAACTTCCAGTTGTTGGATTTAATATAACTTGTTCAGGTAAAGAGTTTTAAACTTTACCTGAAAAGTTACCAACTTCAGCCCTGCATTGTTTTTGCTGCTGTGCTCTGATTGGCCAGCCTCTGGCAGCCTGACCAAGTGTGATGAGGAGTGAAGTGGCCTCTATCTGGCAGATCATCTTGAGTGAGTACCACAGGGATCCACCTGTTAGATGGAGGCACTGGAACCTGGCCTTCAGGAGGTCAAAGGTCCTTTCTATGATCCTTCTTGTTCGCCCATGTGCCTCATTATAACGTTCTTCTGCCCTTGTCCTGGCATTCCTCACAGGGGTCAGCAGCCATGATAGGTTTGGGCATCCAGAGTCACCTGCAAATATTGAGGGACAACATTTAGCCACACACTATCTTATATGGCCAACCCCATCCCCATATTGCAACATCTACTGGGTGGGAACCAGGGCTGACCTATTAGCCACACCCTGTGCCTCTTAGTTGGGGCATCACATTTGGGATGCTGCTATTCCTCAGGACAAAGACCTCATGCACTGACCCAGGATGCTTAGCATCGGCGTGGGAGATGTACTGGTCCACCAAGCACATCATCTGAACATTCATGGAATGAAAACTCTTTTGATTCCTGAACACCTGTTTATTCTGCCGGGGGGGAGTGGGACAAATGCAATATGTGTTCCATCAATCGCACCAGTTATGTTGGAGATATGTCTCATTGCATAAAACTCGGCCCTCACTGTAGCCAAATCCTCAACCTAGGGGAAAACAATGTAACTGCACATGTGTTTAATCAGGGCGGACAACACTGTTGTCAGCACTATTGAGAACATTGGCTGTGACATTCCTGCTTCCAAGCACACTGTCACTTGGAAAGAACCAGTTGCCAGGAAATGGAGTACAGATAGCACTTGCACAAGAGGGGGGATCCCAGTGGGGTGACGGATAGCAGATATCAGGTCAGGTTCCAAATGGGAATACAGCTCTCTGAATGTGGCCCTGTCCAGTCTATAGGTGAGGATAATGTGTCTGTCCTCCATTGTTGACAAGTCCACCAGGGGTCTGTACACAGGGGTATGTCTCCATTTCCTACTCAACCACAGCGGTAGGTATCTAAGGGACACAAGAGTGAGGAGGCTGTCACAAACTGAACATTGGAGCCACAACAGGAGCTTGCAATCTGTAAACTTGTAATGGGTTAGTGTGATTTGTCTAGTATGTGCCTATTTCTCCTGTGACGCAGCAAGAATCCATAGGGCTGCCCACCGCTAAAATGGCATCCTCCTGTCCTGTGTGGAGGGACAAGTAGAAGTGAGTTAATTCCGCTGACGTTGTGCGCCATGCGGGAGGCGGTGGGGAACCGCTGTGCAACTCCTCATTGGTTAATATTGGCCCCTATGGGGTACAGTGGCCAATGTTGATCTATGCCGGCGGTGATGGTTTGCACCGTCGCGGACGTGACCACCATTTTCTATCAAATTCCTCCCTTGCTACCTGACCTTCCACAGGAGAGGACCTACACTGCATGTTCTGCTGTGACCTGTGTCTCGAATCTACCATGGCCCATGTGACCGGGGAAAGTACCCCAGCCTTCACTTCGGAGGAGTTGGAGAGACTGGTGGATGGGGTCCTAACCCAGTACGGACTGCTGTATGGGCCTCCAGACCAACAGGTGAATGCACTGTGGGCAAGATGCATGTGGCATGGATGCTTGGAGTGGTGTGTGTGAAGGCCTTGTGTAAGGGGGATGGGTGGATGTCCTCTTTGCTGCGTACAGCTTGTGTGCTCGGCTATGTGTGTGCCAATGGTGTTGGGAATGGGTATGGTGGGCCATATGTGTAACAGGCTGGACTGTTTGTCTAATGGTATTTTCCTGTCTGTAATGCCTCTGCAGGTCAGCGCCCATCAAAAGAAGGGTATATGGCGTGCCATCGCCAAGGAGGTGCGGACCTTGTGGGTCTATGTGAGGCGGAGCACCCACTGTCGCAAATGGTGGGAGGACCTGAGACACTGGGCACAGAAGACGGCGGAGGCCCAGCTGGGTGTGGCCTCCCAACGAGGAAGGGGTGCTTGTCAAACCCTGACCCCCCTGATGGCCCGTATACTGGCGGTGGCCTATCCAAGAGTGTCACAGGCAAACACAAGCACCATACTTCATCCCACAGGCACTCACACAAACACCATTCATTTGCAGATACTACAACATCCACTATTTCCACTGTCTCCCCCTCGTCCCCCACCACCACCTCCCTCCCAGCCACGTCCACACACACACCTACATGCACTACATCATCATCCACTACCAGCATCATCACCACACCCAGCAGAACACACACCTCACTGGCAGACACCTCCACAACATCCATGCACATGTCCCTTGTGTCTTCTCCCACTGTGTCTGTCCCCCCTCCTAAAGTACACAAATGCAAGCACTCAGACACCCAACAGCCATCCATCTCACAGCAGCATACAGCGGGAAACATCCTGAACACTAGGTCTAAACCACTACTTGCCTGAAGCACTACTGCTAAACAACTAAAAAGTCTCTACAACTAAGTACTGAACAACTACTGTCTAAACAACAATTGTGCCTGAATAACAATTGCCTGAACAACTAATTTTAAGGTAAGGTTTTCTTTTTGTTTTTTTATGGTTTCTTGGCTGTTTAGAGAATATATATATATATATATATATATATATATATATATATATATATATATATATATATATATATATATATATATATATATATATATATATATAGTTGTTCAGGCAATTGTTATTCAGGCACAATTGTTGTTTAGACAGTAGTTGTTTAGTTGTTCAGTACTTAGTTGTAGAGACTTCTTAGTTGTTTAGCAGTAGTGGTTTAGGCTATAGTTGTTTAGGACCTAGTTGTTCTGTCACATATTCGCATACAGCTCATGCACCTGCACCCAAATCCAGCAGACAAACACCACCAACAACCACTCCCTCATCCTCCACTCCCATTCCTTCTTCTTCTTCCCCCAATGTCCCCAAGAAACATTTCATATCCACCATTGACCTCTTCCCTACTCCTCTCCACCCCCCATCCTGCACACATGGCCAGGATAGGAAAACCCCAGCCAAAAAAGGCAAGTAGCCTGCACCAGCAGGCAAGAAGGGCAGGGAGCCTACACCTGCTACCTGAAAGTGCAAGGAGCCTGCACTAGCAGGCAAGAAGGGCAAGGAGCCTGCACCTGCCACCCGAAAGGGCAAGGAGCCTGCACCAGCAGGCAAGAAGTGCCAGGAAACTGCATCAGCAGCTGTCACGGAGCCCCTACCACCAACCATGGTTGTGCATCCATCCGAGGGTGCAGGGGATGTGCAGGAGCCTCCCACCACCACCAGCACCACCACAGTGCATCCGTCTGAGGGTGCAGGGGATAAGCAGGAGTTTCCCACCACCAGCAGCACCACTACAGTGCATCCGTACAAGGGTGCAGGAGATGTGCAGGAGCCTCCCACCAGCCGCACAACAGTGCATCCATCCAAGGGTGCAGGGGATGTGCAGCACCCCCCCAACACCACCAGCACCAACACAGTGCAGCCGTCACCACCGGCGGACGCAATGTAATTGTGCCTCCATGGGCTACTGTGCAGCCTGTCCACTCCAGAACCAGTGGGCAAGACACCCACTCCAGAGACTGTGGCCTTGCACTCCCTAGGACCAAGCACAGGGCATGGTGCCCCTCCAGAACCAGTGGGCAAGTCACCCACTTGAGAGACTGTGGCCTATCACTCCCCAGGACCAAGCACAGGGCATGTTTCCCCCTCCAGAACCAGTGGTCTTGTTTCAGCTCCTGGCTGAGGTGAACCCCCCCGAGGTGCCTGGCTATTTGCCATATGATGCCCCTGCAGTGTTCTCTCCGTGTTGATGCAGGTGACAAGTGGGGCCTTGTCTTTGGCCTGTGGCCCACGCAAACTGAGGACTGGGCAGTGTCCCTTGTTCTGTATATTTGTAAATATCTGTTACATTGGATAACTTATTATTTTTTACTTTGTGGATATTGTTACACTCACTTTGGTAAATTCATTTTGACCTTGCATTATTCAGCTGATTTAGGGGGATTAATTTGCTCTCTTGTGCATCTGGTTGAGTGTATGGTGTGTGTGTGTGGGGGGGGTGGTGCGTGTGTGTGTGTCACTCTCGTTTTCTTCCTTCCCTCCCTTGTGTGCTAGGCAGCTATACTCACTGTCGTCGTCTTTGCCAGCATTGGTGTCCATGGAGGAGCAGAACGTAGAATATCATCGGAAATACATGCAGTTTGGGTTCCATGGCAGCGTCGTTCTTCCCTGTGTCTCCAATGGTGAGTCATTTCCCTTCTGAGCTCAGTTTCCGCCAGGCTTTTGATGTCATTGGTACCGCCCCGGAAAAGGTGGCGGATTGTGTTGTTGTAATATGGTGGGTGGTATTTTTACTTCCTCCTGGCTGTAGGCGGCTACCGCTGTGGTGGCTGTTGTTTCCGCCCTGGCGGTCCGTGTGGTACATTGGCTGTCCTTCGGAGATCTTTCCACCATAGTCATAATTTGGCGATAATTACCGCCGGCCTGTTGGCGGTATTACCGCACCTTTATCACCGACCGCAAGGGTCGTAATGAGGGCCAAAGTGTTGGATTTCTCATTATAAGATTGGACTAATTAGAGGTGTATAACCTGCCTGAATCACTATTAAACCTGATGTTGAATTCCCAAGGATGCCACAATATTATTTAACACCCAAAACAATTGCCAGACTTACTCCTGTAATCGAGTCCATGATATAGCAGGGAATTTCAAGAAAAATAATGGGAAGTCCTTGCAACTTTCCAATTATGGGTCTTCAGAAACCAAGTTGGAAATACAGAATTGTACAAGACCTTAAAAAAAAAAAAAATCTTGTAGTTCCTTGATGTCCTGAGGTACGGAATCCAGCTGTAAACTGTTTCTCATTCTATGAGAGGCTGAGTGGCTCACTGTCATTGATTTGTGTCAAGTCTTCTTTTCAATACCGTTGCATAAGCACAGTCAGTTCCTTTAGCATTGCGGCTCGGAAACAAGGCCTTAACCTGGTGTTCTGTCACGCAGAGGTATACTGAGTCACCATCGATCTTTAATCAGCTCTTAAAGAAAAACCTGGAATCTTTGATCATGCCTTGTAACTCAGTCCTGATCCAAAATATTGACAACCTGAAGGTAGTGTTGAACACACAAGAAGCTTGCAAACAGCATACTATTGCATTACAGAACCACCTAGCTGAGAATGGATAAAAAGCGTCTTCAGGAAATTTGCAATACTGTCAAAAAGGCGTCTGATACCTTGGACATCACATTGAAAAAGGAGCTAGAATGGTGTAATAAGAGAGAATCTCAGCCGTAGTGAAAATGAGTCCGCCAACTACGCAGAGAGAAATCTGGATGTTTTAAGGAATGGTGGGCTACTGTAGACAGTGGATCCTCAACTTCTCCTGGGTGGCTAAGCCCTTATAAAGGCTGATACAGAAGGGTGTGTCTGATCCGGTACCATGGGATAATAATTGTCTTGTCGTATTTCTAGAGCTGATAAAATCTCTCTGTCATGCCCTGGCTCTAGGAATGCCTAATTATAATAAATCTTTTGAACTTTTCTGCAGTGGGAGGAGGACTGTGGTCTCTCTCAGTGCTAAATCAAATGCATGGAAATACTAAGAGGCCAGTGGGATATGTTTCAGCCACATTGGATCCTGTGTCTTCTGCTTTGCCTGGCTGTCTAAAATTTGTAGAAGCAGTTAGTTAAGTTTTGAGAGGTGCGTGAATATTGTCATTGGTCACCCATTAACTGTATACATGCCCTTTTCACTTGAGCTTTTACTAACAAGGACCAGCACCGACCCAAAATGTAGGAACAAATAGTGCTAGCTGCATAGAATGTGACATTAAAACAATGTGAAACTTTGACTCCGGCTTCTCTGTTGCCAATACTGAGTTAGAAAAATACTGTGGCCCATATTTATACTTTTTTGTGCCGCATTTGCGCCGCTTTTTGACGCAAAAACAGTGCTAATTTACAAAGTACAATTGTATTTTGCAAGTTTGCGCCGCTTTTGCGTAAAAAAATTATGCAAATGTGGCACTAAATTTGGGCCTGTGTTCTCAGTTTCAATCCCAGTAATTGGGTCTTGGTGAAGAAACACGTTAGAAAAGAGTATCTGGAGCCTTGTTGGCGTGGGCCATACAAGAAGATCCTGTTTACCACTACTGCTGTGCAGTGTGGCGGTATCCCCAATTGGATCCATACTTTCCATACTGGCAGAGTTGACTGTCCCCTTGATATGACAGTGCCTGTTCTAGAAGAGCCAGTGATATGAGAGAGACAACAGGAACAAATCAATGAAGCTGTGGGGGACCACACAGAGCCTGAAACAGAACTTGGTTGAGCAGAAGGGGTCTTGCCCAAACCATAACTGAGACCAAAAAAGAGAAAAATGAACTTTGTCCTGTGGTGAACGAGTCAAACTCAGAAGAAGAGACTAGCTGGGAGGAAGTGAGTGAAAGCTGTAGACCATTGGCCCAGAAGACAAGAACGGGGAAAGTGAGTGTGTCCAGAGAACGAGTGACATCAACGACTGCTGAAGAAATAGAAAGTTCAGACCTGAGCAAATGTGAAGACGAAGGTGTGGCACTGAGAAGGTCGAGAAGAACGAAAGTGCCCCTTCACAAGTATTCTTCTCCTGAGTGGTCCTACTTTACAAATTACAGAGTCACAGATAAAGAGTCCTGGGAATCTTGAGATCAACAGATTGGCACAGATGAACGGTCATGCACTAAATGTAGTGATTGAACTAAATCTTGCAATTTCCTTGTCCTTTATGAGCTTAGTTTGGATAGAAGTTAAAGACATTTACATTGACTGGGATAGAGAATCGATCAGATTACCTAGGCCCAAGGAGAAGAAGAAAAGCGGTTGTCATTTAGAACAATACAGAGTATGGCTAGGGAAGTCTCACGAAGATTTATATATTGCGGCTAAACAAACTTTGAACTTCTGAACTTTTGGTGAAAATCAACAAAGCAATTCTTGTTGTTGCTGATGTACATATTTGAAGAAAAAAAAAAGGAGATCTGATTCAAAAGACGCAATGGAGCCAAATAAGAAAAGCAAATGTAGATACAGATTTGGTGCTTTATTTCTCATTCTTATAATATTATTAATAGTGCTGCTAATAGGAGTATTTTCCCCTACATGTCCTGTGGAAAGGTTATCCCCTGCTGTTACCCCGCATACTATTAGACCTTAAGGCAAAATAAATTATATGTTAGATGAGAAAGCATTACACTTAGATGAGTCTAGAGGAGATTATTCATTAAATGCATATTTTAAACTATTGTAAGAGTATGTTCATACAATGAATGCAGGATCTGTTTATGCAGAGTTACTTGCTTTGGTTTAAAAGGGTATTACATATCATCATATTCCATTACCCTTTGGTATTTCTTGCAGTTTGTTGTTAAGCATACTCTACAATGAGGGAAATTTCCAGTAATATTATTCTAACTATGATCTTGTGTTGACAGAAGTTTCTTTGTTTAAGCATTTAAATAAGAATCCATACCTCAATGGAGCGTATCTTGCAGGGAAATATTTCTTTCCACTGAAACCGTTAGACACTGCACGAGCACATAGACACAATCTGACTTGTTCAATGACTGACATTGCGAAGAAATGTTTGTATTTAGTTAAGGGAAGGAGGGAATTTAAAGCCAAATGCAAAAAAGATAAAGATATTAAGTTACAGCATCAATGGAAAAAGGAGAAGATAGAACATCAGGAACTAGGGAACTTACCAGCATTAACTTTAGACTTGCAGCACAAAGGGAGGTTGTGCACACATATCGATCAGAGCTCTCTGAATTTGTTGTTCATAGGGGAGAGTGACTGTGAACATGTTTTTGATGTCTGGGAGAAAAGTGAATTCGTTTTAGATGGAAAGGATCCTGTGATCCCTGAAGCGTATTTTATCTGTGGACAAAATACATATTTTATGTTGCAGAAAGGATGGCATGGTACATGTTATCTAGTGATAGTATTCCCAAAGATCTATCATGTTGAACATCTTGAAGATCATGTGTGGGAGACAAAGCATAGAACTAAGTAAGGAGCTACTGCCTCAGAAATAGTGAGAGATATTTTTAGAGCATTGATTCCATCAGTGGGAGTGATTCTGAATGATATAAAGATCTGAAAGTTGTCTAGTGGATAAACTGGCTACTAGTATAGCAAATTTGTTGTTGTTGATAAACACAGAGATGGTAGCAGTAAGATCAATAGTTTTGCAAAATTGTCTTGCGGGAAACTCTCTGCTTGTAAAAGAGGGCGGAGTCTGTTGGATTTTGAAAGTTCAACAATATTGCATTTACATTCCAGATAAGAGAAAGGATTTGCAGAATTATATCCGGGGTGTTTCAGGGTTGAATAAGGATTTGAAAGAGTTGGAAGCATCAGGTACGTGGGAAACTATTAGAGATGGATTTTCTGCTATAGGCAGATGGTTTGGGAACCTGGGAAGTGGAATTGTAGGTTTTCTGAGAGGCCATTGTTGAGCATTTCAATGGTGGCAATAGTTTTGTGGATTGGAAATAATGTTTTCCAGAGACAAAAGATTCAGAAGGGTCGGAAGAGGAAAAGAGCAGAGGTTGAGTTGGAAGATAGGCAACATCAATATTACTATGATATGAAGCATTTGGAACACTCAAGACAAAAGCTGTTCAAAACAACTAGGTTTTAGAGAGTCTCATTCAAGAGTGAAAAGGGATGTGTGATGACTCTAAACATCATCAGAGGGAAGGTTGAGACAGTGTAGTTGGCTGTGCCACTATGTCTCTTCAAAATGAAAGTGAAAGGGTGGTCACATTACTGGTGGTCACCATCTGATGCCCACATTCCTGTACAATATGAAATAAAAATGTTTTGTCTAAATGGTGCATTGAAATATACACAGATAAAATGTGCAAGTTAATTGTAACATTTTCAAGAAGCTGCATATAATAATTGTTTTGAATTATGTTATGTTATAATGTTTCGAAAGTATTACTTTGCTTAATCATTTTGTATGTCAGCTATAAGCAACAGAATTAATTTAAACTGAAGTATATTTGTGTTTCTTTCACTTAGCTAGCGTGAAGGCCACAAATATTTTCTTCGATAACTTTCAACGTGAAGCTGTTTTTGCTATATTTTTCTATGTGATGCAGGTGATGAAGGTGTCAAGATCTGAGGCTGAACTAATGAGGAGTCCATTGTATTCAAGAGATAAGAAGATTCACCAGAGATGCTGTTATCATGAGGGGAGATCTCTGGAATGGTTGCCTTTAACTCTTCTAAAGTTCCTGGGAATGCAAGGGGTGTAGGGTTAGAGGGGATAGTTTCTGATGTCATGCTGCCTATTAATCCCTTCTGTGCCGCGGACGTAGTGGTTACGTCCTGCGGCACAGTGCTGCTGTGCCGAGGACGTAACCACTATGTCCTCGGCACACAGCCCAGAGGGAGCGCTCTCGCTCCCTCTGTGTGCTTCCCCCCACCCCCCCAAAGTCAGGGATGGAAGGGGAAGCCCTTCCCCTCCCACCCCCGACCCCCCAAACCCCCCCTGTGACGTCAGCGCACGAGCGCGTGCTGATTAGTCACAGGGTCTCCCCCATCGCGCTGGAAGCAGAGCTTCCAGCGCGATTGAAAGAGAAATGCTTTTGCATTTCTCTTTCAATCCCATGGGGGAAGCCCCGAGAGGCTTCAAAGGTAAGGAAATGTATTTCCTTCCCTTTGAAGTCTCTCACAGGGTTTCAAAAGCCGGATTGGCCTATTTTGATGAGGCCAATCTGCCCCCAAGGGGGGCAGAAACCATTAGACACCAGGGAGTTGTTTTTTTCCGCGAATTTTACGCAACGGGAGCGACCCCTTGGGCAAGGGTCGCTCCCAGGGGGGGCATTTTTTTGGGAAGGCCTTTTCTGCCCCCCCTGGGGGCAGATCGGCCTATTATTAGGGGGGGCAGAAACCTCTAGGCACCAGGGATCATTTCTTTTTTTTTCTTCTTTTTGTTATGTTTTCTTTTTTTTTTAGGTGGGGAGCGTCCCCTTAGGCAAGGGTCGCTCCCCTAGGGGGCAAATAATATTTAGCTCATTTCTGCCCCCCTTGGGGGCAGATTGGCCTATTTTGATGAGGCCAATCTGCCCCCAAGGGGGGCAGAAACCATTAGACGCCAGGGAGTTTTTTTTTTGCGTGAATTTCACGCAAGGGGAGCGACCCCTTAGGCAAGGGTCGCTCCCTGGGGAGGGGATTATTTTAGGCCATTTCTGCCCCCCTGGGGGGTAGATCAGCCTATTTTGATTCGGCTGATCTGCCCCCAAGGGGGGCAGAAACCACTAGGCACCAGGGATTTTTTTGTTTTTTTGTTTTACAGATGGGGAGCGACCCCTTGGACAAGGGTCGCTCCCCTGGAGGGGCAAAATATATTTAGGCCATTTCTGCCTGCTTTGGGGGCAGATCGGCCGATTTTAGGTCAATCTGCCCCCAAGGGGGGCAGAAACCACTAGGCACCAGGGATTTTTTTTTTTGCGCCGTCACGCAAGGGGAGCGACCTTGTAGGCAAGGGTCGCTCCCTGGGGGGGGGTAGGGGGGGGCAAAATTATTTCAGGCCATCTCTGCCCCCCCTGGGGGCACATCGGCCTATTGGTATTAGGCCGATCTACATCCAGGGGGGGCAGAAACCTCTAGGCGCCAGGGCAAATTTTTTTTTTGTGTTTTTTTTTTTTTTTTTTTTTTTTTTTTTAGAGATGGGGAGCGACCTATCAGGCAAGGGTCACTCCCCTGGGGGGCAAATTGTATTTAGACCATTTCTGCCGCCCTTGGGGGCAGATTGGTCGATTTTAGGTCAATCTGCCCCAAGGGGGCAGAAACCACTAGGCACTGGGGATTTGTTTTTTGGCGCCAATGTCACGCAGGGGGAGCCACCCGTAGGCAAGGGTCGCTCCGGGGGGGGGGGTTTCGGGGGGCAAATTTATTTTAGGCCATTTCTGCCCCCAGGGGGGCAGAAACCTGTAGGCGCCAGGGCAAAAAAAAAATGTGTGTTTTTTTTTTTTGTTTGTTTGTTTTTCCAGAGATGGGGAGCGACCCATCAGACAAGGGTCGCTCCCCTGGGGGGCAAACTGTATTTAGACCATTTCTGCCCCCCTTGGGGGCAGATTGGTCGATTTTAGGTCAATCTGCCCCAAGGGGGCAGAAACCACTAGGCACCGGGGATTTGTTTTTTTCGCGCCAATGTCACACAGGGGGAGCGACCCCATAGGCGAGGGTCGCTCCTGGTGGGGGGGTGGGGGTTGGGGATGCAAATTTATTTTAGGCCATTTCTGCCCCCCCTATTATTAGGCCGATCTGCCACCAGGGGGGGGCAGAAACCTCTAGGCGCCAGGGCAATTTTTTTTTGTGTGTTTTTCATTTTGTATGTTTGTTTTTTTAGAGATGGGGAGCGACCCATCAGGCAAGGGTCGCTCCCCTGGGGGGCAAACTGTATTTAGAGCATTTCTGCCCCCCTTGGGGGCAGATTGGTCGATTTTAGGTCAATCTGCCCCCAAGGGGGCAGAAACCACTAGGCACCAGGGATTTGTTTTCTGGCGCCAATGTCACGCAGGGGGAGCGACCCCGTAGGCAAGGGTCGCTCCTGGGCAGGGGGGGTTTGGGGGGGTGGGGGGGTGTCAAATTTATTTTAGGGCATTCCCCCCCCCACCGGGGCCGGCTGAGCTAGAGGCCAAAATCCACAGGTAGGCACTTTGCAAAAAACACCTCTGTTTTCTGTGAAAAAATATGTTGTGTCCACGTTGTGTTTTGGGCCATTTCCTTTCGTGGGCGCTAGGCCTACCCACACAAGTGAGGTACCATTTTTATGGAGAGACCTAGGGGAACGCTGGGTGGAAGGAAATTTGTGTCTCCTCTCAGATTCCAGAACTTTCTGTCACCGAAATGAGAGGAAAAAGTGTTTTTTGGCCAAATTTTTATGTTTGCAAAGGATTCTGGGTAACAGAACCTGGTCAGAGCCCCGCAAATCACCCCATCTTGGATTCCCCTAGGTCTCTAGTTTTCAAAAATGCGCTGGTTTGCTAGGTTTCCCCAGGTGCCGGCTGAGCTAGAGGCCAAAATCCACAGGTAGGCACTGTTTTCTATGAAAAAATGTGATGTGTCCACGTTGTGTTTTGGGCCATTTCCTGTCGCGAGCGCTAGGCCTACCCACACAAGTGAGGTATCATATTTATCGGGAGATGTGGGGGAACGCTGGGTGGAAGGAAATTTGTGGCTCCTCTCAGATTCCAGAACATTCTGCCACAGAAAAGTGAGGAACATGTGTTTTTTTAGCCAAATTTTGAGGTTTGCAAAGGATTCTGGGTAACAGAACCTGGTCCGAGCCACACAAGTCACCCCATCTTGGATTCCCCTAGGTCTCTAGTTTTCAGAAATGCACAGGTTTGGTAGGTTTCCCTAGGTGGCGGCTGAGCTACAGGCCAAAATCTACAGGTAGGCACTTTGCAAAAAACACCTCTGTTTTCCTTCAAAAATTTGGATGTGTCCACGTTGCGCTTTGGGGCGTTTCCTGTCGCAGGCGCTAGGCCTACCCACACAAGTGAGGTATCATTTTTATCGGGAGACATGGGGGAACGCTGGGTGGAAGGAAATTAGTGGCTCCTCTCAGATTCCAGAACTTTCTTCCACAGAAATGTGAGGAACATGTGTTGTTTTAGCCAAATTTTGAGGTTTGCAAAGGATTCTGGGTAACAGAACCTCGTCCGAGCCACACAAGTCACCCCATCTTGGATTCCCCTAGGTCTCTAGTTTTCAGAAATGCACAGGTTTGGTAGGTTTCCCTAGGTGGGGGCTGAGCTACAGGCCAAAATCTACAGGTAGGCATTTTGCAAAAAACACCTCTGTTTTCCTTCAAAAATTTGGATGTGTCCATGTTGCGCTTTGGGACGTTTCCTGTCGCAGGCGCTAGGCCTACCCAAACAAGTGAGGTATCATTTTTATCGGGAGACATGGGGGAACGCTGGGTGGGAGGAACATGTGTTTTTTTAGCCAAATTTTGAGGTTTGCAAAGGATTCTGGGTAACAGAACCTGGTCCAAACCACACAAGTCACCCCATCTTGGATTCCACTAGGTCTCTAGTTTTCAGAAATGCACAGGTTTGGTAGGTTTCCCTAGGTGGTGGCTGAGCTACAGGCCAAAATCTACAGGTAGGCACTTTGCAAAAAACACCTCTGTTTTCCTTCAAAAATGTGGCTGTGTCCACGTTGCGCTTTGGGGCATTTCCAGTCGCGGGCGCTAGGCCTACCCACACAAGTGAGGTATCATTTTTATCGGGAGACGTGGGGGAACGCTGGGTGGAAGGAAATTTGTGGCTCCTCTCAGATTCTAGAACTTTCTGCCACAGAAATGCGAGGAACATGTGTTTTTTTAGCCAAATTTTTAGGTTTGCAAAGGATTCTGGGTAACAGAACCTGGTCCGAGCCACACAAGTCACCCCATCTTGGATTCCCCTAGGTCTCTAGTTTTCAGAAATGCACAGGTTTGGTAGGTTTCCCTAGGTGGCGGCTGAGCTACAGGCCAAAATCTACAGGTAGGCACTTTGCAAAAAACACCTCTGTTTTCCTTCAAAAATTTGGCTGTGTCCACGTTGCGCTTTGGGGCGTTTCCTGTCGCGGGCGCTAGGCCTACCCACACAAGTGAGGTATCATTTCTATCGGGAGACGTGGGGGAACGCTGGGTGGAAGGAAATTTGTGGCTCCTCTCAGATTCCAGAACTTTCTGCCACAGAAATGTGAGGAACATGTGTTTTTTTAGCCAAATTTTGAGGTTTGCAAAGGATTCTGGGTAACAGAACCTGGTCCCAGCCACACAAGTCACCCCATCTTGGATTCCCCTAGGTCTCTAGTTTTCAGAAATGCACAGGTTTGGTAGGTTTCCCTAGGTGGCGGCTGAGCTACAGGCCAAAATCTACAGGTAGGCACTTTGCAAAAAACACCTCTGTATTCCTTCAAAAATTTGGCTGTGTCCACATTGCGCTTTGGGGCGTTTCCTGTCGCGGGCGCTAGGCCTACCCACACAAGTGAGGTATCATTTTTATCGGGAGACGTGGGGGAATGCTGAGTGGAAGGAAATTTGTGGCTCCTCTCAGATTCTAGAACTTTCTGCCACAGAAATGTGAGGAACATGTGTTTTTTTAGCCAAATTTTGAGGTTTGCAAAGGATTCTGGGTAACAGAACCTGGTCCGAGCCACACAAGTCACCCCATCTTGGATTCCCCTAGGTCTCTAGTTTTCAGAAATGCACAGGTTTGGTAGGTTTCCCTAGGTGGTGGCTGAGCTACAGGCCAAAATCTACAGGTAGGCACTTTGCAAAAAACACCTCTGTTTTCCTTAAAAAATTTGGCTGTGTCCACGTTGCGCTTTGGGGCGTTTCCTGTCGCGGGCGCTAGGCCTACCCACACAAGTGAGGTATCATTTTTATCGGGAGACGTGGGGGAACGCTGAGTGGAAGGAAATTTGTGGCTCCTCTCAGATTCTAGAACTTTCTGCCACAGAAATGTGAGGAACATGTGTTTTTTTAGCCAAATTTTGAGGTTTGCTAAGGATTCTGGGTAACAGAACCTGGTCCGAGCCACACAAGTCACCCCATCTTGGATTCCCCTAGGTCTCTAGTTTTCAGAAATGCACAGGTTTGGTAGGTTTCCCTAGGTGGCGGCTGAGCTACAGGCCAAAATCTACAGGTAGGCACTTTGCAAAAAACACCTCTGTTTTCCTTCAAAAATTTGGCTGTGTCCACGTTGCGTTTTGGGGCGTTTCCTGTCGCGGGCGCTAGGCCTACCCACACAAGTGAGGTATCATTTTTATCGGGAGACGTGGGGGAACGCTGAGTGGAAGGAAATTTGTGACACCTCTCAGATTCTAGAACTTTCTGCCACAGAAATGTGAGGAACATGTGTTTTTTTAGCCAAATTTTGAGGTTTGCGAAGGATTCTGGGTAACAGAACCTGGTCCGAGCCACACAAGTCACCCCATCTTAGATTTCCCTAGGTCTCTAGTTTTCAGAAATGCAGAGGTTTGGTAGGTTTCCCTAGGTGGCGGCTGAGCTACAGGCCAAAATCTACAGGTAGGCACTTTGCAAAAAACACCTCTGTTTTCCTTCAAAAATTTGGCTGTGTCCACGTTGCGCTTTGGGGCGTTTCCTGTCGCGGGCGCTAGGCCTACCCACACAAGTGAGGTATCATTTTTATCGGGAGACGTGGGGGAACGCTGGGTGGAAGGAAATTTGTGGCTCCTCTCAGATTCCAGAACTTTCTGCCACAGAAATGTGAGGAACATGTGTTTTTTTAGCCAAATTTTGAGGTTTGCAAAGGATTCTGGGTAACAGAACCTGGTCCCAGCCACACAAGTCACCCCATCTTGGATTCCCCTAGGTCTCTAGTTTTCAGAAATGCACAGGTTTGGTAGGTTTCCCTAGGTGGCGGCTGAGCTACAGGCCAAAATCTACAGGTAGGCACTTTGCAAAAAACACCTCTGTTTTCCTTCAAAAATTTGGCTGTGTCCACGTTGCGCTTTGGGGTGTTTCCTGTCGCAGGCGCTAGGCCTACCCACACAAGTGAGGTATCATTTTTATCGGAGAGACGTGGGGGAACGCTGGGTGGAAGGAAATTTGTGGCTCCTCTCAGATTCTAGAACTTTCTGCCACAGAAATGTGAGGAACATGTGTTTTTTTAGCCAAATTTTGAGGTTTGCAAGGGATTCTGGGTAACAGAACCTGGTCCGAGCCACACAAGTCACCCCATCTTGGATTCCCCTAGGTCTCTAGTTTTCAGAAATGCACAGGTTTGGTAGGTTTCCCTAGGTGGCGGCTGAGCTACAGGCCAAAATCTACAGGTAGGCACTTTGCAAAAAACACCTCTGTTTTCCTTCAAAAATTTGGCTGTGTCCACGTTGCGCTTTGGATCGTTTCCTGTCGCAGGCGCTAGGCCTACCCACACAAGTGAGGTATCATTTTTATCGGGAGACTTGGGGGAACATAGAATAGCAAAACAAGTGTTATTGCCCCTTGTCTTTCTCTACATTTTTCCCTTCCAAATGTAAGACAGTGTGTAAAAAAGACGTCTATTTGAGAAATGCCCTGTAATTCACATGCTAGTATGGGCACCCCGGAATTCAGAGATGTGCAAATAACCACTGCTTCTCAACACCTTATCTTGTGCCCATTTTGGAAATACAAAGGTTTTCTTGATAGCTATTTTTTACTATTTATATTTCAGCAAATGAATTGCTGTATACCCGGCATAGAATGAAAACCCACTGCAGGGTGGAGGTCATTTATTGGCTCTGGGTACCTAGAGTTCTTGATGAACCTACAAGCCCTATATATCCCCGCAACCAGAAGAGTCCAGCAGACGTAACGGTATATTGCTTTCGAAAATCTGACATTGCAGGAAAAAGTTACAGAGTGAAACTTAGAGAAAAATTGATGTTTGTTTCACCTCAATTTAAATATTTTTCTTTTTCAGTTGTTATTTTCTCTAGGAAACCCTTGTAGGATCTACACAAATTACCCCTTGCTGAATTCAGAATTTTGTCTACTTTTCATAAATGTTGCGGTTTCTGGGATCCAGCGTTGGTTTCATGCCCATTTCTGTCACTGACTGGAAGGAGGCTGAAAGCACAAACAATCGTAAAAATGGGGTATGTCCCAGTAAAATGCCAAAATTGTGTTGAAAAATTGGGTTTTCTGATTCAAGTCTGCCTGTTGCTGAAAGCTGGGAAGCTGGTGAGTTTATCACCGCAAACCCTTTGTTGATGCCCTTTTCAGGGAAAAAAACACAAACCGTCTTCTGCAGCCCATTTTTCCAATTTGTTTTAAAAAAACGAAATTTTCACTGTTTTTTGACTAATTTCTTGGCCTCCTTCTGGGGAACCCACAAAGTCTGGGTACCTCTAGAATCCCTAGGATGTTGGAAAAAAAGGACGCAAATTTGGCGTGGGTAGCTTACGTGAACAAAAAGTTATGAGGGCCTAAGCGCGAACTGCTCCAAATAGCCAAAAAAAGGCTCGGCACAGGAGGGGGGTAAAGGCCTGGCAGCGAAGGGGTTAAAATGAATTTTGTGATATGTTTTTCAGTGAAGATGCCGTTGAAATTATGTAAACTCTGTAGAAGGTGGGCTTAAAAGAGTGATCAATTCAGCAAAAGATTTAGGGCCATATTTATACTCCGTTTGCGCCGAAATTGCGTCGTTTTTTTTGACGCAATTTCGACGCAAAACTAACGCCAACTAACGCCATATTTATACTATGGCGTTAGAGGCGAATAGCGCCAAAGTTCCCGGAATGTGCGTCATTTTTTAGCGTGAACCCCTTCCTTGCGTTAATGATATGCAAGGGAGGCGTTCCCGTCTAAAAAATGACTCCCAGGACTTTACGTGGTATTTATACTCCCGGGCAAAAGAGACGCCCGGGAGTTGGCGTGGCTAAAAACGGCGCATTTGCGCCACTTTTTAACGCCTGCTCAGGGCAGGCGTTAAGGGGCCTGTGGGCTCAAAATGAGCCCACAGGTGCCCTCCCATGCCCCCAGGGACCCCCCCTGCCACCCTTGCCCACCCCAGGAGGACCCCCAAGGATGGAGGGACCCACCCCAGGGACATTCAGGTAAGTTCAGGTAAGTATAATTTTTTATTTTTTATATTTTTTTTTGGTGGCATAGGGGGGCCTTATTTGTGCCCCCCTACATGCCACTATGCCCAATGACCATGCCCAGGGGACAGAAGTCCCCTGGGCATGGCCATTGGGCAAGGGGGCATGACTCCTATCTTTACAATGATAGGAGTCATGTTGATGGGGGATGGGCGTCGTTAAAAAATGGCGCAAGTCGGGTTAAGACGATTTTTTCGACGTAACCTGACTTGCCCCATTTTAAGACGCCCATGCGCCATTTTCCCCCTACGCCGGCGCTGTCTGGTCTACGTGGTTTCTTCCCACGCAAACCAGGCAGCGCCGGTCTGATTGCGCCGTCTAACGCCATTCCATAAATACGGCGCCCGCATGGCGCTTCAGAATGGCGTTAGACGGCGCAAAACTTTTTGACGCTAAACTGCGTTAGCGCAGTTTAGCGTCAAAAAGTATAAATATGGGCCTTAGATTCTCTTTGTCCTTAGCAGAGAGCAGACCTTACTGAGATTTTCTTATACTTAAATTCTCACTGGCTTCATGCCACTGCACCTCTCTCAACAGAAACCTCTACTGAAGATTCTGTTTGCCTGT
The DNA here is from genome assembly GCF_031143425.1 of Pleurodeles waltl. Taxonomy (NCBI): domain Eukaryota; kingdom Metazoa; phylum Chordata; class Amphibia; order Caudata; family Salamandridae; genus Pleurodeles; species Pleurodeles waltl. The sequence continues at coordinate 531,102,679 of NC_090449.1, forward strand.
TCTTTACTTAGAGATTTTAGTATTATAATAATCAACTTAGATTAAATGGCTAGGCAGGAGAAAATGATTTCAGAATTTAAGAATCAATCCGTAATTCTGATATTCTGCATTATCGCTATTGAGATACTTGTCTTTTATATGCTTGTGAAATGTAACACAGTATGATACTTTAATTCCTCTTTGGTGAGCATCTATATCTATACTAAGGTTTTGAGACTCATGTATGTAAGTTTGACTTTTAGTCTGTAATAAAGCCCTTTGAAACTTAAGATGGTCTCTGAGACTTAGGGCCGTATTTATACTTTTTGGCGCACAACTGCGCCAACGCAGTTGTGCGTAAAAAAATGTAACGCCGGCTAACGCCATTCCAAAGCACCATGAGGGCGCCGTATTTATGGAATGACGTTAGCCGGTGGAGCTGCCTGGTGTGCGTAAAAAAAAATGACTTACACCAGGCAGCGCCGGCGTAGGGGAAAATGGAGCTTGGGCGCCAAAAAATGAGGCAAGTCAGGCTGAGGCAAAACTTTCGCCTCAACCCGATTAGCGCCATTTTTTTTCACTCCCAACCCCCATTGAAATGACTCCTGTCTTAGCAAAGACAGGAGTCATGCCCCCTTGCCCAATGGCCATGCCCAGGGGACTTCTGTCCCCCGGGCATGGTCATTGGGTATAGTGGCATGTAGGGGGGCACAAATCAGGCCCCCCTATGCCACAATTTTTTTTTAAAAAAAATACTTACCTGAACTTACCTTAAGTTCCCTGGGATGGGTCCCTCCATCCTTGGGTGTCCTCCTGGGGTGGGCAAGGGTGGCAGGGGGTGTCCCTGGGGGCATGGGAGGGCACCTCTGGGCTCCTTCCGAGCCCACAGGTCCCTTAACGCCTGCCCTGACCAGGCGTTAAAAAATGATGCTAAAACGGCTGGACGTCATTTTTTTTGACCCGCCCTCTCCCGGGCGTCATTTTTGCCCGGGAGTGTAAATACGGCGCACATGCCTCGGAGTCATTTTTTAGACGGGAACGCCTACCTTGCATATCATTACCGCAAGGTAGGTGTCCACGCAAAAAAATGACGCAAACTCCAAGATCTTTGGCGCTAGACGGGTCTAACGCCAAAGTATAAATATGGAGTTAGTTTTGCGTCAGATTTGCGTAAAAAAAAAACGACGCAATTCCGGCGCAAACAGAGTATAAATATGCCCCTTAATGTGTGACTCTCTGAGTTACACTGTAATTGCTCTAATTTAAATTGATGAAGGTTCTCCTCTTCTCTCGTACCTGAGAAGAAAAGATTCAACAGATTCCAGTTTTATAGATAGGACCCAGAGCTCCATCAATAGCATATCACGGAAACCTAACAGGTGTTCTGCTTTAAGGTTGAAATTTGGCAGCATTTGTTGACATATATTAAGTAAACAAAAGAACTTAACACGATAACATAAACAAAGCAACTTAACACAATTAAAGCATAACAGCACAATACAACAAAATAGTCAAAATGGTACTTAACAGAACAATCACAGTACCACACAAAATAAATCCTATTACAATAAGTAGGCATAAATCACAAAAGAAAATATCACCTTCATAACAAATTACCAGATAACACATATGCATCAACATTGTTGTCAAACTTATCTACATCCAGAAACAGGAGGAGACTGTAACTAGTGTGTTTTCACAATTGCTGACTGTTGTGGGCTGATTTTTACCAAAAATGACTGATTCTTAGTTTCCACTGTTGTGGGGTTATTTCTTTTACCCAAAGGGGGAATTCTTGGTTTTTAAATGTTCAAAGAGGGAAATTCCTATTTTAACTTTTTTAATTGATCTTATGTCAAGGGTAATTTACTGCACACATTTGCATTTAGTTTGATGTGTGAGAGGGTCAATTTTATTTACTTTCTGTGGAGTCGAGCGCCATTTTTCCATCACTGTATATGCCAAAGAGATTTCATTGTGCCTGGTTAGCAGTCAAGTGGCTGGGTTGACTGGCACCCCTCCTCCTACTTCTCACTCTACTTAATACAGTCCATGCCACAGATGCACAGTGAATGCACACAGCAGGAGCACCGCTGGCGCCCCAATGATGCATCAGAAGTAAGCCTGTCTGTGCATGTCTGTGTCCAGAATGCATCCATTGCCAGCCATGCTCCACGTTTGAGTATGCTCTCCCCTTAGGAGAGGGCCTGTTCTGGGGTCGTGCTTTTAGCTCTAGGAAATTGAGTTTGAGTCCCTCCGAGGTCTTTTAATCTTGAATATTCCATGCAAAACATTACATCTGTGAATATTGTTGGTTGGTTCTGAACTATCCCCCGAGGGAATTATTAGTGGGACCTGATACCTTTTGCAAACAAAGTGATTCTCTGGATTTACCTGCAACTCTTCTACTCAATGAATAGCCTTTATACAGGGCCTAACTCATTAACTGTAGATGACTCCCTAAGCATTCCTTGATGTGTTAAATATGCTTTCCGATAATACCTGGGATTTTATAGTTTTGACCAAAACTTGGCTGAAGAAAATAGCAGATTGAGCATTTTCCATTACTCCAGGAGCATTCTACTTGCCAACCGTGAATGAAAAATATGGGAGGAGGTGTTGCTGTTCTATTTATGGAATCATTTGAAAGAACTTGTATCCCATTGTTGCAAGAACCCATATCCAGGGGCTTATTTTCAGCTTCAAACTGACATCCTCTTTTTTCAGGACTTTTGAAGTATATATACGTAGACCCTCTTACTGTTCAAATAGTTGTTTTCCCCAGCCCAGCTTCTTGACATAATTGCTCAACTCTACTTGCAATACTCTAATCTTACTGTTCTTGAGGATTTCATTTTGCATATGGATGACCCTAAATGCTTTCAGGCTGTCAAGCTCAGCCTCACCTTAGCAACTCCTACAGCTGGTCCTGTCGCAACAAGCACAAGAAAGGACATATTCTTGATTTTATCTTCTCCAACATCACAGACCTGCAAGTCTCACTGACAGAGAGTCTCATCTGGTCAGATCATTTTCTTTTTTAATTGAGTGTTGAATTGGAAGAAGCCAGTTAAACCCCATGCTCTTCCTGGAGCATGGCATAAAATCTCTCCCAAAAGTTACAATTTACAACTGCTTCCCTAACGAGCATCCTTGATATGGATGTGGCCAACTTTAATAAATGGATCATTAATGGCCTTATCCTTATGGCACCTCTAAAACCTCATGTGGTGAAAAGTAATAAGCCTTTAGCCCCTTGGTTATCCATGGAAGAGAAGGGTCAATGTAAAAAGCGGCATCAAATTTGTAGAACGACCTATTGCCCTGGGGCTAAGGTTAAATATAAAGAAGCACTTAGACATTTTCATAAATTATCTCATAGAGTTCATAGGCAGTATTTCTCTACTTGAATCTCAGCGGCTACAAATACGTCATGTGAACTATCTAAAATTGCTCACATCTTTCTTTCTACTGAGGCCACACAAAGCAATTTTAGTCCTTCCTGTGAACTCTGTAATAACTTATAATTTTTTTCCACAAGAACATTCCAAATAGTTATGCATCTTTCCCCACAGGAACTATGGGGCAGATTTATACTTTCTCACGCAAAACTGCATTAGCGCAGTTTTGCGTGAAAAAGTATAGCGCTGGCCTTCGCCATTCCAAGACACCCGCCGGGCACCATATTTATGGAATGGCGCTAGCCAGAGCTTAATGCCCTGTCAGTGTCTCTGGAAAGGACGCTAACAGGGCTGGGGAGGTGTAGGGGAAACCGGGGCTTGTGTGCTGAATTATGGCACTACAGTGTTCAGAGGCAGAAAAACTGCCTCCAAGCAGTGTAGCGCCATTTTCTGGTGCACAACCCCCATGGACATGGCTCCTGTCTTAGTAAAAACAGGAGCCATGCCCTCCACCCCAATGGCCATGCCCAGGGGACGAATAGCGATGTGCAGGGGGCCCCAAGTCAGGGCCCACGAGCGGTGTAGGATAAAAAATTATATACTTACCAGGACTTACCTGGGATAGGTCCCCCATCCTTAGGTGTCCTCCTTGTGTGGGTGGGAGTGGGTCGGGATGTCCCTGGGCCAAAGAAGAGCACCTGTGGGCAATTTCCATGGTCTTTGACCATGGAAATCTGCCTACAGGTCCACTTACGCCTGCCCATACCCAGGTGTTAAATAATGGCGCTAAGCAAGCTTTTTAAGGCCAACATCCCCGTGCTGGATTTTAGCACGGGGGATAAATATGGCGCAAAGGCCATATCATCCTTTTCTGGATGGGAATGCCTACCTTGCATCTCATTGACGCAAGGTAGGTTTTCACGTCCAGAAGACGATGTTAACTCCATAACTTTGGCGCTAGATTTGACTAGTGCCAAAGTATAAATATGGAGTTAGGTTTGCGTTGAATTAGCGTAAAAAAAATTACACTCATTCAGCTCAAACCAAGTATAAATATGGGCCTATATTTGAGGCACAAGTAGACTATGCTCCATTTCAAAGTCCTCTAGTCTCCAATTTTCCCAAGATTCCAGAGTCAGTGTCTCTGAAGGAAGTGGAGAAATGTAAATCAGGATCCCCAGCAGACACTTGCCCATTCCGATTCCAAAGGATGACCTCCCCCACAATGTACCCTGTGCTTAATAAAATTTGGAATACCTCTTTAAAAGCAGGTCTTTTTCCCTCTGACTGGAAACTAGTCATTCTTGTGCTTCTCCTTAAGAAAACTGATGCAGACCCTGCCATACTAAATCATTTTAGACCCATCTTCCTTCCGCCAGTGACTGCTAAAATACTGGAGAAACTGATAAACCACCAGCTATCTACCTTTGTGGAAACTAATGAATGACCGGCTTCATGACTCACAAATGGCTTTTTGTAAGGCCTTAGCACAGAGGCCCATATTTATACTTTTTCAGTGCCGCATTTGCGTCATTTTTTGCTGCAAAAGTGGCAAAAACTTGCAAAATACAATTGTATTTTGTATGTTAGCGCCGTTTTTGCGTCAAAAAGTGGTGCAAATGCGGTGCTAAAAAAGTATAAATATGGGCCTGAATCTGCACTGCTGGAGGTTACAGAGTACATCAAAGAGAACCTGGACCACAGACTCTCAGCTACTTGACCTATCTGCGCAGTTTGATTTGATCTCACATGCCACCTTTTCAGACAGATCTAAAATAACAGGCATCCAAGGCAGGGCTCTCTCCTGGTTATTTTTTTTTGGGAGGATAGATCACAACAGGTTCATCTACATACTTTTTTGTCTCCCTCTAAACAACCTTCTATGTAGTGCCCCTCATGGCTCAGGTTTAAGTCCTACCCTTGTCAACCTATATTTAGCACCACTGGCCCAGCTGATTGAATCCTGAGTTGTGCAGGTGGTGTCATGTGTGGATGACGCCCAGTTCTTACTTTCCTCTCAAAAGAATTCCGATAATGCCCTTACCTAGCTTAAAGAGTGTCTTAAGGGAGTTGCTGGATGGATGCTGACTTCATTAAACTAAATTCAGATAAAACAGAAGTCCTTTTCCTTGGACCGAGTGGTACTACCTATTAGTCTCCGGTGGCCTGAAGAACTGAGGGCCTGAGGGCCTGATTTAAGAAAAGTGGCGCTGCACCCAGTGCTGCGCCACTTTTCTTGCACCCCTTAGCGCCCCCCCCAATGCCACCATGTGTGCTCCCTATCTAAAATATGACATGCCATGGCAGTAGTTAGGGAACTAACATCAACATTTGTGACACTAGCTCGGAGCTTTGCAGGATTAGCGTAAAAAATGTTGACACTAATCCTGCAAAGCTCATTGAGGCTCATTGTAAACAATGGTGTGCCTTCTTTTAATGCCTGCTCTTAGATTTCTTACTGCATTTTTTGCCCCCTCCTAACGGGGGAACACCTCCTTTGCATACATTATGTCTGGTGCCAGCATAATGTAGTCCAAAGGGTTACAAAGTGGCACATTGTGCCACTTTGTAAATTTGGTGCCGCAATTTTGGCCTCGTTGGGACACATTAGCATAAAAAACTGGTGCTAATGTTGTGCAAGGAGGCGCTAGGGGCTATTAAATCTGCCCCTTATTCCACCTCCAGCTCTATCCTCCTCTGCTAGGAATTTGGGAATAGGATTTGACTCTACCCTCTCTTTCTCTACTCAAATTATGCAAGTCTCGTCAGTCTGTTTTGCTGAACTCAAATCTTTGAAGAAGTTGCAGCACCTGGTCATGGAAGCTACACAAAAAGCTGTGGTTCAGAACTTGGTAACCTCTCATTTATTTGATTTGTAATTTTTTTATTATAGAAGACATGAAACAGCACAGATACACAGAGAACATTGTACTCCAATACATTACACACGTCACTCATGCAGGCAGGAGCTGTTAAACCATAGAGAATGGAAAGGGGGGGAGGTGGCAAAGGGAGAAGGAAAAGAAGAGGGAGAATAGGTGGACGGAGGGGGAGTGATAATACCCAGAAAATACATAAATGCATGGGGGAAACATAACTTTGCAACACAGCAGAAGAGGAATGACCTTGGCGCCCGGGTGTCAAAGAGCTCTACCCCCTTGATATCTGTGGAGCGCGTCGAGGGTCTGGTGAGCTGTGGATGTACCAAACTGTCCATCTGTTGTTCCGGGCACTGGGAGCTAAGGGGTAGGGGGAGGGGTAGTATGTATTTGCTAAGCCAAGGTGGGGGGCACAGAGGATAGTAATGGGCAGCTAGTTGTGCCCTCGGACCACCCCTCTTGATAAGGAGGGTAGGGGTGTCACCCCAAAGTAAAAGGGGATTAATGGAGAGGTAAAGGTGTGGTAAGGAGGAGTGTATGGGGGCACCAGGACTGGGAGAGGGGATAGTGGCAATTAGGAATGCATAGAGTAATAGAGCGGGTTAAAATATACTAGAATGCAATAGACAGTAGTAGCACTGGACTAGGCAAAGCATAACATAACACAACAGTGAGAGGTAAGGAGAAGCGAGACACAGTAACCTCCTGTTTAGACTATGCTAATAGTTTTTATTTGGGTTTCCCTGCCATCCTAATTCAAAGACTCTAAGGCCCATATTTATACTTTTTGAGCGCTGCATTTGCGTCATTTTTTTTACACAAAACCAGCGCAAACTTACAAAATACAATTATATTTTGTAAGTTTGCACTGCTTTTTCGTCAAAAAATTACGCAAATGCTGCACTAAAAAAGTATAAATATGGGCCTAAGTTGTTCAAAATGCAGCAGCAAGACTTACCCAGAGTGTTCCTCTTCGTCAGTCTGTATTGCCTCAACTGAAGGAGCTTCACTGACTGCCAGTTATTAGTGTATCGACTTTAAAGCCTTTACTTTAGAATTTAGGGGCTTCGCTGGGGAAAGCCCTTTCTATATGAGAAACAGGCTGCACCCATATAAGCAATGCAGACCACTCAGATCAAACAACCTTGGACTGCTGCAGGTCCCAAAATTCTCCAAAGCTAGACGGAGCAGCAGATCCTTTACATTCCTAACATCCAAGCTGCGGAACGCACTCCTCATTAACCTTCGTAGAGGTGCCTCTGTTTCTATCTTAAAAAATAACTAAAAAACATTTTTTGGTTAAAGGCTAGTCCCCTCTGCTATCGCCTGATTCAGTCTTTCTTAGCCTAATCAACAGGGCGCTTCCAATGAAGCAGCCATGCACTATACAAATGTCCTTAAAAAAAGCCATTTATACTATGGTGGTAAAAGTGGTTTCCATCAAGCACTGCTTAACGTACCATAAGAACATTGAATAGCACTAGACAAAACAAGCATTTGCAATGCAATAGGTCTCACATTAGTGAGAGTTAAAGCTGTAAATGATAATGACAGCCTCACATTTGGGACCTTATAAATATTTAGCCATGCAGCACATTAAACCTTTATCAGAAATAAACTATGTTTGTGCGTTTCTTCAGACACTTGGCATTAGACTGTAATGGCCTGAACTGCCCAAACAGAGCACCACTGTAACAATTGCATTTTGAAGAAACATAGTCATGTAACCATATATTCAGCCCCTAGGGAGCATAATCACATAAAAAAGAATGATAAAGAACATTGCAGTGTAACCATATAATCAGCCCTTTGAGGGCATAGTGTATTACACATTTTCAGGCCTAACAGGCCTTTTAAATATCATTTAACTGTTTTGTCAGTGGCACAGGGGTACAGTGCCGCAGGTCGTTACTAGATGTCCCTGTTTAGTCAATAGCAGAAGGTGCAGTACCACTGGTCGTGGCTAGATGCCCCTGTAGAGTCAACAGCAAAAGGTGCAGTACCAATGGTTGTGGCTAGATGTCGCTGTGGGACCAAAAGCACTCTGAGTATAGTGTCACAGAACACTGCCATAACTTCTTTTGACGTCAGAAGCTCAGAATGTCCCCAAACCCAGAAAAGGCTGGAGAAGTACCAGATCCTCGGGAAATGGCTCAAATATTTAGCCATGCTGTACGTTAAACGTTTTTCAGAAATAAACTGTGTTTGTGAATACATTTAACCTTTATCAGAAATAAACTATGTTAGCAGAAAGTGCAATACCACTGGTTGTGGTTAGATGTCCCTGTGAAACCAACTGAGTTGCTAGTATCTTGGGATAATTATCATCCCTTGGAGAGCATATTGCATTACACATTTGGAGACCAAACAAGGCTGTCAAAAGACTACTATAAATGAAGCCATGAAAACACACACTCAGCTCAGATACAAAAGTTACAGCTATAAGAGAGCCTAAACATGCATTGAATGGTGGAAGAGGTTATGATTTTGGGGGCCCCTCTAACCTAGTGTGACCCACAAGATGACCTGGACGGAAAGAGCACATCCTTCTGAATGTTCTGGGGGTGGTCCATTACCCTAGGACCACCACAAGCTGAGTTATGGGGACAAATGAGTTGTAAAAGGAATGCCTGCAAAGCATTATGGGGTGATTTTCCGTGCATACATTAAACCTTTATCAGAAATAAACTGTGTTTATGCATTAGCAGAAAGTGCAATACCACTGGTCATGGCTAGATGCCCCTGTGGAAGCTACTGAGCTAGTAGTGCCTTGGCACAATTATGATACTTCAGCCTTTGGAGAGCATAATGCATTACATATCGGCAGGCTGAGCAAGGCTGTCAGAATATTACTGCAAACAAGGCCCTTGTAACACAAACTCCTCTCAGCTTTAAAAACAAAACTTAAGTTCCAGACATTAACATTTTTAAATAAGTACTGAATGGTGGAAGATGTTAAGATTTGTATGCCCCCTCTAACCTAGTGTGACCCACAAGATGGCCTGAACAGATTTGTTGGTGGTCCCATTGCCCTAGGGCCACCGCAGGCTGAGTTATAGGCAAAAAATGTGTTGTAAAAGGATTGCTTGCAAAGCATTATGAGGTGAGTTTCCCCAAGTGCAGTGAATATTGTAGTATTGACTCTCCTGCCATGTGGGGAGAGCCGCTGTTGAGGATTCATTCCTGGGTTGATTTCATGCTATAGAAAGCCACAGAAAAGGTGTAGAAAACACGCACACAACACAACTACTTGTAATTACTGATTATGTAAAGTAAGATCCAAGTGAAGGGACAATGTGGAAAACAAACCGCGCATGTAATCACAAGTGCTTACTGACAAACATGAGAGGCAGGAAACAAAGAAAAATAGTCCCTCTAAGCACCAGAAAAACATTCCAGGAGTAATTAAACTGTACTTGGCCGGTACACCTCATCTAAGTACAGGAAGTGATGGATAGGCTGCCAAACCAGTTAGGAGACTGCAAAAAAACAGGGGGAACCCTATCACCCTACCCTGTCTAGGGTTAATACAACATCAAAAAAGAGAAAACGACAGGTAGGGACAAATTTAATCCTGAATTAAATCAACAGTCATTAATTCTGTTAATCCTGAGTTTAATTTCTTTCTCTTATTTATTTAAAAAAATTATGTAGTCAAAAAGGAACTATGGTTGTGTAATCCAAAACCTAATACACATTACATCAATTACTAAGCTATTGTTTACAATACTCTCAAGTAAAACACAATAAAACACACAGTGAAAAAAACCTACACAAAGTCATACCCTACACATTTAAATAGTGGTCACTATTATACAACTCCCAATGTGATCCACTTCTATTAACTAAGGCAATGGGCTTTTCATGCACTTAACTATCACCGCATTGTGTATTTCTTTCACACAAGCGTGAACTAGTGCATTTTAAAATTTTTACAATATAGTCCATTTGTTCGGCGAACCCAATGCACTTGTAAGGAGAATGAAGTCAACGCGTTTCGGCCTGCTGATTTAGGGCCTCATCAGGACTGGATAAGGGCACAAGTGATTTTGTGAAAAAAGCCCGGAGACGCCCATTAGTTATCTCTCGTTCTTGAGCGGTGGGACAAGCTATTATTGCTTATATTTGGCCAAAGAAACCATCGAGGCTCATAAAGCCCACCGGCTACGGAGTGTGCTGGTATCGCTTAGTTCTTCGGCGATACTGTCTCGGAGCGCGTCTTCCGCGTCTGGAAGTTGCTAAGCAACGTCGCCAACCAGTTAGGAGACAGCAAAACAAGAGGGACACTGCCTTAAACCTATGGTAAACAGCAGGTGGGAGCAAACTCCTATACGCCATCTAACAGGTCTTGCAGACAGCGCATGCGCACTGTTTAGGCTCGACCTAAAACTAATTATGATTCGGCCCAAGAGTTGCTATCACATGGCTTCTTCGGGTGCAAACATAAATATTTTTCTGGAGTGACAGTAATTACCTGAACGTTAATAGTACAAAACTGTCTATTTTTTCAGACATTTTATTTAGCTTGATTTTTATTATATCCACAGCTCATACTTTGTATTGTGTGCAAAACTGTGGAGCTTCACGTCCACACGTTTCTATGAGTGTTTTTAAACTGACATATTATGAATAAAAGTCAGCGACAACATAGCTAAATGTAGCTTTTGTTTGAGGAAAAAAAATCTGTGATAAGCATGAGAATCTTTCCTGCACAGAAAGTTTTGTTGTTCTCCTAGATAAAGAAATGTTGTGTGAGGACATTTGCTGACAAAAATATTTTTTGCAGTAAATTTCAATCTTTGGCAAAATTATACAAAGTTCAATCTCATGTCAACTTCACAAAATGCTAAGGTTGTGAACTCTGCAAATCTTCAGCAGCAGAATTTTCTTTTATCTCTTATTTGCATATGTGCAGTGTTTAAGAGCTGTTCAGCTTGAGGAAATGTTGTTCAGGCCTCAATATCACTGAGTTTGAGCAATCTGTTTTTTTTTTATATATATATATATATATATATATATATATAGATATTCACTGAAAAAAACAAAGGTTAGAGTACGTTATAGTTAGATACTTAATTTACCTTTGCAAAACCATGACAATTCAGCTGTTATTTCAATTAACTATATCTCGCGACCTAAGGTAATTATAACTTGCGCCATCATCATGCACAGTTGTCTGGTCAATAGTTTCAATGCAAATGCTGCGGTGATAATATGAAAGGTAGGATAGAAGATGTTATCAATGATATAACATATGGAGTAATTAACTGTGCATGGCGAGAGCTCGAGTTATAGTTACCTAAGGGCGTGAACCAGGCACTAAGGCCAACCACGTAGAAGCACCCAACCTTGCACTGTGCACACGTGTACAGTAGAGGTTACCCACAAGGGCTGGCCTGCAGCCAGTCCCTGCTGCCAACCCCCCTATCCCCCCCAACCTGATGCTGTGCATGGCCCTTTGCGCATGCACTGCAGAAGCTGTCCACAGCCTCTCTGGTGTAAGCATAGGTGGGAGAGGATGTATCTGGGGTAAAAGCATCTGTCAGAGTTTCTGTCTGAGTGTGAGAGTGCATACATCAGTGTTTTAGTAGGTGTGTCAGTATGTGCGTGGGTCTGTGAGTGGGTGCATCAGGGTGTCAGTTGGTCTGTGAGTGGGTGTGTGACGGTCTGAATGGGTGTGTCAGTGGGTGCATAACTTTCTGAGTGGGTGTGAGTGAGGGTCTGAATGGGTCTGTGAGTGGGTGCGTTAGTGTCTGAGTGGGTGTGTGTGAGTCGGAGAATTGATTGAAAGAGAGACATAAAGAAAGAAAGAAAGTGAGAGAGAAAGATAATTTTTTAGGCTTCAATATCTCATATACTTAGAATGAGATATGTTTGTTGGATTTAAAAAAATGTAGTTCTTTAAAAAAAAAAAGTACAATAATTTTTTTTGTCCAAAAAAAATAGAAATGAGTCCAGATGGACTCTAACCCACATTGCTCAGTGTGGAGATCTGCGACCTTTACCCTGAGTCATGGGGGTTTTCTTTTTTTTAGCCCTTTATGGGCTATCTGGTACCACGAGGGATCCCCTGCGGTCCCTCCTTGTTTAATTCTTTATTTTAGTATTATTATTTTTTTAATAAAATGTCCTTTACCGGTTACCTGACACTGCAAGGGAAGACTTAAGACCTCGCCTTCAGAGCCATTGCTTCAGCAAGCACGGAGCTGCTTTAACTGCAGCTCTGTGCTTGCTGAAGCATTTCATCTCTGTCCCCTGCATGCGTACAGGAGACAGAGATGAAAGCTCTGCTGTTTGATAGGGCAGTGGGAGGTTGGCAGGCTAGGCGCTCCCGCTTTAAAAAAAAAAACAAAAAAGCCCCTGTGATTTTTTTTAATTAGACTAACAGGAGACCGCGACTCTTTTGTTTTAATTTTACGAGCGGATTAGCGGATCCACTGCAACTCCGCTTGTAAAATTTTTGCCAAAATGCTTTTTAGCCTGGGTGGGGTCCCTTTGGCACCCCACCATCAGAGCTAAGGCATCAGCATGCTCGTACCCTGGCCCCTTTCTTTTATTTTTTACTTTTTTTGACACATGGCTTCAGTCGAGTACCAAGATTGCTGACAACACTTCAAAGACTTCTGTTGTTGAAGTGTTATCAGCCAATCAGATCTCGGCACAATATCGTCAGGTGTCGCAAATCTTTCGCCTCACTAGATATACAAATTTGGATTTTCTTCAATTTCTCTAAAACTACTCAATGGAATTACACCAAAACAAAAAAGGTACTCTTTCTGGAACAGGAACAACCTTCCTGCCGAATTGGGTGTAATTCCGTCCAGTATTTTTTGCACTATTGTTGTTAAAAATCCCAATGGAAAAATGAATAGGGAAATTTGTTTTGGGACCCCCTCTTATTTCTCGGCTCCCCCTGGATGGATCACCCTGAAAATTTCCAGGCAGTAGCTGACGGGACTGACACATTATTTTTGGAAAGTTTTGTGAAGATTCGTCAAGCTGTGCCAAAGATAGAGACAACTAAAAAGCGCTTTTACATAGAAACTAAGTCCTAACTTTAACTACCTTGTGGCAACTAAATATACTAGATATATATATCTATAACCATAGAACAACATACTTGTGACAGAATGCGCCCACAAGATTAATCACAATGTTCCTTAAATTAACCTATATACATTTAACATGAAACTCCTTACGTAGGAAGCAATAGTTTAAGTAACATTAACTATTTTACATAATTAAAAATACAGCACAAAGATCAACAAAATGGATTCAAATAATGGCACAAGTAAATATGTGGTTATTGAGTCATCTTGTGTGTCCACTTATAGTGAGTGGCCGTGCTACAGTGACATAATATGGAAATCATATTTTTTTCTGTATTGATATTTGCAAATGATCATTTGCATTGCAGATTGTAATTCAAAGGCCACTGGCACATGCTACAAAATGTTTACACCTGTACAGGTAAAAATGTAAACATTCTGTAGACCAACATTTGTTTCTCTACATCCTCTACAGTTTATCGGGCCTCCTTTCCATACTTTTTTTTATCGGTCTGAAATGTTGTCCCCTCCATCTGATCACTACAAATGATCCAGGTCACTGCATTACTAGATGTGTGTATACTACTGTCAGAACTGACAGCCTTAGGATGGACTTTCCCCCAACATTTTGCCTACCTCCTCTGCATTGAGGACCTCATTTTTCTGGCTATAGGACTCTGTGCACTTTAACACTGCTAACCTGTGCTTGTGCTCTCTCCCCTAAACATGGTAATATTGGCTTATCCCCAGTTGGCATATTTATTTTGTTTATAAGTCCCTGGTAAAGTGCACTACACGTGCTCAGGGCCCATATTTAAATGCTACTTGTGGGCCTGCAGCACTGATTGTGCCACCCACTTAAGTAGCACTTTAATCATGTCTCAAGCCTGCCTTTGCAGAGGCTTTATATGCAGCTCTACACGCCATGTTGACCTGGCAAAGTAACCCTTTTGACAGGCCCAAACCTTTGCTTTTTATACATATAAGTCACCCATGAGGTAAACCCTGGACATCCCAGAGGGCGGGGTGCAATGTATTATAAAGGCTGGACATGTCCTGCTAGTGAAAACTCCCAAAGTAGATTTTCTCTACAGCAAGGCATATCGCTCCCATAGGATAACATAACGATTACCTTATTACATCTTATAGGTGTAATTCACAATCTGGAAGAGATAACATTTGTGTTTAGTGTCTCTGGAATTACAATTTAAAATCACAACAGATCTTCTATTGCAATTCTAAAAATGCCACTTTTAGAAAGTTGGCAATTTCTTATTTTAGCTATTTGGTACCTGCTGCCTGTCTCTGATCACTTGTCTAGGGTGGGTGAGAGCTGGGCTTTGTGTATTTCCCCTAGACAGCCACACACACAGTGGGAGCTTAGGTGTGAGTTGATGGGCCGGCCTTGATGGCCATCTTGACATGACGGGAGGGAGGAGCTGGCCACAGCCCTACTTACACCTGAGTGGGCTATGTGATGTCCTGTGTGTTTAGAGCTGGGCAGAAAGGGCAAGACCGCTGTGCAGTTCAATTGCTTATCTTTGACTTCGCCCTCACTTCAAAGGTCTGGGTATAAGTAATGGACCTCTGACACCACCATAACTGCTGATTTGCTGGATTCCTGCATTGCTGTGCTACCCTGCTGCCTGATGTTCCCCTTCCCAGGAGAAAAGGGCTGTATATGCATCATTTGAACCCAGAGTGACTCCAAGTACTAGCTTGCTGGTCTCCTGATCAGAAGATTCTGGGGCATAAAAGATTTCCAACCACCCTACTCCTGCAGCTAGACTCTGTCATCTGTGAATATGTCCTGTCAAGTGGTGCCACCCCAGTCCTGGACCCCTGGAAATGGTCCTAACATGTTTTCCCCAGCGTAACCAATGCATCCTTTGCTGGGGGCAGAATTGCTGCGTCACCAATGTTGCATGGAACAGAACCAATGCATCATCTGTGGACCCGAAACTGTGGCACCTTGCCAGGCGCAAGATTCTCTCATCCCCATCATTGGCAGCCTCAACGAAGACCACAAATCTCCACATCACAGCCTTTAGACTCATCAGAACTGATGCATCACCTTGACTGCACAATACATCCTCAACACTGGTCTTCGAACATTAACCCCGACGTCGGTATCCTCGAAGTGGATACAGCAGGAACTCACAACTTAATTCCTCTGTATCTTGGAACCTATGAATCACAACTATTGGGTAGACAAAATCAATGCATCCCCTCTACTGCAGAGTTCAGAACTGACGCAACGATCCACAGCCAGGATTTAAGGTTCTTTGGTTCAGCAGGCACAACTAGGTCCCTGTAGCCGGCCCGTGCTCCATCATGGTTGGCCCGAACATTTTAACAATGTTCCGGTCCAGCATGAGCAGATATCCCCTCTTGGCACCTATTGCTTCTAAGCGCTGTTTCACAGTTTATTCTATGAAAATTCATAACTCAAGTTCTTCTTACTGGAATATTGTCATTTTGGTCTAGTTGTATTTATTAAATTCAGATCTAATTTTCTAACATGGTATGGATCTTTTGTGTTGTTTTTCACTGTCTTACTGTTTGCAGTGTTGCACAAATATTATACATATTGCCTCAAGTCAACCCTGACTTCTCTGTCCCAAGCTAAAAGAGGGAGAACATAGGTTAATTCTGGGGTTGCCAGAGACTTACCCTAACAATGAATTTGGTTGCTATTTGACTAAGGTTTACAGCCCAGTCAAACAACAACCCAATTTCTAAAAACTACATCAAACAAAACCACTACATGGACACATTGATACAAAGTAAATCACTGCATAAGGGATGACGACCAGTAGCTGCATCATTGTTGTAATATGAAAATTAAGGTTTTTTTTATTTGTAGAGCACACTGTCACCCAGAAGGGTAATCTGGTTCTGAGCAGGTGACAAGGGTCTTGTGGAACTCTTTTCTCCTCAAGTACCCCAAAACAGGTGTGTCAGAAGGAAAGAATATGGACCCAAGCATCATCAGATGGTAGCAGAGTATGGTTTGGGTCTAGAAGTAAGGAGAGCCAGAATCCTGTATTTATGTTATGCTAGAAACATTTGTAAAGGGCATTCAACTTGAGGGCATCAACAGGCTAGCAGGTAAATGGCAAAAGACTCACTCAGAACTGTACACAGTTAAAGGTCAGGTTTTAATTGTTGTTTAAAAGTTTTTAAAAAAATTGTATCTGCAAAGAATCCCATAACTTGGCCACCCCAACAGAGAAAGCCCTTCCACTCCATCTAGCTTTGCAAGCTCTTAAAACCACTATCAATTTGCACAGGGAAAAGCTAAGAGATCTAGTTGAGGTGTACCACGGAAACATCCCATTATGCTGTTTCCTGTTCTGGAAGTGAAGGGCTTTATGCACCATGCAGAGAGCTTTGCAGACAATCCTCTTTCTGATAGGCAGCCAGTTAAGATTACCTATCCCCTCTCTCACAGATGACTGTCTAGGAATATTCAAAGTGAGACGGGCAGCTGCATTCTGAACCTGCAACATATTAACACTACTACAGATGGCATTCAGGAGTAAGGAATTACAATAGTCCAACCGAGATGTAAAAGAATGATGACAACCACCTGGCATAGCTCCTTGGGAATAAAAGGAAAATCTTCTGCAGGTTCTAATAACATGAAAACAGGTGCCAGCCGTGCGGCTAGCCTGGTTGTCAATAGTCAGGGAGTTATCCAAACAATTACCCACATTTTTGCAGATTTCACAGGGGTAGGAAGAGACCCTCACTCCTTAGGCCACCAGATTTTGGACCAGATGGAGCCTTTGGCACCAAAAACCAAGACCTGTGTCTTGCCAGCATTGAGTTTTAGTTTGATTGTTGTTATAGATTTCTCAATATTGGACATACAGTGCCTAAAAGACTCAGCAACATCTGTCACATTGTTGGAAATTGACACGATAATTTGGGTGTCATCAGCATATGACTGATCCTCAAAGCCAAATGACAGCGCAGGGGCTGCCAAAGTTGCTGTATAAATGTTAAAGGGGGTTGGACTTAGTGTGGAGAACAGGAAGAGTAAAGGCTCTGCTTCAATGTCTTCACAACTGCCCACCTGGACTGAGTCCAAGAGAAAGGAAGAGAGCAAACAGAGGGCAGTGCCACCAACCCCTAACTTCTCCAGCTATTAAATCATATGTGCTGGCCATATCCTTTTGAATGCTGGGAACAAGTCAAGCATTAGAAGCATGGCTGCACGCCCCTGGTCAACATGGCGGTGGATGTCATCAGTTACTGCCACAAGTGTAGACTCCGTATTGTGTCCATCCCTAAAACCATTTTGTGAAGGGTCAAGGTGGCCATGAGTTTCTATGAAATTGACCAGTTCCAAATTTAGAAATGTTTCCAAACTTTGGCGGGAAAAGGGAGCAAATAGATTGGACGATAATTCTTAAAATCATTTGGATCAACATTAGTTTTTTTCAGTAGTGCAATGACTATGACTCTTTTCAAGGATACAGGAAAAATACCAAATTGAATAATATCTCAGGAAATATTATACAGAAAGTTAGCAATAGAATCAGAAGCCAACTGGAATATTTTAGCCTAGCAGGGACCTAAAGGAGTCACAGATTTAGTGATCAAGAGCAGCTCTTTGGTTTGCTGACAAAGAGATAATCGGAACTTCATCATCTTTAGTCAGAGGAGTCAACAGGCCGGGAGTTACCCTTTAAGGAAAGATAAAAGGTAGAACACAGGTCAAGGATCTTATTTTTGAAGAAGAGTGCCATAGCATCACAAAAAGCTTGGGAGGTGGAAGCCTGATTCTGTGAAAGAGGGGAGGTCAGTCCTTGGTAGTTTTAAACAATAGCTTAGAAGGATTACCTGCCATCCTAATTTTATCAGCAAAAAAGTGCCCTTGATAGCTGATTTGTAATGTAACAGCAAAATCCTATGTCTGGCTGTGAGAAAGTAGCCTCTTTCTAGCCTTGTTACCCCTGCTTTTGGCCTGTTTGTGAGTATATGTCAGGGTGTTTTCACTGTCTCACTGGGATCCTGCTAGCCAGGGCCCAGTGCTCATAGTGAAAACCCTATGTTTTCAGTATGTTTGTTATGTGTCACTGGGACCCTGCTAGCCAGGACCCCAGTGCTCATACGTTTGTGACCTATATGTATGTGTTCCCTGTGTGATGCCTAACTGTCTCACTAAGGCTCTGCTAACCAGAGCCTCAGTGGTTATGCTCTCTCTGCTTTACAAATTGTCACTAACAGGCTAGTGACCAATTTCACCAATTCACATTGGCATACTGGAACACCCTTATAATTCCCTAGTATATGGTACTGAGGTACCCAGGGTATTGGGGTTCCAGGAGATCCCTATGGGCTGCAGCATTTCTTTTGCCACCCATAGGGAGATCTGACAATTCTTACACAGGCCTGCCAGTGCTGCCTGAGTGAAATAACGTCCACGTTATTTCACAGCCATTTACCACTGCACTTAAGTAACTTATAAGTCACCTATATGTCTAACCTTCACCTGGTGAAGGTTGGGTTCAAAGTTACTTAGTGTGTGGGCACCCTGGCACTAGCCAAGGTGCCCCCACATCGTTCAGGGCAAATTCCCCGGACTTTGTGAGTGCGGGGACACCATTACACGCGTGCACTATACATAGGTCACTACCTATGTATAGCGTCAAAATGGTAACTCCGAACATGGCCATGTAACATGTCTAAGATCATGGAATTGTCACACCAATTCTGGCATTGGGGAGACAATTCCATGATCCCCCGGGTCTCTAGCACAGAACCCGGGTACTGCCAAACTGCCTTTTCAGGGTTTGCACTGCAGCTGCTGCTGCTGCCAACCCCTCAGACAGGTTTCTGCCCCCCTGGGGTCCAGGCAGCCCTAGCCCAGGAAGGCAGAACAAAGGATTTCCTCTGAGAGAGGGTGTGACACCCTCTCCCTTTGGAAATAGGTGTGAACTCATCAGAGTTCCTCTGCATCTCTCTCTTCACATTCTGCCAAGGAATCGACCGCTGACTGCTCAGGACTCCTGCAAAACCGCAACAAAGTAGCAAAGACAACTACTGCAACCTTGTATCGCTGATCCTGCCGCCTTCTCCACTGTTTTCCTGGTGGTGCATGCTGTGGGGGTAGTCTGCCTCCTCTCTGCACTAGAAGCTCAGAAGAAATCTCCTGTGGGTCGACGGAATCTTCCCCCTGCAACCGCAGGCAACAAAAGGCTGCATCACCAGTCCACTGGGTCCCCTCTCAGCACGACGAGCGTGGTCCCTGGAACTCAGCAACTCTGTCCAAGTGACTCCCACAGTCCAGTGACTCTTCAGTCCAAGTTTGTTGGAGGTAAGTCCTTGCCTCCCCATGCTAGACTGCATTGTTTGTTACTGCGTGATTTGCAGCTGCCCCGGCTCCTGTGCACTCTTCCAGGATTTCCTTTGTGCACAGCCAAGCCTGGGTCCCCGACACTCTAACCTGCAGTGCACAACCTCCTGAGTTGTCCTCCGGCGTCGTGGGATCTCCTTGTGTAACTTCGGGTGATCTCCAGTTCACTCTTCTTCATAGTGCCTGTTCCGGCACTTCTGCGGGTTCTGCCTGCTTCTGTGAGGGCTCCCTATCTTGCTGGGTGCCACTTCTGTCTCCTCACGCAATTGGCGAGATCCTGGTCCCTCCTGGGCCACAGCAGCATCCAAAAACCCTAACCATGACCTTTGCAGCTAGCAAGGCTTGTTTGCGGTCTTTCTGCGTGGGATCACCTCTGCAAGCTTCTACACGACATGGGACATCCATCCACCGAAGGGGACGTTTCTAGCCCTCTTCGTTCTTGCAGAATCCACAGCTTCTACCATCTGGTGGCAGCTTCTTTGCACCCTCAGCTGGCATTTCCTGGGCATCTGCCCAATCTCGACTTTGTCGCGACTCTTGGACTTGGTCCCCTTGTTCCACAGGTACTCTCGTCCAGAAATCCACTTTGGTTGCATTGCTGGTGTTGTTCTTTCTTGCAGAATTCCCCTATCACAACTTCTGTGCTCTCTGGGGAATATAGGTGCACTTTACACCTACTTTTCAGGGTCTTGGGGTGGGCTATTTTTCTAACCCTCACTGTTTTCTTACAGTCCCAGCGACCCTCTTCGAGCTCACATAGGTTTGGGGTCCATACGTTATTCGCATTCCACTTTTGGAGTATATGGTTTGTATTGCCCCTGTACCTATGTGCTCCTATTGCAATACATTGTAATTTTACACTGCTTGCATTACTTCCTTTTGCTATTACTGCATATCTTTGGTATTGTGTACATATATCTTGTGTATATTTGGCATCCTCATACTGAGGTTACTCACTGAGATACTTTTGGCATATTGTCATAAAAATAAAGTACCTTTATTTTTAGTATATCTGTGTATTGTGTTTTCTTATGATATTGTGCATATGACACCAGTGGTATAGTAGGAGCTTTGCATGTCTCCTAGTTCAGCCTAAGCTGCTCTGCTAGCTACCTTTTCTATCAGCCTAAGCTGCTAGACACCTCTTTTACATTAATAAGGGATAACTGGACCTGGTACAGAGTGTAAGTACCCCTTGGTACCCACTACAAGCCAGGCCAGCCTCCTACATTGGTTGTGCAGTGGTGGGATAAGTACTTGTAACTGCTTACCACTTTGTCATTTGTACTTTTCATAAGGGAAAAATATACAAAACAAGTTCAGTGTATGTACACCTAACCAAAAAGTTTTGCTTTTCTTCTCTTACTCGATTTGCTAAGTGCTGAAAAGTACCTTTAAACTTTCAAAAAGTTTCTAAAAAGTTGAAAACTTTTTTTTCTGTTTCCTTAAAAAGTTCTGAAACTTTTTCTTTCTTTTTCTGTCCCTTAAACCTTTTTCTATCATGTCTGGCACAGGTCCTACTCTTGATCTGGTCAGCTCTGCTTATGACCACCTTAACTGGAAAGGTGTAAGGAGTCTCTGCATTGATAGATATCGATAGAGGTTTAGGGGTAGGGAAGAATCCCTCTAGAGAATTGTTGATTAACATGCTCATTGAAAATGATAAGGCCTTAGCTGGCACATCAGTTGAGAAGGTAGCAGATGGTTCACACTATGATTCTGGGGTAGCCCCAGTAAGAATGTTAGATGGTATTCTTTACAACTTGCCCCTTAGCAGACCACCTAGCATAACTGGTACTAATGTGAGCTCTCATCACAGTAGGGATGTCATTCCTGCAGGTCAAGTTGTTAGAGTGCCAACTGTTAGGGACAATTCTCCCTCTGTTCATTCACACCATTCTTCTGTGTCAAAGCATGCCCAACCCGCCCACCCTGATGACAGAATGTTAGAAAGGGAGCTCAAAAGATTGAGAGTGAAAGAGACCAGGCTGAAGCTTAAACAGCAACAGCTGGCTCTAGACAGGCAATAGTTAGGGTTAGAAAAAGAAAGACAGAGGTTGGGGTTAGGACCACATGGTGGCAGCAGCAGTATTCCAGATAGTAATCCTGTGAAAGAGCATGATTCTAGGTATCTGCATAAGATAGTTCCCCCTTTTTAGGAGGGGGATGACATTAACAAGTGGTTTGCTGCACTTGGGAGGGCCTGTGTTGTACAGGGGGTCCCTCAAAGGCAGTGGGCTGCTATCCTATGGCTATCTTTCAGTGGAAAGGGGAGGGATAGGCTCCTTACTGTGAAGGAAACTGATGCCAATAATTTTACAGTTTTGAAGAATGCACTCTTGGATGGATTTGGCTTAACCACTGAACAATACAGGATTAAGTTCAGAGAAACCAGAAAAGAGTCTTCACAAGACTGGGTAGACTTTGTTGACCATTCAGTGAAGGCCTTGGAGGGGTGGTTACATGGCAGTAAAGTTTCTGACTATGAAAGCCTGTATAATCTGATCCTGAGAGAGCATATTCTGAATAACTGTGTGTCTGATTTGTTACACCAATATCTAGTGGACTCAGATCTGACCTCTCCCCAAGAATTGGGAAAGAAGGCAGACAAATGGGTCAGAACAAGAGTGAACAGAAAAGTGCATACAGGTGGTGACAAGGATGGCAAGAAGAAAGATGGTGAGAAATCTCAGGATAAGCATGGGGATAAGGGTAAAACCAAAGATTCTTCTTCAAATCCTAAACACTCTTCAGGGGGTGGGGATAAAACAAATTCTTCCTCTTCTTCTTCACAACCTACACACATTAAAAAGCCTTGGTGCTTTGTGTGTAAAAATAGAGGCCATGGGAGAACATGGCGGGCTACGGAGGTCACGTAGCGCGCTAGGGCGCTTTCCTGTTCCGGTTCCTGGGGGCGTGGCAGGTCGTGGCGGCCGAGCGGGCGGCTGCGAGTACACGGATGTGCACGCCGCAGCTATTGAGACCTGAGGCAATCTGGAGGACAGCGGGGGCTGTCTGGTGACACCGGGCCACGCTGGAGCTGCGCCGGACCCGTAAAAGTGTGGCGCGAATTCCCCTCCGGGGGAATAGCGGCAGCGGTAGCTGCAGCAGCAGAACGGGCGGAGCCGCTCCCGAAAAGTAGCAGCCGGGTGAGCAACCCAAAGAGAATCCAGAGAAGGACGCCAGGAAGAAGACGGTGAGGCAGCGTGGGGTGGGGGGCGTTTTTCCTGCCCCCCCGTTCCCCTTAACAAGTGTGGAGGGGACGGCTCAGTCGCCCCAGGACAACTCGGCTGTGACTACAGAGGAAAAGGGGGACAAGGGAGGATCAGCAAAAAAAAAATCCTGAGACCTAAACCGGGGGAAGGAGGCAGGAGTGCGGGGAGGAAAGCGGGGGAGAACAAGCTGAAGGGTAGAGACAAATTGACGCCCTCTCTAAGGTCTTTTTTTAAAGTGAGACCTGAGGTAGTTACACTTACCCTTGGGCATCCTAGAGTTGCAATGGAGGTTGCCACCAGGCAGGTGGAAAACGCTATGGATGAGGGCAGAGAGGGGTCGAGGTCCCCCCCGCCACGGCCAGGAGAAGATCTGATGGCCCCAGTGCTAGTTCAGTCCCCAAACGATAACCCAGCAGAGGTTCAGGACTTCGCATCTAAGTCAGTAGTGCTGGAGCCTCCTCAGGCTGCCTCAGTGATCCCCCCCTTACAGAGTTCCTCGTTGGAGGCGTTAATCTTGTCCATTTCTGAGGATGTAAAAAAGGGCTTTGCGAATTCAGAAGTAAATCAAGGGGAGATAAGAGAGGTTTGTGCTAATTTAGAAAAGAAAATTGATGGCGTAATGGTAAGAACGCAGGCCCTGGAAGAAGCGATGGCGGGTATGAAGGAGGAGCTGATACAGCATAAGGGTGAGATCGATACATTGAAGAGGAGTGAACAGGCTCTAAAGAACAGGGTGGAGCAGATGGAAAACTATTCCAGAAGAAATAATCTAAAACTGCTGAAAGTGCCGGAAGGCACGGAAGGGAGCGATCTTAAAGCCTTCGTAGTATCATTAATTAAATCAGCGGTGGATCTAGAGGAGACCGAGGATGAAATTGGGAAGGATATTCAGAGAATTCATTGAACAAAGCTACGAACAAACAGTAGTAGACCTCGGAAATTTTTGATAAACTTTCTGTCGTACCAGATGAAGGAAAAGATTTTATCTAGAGCATTGAAACTGAAGTCCTTAAGAGTGAAGGATATTGTGTTTGAGATTAGATCGGACGTATCCAGGGAGACTATGGATAGGCAGTGGGAACTAGGAAAACGGTTGGAGATTTTCAAATCTTTGGGGGTCTCGGCCCAGCTGAAATTCCCAGCCTTCCTTAGGGTCATGTATAACAACAAAATGTATAATATCAGAGATATTAGTGAAGCGGATGAGTTATTGGTGGCGGTCAAAAATGGGCAGGCTACTGAGTAAGGCTGCGTGCAATGGGTAATGGTGAAATTCTCCCAGGAACCGGGGGGCGCTCTAATATTTGGATCATTATGGTCCTTAGTTGGGGGGGGTTCTCCACGGGTGGGGGTGGGGGTGAAGGGGGCGGGGAGGGGGAGGGAGGTTTAGGGTGGGGGAGGGGGAGTTGGAAGAAAGTAAAAAGTAGTGCCTCATTCAGCCCAACCATTTGTTATTCAAGATTAATAGATGACTAGTAGGGATGGAAGCCAGAGGGTGCAGAATATACCACTACAAATTATTTCATGGAATGTTAATGGCTGAAGGGTGCGGGGAAGGAGGGAACGAATATTACAGTATCTGCAGGATTCTACGGCACAAATTTTAGTCTTGCAGGAAACGCACCTCACAAAGGTGGAGTGTACTAACATAATACAAAAACTAAGATGGGTGCGAACATTTACATGTACAGAACACAACTATCATAATAAAGGGGTGGCTATTTTAGTTAAACATGCACAGTTGGGGGTGTGGGAATCCTGGAGTCTAGATCAGACTTAGCTGGGCGATGGGTGATAGCTAAAATACAATTTGGGGGTCGTAATCTGGTTTTAGCAGGCTACTATGGGCCCAACTGCGACGATATAGAACCCTTAAAACAGCTTTTTTCTCAGCTTCTGGAATTCTCGGATCCGGTCATTGTGATGGGCGACTTTAATGTGGTATTAGACAATGAGTTGGATAGGCAGAACTGTAAATCACGAGGTACACCTAAGTCACAACAGTTTTTAAGGAGAATGATGAAGGAATTTGGTTTGGGCGATATTTGGAGGCAAAGGGCAGGGAAGAGCAGGGATTTTTCTTTTTTTAATAAGAAATACAGACATGTGTCGCGAATTGATTATTTTCTATTAGATATGCGTTTGAGAGAGGAGGTTAAGAATATTGTGTATCTGCCCTCGCATTTATCAGATCATTCTGCGGTGGTGTTAAATATGTGCTTTCGTCAGATAAGTTGTAGTGCCCGGTGGACGATTGATCGGACATTATTATTAGATCAAGAGGTGTTGTTAAAGCTGCGCAAGGAAGCCGAATTCTTTTTTAGTGTAAACTTGGGCTCCGCCCCTTTATCTGTAGTATGGGACACGTTTAAAGCAGTCATCCGCGGGGAGCTAAGGAGTTGTGCCATTCAGAAACATAAACGTCAGAAAGAAGAGATTTCTGCATTGGAGCAGGAAATGCGAAAATATAAAGCCAAAATAATTGAAGCAGGTGAGACGGAGACTTTGAGGTCTTGCTGGGATGGGTTGAGAAGTCAGTTGGAAAATATACTACAGGGAAGAATTCAAAGTAAATGGGAAGCAAGTAAACTGGCCCATTTCGAATACGGGGGAATATGCGGGGAAGTTGTTAGCCTGGAAAGGTAAAGCTGACCGGGTTAGGAATTACATTAAGGAGGTTGAAGTGGAGTATACAGGTGAAAAAAGATCAGATGAGGCGGCAATAGAATCGGCCTTCCGAAACTTTTTTTCGCAATTGTATTCGGAAAGGTTAGTGGTGGATGAAGGTATGGTAACGGACTGGATAGGGGCTGATAGATTTTTAGGTTTATCATTGCAGGAAAAGGAAGCATTGAACGCCCCAATAACGGCTGAGGAAATTAGGAGAACTCTGACTAGTAGTAAGTCAGGAACGGCACCTGGCCCGGATGGTATTCCAGTGGAAGTTTATAAGGTATTAGGAGATTCAGTTATCCCAGTATTGACAGAATTGTTTGGAGGGATCCTGGAGTTTGGCAATGATATTCCTCTTTCATGGAATGAAGCGGTGATCTCCTTAATTTTGAACCCGGATAAAAACCCAGCGAATTGTGCCTCATATAGGCCAATATCACTGCTGAACAGTGATTATAAACTGCTAGCTAAGCTTCTAGCGGATAGGCTGACTAGGGTAGCGAATAATCTAGTGCACCCCAACCAGAAAGGCTTTTCTAAAGGCAGATATTTGCATGAATTAACCTTCGAACTGATCAGGGCAATAGATATGGCTACAACGTTTGGTTCGCCTTTGGCAGTTATTATGTTAGACGCAATGAAGGCTTTCGACCAAGTTAATTGGAATTTTTTGAAATCGGTTTTGAGGCGGGCCAATTTAGGCTCCAAGTTTTGTGGTGTCATTGACCGGATTTATACATCCCCTTCGGCGAAGATTCTGGTGAACGGTAAACTTACGGGTCCTATTACTATTTCAAGAGGTACGAGGCAGGGCTGCCCCCTGTCGCCGGTATTGTTCAATCTATATATTGAGCCATTTGCTAGAAAAATCAGACAAAGCCCTCTTATCGCACCCTTCTGCTGTAATGGTTGGGAAAAGAAAATTTCCTTATATGCAGACGACGTTCTAATATATACGAATAACCTGTCCCTGGCCTTTCACACAGTCAAAATTTGGCTGATCAATTTGGAAGGATATCAGGGTACCGGATTAATGTGGGGAAAACAGATATTATGCAGTGGAATATGGAAGGAGGGTCGATAATAAATTAGCAGGAAATACGGTACCTGGGCATTTTAGTGACTCAAAATTTGCAGGACTTAGCAGAGAGGAATGCTCGAAAGTTATTAGTGGAATGCAAAATTATGCTACAAAAATGGGCATGTCTCCCCTTGACGATTCTTGGGAGGATAAATCTAATTAAGATGTTTATCTTGCCCAAATGGAACTTTGTGTTTTCAGCTATACCCTTGGCAATGCATAAGGGGCATATAGATAAAATGCAACAAGCGATAAGTAGTTTCATTTGGAACTCAAAGGGGCCGAGGATATCATGGAAAAAGCTACGCAGAAGGAGGGAAAAAGGTGGACTGTCTCTCCCTGATTTGACATATTATGCGTGGGCTTTTTTGTTTAAAAACTCAAGGATGCTGTTTATATCTCCAGACGGCTCAGCAGTAGGCAGAATGTACAAAGCTATGGTTTTGTCGGAAAAAGGGGGCCTACAGTCTTTTCTATTTAAATTTGGCGACCCTAAATTCTTCAAAAAAATTAAACTAAAAGTGCTGCAAGGAATGGGAAGGAGCTGGTACCAGTTGAGGAGGCGGTTAGGTGTACATTATTATAGCTAACAGGCCCCTATCTGGGATTCCCCGGGCACCCCAGAATGTTGCCAGGATATTCTCCCATTACCACTTAAAAGGGCAGGTGTGGAAAGGTGGGGGGAGATTGCGCGAGATGGTACCTTACTTTCTTGGGAGGAACTGGTAAGAATAACGGACAGTTCTCTGTCCAGGTTAAAATATTTACAGATAAGACAGTGGGAAAAAGAAACTAAGGGGGGATTAGGAGTGGTAAATGGCCTGGAGGACTCTTTTTTAGACCTGGCGGTCTCGGCTTCGGGGAAGAAGGTGGCGGTTTGGTATTGGGAAATATTAGAAACCCTGGATGAGAACTTTGACCTACCAAGCAAGCTATGGGGCAAGGTGATGTTAGGTGACAAAATTGGGTTATGGTGGAGGAAGTCGTGCATGACATTCTATGAAGTAGTGAAACCGGCGCCATTAAGGAAAAATCATCTTTATACTCTACATAGAGCATACATATCTCCGGCAAAATTGTCCAAATTTAAGAAGGGGGAGGTGATCAAGTGTACGAAATGTGGTGGGCTGGGAGCAACGGATGTACACATGTTCTGGGACTGCCCCTCTGTTCGGTTGTTCTGGGAGGAGGTTTTTAGGGTAGTATCATCGATGTTAGGTTGGAAAATTAACGTATCACTCCCATTAATTATATTCGGGCAGCTTCAGGACAAGGGGATATGGAAAAGGGTGAACAAAGCTAATCGTTCATTTTTGTTCTATGTAATTGTGCTGGGACGAAATGAAATCTGCAAAAAATGGTTGAAGGAGCACTCGCCGAGCTATACAGACTGGTTGAACGCGGCTCGCCGTGCGGCAAATATGGACTTAAATGCACAGGGCTCAAAGAAAAGCGTAGAAATATGGTCACCATTATTAAATTGGCAGGGAATTGACTAAATTTGCCCCCCTGCTAAAGTTTACTGTGGGGTACTTATGTGAAAGTGTCCTAATGAATTTCTCTCTGCTTTAGTCCAATGATTAAGCACCGTTTGACGCCTCGGCGGGTCTGTTCAGGCGGACCAGGAGCTACAAAGGTGCACCCCCTGACTTGAGTCTCTCTTCGTAGACAAGAGGGCGAAAAGGTTATAGAATCGAAGAGGGGTCTCAGTAAGCGGGGCTGAATGAGGACAAAAAAATAAAAAATAGAGGCCATAGGCCAGGGGATAAGTCCTGTCCAGGTAAACCCCCTGAGCCTACCACCACTAATACATCAAGCTCTAGTGCCCCTAGCAGTAGTGGTAATAGTGGTGGGACTGCTGGCAACAGTCAAACTAAGGGTGTAGTTGGGTTCACTTATGGGTCCATCATAGAAACTGGGGTAGTCAGTCCCAAGACAGTTTCTGTCACACCTAGTGGCATTGGCCTTGCCACACTGGCTGCTTGTCCCCTTACAATGGATACGTACAGGCAGACAGTTTCAATAAATGGTGTTGAGGCCCAAGCCTACAGGGACACAGGTGCCAGTATCACTTTGGTGACTGAAAACCTAGTGGCTCCTGAACAACACATCATTGGACAACAGTATAAGATTATTGATGTCCATAACTCCACTAAGTTTCTTCCCTTAGCTATAGTTCAGCTTAGTTGGGGTGGAGTTACTGGGCCTAAGCAGGTGGTAGTATCACCTAGCTTACCTGTAGACTGTCTCTTAGGTAATGACCTAGAGGCCTCAGGTTGGGCTGATGTAGAGTTTTATACCCATGCAGCCATGCTGGGTATCCCTGAGGAATTGTTCCCTCTCATTTCTACTGAAATGAAAAAGCAAAGAATTGGGAAAGAAGGCCTGAAAACTCAGGATCCCTCTCCAACAACAGGTAAAAAGGGTATCACAGTATCCCCTAACCACCCTGCCATTCAGGATACCATTCCTGTGGTGGGAGAAACCTCTCCTGGGGTGGCACCTGTTACAAGGGAATCATCAGCTGGCATAGCTGTACTCCCTGAGGTGGAAGTACCTCTCTGTGGGATAACTCATATTGGTGAGAAAAAGAATACCATTTTAGTTAACATGGAGCATCCCTCCAACCCTCCCAGATAAACTTTAGTGCAGAAACCCTGCACTGCCTAACAACACTTAGGACAGCATCCCTGCCCTAGTGTGGAGCTCATAGGACAGCATCCCTGCCCTGCTCCAACTCAAGAGAAACAGCATCCCTGTTCTCTCTTCCAGCCATATGGACAAAGTTTTTGCCCAGCTATGGCTTTACTGAGACAGCATCCCTGTCTGGCATTCTCATCACTAGAAATAGGTCCAGTGTACAATTCCCACTGCTCTAAACTAAAACTTACTGATAGAAACTCTGAAAATATATCTTCACATTGTTGCTTAGCTAAAAAACTTCAAACAGGGTGGTTTACATCCCCACAGGGAAGTAAACATATAGTGGATGATAAAGGGAGTAACCAGTCTATTGCAGAGCTACTCTCTACTTATCACCACTTAGACAATAAAGTCTCAACTGGCCAAGGTTAGCCTTATTGTCCTTCGTTTGGGGGGGGAGGGGTTGTGTGAGAAAGTAGCCTCTTTCTAGCCTTGTTACCCCCACTTTTGGCCTGTTTGTGAGTATATGTCAGGGTGTTTTCACTGTCTCACTGGGATCCTGCTAGCCAGGGCCCAGTGCTCATAGTGAAAACCCTATGTTTTCAGTATGTTTGTTATGTGTCACTGGGACCCTGCTAGCCAGGACCCCAGTGCTCATAAGTTTGTGACCTATATGTATGTGTTCCCTGTGTGATGCCTAACTGTCTCACTGAGGCTCTGCTAACCAGAGCCTCAGTGGTTATGCTCTCTCTGCTTTACAAATTGTCACTAACAGGCTAGTGACCAATTTCACCAATTCACATTGGCATACTGGAACACCCTTATAATTCCCTAGTATATGGAACTGAGGTACCCAGGGTATTGGGGTTCCAGGAGATCCCTATGGGCTGCAGCATTTCTTTTGCCACCCATAGGGAGATCTGACAATTCTTACACAGGCCTGCCAGTGCAGCCTGAGTAAAATAACGTCCACGTTATTTCACAGCCATTTACCACTGCACTTAAGTAACTTATAAGTCACCTATATGTCTAACCTTCACCTGGTGAAGGTTGGGTGCAAAGTTACTTAGTATGTGGGCACCCTGGTACTAGCCAAGGTGCCCCCACATCGTTCAGGGCAAATTCCCCGGACTTTGTGAGTGCGGGGACACCATTACACGCGTGGACTATACATAGGTCACTACCTATGTATAGCGTCACAATGGTAACTCCGAACTTGGCCATGTAACATGTCTAAGATCATGGAATTGTCACCCAATGCCATTCTGGCATTGGGGAGACAATTCCATGATCCCCCGGGTCTCTAGCACAGAACCCGGGTACTGCCAAACTGCCTTTTCAGGGTTTGCACTGCAGCTGCTGCTGCTGCCAACCCCTCATACAGGTTTCTGCCCCCCTGGGGTCCAGGCAGCCCTGGCCCAGGAAGGCAGAACAAAGGATTTCCTCTGATAGAGGGTGTGACACCCTCTCCCTTTGGAAATAGGTGTGAAGGCTGGGGAGGAGTAGCCTCCCCCAGCCTCTGGAAATGCTTTGATGGGCACAGATGCTGCCCATCTCTGCATAAGCCAGTCTACACCGGTTCAGGGATCCCCCAGCCCTGCTCTGGCGCGAAACTGGACAAAGGAAAGGGGAGTGACCACTCCCCTGACCTGCACCTCCCAGGGTAGGTGCCCAGAGCTCCTCCAGTGTGCTCCAGACCTCTGCCATCTTGGAAACAGAGGTGTTGCTGGCACACTGGACTGCGCTGAGTGGCCAGTGCCAGCAGGTGATGTCAGAGACTCCTCCTGATAGGCTCTTACCTGTGTTGCTAGCCTATCCTCCTTCCTAGGTAGCCAAACCTCCTTTTCTGGCTATTTAGGGTCTCTGCTTTGGGGAATTCTTTAGATAACGAATGCAAGAGCTCATCAGAGTTCCTCTGCATCTCTCTCTTCACCTTCTGCCAAGGAATCGACCGCTGACTGCTCAGGACTCCTGCAAAACCACAACAAAGTAGCAAAGACGACTAATGCAACCTTGTATCGACTGTTTTCCTGGTGGTGCATGCTGTGGGGGTAGTCTGCCTCCTCTCTGCACTAGAAGCTCTGAAGAAATCTACCGTGGGTCGACGGAATCTTCCCCCTGCAACCGCAGGCAACAAAAGGCTGCATCACTGGTCCACTGGGTCCCCTCTCAGCATGACGAGCGTGGTCCCTGGAACTCAGCAACTCTTTCCAAGTGACTCCCACAGTCCAGTGACTCTTCAGTCCAAGTTTGGTGGAGGTAAGTCCTTGCCTCCCCACGTTAGACTGCATTGTTGGGTACTGCGTGATTTGCAGCTGCTCCGGCTCCTGTGCACTCTTCCAGGATTTCCTTTGTGCACAGCCAAGCCTGGGTCCCCGACACTCTAACCTGCAGTGCACAACCTCCTGAGTTGTCCTCCGGCGTCGTGGGATCTCCTTTTGTGACTTCGGGTGAGCTCCAGTTCACTCTTCTTCATAGTGCTTGTTCCAGCACTTCTGCAGGTGTTGCCTGCTTCTGTGAGGGCTCCCTATCTTGCTGGGCGCCTCCTCTGTCTCCTCATGCAATTGGCGACATCCTGGTTCCTCCTGGGCCACAGCAGCATCCAAAAACCCTAACCACGACCCTTGCAGCTAGCAAGGCTTGTTTGCGGTTTTTCTGCGTGGGAACACCGCTGCAAGCTTCTACACGACGTGGGACATCCATCCTCCAAAGGGGACATTTCTAGCACCCTTCGTTCTTGCAGAATCCACAGCTTCTACCATCTGGTGGCAGCTTCTTTGCACCCTCAGCTGGCATTTCCTTGGCATCTGCCCAATCTCTACTTTGTCGGGACTCTTGGACTTGGTCCCCTTGTTCCACAGGTACTCTCGTCCGGAAATCCACTTTGGTTGCATTGCTGGTGTTGTTCTTTCTTGCAGAATTCCCCTATCACGACTTCTGTGCTCTCTGGGGAATATAGGTGCACTTTACACCTACTTTTCAGGGTCTTGGGGTGGGCTATTTTTCTAACCCTCACTGTTTTCTTACAGTCCCAGCGACCCTCTACGAGCTCACATAGGTTTGGGATCCATACGTTATTCGCATTCCACTTTTGGAGTATATGGTTTGTGTTGCCCCTGTACCTATGTGCTCCTATTGCAATACATTGTAATTTTACACTGCTTGCATTACTTCCTTTTGCTATTACTGCATATCTTTGGTATTGTGTACATATATCTTGTGTATATTTGGCATCCTCATACTGAGGGTACTCACTGAGATACTTTTGGCATATTGTCATAAAAATAAAGTACCTTTATTTTTAGTATATCTGTGTATTGTGTTTTCTTATGATATTGTGCATATGACACCAGTGGTATAGTAGGAGCTTTGCATGTCTCCTAGTTCAGCCTAAGCTGCTCTGCTAGCTACCTTTTCTATCAGCCTAAGATACCTTGTAGGAAGTTGGCTCTGTATGCACTATTTCACAGTAAGGAATAGTATGCACAGAGTGCAAGGGTTCCCCTTAGAGGTAAGATAGTGGCAAAAAGGGATAATACTAATGCTCTATTTTGTGGTAGTGTGGTCGAGCAGTAGGCTTATGAAAGGAGTAGTGTTAAGCATTTGTTGTACACACACAGGCAATAAATGAGGAACACACACTCAGAGACAATTCCAGGCCAATAGGTTTTTGTATAGAAAAATATATTTTCTTAGTTAATTTTAAGAACCACAGGTTCAAATTCTACATGTAATACTTTGCATGAAAGGTATTGCAGGTAAGTACTTTAGGAACTTTGAATAATCACAATAGCATATATACTTTTCAAATAAAACACATATAGCTATTTTAAAACTAGACAGTGCAATTTTCACAGTTCCTAGGGGAGGTAAGTTATTGTTAGTTCTTGCAGGTAAGTAAACCACCTACGGGGTTCAAATTTGGGTCCAAGGTAGCCCACCGTTGGGGGTTCAGAGCAACCCCAAAGTCACCACACCAGCAGCTCAGGGCCGGTCAGGTGCAGAGTTCAAAGTGGTGCCCAAAACGCATAGGCTTCAATGGAGAAGGGGGTGCCCCAGTTCCAGTCTGCCAGCAGGTAAGTACCCGCGTCTTCGGAGGGCAGACCAGGGGGGTTTTGTAGGGCACCGGGGGGGACACAAGTCCACACAGAAAGTACACCCTCAGCAGCTCGGGGGCGGCCGGGTGCAGTGTGCAAACAAGCATCGGGTTTGTAATAGGAATCAATGGGAGACCAAGGGGTCTCTTCAGCGGTGCAGGCAGGCAAGGGGGGGGGCTCCTCAGGGTAGCCACCACCTGGGCAAGGGAGAGGGCCTCCTGGGGGTCACTCCTGCACTGGAGTTCCGATCCTTCAGGTCCTGGGGGCTGCGGGTGCAGGGTCTTTTCCAGGCGTCGGGATCTTAGAGTCAGGCAGTCGCGGTCAGGGGGAGCCTCGGGATTCCCTCTGCAGGCGTCGCTGTGGGGGCTGAGGGGGGACAACTTTGGTTACTCACAGTTTTGGAGTCGCCGGAGGGTCCTCCCTGAAGTGTTGTTTCTCCACCAGTCGAGTCGGGGTCGCCGGGTGCAGGGTTGCAAGTCTCACGCTTCTGGCGGGAAACGCTGTTGCCTTTAAGTTGCTCCTTTGGAAACAAAGTTGCAGTCTTGGGTGAACAGGGCCGCTGTTCTCGGGAGTTTCTTGGTCCTTTTAGAGCAGGGCAGTCCTCTGAGGATTCAGAGGTCTCTAGTCCTGGGGAAAGCGTCGCTAGAGCAGTTTTCTTCCGAAGTGGGGAGACAGGCAGGTAGAGCTGGGGCCAAGGCAGTTGGTGTCTCCGTCTTCTCTGCAGGGTTTTTCAGCTCAGCAGTCCTCTTCTTCTTAGGTTGCATGAATCTAAATTCTTAGGTTCAGGGGAGCCCTTAAATACTAAATTTAAGGGTGTGTTTAGGTCTGGGAGGTTAGTAGCCAATGGCTACTAGCCCTGAGGGTGGGTACACCCTCTTTGTGCCTCCTCCCAAGGGGAGTGGGTCACATTCTTATCCCTATTGGGGGAATCCTCCATCTGCAAGATGGAGGATTTCTAAAAGTTAGAGTCACTTCAGCTCAGGACACCTTAGGAGCTGTCCTGACTGGCCAGTGACTCCTCCTTGTTTTTCTCATTAATTCCTCCGGCCTTGCCGCCAAAAGTGGGGCCGTGGCCGGAGGGGGCGGGCAACTCCACTAGCTGGAGTGCCCTGTGGTGCTGGAACAAAGGGGGTGAGCCTTTGAGGTTCACCGCCAGGTGTTACAGCTCCTGCCTGGGGGAGGTGATAGCATCTCCACCCAGTGCAGGCTTTGTTACTGGCCACAGAGTGACAAAGGCACTCTCCCCATGTGGCCAGCAACATGTCTCGAGTGTGGCAGGCTGCTACAACCAGTCAGCCTACACGGGTAGTTGGTTAAGGTTTCAGGGGGCACCTTTAAGGTGCCCTCTGGGGTGTATTTCACAATAAAATGTACACTGGCATCAGTGTGCATTTATTGTGCTGAGAAGTTTGATACCAAACTTCCCAGTTTTCAGTGTAGCCATTATGGTGCTGTGGAGTTCGTTTTTGACAGACTCCCAGACCATATACACTTATGGCTACCCTGCACTTACAATGTCTAAGGTTTTGCTTAGACTCTGTAGGGGCACAGTGCTCATGCACGGGTGCCCTCACCTATGGTATAGTGCACCCTGCCTTAGGGCTGTAAGGCCTGCTAGAGGGGTGACTTATCTATACTGCATAGGCAGTGTGAGGTTGGCATGGCACCCTGAGGGGAGTGCCATGTCGACTTACTCGTTTTGTCCTCACCAGCACACACAAGCTGGCAAGCAGTGTGTCTGTGCTGAGTGAGGGGTCCCCAGGGTGGCATAAGATATGCTGCAGCCTTTAGAGACCTTCCCTGGCATCAGAGCCCTTGGTACCAGGGGTACCAGTTACAAGGGACTTACCTGGATGCCAGGGTGTGCCAATTGTGTAAAACAAAAATACAGGTTAGGGAAAGAACACTGGTGCTGGGGCCTGGTTAGCAGGCCTCAGCACACTTTCAAATCAAAACATAGCATCAGCAAAGGCAAAAAGTCAGGGGGTAACCATGCCAAGGAGGCATTTCCTTACACAACCCCCCCCCCCCAAACGAAAGAGGATGAGACTAACCTTTCCCAAGAGAGTCTTCATTTTCTAAGTGAAAGAACCTGGAAAGGCCATCTGCATTGGCATGGGCAGTCCCAGGTCTGTGTTCCACAATAAAGTCCATTCCCTGTAGGGAGATGGACCACCTCAACAGTTTTGGATTTTCACCTTTCATTTGCATCAGCCATCTGAGAGGTCTGTGGTCAGTTTGAACTACAAAGTGAGTACCAAAGAGGTATGGTCTCAGCTTCTTCAGGGACCAAACCACAGCAAAGGCCTCCCTCTCAATGGCACTCTAACACTGCTCCCTGGGGAGTACCCTCCTGCTCTTGAAAGCAACAGGCTGGTCAAGGCCATCATCATTTGTTTGGGACAAAACTGCCCCTATCCCATGTCCAGAGGCATCTGTCTGCACAATGAACTGCTTGGAGTAATCTGGAGCTTTTAGAGCTGGTGCTGTGCACATTGCTTGTTTCAGGGTGTCAAATGTCTGTTGGCATTCTACAGTCCAGTTTACCTTCTTGGGCATTTTCTTGGAGGTGAGTTCTGTGAGGGCTGTCACTATGGATCCATATCCCTTCACAAACCTCCTATAGTACCCAGTCAAGCCAAGGAATGCCCTGACTTGAGTCTGGGTTTTTGGAGCTGCCCAGTCCAGAATAGTCTGGATCTTAGGCTGGAGTGGCTGAACTTGGCCTCCACCTACAAGGTGTCCCAAGTAAACCACAGTTCCCTGCCCTAGCTGGCATTTGGATGCCTTGATAGAGAGGCCTGCTGATTGCAGAGCCTTCAAAACCTTCTTCAGGTGGACCAGGTGATCCTGCCAGCTGGAGCTAAAGACAGCAATACCATCAAGATAAGCTGCACTAAAGGACTCCAAACCAGCAAGGACTTGATTCACCAACCTTTGGAAGGTGGCAGGGGCATTCTTTAAACCAAAGGGCATAACAGTAAACTGATAATGCCCATCAGGTGTGGAGAATGCTGTCTTTTCTTTTGCTCCAGGTGCCATTTTGATTTGCCAGTACCCTGCTGTTAAGTCAAAGGTACTTAAGAATTTGGCAGCACCTAATTTGTCTATCAGTTCATCAGCTCTAGGAATGGGATGGGCATCTGTCTTGGTGACAGAATTAAGTCCTCTGTAGTCCACACAAAACCTCATCTCTCTCTTTCCATCTTTGGTGTGAGGTTTGGGGACTAAGACCACTGGGCTAGCCCAGGGTCTGTCAGAGTGCTCAATTACTCCCAATTCCAGCATCTTGTGGACTTCCACCTTGATGCTTTCCTTAACTTGGTCAGACTGTCTGAAAATTTTGTTTTTGACAGGCATGCTGTCTCCTGTGTCCACATCATGGGTACACAGGTGTGTCTGACCAGGGGTTAGGGAAAAGAGCTCAGCAAACTGTTGCAGGACCTTCCTACAATCAGATTGCTGTTGGTCAGAGAGGGTGTCTGAATAGATCACTCCATCAACTGAGCCATCCTTAGGGTTTGATGAGAGAAGATCAGGGAGAGGTTCACTCTCAGCTTCCTGATCCTCATCTGTTACCATCAACAGATTCACATCAGCCCTGTCATGGAAGAGCTTAAGGCGGTTCACATGGATCACCCTCTTGGGGCTCCTGCTAGTGCCCAGGTCCACCAGGTAGGTGACCTGATTCTTCTTCTCTAGCACTGGGTAAGGGCCACTCCATCTGTCCTGGAGTGCCCTGGGAGCCACAGGCTCCAGAACCCAGACTTTCTGCCCTGGTTGAAATTCAACCAGTGCAGCCTTTTGGACATACCAAAACTTCTGGAGCTGTTGGCTGGCCTCAAGGTTTTTACTTGCCTTTTCCATGTACTCTGCCATCCTTGAGCGAAGGCCAAGTACATAGTCCACTATGTCTTGTTTAGGCTCATGAAGAGGTCTCTCCCAGCCTTCTTTCACAAGAGCTAGTGGTCCCCTTACAGGGTGGCCAAACAGAAGTTCAAAGGGTGAGAACCCTACTCCCTTCTGAGGCACCTCTCTGTAAGCGAAAAGCAGACATGGCAAGAGGACATCCCATCTCCTTTTGAGTTTTTCTGGGAGCCCCTTGATCATGCCCTTTAATGTCTTGTTGAATCTCTCAACAAGGCCATTAGTTTATGGATGATAGGGTGTAGTGAATTTATAAGTCACTCCACACTCATTCCACATGTGTTTCAGGTATGCTGACATGAAGTTGGTACCTCTGTCAGACACCACCTCCTTAGGGAAGCCCACTCTGGTAAAGATACCAATGAGGGCCTTGGCTACTGCAGGGGCAGTAGTCGACCTAAGGGGAATAGCTTCAGGATACCTAGTAGCATGATCCACTACTACTAGTATGTACATATTTCCTGAGGCTGTGGGAGGTTCAAGTGGACCCACTATGTCCACACCTACTCTTTCAAAGGGGACCCCCACCACTGGAAGTGGAATGAGGGGGGCCTTTGGATGTCCACCTGTCTTACCACTGACTTGACAGGTGGTACAGGAGACACAAAACTCCTTAACTTTCTGTGACATGTTGGGCCAGTAGAAGTGGTCGACTAGTCTCTCCCACGTCTTGGTTTGTCCCAAATGCCCAGCAAGGGGAATATCATGGGCTAAGGTCAGTATGAACTCTCTGAACGCCTGAGGCACTACCATTCGCCTAGTGGCACCAGGTTGGGGATCTCTTGCCTCAGTGTACAGGAGCCCATCTTCCCAATAGACCCTATGTGTTCCAGTTTTCTTGCCATTGGACTCTTCAGCAGCTTGCTGCCTAAGGCCTTCAAGAGAGGGACAGGTTTCTTGCCCCTTACACAACTGCTCCCTTGAGGGTCCCCCTGGGCCTAAGAGCTCAACCTGATAAGGTTCTAACTCCATAGGCTCAGTTACCTCAGAGGGCAGAACTTCTTCCTGAGAAGAGAGGTTCTCTTTTTGTTGTTGTGTTGCAGCTGGTTTCCCAGCTGTCTTTCCTTTTCTCTTGGTAGGCTGGGCCCTTTTTCCAGACTCCAGCTCTACGTTTTCACCCTGAGCCTTGCACTGTGCCCTTGTCTTGACACACACCAGTTCAGGGATACCCAGCATGGCTGCATGGATTTTCAGTTCTACCTCAGCCCATGCTGAGGACTCCAGGCCATTTCCAAGCAAACAGTCTACTGGGATATTTGAGGAGACCACCACCTGTTTCAGGCCATTGACCCCTCCCCACTCTAAAGTTACCATAGCCATGGGATGTACTTTAGTCTGATTGTCAGCGTTGGTGACTGGATAAGTTTGTCCAGCCAGGTATTGACCAGGGGAAACCAGTTTCTCTGTCACCATGGTGACACTGGCACCTGTATCCCTCAGGCCTTCTACACTTGTCCCATTAATTAAGAGCTGCTGCCTGTATTTTTGCATGTTAGGAGGCCAGGCAGCCAGTGTGGCTAAATCCACCCCACCCTCAGAGACTAATGTAGCTTCAGTGTGACACCTGATTTGCTCTGGGCACACTGTTGATCCCACTTGGAGACTAGCCATTCCAGTGTTAGCTGGAGTGGAGTTAGAAGTGGTAGTTTTCTTGGGACAGGCCTTGTCTCCAGTTTGGTGTCCAGGCTGATTACAGCTACGACACCAGGCCTTTTTGGGATCAAAGTTTTTACCCTTGTACCCAAAATTGGTTTGTGAAGAGGCTCTGGGCCCACCCTCCTGTGCAGGTTTTTGGGGGCCTGAAGAAGACTCTTTACTATTTTTGTTTTTGGATGTCTCAATACTTTTCCCCTGGGGAGGCTTTGTGACCCCTTTCTTGTGGTCACCCCCTGTGGAAGTCTTGGTCAGCCTAGTCTTGACCCAGTGGTCTGCCTTCTTTCCCAATTCTTGGGGAAAAATTGGACCTAGGTCTACCAGATACTGATGCAACT
This sequence comes from Pleurodeles waltl, assembly GCF_031143425.1. NCBI lineage: Eukaryota > Metazoa > Chordata > Amphibia > Caudata > Salamandridae > Pleurodeles > Pleurodeles waltl. The sequence goes on from NC_090449.1 coordinate 531,141,981, forward strand.
TTTCATTGAAGCAGTTACTTAAAATGTGTTCTTTCATAAACAAATTATAAAGCCCAACATAGTCATGCACTTCATTTCCAGTTACCCAACCATCCAGTGTTTTCACTGAGTAGTCTACAAAATCAACCCAGGTCTGGCTCGAGGATTTTTGATCCCCCCTGAACATAATCCTGTATTCCTCAGTGGAGAATCCAAAGCCCTCAATCAGGGTAGCCTTCATGAGGTCATAGGATTCTGCATCTTTTCCAGAGAGTGTGAGGAGTCTATCCCTACACTTTCCAGTGAACATTTCCCAAAGGAGAGCACCCCAGTGAGATCTGTTTTCTTTTCTGGTTGCACAAGCCCTCTCAAAAGCTGTGAACCATTTGGTGATGTCATCACCATCTTCATATTTAGTTACAATCCCTTTAGGGATTTTCAACATGTCAGGAGAATCTCTGACCCTATTTATGTTGCTGCCACCATTGATGGGACCTAGGCCCATCTCTTGTCTTTCCCTTTCTATGGCTAGGATCTGTCTTTCCAAAGCCAATCTTTTGTCCATCCTGGCTAGCAGGAGGTCCTCTTCACTGAGGCTATCCTCAGTGATTTCAGAGGTGCTGGCCCCTCCTGTGAAGGAAGCAGCATCTCTGACTATCACAGTTGGAATCAGGGATTGGGGGTCCCTGGGTTCCCTAGTTAGGACTGGAAGGTGGGAATTGTCCTCCATGTCACTAACATCATCCTCTGGGTTGTCATCCTCAGAGGGGTTGGCTTTTTCAAACTCTGCCAAAAGCTCCTGGAGCTGTTGTTTGGAGGGTCTTAAGCCAATTGTGATTTTCTTTATTTTGCAGAGTGACCTTAGCTCCCTCATCTTAAGATGGAGGTAAGGTATGAGGTCGAGTTCCTCCACATTCACATCTGCACCAGGCATTATGTTTCTAAAAGTTGGAATACTTTTTAAGAATCTAAAACTAGTTCTAGAATCTAATTCAAACTTTCACAAAACTTTTAAACTCTAAAAGAAATGCTAACAGGGACTAACACAAGGCCCTAGCAGGACTTTTAAAAATTTAGAATTGTAAAAATCAATTTCTAATGACAATTTTTGGAATTTGTCGTGTGATCAGGTATTGGCTGAGTAGTCCAGCAGATGCAAAGTCTTGTACCCCACCGCTGATCCACCAATGTAGGAAGTTGGCTCTGTATGCACTATTTCAAAGTAAGGAATAGTATGCACAGATTCCAAGGGTTCCCCTTAGAGGAAAGATAGTGGCAAAAAGAGATAATACTAATGCTCTATTTTGTGGTAGTGTGGTCGAGCAGTAGGCTTATCAAAGGAGTAGTGTTAAGCATTTGTTGTACACACACAGGCAATAAATGAGGAACACACACTCAGAGACAATTCCAGGCCAATAGGTTTTTGTATAGAAAAATATATTTTCTTAGTTTATTTTAAGAACCACAGGTTCAAATTCTACATGTAATACTTTGCATGAAAGGTATTGCAGGTAAGTACTTTAGGAACTTTGAATAATCACAATAGCATATATACTTTTCAAATAAAACACACATAGCTATTTTAAAACTAGACAGTGCAATTTTCACAGTTCCTAGGGGAGGTAAGTTATTGTTAGTTCTTGCAGGTAAGTAAACCACCTACGGGGTTCAAATTTGGGTCCAAGGTAGCCCACCGTTGGGGGTTCAGAGCAACCCCAAAGTCACCACACCAGCAGCTCTGGGCCGGTCAGGTGCAGAGTTCAAAGTGGTGCCCAAAACGCATAGGCTTCAATGGAGAAGGGGGTGCCCCGGTTCCAGTCTGCCAGCAGGTAAGTACCCGCGTCTTCGGAGGGCAGACCAAGGGGGTTTTGTAGGGCACCGGCGGGGACACAAGTCCACACAGAAAGTACACCCTCAGCAGCTCGGGGGCGGCCGGGTGCAGTGTGCAAACAAGCATCGGGTTTGTATTAGGAATCAATGGGAGACCAAGGGGTCTCTTCAGCGGTGCAGGCAGGCAAGGGGGGGGCTCCTCAGGGTAGCCACCACCTGGGCAAGGGAGAGGGCCTCCTGGGGGTCACTCCTGCACTGGAGTTCCGATCCTTCAGGTCCTGGGGGCTGCGGGTGCAGGGTCTTTTCCAGGCGTCGGGATCTTATAGTCAGGCAGTCGCGGTCAGGGGGAGCCTCGGGATTCCCTCTGCAGGCGTTGCTGTGGGGGCTCAGGGGGGACAACTTTGATTACTCACAGTCTTGGAGTCGCCGGAGGGTCCTCCCTGAAGTGTTGTTTCTCCACCAGTCGAGTCGTGGTCGCCGGGTGCAGGGTTGCAAGTCTCACGCTTCTGGCGGGAAACGCTGTTGCCTTTAAGTTGCTCCTTTGGAAACAAAGTTGCAGTCTTGGGTGAACAGGGCCACTGTTCTCTGGAGTTTCTTGGTCCTTTTAGAGCAGGGCAGTCCTCTGAGGATTCAGAGGTCTCTGGTCCTGGGGAAAGCGTCGCTGGAGCAGTTTTCTTCTGAAGTGGGGAGACAGGCCGGTAGAGCTGGGGCCAAGGCAGTTGGTGTCTCCGTCTTCTCTGCACGGTTTTTCAGCTCAGCAGTCCTCTTCTTCTTAGGTTGCAGGAATCTAAATTCTTAGGTTCAGGGGAGCCCTTAAATACTAAATTTAAGGGCGTGTTTAGGTCTGTGGGGTTAGTAGCCAATGGCTACTAGCCCTGAGGGTGGGTACACCCTCTTTGTGCCTCCTCCCAAGGGGAGGGGTCACATCCCTATCCCTATTGGGGGAATCCTTCATCTGCAAGATGGAGGATTTCTAAAAGTTAGAGTCACTTCAGCTCAGGACACCTTAGGGGCTGTCCTGAGTGGCCAGTGACTCCTCCTTGTTTTTCTCATTAATTCCTCCGGCCTTGCCGCCAAAAGTGGGGCCGTGGCCGGAGGGGGCAGCCAACTCCACTAGCTGGAGTGCCCTGTGGTGCTGGAACAAAGGGGGTGAGCCTTTGAGGCTCACCGCCAGGTGTTACAGCTCCTGCCTGGGGGAGGTGATAGCATCTCCACCCAGTGCAGGCTTTGTTACTGGCCACAGAGTGACAAAGGCACTCTCCCCATGTGGCCAGCAACATGTCTTGAGTGTGGCAGGCTGCTAAAAACAGTCAGCCTACATGGGTAGTTGGTTAAGGTTTCAGGGGGCACCTCTAAGGTGCCCTCTGGGGTGTATTTCACAATAAAATGTACACTGGCATCAGTGTGCATTTATTGTGCTGAGAAGTTTGATACCAAACTTCCCAGTTTTCAGTGTAGCCATTATGGTGCTGTGGAGTTCGTGTTTGACAGACTCCCAGACCATATACTCTTATGGCTACCCTGCACTTACAATGTCTAAGGTTTTGCTTAGACACTGTAGGGGCACAGTGCTAAAGCACTGGTGCCCTCACCTATGGTATAGTGCACCCTGCCTTAGGGCTGTAAGGCCTGCTAGAGGCGTGACTTATCTATACTGCATAGGCAGTGTGAGGTTGGCATGGCACCCTGAGGGGAGTGCCATGTCGACTTACTCGTTTTGTCCTCACCAGCACACACAAGCTGGCAAGCAGTGTGTCTGTGCTGAGTGAGGGGTCCCCAGGGTGGCATAAGATATGCTGCAGCCCTTAGAGACCTTCCCTGGCATCAGGGCCCTTGGTACCAGGGGTACCAGTTACAAGGGACTTACCTGGATGCCAGGGTGTGCCAATTGTGTAAAACAAAAGTACAGGTTAGGGAAAGAACACTGGTGCTGGGGCCTGGTTAGCAGGCCTCAGCACACTTTCAAATCAAAACATAGCATCAGCAAAGGCAAAAAGTCAGGGGGTAACCATGCCAAGGAGGCATTTCCTTACACACCTCTTCTACACTAATAAGGGATAACTGGACCTGGTACAGAGTGTAAGTACCCCTGGTACCCACTAAAAGCCAGGCCAGCCTCCTACACTGGCTTTTCTCAGGAGTTTTTGGTCATTGGTAGTAGGAAGCATCCACTTGTGCTCTTGCCAGTGACATTTCAAACACAGCTCCTTTAGTTCAACTAAAAACTTGGGGGCAGATGGTTTGGTTCTGGTCATGGTCTTAGTTATTAATGGGGCAATAAAATCTAAGGAGGAAGAGAACCATGTGTCAAAACTTTCAGCCGAGTAGCTCAGCAGAAATACTGAGTTGTGATTAAGAGCAAACATAGCTTGTTCAAAATTGACAGTGGTAATCTTGCCTACATTTCTATATGTAATATGCTTTACAGAGACTTGATTAATGTTGGGATGGGCCAAAGGCATACTAAAACGAATGATATATTTGTCCGTCAAACTAAGAGGGTGAATTTCATTCATACTGAGATCAGGATAATCCCAAAAAAATGAACAAGGATGTGCCCTGAGGTATGAGTTGCTCTCCTAACTCTGGGGTAATTCAAGATCAGATATTGACTCAAGGAGAGAGGAAGTGTCCTTGTATGACAGATTGTCAAAATGAAAATCAAAATCCCCTAGAAAAGTGGTGAATTAATAATTTGAATAGGGTTCAATAGTCTTAGGGGAAGAATCTCAAAAACTGGCCCTTGTGCCAGGTGGTCTATAAACTAAGATCCCTGAAAAAATGTTCTCCATGGAGAGCTTAAGTCTGGCTGGAAAAGGCTGCCTCAGTGCCATCTTTGAAGTTGAGGGATATTGAGTCCAATGTGCAGCCAAAAGTATTCCTGAAGATAATAACAAGGCCCTCGCCTATCCGGCCTTGACGATCATATCTGAAAATATAGGAGCCTGGTGGAATAGTAACAATAAGGTCAGGGTCTGAATCAGCTCTAGCCCAAGTCTCAGTAATCAAAAGGCAATCCAGAGTGTCAGTTAAAATTAGGTTGTGTGTTTCAGTGTTATGTTTAATTAGCGAGCAAGTGTTCAGCAGGCCACATCATAACTTTCCAGAATCTAAGGCTGTCACACATGGGGCATTAGTCTGAGAAAATTCTAAATTAGCTTTATTGTGCAGCCCCACTGTTTCTATGTGGGGCCTGAAGTGGAAATCATAGCTGAGACAGTGTTTTATAGGGGGGCTGGAGACATCCAAAACCACAAGACAAACTGGGAATTTCCAGTGTGCAGGTCAAGAAACTGCTTATGTGACAAACAGTACACCTGAGCCTGGTTAGGTTTTAAACTAAAACCATCAGCATGCGTAGCGCCTGTCGCCATCCAGGTGCAGAAGGGTGCAGATGGGTGTGCCTGAGGCATACGCATTGGCATGCTGTTTATAAAGGATAAAAGCAGGGAAATTATAAAAAACTAGCTCAGCAACCTACGCAATGGTGGAATGCACACAACAGAAGTGGGGGAAAAGGAAGCAGGCACCCTCTCCACACAATCAGCCAATGTAGCTTCGGCAGACCGGAGGGTGTCAGGAAAAGAAAAGAAAAACCATAGGAAAAGTTCCCAACCACCCACCAAAAGCACTAAAAGAAGCTGAATTTGCTAATTTTAAGCTAAATGTTTAAAATTGGATGCTGCCACAGTACTCGCATAAGACAAAATAAAACTTTAAACTGCAAAATAAAACAAAAGATGTACACTGCACCTACTGGGTGTAGCGGGAGACAGAGAGCTGGGTGTCCGCTGTGCGCTTCTAGCTTTTGAGGAGTAACTAGATTAGTTAGTTAATAGAGCCCAGTCCCTAGTGCCCATGTCCATAATTTGGAGCATCAGGGGTGTCCTGGAGATTCAGGAAAGAGGTTGCAGGACAGAGGAGTGAGTATCAATAGGCCCGGTAGTATAAGTGGTTCATGCCTAGCTTTTGGAGTTTTGTGGAGCTTGGATGGTGTTTTGCTGTGATGTTTGAATGTTGTGTGAGCCTTGTGTTTAGTAAAAAGAAGTTGAAGTTGTTATTAGGTCCGACATGACCTAAGATTCCTGAGTAGTATCAAAAGTGTAGAAGACACTATGGGCCTGATTTAGAGTTTGGCGGATGGGTTACTCTGTCACAAACATGACGGATATCCCGTCCGCCATATTACGATTCCATAGTATATGATGGGATCGTAATACAGATGACCGGATATTCGTCACATTTGTGATGGAGTAACCTCACCCACCAAATTCTAAATCAGGCCCTTAATTGTAATTGTCTCCTAAGTTTGGTGGTGCTTGCCATGAGATGTTGTTGATGGAAAAATTGAGATATGGACATACCTTTGCATGAATGTAAGATGTGGTCGTTATAGTGGATCCTAATACACAGGGTGACTCTGTATCAATATAAACAACACCCCTCAGGTCGAGGTTTCACTCGAAGTGCTTGATTACTTTGTTTCTTGTGTGAATGGGTGCTATCAAATATTTAGTGGAGCAGACAACGTTTATTTGTATTATATTTTGTTTTATGTGTTTAATGCTGAGAAGAGTGATGTGTGCAGATTGTAAAGGAGAGAGAGCCACTGCAAGGAGCGAGATTGATGTTACAGTGTGCTGCGCTGGTATTGGTGCGTTGGTGTAGTGCAGCGCTAGTTGTCTACATCATGAGGGGTTATGATGTGATTAGTTATCGCTGCTGAATGGAAATTGGGAACAGGGAGTTATTTCTTGATCCAGAATAAAATTCTATCTATGATAACTGGTATTTGATTGATAAATGAATTGTTTTAAGGACATATGAGATTTGTTTAGAGGAGATGCACCTATACTTAATAGAGAGGGAGAAGAGTAGGCCTAGGCAGATCTCTGCTATGTGGAATTCAACAGAGTAAATAAAAAAATTCTGCGAGAGCTTCTCCTCACTCTGCAAACAGGTGGAGTTGTGCTCGGCAGCCCATTCGTGCTTAGTGGTGCAAGTAGAGCGTTCTGCGGTGCAAAACAAGCACGAATGGCACCACACGATTGCAAGGAATTTTGTTTTTCCTGTTCTGTGCATGGTTCTGGGCCTAATTTTCAAGCTAGTCTCTATCTTTGTAATACTTCCCTTATCCCACTTATCCACCCCTGTATATCTTTATTACATTAGTGTGTGTACTTGGGTGTGTGTATTTTACGTTTTTGTCTTTCTTATATCTTCTGTGACTTTCTGTCCTTTTTTTGGTTTTCCCTTAACTTCTTCATTTCTTCCTTTGTATTCCTTTGTATTCCTTCTCTTTCCTGTTTCTTTTTTTCTTCCCATCCAGTGCTATGGCAGAGTGTGGCCGAGGCAGTGCCAGTGCAGGGGGTGCTGCTAACCGCACACCTGGCAATCGCCAGCACCACCGAGGGGTGTAGCCCCATACCATTTTCACTGAGAAGGAGATGGCCGCACTAGTTTTTTTCATGCAACGCCAAGTCCCCTCAATGCTGGCAGCAGGTGGCAGGCCCAGGAGTGGGTGCAGCCGGCAGGAGCATTGGCTGCTGTGGGTAGGGTGTTCCAGTGTGTGCGCAGGTGTACTGGTGTTCAGCGCACCCAGCAGCAGTTGAAGCACCCCTGGGCCAACATCCTTGACCAGGAGCAGGACCTGCTCTACCTACTTGGTGTCCAGGTTGCAGGACTTGGTGAATACTAACTACTAATTATTGTGTCCTACAATGCATTTTTTTTCAAGTAGCATGCTTCTCACATTCAGAGGTACGTTAAGTTCACCTAATGTTATGAATATCATGTGATCCAATTTGAGGAAGCCAGGTACTCAGTGCTACCTAGTTGTTGTTGCTGTAGGCACTCGCTTTGGTGGAATATTTAAGAAGTCATGCAAACGTCTCTGTCCTGTCACTAAGATAATGGTACTGTGTGCATTAGCGTTTTCAGTGTCTTTCTTTTCATGCAGCTGGTACAGTCCCCCTCAATCTCCCAGTGACATGTTGTATGCATATATGGATTAATAAGGGAAACTGACTGAGTTGGCCCATCAAAGAAGGTATAAGAAGGTTTCAAAGCAAAGATCATTCACTGCAATGCATTAGTAGTTCTAAGTGTAGTTTAGCAAATTTGGAATAGGGTTTAGGTAAGGTTTAAGAAATTAGAAATAGGCCAACTCAATACTGGTAATATAGGCAATCTGATTTAGAAAAGCACAATGTCAATATGTTATTGCCTTTGCCTTTCAGAATATTTTCTAGGAGATTAACTGTACCACTAATCCATTTTTGTTATCTTCTTTTTTTCTTACATCAGCACCCAAATGCAAGAAGAGGGCATTGTAGGGTCCGACCGAGGCTACCACCACCAGTGTACAGTGGGTGGATATACCACCACCAACACCGCAGCTGATGGCTCTGCTGGCCCCAGTAAGTTCTCATTAATATTATTTATTTCTCTAACTTTTACCTCTCCCCATTAGAATACTGTTGACTTGTTTCTCTTATACTGTGACTTTTTGTTTCAAATCCTTTTCCTCCTATTTAATGTTTGTTAGTTCTTGTTATCCCTCTCTGCGTTATCCTTTTTTCCTTATTTCTTGTTTCTGTAGCTGACATCCTCCTGCCTGTAATAATCTGTAGCTTTCTTCTGCTTGGATAATAAGCTCCCCCACCCGAACGGATACACTGTGTAGACTGGTACTATGAGACTAACAGAATAGATTAGGGGGCATATTTATACTCCGTTTGCGCCGAATGTGCGTCAAAAATTTTGACGCACTTTCAGCGCAAACGTTGCCCCATATTTAAACCCTGACGCCCGATCCGGCGCACCAGGAAAATGGCGCTATGTGCGCCAGTTTTTGGAAGCGGCACCCCGCCCTGCGTTAATGACATGCAGGGTAGGCGTTCCCGTCCAAAAACAGACGCACATAGCGGTGCGTGGTATTTATGCTTCAGGGCAAAAATCACTCCCGCGCGGCAGGCGGCGCAAAAAAATGGCGCAAAGCACGAATATCGTGAAATTTTAACGCCTGGGTCAGGGCAGGCGTTAAAATGGGGCAAACACACCTGTACTTAATCAGAACACACAGAACAAACAACAGAGCAGCAGAGCAGCAGAGCAGCAGAGCAGCAACAGGGAGACATGGAGGTGATTTTTCTTCAGCGTGCACGTAGACGCAGAGCCCTGCAGCAACAACAGCAGCCACAACAACAACAGCAGGGACCCCAAAGACAGCGCAGAAGGCAGGAGAGGATATTCCGCCCAAGAACAACCCTGCATGGCCTCAGGGAACGAGACATCATCCAGAGGTACCGGTTGAACTGGCAGGCCATTCAGCAGCTGCTGACAAATATTGAACAGCAATTGGCCCCCACTTTAGTGACTCCACGCACTATCCCAACAGAAACAAAGCTGCTTGCCGTACTTCACATGCTGGCAAGTGGCTCCTTTCAGACAACTGGTGCCCTGGTTGGTGGAATCTCACAACCATCTTTCTCCGCATTCCTGCCTAAAGTACTGGATGCCATCATTGGACTGACACCCCACCACATCTGCTTCCCTAACACAGTGCAGAAGCAGCAGGAAACTAAACAGGGGTTCTACGCCATCAGTGGCTTTCCGCACGTCCTTGGTGCAATCGACTGCACACACGTACGCCTTGTGCCACCTGCTGCGAGTGAACACCTCTACCGCAACAGGAAGCCCACACATTCCATCAACGTGCAGGCCATAGTCGATCACCAAGGACTGATCAGCAACATTGTGGCTAAATATCCTGGGAGTGTACATGACGCATTCATCTTCCGTCACAGCACCATCAACCAACACTTCCAGGATGGACGGTATGGCAATGGACTACTTGTTGGTAAGGACAAAAATCTACTTATATACTCACTGCACAGAAACCCTCTAGGATAAACAACCCATACACCACAAGGTACTCACATCACTAGCCATGTTTCACAAGTCACCATTGAACCTCTCACACATTGGAATTTATTCTACAGCTTAGTGTGAAGACATTCATGACTGTGGTTGCCTAAATGTCACCTTGCAAATTGGAAGTCTCACAATAACCTGTACACTAATACAATGCATAAGTTTTAAGGGATGGGATGGCCTGGGTATGTTCAATTGAACGTTTCTAATACACTTTCATGTTTCAACTCTGCATGGAACTATCATCACACCCCCAGTGAGGACACACGGACACCTGTGTCACAAGTCACAATGCAAGGGAGGGCACACTGTACTTGAGAAACCGATACATCCTGCTGACAAACAGTTAGCCAACAAACACTTGCTCAGCCAAGGAAAAAAAACAATGCCAAAGTTTCCACCAACAACCATAGGTTGTCACATTAGTACACAAAATAGTCACAGACAACACAACACAACTACTTCCATCAAAGATACGTACAACAGTGCCTCCTACATCTAATTGATACCATTCTGTGTTTCTCTTTCAGCTGATCAGGGGTATGGCATCCAGCCTTGGATAATGACACCATATGGGAACCCAAATACTGCTGCTGAGCGGGCATACAATGACGCCCACAAGAGGACACGCAGCATTGTGGAGCGGACCTTTGGGATCCTAAAGTCAAGGTTCCGCTGCCTTGACATCACTGGCGGAAGCCTACTATACTCCCCAGAGATGGTCTGTAAGATCATACTCACTTGTGCCATATTACACAATATTTGTGTAAAAAGGAACATTCCCCTCCTTGAACCGGACCCAGACATGCCTGAGGATGATGATGAGGAGGATGCTGGCCTGCAACAGGAGGGGGAACAACCTAACACGGCAGCAGGAGTGCGTAGGCGCCAACAGCTTGTGAACAATTTTTTTACTTAAGTTATTATAATCACTTGTATTCCACACTTGTAAATAAACACAGAAAACAAACATTAGCGTTAGCGCAGTTTAGCGTCAAAAAGTATAAATACGGGCCTTATACTTTTTGATGCTAAACTGCACTAACGCAGTTTAGCGTCAAAAAGTTTTGCGCCAGCTAACGCCATTCTGAAGCACCATGCGGGCGCCGTATTTATTGAATGGCGTTAGCCGGCGCTAGCAGACCGGCGCTGCCTGGTGTGCGTGGAAAAAAACCACGTACACCAGGCGGCGCCGGCGTTGGGGTAAATGGCGTTAGGGCGTCTTAAAATGGTGCAAGTCAGGTTGACGCCAAAAAATCGCCTCCACCCGATTTGCGCCATTTTTAACGACGCCCAGACGCCATTTACATGACTCCTGTCTTAGTAAAGACAGGAGTCATGCCCCCTTGCCCAATGGCCATGCCTAGGGGACTTATGTCCCCTGGGCATGGTCATTGGGCATTGAGGCATGTAGGGGGGCACAAATCAGGCCCCCCTATGCCAAAAAAAAATCAAAAAAAATACTTACCTGAACTTACCTGAATGTCCCTGGGATGGGTCCCTCCATCTTTGGGTGTCCTCCTGGGGTGGGCAAGGGTGGCAGGGGGGGTCCCTGGGGGCATGGGAGGGCAGCTGTGGGCTCATTTTGAGCCCACAGGTCCCTTAATGCCTGCCCTGACCCAGGTGCTAAAATCCGGCGCAAATGTGGGGTTTTTTGCCCCGCCCAATCCCGGGCGTGATTTTTGCCCGGGAGTATAAATACGACGCATTTGCGTCGCAGTCATTTTTTTAGACGGGAACGCCTACCTTGCATCTCATTAACGCAAGGAAGGCGTTCACGCAAAAAAATGACGCTCTTTCCTCATACTTTGGCGCTAGACGTGTCTATCGCCAAAGTATAAATATGGTGTTAGTTTTGCGCCGAATTTGTGTCGAAAAAAACGACGCAAATTCGGCGCAAACGGAGTATAAATATGCCCCCAAATTTGAATAATGTTTCTGTAAAGCAATACCTAGTCATCTCTCAGATTGAGGGGTTGTAGCCCATTCAATTAGGGCGGCAATTGGGAATGGTATGACTCATTTGGAATACACTGGTCAATGTTAGACTTGGTCAGGGACTTGCCATCAACTGAGTCTGCATATCAGACTGACAGTCTCCCAGATAGCTTAGGCACATGGCTTTGATGACAAGTGTTTCTTCCTAGTTGAGGATGGACTGTGTACACTGTAGGTCGGATCTTCCAGGGCCATGTACTTCCACAAGGTGAACTCGAAGTGTATGTGACTTGAGTGCAATGGCCTAGGTGTTCAGTTGAATCATGTGAATGGGTGTTCTACCTCCTCTGTGTGTGTTGTTAAACATGCCTCACTAATAGTATGTTATGTTGGGCTAAGTCATATCATTTTGACATGTGTGGACCTGGGATGTGACAAGGTTGGGCTGACTACAACGTGTTGCTAGCCCTTCATAGTTGTTGTGTGTGAAGGCACATACTTGTTGAACTTTCTGTACACTCCTGGGTGTGCATTGAACATGGGATTGTTGGTTGTTCTTCCCACACCACCCACAAAGACTGGGATGTTACTGTGAAACAGGGTACCTAGGACTGTAGCAACCAGTATGTTACACGTACTTAGCACCTTTTGTGACTTGAGTTAGTACCTAGGGCCAGAGTGAGAAAAATGTCTACACGTTGCAAATGGCATAAATATATGTTTGTGATTTGCAAACGTCTGTTTCCTATTCCAAAATGTATTTGGTGGTCATGTACATATTAGGAAAATGCTTTTCAAAATGGAAATGATAAAGGGGTTTACCAGACCTACTTGCAAATCACAGTGGTAGGCAATCCCATTTGCAACCGAGTACGTGGTTGCAAAGTGAGTAGCTGCTATCATCCACTTGAAGTGGATGGTAACCAACTTGCTGACTGGAAGGGGTCCTCATTGTAAACCTTCACCTTTGTGAGTTGACCAAAATAATCCTGCACAAAACAGCCAGTGGTCTAAGGGACCAATAATTACCGTGAAAAATTCCTAGTTGAATTGTTGTGTTTTTAAACTAATTGCAGCTCATTTTCCTTTCAGGTAAACAGCCTACACTTGGGGAAAAATTACTTGCTTCATTTAAAAGCAGTCACGTCTATGGATTTCTGCTGGTCCCAGCAGGCCTCCATCCCCGTGAGTGCCCATAGTCGCTACGGTGGGGCAACTTCGAACCCACATCATTGATGTTCATGAGGTGGGTTTTCGGGACCCCATAGCGACTCGCAGACGGTGTCAGAGACACCGTTCTGCTTTGCATAATTGCTAGTTGTTATTTCAAGATTCCTACCTCTGACCCCTAGTGTGGACATATGATTCTGGGCCAGGGTTTCAATCTTAGCACACAACTAATTCCAAATGCCATTGAGTGAGGAGTGTGATTGTTATCACATAGAATGACATATGTAGTGAAGTCAGTATGCGGAAGAGCTGGTGCCATAATGTCTCATGCCTTAGGTATGATTTGGTTGAGTAGTTTAGGGTGATGTCATCCATCATGTAGAGACATGTATATGCTAGGTGTGATATGCCCTTAGGTATGCAGGATTCACATGTACTTCCTCTGAGCCTTTCCGTGAACTATGTTGTAACAATTGCTGCAAAAAATACATTTCTAGTAATGGACAAATGACCCATGGTGGTATTCAAACCACTGTCAATTCAATGCTCAATATTTCCCTTTTCTCTTCACAGCTGCAAACCTGAGTGCCGCAGAGCGCAACCATTTCGAGCGCCGTGCAATGAGGTACAGCCACATCCTGCAGGTGCAGTGTGGGTATCGGAGGATGGCCCGCAGATATAATTCGGATCGGGCCTCCGGGGCGTGGTATGCCACACCACAGGCTCCCCCAACGGTGCCACCAACAACCACCGCCACTACATCCACCAGGTCTGCCCAAGGGGACACAGCAACGGACCAGGCATCTTCATCCAGACCTGGACCCAGCCGTGTGTTGGGAGCAGGGCTGTCCCGTGGCCACTCCACTCCAGCAACAACCTCCACCTCCACCGGCACCCAGACCAGCACTGACCCTCCTATTGACCCTGCAGACTTCCAGGCATTGTCCAGAAAATTGGACAGGTTGATCCGCAAGGTTGACAACCTTGCGGAGGACATGAATGAGGTGAAGAAGAAGGTGCGCTCCATCCGGCGCACACTACGGAGGGCAAATCTGTAGTCATTTTGCCCTCCTGAACTTTTACCCCTCCCCTCTCACCTCTTTCCTTTTTCATACTGTTAGTTGGGTTTGGGGGGTTAGTTATAGGATAAGTATAGGAAATTAGCTTAGTTAGTGTTAGGTAAGAGGGTGGGGGGTCCTTATTCTTTCTATCTAATATTTTTGTGTGGGTGGGTGGGTGGGGGGCAATGTTGGGATTCCTGTTTAATTAAAAAAAAATTAGCTTAGGTTAGTTAGGGACAGTTGTGGGTTAGTAGTAGTCAGGTTAGATCAGTGTAGGTTTACCTTTCCCTTAGTTGCCTCTTTTATTACTACTTTGAAATAAAAAAATTGTTAACCCTTTACCTGATGCGTTAGTTGCTACCTTTTCATAGCCTTGACATCAGTGTAGCAGAAAGTCTTAGTATGACATTTGTGTTCCATGCTCGCTATCCCCAGGCTAATGAGGTTTAACATGCCATCTACCCGTGTGCTAACTTGGTAAGTATCCACCATGTGGGAGAGCCAACATTGGTAGTGTGCATTGATCATCAAGGTTTGGGGTTGGTATGTATCCTACTTCACAAAGAGTGCTTCCCGACTTGTTATTGTAGGTAAATAGATAGGTCGGACAGCATTGTGAAGTTCTGGGAGAGCTTTGTAGATGAGGATTTGTTCACACTGTTGTCTTGTTGCTGTCATTGCTGACCTACATCATGTGTGTACTGATTCAGCATGACTTTCCTTCATGGAAGTATACGCCGTAAGGGTGATTGATGCAGTGTAATTTGCTTATCATTCCTTTCATTTTACAGCATAATTTCCAATTTTAGTATCGCATGGTGCCTACATTTCTCAGCCACCATTAGTTGTCTAGAATAGCTGTAGATGGTGCATCATTCTGTCCAACACAGCATGATTGTGTGTGCTTAGTCCCTTCATCAGTTATTTTCCTCAGTATAGTGAAGCTATGATGCAATCCTGGCCACTGCACAGATGTTTCAGTATACATGAAATCAGGACAGTAGTATAGAGAATCTACATGGTTGCCACACAGCCACTTTGGAGTTATCTACTGCACAGTTGAAGTGTGAAATGACACAGAGACACAATAGGTGTGCAAGTGATATTTATTTGTAGGTGGTGTAATGCAAAATGTCCATTCTCAATGTTAGCTGAGTCCGTTCTGGTGCATTCTTACATGGTGATCCTACAGACGGGGTGTGGATGATGCTCCTGACATGCTGGGGTGAGGTCACAGACGGTGCAGAGGAACATGAATTGCCAAATGGTAGGAGAGAGGCATTCACTGGCAATGGGGACAAGTCATACAGTGGATTGCCGAACAGTCATTGAGGGTAGTTGTAGTGAGACTGGCATGTGTCAAAACGTAGGACCTTGGTCAGAGTAGGCCATGGTGCAGGGACTAGGGCTTCCGGGTACTCTTGCGTGTGAATGTTATCTGTTCCATGTCTTCTTCTTCTGATGTGTGTGTTGCCTGGTGTATCCTTGTTGTTGTTGGTTGTGAAGGGGCAACACACACCTCAGTGTTAGAAGACATGGAGGACTGATCCCTGTCGAGTAATGAAGGGCAGTACTGCAGCAAGGAGGGCCTGCTGGTTTTTCAGAATGGCAGCCACATCCCGATGGTAGGCAGCCAGGTCGGCCCTGAGGGGTTCTATGTTGCATTCGTGCACACGTTGACTGGCTTGCAGTTGGAGTTGTTGTGTCAACTGGATGACAGCTGTGCAGATTTCCTTCTGTGTTTTTAGAAGTTCCTCCAAGAGCGATGTTCTGGCTTGCATTGCAGCTGCCTGATCAGCAGTTAACATGCACGAACGCACCCCCTCAAGGCTGGCTGCCATAGTTTGCATCCCCACCCGCACCTCCTTGGCCAGCTCCCGCTGGACCCCAACGACAGTTCTTTCGAAGCTGGTGCCAGTGTCGTCAGAGTCCTCAGCTGTGTTGGAGCTGGCAGGTCTTACAATTGGGGTGGCAGGTGGTTCTACTGTGGTGGCTGCCTCTTCTGTGCTCCTCCTTGTGACTGAAGGTGGGGTTTGGAGGCTTGCAAGGACCATGTCAAGGGTCTCTTGTGGGAGGTTGATGGTCTCGTCATCCATGTCATCAGGGAACTCATGGACAGGCATATCGGCAGGGGATCCGTGTTCCTCTGCAATGAAACAGGGTACAATTAGTGTGTCTGTGTTGTGACAATTTTGCTTTAAGATACAAGCCTTTGGATGCCTTAACTTTGTACTCTGTGTTTGTCTTGGTATCTGCTGTCCGTCATAGGGCATTGTTGTAGGCCTATGGCCCACCTGTGTGTCACATGTATGATATGGATCTTTCAGACATGTCTGCCAGGTCGCCTCTAGGTGTTGCTTTGTAATTATTTAGAAATAGGCGTTTTTTTGTCTTACTCCTCCCTCGGTGTTTCACTATTGTTATGGAGGGACATTTTGTTGGGTGGGCTCTCATTATCCTACATGTGATTCTTGGCTTTCTAGGCAGCAGGATAGCTAATGGTGTGGGGGACTAAGTTTGACCCACTTGTATATAACTCTGTCACCCAGATATTCAATTTAGCTCAGACTAACTAGCAGTGCCTCTGGTCTCCCACATCAAAGGAATGTTTAGACATCCGAGCGCATGACATCTTTGGAACTTCTCAGGGAAGTGGTGGTCACTCAGGTCCTACACATTTCTATCTTTTCCGGTATGTTCCCATACACAAATGACAAAGACAGTATTTGTTTGATATGAAGTTTCATTGTACAACTGACTTGTAGGAATTTAGGTGTGAGCCCCAATAACCCAAACAATACACACTGTTAGAATTGAAATAGTCCGCAGGAGACTAATACATTAGTACAGAACTATCATGGTGCCTAACAGTTTCTACTCTCCCTTTGCTTGTTCTATGTATAGCACAGCATGTTAAGTTTGGAGCTTGCCTGTCTGAATCACAGGGGAGACATCATCCCTCATATCAGAGGAATGGGCTGGGATCTGGTTGTGCATCAGCAGCAAGGCAGGCAGCATCTAGTTGTGAATTTATGTTTGGAAACTCCCCCATGTGTGTCTTGGGACGAGGAAGTGAATTTAAAAGACATATGTCATGGTGATGACAAGGTTTCCCTACGCAGGAATGCCAGACCTTCAACCCTACCACATCTATCAGCAACGTACCAGACGGTATCCTTGACTGGGGCACAGAGTGAATATGTTCTGGCAAACTCCAGTGCAGAAGTAGGCAAAACAGGGTGATTTGACTAATTAACAACACCCTAGGACTGACTATTTGCTACATTAACTGATAGGAAGGGCAATGAGAATCATTTAGTGCAAAGTGCTCTGAGGCTCTTAGATGTGAGCAAATGAGTATTAGTACATTCAGAGTAAGATGCACAAAGGCCTCCAGCCTGAGGCTAATGCGCAAAGTATACGTTTCACTTGCCACACTACACTTTGACTGACTGTGGGTGTTGTGACTACCCTGCCAGCACACTTGCCTCTCAGGCCCTGCCCCATACACTTTTTATTCACATTGCATGAACTGTACATGTTACGTGGCATTACCTATGCATGTCAATGTTAGGATGTGGTATGGATGTAAACATTGTTGATGTTTGTATATGATGGGGTATAATGTGTGTCTTACTGGATTGGCCTGTTTATCGTATGAATGTCCTATTTTTTTGTAAGACTGTGCAGATGTGTTTCAGTGACCAGTTGCCTGTGTCCCCTCCTCAATGTTGTTGTCTGAGCAGTATGACATTAGTGATGTAGCCTTGTTAGCCAGGCACGTGAGGGACCCTGACGTATGCAGCATGTGTGTGTCGTTAGTGCTGTGTGGCTCCTATTGCTGTTTACTTAGGGTTATGTATGTGTCAGTTATGGACATTCGGCATTTGAGTGTACTGGTACCTTTGTCTTATTTCTAGGAGTAATTGCAGATGTCATCCTCACCCCCTATTTTAGGTATGTATGTTCCAGGGTGGGGTTCCTGCCATTTGGTGCTATAGCTGCACATAGATGAGAGGTGTTATTGTCAACTGTGGTGGCAGTTAAGTTGCAGTTGTTGTATTTGCTACAGCATTACAGGTAGGGACCTAGTTGATGGGGAATAGATTTTGCAAGACAAGTGCCTGGATGTGGATTTGAGGTAGTGTCCTTCCCACCTGTTACTGCTTTCCCTTGGCTCTCTTGTTGTAATTACAGGATGTCCCTGTGGGACTGTTGTGGTTGCTGTATTTTGTCGTGCCCCAGCTTCGGTCAGTACTGGGCATGCCTCCCTGCCGTGCCCCTTTCCCCATGCCACTTCATATATGTGCTGACTTACATGCATTGTGTAGTAGGTATCCCCCCCCTGCTTACAATCCTCATTATTGCATTTGAATTCCCCATGCGACTTACCCTGCATGTGCGTTGTGTCGTGGTAGTCTGCGCTGTCCAGTCCTTGAATCCCTGTGACGATCTCCTCCGGGATGACGGCTGCGACCATCTCCTCCATGTGGTCCAGTGCCTCCTGTTGTGCTGGACTCCCCCCTCCAGTCTGCATTGCTGCCTTCCTGTTCCTGGCCATTTTCTCTTTGGTCCTACGTTTGCAGTCATGCCAGCGTTTCTTACACTCAGTGACTGTCCGGCGTTCTTCAGCCACACTGTTAATCTTGTCCACAATTTGTTTCCAGATTGCCTCTCTCCTACTGAGTGGCAATTTTGAGGAGATGAAAAGTTGGTGCTGGTGTTCCGTCACCTCTTTCACCAGGATTTCCTGCTCCTCTGCACTGAAGCGACACTTTCTTTTTTTTTTTTAAATGTCCTGGGTCCTGTATGCTTCCTCCTGGCTGGTTCCTGGTCTGCTCTCATCCTCCTGGGGTCTGTTGGGGCATCTAGGATCCATTTTGGGTCTCCTCTCCTGAAAGGGCAGTTTTCGCGCAAAAATGTAACGCAATAGCGTGAAAAAAAACGGCGTTTTCACGATTGCGCTGTCGTAAATCGACCCACAGTGATGTGCGTCGCATTTACGTTGGTTTCCTTTACGACAGACCGACGCTGTGTGCGTCACGAAATAATGACTCCCACCTGTTGGTTGCGCCGCCGTACGTCAAAGTATAAATTTGACGCCCGCATGGCGCTTCCAAATGGCGTTAGACGGCGCAATTGTTTTTGACGCAAAACTGCGTTGGCGCAGTTTTGCGTCAAAAAGTATAAATATGGCCCTAGGTATAGATTTCAGACCAAAGCAACCTATTCTGTGCTTGTTTGTTGAGAAGTCTTTCTATATCTTGATTATGCTGAAACGATGAGACAGTGGCCATGGTTATGGTGACCCCCTCCTGCAGGAAGGTAGCCTCTTTCTAGACTGGTTACCCCCGCTTTTGGCCTCTCACTGGGATCCTGCTAGCCAGGACCCCAGTGCTCATATGCTTGTGGCCTATATGTGTTCCCTGTGTGGTGCCTAACTGTATCACTGAGGTTCTGCTAACCAGAACCTCAGTGTTTATGCTCTCTCTGCTTTTAAAATTGTCACTGCAGGCTAGTGACTAATTTTACCAATTCTCATTAGCACACTGGAACACCCTTATCATTCCCTTGTATATGGTACCTTGGTACCCTAGGTATTGGAGTTCCAGGAGATCCCTATGGGCTGCAGCATTTCTTTTGCCACCCATAGGGAGCTCAGACAATTCTTACACAGGAATGCCACTGCATCCTGAGTGAAATAACATCCATGTTATTTCACACCCATTTTCACTGCACATAAGTAACTTATAAGTCACCTATATGTCTAACCCTCACTTGGTGAAGGTTAGATGCCAAGTTACTTAGTGTGTCGGCACCCTGGCACTAGCCAAGGTGTCCCCCATATTGTTCAGGGCAAATTCCCCGGACTTTGTGAGTGCAGGGACACCATTACACGTGTGCACTACATATAGGTCAATACCTATATGTAGCGTCACCATGGTAACTCTGAACATGGCCATTTAACATGTCTAGGATCATGGAATTGTCACCCCAATACCATTCTGGTATTGGGGTGACAATTCCATGCATCCCAGGGGCTCTAGCACAGAATCCGGGAACTGCCAAACTTGCTTTCCGGGGCCTCCACTGCAGCTGCTGCCAACCCCTCAGACAGGTTTCTGCCCCCCTGGGGCCTGGGCAGCCTGGTCACAGGAAGGCAGAACAAAAGATTTCCTCTGAGAGAGGGTGTTACACCCTCTCCCTTTGGAAATATGTGTGAAGGGCTGGGGAGGAGTAGCCTCCCCCAGCCTCTGGAAATGCTTTGATGGGCACAGATGGTGCCCTCTCTGCATAAGCCAGTCTACACCGGTTCAGGGATCCCCCAGCCCTGCTCTGGCGCGAAACTGGACAAAGGAAAGGGGAGTGACCACTCCCCTGACCAGCACCTCCCAGGGGAGGTGCCCAGAGCTCTTCCAGTGTGTCCCAAGACCTCTGCCATCTTGGACACAGAGGTGTTGGGGCACAATGGACAGCTCTGAGTGGCCAGTGCCAGCAGGTGACATCAGAGACCCCCCTGATAGGTGCTTACCTTTCTCAGTAGCCAATCCTCCTCTGAGGGCTATTTAGGGTCTCTCCTATGGGCTATTCCTCATATAACGAATGCAAGAGCTCACTAGAGTTCCTCTGCACTTCCCTCTTCGATTTCTGCCAAGGATCGACCGCTGACTGCTCCAGGCCGCCTGCACAAACCACAACAAAGTAGCAAGAAGACTACCAGCAACATTGTAGCGCCTCATCCTGCTGGCTTTCTTGACTGTTTCCTGGTGGTGCATGCTCTGAGGGCTGTCTGCCTTCACCCTGCACTGGAAGCCAAGAAGAAATCTCCCGTGGGTAGACGGAATCTTCCCCCTACTAACCCAGGCATCAAACTTCTGCATCACCAGTCCACTGGGTCCCCTCTCACCCTGACGAGCGTGGTCCCTAGAACACAGGAGGTGGGTCCAAGTGTCTCCCACAGTCCAGTGGCCCTTCTGTCCAAATTTGGTGGAGGTAAGTCCTTGCCTCCCTACGCCAGACAGTAATCCTGTGTACTGCGTGATCTGCAGCTGGTCGGGCTTCTGTGCACTTTTTGAAGACTTCCTTTGTGCATAGCCTAGCCCAGGTCCCCAGCCCTCTGTCCTGCATTTCCCAACTTGCTGAGTTGGACTCCGATGTCATGGGATCCTCCTTTGTGGCTCTGAGTTGACCGCTGTCCTCAGATCTTCTAAGTGCCTATTTTGGTACTTCTGTGGGTGCTGCCTTCTTCTGCGGGGGCTCTCTGAGTTGCTGAGCGCCCCCTCTGTCTCCTCCTCCAAGGGGCGACATCCTGGCCCTTCCTGGGCTCCAGCAGCACCCAAATCCTCAACTGCGACTCTTGCAGCTAGCAAGGCTTGTTTGCGGTATTTCTGCATGGAAACAACTCTGCATGCTCCAGCACGCCGTAGGACATCTTCTGACCAAAGAAGTTCCTTGCACCATCCGTTGTTGCATAATCTTCAGCTTCTTCCTCCCAGAGGCAGCCCTTTTGCACCTTTATCCGGGTTTTAGTGGGCTCCTGCCCCCCCTGGACACTTGCGTGACTCTTGGACTTGGTCCCCTTCCTTTACAGGTCCTCAGGTCCAGGAATCCGTCTTCAGTGTTTTGCTGGCAGTTGTTGGTCTTGCAGAATCCCCTATCTCGACTATACTGGCTTTCTGGGGTAGGAGGGTAACTTTACTCCTACTTTTCAGGGTCTTGGGGTTGGGCATCTTGGACACCCTTAGTGTTTAGACAGTCCCAGCGACTCTCTACAACCTACCATAGGCCTGGGGTCCATTCGTGGTTCGCATTCCACTTTTGAAGTATACTGTTTGTGTTGCCCCTAGGCCTATTCCTACCTATTGGATCCTATTGTGATTCTACATTGTTTACACTACTTTTCTTACTGTTACTTACCTGATTTTGGTTTGTGTACATATAATTTGTGTATATTACTTACCTTCTAAGTGAGAGTATCCTCTGAGATACTTTTGGCATATTGTCACTAAAATAAAGTACCTTTATTTTTAGTAACTCTGAGTATTGTGTTTTCTTGTGATATAGTGCTATATGATATAAGTGGTATAGTAGGAGCTTTGCATGTCTCCTAGTTCAGCCTAAGCTGCTCTGCTATAGCTACCTTTTTCCTGTAACTACCCTGGAGCAGAGTACGTCAAGTTTCCTTCCCTTAATACCAAGTGAATGTGTTTGCTCCAGACAGGTCGCTCCCTTTTCACCACTGCATCCAGGTGCCCAGGTTTTGCTTTTTTTTAAAAATTGACTTTGTTGTTCCCAGCCCTTGCCGCTGCGTCCCCATGGCCCGCGCCCCTCCCTCCACTTCAGTTTTTTCTGTTTCCAGCCGCTGCATCCCTGCAGCCCCGCCCCCTGCTCTCCCATTCGCTGCTTCCCCTCCCTCCTCCATGCTGCCACTCCCTTCCACCTCCCCTCATATGGCAGCCACGGCACGGTAGGGAGAGCGACCCTTGACCCTGCTCAAGGCAGGTCGCTCCCCTTTCACCGCTGCATCCAGGTGCCCAGGTTTTGCTTTGTTTTGAAATTGACTTCGTTGTTCCCGGCCCTTGCCGCTGCGTCCCCGCGTCCCCACCCCCCTCCCTCCACTTCAGTTTTTCCATTTCCCGCCGCTGAGTCCCAGCGGCCCCGCCCCCCTGCTCTCCCATTCGCTGCCTCCCCTCCCTCCTCCCTGCTGCCACTCCCTCCCACCTCCCCTCATATGGCAGCTGTGGCGCGGTAGGGAGAGCAACCCTTGACCCTGCTCCAGGCAGGTCGCTCCCCTTTCAAAACTGCATGCAAGTGCCCAGGTTTTGCTTTGTTATGAAATTGACTTTGTTGTTCCCGGCCCTTGCCGCTGCGTCCCTGTGGCCCCACCCCCCTCCCTCCACTTTAGTTTTTTCTATTTCCCGCCGCTGCGTCCCTGTGGCCCGCCCCCCCTGCTCTCCCATTCGATGCCTCCCCTCCATCCTCCCTCCTGCCACTCCCTCCCACCTCCCCTCATATGGCAGCCGCGGCGTGGTAGGGAGAGCGACCCTTGACCCTTCTCCATGCAGGTCGCTCCCCCTTCACCGCTGCATCCAGGTGGCCCGGTTTTGCTTTGTTTTGAAATTGACTTCTTTGTTCCCGGAACTTGCCACTGTGTCCCCATGGCCCGCCCCCCTCCCTCCACTTCAGTTTTTTCCATTTCCCGCTGCTGCGTCCCAGCGGCCCCGCCCCCTGCTCTCCCATTCGTGACTTCCCCTCCCGCCTCCCTGCTGCCACTCCCTCCCACCTCCCGTCATATGGCAGCCGCTGCGCGGTAGGGAGAGCGACCCTTGATCCTGCTCCAGACAGGTCGCTCCCCTTTCACCGCTGCATCCAGGTGCTCAGGTTTTGCTTTGTTTTGAAATTGACTTTGTTGTTCCCGGCCCTTGCGGCTGCGTCCCTGCGTCCCCGCCCCCCTCCCGCCACTTCAGTTTTTTCCATTTCCCACCACTACGTCCCTGCGGCCACGCCCGCCTGCTCTCCCATTCGCTGCCTCCCCTCCCCCCTCCCTGCTGCCACTCCCTCCCACCTCACTTCAAATGGCAGCTGCTGAGCGGTAGGGAGAGCGACCCTTGACCCTGCTCCAGGCAGGTCGCTCCCCTTGCACCGCTGCATCCAGGTGCTCAGGTTTTGCTTTGTTTTGAAATTTACTAAGTTGTTCCCGGCCCCTGCCGCTGCGTCCCTGCGTCCCCGCCCCCCTCCCTCCACTTCAGTTTTTTCTGTTTCACGCCACTGCGTCCCTGCATCCCTGCGGCCCGCCCCCTGCTCTCCCATTCGCTGCCTCCCCTCCCTCCTCCCTGCTGCCACTCCGTCCCACCTTCCCTCATATGGCAGCTGCGGCGCGGTAGGGAGAGCGACCCTTGACCCTGCTCCAGGCAGGTCGCTCCCCTTTCACCGCTGCATCCAGGTGCCCAGGTTTTGCTTTATTTTGAAATTGACTTCGTTGTTCCTGGCCTTTGCCGCTGCGTCCCCGCGGCCCCACCACCCGCCCTCCACTTCAGTTTTTTCCATTTCCCGCCAATACATTCCCTGCGGCCCCGCACCCCTGCTCTCCCATTCGCTGCCTCCCCTCCCTCCTCCCTGCTGCCACTCCCTCCCACCTTCCCTCATATGGCAGCCGCGGCGCGGTAGGGAGAGCGACCCTTGACCCTGCTCCAGGCAGGTCGCTCCCCTTTCACCGCTGCATTCAGGTGTCCAGGTTTTGCTTTGTTTTGAAATTGACTTCGTTGTTCCCGGCCCTTGCCGCTGCGTCCCCGCGGCCCTGCCCTCCTCCCTCCACTTCAGTTTTTTCCATTTCCCGCCGCTGTGTCCCTGCGGGCCCACCCCCTGCTCTTCCATTCGCTGCCTACCCTCCCTCCTCCCTGCTGCTACTCCTTCCCACCTCCTCTCATATGGCAGCCGCGGTGCAGATGCGCAGCTGGTGCGCCGAAGGCGCGCCTAAGGCGAGCCCTTCTGCGCCCATCCGCGCCCAGACCGTGCCCAGCACCATTCCCCCTGGCCCTCGCACCCTCCGCACCACCAATCACCACTACACAGCCAATGACCTCCATGCCCTCAATCCAGGATGCTCTTCCACCAACTTCCAGTCCACTCCAAAGCACACCAAACAACGCTTCTCCTGCAGAGCCTGCAACTTCACCTGCACCCTAACCACCAAGCTCCGACACAGATCCGCAGACAGCCACCTTAGCTGCATCATGCTCAACACCCGCTCCGTCCACAAGCACTCAATCGAACTATGGGACCTACTGACCTCGACGTTGCATTCCTCGCCGAAACCTAGATGAATTCAGCCTCGGAACCAGACATAGCCATAGCCATACCTGAAGGCTACAAGATAACTAGAAGAGACTGCACGAACAAACCAGGAGGAGGAATCGCCGTAGTCCACAAAAGCACCATCAGAGTCTCCACCAGCTCCCACGACGCCATCAACTCCGCTGAGCACCTCCATTCCAAAATCCATGTCAACGCCAACACTACCCTCAGAGGAACACTGGTCTACAGACCACTGGGCCCCCGACCCCACTTCTGCAACAACATTTCAGACATCATGAGCGCCCAAGTCCTCACCTCAAATGACTACATTCTCCTCGGAGACCTGAACTTCCACCTAGAAAACAACAACGATATCAACACCACCAACCTACTCGACAACCTCGCCAACCTCGGCCTCAAGCAACTCGTCACGTCGCCCACCCACATCGCATGACACACACTCAACCCCATCTTCTCAGCCAGCAACCACGTCTCCTTCAGCCACATCACCGAACTCCACTGGACCGACCATCGCTGCATCCATTTCTCCTTTCAGAAGCCGGTCACTCACCACCTCACCACTCAACCCCCCTACCGCTATTGGAACAGAATCTCAATAGAACAGCTGATCTCCACCCTAGCTCAGGCACCTCCTCCTAGGACCCGGGACCCCAACTCAGCCGCCACCAACCTGCATCAATGGATAGATGACTGCGCCAACACCCTCACACCACTCAAACAAACCTCGGACATCCACCACAGATCCAAGGCCAGCTGGTTCACCCCCGACCTACAGGCCTCCAAACAGGAATGCCGAAAAATGGAGAAGACCTGGCGCCCTGTTCCTACCAAATCCAACCACATTTCCCTCAAGACTGCCATCCGCATGCATCACCAGCTGATCCGCACCACCAAGAGAACCTACTACAAAAGCCGCATAGACACCAACGCTCACAACAGCAGAGAGCTCTTCGACATCATCAAAGAACTCTCCAACCCCAGGCCTTGCTCCTACGACCCCCCGCCATCACAGGAGCTCTGCAACTCCCTCGCCACTCACTTCCGTCGAAAGATCGAAGACATCCACAACAGCTTCAAACCACAGACCCACCAGCCAACCACAGACACCCACAAATCCAACGCACCAAGCAACGTTAACCCCCTGGACCCACGTCAACAATGAAGTCTCCATCATCACCCCCCATCTCCGCGCCATCATCAACAGCTCCTTCAAGACAGCCACCTTCCCGGAGAGTTGGAAACACGCCGACATCAAGGCCCTTTTGAAGACACCCAAGGCGGACCCAGATGACCCCAAAAACTACCGGCCCATCTCCCTCCTCCCCTTCCCAGCGAAGGTCATTGAGAAAATCGTGAACAGCCAACTATCCTGTTTCCTGGAAGAAAGCAAAGTGCTCGATACCTCCCAATCCGGGTTTCGCAAGAACCACAGCACAGAGACCGCACTCATTGCTGCTACAGATGACGTCAGGACCATGCTCGACAAGAGCAAAACCACAGTGCTCATCCTCCTGGACCTCTCCGCAGCCGTCAACACCGTTTGTCACCACACCCTCTGAACATGCCTCCACAACGCCGGGATCCACGGCAAGGTCCTCGAATGGATCTCCTCATTCCTCTCCGGCAGAACCCATAGAGTCTGCCTTCCACCTTACCTGTTGGAATCCTCCAAAACTATCTGTGGCGTCTCCCAGGGATCCTCCCTCAGCCCAACACTCTTCAACGTTTACATGGCTCCTCTCGCCAACATCGCAAGATCCCACCACATCAACATAGTATCCTATGCAGACGACACCCAACTAATCATCTCCCTCACGAAAGACCCCACAACAGCAAGAAACAACCTCCACAATGGACTACACGCCATCCCCAACAGGATGGAATCAACCCACCTCAAGTTAAACACAGACAAAACAGAGATCCTCATCTTCGGCAGCAACCCCTCCACTTGAAACGATTCCTTGTGGCCCACCTCCCTAGGAGCCGCACCCA
This sequence comes from Pleurodeles waltl, assembly GCF_031143425.1. Taxonomy (NCBI): domain Eukaryota; kingdom Metazoa; phylum Chordata; class Amphibia; order Caudata; family Salamandridae; genus Pleurodeles; species Pleurodeles waltl. Next base: position 531,168,701 of record NC_090449.1, read on the forward strand.
CACCCACCACCCACCACCCAAGTACGAAACCTGGGAATCATCTTGGACTCAGCACTCAGCATGACTCAGCAGGTCAATGCAGTCTCCTCTTCCTGCTACAACACCCTTCGCATGCTCCGCAAGATTTTCAAGTGGATTCCCATCGAAACCAGAAAGACTGTCACCCACGCCCTGGTCAGCAGCCGACTGGACTACGGCAATGCATTCTATGCAGGAACCACGGCCAAATTACAAACGAAAATGCAACGCATCCAAAAAGCCTCCTCCCGACTCATCCTGGACGTCCCACGTCGCGACCACATCCCTGCCCACCTCAGAGACCTACACTGGCTACCCGTATCGAAGAGGATTACCTTTGGACTGCTCACCCACGCACACAAGGCCCTCCACAACACAGGCCTGGCCTACCTCAATGACAGACTCACCTTCCACACTCCCGTCCGCCAGCTCCGCTCTGCCAGCCTCGCCCTCGCCTCCGTCCCCCGCATTCGCTGCACCACCTGACTTTCAGGAAACGCCTCAAAACATGGCTATTCGACCAGTAGCTCCCCCCCCTTATGCCTTGAAACCCGAACAGGTGAGTAGTGCACTTTATAAATTTTGTGATTGATTGATTGATTTGATTAATACAATTTATGTTTGAGGGCAAGGCCAGAAGGTGAAGTGGGATTAAATGCCTGTGATTTTGTGTTTTGCAGATGGGATACCGTGTGATGAACATGTCCAATAAATTCTATATATTCTTTTTCTTTCCCTGTATTACAGTGTATTGCTTTTTTCACTGTCTGCTTACAGCAGACAGGATATCTATTATCCGCCTGTTATACATGACATGTGTAACATACATTATTCATGTGCCTTTTTGAAGTCAGGATAGAATCGAAAGGCATTTAGAGAAGAGCAGGGCCATTGGAATTAAAGTAAGATAATTGTCCATCCATGATGCCCCAGTTGCAGACTGCAGAAAGTAGCACTAGCTAGCACACCTCCATGCATTTAGTTATTTATTTTTTTCCACACAAAGGCGGTCATTCTGACCCTGGCGGTAAAAACCGCCAGGGCCGTGGCCATTCTGACCGCGGCGGTACAGCCGCGGCCACAAACTGAAAGTCGTTGGTGTACCGCCGGCTTTTCGCTGCCCAGGGGAATCCTCCATGGCGGTGCAGCTTGCTGCGCCGCCATGGGGATTCTGACCCCCATACCGCCATCCTGTTCCTGGCGGTTTCGGCCGCCAGGAACAGGATGGCGGTATGGGGTGTCGTGGGGCCCCTGGGGGCCCCAGCAGTGCCCATGCCAATGGCATGGGCACTGCAGGGGCCCCCGTAAGATGGCCCCACTTAGAATTTCAGTGTCTGCTTAGCAGACACTGAAATTCGCGACGGGTGCTACTGCACCCGTCGCACCCCTTCCACTCCGCTGGCTCCATTCGGAGCCGGCTTCCTCGTGGAAGGGTGTTTCCCGCTGGGCTGGCTGGCGGCCTTTTGGCGGTCGCCCGCCAGCCCAGTGGGAAACCCAGAATGACCGCCGCAGTCTTTTGACCGCGATACGGTCTTCTGGCGGTTCCCGCTTGGCGGGCGGCTCCCGCCGCCCGCCAAGCTTGGAATGACCCCCAAAGTGTCTGTGTGGTTTAGATTTTTAGGAAATCCTTTATTAGAAAAAAATAACTTGGTTTGTTCAATTTATTTAGGGTAATGCTGCCGCCTTTTGGCCAGTCAGTGCTTTTATGTGAGGCAACTATTTGGGAAAATCATGTCCCTGTGACTCTCCTAATCACATTGAAAATTTGAATGGCTCTAAGGAACCAGCAATGTAGTGCTACAGTGCCAGTATGTATTTTTAAACAAGTGTTTGCACAAAGCATTATTTACAATTTGTCTTTTTTCTTTTTTTTCTTTTTTGAAATAGCTACTCCTGCCGGTCTACCACCACTGACCCAGCAGGAGATAGTGGCCTGGCTCTGGCGGCAGAGGTTGGAAGTGACCCAGACCCCAGTTCCTCCAGCCAGTCACCTGTGCCTCCTGCTTCTAGGCCATGTCAGCACCAGTGCTAGAGGCCAAGTGGACGGCCTGTACCACCAATGCTACCCCTCCTTCAGACCGACTACTACATTGCTGAGTGCTGTGCAAGCTGGCGCACTTGGGCCATAGGATGACACGCCTCAAGGCCCAGCTTCAAAATCTGCAGACCCTCTTGGGGAGCGCTCTCTTTTAAGCCATGTTTAATTTATTTTTTTGTTTTGGTGAGAGGGAGTTCTGTAGTGAGTGCAGAGGGTGAGAAATTGGAAAGGCATTTTAGTCTTTTGGACTTTTATGGACATTGACATTTATTTTGGACATTGGGTGGGATGGGGAGATATTATTTTGGGATGCGGTGTACCTGTTTTGGATGGAGAAAGTGGGTTTTGTTTAAGATGTTTTTTCGTAAAGGGAAACCTTTCTATACTTTTTTATGTCTAAAGATTTTTTTATGTTTTACTCTAAATTTGTACTGCTGCCTTTTCGTGCAGCCTGCCTTTTTAATCTGATTATCAAATGTATGCCAGTTAGTTATATTTAGTTATATCCTTGTCCTATTATCCTCTGTAACAATATTTCTCATTAGGAGGGTATGCTGCCATTCCCTATACTGCCTACGAAACCTAGATAAACAATTACTTATCTGCAGTAACATTTAGTTACATGCTAACTAAATTAGCTCACATCACCCCATAGTTCTCTTACCTGAGTAGATGAAGAGATGGCTGCTACCTCTCTCAATCTTCCGCTTACTGGAGGATTTCCCAAGGTGCCTTTTTAAGGGTAGTAGAAGTGCGCTTACAGGGAAGGCATCAGAAGCAAGCTCCCACTCCCAGCTACTTGATCTACAACTGTAGGATTCATCAAAAGCATTATCCATCACTGGCAACTAAATTGAAAGAAGAACACAGAGCTCGAAGGTTATACATATACATTTATATTGTAGCTTTAGAAAGACTGAGACCAGATTACTACCACCATGACACGTCAAAGAATACCAGATATTATAACAAAAACTAGCATTAGTAAACTATTTTGAGTAAAGGTGGCATTGAATTGAATGAAAACCAAAGTTATGAAATCCTCAAATCAGGAAAAGTGTACTTAAAGTCTGAAGTAGACAAGTTTAAGCATTTACGCATAGCAAAGGACTCAATGATGATGTTGATGTTGATGAATGATGTTCTTTAAGGCGTGGTTGGGTAAGTGGGGCTGGTGTGGGCTATTGCTCAGGAAATAGAAAGTCCCACAGTGAGCTGGTGTCGCATTTAACCACATCCGCCTTACCAAGTGTGTGATCCATTTGGTGTAAATTAAGTCACACCTCAATAAAACACTTAGCCTGAGGGAAAAGGTTTAGGGGATTGATGAATGGATGGGAAAGGAGATTTGAGGAAATGTGTGACAAAGACAAACACAACATAACAACAATATTCATCAGGGCGATGAGCAGCAGATCACCATCAATCTGTTGTGGACAGAAATTAAGGAATGAGTATGACACAGTTCAGTTAAATGCATTGCAAACAGTCCTTGTGCCTCAGAGACTCCAGTTATTAGATATCTAAATGTTATTTAGGAACCAGTCTGGTAGGTAAGGAGGAGTGTTGAGCTCAGTTGTTACCTTTCACTCGTGCAGGAAAGGAGAAGGCCTGCGGAGTGTAAAACAGAAACTATACTGTAGAGTGAAGGAGGACTACAGGAACTAAACTTCATGAAGGGTGTACGAAGAAGACTCGGAGGGAGGGCAAGAACAAGAGGAGTTTCACATTTGCCAGCAGTGCAGGACACACACTCAGCCACCCTCCTTTAGTCTGCACGGGCTAGCCCACGGGTGGTGGTGGTCTCCAGTGCTTTATATGGTCCAGGAGGGGGTCCACATGGATCCCCTATTTTCTTTGAAAAATGTTACTGGCCCCGGGAAGATAGTAGTCCCCGGGGACTGGAAGTAACTACACAGCGCCCCTTTTTATTTTTCTAAAGTAGCCCCAGGGAAGTGGTGGTTCCCAGGGCCTGAGGGGATTCACAGGGGCCCCTATTCCTTTACTAATATGTAGCCCTGGGGAGGTGGTGATCCTTGGGCCCTGAGAGGTCCACATGCCTCCCCTCATAGTTATCGAATATACCCCCAGGGAGGTGGCGTTCCTCAGGGCACGGGGGTCCGCACACCGCCGCACATATTTATGACATTTGCCCTGTGGAAGTGGTGGTTCCTGGGGCTTTTTAGAGCCATTGGAGGGGGGTCCCATGCACCCCTCCTCATTTTTAGTAACTTACTATGCCCCTGGGACCTGGCCCACCCGGTGGCACTAGTAAATGCAAATGTGGAAGATCGTGCTTGTTTTTTGTTTTAAATCCCTGCAAAATTAGTGAATATGCACAAATTTCACTCTGAATTTAAAAAGAATGAATTTTGCCCTGGCGGAGTCCCAGAGGGACCCTTGGACCACGGCTAGGGGGTGAAGGTATTCCTACCCTTCCCCCTTTTCTTTTTTTTGTATTTTTTTGGTGGGACTCGGCTGAAGCCAAGTCCCAAAATGTCAACAAACACTTCCTCATTGAATTATTGGCAGCCTATCAAATCTCTGCATGAAATCTAGACTATTCACAAATTATTCGTACTTTTAGACATACAAATTTGGATTTCCATTAATATATCAAAAACTACTGAATGGATTTACACTGAATAACAAAAAGTGTGATCTCCGGACCAAAAGCTACCTTTCTGCCAAATTTGGTGCAATTCTGTCCAGTGGTTCAAGCTGCACGTATGTCTAAATAGTCTATGGAAATTAACATGAGAAAAACACTTTTTGACCCCCCCCCCCTTTTTATCGGCCTCCCCTTGATCGATCACCCCAAAACATTCCATGCACAACAATACTCTAGAGGGGTCTTTTTTTAGAACATATGATGAAGATTTGTTAAACGGTTCCAAAGATATTGGTAAGTCAATAAATGCTTTTCTATGGAAACAAGGTCCTAACTATAACTACCCACTGGTGACTGCCAGTATGTCACATATATCTATATATATAGCTGTATGTATAGTTATCTATATAGCTACATATATATTTATGTCTATATATATATGTATGTATAACCAAGGCCCTTTCAGGGTTAGAGTGACACATAAATTATGCAAAAAACAAAGGAGAACTCTTGGAAGTTCAAAAGCCATTAACCACTCCAGGCACAGTATTACAGCTTTGGACTGGTCAAATATCGTCCAAGCCAACCTGAAATGAGTAAAGCAACCCCTGAGAGGTGTTTCGCTCTCATTAGAGCTCTTCAGAGGGGTATAGCTTTGTCCAGGCTTTTGTCATTTTACAGCTCGGCGAGGATGACACTGTGTCAATCCTGTGCTTAAAGATTTTGCTGTACAAATGGCAAAAGACTTTGTCACTATCTAGCTCGGCGAGGATATCACTGTGCTGATCCTATGCTTAAAAACTTTGCTAGATAAGCAGACCTTTGAGTTGAGCAAATCTAGAGTGTCGCTGGTGTTGCAGGGTGCTCCTTACTAGAGCAGCTCTCCACCTAAAATTGGGAACTTCCCAGAGTTGTCCTTTGTTTTTTGCATATATATATATGCACATATATATATATATATAGAGAGAGAGAGAGGGAGAGAGAGAGAGAGAGAGAGAGAGAGAGAGAGACAGAGAAGGAGAGAGAGTGATATGTATAGATAGATAGATAGATAGATAGATAGATAGATAGATAGATAGATAGATAGATAGATAGATAGATAGATAGATAGGTATTTGGATATGGAAATAAGAACTTCAAAAACTCCAAAACTTCATGAAAAACCATTTTTATATTGAAGGAAAAAAGCAATCGCCACTGAAATTCTCCACATATAGTTTAGAGAAACAACTATAACTTACGCCCCATCATGCACTGCTTAGGAACTTACCAATTACACACTGATCACTTATCGTGCATCTTACCAACAGTAAACCCCACGTATTCAGTGATTCAGGAGGGCACTGCTCCTCAAAACATGGGTATGCCCCACCTCATTTAGAGACAGGTAGAAAAACTTGGTGGTGAGGGACATGAAGAAACCATAATGATAACCACAAATTAGGAGCAAGCTTTAAGGCAGTGGGAGTCATTAGCTTTTTGGATTTTCAAGGAGTTTGTTTTTAAAAAATAAAAAAAAATGAAGTTTGGTGTTTAGCTGCTAGAATGGCTGTATACCAAACTTTTAGTATATTGAAAAATGCCACCAGTTCATTTCAATGTACTGAGATGATCCCAGTGCCGAGGTCATCTCAAAATTTGGGAGATGGAGGGCCCTCGGGATGGAGGAGGGAATGTCCTCTTCCATCCCGATAGACATACCTCTGTCCACCAAACTCTAGATCAGGCCTTAAATCTGAGACCTTGCCATTAATTAACATAAGCCTAGGCTAATAAACTCAGGAAAGAAAATGTGTTTTGTAGATGTGTAAACAAGAGTACATTTGCCAAGTCCTAGATGAACTTTGACTGAATACTTTCATTGTTGGTAGAAGAAGCGATAAAGGAATTAAGTCAAAGTTAACAGAATCATTCAGATCAAAGAGCAGCAGGAGGAGAGGCTCCTAGCAGGAAGGGCTGGTGGGGCAGCATGCAGAGCGGGGGAGAGGGGAGCAATAATAAAAATTAAAAAAATAAACACCAGCAACCTGATGCTCTGCAAGCACCTCTGCTGCTCCCGCCGCCTCACTGCTTCAGCCTTGCTCCCCACCCAATCCAGATTCTTCTCTCATGTTGTTATACAGCATGAGAGAAGCACCAGCATTGGCCTGAGAGGGCTTAAATGCCATTCAGTGAGGTAACCTGGGCTTGGTCTCCACTTGGCTGTGAAACGCAGCCGGGTGGAGGGTTCTAAGTGCGCATTTTTGTTTGGTCAGCCTTGGACGGAAGGCCAAACAAACATGTGTTCTTAGAGTGCAAATGACACTCCTCCCCCCTGCTAATGAGGAGGATGCTGTGCCCGCCCTACCGAAGCAGGAAAATAAAATTATAATTAAATGCTTGTATTATCATTTTATTTTTCTGCTTCCGTGCTTCTTATCTGTAAAGGGGACGACTCTCCTCCGAGATAGTGAGGGTCCACCCCTAAGCAGTAGATCATGTTTGGCGGAGCCTTTAACAGCTGATTAAGTCATGCCTCCACGAGATTCAGTTGGACCGGGAGCTAGGTTAAGAATCATGCACTTAAGTCTTAAAATACCAAGTTGTAACCCAAAATTGTTTAAGTAAATTAGGTGAAAAACATAAAAACGCTTTTGGTAAATTATGTGCAAGCCTCTTCGGAGTGTCTGTAAAACAATGGACAAATCGGTGATTAAGTAACAGCTACATAGAAGGAAGAGATAACAATGTAGATCAGAGGGATAGCACCAATACTTCAACAAAGGCACTCTTCTGAAACTATTTTTAGGTATTAAGGCCCGTATTTATACTCCGTTTGCGCCGAATTAGCGTCGTTTTTTTCGACGCAAATTCGGCGCAAAACGAACGCCATATTTATACTATGGCGTTAGACGCGTCTAGCGCCAAAGTATGGGCAAAGAGCGTAATTTTTTAGCGTGAACGCCTTCCTTGCGTTAATGAGATGCAAGGAAGGCGTTCCCGTCTAAAAAAATGACGGCGACGCAAATGCGTCGTATTTATACTCCCGGGCAAAAATCACGCCCGGGAGGTGGCGGGTCAAAAAACCCCGCATTTGCGCCACTTTTTAACGCCTGGGTCAGGGTAGGCGTTAAGGGGCCTGTGGGCTCAAAATGAGCCCACAGGTGCCCTCCCCTGCCCCCAGGGACCCCCCCTGCCACCCCTGCCCACCCCAGGAGGACACCCAAGGATGGAGGGACCCACCCCAGGGACATTCAGGTAAGTTCACGTAAGTATAATTTTTTATATTTTTCAATTTTTTTTGGGTGGCATAGGGGGGCCTTATTTGTGCCCCCCTACATGCCACTATGCCCAATGACCATGCCCAGGGGACAGAAGTCCCCTGGGCATGGCCATTGGGCAAGGGGGCATGACTCCTGTCTTTACTAAGACAGGAGTCATTTAAATGGCGTCTGGGCGTCGAAAAAATGGCGCAAATCGGGTAAAGACGATTTTTTAGCGTCAACCCGACTTGCGCCATTTTAAGACGCCCTAGCGCCATTTTCCCCCTACGCCGGCGCTGCCTGGTCTACGTGGTTTTTTTCCACGCACACCAGGCAGCGCCAGTCTGCTTGCGCCGGCTAACGCCATTCCATAAATACGGCGCCCGCATGGCGCTTCGGAATGGCGTTAGACGGCGCTAAATTTTTTGACGCTAAACTGCGTTAGCGCAGTTTAGCGTCAAAAAGTATAAATATGGGCCTAAACCTCTACCACAAATACCTTCTAGCGTTTGCTGAATTCATTCCAAAAAACGAACAGCCACAGAACAAAGCCGCTAGAAATAATAACATAATATGTCACCGGTCAGCAAAGACAGACAACTTCCAAGAAATGGGCACGAGGACGATATAGAACCGAGAAGTACTGGAATCCATCGATATGGAGGTTACACAGTAGTAAAAGTAGTGGCAAAGCCAATAGGTCTCGACTTTGCGAGCTATTAGCATTGACAATGCATTATGACCATGCTGTGCAATATCAACAAAAATAAATACTTTTTGTTGATGCGGTGCAGCAGCAGCAACAAAAATAATGAAAGAATAGTGTGATGTTGTGTATGCATGCATGCACCAGAATGTGTCATGAAGCTATGGCGGCCAAATGTGATAAAGTATGCTCCATTGCGTTACCATGCTTGTGCTTGTGCGTGCACAAAGCACGCAGAGAAACAATGTTATTTATTTTTAATTTACTATTCCAGGATAGGGTATGCAACTTGCAGCAGTAAGTATATAAAAAAGAGTTCAAGGGTGTACAAAAGTGATTTAAAAAAAAAAGGAACAACCTGGAAGCTAGAATAGGTATACAGCAATGTGGCGAGGCATGTGAGGGGTACGCACTACATGAGGGACAGAATGAGATAACACACACACTCTCATGGAGTACTGAATGAAAATGGGAAAAAGTAGTTATTTAATTGCTAGCAGTGAAAGAATACAAATGCAACAGTCCGAGAAGGATTTACTCCCCAATTCTGGTTCAACTACAACTGCTTCACTGGTGAGACCCCATCACCAATCTCACCTTCTGAGGTCGACTGAATCTTTGGACTTGGTGAAGAGTGTAGTAGTCAGAATCATTCAATAACATATCAATGACATTATACCATAAACAATATTGACACCTGTTAGAAATGGGGTCTTTGGTTCGCAGTTAGGTTACCCCCTGTCCAAGCAAGGACCCTCACTCTAGTCAGTGTAAAGGAGGATCACACTCAGTTAATCCCCGCTCACCCCCTTGGTAGCTTGGCACGAGCTGGCAGGCTTAACTTCAGAAGCAATGTGTAAATTATTTGTACCAACAAACACAGAAACTCAGTGAAAACACAACAAAATGACAAAACACAGGTTTAGAAAATTAGGTAATATTTATCTAAACAAAACATGACCAAAATGACAAAAATCCAACATACCAAGTCAGATATGAATTTTTAAAAGAACAAGAGTCTTAGGGGGTCATTCCGACCCCGGCGGTCAAGGACCGCCGGGGCCGGGGTCGGCGGGAGCACCGCCAACAGGCTGGCGGTGCCCCGGAGGGCATTCTGACCGCGGCGGTTTGGCCGCAGTCAGAACAGGAAAACCGGCGGTCTCCCGCCGGTTTTCCGCTGCCCTCTGGAATCCTCCATGGCGGCGCAGCTTGCTGCGCCGCCATGGGGATTCCGACACCCCATACCGCCATCCTGTTCCTGGCGGTTCGCCCGCCAGGAACAGGATGGCGGTATGGGGTGTCGTGGGGCCCCCTTGGGCCCCTGCAGTGCCCATGCCAATGGCATGGGCACTGCAGGGGCACCCATAAGAGGGCCCCACAAAGAATTTCAGTGTGTGCTGAGCAGACACTGAAATTTGCGACGGGTGCAACTGCACCCGTCGCACCTTCCCACTCCGCCGGCTCCATTCGGAGCCGGCTTCCTCGTGGGAAGGGGTTTCCCACTGGGCTGGCGGGCGGCCTCCTGGCGGTCACCCGCCAGCCCAGCGGGAAACACAGAATCACAGCGGCGGTCTTCAGACCGCGGAGCGGTGTTCTGTCGGGGGAACTCTGGCCGCCCGCCAGAGTTAGAATGACCCCCTTAATCCTTAGAAAACAGTGAGAATGCTGTTGTTACACAAAGTACCTGGTTGGCATCAAAAATAGAGCTGAACAGGTGAGCAGGCGTCAGAAAAGTCAGCGATGCGTCGATTCCTTACTTGTGAAGCCGTGCATTGTTTCCTTCTCCGGTCGAGTCAACAATGCGTCATTTTTCTAACCCGCAAGAAAGCGATGCGTTGATTTTTCAGATGAGGCATCTTGGATCTGCATAGAGTCGGGTTGACTTTTATGCCCAGGAACGATGCGTGGAAAATCCGGTTGCACAGTATCAGAAAACTGCAGTGCGTGGAGTTTGCGTCGTTATCAGCCTCTGTTAGCGGGTGTTGCGTGTCATTTCTCTAGCTGCGTTGCAAAGATCTTCCAGCTGCGATGCAGGTGGAGCGTTGATTTCAGCCGCAAAACCGGGGGGCATAGTTTATCCACTGTGTCACAGAAGGGGCGTCGAACATTTCACTGCATGGCGTTCCGTGCGTGGATTTCAGTTCTTTTCTGTCAACTTCACCTTTCAAGGGCCCAGGAACTGGATAGGGTACCACTTGGCAGAGCAGGAGTCTCAGCAGAGAGCCTAGATGCTGGCAGGGGAAGTCTTTGATGGCCCTGAGACTTCAACCACAGGAGGCAAGCTCAGGTCAAGCCCTTGGAGATTCTTCACAAGCAGGAGTGCACAACAAAATCCAGTCTCTGTCCCTTTTCACAGGCAGAAGCAGCAACTGTAGGATAGCCCAATAAAACACAGTCAGAGGCAGCACTTCTCCTCAGCTCTTCAACTCTTCTCCTTGGCAGGGGTTCCTCTTGATTCCAGAAGTGATCTAATTTTCAACGGTTTTGTGTGCAATTCTTATACCCCTTTCTGTGTTTGAAGTAGGCCTACTTCAAAGAGAAGTCTCTGTTGTTTTCAAAATCCTACCTTGCCCAGGCCAGGCCCCAGAAATTACCAAGGGGTTGGAGACTGCATTGTGTGAGGGAAGGCACAGCCCTTTCAGGTGTGAGTGACCACTCCTCCCCTCCCTCCCAGCACAGATGGCTCATCAGGATACGCAGGCTACACCCAAGTTCCCTTTGTGTTACTGTCTAAAGAGAGGTGCAAACAGCCCAACAGTCAAACTGACCCAGACAGGAGATCCACAAACAGACAGTCACAGAATGGTTTAAGCAAGAAAATGCTTACTTTCTAAAAGTGACATTTTCAAAAACAATCTAAAAACCAACTTTACTAAAATATGGATTTTTAAATTGTGAGTTCAGAGACCCTAAACTCCATATTTCTATTAGCTCCCAAAGGAAATCTACACTTTAATAATATTTAAAGGCAGCCCCCATGTTAACCTGTGAGAGAGATAGGCCTTGACAGTGAAGACTGAATTTGGCAGTATTTCACTGTCAGGACTTATAAGACACATTAGTATATGTCCTACCTTAAACATACACTGCACCCTGCCTATGGGGCTACCTAGGCCCTACCTTAGGGGTGCCTTACATGTAAGAAAAGGGAAGGTTTAGGCATGGCAAGTGGGTACACTTGCCAAGTCTAATTGGCAGTTTAAAACTGTACACACAGACACTTCAGTGGAAGGTCTAAGCCATGTTTACAGGGCTACTAATGTGGGTGGCACAACCAGTGCTGTAGGCCCACTAGTAGCATTTGATTTACAGGCCCTGGGCACCTCTAGTGCAGTGTACTAGGGACTTACCAGTAAATCAAATATGCCAATCATGGAAAGCCAATTCCATATACATTCAACATAGGAACACTTGCACTTTAGCACTGTATAGCAGTGGTAAAGTGCCCAAAGTATCAAAAACAGCAAAAACAGAGTCCAGCACACATCAACAACCTGGGAAACAGAGGCCCAAATTTAGAGGAGACCATGCCAGAGATGCCTGGTCTAGCTACAATATCAGCAATTTTACACTAATTCCAACTCCAAACCAAATAAAGTTTCAACGCTTTATTACAATCCCAAAATCAATGTCACGTAAATGGTGCGCAAGATGTTATAACCATACATGAAAATCATAGGCTGACCAAAACATCTGAAAAGATTTAGGTGGTGATTCCTAGTTTGGCGGGCGGCGGTCGCCGCTCGCCAAGCAGGAACTGCCAGAAGACCGTACTGCGGTCAAAAGACCGCGGCGGTCATTCTGGCTTTCCCGCTGGGCGGGCAACCGCCAAAAGGCCGCCCGCCCGCCCAGCGGGAAACCCACAGCAACGATGAAGCCGGCTCCGAATGGAGCCGGCGGAGTTGCTTTTGTGCGACGGGTGCAGTTGCACCCGTCGCGATTTCCAGTGTCTGCTATGCAGACACTGGAAATCAATGTGGGGCCCTGTTAGGGGGCCCCTGCAGTGCCCATGCCAATGGCATGGGCACTGCAGGGGCCCCCAGGGGCCCCACGACACCCGTTCCCGCCAGCCTGGTTCTGGCAGTCGGAACCGCCAGAACCAGGCTGGCGGGAAGGGGGTCAGAATCCCCATGGCGGCGCTGCCTGCAGCGCCGCCATGGGGGATTCTGCAGGCCAGGGGAAAACCGGAGGGAAACCGCCGGTTTCCCTTTTCTGACCGCGGCTGTCAGAATGGGCCTGGATGCACCGCCAGCCTGTTGGCGGTGCATCCGCGGTCCCCTACCCTGGCGGTCTCGGACCGCCAGGGTAGGAATGACCCCCTTAGCCTACTAAGCATCAATACCATTAAGCACTCCAAAAGAATAATGTCGATTAGCAACAATACACTGTGTGCATGATTCTTAACATGTAAAGCTGATAATGGTGACATCAGTAAATCGTCAAAATACTATTTGACATTCAATTTCAGATTTTAGATTAAAAAACTGACCCATTCCTAACACTAATCATAATTAGGACTTGCATGTGTGGGGACGGACTAACACATGTGGACAAAAGCAAATATAAAAGAAAGACAAAAATAATTTGGAAAAACATATAATTAGGGCAACTTACTAAAAAAATGCTGGTGTAAGTAACTAACTAAAGGAAACAAAAAAACACATTCAGTTGTGCCTCTCCTCATGGGACAGCAGAAAGGAGCAGTTCATCAGGCAGGATGGTCACTTTTTTCTGGCGTCAGTTGACCGCAGCATCAGGTCAGTGCAGAACACAAGCTACACATAGGACAGATCAGCAGTTCAGAATTAGTTGGCTCTATTAGTACTGAATCACATAACAGATTACAGCAGTTAAGATTATGATGAGGAAACTCAGCGAATAGGATAGCAGATTTTAAACAGCGTTCTGAACAGCTTCAAGACAAGCATAGGACTAACACTAAGACTTAACAGGACAGACTGATATCAGTTTCAAAGTTCCTCACTAATTAGAAGTATGCACGATTCACTCATTGGTCCTTCAGGTGGGCCTACTTCGGGTGGCAGTTTCAGCATACAATCACTGCGGATAACACCACCAAATTCTGTTACTTTTAAGAATCTTCTCAGCAAAAATGCGTTGTCATTGGGTGACTTCACATGTGACTAACAAAATATAACATTCTCTAGTTATTTGGAACTTGAGATCCTTTCTCACAGCACACAATAAACTAAACCAATACATTTCACATGAGAACTACAGATTTCCTGTCATGTTGGACAGCTAGAACAAATAATATAACTTTGTTGCATCAAAAACATGTCTCTTGTCTACAATAGGACATTCACATTAACAGGCTAGGAAAAAAATTCAGGTCAGTGGGGACAGAATAAACAAGTGATTTTCCATTAATGCTGCAAAATTAATCTTTTCCGGCCTCGTCAAGTTAAAAAGCCTTAATACACATTAATTCATTTAATACATTAATAAAACTATTGTGCACCTTACAATTCATATATGCAAAGCAAATTATTTTTTGCAGACATTAGTCAAAATATGTAAAAAATAATGTAAACATGCATTGATTTTTCCGCACACACATGTAATTTACATCAATAAAATTCATTTTTTCAAACATAAGTATGATTAATTCATATTCATTTAACCCCTACGGTGCTTTGGACGAGCTGGTCTCGCCCACGGGCACAGAGCTGCTGTGTCTAGGGCGAGACCAGCTCGTCCTGCACCTGGCCCACGGGGAGCACTAGCGCTAGCGCTCCTACCGTGGGCCTCCCACCCCTCTCCCCCAGTCAGGGATGGAAGGAGAATCACTTCCCTTTCCACCACCGAACCCTCTTGCCACCTACCCCCAGTAATGTCTGATGACGTCAGCATGCTATCGTGCGATAACCTCATCAGGGGTCGCCCCCTTGTCCGCGATTGGAAGATAAATTCTTTACATTTCTCTTCCGATCAGGGGGTGGGGGCAGGGAGAGGACATGAAAGGAAAGAAACGGCCTTTCCTTTCCTTCCATGTCTCTTAGAGCATTTCTGCAGCCCGATCGTGAAGCGAGTTTATTTTGTATTATTATATACAATAAAGGGGAGCTGCCCCTTGAGCAAGGGTCTCTCCCCGGGTAGACATTTTTATCAAGGTCTTCTCTACCCCCTCCTGGGGGCAGATTGATCTATTATAATTAAGCCGATCTGCCCCGGGGGGCAGAAACCTCTAGACACCAGGGATATTTTTTTTTTTTTTTAGACTTGGGGAGCGACTCCTCTGGGAGGCAAAGCCTTTTTAGACCATTTCTGCCCCCCACTAGGGGCAGATTGGCCTATTTTTATTTGGCCAATCTGCCCCCAAGGGGGGGAAGAAACCACTGGATACCAGGGATTTTGTTTTATCAGGTCAATTTCACGCAAGAGAAGTGACCCGTTAGGCAAGGGCCGCTCCCCTGGTGGGCAAATTTAGTTTAGGCCATTTCAGCCCTCCTTGGGGGCAGATCGGCCTATTTTAATTAGGCTGATCTGACCCCGAGGGGGGCCGAAACCACTAGGCACCAGAGATTTTTTATTTTTTTATGTTTTTTACAGATGGGGAGGGCCCCTTAGGCAAGGGTCACGCCCCTAGGGAGTAATTTTATTTTAGGCCATTTCTGCCTACCTTGGGACAGATCAGCCTATTTTTCTTAGGCCAGTCTGGACCCAAGGGGGACAGAAACTACTAGACACCAGGGATTTACTTTTGAACCAATTTCACATAAGGGGAGTGACCCCTTAGGCAACGGTCGCTCCAATGGGGGACAAATTTATTTAGGCCATTTCTTCCCCCCTTTGGGGCAGATCAGTCTATTTGAATTAGGCCAATCTGCCCCAAGGGGGGCAGAAACCACTAGGCACCAGATATTGTTTTTTTCTTTTTTTTCTTTTTTTTCTTTTTTTTACAGATGCTGAGCGACCCTTAGGCAAGGGTCGCTACCCTTGGGAGGCAAACTTATTTTAGCCCATTTCTACTCCCCTTAGGGCAGAGGTCTTCAATCTGTGGGTCGCGACCCCCAGGGGGGCCGAGGAGCCCTGGAAAGGG
Source organism: Pleurodeles waltl (assembly GCF_031143425.1). Classification (NCBI taxonomy): domain Eukaryota; kingdom Metazoa; phylum Chordata; class Amphibia; order Caudata; family Salamandridae; genus Pleurodeles; species Pleurodeles waltl. The sequence continues at coordinate 531,184,379 of NC_090449.1, forward strand.
GGTCGCGCATTGGCCCAGACGATCGTTAACTTTTATTGATTGAGTCTCCTGTGCCGTGAAAGGAAGCTGCACAGACAGCTAAAGAAGCCATTGTGCTTGCTTCCTGAATGAAATACAAATGTGAGTTAGGAGTTGATCTGCAAATGGAAATGGTAAAATAAACAAATGTAAACAATGCTTTGGAGCCGGTTCTGGCTTTAATTGATCCAATCACTCAAAGCTTTGTGATGACAAATATTTGTTCTCTTCGAGTGGTGGTGCAAAGAAGTGTGTGCTTTTAATTGTGATTGTATATACAAAGAGCCAGATTTATGCTGGCCTTGTGCCATTCCAATACCACATTAGCGTCATTTGTTTTACGCTAATGTGGCATTGGAAGGGGAAAAAAGCTGCGTCATATTTACAAAGTGGCGCAATGCTTGTATTGTGCCACTTTGTAACCCCTTGTGCCTAAATATGCCTGCGCCTGGCATAATGTATGCAAGTGGGGCATTCCGACACTAGGAGGGGCCGTAAAAATGACGCAAAAGAATCTATGAGATTCCTTTGCGCCATTTTTAACAGCATTTAACGCCAGCTAAGTGCAGGCGTTAAAAAGAGGCTTCCATTGATTACACTGGGCCTCTGGGTGCTTTGCAGGATTAGCGTCATCATTTTTTACTCTAATCCTGCAAAGGGCCGGACTAGCAAAAAATAATGATGACGCTAGTCATCCATTACTACCACCATGATGCTCCGTATTTTAAATATGTTGCTATGCTGTGGCGTTAGGGGGGGCACAAGAAAATTGGAGTTGCACTAAGTGCAGCACCACTTATCATAAATCTGCCCTGCAGTGCTTATTACCCCGGAGGAGGTGTTGAAGGGACAGCTATAAAACCAAATAATTACATATGGTCTGGTATTACTTAAATCTACATTGTGGAAATTTTATCTTTAACCTTTTTGTGCATTTTTAGTGCCCTAATGTTTTCATTTCTCCTCATTTTTTCTCTCTTTCCATGTGTGTTGAACTCTGCTGCACACATGGAAAAAGGAAAATACCTCTCAGGATTGCTTTTGTTCAGGAAGGTGTCTCTTCATGCACAAAAACAACCCTGCCTACATTGGCGCTACGCAGCAATTTGTGCGCCAGCGCAGGGGGAAAGGGCATGAATGCACTGTATTTCATAAATACTGGGCATTCCTGCCCTTTTATATTGGCATAGGGCAGTGTACCCAGAAGACTTGCAGCGCTGCCCCACGCCAATTCCTCATAAATGAGGACCTTTGTTTTTAGCCACACCCTTGACCACGCCCCCACACTCACTGACCTTTGGTTTGCTAAACACTGTTTCATATTATTTTGTCACCGTAAAAATGATTTGCAGTGGGAATTGGGGATGTTTATGATTGTCGATGATGAGGAGTACCAAGTTCTAGAAGTTTTTGTAAGGAGCGGGTCCTTATGCCTAAAAAACGTTTGAGGGGGGGTCCCAGCATCAAAAAGTTTGAAGACCTCTGCCTTAGGGGCACATCGACCTATTTCTATTATGCTGAACTGCCCCCAAGGGGGGGCAGAAACCACTTAGGCACCAGTCATAGGTATGTGTGTGTTTTGTTTGGGGGGCAGCCCCTTGGGCAAGAGTCACTCCCCATGGGGGCACATTACTGTTGGCCATTTCTGCCCCCCTTGGGGGGCAGATCAGCCTATTTTTGTTAGGTCCATCTGCCCCCAAGGGGGGGCAGAAAGGCCACCAGACACCAGGGAAGGATTTTCTTTAAAAAAAGAGGGTCGGGGTATGGCCATACCACCACCCTAAATAAATGGGGACAAAGTTGTTCTGCCCACTAGTGGGCAGATGGGGCAATTACCCCCAATCCACTCCCCAAGGGGCAGAAAGCCTACTAGATGCCAGGGAATTAAAAAAAAAGTGGTGTTGTGGCTACCAACCAGTGTGGGCATGATTATGACCCCACCCCAACTGAAGGGGGTACCAGTCTTTCAGCTCTCCCCCAACACACTAAAAAATCTTATCTATGGCAGCAAGAGGACATTTGATTATTTTGGGTTTTGGTTTTACATTTGGGCCATGAGAGCTTGTCTAACTCTCAAAATTGCCCCCACTTGGAATGGTAAGGGCTGCACTTTTTGGACTTTGGGACGCTGCCATGTAGAAAAATCTACGAGACCTAGACACATCTGAAAACTAAACATCTGGATGAGTCGAGGGTGGTGTGCTTCACATGAACCCTGCACCATTTTACAACTCACAATGCCCCGCAAACCTCCAACTTTGCTTGAAATCTCACATTTTCCCCACATTTTTGTGATGGAACCCTCCGGAATCTGCAGGAACCCCCAAAATTACTACCACCCATCAATGTTGTGTCTATACCGATAAAAATTTTGCCCCTCTTGTCAGCATAAAAAAAGTTTTTTTCAAACTGCCCTTTTGGACCCGCCTTGGTTCCCCCTCAATTCCGACATATTTTTGGCACTTCCCTGTCACAGGCACTTGGCCCACCTACACAAGTGAGGTATAATTTTTATCGGGAGACTAAGGGGAACGTTGGAAATTTGTGCCAGTGCGGTGATTCCACACAAAAATGTGGGAAAAATTAGATTTCTAAGCTAATTGTGAGGTTTGCTGAGGATTGTGGGTAAGAAAACACTAGGGGATCCATTCAAGTCACACCTCCCTGGACTCCCTCGGGTGTCTAGTTTTTAGAAATGTCTAAGTTTGTTAGGTCTCCATAGATGGCTGCTGAGCCCAGGACCAAAAACCTAGGTACCCCCACAAAAACAGGTAGTTTTGTATTTGATAATTTTGATGTGTCCATGTAGTGTTTTGGGGCATTTCCTGTTGTGGGCATTAGTCCTACCCACAAAAGTGAGGTACCATTTTTATCGGGAGAGCTAGGGGAAATGCTGGGTGGAAGGAAGTTTGTGGCTACCTTCAGATTCCATAACTTTGCAGCACCAAAATGTGAGGAAAAAATGTTTTTTTTGCCAAATGTTGAGGTTTGCTAAGGTTTCTGGTTAACAGAACCTGGTGAGAACGCCACAAGTTACCCCATCCTGAGTTCCCCTAGCTGTCTAGTTTTCAGAAATGTCCCAATTTGCTAGGTTTTCCTAGGTGCCGGATGAGCTAGAGGACAAAATCCACAGCTAGGCACTTTGCAAAAAACAGGTCAGTTTTCTTTGGGAAAATGTGATATGTCCATTTTGTGTTTTGGGGCATATCCTGTCATGGGCACTAGGCCTACCCACACAAGTGAGGTACCATTTGTATCAGGAGACTTGGGGGAATGGTGGGTGGAAGGAAATTTGTGGATCCTCTCAGATTCTAGAACTTTCTATCACCGAAATGTGAGGAAAAGTTATTTTTTTGCTAAATTTTGAGGTTTGCAAAGGATTGTGGGTGACAGAACCTGGGGAGAGCACCACAAGCTACCCCATTGTGGGTTCCCCTAGGTGTCTAGTTTTTTAAAATGCACAGGTTTGGTAGGTTTTCCTAGGTGCCGGCTGAGCTAGCGACCAAAATCCACAGCTAGGCACTTTCCAAAAGACACGTCAGTTGTAAATGTAAAAAGTTGATGTGTCCATGTTGTGTTTTGGAGCATTTCCTGTTGCGGGCACTATGCCTACCAATACTAGTGAGGTACCATTTTTATTGGGAGACTTGGGGTAATGCTGGGTGGAAGGAAATTTGTGGCTCCTCTCAGATTCCACAACTTTCCATCACCGAAATGTAAGGAAAAAGTGTGTTTGTTGCCAACTTTTGAGGTTTGCAAAGGATTCTGGGTAACAGAACCTGGTGAGAGCCCCACAAGTCACCCCATCCTGGATTCCCCTAGGTGTCTAGTATTAAAAGATGCACAGGTTTGGTAGGTTTCCCCAAGTGCCGGCTGAGTTAGAGGCCAAAATCCACAGCTAGGCACTTGGCAAAAAACAGGTCCGTTTTCTTTGGGAAAATGTGATGTGTCCATGTTGTGTTTTGGGGCATTTCCTGTCACGGGCATTAGGCCTACCCACACAAGTGAGGTACCATTTTTATCGGGAGACTTGGGGGAATGCTGGGTGGAGGAACTTTGTGGATCCTCTCAGATTCCAGAACTTTCTGTCACCGAAATTTGAGGAAAAAGTGTTTTGTTTGCCAGGTTTTGAGGTTTGCAAAGGATTCTGAGTAACAGAATCTGATGATAGCCTGATGATAGCCCCACAAGTCACCCCATCTTAGATTCCTCTAGGTGACTAGTTTTAGTAGGTTTCCCTGGGTGCCAGCTGAGTTAGAGGCCAAAATCCACTTCTAGACACTTTCTAAAAAAACATGTCTGATTTCAATGTAAAAATGTGATATGTCTATGTTGCGTTTCGTGTCACGGGCATTAGGCCTACCCATGCAAGTGAGGTACCATTTTTATTGGGAGACTTGGGGGAACACAGAATAGGAGAAGAAGTGTTATTGCCCCTTGACTTTCTCTACATTTTTTTCCTTCCAAATGTAAGACAGTGTGTAAAAAAGACGACTATTTGAGAAATGCCCTGTAATTAACAAGCTAGTATGGGCACCCCGGAATTCAGAGATGTACAAATAACAACTGATTCTCAACACCTTATCTTGTGCCCATTTTGGAAATACAAATGTTTACTTGATTTCTATTTTTGACTCTTTATATTTCACCAAATAAATTGCTGTTTACTCAGAATACAATGAAAACCCATTGTAAGGTGCAGCTTATTTATTGGCTCTGGGTACCTAGAGTTCTTGATGAACCTATAAGCCCTGTATATTCTTGCAACCAGAAGAGCCCAGCAGATGTAACAGAATATAGCTTTCAAAACTCTGCCATAGCTAGAAGAAGTTATAGAAAAGAATGCGGACAGGAATGGCTCTTTTTTTCACCTCAATTTCAATATTTCTTTATTTTGGCTGTTATTTTCTACAGGAAAACCTTGATGGATCTACAAAAATGACCACTTGCAGAATTCAGAATTTTGTCTACTTTTCATAAATGTTTAGCTGTCTGGGATCCAGCATTGGTTTTACACCCAGTTTTGTCACTAACTGGAAGGAGGCTAAAAGCTCAAAAAATAATAAAAATGGGGTATGTCCCAGTAAAATGGTAAAACTGTGTTAAAAAATGTAGTTTTCTTATTCAAGTCTGCCTGTTCCTGAAAGCTGGGATGATGGTGATTGTAGCACAGCAAACCCTTTGTTAATGCCAGTTTCAGGGAAAATTCACATGCTTTCTTCTGCAGCACTTTTTCCCATTTTATTGTAAAAAAATGAATTTTTGCTGGATTTTAGCTAATTTCATGGTGTCCTTCAAGGGAACCCACAAACTCTGGGTACCTCCAGAATCCTTAGTATGTTGGGAAAAAAAGGATGTAAATTTGCTGTGGGTAGCTTATGTGGAGAACAATTTATAAGTGCCTAAGCAGGAACTGCCCCAAATAGCCAAAAAAAGGCCTGGCCCCTGAGGGAGAAAAGGCCGGGCAGCGAAGGGGTTAATACTTTCAATAACTTTCAATAACACTTTTAATATTAATTCACATTAGTACTTTGTTTAATATGAATGAAAAACTCTCATGTTAAAATGCGGTGCACAATACAAATGGTGGTCACATGGTGCACTATTGTTCAAATGTGCACTTCTCTGTTAGGCCTTTAAATGTAGATTAATTCATCACCATATGCTAACTTCTGTGCCACTAATTTAATAATAAAATTCAATCTCTCTCAGTCCCTCCTCTGACGACAATCTATGGCATCACAAAATAACTTTTCTCATTTTCTGTGAGACAAAATCAAAATCTTGTAGTTCTCTTCATTGTCTGATAATACCTATCTACCATATTACCCATTTCTATTTCTTGGCTTCTCTGTTTATTCTTTCCTCTTTGCTTTCTCCAGAAATTGCAAGCTTTGTAAAATCCACGTGCACAAATTTTGCACATTGTCACAATCAATAAAGTTTTCAGGATCATCTTCACAAAACCATTTCCCAAGTTACCAAACCAAGATCCCAATTAGAGAATCCTTCACCTATTTTCTCCCAAACATTTGTCTCTTTTAGCTAATTTAAGTCATTTTTCAGTCTTGTCAGATGAGATATGTATCTCCTTATCTCCTTGCTGTTATTGGGTATGTAAGTGCAACAGTGTTGTGATTTCAAAACTCGGCAGACTACATCTTTTGCTAAAAGAATGTCTAACCCAAGGCGATTCTGAAGAATCATTGACCATGGTGCAACCATTTTCCTGTCCATCAGGAGCATTGCACCTGAAAAATCAATTGACATCTTATCCATAATCATTGATAACTTCTTTATTTTTATGTCATTCAAGATCATACCCACTGATGGAATAAAAGCTCCAAATATATCTTCTGTAACTTCTGAACCACTTGCTTCTCTTTTAAATCCAATTTTAGGTCGCTTGATCTCTTCTGGATTGTCAATTCTATCCACTTACTATGTGTTCAGGAAAACCACTTCCAAATAGCATGTACGATACCAGCCTTTCAGCAGTTTGTAGTGTAGTAGGCGTTCTTACCACAGATGTAATAAACACCATGTACAGCAGGGTCTTGTCCATTTACCATAAAATTCCATACACTCTTAACCAAGGAACACATGTCTGCATTCACTCATTCCTACAAACTTGCTATCAGCTTTTGATTGTGACACATACAAAGCTTTGCTACATGCTGTCAATCTATAGCTAAGCTTCCCTGTGTTTCAGGTGTGTTGCGAACTGTTTTTTTTCTTAATAACTATTCTCTTATCTATCCTTTCTTTCATTGCTTTTCTTCTAATATCTCTTTGATTAATAAACCCATTTTCTGCCTGTGTGAGAATATAAGTTAAGTTATTCCTCGGGGGATATGCTGTGCTGAAAGTCAGCAGAGGCTCAAAGAAACTTCATAATATGTCTATATTCCTACCCTTTGTAATGCTGCTCAAATGCTGATTAATTCGAACAATAGAATAACCACATCATAATTATAGTAGAAATACTTAAATTACTCCTGGTTGTACAAGCATGCTAATAATAGACTGCAACTAATACCATATGTGAGTGGTAAACCGTCATATGTGATTTCTTCTTGTACTGATGAAGGAATTTGTGTAAACACATAACAATCATGCATATTCACGATAGTCCACGTACTCATACAGCAAGCTATAATAAACATTGGAAGATAAATCTCCCTTTGTGTCTCTAAACAAAGCAATCCCTCATCCTTATAGAACTTATCCTGCTTAGATGCTGTCTTTCTCTGCATTGGAGTTGCTATACTTTGTACCTCTCTTTTCATTGAAACACTCATTCCCGCAATCCATAAAATGCATGCAATCATACATACTATCATCAAACCAATACACCCATAATTACATCTACTATGTCTGCCCTGTCCAGGATTCATGGCTTCCTTAGAATCAGAGGCAAAAAAAGCAACGAAAAATATAAAAAACAGCAAAACGTCAAAACAAAACAGCTTTTCAGAGTCTTTGTACTATTTACAGCAGTTCTGGATCTCAAAAACGTTCTTAAAGATTCAATCAAAAAGCTCTCAAAAATAGTTCAATGTTCGTTTTTAATAGAACACAGTGTGATGATTACTTCCAGAGTGTAATGTCTTTGTTGATCAATTGGCAAGGGTATTTCATTGCTCAGTTCAAATACAATTTCATGTTCCAGAATGTTCAACTGAATTCTCACGTTCAAAACGAAAGGCCAAAAACTCACTCTCCCACTCATTTGTGACAAGATAGATCCATTCAGGTAAAGAGCGTCTGTGACTTGGCACTCTTTTCCTTTTCATTCTCCTTACAGCACCATCTTCATCTTCACCTTGATTTGATTCTTTGACTGCTTTTGTTAATCAGCAACCAGTTCATGTGTAGCTGCAGGCCATTTGTCTTCTTTAACAGTTCTCTTTCCTGGTGCAACTGCTTTCCCAAAGTTTGCTGCACTGGCAGGAATTAGTTGGCTTTGAATTTGCTCTCTTGCATCTTTGTCTGTTTGCAAACTACTTGAACCTTTGTCTGCACCTTTATCTGCATGTAGACTGCTTGTGCCTTCACCACTTTTGACGTTTTCTATTTCAGCCACCAATTCCATTGTCACAGATCATTCAAGTCAGACCCCTTCTTCATCTGCATTTGCCCTTGCAGAATCAGACTCTGTGTTTTCAAGAGGACACAGAACTTTGTGTGAGAAAGACCAGCACACTTCTCAACTGTTATCCTACCAAGGTAACCTAAAATGGTCCTTTCCACGTTGTCTCCAGGCAAGTCTTCCTCACATGCTTCTTTACCACGACTGAATCACCAGCTTTCAAGCTGTGACACTGTTCCTGGGTCATTTGAACTGTTGCTGCTTCAACTTGATGAGACAAAGAGAGAACCACATCAGCCAGACCTTTTGCAATAATCAAGCACTAAGGGGGTCATTCTGACCCTGGCGGTCCAAGACCGCCAGGGCCACGAATGACGGAAGCACTGCCAACATGCTGGCGGTGCTTCCAAGCCCATTCTGACTGCGGCGGTAAAGCCGTGGTCGGAAAACCGGGGCCAGCGGTTTCCCGCCGTTTTTGCCCCGGCTGGGCGAATCCGCCAGGGCAGCGCTGCAAGCAGCGCTGCCCTTGGGATTCTGACCCCCTTACCGCCAGCCTGTTTCTGGCGGTTTTCACCGCCAGGAAGAGGCTGGCGGTAAGGTGTGTCCTGGGGCCCCTGGGGCCCCTGCACAGCCCATGCCACTGGCATGGGCAGTGCAGGGGGCCCCTAACAGGGCCCCATGAAGCTTTTCACTGTCTGCCTAGCAGACAGTGAAAAGCGCGACAGGTGCAACTGCACCCGTCGCACCACCGCAACACCACCGGCTCCATTCGGAGCCGGCTCCTGTGTTGCGGCCCCCATTCCTGCTGGGCCGGCCGGCGATAACTTGGTTAGCGCCCGCCGGCCCAGCGGGAATGTCAGAATGTGGGAAGCGGTATTTTGGCCGCATGGCAACCAAATGCCGGTTCCCGCCTGGCGGATGGCTACCGCCGCCCGCCAGGGTTGGAATCAGGCCCTAAGTCATCTGTTATATTCACAAGTGCATTTGTAAGTACTGCTGGTAGCCTCATTGCACTACCCATCAGAATTTCATGGGAATACAGTCATATCTTCCTGTCAGGGGTGCTACACATGCTCATCAGGACAAGTGCCAATACATAAGGCCATCTCAACGCTGTAGAAGCACAAACCTTTGCCAATTAAACTTTCAGTGTTCCATTCATTTGCTCCACCAATGCAGATGCCTGTGGTCTGAACTTTATGTTTTCATTATTAAAATGAGTCCCTCGATCTGATTCCATAGAAGTTGTGAATCCATACCTTTGAATAAATTCCATGAGCAACAGCTTAGCTACAGTGAGACTATCATTCCTATGTGTTGGCTAAGCGTCCACCCATCTGGAAAACACCCATACAATGACCAATATGTGCTTCAATCCATTGCAGACAGGCATCTCAATGAATTCAAGTTGCATTTTGTTAAATGGACCTCCTGATCTACTTAAGTGGCTCAAATTAACCACTGTGCATTTCCTTACATTGATTTGTAGGCATGTAACACATCTGTGACAAATCACTTCTGCAACCTATCTAAAACTGGGGTAGTACCATGTCTGTTTAAACATGCAAGTCATTGCATCTGCCAAGATGAACCTGACCATGATGATACCTACCCATTGAGTTCAACAAACAATCTGGCAACACAACCTTCCCTTAATTTGAAATCCAGACATCATTTCCCTCTCTTTGAGCACAACCTGCTTTTATTCAAACTCTGTGTTCTTCCTCTGTTTCCTCCTCCTGTAACCTCTTAATTTCACCCTAAGTATCAACCAGTGACATCAAGAAACTTTGATTTATCTCATTGGTGTTACTTCCCTTACTCCACTCTTAATAGAAGGTGATGCAATGAAGTGCACAATATCTGGCAATTTGTTCAGCATAGGCATTGCCCAATGTTACATAGTCATTTGACCTCTGATGGGCCACACACTTAACAATGGAAATCTTCTCAGGTAACTATAATTAATTTAATAAATCATGAATTCTTTCACTATTTCAAATTGGTGATGCAGAAGAGGTCATAAAACCCACCTGGTGCCATTATGGACAACACCAAATCCGTATGGAACTATCTGTGAATATTGTCACTCTGAGATGCTCTGACATGCAGCATGCTCTTGTAAGAGGAACCAATTTGGCTACTTGGGCAGACACAACTCCTGTAAGCCTTTAGCAGGCTACGGGACAACAGAATGCTACATTTTCATTCACCTTTCTCAAATCCCAAACTATGTAATATTTCCCACTTGGTTTTCGCAAACCCATAATTGGCGAATTACATGGGTTGGTTATCACTTCTTTTAACACGTCCTGCTCAACAAAATCTGCAATTACTGGAGTAATGCCTTTAATCAATTCTGGGGTCATTTGATCCTGTGGTGTTCTAGGGAAAACCACATTTGGTTTTACTGTTACCTTGATAGGTTCATCACCTCGAATAAGTCCAATATCTTTTCTAGAGAGATCCCAAACTCTCAGCATTACTGTCTCTTGTAATTTCTCAGGCAAGTCTTTAACTGTCATGGCAGGAAACAATGTAATGAGAGGATGCATCTCATCAGTCATACTAGAGGTCTCATCATCGCTGTTTATTTGAATTGCTATCCCTTCATGTGTATAAGTCATGTAACATTTTAATTTACATAGCAAGTCTCATTCTAACGGACTCACATGACTTGAATCACAAACCACAAATTGGTGCAGACCATCAAAAGTTCCTATCTTAACTGGAATGGGCTCTGTAATGGGGTTTACAAAGTGCTGGTTTGCTATTCCTACAACCTGAACTGTTCCTCCTAAAAGGGGCACATTAGGGACCCCTGAAGATCTGACAGTGGAAAGAGTTGCTCTAGTGTCAACTGGGAATGAAACATCATGACCCATATCACTCGCATTCATATAAGGACCACACTGATCTACCTCCAATGAGGCAGCCAACACACATTCTTCTTCCTCTGAACTCTGAGTCATGCATTCTTCACTCATTTCATTACCACTGATATCAATCAATAATTGTGTGATTAACTGCTTCACGTTTGCATTAGTTCTCTGGTTCACGTTTGCTGAGGAACCATCATCTGTTGCTGTGCCATCAGAGCTTGTGGTATCAGCTTTTGCTGTGGGACATGAAATTGCTGTTGGGGAAACTGTACTTGTTGCTGGGGAATTTGTGTTTGTACTGCTCCAATAGGAATGTTCGCTTTTTGATTTTGGGAGTTTTGGACTCTCGGATTTTGAAATTGACTGTTGTCAACCATCTGTGCAACAACACCACCTTGCACCAAAGTATTTACATTATTGAAGGGACACTTCCATCTCCAATGTCCGACATTGCCGCATGCATGACAAGGAAGCATTTTCTTCATGTTCTGAAAATCAGCCACCTTGGCATTCGGATATACTCAAACTCCAAGACCTCTACTGCTAAACTGAGGCACCATATTGCCTTGCTGCTCTGTTCCCTGCTTTCCTCCGGCATTCACCATTCCTTGTGGACTCTGCATATCTGCTGTTTGAGAAGACTTAATCTGCATCACCACTGCCTTTTCCTTCAACCTTTTCAGCTTCAGAGCAATCTCATCACTACAGAATTTTGCGTATTGCAGCACCTCATCAATCGGCTTTCCTTGCTAACAAATCAAATTAATCTTAATCATATTACTAATTTCGGGCTTCAATCCTTGAACGACCCTAAACACAAAATGAATCATGTCTCTTGGCTCAATAATCTCTCTGCCATGGTATTTTCTGAATGCTTTCAGCAGTCTCTCAAAAGAAGCAGGAACAGACTCTTTTGCCTCCTGAGATGTCCTATCAATCCTTTGCCAATCAATATCTTCATGGGAAACTGGGAAACTCTAGTTTTTAGAAATTCAATCACCTTGTAATAGTTTTTCATCAGCTTTTCAGAAAGTGCACCTGTTACTGCATCTCTTGGCGGCTCACATGTTGGCCAATTAATGCTCCTCTTACATTCAACCCACAAATCTGCAGGAACCACAATCTCAAATAAAGTGTTCAGATCTTCCTTTGAACACTTTGCAAGCTTGACAAACTTCTATGTTTGCTGGTACCATTCCACTGGTTTCTCCCTCAACCTAAGGTGATCATTTGCAAACAACAGTATTTCATTTCTACTCTAAGGGACATGACCAAAAGTCCCTCCCAGAATTTCTCTCATGGGCATCATTTTTACTGCTTCCTCGGCCTGCTGTACATCATTCGAAGATGCAGTCGGCTTTTCCTTCTGATCTCCTTTCGTTGTCGATCTGCCTTCCCTTTTATCAAATGCTCCCCATGTTTGAATGGTTTGAATCAACTCTTTAATGTGAATTTTCATTCCAGGTGATCTCATGTTTGCAATGTCTCTCATATCAAATTCTAACCTGTAGCTCTTCTTCAACCGTTTGGATGTATTCATCTCAATTTCATATTTCTCAGCCAAATTAGTTAATTTCTCATAAACATGACCTGCTCGAAGAGTAACATCCTTGCACTTGTAGTGCAATTCATTCTCATTCTGTTCAAGCTCCTTTCTCCATCTGACATGTTCCCTGAAGCTGAAGTTCTAAACAAATTGTCTAATCACTCAGTCAATTGTTGGGCTGGCAATCCTTGTAAACTAATATTATTACCATTGTTACCATTGTTTCAGGGCACAAACTGTGGTACATTACATGGGACTCCCATAGCCTGCTTGTGAGCCATCACAGATGATCCCATTAAACATGGGGGACATGTCATGTCAATTAGTGGATCAACTCCATTATGTCCCTGGTTTGAACCAAATAAATTCATAGGAGTCATAGCCGGCACAGTAGTGCTCAATCTCTCCATTTCTGCATTAGTTCCAAAAGGTGAATTTATTGCTGATACTCGATTTGAAATCTGGGGACCACTCTTGTTATTACCCTGGCCATACTGGACTTATGATTATGGAAACTGTTGATGCTTCTGGTCCTGACAAATTTGTCTGACTTTGTGGGAACATTAATCATTTATTTTGGCCGGTTAATACTGTTCCAAAAGCTTGATTTGAAGGATTTGGGGCGATATTATGTGGTGTCATTACTGGGGAATACATAGGTATGGGGAATACATAGGCATTGTTTGTCTCTGGTTCATGACTTGTGCAGGTGTCAGTACATTAGGTGTGGACTCAAACTGAGTCCTTCCTGCATTCTGAATTTTCTGTGGCTTAATTGGAACTGGAACATTCTGAACTGTATTAACAGGTGGAACTCTCAGATGAATAGCTGGAACCTGTGCAACATTTGCAATATGCACATTTGGAACTATCTAAACCTGGCTTTGTGCAGCTGGAGCTGTGACAACACTCGGGACTGCATTCTGATTCACTAATTCGACTGCCTTATATGGTGGGGGACGCTTTTGCAACTGTGTTATAAAATCATTATCTGAATCACTCTCGACATCTGCTACCCTTTTATTCTCACCCATTTTCTGTTCTGTATCTTCCTCATATTTCTTTTTGGCTTTAGGCTTGACACTTCCATCACCTTCCTGTGTAATTGCTGGAAATAACTTCACTGCATGTAACGTATTTGCTCTCAACATTCCCTGCTCTGCATCCCACCTAGCTTCTGCTAGCGTCTTTTCTGCTTTTCTCATTCTCCTTTGGAATTTCTGAGCCTCTTTTTGTCTCGCAACTAATTCCCAAATAGCAAGTGCTTCAAATTGTGCAGGTCTAGGATAGGATTTTGATTCATAAATCACCCTCTTGAAATGCTCCAAAATTCTCAAATTAAATGATCCATAACAGGGAAAAGCTAAGGTGCCTTCCTCCTCAGTTATTTTGCACCATTGATTTACCCAAAGACATGCTGAAACTCCTCTCTCTTCCATAACCTGAAATGCCGGTGTACCTTCAGGTAGAGTGGGCTCACCCTCCCTAACTGGAATAAAAGCATCTCCTCTCAACGTGCTTCTTAAAGGTTTGAAAAACTTAATTTTACACAAATCTTATTCACAAACACAAAATCTAAAAAACAAGGAAATAACTTTCAATCCCATAATTCTTTTCACAAGCTGTTCTCAACCTATAGCAGCACAGTCTTCACCAATCCGTGCGCACCAACATACCTATCCCAGCGTGGACCAAATGACTTCACACTCACTTCACTCAGCAGCTGAAACTCACCTTATACACCTATCACGCAAACCTAAATGCAAATATTGTGAGCACAAAAACCAAAACCTGTCTGCTCACTATGGGTAGGACTCAAACGCTTGAAAATCTGTGCAGAATTTCAACTGTGGCCTTCTGCACTAACAGCTACTCTTCTGGCTGTTGCTTTCTCTCAAACGCAAGCAAGATTTGACCAGCAAACCTCACTCCGATTGATACGGATTCTTCATGTGCACTCAGGATTCAACTTATACCAACCAGCAACACACACACTCAAGGGAACTCTGGTGTTGTGGACAGCACTCAATCGACCAACACCTTATTAACCAAGCGTCTCCATACATTTGTGAAATACTCCGGAGTCTTAGACCTCGTAGGACCCATTAACAACAACAACCATGTGGGCAATTTTTTAGGACAAAGCGCAACATTCACTTGAAGTAAGCCAACTCCCCACTCCCTTTCTTGGAGTATGCAAACTCTCTATTCAGTTACCTTTGAATATGCAAACTCCCTACTTCACAGCACACATCACACTTCACCGCCATTAGCCAAAGCTTTGCAAGCGCAAACCCTACTCAAAACACATACCATACACTTGTAACACAACTTTGGAGTTTCATCAACCCTTAAACTACACCAGGAAAAACTTGCAATGTGGGCAAATTCTGACTCTCTTCCTCACAAGTCAAAACCATAGCTCTGCCGCCAAAACTGCTTGTGTGAAACAGTCTGGGAAGGATTTACTCCCTGATTCTGGTTCAACAACTACCGCTGTGTGAGTGAGACCCCATCACCAATCTCACCTTCTGAGGTCGACTAAATCTTTGGACTTGGTGAAGAATGTAGTAGTCAGAATCATTCAAAAACAAATCATTTACATTATACCATAAACAATATTGACACCATCAACAATTTCACACTAAATCAAACTCCAAGCCGAATAAAGTTTTGAAGCTTTATTACAATCCAAAATCAATGTCATGTACATGAAAATCATAGGCTGACCAAAACATCTGAAAGGATTTAGCCTACTAAACATCAATACTGCTAAACACTCAAAAAAATTATGTAGATTAGTAAGAATACGATATGCGCAAGATTATTAACATTCAAAGCAGATAATGGTGACATCAGTAAATCATCAAAATACTATTCGGCATTCAATTTCAGATTTCAAAGCTGAGCCATTCCTAACGTTATCCAGAGTTAGGACTTGCATGTGTGGGAACAGGCTAACACATGTGGACAAAAGTAAAGTTAAAAGAAAGACAAAAATATTTTGGTAAAACATCTAACTAGGACAGCTTACTAAAAATATGCTGGTGTATGTAACTAACTAAGGAAAACAAGATACCACATTTAGTTATACCTTTCCTCATGGGAGAGCAGACAGGACCAGTTCATCAGGCAGGATGGTCACTTTCTTCTGGCATCAGCTGACAGCTGCATCAGGACAGTGCAGAACATGAACTGCACATAGCGCAGATCAGCAGTTCAGAATTAGTTGGCTTTATTAGTACTGAACCACATAACATAATAGGGCAGTTAAGACTATGATGAGGAAACTCATCAGGAAACTTAGATAATAGGATAGCAGATTTTAAACAGTGTTCTTGACAGCTTCGAGACAAGCATAGAACTAACACTAAAACTTTTCAAGACAGACTGACATCAGTTTCAAAGTTCCTCACTAATTAGAAGTATTCACGATTCATTCATTGGTCCTTCAGGTGGGCGCACTTTGGACGTCAATTTCAGGATCCAATCACTGCAGATAATACCACCTAATTCTGGTACTTTTAAGAATCTTCTCCGCAAAAATGTGTTATCATCTGATTTCACAAGTGACTAACAAAATATTATATTCTCTAGTTATTTGTTACTTAAGATCCTTTCTCACGGCACACAATAAACTAAACCAATACTTTTCACATGAGAACTACATATTTCCTGTCCTGTTCGACAGCTAGAACAAGTAATGTAACATTGTTGCATCAAAAACATGTCTCTTATCTACAATACATTAGGACATTCAACATTCACATTAACAGACTAGGAAAATAATTCAGGCCTGAGGGGACAGAATAAACATGTGATTTTCCATTAATGCTTCAAAATGAATCTTTCCTGGCCTAGTCAAGTTAAAAGCCTTAATACACATGACTATATTGAATACATTAATAAACCGTTTGTGCACCTTACATTTCATATATGCAAAGCAACTTATTTAATTGCAGACACTATTCAAAACGTGTTACAACTAATTTAAAGTACATTGATTCATACTCATGTAATTAACATCAATAACATTCATTTATTCAAATATAAGTATGATTAATTCATATTCATTTAATACTTTCAATAACACTTTTAATATTAACTTACATTCGTACATTCTTTAATAAGAATGCAAAACTCTCATGTTAAAATGTGGTGCACAAAAGAAATGGTGGCCACATGGTCCACATGGTGCACCATAATTCAAACGTGCACTTTTTACAACTCATGTTACTTTCTCTGATAGGACTTTACATATAGGTTGATTCATCACCATATGCTAACTTCTGTGCCACTGATTTATTAATAAAATTCAATGTCTCTCACAAGTCATTCAATTAAATGGAATGTAACACAGTTATGCTCCATGGGTGGCGAAAACACAAGAAGAGGAAAGAAAACCATTAAATATGAAGTAAGCAAATTACAGCAATAAGAAGGTCAATCAGTGGTAAGTAATAGACTGGCACAAAACCCACTATAAGGTTTTACAGTTATGCATGGTGCACAAGCGTTCTTTTGAAGGCAGTTAGCTAACAGCTGTTTGTATGCAAGACCTAAACAAGGCTTAATAAATCTGTGTTTTCGCCATGAATTTATCTCTTGTCAATGAGACTCAAAATGAAGAAAAATCTGGTGCTGGAGGTTAAAGAGGATAAGTCTGTGGAGATATTGTCTTGGATTAGCCTGGTTCTTAACACCCCACATAATAGCCAGCATGCGCTCAATCTACAGAACAGTTTGTGTAATAGCAGCCCACAAAGACTAATATCTAATAGGTCCTCTAGTTAGAATATGGTGATTTCTTGGAACAGGGAAAGTGTTATGAGGTCATTTCTGAAAGATGATTTTGTAGAAATAATAGCAATGCATGCATTGTTTGTTAGCAAAAGGCGAGGAATTCAGTAGATTTTGTGTTGAATAATTATATGACCTTTTGATCTATTTCAACAAATGGTGTTTTTAGCCACATTAGTTGCAGCTGCACTTCCATTTTTCTGCATATGAAATTGTGACAGTGAAAATGTTTTGACAGTATGAAAGTATGGGCCTTATTAAGAGTCTGGAGGTCCGAAACCCGAACTGCCAGACCTGTGGAGAGGAGACCCACACTGAGCTGGCGGTCCCCTCCCCAACCCTTCCCGGGCCCTATTTCAAGGTTTCCACTGGGCTGACAGGTGGAAATCTCTGAAATTAGAGGTTTCCACCGGTTAGCCCAGTGGAAACCATGCAGCAGCATTGGCCTTGGCTCCTCATGGACCCGAGGCCAATGTTGTTTCACATTAGGTGCCCCCACAACCCTTGGAATGTGCACTGTCTGCTGTAGCAGACAGTGTTCATTCCGAGGGTGCTGGGTAGGGGCGCCCCTGCATTGCCTGCCAGCCTTTTCATGACGCGCTCCCCACCATGGAAAAAAGGCTAGCAGAAACTGGACTTATGATCAGCATGGTGGCGCTGAACTCAGCGCTGCCATGGTTGAGCATGAGTCCAACCGCCTTCAGCCCCTCAGGAATCATGTTCCTGGCGGGGACACTAGTTCGACCACAATCATTGTAATGTGGCAGTTGGACTGCCAGGAGTACCTCGGTCTGACTGCCACCGCGAGGCATGAGGCCCTTTGACTGAATGATTCAGGAGAAAATCAACATAAGTTCTGTATTACAGAAGGTACTGTATACAGATTAATCTCAAGCCTGTTGGAGATATGCTCGGATCCTATCCCAATTTCACAAGAATAATAGCAGGTAATTTAAATGCCAACTTGCTTGGACAGCATCAAGATGACTCCGGTTTTCAGGTTTGTAGTGGCTTTAACTTATGCAGTGTAGTGATAAACCCACTAACACAGGGGTTGTTACTTTATAGAAAAATTATCCTGTATGCATTAATGCCAAGTTAGCATCTGCTTCTGGTAAGGCTATCCATCTTGTTGATCGCCAGAATGCATTTTCAGGTCAATAGAAATGCTGGCCACCTGCCATGGCTGAGTGGTTGGTTGGCATAATTTTTGGTCTTGTAGAAATGTACTCACAAAGTGGAAGTTTATCACTGCAAACAGAAGTAAATGGACCTGACACACATAAAAATGTTCTCCCTGCACATGGTGTCCATTGGTTATTTTCCATGCTTTGGTCCACCATTCCCTATATGATAGATATGTGTAGGGGGAAATCTGCTTCAAGTGGGCTCACTCTTTTAACAAAGATGGTCGGCCATTTGTGGCTGGGCTGCCTGCAATGTGTAGTGGGGTAGTGGATACTGGTGGAGTATGTGGATGCTCCACCAGTGCACAACCAGTGATTCACTTGCCTCCAAATGGAGTAGGGGCACTACAGATGTGTTGGGGTAGAAGCCCTGTTGACGTACAGCAGGACTCCAGCTCTGGCCAGACCCTTAATGCCTCATTGGTGCCCTCATTATCTTCCTTTATTTAATCTACAACCTAATTTTTGACATCATATCCTTCCTAACTCTTTCTTCAACGTCTTCTTGCACTCCTTTTTCAATGACACAAAAAATATTTTTAGTGGTTCTCACAGCAGTAACAGGGTTGGCTTCACGAAGAAGTATTCGCAAAAGAGGCACAATGAATTGTGAGATCTGTACACCTGGCTGTTGTCAGTCTTCCTGAAGCACTAATTGAATACAAAATGACAGACTGTCCCTAGAACTCTAGTTAGCTTGAATAATGGAAACTGATGCATCACTTCTCACTCCTACCATACCATCTATTAAATGGCTGGGGTCAGGAAGAACTAAACAGCCCTTTTATAAAAATGTCCTCAATTAATTTCTAAAGGTAGACCTGCCACCATCCTCCTCATGTCAGTAGCTGGGTGGTCACCACCTTCTAGCTACAAGAATGCATGTAATACACTTCCACTGTCTGTGGAAGATAACCTCACTCTTCTTGTGCCGTGCTAAACGAGTTGCATCCAAAATTAATCTCTCTGGCCCCTGTAAACAAATCTGCACACAGATATAGATTCTTATTACCATACCTGTACAATACACCTGCATATATTATTTTATCTCTAAGTTCTTGTTTTTGCATAATAGTGTAACTTTCACAAGTGCAGTTAGTAGACAAAAATCATACTGCCGCAAGAAAAAGGTCAGACCAGACAATATAATCAAAAACCTTGTAGGCTGCCACTGCTACTTTGCCTGATGTACCCAGGTTATGGACAGTAGTTCACTGTGTACTAACAGGGCACACTTGCTTCACACATCCAGCTCACAGGCAGGTCCTGGAGTTTACATTAACAGGGTCAATCTTTGGTCTATGCACACACATTAGGTCAGTGTGACATCATCCCAACATAAATGTCAGTTTGCCAGTTTCACATTCAGTCGGTCACTTAGGACAGTGGAGCATGCCTGCTAATCATGCAGGGGTTATTAGCATCCCAACAGCATCTATAATTTACATACAAATATTGTATTCTTTTGACTAAACTGAATAGTGTTGTGATTCTGTTATCATTTCTTATATATTTAATATGCAGATTAAAGTCCTCCATCATATCTGGTTCTCTCCTGCCACGAGTGCTGGAAGCCCGCTGTACTACAGTAGGGCAGACAAATTATAATGTTTACAGTTCAGAAATAATTTGCTAATTACATATTAAATAGTCAATCACTGTAATGTTCATTTGTGGGGTCCCAGATGTTGCAGAAGAGCTCCCAAAATGACAAAGCTTAATTTGGAAAGGATAGCCAAGGGATTTCCACTTTTTTTTAATAGAAACTTTGCTGACGAGGCATTGCAATGCAAACACTGGCTAGACTGACTGATTTCACAGTTCCACTAAAGAAATGGCAATAACTTGTTGTAGGAAAATTGCTCTTTTTGTGTGGTCTTTTCTGCTTTTTGATATATTTTATTGTATTGAAATATAGGACATGTAAATATTTAATGCAAAACACGCCCTTAAAGTGCCAAGGCACTAAACGTCATTCTCACTGTAGCAGGGTTAGCAGTTTCATAGCAAAGCACTGGAGTCAATATTAAAATGAATTGGTGTTATCTCTTTCCAGGAGCCAGCTAAAAAGTTAGTTATTGGACTTTTTAAAATAGTTATTACAAACCCAATTCATTGGTAAATTCGGATTTGTAATAAATATCTTACAAAAGGTACTTTGAAAAAGTCACCTTAAACCTTCTTAAACCTTTTAGAAGGTCATTTGCAAGATTTTCCAAGTGTCACCCAGAAGTTCAACAGCTCCTAGATGAGGTGTGACCTTGCTCTCAGAGTTGAGATAAAGACCTTGGGTATGGAGAGGTGTTCTGTTCCTCTGAAAGGATGGTCATCTAGGATGTGTCCAGGAAACTAATCAACTTCAAAGAGGCCTACTCTGTCACAGGCAGATGTAACTAAACACTTGGGCCTGCACTCTACTTTTGTTCATCTACACAGTCAGGCACCAATCCCAGTGGGAGATGAGCTGCCTCCAGAACCATTTTTGAGTGACCACAGAGGAATTGTCTGCTCATTTCCCTGGCCATACCTCTAGGGTGGGCACAGGAGCTCTGCACAAGGAAAGAATAGTTCTGCCATCTTTGTTTTAGGTAGACAGGGTATAGGAAAGTCCTCCATTTTGCCCTGGTCACCCCCAAAAGTTCTGACTGATGCTGGTGATTACTGACTCTGACTGTGCCCTGGTCATTGGTAACAAGCCCCGGGGCCAGTGCTCTTAGTAAATGGATTATGCAAATTGGGCTATTTATAATTGACTGTACCAACCTATATATAGGTCCCTAGTATATGGTAGGGCATGTAGTTTTAGGGGCCCCATGATAGATAGTACACACAAAGGTGCACTGCTGTGGTGCTCTGTGTCATTTTAAAAGCAGGCCTGCCTTCCTGGTTGCTTTTAAGTTAAATCTAATCCCAAATTTGACTTTTGAATTACAAGTATTTCTAAAGTCCTAAGCTACCTTATAATTTCATATAAGTCACCACTAAGGTATGCTCTAAATCCCCCAGGGTTGGCTGCACTGTAACTATAAGTAGGAACTTTAAAACATATTTTTTATAAGCCATGGTGAGGGAAAAAATAGTTAAATTATTTTTCCCTATTGTAGTGAAGGGTGAAAGGGCTCCACAGGCTAACATGGAGAGAAATTATTTTAAAATAATAAAGTCTTATTTTCCATAGGAAGGAGCTAAATATAGCAGGTTTGGTACTGAATTAAAAGCTATAATAAATCCAAAAACGTGCTACTGTTGAATTTAATATAAATTGGACAGGGAAAGAGTTTTAGAAGTCTTGCTTAACGTTACCAACTTCAGCCTGTTGGTGCCCTTCTCTGATTGGTCAGCTTCTGGCAGCCTGAGCCAGGCTGCCTTAATGAGGTGTGAAGTGGGCTGGGATGAAACAAAGGAAGCATCTGGTGGGAGGAGAATGCCTCAGCAGACAGTAGAACAGGATGGGGGAGAGCAGCCAAACTGGACTTCAGAGGAGGGAAGGACAATTGGGACAGCAACTGGACCTCCCCCATTTCCTGCAACCCCAGACAACCAGGTATCCCCTGATTAGATTAAGAGAGGGGCTGGAAAGGGGTATGTTAAGGAAAACTTAGCCACACCATTGCCTGGACTCACCAGGTCTAAACTCTAAGATTTAATTTTTGCCATCTTGGATTTTGGAGGAACGTTGCACCCTGGGATTGATGTTTGCCAAAATTCCCAGGAATTGGTCACTCAAGAGGTTGGTGGTCTGCAGGTGTTTTGACAGGAGAACCTCCCTGCTTTCCACCCCAGGAGCAAGGATGAATATGGCAGAGCTGCCCCATACTTCAGATCCCTGCTGGAAGAAGAGACAAGAAAAAGGAGGACCATCCTGCTGGACCCGGGGCCTACACCTGGATCCTGCACTTAGGAGGACTGCACTAGCTGCACACTTTGGGCTTCACCAAGAAAAGGACTTTCCCTTACTTCAACAATCCCAGGAAGGGACTCCCTGCTATCAACAGGTACAAAGGAGCTAACCAGGATCCCCTGCATTAAGTCCTGCAAGAATAGCCCAGCTGATCAGTGTCCAAAGGCCATTTAAGGAGTCTGACCAGGTGCATTCTGGGAATTGCAGTCTCAATTTCGAAGGAGAAACTCAGAGCTTCTGGAACTGTGGAGTAAGTTAGTGGACACTTTGAGGACCCAAATATATTTCTCGAAGAAGACTTTGTAAAAAAGCTCCATAAGTGTACCGACCCGATGTCAAGAGTCACGTGGGCCAATGTTAACCGCAACCCGGCCTGACTTGCAGGTTCATCGCGCTGAAAAGCTCTAGAGCCCAAGACTTTAAGGATTTGACCAGGGACTCGCAGAAAGGTAATCGGATGACGTGGCATCTAAATTGGCTTGCTAAGGAGGATCACCCAATGTTGTGGAAGAAAAGCTCTGAATAAGTCGTTAAGTCCGAAGGTAAAGGTTTGACCGAGGCCTCCCACGTGGTGTATCCAAGGAGGGATCCATCGTAGTCACCTTAAATCTTCCCAAAAATGTTTCCAAGTCCTAAGGTACAAACTTGATTGAGGCCTCCCATGCAGTGTACCCAAAGAGGGCTCCATAATGGTCGGCCTCAACTTGTGACTTTTTCCTGGTCAGAGGAAAATCACAAAGAAATTTTCTAAGTGTCAAGGTAAAACTTTAACCGAGGCCTCCCGCTCAGTGTAGCCGAGCAAGGCTCCATTGCGATTGGCCTAAAATTTTGACTGAGCACCGAGTGCCACCAGATGTCCCAGAGTGGTGCTTTTGCTTTTTAGATGGTAGAAAACATTAAGGCCCTCATGTGGCTGCCCACTGCTGGTGGTGGCAGTGCTGCTGCTGGTGGTGGGGGGAGGGAAGCTCCAGCCCATCCCCTGCAGCCTCGGACAGCTGCACAACCATGGCTGGCAGTGGGGGTTCCGACTGAGTCCCTGCACCAGGCTCCTTGTCCTTTCTGCCTGCTGGTGCAGGCCCCTTGCCATTCCTGGCAGCAGCTGGGGATGGCTCCTTGACCTTCCTGGCAGCAGGTGGGGATGTCTCCTTGCCTTTCCTGGCAGCTCTTGGGGTAGGCTCTTTGCCCTTTCAGGCAGCAGCTGGGGATGGCTCCTTGCCCTTCTGGGCAGCAGCTGGAGTAGGCACACTTTTGTTGAGGCTGGCTGGTGCCCTGGATCCTTTCCCACCACAAGTGGGGGTGGTGACTAGTGGTCCTGTGGACTGGGAGGCTGAGGTGCTTGCCTGGGTTTTTGGCACCCTGGCCAGACGTGAAGGACAGGGGGGAAGGGGTAGGGAAGAGGTCAATAGTGGAGAGGAAAAGCTTCTTAGAGACACTGGGGCAGGAAGAAGGAGAAGGTTTGGGAGTGGAGGAAGAGGGAGTGGTTGTCGGAGGTGTCTGTCTGCTGTGTTTGGGTGCAGTTGCATGGGCTGGATGCTGTTGTGAGGTGGCTGGCTGTTGAGTGTCTGAGTGCTTGAGTTGGTGTACCTTGGGAGGGTGGGGCAGACACAGTTGGAGAGAACACAGGGTACGTGTGCATGGCTGGTGTAGTGGTTTCTGCAAGTGAGGTGTGTGTTCTGCTAGGTGTGGGGGTGATGCTGGTAGTGGATGATGGTGCAGTGCATGCAGGTGTGAGTGTAGATGGAACTGGAAGGGAGGTGGAGGAGGTGGAGGAGGGGGACACAGTGGAGGCAGTGGATGTTGGTATCTCTGCATCTGGATGGTGTTTGTGTGAGTGCCTGTGGGATGATGTGTGGTGCTTATGTTTGCCTGTGCCACTCTTGTGTGTTGTCTTGTGTGCATGCTCATCTGCTTGTATGTTTGGGATAGATTGGGGTTGAGGGGAATGGGTTTGGGAAGAGGAAGTTGGAGGGGGACGGTAGAAACTGGGACAATGGCTGCCATCAGAGAGGAGGCCAGAGCCTGGACGGATCTCTGTTGGGCCCCCAAGCCAGTGTGAATGCCCTCCAGAAATGCATTAGTCTGTTGCATTTGGGCTGCCAGCCCCTGGATGGCATTCACAATGGTTGACTGCCCTACAGAGATGGATTTCAGGAGGTCAATAGCCTGCTCACTCATGGCAGCAGGGCTAACTGGGGCAGGGCCTGAGGTGCCTGGGGTGAAGGAGATGCCCACCCTCCTGGATGAGAGGGCACGGGCAACTCGCTGAGGGGCTGCTGGGAGGACGGTGCTGGTACGGGGTGGTGGCTGTACCTGCAGCTGGGGTGGTCACAGAAGTGTCCACCAGGGAGCTCCCATTGGAGAAGGTATCTGAGTCTGTATTGTCCCCTCCAGTCTCCACTGTGGTGCTCCCCTCACCCTCCATCCCACTGGTGCCCTCAGCGTTGGTGGACTCTACCTCCAGGTTCCTGTGGGATGCAGCAGCCTCTGTAGCCAGTGCCTCTGCTCCTCCGCCAGATGATGCTAATGAACATGAGGACAGGATGACAAAACAAGAAAGGGGGGAGAGGGACAAAGGATTCACAAGGTCGATGGCTGCACCAACACCACTGTTGGCGTACACAGCACCATCACACACAGGGAACAGGCCTACGCACTATGCATTGCACTACCAGTGAAATGGCTAGTCACTAAGGAATGTGGAGGGGCACACACCGCCAACTGCAGCACACCTGAGACTCAGGCAGCCCTGCCCAGTAGTGAGTTCTAACAAGCTAGGTAAGCAGTATTTCCCATTCAGACCCTTAGCCACCAGAGGACCTATGCTGCTATGTCTGGCCTGGCCTAGGGGAAACCAAGGACACACAACGACCACCCGGATACCATCCCACTATCCAACATATATATTGATACCCACTGTACTCACACCCTTGTGGCTGCTGTGATGCCCTCAAGTTCCCATCCAGCTCAGGATAGGTCACCGTCAGTATGTGGGCCATCAGGGGGTCAGGGTTCGACAGACACCCCTTCCTCGTTGAGAGGCCATCCCCAGCTGGGCCTCCGCCATCTTCCGTGCCCAGCGTCTCAGGTCCTCCCACTATTTCTGACAATGGGTGCTTCGCCTGCCGTAGACCCCTAGGGACCGCACCTCTTTGGCGATGGGACGCCATATACCTTTCTTTTGATGGGCACTGACATGCAGAGGAAATACACACAGGAAAATAGATTTAGACAAACAGTCCTGCCTGTTACACTTATAGTCCACCATACCCCTTCACATCGCCATTTGCACACACAGGGCCCAGTACACAAGCTGCATGCCACCCAGGGGACCTCCACCCATCCCTGCTACATGGGGCCTTCACACACACCACTCAATGCATCCATGCCCCATGCATCGTGCTCACAGTGTACTCACCTGTTGGTCTGGAGGACCATGCAGCAGTCCATACTGGGGTAGGACCCCATCCACCAGTCACTCCAACTCTGTTGAGGTGAAGGCAAGGGACTTTCCCCAGTCACACGAGCCATGGTAGGTTCCAGACACAGGTCACAGCAGCACATGCAGTGTAGGTCCTCTCCTGTTGAAGGTCAGGTAGCAAGTGAGTGATCAGATACAAAATGGTGGTCATGTCTGCCGCGGTGCATACGGTCACCATCAGCATTGTCCACTATACCCCATAGGGCCCAAGTATAACCAATGAGGAGTTGCACTGCGGTTCCTGACCGCCTCCCGCACGGCACACAACATCAGCGGAATTACCTCACTTCCACCTGTCCGTAAGCACAGGACAGGCGGACTCCATTTCAGGGGGGTGGGCAGGCCCTAGATAATAACTGCATCACAGTTCAAAATTGGACATACAGGACAAATGCCACTTATACATGGAAATTTAACATCATGCATTGTACTGTTTGTGACTGGCACCTCACTTGATTTTTCCCATAGATTGCTACTGCTGTGGATGAATAGGAGATGGAGACATACCCCCGTGTACAGACCCTTGGTGGACTTGGCAACACTGGAGGACAGGCACCTTATCCTCACCTATAGACTTGATAGAGCTACAATCACAGAGCTGTGTGCCCAACTGGAGCCTGACCTGAGATCTGCTATCTGTCACCCCACTGGGATCCCCCCTCTTGTGCAAGTCCTATCTGTGCTCCATTTCTTGGCAACTGGTTCTTTCCAAGTGACAGTGGGCTTGGCAGCAGGAATTTCACAGCCAATGTTCTCAATAGTGCTCACAAGAGTGTTGTCTGCACTGATTAAACATATGTGCAGCTACATTGTTTTCCCCCAGGTGGAGGATTTGGCCACAGTGAAAGCTGACTTCTATGCAATCTGACATATCCCCAACATCATTTGGGCAACTGATGGTACACATATTGCATTTGTCCCCCGTCAAAATGAACAGGTGTTCAGAAATCGAAAGAGTTTTTACTCAATGAATGTCCAGATGGTGTGCTTGGTGGACCAGTGCATCTCCCATTTCAATGCTAAGTATCCTGGGTCGGATCCTGAGGAATAGCAGCATCCCAAATGTGATAGGCCAACTAAAGAGGCACAGGGTGTGGCTAATAGGTGATCCCTGGTTCCCACCCAGTAGATGTTGGGGTATGGGTATGGTTTGGGTCATATGGGATAGTGAGTGGCTAAATGTTGTCCCTCGATATTTGCAGGTGACTCTGGTTACCCAAACCGATCACGGCTACTGACCCCTGTGAGGAATCCCAGGACAAGGGCAGAAGAACGTTATAATGAGGCACATTGGCGAACAAGAAGGATGATCGAACATACCTTTGGCCTCCTGAAGGCCAGGTTTCGGTGCCTCCATCTAACAGGTGGATCCCTGTGCTACTCACCTAAGAAGGTCTGCCAGATAATCGTGGCATGCTGCATGTTGCACAACCTGGCCCTGAGACGCCATGTGCCTTTTCTGTAGGAGGAGGAGGCTTGAGATGGCCGTGTGGTAGCAGTGGACCCTGTGGACAGTGAGGATGAGGACAACAGAACTGCAGTGACTCGACAATACTTCCAATGACACACTTAAGACAATGTTACTTCATATCTCATTTTCAATTTACGGTTTATCTTTGTCACTGGCATGCTTTTATTTCCCACTTCTATGCCCACTCACTGTACCCTTTGGCAACTCATTTTGCAGATGTTAGTGCCCCACTGTAGCTCCTGGTGTGATCACTGCAGCCAACTACAGGTCTTTCCTATTTGAACATTACTGTACAGTTGAATTACAGTGTTTGAAGCTGGTTAAACTAATACATACTAAAATAAGTTTCACATACTCCATACTTGTATTTTTTTTAAGTGTGTTTATTTAAGTACTCAGAAGTAGAGGGGAAGTGCAATGGGCTGGGGTGATAATGGAGGAAAGTCCAGGGTATTGTTCCAGTCTATTGGTAGCACGGTAGCACAGGTGCATTGTCCAAGGGGACATAGAAAGGGGAGCAATGGCAGTTCAAGGAGGACAGGGTGACAGAGTGGGACACAAGGGTGACAATCAGGACAGTCTCATTTCCTGGAGGGGGTCTAGGCAATAGTCTCTGGCTTCTGCCTGGATCGCAGGGAACGTTTGAAGAGTGGTTCTCATTCTGCAAGGGGAGGGGTACTGGTGGCCTGTTGGTCCTGTGGCAGGTCCTCCTGTCCACTAGCAGCGGCAGAGGTGAAAGTCAGTTCAGATGTCTGGCTAGTGGCAGGGCCCAGCTGTTGTAAGACTGCTTCCCTCATGATGTTGGTCATGTCTGCCAGCACCATTGAAATGGAGACCAGGGTGGTGTTAATGGCCTGAAAGTCCTCCCTGATCCCCTGGTACTGTCCCTCCTGCAGCCGCCTGTTCTCTTGCACGTTGGCCAGGATCTGGCCCAGTGTATCCTGGCAATTTTGGTATGCTCCCAGGATCTCTGCAAGTGCCTCCTGGAGAGTTGGTTCCCTGGGCCTGTCCTCCCCCTGGAACAGAGTAGTCCTCACAGTGTCCCTGTTGTCTTGTGCCTCTGTCCCCTGAACTGTGTGCACACCGCCACTGACCCCAGGTCCCTGATTGTCTTGGGTGTGAGGTGTAGCCTGGGGTCCCTGTAGAGGTGGACACACTGCTGATTGACATGACCTGTGGACAGAGGTATGGGTACCCTGGGTGGGTGCTGTGGTGGTATTTCCTGAGGGGGGAGGCTCTGTGGTGGTGTGTGACTCTGCCTGGGTAACCCACTGTCCAGAGGTCCCTGGTGGGCCAGAATGATCATCCATATCCAGGCGGCCAGAGTTGCTGTCATCTCTGTGGACCTCTTCTGTGGGGGGACTGGATAGTGCTAGCACCTCTGCGCCGCTGACATTGGCTGGGGTACCTGTGGGGATGTAAATGCAGTGTTATTGTTTCTGTGTGTGACATTTTGTGCATCAGTGGGTTTCCCTGTTTGGTTGTATTTGCCCTGGCAGCTTTAACTTGTGTAAGTTGGTATGTGGTGGGCTAGCTTATTCTCTCTAGTGTGCATGCTTTAGTGATAGGTGTCCATGCAGGTCTGTGAGTGGTGTCCATGCATTGGTAGGCATGCAGGGCTTGGCATTGGGATGAGTGAGATGTGATGGTGGAGTGTGTGGGAGGTGGTGGAGTGATGGGAGTGAGGATGTGGGTGGGGGTATTTGATGGCAAGCAGGTAGGGGGGTGATAGTAGTAGTGTTGACTTACCAGAGTTCAGTCCACCTGCTACTCTGGCCAGGCCCGCAGGATGCATAATTGCCAAGACTTGCTCCTCCCATGTTGTTAGTTGTGGGGGAGGAGGTGGGGGTCCACCGCCAGCCCTCTGTACAGTGAGTTGGTGTCTTGCTGCAATGGAACGTACCTTCCTCCATAGGTCGTTCCACCTCTTCCTGATGTCATCCCTGGTTCTTGGGTGCTGTCCCACAGCATTGACCCTGTCCACGATCCTCCGTCATAGCTCCATCTTCCTAGCAATGGATATCTGCTGCACCTGTACTCCAAATAGCTGTGGATCTACCCAGATAATTTCCTCCACCATCACCCTCAGCTTCTCTTCTGAGAATCGGGGGTGTCTTTGTGGTGCCATGGTTGTTGTGTAAGGTGTGTAGGTGAGGGTGTGTAGGGTAATGTGTTGGGGTGTTTTTTGTGGGGTGCGTGAGTGGTGTATAGGTGTGAGTGATATGTGGCTCTGGTTGTGGGACTGCTCTTGCTGTCTCTCTCTGTTGGCAATGATTTGTATTCATTAAGGGTTGTGGGTAATGTGGGTGTGTGTTTTATAGTGGTGTGGGTGTGTGGGTGTGGTGTGTGTATTGGTGTCAGGTGTATGTTATTTAAATTGTCCAATGTGGTGTTGTTTTGTATGTGTATTTTGAGCGCTGCTGTATGTACCGCCAATGGGTTACCGCCATTGAATGTCCGCCATGGTGATTCATGGGTCATAATGTAATGGGCATAGTTCTGTTGGCGTAACAATGTGGGTTTTGATACCGCCATTTTATCACTTGCCTTTGGTGTGGCTGACTTGTGTCTGTGGCTAAATAGTGACAGACTGGTGTGAGTCTGTACATAATATGGTAAACGGATATCCACCGCAGCGGCGGTATGCTGGCAACAGTCAGCGTGGCGGTAAGTGGGATTTACTGCCAATGTCATAATGGGGTCCTTAATCCTTAAAAATTCATATCTCTGGTTCCCCACATTGGATTTGTGTCATTTTGGTGTCATTTTAAAGATAACAATTGGTGTTATAAATTGGTGTTAGATTTTTATTGTGTGTTGTGTTTTACTTATTTACCGTTTTGTTAATATTAAATGCTTTAGACACCTATCTACTAAGTTAAGCCTAACTCCTCATGGGCCAAGCTACCAAGTGATGAGCAAGGATTAATTTATTCAGACCATGACTGTGCCTAGTGGGGATGTTTGGCTCTTGCTAAGTGTAGGTTACCCTTACCTTTACCCTTACCAATGATCCACTTTCTAACACAGGGGCACTGTGGGATTGCCTACAATTGTGCACAAAGGATCTACTGTAAAAGTGGATGAAGTTATGCCTATTAGTTAGGGAGTCACCCCACTCATAGGCTAGAGCCATGCATAAATATGGCACCCTTGGGCACCCTCTTAATAACACTAGTGGATCTGTGGAAATAGAAAAAGGACTGCACCTGCTGTTGAGAACTGTGAGGAGAACTCTAACCAACCTTCTGCCACTTGTAACCAGAACAAAGAAGTGGACTACAAGGGTCTTTTGGCTGACCTCCTGCTTAGTCTCAGGCACACAAAAGTTGCTAGAAGCATCCTTTCCTTGAAGAGCCCAGCTGGTGGCTTCTGTAGGAGTGAGTCCTGACCCCCACATGAGGTTCTGAGCTCCTAGGACCCTTGGCAGGTGTCACAGTGCACTCTTTCCACCGAAACCTAGAAATCTGGGACTGCACTTCTCAGAGTTTAGTGCTGCAACAACAGCTCCATCCACCCGGGATACTGATAGAAACAAAATTCAAAGGCATATGATTGTCATCAGGACCAAGAGATCTTTCTTTTTTATGTTGGTTGTTGACAAGGCCCAGGAACAGAACGCCGCTTTGCTAGTGGAGTTTTGGAATTTGGGCACTTCACGCTATATAGAGTTCCCAAATTCCACCACCGGGCACAGAGCTGAGTTAATTTGCATGTGCAAAATTTGATTTTGGTGCTCGCTCGTGAGTGCCACAATACTTTTGGGCCGCTAGCGCGTGCAAGAGACCTCACATTTCAATGAGCTGCTTCGTGCTGCACGTGCAAGACTTTACGATCAAGTACTCTGCTTCCGACCATGTGCCCTAGACTTCGGATTCCCTCGCACTACTTCCAGCACTACTTCCAGCAATGTGACAGAGGCCAAACCAGTGCCTCAAAAGCTCCTCGAGTAGAGTTCCTACTCGAGATGCATCTAGATCTAGCCAAAATGTGTTTTTGAGTGGATACTCTTCTCCAATGGACCCTTCAAGTTGTTTTTTAGTGCGAGAAGCCTCTTTTTTATTTTGAAACAGGAAGGAAGTGCCCCTGAGATTCCATCTTCCTATTTGTGTCCAGCAGGCTCCTCCCAGTGCTTTGTCCATCTCCTGGTCACTTTTCTCTTGAATGTTGAGGTGGAAGGATCACTCTCTTTGTCTCCTGCATTTATCTTTGTATTTAAGGACTTTGTTTTTTTATAATCACTCAAGTAAGTTCAAAAACTATTGTATAAGGTTGTTGTTTGTTTGTTTGCATGAGCACGCACCAGTATTTCTTTGTACTTTAATTTGATTTTTACATTTTATAGTGATGGGTGGCCTGGAGTTTAAGTATGGGTCTAGGTATTATTTATTTTGCAGTTCATTGATTCTTCATCTTTTGTAAAGGAAAATTGCTGCACAGCTCAGCACCTTCTTTGCATATTTGTAACACTTGCAATATTGTTTTACTATGTGGCCTAGATTTCAAAAGGGCCATCTAGCCAGTAGGCTCAGTACTACTAGTCAGCAGTGCACCAAATAAATGTTTCAGAGCTATATGTTTTTAAAACTTCATTTAGGGAAGGGAGGGCATTTGATTAAATTAAAAATGTTGGCTATTGTTTGCATTTTTGCAAAAAGTGTATATATTGAGGTAATATGACCCTCATTACAACATTGGCGGTTAAAGCCGTATAGTGCCGTGCAGAAGACCGCCAACACACCGCCGCGGATGCGGAATTACGCCACAGCTATTATGACCCACATGTCGGAATCCGCCAAAATTCAGACACCCACACAAGTCCAACACACCAAAGGTCAGTGATAAACTGGCGATAACAAAACCTCCACCGTCTTGCCAACAGAAATACGCCCACACTATCACGACACTCGAATCCACGCGGCGGTCTTTCAACTGCGGTATTCCATTGGCGGTACACACCGCCGCGCTCAAAATACACACACATCTACAAAACATAACCACATTGGACAATTCGAAATACACACACCTGATACACATACACAGTGTGTCCACCACTACAGGGAACCCAGGATAACCCACCACCCCAACAACAACAGGGACCTGGGGGCAGTGGTAGTGGGCACACGGTCCAGGGGACGGAGGCCCAAGAACACAGGGGAACTGGGAGGGCTGCTGTGCGACAGGGGGCGGACAGACCAAGGGAACCTACTCTCCACGAGGCCCTCTCCTCCATCATGGGAGCATACCACCACTCCCAGGAGACGATGGCAACGGTACTGGCCAGGTTTCAGGAGACCCAGCGCCTGCAGGAGGAACAGTATATGGGCTTCAGGGAGGAACTCAGAACCATCACCTCCACCCTAGGCACCATTGTGGGGGTGCTGAAGGAAGTAGTCAACACAAGGAGGGACACTGTGGCACTACAAGGGGCCCCTGACACTAGCATGGACGATGAACTGCCCACCACCTCCGCCGGCGCTAGTGGACAGGACGCCCCACCACAGGACCACCACACCAGCACCCCACCCCCTGCAGAGGGAGAACCACCCCGCAAATGGTCCCTGAGATCCAGGACAAAGACAGAGCACGATGCCCAGACCCCCGCCAAGAAATGAGACCACCCTGATTGTCATCCTACTGTCCCACTTTGTCACCCTGTCCATACTTAAACTGCCCCAGCTCCACTTCCTATGCCCATTTGGGCAATGCACCTGTGAGACTAATAGACTGGAGTCTGCCATGGACATTCCTCCGCCATCACCCCTCACCATTTCACTACCCCCTCCAATATTGAGCACTTAAATAAACACCCTTAAAGCACAAAACAATCTGGAGTCTGTCTGTGATTTTGAAATAGTGTATTAGCAATTACAGTGACAAAATCCTCTTTCAAGTTTAATGTCAACATACCTATGTCACACAGCTCTAGTCCACGAGGAATCTAAGCAGATGTCACACAGTGGGACCCACATCTGTGAAATCGTTAGGGAAAGTGACAACTCAGTGACCATACACTGGGTGAAAACGACAGACAGTAGAGAGGTAGTAGTGTTAAAGTACATGTAGTAGGCAGGTCTGTACTCTTACCTGTGTCTCACTGGAAATATTGCTGCATCACTGAGTCCCTGTTGTGCATGTCTTCTTCCTCTGCTTCCTCGTCTTCACTGTCCACAGGCTCCACAGCTACAACAACACTGCCATCTGGACCATCCTCCTGCAGAAAAGGCACCTGTCGTCGCAAAGCCAAGTTTTGAAGCATACAGCAGGCCACGATGATCTGGCACACCTTTTTTGGTGAGTAGAATAGGGATCCACCTGTCATATGGAGGCACCTGAACCTGGCCTTCAGGAGGCCGAAGGTCCGCTCGATCACCCTCCTAGTTCGCCCATGGGCCTCATTGTAGCGTTCCTCTGCCCTTGTCCTGGGATTCCTCACTGGGGTCAGTAGCCATGACAGGTTGGGGTAACCAGAGTCACCTGCAAATGGTGAGGGACAACTATTAGACACGCACTAGCCTGGAGGGATATCCCCAGACCCAGACAACCATTCCCACTGACTTGCTTCCAGGTGCTCACCTAATAGCCACACACGGTGCCTCTGGAGTTGACCCATCACATAAGGGATGCTGCTATTCCGCAGGATGTAAGCGTCATGCACTGAGCCAGGGAACTTGGCATTCACATGGGAGATGTAGTGGTCTGCCAAACATACCATCTGCACATTCATAGAATGATAACTCTTCCGGTTTCTGTACACCTGTTCACTCCTGTGGGTGGGGGACCAAAGCCACATGGGTCCCATCAAAGGCACCTTTGATGTTGGGGATGTGTCCCAGGCCATAGAAATCCTCTTTCACTGTAGGCAAATCCTCCACCTGAGGGAAAACGATGTAGCTCTGCATGTGTTTCAGAAGGGCAGACAACACTCTGGACAATACGTTGGAAAACTTAGGCTGGGACATCCCTGATGCAATGGCCACTGTTGTTTGAAATGACCCACTTGCAAGGAAATGGAGCACTGACAGTACCTGCACTTGAGGGGGGATTCCTGTGGGATGGCGGATTGCTGACATCAGGTCTGGCTCCAACTGGGTACACAGTTCCTGGATTGTGGCACGGTCAAGCCTGTAGGTGATAATCAAATGTCGCTCCTCCATTGTCGACAGGTCCACCAACAGTCGGTACACCGGAGGATGCCGCCATCTCCTCACATGTCCCAGCGGACGATGCCTATGAAGGACAACAGCGAGCACAGAGTCAAACAACTCAGAGGTACGTACCCATAGTTTACACAGAACACCAATCATACACAAAAGGTGGCCTGTATGTGTGTTGAGTCTAGGGCTATGTATGGCAGTTGGAAATGAAGTCATGTGGGCCCCTGAAATGGCGGCTGCCTGACCTGTAAAGTGGGACAATGGGATGTGAGGTAACTGCGCTGGCGTTGTACACCGTCGCGGTAGGCGGTCAAAGACCGCAGCACAATGCTGGATTGGTTAACATTGGACCCTATGGGTCCCAGGAGCCAATGGCTATGTACGCCGGCGGTGACGGTACGTACCGCCGTGGACGTGACTGCCATTTTCTATCTGTTCAATCACTCGATACCTTATCTTCGACAGGAGAGGACCTACACTGCAAGTGCTGCTGTTACCTCGGTCTGGAAGTGACAATGGCTCGAGTGTCTGGGGAAAGGGCCCCTGACTTCACATTGGAGTAGTTGGAAAAGCTCGTGGATGGGGTCCTCCCCCAGTACACGCTACTCTACGGTCCTCCAGACAAACAGGTAAGTACACAGGGAGCATGTTGTATGGGCTATGCCTGTGTGGAGAGGGCTGGGTGTAAGAAGGAAGGGGGGAGAGTGCTGCGTGCATGAAAGACGGTGAATGCATGTGCCACATGGCAAGGGTAGGGATGGGGGCCAATCACTTTGACGGTGCAGTTGGTAATAACTTCTCTTTTTCCCCTGTACATTTCATGTAGGTCAGCGCCCACCAGAAGAAAGATATTTGGTGTGCCATCGCCAAGGACGTCCGGACCCTGGGGGTCTACCACAGACGGAGCACCCACTGCCGGAAAAGATGGGAGGACATTCGCCGCTGGAGCAAGAAGACGGCGGAGGCTCAGCTGGGGATGGCCTCCGAACGTGGGAGGGGTGCCAGTCGCACCATGGCCCACCTGATCTTCAGGATCCTGGCGGTGGCCTACCTGGAGTTGGATGGGCGCTTGAGGGCATCACAGCAGCCACAAGGGGGTGAGTACACTCTCATTCTGCTGACTTTGCGCACAGTGGAGGTGTCTGGGTGGGGGAGGTAGGCTGTGGGTTTCCCTAGGCCAGGGTGAGTTCCGTAGGCAAGGCTCCTCCTTAAGGCAGGCCATGTCGCACCCCAGCCCACCTCTGTAGAGTGCCAAGTACACCTAGTCATGCCCCTGTGTCATCTATGTGTGCAGATGTCGTCCATAGCCTTGTAGGCCGTTTCCCAGAAATTGAACAGTGGAGCCCAAGAGCGC
Organism: Pleurodeles waltl; assembly: GCF_031143425.1. Lineage (NCBI taxonomy): Eukaryota > Metazoa > Chordata > Amphibia > Caudata > Salamandridae > Pleurodeles > Pleurodeles waltl. Next base: position 531,220,265 of record NC_090449.1, read on the forward strand.
GGCGTAGTGCAGGGGGCTTCTGTGTCTGTTGTGTCCGCCAACGGTAGCAGTAATGCATACACTCAACATGTCTTTCTTCTGTCTTCCCCGCCCCTTTTGTGGTCTCCCTGTTCTTGTGTGCATTAGCATCATCAGGCGGAGGAGCAGTGGCACCGAGCACGAGGGAGCTGCTTCCCACATGGCCCCAGAGGGCGACACTACGGAGTCTGAATTCACCAGTGGGAGGGAGGGCGAGGGGAGCTCCACGGCGGGGACAGGTGCTGACACCAGCGACACAGACTCGTCCTCTGATGGGAGCTCCCTTGTGGTGGCGGCAAAATCTGTGCCCCCGCATCTACAGGTACAGCCGCCACCCCCCCTACCAGCACCGCCCTCCCAGCAGCCCCTCAGCCTTTGCCCCGTGCCCGCTCACCCAGGAGGGTGGGCATCACCTTCGCCCCAGGCACCTCAGGCCCTGCCCCAGTCACCCCTGCTGCCCTCAGTGAGGAGGTCCCTCACTGTTGGGCAGTCTACCATTTTGAATGCCATCCAGGGAGTAGAGAGGCAGTTGCAACAAACCAATGCATTCCTGGAGGGCATTCATTTTGGTCAGGCGGCCATTCAGCGAGCTTTTCAGACTTTGGCCTCAGCACTGATGCAGCCATTGTCCATGTGTCTAGCCTCCCCCCTCCAACTTCCTCCACCCGACCCAATCCCCTGTACCTCAGCCTATCCCAAGCACACCTACAGACCAACATGCACACATGTCAACACCCAAGGGAAGCTCAGCAAACATAAGCACCACACATCCCACAGGCACTCACGCAAGCATCACACACATGCAGACACACCAACATCCACTGCCTCCACTGTGTCCCCCTCCTCCTCGTCTCCCTCCTCCCTCCCAGTCTCGTCTACACTCACACCTGCATGCACTACCTCTACAGCCACTACATCCCTCTCCAGCACACCCACCACCACACCCCGCTCACATGCAGTCACCACCCCCACTACCATTCACACGTCCCCTGTGTCCTCTCCCAGTGTGTCTGTGACGCCCCCTCCCAAGATACACAAACGCAGGTGCACACTCACCCAACAGTCATCCACCTCACGACAGCCTCCAGCGCATGCACCTTCACACAAAGTCACCAAACGTACACCTCCTACAACCACCACCTCTTCCTCCACTCCCAAACCCCCTCCAGCTACCCGTCCCAGTGTGTCCAAAAAACTTTTCCTGTCCAACCTTGACCTCTTTTCTACACCTCTCCCACCCCGTCCGTCTCATAGGTCCTGAACTAGCACCTCAGCCACAACATCTCCGGGACCAGTGGTGCCTGTAGTCACCGGAATCTGGAGTGCACTGGCCACCAGGGCAGCCAGTGTGGCACAGAGCCACAGCACAGACAGTCCCCCACCTGTGAAGCATCAGAAGTTGGCCAGTGCCCGGCGGGAGAGGGGGAAGACTCCAGCCACCAAAGCTGCACCCAGGGGTCCCGTGGGGAGTGTGGAGTCAGCTGTGACACCTTCCAAGGTGGGGAAGGGCCACAAGAAACCCGGCAAGTTTGGGAAGAGCAGCACGGCGGAGAAGACCGCCATCATCCCCGCTGCCCAGGAGCCAACCGCCAGCATCAGCCCAGCTGCCCAGGAGGCCACCGCCAGCATCAGCCCAGCTGCCCAGGAGGCCACCGCCATCATCCCCGCTGCCCAGGAGCCAACCGCCAGCATCAGCCCAGCTGCCCAGGAGGCCACCGCCAGCACCAGCCCAGCTGCCCCAGGAGCCAACCGCCAGCACCAGCCCAGCTGCCCAGGAGCCAACCACCAGCATCAGCCCAGCTGCCCAGGAGCCAACCGCCAGCACCAGCTCAGCTGCCCAGGAGCCAACCGCCAGCATCAGCCCAGCTGCCCAGGAGCCAACCGCCAGCACCAGCCCCGCTGCCCAGGAGGCCACTGCCAGCACCAGCCCCATTGGGCCATGAAGGACCGCCAGCACCAGCCCCGCTGGGCCATGAAGGACCGCCAGCACCAGCCCCGCTGGGCCATGAAGGACCGCCAGCACCAGCCCCGCTGGGCCAGACAGGACCACCAGCAGCTGAGACCCTGCAATGGAGACCGCCATCTCAAGCACTGCTGAACAGGGCACCGCCATCTCAAGCATCGCTGCACAGGGCACCACCATCTCAAGCACCGCTGCACAGGGCACCGCCATCTCAAGCACCGCTGAACAGGGCACCGCCATCTCAAGCACCCAAGCACCGCTGCACAGGGCACCGCCATCTCAAGCACCGCTGAACAGGGCACCGCCATCTCAAGCACCGCTGCACAGGGCACCGCCATTTCAAGCACCGCTGAACAGGGCACCGCCATCTCAAGCACCGCTAGCCCATGAGTGGCAGGGGCGCTGACGCAACTGAGTCCGTCACGGGGTGAATGATGCACTCTGGGCACCAAGCCCCCTCCAGAACCAGTGGAGACTGTCATCCACTATCTCTGTCCTTAACAGGATGAAGCACTCTGGGCACCATGCCCCCTCCAGAACCAGTGGAGACTGTCATCCACTACCTCTGTCCTCAACAGGATGAAGCACTCTGGGCACCATGACCCCTTCAGAACCAGTGGAGACTGTCATCCACTACCTCTGTCCTTAGCAGGATAAAGCACTCTGGGCACCATGCCCCCTCCAGAACCAGTGGAGACTGCCATCCACTACCTCTGTCCTTAACAGGATGAAGCACTCTGGGCACCATGCCACCTCCAGAACCAGTGGAGACTGTCATCCACTACCTCTGTCCTTAACAGGATGAAGCACTCTGGGGACCATGCCCCCTCCAGAACCAGTGGAGACTGTCATCCACTTGTGAGACTGTGGCTTTGCACTCCCCAGGATGGAACAGTTGGCAACCCACCCACTGTATAGACTTGTGAGACTGTGGCTTTGCACTCCCCAGGATGGAACAGTGGGCAACCCACCCACTGTAGAGACTTGAGAGACTGTGGCTTTGCACTCTCCAGGATGGAACAGTGGGCAACCCACCCACTGTAGAGACTTGAGAGACTGTGACTTTGCACTCCCCAGGATTGAACAGTGGGTAACCCACCTACTGTATAGACTTGTTAGACTGCGGCTTTGCACTCCCCAGGATGGAACAGTGGGCATGTGGCCCCCTCGTGGATTTGGCGTCGTGCACTCTAGCGGCTGAGGTGCCCCCCCTTTCCCTCCTCCTGAGGTGCCTGTTTTATTGCTCTCTGATGCCCCTGCAGTGTTCTCTCCGTCATGGTCGGGGATCTTGTGTGGGCCTCGCCCATACCGTGTGGTCCCAGTGTTCCACGGACTTTCTTAGTGCACTACCTGGACTACTATGCTTGGTATATATTTTGTACATGTTGTATATATATATTTCTGCCTACTTGTTTTTAATATATTACAATGGTTACACTCATTTTCTATTGTCTTTGCATTCTTCCAGGGGGTTTGGGGGGTGTAACTGTGATGTATAGATATGCATTAGTGTGTGTGTTGTAGTGGGTGAGGGTGGGGGTATTGCGTGTGTGTGTCCCTGTTTTTTCCCTCCCCTCTCCCCTGTGTCGTAGGTGCAGTACTCACTGTGATCTTCGCCGCCGGCGTTCATGCTCCTGGTAGAGGAGCAGGAAGACTATCGCAGGTAGAATTTGGAGTTCCGGGTCCATGGTGTCCTCGTTCCTCGTGGGGTGTGTAGAGGTGAGCGTTTTCCCTTCTAAATTCCTGTTTCCGCCGTGTTTTTATCCGCGGTGAATCCGCCCCGGAAAAGGTGGCAGATTGGCCTGTCATAATAGTGTGAGCGGTACATTGTCTCCCGCCTGTCTGTTGGCGGTGACCGGCAAGCTGTTTGTTTGTACCGCCGTGGCGGTCGGAGTGTTAAAGTGGCTGTCTTTGTTGGCGGTTTCCGCCACGGTCGTAATTGCAATTTGTTTACCGCCGGCCTGTTGGCGGTCTTACTGCCGCTTTAACACCGACCGCCAGGGTTGTAATGACCACCTATGTGTTGTTGTGAATTTTTTATAGTTCAGCTAATTTTCATGTGTTTTGCTTTGTGAGTTCATGTTATGTAAGTGTTTTATTTAGTGTTATCACCATGCCTCCTTATAGCCAGTATGTGTGTATGTGTTTTTCATTATCCACCATATATCTTTGTTCTCCATAGAGTGTGGCCAGGGGTCATTTTGTGTAGTCTATGTCCATAGGCTTGCATGTGTTCTGTGTACTCCATGCCTCCTTGTTCGCAGTTGTTGTGTGACCATGTGGCTGATGGCCATTTTGTGGATCCTAGCCAATGTGTCTTTGCCATAGGCTTGCATGTGTTCTTTGTTCTTCTTGCTCTTTTTTGTTGTTTCACCATGTGGCTGGCAGCCGTTTTGTGCATGCAGCCAGTGTGCCTTTGCCATAGGCTTACATGTGTCCTTTATTCCCCACGCCTCCTTGCTCTTTATTGTTGTTGTTTGACCATGTGGCTGGCAGCCATTTTGTGTATCCAGCCAGTGGGCCTTTGCCATACTCTACATGTGTTCTTTGTTCCCCATGCCTCCTTGTTCTTTGTTGTTGTTGTTTGATCATGTGGCTGGTTGCCATTTTGTGCATCCAGCCAAAGTGCCTTTGCCATGCGTTTGGATGGATTGATATGCTACCAGTGTAATATTGATATGCTTGGAGATCATCATAGTATATGTATACTAAAGGATATGACTCTGATGAACATTTTTCCTTCTTTTTTTCATTTTTGTGCCTCCTTTGTTCTTTCCTCACACTAGTTTTTTTTTCTTGTCTTCCCATAAAAACATTGGCAATCATTGATTATTTGTTTAATTTAAGTTTACAATATATTTTTTATTTTAATTATTTTTTTTATTTTTTCTCATTTTAAAATTTTAAAAATGTATTTGAATTTGTTTAAGTAATTTTAAAATATAAATTTTAATATTTTATTTTATAATTTAATTCAATTTCTTGTTTTAATTTGAATTTTGTTTTTGTATTTCTTGTTTGATTTTTTTTTAATGTTTTAATTTTTTACTTTTTCAGTTTATTCAGTTCTGCATTTTGCCTTGATCCATCCATCCATCGGCCATAGGCACACAGATGAGCTACAGCATTCGGTTTCTTTAGGTGTATAATATTTCCATTTCCCCCTTTACACCCTGGCTGCAGTGCACTGCAGACACATTAGCAGCATAATTCTTTCTTTAAAGATTAGTTGATTTCCCATGGACCACCTTGCTACCATAGGTTTTTCAAGGATTATTCCATTTACCCATGCATCTCTCTCTGACTACCACAAGTGTCTCCTTTAAAACAGATGGAGATAGAGCAAAGAGCTATATCTGCATGTTGTGATTCTGAGTTGAAATGAAATTTTATGGTGTGGTTTGAATTGACAAAGTTTGGTTAAATTGGTATCTATTACATAGGTAACCAACCACACTATCAATGCGTTTGTCTGAACTATTTCAACCTTCAACAAATCCACCTTTCGCTAACCACATGTTTTTCTTGCTTGGTTGCTTTTAGGTGCACAAGAGAAGAAATGTCACATCACCTGCAGTACTGCCAATGAGAAGGCCTGTACAGTGATTTAATTCCTCCAATCTCCCCCTCTTGTGTACCTTAGTGCTGTTGAGGTGCGGCCACTCACCTGCAAACCAGGCTGTCTGCAGAGACGATGACTGTTCTCCCAACCTCCTGAGGCACCTCTCGGTGCTGCTGATTGCACCAGGAGCCAAGGCAGGTGCCCCAAGAGGGAAGGCGCTTTGGAAAAAGAGAGAAAGAAACACTGCACTCCTTTTCACTAGGCCCAGCCGAGTGCGGTCCATCAGATTATGGAGGACTGTCAGTGGAGCCCCTATCAGTTGCCTTTCTGTGATGAATTACGGTATTGGTGAAGCTATGTGCTATTAAGAGACTGTTTCACAACATTCAATAAAGCTTGCACTGGTCTAATTAAATAGCATTCAAAAAGACATGCACTGATCTCATTAAATTTGTCTAATTTGGTTAATCACAGCACAATCACCTAGTAATATCAGCAACTTGGCGCTCTCTCTCTTCTCATGGATTAATATATACAAAAGGTGACAAACTCTGAATATCACTAAACTAACTAGGAAGTTCTGCAAGTGTCTTTCATTGATCTGGACTTTCATATTAGGTTTTCTATGGTAAAACTAGAACACAAAATACAATACCAAAAGCAAGAAAACTCACATATTGAGTATTCCCAGCACTAAATTGCATAATCACTATTAACATAAAATTAATTGTATACCAGAAGCAAGTAAACTCACACATAAAGGTATCGTAGCACTGAATTGCATAATCACTATTAGTACAAAAAATAAATAAGTGGAAGATAGTGATGTTCTGTCACAGTTCTCAGTTACAAAATGAAATTTGTCAAGGCCCCCATGCTAAATCTGTAATTCAACCCTCATTAAGGCCCCCACTCATAAATCATGTCTGTGTCCTTAGAAGAGACCTTTCAAAGTCTCAAGAAGGCTAGAGTGCAATCAGTATCAGTTTTCAGTTTTCACCAAAAAACAAAGTGACCATAATAAAATTCTACACAAACAGATTCCAGACAGCATGCTCCACTTAGATGAAAGAAGTGTATTCTTTCCAGAAGATCTGTGCTGAGGCTCTTTGCTGCCAGCCAGAGGGCAGTGGGTGGGGCCTGGAGGGAATTCCAAAGTGCTGAGGGCTTTCCTTGCCAGACAGGAAGAAAGCCAAGCAGAGTCATGTGCAGAGCAAGAGTATTTATAGCCAGCATGACTCATGTTTTTGAAAACACCTGCTCCCTGGAAACCTTGGGGGCGTGGTGGTTGCCTGGCAACCAATAAACAAGTGAACCTGACACATTTAGAAGCAGGAGGACTTGTCACAGTCACGTGTGTTCAACCAGCATTGTTGAAAACCATTATATAGTGCAACAAACATTGGTGAAAACAACTATATAGTGCAACAACCATTGGTAACATCAAGTATATATCAAACACTGGCAATCTATATCCTGAAAAGCAGATAGTACAATGACGTTACAAGCAACCCAGTTGTGCTACACGCACATGATTAAAACAATGCCCCTGAGGATGTTGACAAATTAGGCAGAGTTGTTGGGTCTTGACAGTCACCCCCGCCACCAAAGCAGAAGCAGGTTCCCATGAATTGTCCTCAGGCCCATAACCTTTCCAGGCAAGTAGATAATGTAAAATTCCCCAAATGTATTTAGAATCCAGGACTTTTGTAACTTCAAACTCCCAGTGGCTATGAACCTTGACCGGGGGCGGGGATGGTAGTGGGCTTGTGGTGGAGGCTTAATGGCGGAGAAGGGAAACGTGGAAATCTAGATGTGTTTTCAAGTCATCAGGTAGTGTACGTTGCACAGCTACAGGGTTTATTATCATGGAAATGGTGAGAGGACCAAGGAAGTGTGGTTTGAGTTTTTTCAATCCAGCTAAATGGAGGTTGTTAGTGGATAACCAGACCTGATCCCCTAGTTGTTCTATGTTTATCTGCTTGCTTTTTGACTTGTGCCTGTAAGTTTCTAGATGACTTTGCACGTGGAGTTGGATGTTGTAAATCTTGGTATGATGCCCCTGTACTGAGGGGACTTTTATTGTTACTTGTATGTCCATTATTGGAAGCATTCATGGGTGGAAACCAAATAGCAATAGAATGGTGATATGGTGGTGGCAGCACGAATGCTATTATTATACACAAATTCCACGAGGGGCAAGTCCTTATCCCTTTCTTTGGACCAAGTGGAGATTAAACACCTAAAGATCTGTTCTAGTGACTGATTAGTACGCTCAGACTGACTGTCCGTCTGTGAGTGATAGGCAGAGGACAAACGGATGTCTATCCCTAACGAGAAGAGGAAACTGTGCCAGAAACTAGAAACAAATTGGGGGCCTGGGTCAGATACCATTGAGGAAGTTAGACCATGTAATCGAATTATATGTTGCATAAACACATCTGAGAGTTCTCAGGCTGAAGGAAGAGTTTTCAGGGGTAAGGAATGGCCCATTTTGGTCACGTACTGTACTACTACCCAGATGACTGAATGCCCATTTGAAAGTGGGATAACATGCCCTGGGGCTGGTGGGATTGGTATAGGTTGCAAAAGACCTGTTGGGGGGTATATGGAGTTTTAGCTTGAATGCAGGTAGGGCAATTCTGGACGTAATCTTAGACACCTTGTGGCAAGGTAGGTCACCAAAAATGTAATTGGCACAAGTCTAGGGTCTTTTTCTCCTGGAGATGGCCAGCTAGAACAGAATCATGTCCCCAATGTAATACAGTATCCCGTAGTTCTTGTGTGGGAATAAAAAGTTGGTCTAAGTGGTAAGGTAATCTCTCGTATTCAGTGATTCCAGGAGGGTAAGACCCAGTGTCTTTTGCTGCACGTATTTGAGTGAGAAACTCATGGGGAGAACACTGCGCTACAATTTTGTTGGGAGAAATGATAGGTTTAGCATGTTCGCTGTTTTGGTCAGTTGAAGAGAACCCCCATCTCGAAAGTGTGTCTGCTTTTGGTTGGGCACTCCCTGGTCTATATGTGATAACAAAATCAAATTAGTTAAAAACCAGTAACCAGCAGAGCTGTCATAGAGTTAAGGCCTTTGTGGCTTGAAAAAATTGGAGGTTGCCGTGATCGTGTAAATGGTAACAGTGTGTCTGGCTCCCAAGAGGTGATGGTGCCATTCTTGAAAAGCTAGCTTGATCACTAAGAGCTCCCGCTCTGCCGCATTGTAATTTTGTTCAGCTGCCAGCAGCTTCTTAGAGAAGTATGCCACCGGATGAAAATGCCCATACTCAGCATCTCGTTGGGAGAGAACACCATCAACCACTACCTGGGACGTGTCACCTTCTACAAAAATGGCTTGAACGGATCAGGGTGATGGAGAATGGGGGCTTAAGTAAAGGACTTTTTTAGTGACTGAAAGGCTTTCTCAGCTTGCGAATCCCAAAGAAAAGGAACACCTTTTTCAGCAAGCGTGTGATTGGTGACACTACCATGGAAAAGTTCGGAATAAAGTGCTTGTAAAAATTGGCAAAGCCAAGAAAGCGCTGAATTTCCTTACTTGATTATGGAGCTTCTAGTTCAGACTGGCCTGTATCTTGTTTTTGTCCATAGCAATACCATCAGGAGCTTTAAAATATCCCAAAAACTCTATTGTTCTTGCAGGAAACACACACTTCTCTAATTTGTCTAATAAGTGGTGTGCCCCTAATTTCTGAAGAACTGCCCATACATGTTCTGCATGTTCTTTAGGAGTAGATTAATAGATCAGAATGTTGTCCATGTAAACTATTACACAGACGCCCAGGAACTCTTGCAACACCTAATTTATAAATATTTGGAAGGCAGCAGGGGCATTTCACAGGCCAAAGGGCATCACTGTATATTCAAAGAGCCCAAACTTGGTCAGGAATGCTGTCTTCCATTCATCATCCTCCAAAATATGGATCAAATGATAGACCCCACTAAAGTCAAGGTTGGTATAGATGGTGGAGTTACGCACTTGATCTAAAAGAAACGGTATTAGAGGAAGGGGGTAACATTTTTGATTGTCACATTGTTAACTGCACGATAATCTATACAGGCACACAAATCACCATCCTTCTTAGGTACGAGAAACAAAGGCGAAGATACTGGTGATGTAGGTATTGAGTTTCTGGCTCAGACAGAGCGTATACTCTGGGTGGCCTGTTGTTCACTGAAGACATCATGAAAGTCCCGGTAAGGACCACGTAAGGCCTGTGAGTCAGGGACAGAAGCAGCAAGAGTGGATGCGCAGTACAAGGGTGTCACCAGTTGAGGTGGTTCCGGATAGCAGGAATGCCAGCAGTATTTTGAGCCCAAAATGACCATCCAAGGTACCAAATATATTTTTGGGTTGTGTACCTGGAGCCATGGGATACCTACAATGGCACCAAAAACTGGAGTATCCATGAGATCAAATTGGATCTCCTCAAAATGTTTATTGGCACAGATCATAGTTAAAGGACTAGTCTGATGGTCGATAAGTCTGTAGGATAATTCCGAACTATCAACAGCTCTTACTGGCCCTGGAGTGTCTTTCTTAATCATAGTGATCCCCAAGGTCTCAGCAAGACCTATATCCAAGAAATTCCCAGTGGTTCCTGAGTCAAGTAATATAGAAAGGACCTTTCGTACTTGGGCAGACAAAATCAAGGTGACTATTAGGGTAAGGTGACGAGGTACCTGAGTTATGTTATTAACTAGGAAATGTGAGACCTTACTCATAAGGTTGCTCGATAAGGCGGTCACAGCTTTTATGGAGCCTGGTACTTTTCCACCTGCTTGGATGTACCTAAATCTGACATAGCTACTGTGCCCACTGCTTTCTTATTTTGAAAAAGTAGCCTCTTTCTAGCATGGTTACCCCCATTTTTGGCCTGTTTGCGAGTGTTTGTCAGTGTGTTTTTACTGTCTCACTGGGGTCCTGCTAGCCAGGACCCCGGTGCTCATAGTTAAAACCCTATTTGTCAGTGTGTTTTGCCCATCTCACTGGGATTCTGTTAGCCGGGACCCCAGTGCTCATGTTTTCTGGTCTATGTGTGTGTTGTCAGTATGCTTAACTGTGTCACTGAAGTTATGCTAACCCGAACTCCAGTTCTTATGCTCTCTCTACTTACTAAATTTGTCACTATAGTTTAGTGACTTCATATCCCAATTCTGATTGGCACACTGGACACCCATTATAAGTCCCTAGTATGTGGTTCCTAGGTACCCAGGTCATTGGGGTTACAGGAGATCCTTATGGGCTGCAGCATTTCTTTTGCCACCTATAAGGATCTCAGACAAACTTTCTTCAGGACTGCCACTGCAGCCTGAGTGAAATAGTGCACATACTATTTCCCAGCCATTTTCACTGCACTTAAGTAACCTATAAGTCACCTATATGTCTAACCTTCATTTACTGAAGGCTAGGTGCAAAGTTACTGTGTGTGAAGGCACCCTTGCTCTAGCAAAGGTGCCCCTACATTGTCCAGGTCCAATTCCCCAGACTTTGTGAGTGCGGGGATACCATTACACGCGTACACTACATAGATGTCAATACATATATGTAGCTTTACAATGGTAACTCCGAATATGGCCATGTGAGAATTCTAAGATCATGGAATTGTCCCCCCATTCAAAATCTAGTATTGGGGGGCCAATCCCATGCACCCTGGGGAATCCATTGTGTACCCCCAGTACTGTCAAACCAGCTCTCTGAGGTTTCCACTGCAGCCCCAGCTTCTGCCACCTCACAGACAGGTTTCTGCCCTCCTGGGAACTGAGAAGCTCAATCCCAGGAAGGCAGAACAATGCATTTTTTTGGGAGGAGGATGTTACACCCTCTCCCTTTGGAAATAGGTGTTACAGGCTTGTTACAGGGGTAGCGTCCCAAAGCCTCTGGAAATTCTTTAAAGGGCACAGATGGTGCCCTCCTTGCATAAGCCAGTCTACATCAGTTCAGGGACCCCCAGTCCCTGCTGTGGTGCGAAACTGGACAAAGGAAAGGAGAGTGACCACTCCCCACTCCATCACTGCCCCAAGGGTGGTGCCCAGAGCTCCTCCAGTGTGTCCCTGGCTTTTGCCATCCTGGATTCCAAGGTGTGGGGACACTCTGGAGACCTCTGAGTGGCCAGTGCCAGCAGGTGACTTCAGAGACACCTCCTGATAGGTGCATACCTGAGTAGGTAGCCAATTCCCCTCTCATGGCTATTTAGGGTCTCTCCTCTGGGTGTCCCTCAGATTCAGCTTTGAAGACTCCTCCAGGAATCCTCTGCATCCTCTGCTTCAGCTTCTGGCTGTCGGATCAACCGCAGACTGCTCCAGGAACCACTGCAACTGCAACAAACGACTCCTGTGACCTGCAACTTCAGCTCCAGACAGCATTTGCAACAGTTTCCAAGGTGTGCACACTCTGAGGACTGCCTGTCTTCATCCTGCACCAGAAGAACTGAAGGAATCTCCTATGGAGTGACGGAGTCACTTCCTTGCTTCTGCAGGCACCCTTCTGCGACGACAAAAATTATTCTGGGACTCCTCTCCTGATGACGAGCGTGCTCCCTGGAACACAGGTGGTGGACCGAGATGACCCAAACTGTTGCAAGGTCCAGCTGTCCAAATTTAGTGGGGTAAGAGCTTGCCTCTCCATGCTGTGACAGTACCCCTATGCACTGCATCTTCACCAGCTCCTTGGGCTTCTGTGCACTTCTTCCAAGAATCCTTCATGCACAGTGTAGCCCAGGTCCCCAGCACTCCATCCTGCAACGCACAACTCACTGAGTGGTTCTCCGGCGGCATGGGACCTTCCTTTGTAGTGCTGCGATGACCGCACTTTGCATCTTCTTTGTCCCCATGTCCTGGGACTCCCGTGGGTACTTCCTGGTCTTCCATGGGCTCTCTGAAGTGCTGAGAGCCCCCTCTGTCTGCTCAGTCCAAGTTGAGACCCCCAGGTCCCTCCTGGGTCCAGGCAGCTCCATTTTGACACAAACCGCATACTTGCGTGAACCAAGGCTTGTTGGTGAAATCCAGTGACACAAACAGCCTGCATCCAACAACTCGACTTGGGACATCACCTGCACCAAGCAGGAACCCACAGCCATCTACTTTGGTGCTCTTCTGTACTCTTCTTTTTACCAGAGAATCCACTTTTGCACCGTCTTTTAGCTTGGCAGGGGCTCCTGTCCTTCGTGGAATCTTCTTCAACTTCTGGACTTGTTCCCCTCTCTCCACAGGTCTTCAGGTCCAGGAATCCATCATTTTTTGCTTGCAGTCTTGCTTGGTTCTTGCAAAAACTCTTATCACGACTTGTATTGTGTCCTGAGGAAACTTGATGTTCTTTACTCCGGCTTTCCTGGGCTCTGTGGTGGAGTATTTTAATTACCTTTGGTGTTTTCCTACACTCCCAACTTACCTCTACACACTAGACTTGCCTAGGGGAGAATTCATGATTCGCATTCAACTATTTTAGTATATGGTTTGTGTTGCCCCTAGGCCCATTGCAATCTATTGTATTTTCTACTGTTTGCACTATTCTATGACTGTTTACTTACCTGATATTGGTTACTAGTGTATATATTGTGTATAATACTTACCTCCAGAAGGAGTATTGCCTCTAAGATATTTTGGGTCTTGTGTCACTAAAATAAAGAACCTTTATTTTTGATAACACTGAGTTTTGTCTTTGCATGTCTCCTAGCTCAGCCTTAGCTGCTCTGCTACAGCTACCTCTAGACAGCCTAAGCTGCTAGAACACTGCCTACATTTCACTAATAAGGGATAACTGGACATGTTATACGGTGTACGTACCTTAGGTACCCACTACAAACCAGGTCTGCTCCTACACTTAAAAGTAGTAGATCTATTTCTACATTCTTGAGCAAAATGCCTGGGTTTGCCGCAATAAAGACAAAGATTCAATTTCCTTCTACTCTCCTTCTCTTCCTTGGACAAGGGTCCTCTCACTCCTCCAATTTGCATGGGTTCTGAGGAGTCATGATTAGAAGTGATTGGTTCTTTTCTTTCCGGCACAACCACCACTATTTGAGTTTCATCTTGTGATTTCTCATCTCTTCTTTCTGCCAAATGATTATCTAAACAAACCACCAGGTCAATAAACTGTGAGCACTCACTGGGTGGGTCGGCTATCTAGGCTAGAACATCCTTAAGTTTTTCATGAATGCCTCGATAGAAGATAGAGGTGTATTTTTCTTCAGGCCACTCAGTCTCAGCTATCAGGTGATTAAAAGAGGTGATGTAAGTTAACAAATATTTATTACACTGACGTAGACTCAGCAACTCGTTGTCGCTGGCTTGAATAAACACATTTTAGTGAAAAGCCTATGCATGGATTCCTTAAAATGAGTAAAGTCATAAAGCAATTGGTTGTTATGTTCCACTAGGGGAACAGACCAGTTTTTGGCGTTTCCTCCTAGATAAGAGATTTTAAATGCCACCATGGCGGCATCATTTGGGAAGGCCATTGGATGGTAGATTCATTGTAAGTGACATTGGTTCATAAAGGTTTGGTATTTGACACTGTCACCCAAAAATCACTCAGGGGAGCTAAGAGAACTGGGGTAGGTGTGTAGGTGTGTAGGTTGTGTAGGGGAAGATAAACTTTGGTTTGTACTATAGCCGAAGGCGGTATATTGAAAACGAGGTGGATGTACAATGGGTGTTCTTAGCTTGTATCTAGTGTCTTCCCATGAAAAATTCTGGGGCCTCTACGTATGTAACTTGTAACTCAATTCAGTATTATCAAGTTGAAGGGCTGACACCTCCTGCTGTAAGGCCTGGAGGGTCCTTGTGATATCTGCCAAAGAAGGAGAGTCCTCTTCAGGTGGCAACGCATGCTTAAAGGCTTCAGAAGACTCATCCAGGGATTCCATTGCCCAGTCAGCCCTGAATGTTGTAGCTTGGTTTTTATATTGTGGCGCAGCCACTCACCTGAAAACCAGGCTGTCTGCAGGGGCGATGACTGTTCTTCCAACATCCTGACTCACCTCTCGGTGGTGCTAATTGCACCAGGAGCCCTGGAAGGTGCCCCAAATGTGAAGGGGATTTGGAAAAAGAGAAAAAGAAACACTGCACTCCTTTTCACCAGGTCCAGCCGGGTGTGGTTCTTTGGGTTATAGAGGACTGTCAGTGGAGCCCCTGGAAGTTGCCTTTCTGTGTTGAATTACAGTATTGGTGAAGCTATGTTGTTGGGTCCTGACAACTTCCACTGCCAACTGAGAGCTTTAAGATGGCCCAAAAGAAAGATCCCCCAAAAAAAGTGGTCAGCGAGAAGCAGCTTTCCACCAGTGGTGTGCCAACCGCAACCTTTTTCGGGCGACGTGTGCCTGCCACACCTGCCCTCAGGGAGGAACCTGGGAGCAGCACTCCCACGTCAACAGCCCCACCCCAGTCTAAGCCCAAGACTATGTCTGTCAGTGAAGCAGCCACTGAAATCATGGAGACACCAATGAGCAGTGACACTGAATCTGATTTGTCCCTTTCGCAAAGTAGTACCCCATTATTTCAGGAAACAGAGCAAAGTGGACAGCAGCTGCAGCCAGCAATAGTAAATCTTCCCAAAGTTGGAGCAGAATGGGAGATTGAACTTCCTGTTGAGCAAGAACCTCCTCTTTTAGAATCAATGGCTCCCAGATCACCAGTAAGAGGAAGGAAGGGTACTACTCCACCACCTTCTCCAAGCACCACTTGTGATGATGATGATAGGGACATGGAGTGGTCCCTGCCAAAGTCCGGGAGACGCAAGGAGAGGCAAGGAAAGATAAAAGCTCCAGAAAGCCTTAGAATCATGGGAGAGGATGATGAGGTGGATGACGACGATGAGCCAGTCACTGTGGAAGCTGGCACAGAGAAGTCTGACATTACTACCCAACCTTCTATGAGGAATGAGACACAAGTAGCACTGCCAGCTCCTATATTTGTAAGGCCCCCAGCTGAGACCTGCACCAACCCCGGCCTCAGTAGAAGTATGCACTGCAAAAAGGCAATTGACACACCCACATACCCCAAGTTCTTCTTCAGGCATTGGCTGCGGCCCACTATTAAAGTACTCTTCCCCAGTTTGGGACTTTTTTACGCTTAGCAAACAGGAAGAGATCATTGCAATATGCTCCATTTTCCACATGAATGTTCGTTAGGGTAAGACTGGTTCACATTATAGTATTGGAGGCCAGATGACACATATGAAAAAAGGAGGAGCACCTTAAAAAATAACTGAACGTGGTCATGGTGGTAAAGGTGAGGAGAGCCGGGAAACATCAACTACAACTTGTCATATCAAGGTAGAAGGTGAGTAAGAAAATGGTGACATCCTCACGCAAGGCAGCCCTATCCCCAGCAGTGTGCCAGAATCACCCACTTCAGCAACCTCACAATGGCACAGAAAGACTCAGAGTCTGATGAAGACACCATGGCATATGGTGACTGCACCATGATGTACAGTGAGTCTACCATCACCTACTTCTTTGAAGTCTTCTGCGCCAGTGGCCCCAGAGAAGAAGAAAATCCAAGCTAGTAGTACAGGCATGCTTAGGCAGAGAGGTCCTATGACTGCAGCCACCAAAGGGCACATTTGTACAATGGAAATCTGGCACAAATGTTAGCTTTTGACCTCCTCCCTTTTTCTTTTGTGGAAGTAGGATTTGTAGAATTTGTGCCTGAAATGGAAGGTTCCAAGTCAGACCTATATTGCCAGAGTTGCTGTTCCAGCACTGCATCACAATGTTCTGCAATATGATGGACATGCTTTGCAGCAAAGTGTTGTCCACACTATCCCACAGAAGACAGACATGTGGACCAGTTGTCAGGCTACTGATTACATGTGCATCACTGGACACTGTATCGCTTTTGCGGGAGTAAAGCAAAAGCTATCTACAGGGCTTAGCCCTGAAGACATTTTTAAGAGCGTCCGGCAGCATGCAACAGTAGCCATGTTTCCCATGAAGAAATCACATACAGCTGAAAACATCTTGGACAAATTTAATAGCAAGGTGTCTGATTTGCTGCAACCTAGAGGTCTCCAAATTGGATTTGTTGCAATGGGTAATGGCAGTAGCATAGTTAAGGTCATGGCAGATGGTGGCTATTTCAGGGTCCTAGGTTCAGTGCATTGCATCGTCCTGGCTGTGCAAGAATTTCTTCAAAGAGAAGACATAGTCAGCAACATACTGACCACTTGCTGATGAATCTGCACTAATTTCAGCCATTCTTTTGAAGTCCAGAAGTACCTGCGGATTAATCAGCGTGCTAACAGTATACCAGTTAAAGCCCTGATACAGGAGGTACCAACACGTTGGAACTCAACCTATTATATGTTACAACATCTATTAGATCAGTACAAATAGATCAATGACTATGTCATTCAAAGAAGAGTGGATGCAATAAGGAAAGCTATGACCATTGATAAACAGCGACTAATGAAATGCCTGATACAGATGCTGCTCCTTTTTGAGGTTTCACGCGGGACGTTAGCAAGGAGGACAGTACAATGGCCCAAGCTGTCCCATTGTTGCATCTGCTACAAGAGCAGTTAAAGAAGGTGTCTGAAAGGTTCGCACTCAGAGGTATGAACGAAAACCCAGAGGTGCATTTCTTGGTTGAGATCCTAAGCTATCACTTCACTTGTAATATAAGGCTGCAAAATTATATTATCTCATCCAAAGAGCACATCTGTGTCACCCTACTTGATCCACGCTACAAAAATATTATTCCCACTTTAATTCCTTTTTCTGAAGGGGATATTTAAAAATACAAGTGATAGATAGTTGAGCAAGCCAGAGAACTGGAAGAGGAATGGCTGGAACTTAGAGTCCCACTCTGCAGTTCTGGGATGCTGCCTTCAATTTCCACATAAGGCAGTTTTGTCTCACAGCAGCCAACAACAGCAACAAGAACATCAGCAACAACAGCATCAGAAGAATCAGACTCAAACTCTGCATTGGCTTGGTTTCAAGTGGCAGGTATTAAGTCCATTGCAGAGGTGAAGGCAAAAGAGGTCAGGCAAGTGGCAACACCAATGATACTTCAGAAGATCTTCCAGGAGTAACTGGGTGACCAAAAGAGGTGTATATGGATTGAAACCCATTGGTGTATTTGTATGGGAAGATGTGCCAATGGCCACAGATCAGCAGGCTGTCAATAAGGTATCTAGCTTGTCCTGTAGCCAATGAGTCTGCTAAACATGTTTTCAGTGCAGCTGGTGCAATTGTTCAATGAGAAGGACCACCCTCTTGCCTCAAAATGTGGAAAGATTAGCCATGATCAAAATGAACCACCTTTGTATACCACCTGATTACAGCATTCCTGAAACACCACAGGAGGAAGAAGAGGGTGAGTGGTAGGAATCAAGTCTATTTGCTAACCAACTTTTGGGTGAACCACCTGAGTTTAAGGGTAAACTCTTCTTCCCGGACTGAGTATGCAATGGCCTAATTATTTCTAGTTGAACTTCTTTCTTTCTTTGCAAAAATATAACCAGTGGAACATTATGTTTGTGTCAGATTTATGTTGCCCAACATGTTTTATTCGCATGTATGCCTGGAGACAATGCCTGCCTTCTTTACATGCAATTACCTATCCTTTTTTATATCACATAGCAGGGATGCCCCAGAAGATCATTGATTACAAGACTGCCAGTGCCAATTCCAAAATCCAATGTGTTGCTACCATTAAAGAGGAGATACTGTGCTTGGATAAGAAGAGGTAACTACTAACTATTGCACCAATGAGTCGTGATATATTGAGTGATGGTGAGTGATGATTGATGATGTATGTGGTGTCTGACAGTGAGGGAGGGAGTTAATCAAATTTGTAAACTTGATTGCAATCATTTGCAATGTTTGCGGACTGATGGGTGATCATTTTGTCCTAAAAGTGATTTGCCTGTCAAACTTTGTGAAATTTACTTGCAGGGTCCTCTCCTTTTTTCTGGTTCCTCTGAGACCAGGCTAGCCACTTTAGTTACCAAAGACAAATCCACACAAAATACTCTAATTCTGTTTCTCTATTTGTTCTTCAACAACAGTGCACTACACAGGTCTACCTCACTCGATCTGGGACTGGGACGGAGTTACTCAGAATCAGGAGGAGGAGGATGGAAGGACTCAACTGCCTTAAAAGCTAGAAGGAGAAAGTTATCGACTTCAAAGAGAAACCATGATGATAGCGAAGTCTCTGAGGCCTAGTACTCACTCAGCTCTGTGGACTGGAGAGAGGTGTTTTGATTTGGTAAATGCTGCTGAGTGTGTGTTTGCTACATTGCCGGCTCAAATGTGAAACTCCTCTTTACGCTCTTGCTCTGCCTCTTAGTCTTCTTGGTAAACTCCTGACTCCTCATGAAGCTTACTTTGCTTCCTTTTGTCCTTCTCCTTTACTCTGTAATACAGTTACTGTTTTTCAATATGCAAGACTTCTAGTCCTCTCCTGCATGAACAAAACTTGGTGAAAGCTCAGCATTCCAGCTTACCTACCAAACATGTTCAGTTGGGCACCCAAGAGTGATGGACATTCCAAGAAGAATGGAGATGCACCACTCAATTTGGCAATACAGTGTCATTTTATTTTTAACAATCCCAATTTTTAGAATTGGGTGGGTTAACTCCAATCCACCATAATTTGTATTTTTCAAACCTAGAAGACATAACATTTAGAGATATACTATATTGGGTCTCTCTGGGGCAGAAGGACTGATTGCAATGCACTTAACTGAATTGTGTCATACTTAGCCCTTCACCATTTCTTTCCACAACGGATTGATGATGGTGTGCTGCTCAGTGTACTGATACATATTGTTCTGGTTTCGTTTGTGTAGTGTTTCTCTTTGACACACTTTTCCCCAAAACCCCTTTCCCATCCATTCATCGAGCCCCTAACCCTCTTTCCCTGGGATGTGTGATTTATAAGGTGTGACTTAATTTTACACTATAAATGGATCACACACTTACTGGGGTGGATGTGGTGAAAGTGACACCAACTCACTGCATGACCTGTTACCAGAGCAATATTCCACACAGACCCCATCAACATCATCATTAAGGTCTTGCTTTGTGTGTTCTGTAAATGTTTCACCTTGTCCAACTACTCCTGACTCTGAGCCCACTTCTCTTGACTCAAGGATTTCATTTCTTAAGTTTAGTTTTTTCATTAAATACTAGCTTCCCACTGCTCAGAAGAAGTGGATATCTCTAGTTTTTATTATCGTATCAGGTCTTCCTATTTGTGTATCAAATACTGTCATTGTGGAAGTCTGGTCTCGGTCTTCCTAAAGTTATGATATAATATACGACCCACTAACTCTTTGTTTTCTTTCAATCTAGTTGACAATGATGGTTACCATTTGATTAATTCTGCAGTTGGAGTTCACATATGTGGAAGTGGCACTTTTGTCTTCCCTGTTAGTACGCTAGCCTGATACTACTACTACTACCACTCCCTTAAGATAAGATACCACCTTAGGAAACCCCTGTAGTAAGAAGACTAAGGTATCAGCCCTCACTTCATTGATTCAGGTAAGAGAAGCACTGTGGATTGAATTGAACTTGTTTAGTTAGTAACTAAATTCTACTGAAGAAGATGTTTGTGTGTATGTAGGTGTTTGTAGGCAAAATAGGCAATAGCAATCATCACATAGTAGTCATTATAGTTACAGAAGGCAGTAGAGCAAGGATATAAGTAAATGACACACACTTTTCTTAGCAGATTTAAAAAACAGTCTATACTAAAAGGCATCAGTGCAAACTAAAACCCCAAAACACACATTTGGGGCATAAATGAGGAAGAATAACTTAGCCCCTTTTATTTTTTACAAATAGAAAACTCACCCTTTCCACCCACAAAAGGCTCACCCTCTCCCAAAATAAATAGCCCGTTCCCAAAAGTCCACAATAAAAGAAACAAAAGTCCACAATGAAAGTCCAAGTGCAGAAACACATGGTCCCAACTCCCTTCCCACCCTCTAAACCCACAACATGTCCATCCTACCAAAACAAAAAATTGAAAAAGGACTCAGAAGAGGGCATTGTCAATTTGGGTCTGGAGCTGGTCCAGCTCTTCTCGATCCTCTCCAGATGACTCTCCACTCACCTCTCCAGGCAGTCCAGCCGCTGCAGGATGGGTCACAGCAATGTCCTCTGAAGGTCAGAGGAGGTGGCAACAGTGGCAGTCATTGCCCCTGACAGCTGGTGGTGGCGGCGTCAATGTATTGGCCAGGAGGCTGGATGCTGGGCCTTGCTTACTTAACTAGGACCCGGGTCAGAGGCAGCTACCTCTGCCTCTTCATCCTCCAGGGCCACCAGCAGCCAGTATTCTGACTAGATGGTCTCCAGCCTCTACTGCTGCAGACGGGCCACTATCTTCTGCCTGGTGGGTGGTTCTGGTGGACCAGCAGGAGTAGCTACATCGAGGAAAACAACAAGAAAAAATAAAATTTTAAAGAATGCTCTGTGCAAACCCTTGTATAAAATGAAGTTGTGGGTGGCAAAGTAGCAGTACATTGCTTGTCCCCTGGGCCCATTGGAATTTGATGTGATTATGATTAGGAGTGTCACAGTTTTATTTTTTACCCACACATGCCTCTCATAAAAAGCACTGACTATCTGGCGGGAAAGAATTAAGACAGAACAAATATAACACCAGATTAAAAAACCAGTAATTTGATTTTTTTCTTTTAAAGGGTTATCTAGTAATTAAACGGAAACTTTGAATGGAAAAATGAAAATAAATTACCTCTCATTAATAAGTAAAGCATTATGCACTATGGAGTACAAGTTGTTGTGCTAAATGAATGGAGGCATGCTAGCCAGTGCTTTGGATACTTTGCTGCTGGCTTCAGCCTGGGCAGCTGAAGTTGACAATTATCTATCTTTAATTCCGATTGTCCTGCTCTTCTCCAAATGCCTTTCACTTTTTATCCCGAAGCCAAAGAAGCAGATCGAAACCCATTGGTGTAAGATACTACGTCACACATGTCACATATAAAATGCAGATATTATTATCCTATCTTCTGTAAGCAGATGGTGGGGAAAATGATGCACGGCACTACAGGGAAAAATCTGATCAGACCTAAAAAGAAATCTCATATGGGAAACCATGAAACATATTTTGGAATCACTTCACATGGCCATAAAAATGTGGCACATGGCAAAAATTGATTTTTCTATTTTTTAGTAGGCTGGGATAATAGAACTTAAGAAAGAAGAAAGGAATTAAGTACTAAGAGATGACTGAATGGTCGAAGGAAAACACACCTTGTGTGTTTGGTTTGAAATACATTTAAAACTTTGTAAATGCTGCATTAAAGGAAGCAGACGCAAATTTCACAGCCAACACTGTAGTCACAAATTGAACCATACTTAATTTCGGTCATAGGTGGTGAAATACCATGAGCAGAGTGGGGGGGGTTGATGAATGATGGCGGGTGGGATACTTATCAGCTTCACTTAACAAATACAGTGAGTCAAGGGATTAGAAGAAAAATTAAATTACCACCCACTCTGAACCACAGTTTTGATAACCATAAAAGAAAGTAAGTAAAGTAGGTGACATGCATGCCCCTCTCTAGAAGAACTCACTTGTTTATTCATCCAAGCAATTATTCAATCAACCTTTCATTCTTCCTAGTATATTCACCCACAGCCACCATGATTTATGTTTTACTTTTTCTCATCCACTTTTTCATTAAAATGTCCAATCCATTATCCATCCCTTAAGTATCTACCCTTTCTTTCAATCATTCTTTCACCCATCCATCCATTTATCCAATACTCATCCACACATCTTTTCGCCCACCCACACACCCTTTTCTTTCACTTATTTCACTCATCCTTTCTTTTAACCTTCTGTTCTTTCCCGTTTTCATCAAGCCATCATTTTTAACATACATTAAGTGAGTTTTGCTGAGTTGCAGATAGAAGAGACCATAACTCAACCACCAAATGTAGCTGGTAAAGTGGGGTGTTCACAATCACGAGTCACAGTGGTGCCCTTGTAGCTAGTGAGCATAATAGTAATTGTCAATAAGCAAGCAATGTGACTTACCACTGCCTGATCCTGGTGCTGGATCTCCGCCTCCAACTGACTCTCCATGTGCAGTGGCCAGCTATGACTCCCCTAAATTTTTTTCATCAAAAAAATACAACTGCAATACATGACTACAGTTCGGTTAACAGTTTGGTTAGCACTGGAGTATCTTCTGTGAGAAAGGGCCTCTTTTGACATGGTAGCCCCCATGTTTTGCCAGGAAAATGATGTGGTTTCGAACTGTAAGTGCCCTGGGTCCCTGTTAAACAGGTTCCCAGGGTCAGATCTCTTTCTCCAAAACTGTATTGGCACTTCAGCCACCTTTGTAAGTCCCTGTTAAATAGTACCCCTGGTACCTAGGGCATGGATTCTGAAGAGTGCCCGCCAGAACTGCAGCACCAATTGTGCCATTCTGAGAGGCCCCACACCAGCTTCATGCAGACTGCCTTTGCAAGTGCATGACAAGGTGTATTTAAAGGCTGCAAACTTGACAGTGCCATTTCCCCTAACACTTCACGCACTGTAGGTAAGTCATCCCTTTGGCAGGCCTCACAGCCCTAAGGTAGGGTGCACTATAATGCATATGAGGGCATATGTGTGTGTGAACAAATATGCTCCTACTGTGTATTTTTCAAAACCTTAAGACATGGTAAGTGTACAGGGAAGCCATAACAAATGCATGTGCTGGACACAGGTCATTACGAGTTCCCCAGCTACATGATGGCCTCTCTCTATAATACTAGGTTGTTAGGTATCACAAAACTCAGAATAATATACCCACATTGATTCCCATTTTGGATTTATTATAAAATGTTAGAGGTTCCCTTTGCAAACCCTAACAGTCCTTGCATGGTTGCTGACTGGTTTCTGCCATCCTGCCATCACCAAACAAAAGTCTGGACTCCTAGGGTGACAGTCTCTGCTCTGAATAGCCAGAACACAAAGCCTTTCCTGGGTGGAGGTGTTACACCTCCTTCCCCGGGCAGGCACCTTGCACCAGCGGTCAGCTTCAAAGGGTTTATCGCCTTTGAAATCTGACCTCTGACTGTGCTGCTAGAAGCTGCCCAAAAGTTTTACCCCTACTTTAAGTGAGAAATCCCACTGGAAAACTTAAGCAGAATGGGAGGCGTGGCCATCCACAGTATGCACCATCCCCTAGGTGTGGCAGGCAAGGTGACCACTCCATTTCATTTTCCTCCAACTTGAATGGTTGGAAAATAGCCAATCAGTGTTAGAGATGTGACCCTTTCCTACAGAAACTGGTTCCATAATGGGCGTAGCCACCCTAAGGTAGGTGGCCCACTGGCCACTACCAGGTACTCCCCTTTCTTCCACTAGATGCAGTATTTAGTGGGCATCCCTAGACCTACAGATCAGATTTGATGGGCACAAGAAGACTAGCTACAAAGAAGACCTGAGACACGAGAACAGTAGTCCTGCTGCAAGAAGAAAAAGGCACCAAACCCTGCCTGCTGCACCCAGGACTCGACAATCACCTCCGTGTGACAATGGAAGGACTCTAAGAAACCCAAGAGGAACTCCACCCTTCTGCAAATTGCCAAGAACCTCCCTCTAAGTGAAAGCATCACTATATGCACACTGTAAGCAAGAAACCAATGAAGTCCAGTTCACCGACCGGTTGCTGACCATTGAACTGGACACAGCAGCCTGACCAAAATAATCCCAACATACCAAAGGGACATATCCTACCAGTGTGCCAAGCTTAGTCTCACTGCAAGTAAGCATCAGTCAAGGGACACTAGGACACCCAAGAGTGGCCCTCCTGACCTAAAATCTACCCTCAACCTGACCTGCACCCTTGGCCGACCTATCTGCACCTCACCCAGCCTCCCTGGCCCCTGCATTGGAAAACCAGCTGTGCTCTAGGGGTCCCTAACCCCTACTAACCTATACACTCCAAAGGGACCGACTGGCTTACCTTTAAGTCAATCCGTGCAGTGCATTTCCAAGTGGTCCCCTTCTTTGTTCTGCACCAGCTCCAAGACTTTCAGCCGCTGTTCCTGCTTGAACTGAGAACCTCCTGAACTTCTCCAGCTGGCCCACAGGACATCTCAATGACCTCAACCAAAAAATAGAAGGTGACACTTGTTAGAGCATTGCCTAATTTTATATGCATTTTTAAAGTTTTTCCCATTCATTCCTATGGGGTGTAATTATGCACAAAATGACTATACTTTCTATACTTTGAAAAATCTTAATTAAAAAAAGTACTGACCCAATTGTGATAATCTTAGTCTTAAAAAATGTATAAAAATCTTAGGTATTCTTGTTAATTGGTCTTTGATTTGTTTTTGGGAGTGTGTGTCCACATTTATTGATACCGTGAGTGCAACAAATGCTTAGCACATCTCCAAGGTAAGCCTAACTGCTCGCCCAGACTACCACAAAACAGAGCATTAGGTGGTCTGCTTTTCACCCCTAGATACCAAGGTGAGGTTGCTTGGACTCTCTGCACAGTGCATGTCATTTTTGTACACTACTGTATATAGAGAATCAGCCTCCTACATCTTCTATCAAAAATATCACTCTGTGCATTTTGCTGGTTCGCAGTATTAGAAAAGTCAGGTAGTCAAGTCAGCCAAAAATTTTTCATAATGGAGGGGCAGAGCTATATTCTATGATGATGATGCCTCTGAATCATTAAAGCACAATGAAGAGGTGGAATAATAATGGTCAATGAAAGACATGTGATGTTGGTTGGCAAATGCAATGAGACCTAATACTTTCCAGCTATGCTGCACTGTCATAGGAACTGCTGTAATACTGTATAAATGAATTACAAGGCACAACATTGGAAGTTGGGGGTGGTCCATGACCATGGCCACTCTCTTGTTAACTGTTAGAGCATGAGCAAGAAAATGAACGCATTCTCAACAAACATACATGGTGAATATTATTTATAATACTAGCTTACGTGGGCCTGCAGTCTTCACAGTAGATAGTAAAGAACTAAAAACCTTTTGTTAGTCTTACAATACCACAAGATATATAGGGGAGAGGGAAAGATTACCAGCAAAGCAGAAGAAATCTAGAGATAGGTACAGACTGGAAAAAGCCAGCTACCAAACAAAAAACATGAAATAAGGAAAAGAAAAGATGATACAGGGGTAACTGGAGTTATACAGAAATTGGATAATGAATTGGAAAAAAGGAGACAGTATAAAAAATGCACAAGACAAAATTAAAGGTAGTATATAATAGTGGGCACAGATAAAAGTTAGAGAAATTGTAATAAGAAATGATAGGGCTTACTGGGATGAGTAAAGCCCTCAGCAGTGGAGCTAGTGGTCAGTGCCTCCTCCCCAGCCATTCCCAGACTTGTCTCTGTGCTGCCCCCTTCTTGCACGTGGATGCTGATGTAAGAAATAAAGAAGTTAAAAAATAGATTTGCGGTATAGTTAATCTTCACAAAATTATTATAACAGGCAAACGGAGTAACACTGTACTTATCTAAATCAGATCGCCTATGGTGCTAGTATCGACTATCTTTGAGTTGGCCCTACTAATCCTAAAATCCCTATACCCAAATTTCCTTAACAAAAACTATATTTGGAACTAATGCATTGTAATGAATGATCTTTGATTATAATCTAATTTCTCAAATCCCTTGATGGACCACCTCAGCCTCCCTTTTTTTCAATGCATAGATGCATACTAGTACTACACCCCCACTGTGAATGTGCTTGGTACTGTATGAGTTACATAAAGAAGGTCACAGAGAATGCAAACTAACTGATGTCACTAATTCACTATGGTGACAGAAGGACAGAGGAGTCTGCAATTGCTTCTTAAATAATCAGTCAAAGTGAGTGCCAACAAGTGTGATTAGGTAGCATTGAGCACCTGCCTAGCTCATACTGGATCACATAATATTCTTAATGTAAATTCTGAGTGTGAGCAGCATGCTATTTGGAAAAACGTTAGAATTGTAGAACAAAAACACGACAAATGATTAATACTCCCTGAGCCCTGTAATCTCAATGCCTAGAAGGTCGAGCAGGTCCTGCTCCCGCTCTAGGATATCTGCCCTGCGGTGTGTCAGCTGCTGGGTGGTACTCTGGACTTGGCTGATGTGCCGCACACACCTGCACAAACTCCCAAAACACTGCTAGTACTCCTGCAGGGAGAATCCACTGCCAGGCCTGCCCCCTGCTGCCAGCACGGAGGGGAGGTGGTACTGCATGAAAAAAACAAGCGCTGCCACCTCCACCTCAGAAAAGATTGCCAGGCGTTGCATCCCTTGGTGGCACTGCCATCTGCAAGGTAGGTGAGTGCTGAGGCTACCTGTTCGGGGGCCTGGCGAAGCCACTCCCCTGGTCACCCTGCTCTGCCATGGTGCTGGGTGGGGTAAAGAAAAGGAAGGAAGGAAGGAAGGAAGAAAGGAAGGAAGGAAGGAAGGAAGGAAGGAAGGAAGGAAGGAAGGAAGGAAGGAAGGAAGGAAGGAAGGAAGGAAGGAAGGAAGGAAGGACCACTCTGCTGTGTTCAACATAGCACGACTATGTGAGCTTCACCCAGGTCTACTGTTGACTCAATGGGTCACTTTCACAAAGGCATTTATGAGCATGAGAAGTAGCAGTATAACATGAGTACTCTTTTATGTGTTTGTCTATTCCTCTGTGACTTGGCCCTGAAGCTCCCATCTCCAAATTAGCAAAATGCAAAGAGGGAACAGTCCTTTCTAAATGTACTAACTGTATATGAATATACTCACTTTATTCCCATTTTAGATGATTTTAAGTCAATTGGCAAAAACATGTAACAGTACATAATACAATACTACAGGAGTACTTCTTTACGTGCTCCAAAATGCCTCTGTGAATAGGACTTTTAGTCTGCACCTTTGATCTTACTTTGTATTCTAATGACTAATGCACTGGCATAGCCTTTCCCTTTTTCTCCTGTATTTAAATTAACTTTAAAATATAAAGTCTGGACTCTCAGATGAGTGATTTGGAGAATAATGTGAAGTACATTGTGGTGGGGGTAAACAGTAAACTTGCACTGCTTGAAGCAGCTGCAGCAAATGTGCTGGAGCTTCTAAACAAACTCATCAATAGCACCAGTACAGGCAACATGCAGAGCCCACATACTTCTAACAGGAGCATAATTATTGAGACACGTTCAACTTCCCTAGCTGATAAAACTGAGTGACCAGAGAGGAACCACACTGTGCAAAAAAATTGACCTCTCAGGCTGACCATCACTACCCTTCAGGCGGAAAGACCTCCAGGAAAATGATGGGTCAAGCTCCTTCTCAGAATGATGTATTGCAAGGAAGCAAGCTACGGGGAAGGGTCATTAATACACAGTGTGATGTGTTCATGTATTATAGCCACCTCCCCACAAGATACTGTGCATCTCTCACCTGAAACCACGTCATATGTGCTGATTTCGAAGGGGGGGCCCGTCTTGAACCCCACATTAAAGGAGTCCTGCTAGGAGCTCAAAAATAAAGTAGTCCACTGGTTATCACAAAGGATTTGCAATGTGAAACAAGTGCCTAATGAAATTATGGCTATGAGGAAAGTTCAGTGGGCAAGTAATACCAGGAAATCTAATGAGGGGATTGTGTTGTTTGAATTTTCAAAACCCTAAATTAGTTAAATATATCATATTGACTCTAAAAAAAATACAATATGGTGGCGTCTGCATGGGGGCAATGTTGAAGTCGAACTGCTAGGGATTTTTTATAAACCTGAACAATTTTTACTGCATAATACACACCCTAAGCTTAAGGAAAGGGCCATGAGCTGCATCAAGATGAAAGCTACAGAGTGGCCATCAACAACCAGTTTGCCTCCCTTGAGTGCCTGGAAGAAATAGATTGACTCTTCACTCTAGATAGGAAAATAGGAGTAGGAGGAAATATCCTCCAGGTCAATGACGTGTAACACCTCTCAACAGTGTTTGGCTACAGATAATCTAACTGCCAATCTACGTGGTACTTTTGAAGTTACAGCACTGTTATGGAAAATCAGAGGTTTGGTAATTATGTTTTCCTAAAAGGACTGGTATAGCTGTAGTAAGCTAGCTCAGCTTTTGTATTTACAAAGTACATGGCTGGTAGACAATATTTTTTTGGATGGTTTTTAAGTTGAGTGTAAGCGTACTACCTCTTGTATACTTTTAAGTATACTTCTGTAGGCTTCCCGCTATTTCATTTGTTATTTTTAGTGTCATTTAAAAATCCTTGCGTGCTAGTATTCAGTCATGCCTCTTTGTCCCTCCTTCTTCTGTGTGGGAGCAGGGACCAGCTACTGTATAATTACGCTTTGTCCTGGTTATCTGGTCTGAAGAGGACCTTTTTATTTTCTTTGTTTCCTGCTCCTGTCCAGGGAAGCTTCCCTTTCATTGGAGAGCATTATTCCTCTGAGCTTAGCTGTAAACAAGGCTATAAATCAGGCTATCTTGGTCACATTTGGTCTTTGTGGGCTCTCTGTACCCTTTCTCAGCTGCCTGGCTCCCGCCCTTCCTTGGCTTGGATTTTCATTTCCAAGTGTGCCTGCCTGTATGCTGAGAACAAAAGTGGAAGATCACTTGTAATTGCTTATAGCCTAGGCACCCAGCTGTACCAGGGCTCTGCAATCCTTAGTGACAGTGCCCACTTCTGCTCCTTACTGGGATCCCACTCACAGCTCCATCAGTGCACCTCAGTTCACACACTCCAAGCCCTTAGCAGTGCCAGGGCCAGTGCCAAGAACACCACACATGATGTCTGCCACAGCACCTCAGTTCTTGCTGTCAGTACACTCAGCTGCTCCAGTACTGGGACCACCGCGAGCACAGCTCCATCAGTGCACCTCAGTTCGCACACTCCAAGCACTCAGCCGTTCCAGTGCCAGGAACTCCAAACATGCTGTCTGGCAGAGCACCTCAGTTCTTGCAGTCAGTACACTCTGCTGCTCCAGTACTGGGACCTTGGGCACAGCTCCATCAGTGCACCTCAGTTCACACACTCCAAGTCCTCAGCTGTGTCAGTGCCAGGAAGCCAACACATGATGTCTGCCACAGTACCTCAGTTCTTGCTGTCAGTACACTCTGCTGCTCCAGTACTGGGACCACTGTGAACACAGCTCCATCAGTGCACCTCAGTTCGAACACTCCAACCCTCAGCCATTCCAGTGCCAGGAACTCCACACATGCTGTCTGCCAGAGCACCTCAGTTCTTGCAGTCAGTATACTCTACTGCCCCAGTACTGGGACCACCTCATGCGCAGCTCCATCAGTGCACCGCAATTCACACACACCAAGCTGTCAGTGTTGCCAGGAACCCCACACACGCTGTCTGCCAGAGCACCTCAGTTCTTGCAGTCAGTACACTCTGCTGCTCCAGTCCTGGGTCCACCTTTCGCACAGCCCCATCAGTGCACCTAAGTTCAAACACTCCAAGCCCTCAGCCGTGCTGGTGCCAGAACCCCACACGTGCTGTCTGCCAGAGCACCTCAGTTCTTACAGTCAATACACTCAGCCGTTCCAGTACTCGGACCTCGGGCACAGCTCCATTAGTACACCTCAATTCTACCCCGGCGAGGTCACTTCCTTTCCTATAGTGGGACCCCACTCACATACAGTTCCATAACAGCAGCTCAGTTCTAATATTCAGTCCCGCAGTCAAGCCACTACTGGAACCAAGAGAGCAAACCATAGCTCAGCAAGTGCACCTCAAGTCTAACATCGAACACCACTGTTGATGGGAAGCACTACAGCTCAGCCAGAATCAATCAATTCTAGCATTCAGTGTGCATTTCTTCTCAGTCCTAAGGCTCAGGCACACACCCTTCAGGACTCCTTGCTTCTGTGGTTCAGAGGCAATACCACTCCTACACTGGGCCCCACTCTCAGCTTCACCAGGGCACCTCCAAGCTAACACTTGGCAACACTGGCACGCCAATAATAAGTTCCACACATAGCTCCATTAACATACCTCACTTCTGACCATGTGTGCCCATTACTATTCCAATACTGCAGCCCAGACACAACTTTGTCAGTGCACCTCAACCTTAACCTGCAGAGCTCCATAATTCCAATAACAGGAATTAAATTGTGCTCTGTTTCTCATTCCTCACCTGCTGCCTTTCTGTTAATCCAGCACTGGGCTGGGACACAGCTCTGTCTATACCCCTAATCCTGATATGAAGTGCTCCAAAATTGCTGTATTGGGGTTCACATACAACTCTGCTAATGTACCTCCTGCTGTTCTGCATTGTTCCTTGCTGTTCCACACTCTGACTTCTGTTTGAGGACCTGAGGGAGTCAATTATATCTATTCTTAGCGGGCATCTTTATTTGGGAGGGTCTGTTTCACCTATCTTACTCTGTTCTTTCCTTTACACTGTTTACTCTCAATGTTTTCTTTCTCCCCCACGTTTCTCTTTCCATCTTTCCAGCTCCTAAAATCCACACATTAACAGTTTTACTCTTTCTTTCAAATGTTTATTTGTACTCCTCTCCCTTTTTTAATTTCCCTCTTCCTCTTGCTACCTCCTCTTTCAAACTCGCAAAAACGTAGTTATTTCTTTCCTTGTTTCGTTCCTCACTTTTTTTATCAGGCACTCATTCTATCACTATTTTTCTCTTCCCTTCATGCTTTTTTATCATTTTTTATTTGCTCTCTCTTTTGACTTGGTATGCATTCTTTCACTTATTTTTAGATATTTCTTCCTTCCTTTCTCTAGTGTTTTTTTATCTTTATCTGTCAATTCACGTTTTCCTATAAATCCCTCTTTTTCCCGTCTATATGTGGAAGCCACAAGTTACTTGTTGGGACACGAAGTGTCAAAGTGGTTTTCCCATTCTGTGTGTCAGTACATATATGCCCTGGTTCTTTCACTGCTTGTTTCTCTCACCATCTCTCTTTTTTCTCTAATGTTAATTTTTCTCTTTCTTTTCACACTTCTTTCATATTTTTCCTCTTTATCTTTCATTCGCTAGCTTCCTTCCTTTTTTTCTTTTGTCTCACACGTTTCCTCTATTCCTTCTTTTAGTTGTTTTCATTTTCTCGTTCTTTCTTTCCCTTTTTTCTTTTATTTCTTTGCAACCCCTTCTCTTTTTCCCTTTTGTCTGTTGTATTCCTTTTGCTTCTATTTTTCTGCATCATCCGCTTTGTCTCCTCAATGGAGCAACAGGTGCAGTGGCACCAAGGCCCAGAGACCTATGGACCTCACTCAACTCTAATTACTGCTGTGTTTTCCTACCAAAATTGAAGTCAACCATTTTCCTTTCTTACTCCAGGGCCCATGACACCGTTACTCCACCACTTGTCCTCTCCATCTTTATTCCCGACTCCCTCTTTCCTTTCACCCTCCAATCCGTCCCAAATGATATTTTTGTTATGAAGTTTTGAGCATTACACTCTAATGCCAAAAGTTTATTTCTGATGAAGATTTATATGATAATTGTATATGTTTTAAGATGGAGGAAAAGGGTAAATGTAAGTGCTTTTTTAGTTAAATGCTGGGCCACTGGAATTAGTTAGCAGGAAACGATGAAATTATGAGGCAGGATTGACCAATTTATGTGGCAAGAAAAGTTCAGTTATGAAATTACAGTGCCAATAGCTCTAACTCAAGAAAATGCGAGACCTGTTGGACAGCAAATGCTTGTTTATCTTGCGCTGCTAATGCATCTCCGTTGAGTGTAGGGAGGACAAAGGAAGTCTTCTTGTTATAGTATCGATTATATTACCATTGAAAGGGCTAAAGACATTTTTAGATTCACTGTTATCAATGTGTACTACTAATCATTGAAGACAACCCTGATATATTGATAAGTAATTTTTGTGCTAATTAATACATGTGATGCTTCTTGACTGAGTGTAGTCACCACATTGGAAAAAGATTTAGATACTTTTCTCCAGAGCAAATGATATCTTCCTAGTCTGGTCTGGGGACTTCAATATCAGCAGATGCTCTCTTCCTTCTAAAGCGGTGTTGGTTTTAACTGACATGTAGGGCGAGCGGTTGGAGCACTTTCGTCATTCGTCTTTTGGCAAAGATTTGAATAACTTGATGATCAAGTATAACTTAATCATCACCAATGTTTATAATAGTGGCAGTGATAAGCTGCCACTCACTTTTATTGGACGAGGTGCTAAGATCATATATTGGTCTCAGTTAACCATAAGATTCTCCCAGTTAACTTCAGTGTCAACGAAAGCTGTGTAAGTGACCATAACCCGGTAGTGCTTACTGGATCAATGCACTTACAACAACATATGCAGCTATCCAGTATATCAAATATCAAAATTGACAGGCAGAACATTTTGGGCTGGGATTCACTGATCGCTTTTTAACCGTTTTAAGGAGGTAATTTTATATTGGTACTTAAAGCTGGATGTTCTTTTATGGTTTATTATGTACCTTAAACCAAATAAAGATTTGCTGACGATGATGAACTTTAAAATTGTCTTGCATGTCGGCACTGTTGGAAATCACAGCCCTAGAGCAGAAAGTGTATGCTCGTGTACGCGTGTGAGAGCAATGTTCATGGCCATACAACACATATATTGAAAAGGCTTGCATTATCAAACAGCTCTTATTTTTATTCCACTCACTAAATATTGGCACGAATCAGCTTGACACCCGGGTGGTTATTTTCTGCTAAGCCGTTTTAACAGCTGCCAGCCCATGCGGTATTCTGTCCTGGTGTGTGTGGTTTACTATAAACGTGCTCCACCCAAACCAAATAAAAACACCCACTGCTGAATTGTACAAAAGGGGACATACTTTGTACGAACTGGAAAAAATAACCCAGTCATTTGCAGATGCCAGCGAAGGCAACACTGCAATTTTCCAGCAGAGACTCAATGTATCATTAGGAGAGTTGAGGTCTGAGCAAGAAAGAACGGGAGGGGCAGCGGTGGTGGTGGGTAAACATGGATTTCAGTGACTGGAGGTCACGTGCCTCTCAGCGACCGACCAATGGGATTCTTACCATGCTGCCTTTATACCTGCCTCTCGCCAAGGAGCCACACACGTCCACTCAGACCTACAGAGAGAGAGAGAGAGGGCGCGCGAGAGGGGGAGCCCAGAGCATCGGCAGCGAGAGTTTCTGACAGGAAACCCTCCTCTGCCTACGCTCCACAGAGGGTCCCTTTTCATAAAGTAGCTGAAGGCACCTATTCAGGGCTGCGGTTGTGTGCACCCAAACACGAGGAAATCTGCTCAGATCGAGCAAGCTGCAGTAGCCGTTACCTTCTCTGCTGCTCTCCTAGTTTTGTTGTATTTTTTTACTTTCATTTTATGTGAGCTGCAGCGTGAATACTTCCCTCGCGCAAAAGTGCATTAATTTGTACATACCTAGGTTCCGTTCCATCTAAATTTGCCATCACGGTCCACGGAAGCAAACCACCACTCAGGAGGAAAAAGAAGCAAAGTAAGGAACAGAAGCAAAAAAGGCACAGCGGTGTGTTTCGTCGTCTCTGCAGCTCCAAAACCAATCGCTGTTTCCAAAGGAACGCACGCTTGGACTTTGCTTTTTTTCATTAAACAAACACGCCAAGCCTTGCAGCGGTGATCCTGTCCCTAAGGATCCATGAAAGAACTTAACTAGCAGCTGAGCTGGGACGCAGGCTGGTGAATCCGAGGAGCTCGTGAGCTCAATAAAGTTGAGCTTCAGTATTGCTCCTGCTGCTGGGATGGACTGAACGCACTGGTTCCAGGGTATTCTGTATCTTTTCACAGCATCACTTTTCCCATTCCGGAAAGACTTATCATTCCATCCTACATCTCTATATACAGAAGTGGCAGCTTTCCCGGATGGGCATCATAATTGTCGACATGTTTTGGTCTAAACCAAAGTTGCATGCCCTGGAGTTGGCTGTGGCATGCTTCTGTTGAGGTGCAGCTTAGAAACCTGCGAAAAGCCAGTCCTGTCCCTGCGACGACTGATGCGCATGCTCTCGGGACTTCCTCCGACATCTACTCAGAATATCATTCCGCTTGGAACATCATCAACTCACTCGCGAACTTCGACGACTCTGGTATGTTTTTGTTTCCTCCACCATCCTGGCACATTGTGGATCTACACCACAAAATCTTTTTCTGAGACAACTTGAGCACTATACTCTCGCAAGGCACACATCCCCTGCGCTGACGTCTGGGAAAGGAGCCTGCGCACAGTTTGGGTGACTGTCTTATTGCTCAAAATCCAAGTTACCCACCATGGTTCATTCATCTTAAAATACAAACTCGCGCAATTATCTACAAGTCTGTGCGACTAAAAGTTTGTGAAGAACCCCCTGATCGCCTTTCTGCCGCATTTTGTGAAGTTCAGAACACCAGGCCGCCTTGATAAAAAACAGGAAACGTAGTAAGACTTTTCGACATATGGATGTGATTTTGTTTCTCAGACGGCCGGCTAAACTTGCACAAGGGGGGCATGCAGCCGAGCACTGGCCAGCTTGCCGCTAATTAATTGTTTCCGAGACCTCCTGGTTGTCCTTCGAATTTTGTTGTTGGTGAAAAGTCAAACTGGGTCCCAGAAATGAGAAAAAGAGGCAAGGGTATGAGCTTTCTATCCCAAAGCCTGCTTGGCTCGCGGGCGCCTTAAAAGCGCGAGCAGCGACGACGTTAAGTGACTGGTCCGCTGAAGAAGCCCCGTCCCTCGCAAGCGTCTGGATGCAGGCTTAGTCCCTTGGATATGGGCGCTTCTCTGGTCTCTCACAGCCTGCGGTTAATGCTCCTGTGTTCGGTCTTCAGCTCTGTCTATGCTATGGTGAGTCAACGCTCCGTTCCTTTTCTTCCTAGTTGTATCATGTTGCCCTGGTTCGGCTATGCTGCATGCGTGTTTAATTTGGTCACCCGTGCCTTGCTGCGCAGCAAGAGCACGCCGACTCGTCTGCAATTAAGTATTCACCCTCCGAGTCAATGAATGAAAAAACGAATGAATGATTGAAAGATGAATTGTGAACTTGGTTTGTCTACTTTGGAGTGTATCTACATGCAGTGCTGTCCACGCTCAAGGTCCTGGTGCCACTAAGTGTCTGCTTACTTTCAGCTAGCTGCCTCTTGATACTTGGCTGGGCAGTAGGTTTTGATTTGATGAGCGGAGGGAGCATGGTGGTGTAGTCACTGATCTGGTTGTCTGCGTTCTTTGTCAGATTTACTTTGGTGGAGAATATCTAACATAACCTCCTAGCCAGTGCTTGAAATGGAAACACAGAAGTGTGGGGACGCTCTACCCCAGAGTACCCGTTTGCTTCTAAGAAGTGCCAGTACTCTCCCATTAAATGTATTGCGCGAGTGGTGAGAAGTGCAGGTAGTCTTCCTTTCAAATTAAAGAAGTGTTTGAAATCACTTCCCGGAAGCCCCTGAAAATTTAAAGCACTAAACCTAGAATAACAGAGTAATTTAACTTATCTTTGTGCCTTTTGAAACTACGTTCCGTCTGTGTGTTGCTGTCCAGATAGGGTTTTGTGGTACCATAGATAAAAATTACATGTTGAGGCCCCATCTCTAACAATGGAGTCAAAATTGATGCTTCTCTTAGCCATAGGCCGCCCCTTAACTGTGACGCCATATGCTGCTACCCACTGTAGCATTTATGTAGGATTTTCCCTGTCAGAGTATCTGTTATGAAAAAGGTACACATTGGGATTAGTTTTAAAAAGACACGTTTCAACAATTTTCTGATTTGTTTTCCAAGGATCGTGGTAAACCTGCAACTCAGAAACATGGACATATGATACTCTGGCATCTTTTTCTGAAGGGATTTTCTATTTCGCTTTCCATGCTTCGAAGTTTACGCAGGAGCATGCCTCCAGCACATGGTGGGCAAGAATCTTACACACAGGAGAATAGAAAAATATTTAACCTTGTCCTTTCTGCCGAAGCCCTTGTGAGGAAATGCACCCTTCAAAATGTATTTTGTGCTTTAAGTGAGCAGGTTCTGTTGATACTGAGTTCCTGCTCTTATGTGAAAGAGCATTTATAAAGTGCTTCCAAGCGCTTTGCATAGGGGTGAAATACTTTCAATGGGAGGATACTGTTACTTTTCATCATCAGCACAATATTTGAATACGATGGTGTAAGCACTTTGCATTAGGAGAGAAGTGCTTGTAATAGGAAGGTATAAACACTCTTAGCAGGGGTGCATAACTTCAATGGGGTCGTTATGGCCACTTCTCTGTAGAAGTGCGTTGATGTTAATGTGATATTACTGGGACTTTTTAGTAGAGGTACAGTGCTTTCAACATATGGGAATTAAATATCTCAGGAACAATGCATTTTCCAATAGCCAGGTAGCAGAAGCACTTAGTAGGGCACAAGTTCTTTCAATGGTCTGTATAGACGTTTTCAGCAAGTGTGAAATACTTTTGGTAGGAGTTTAAGGGCATTTATTAATAAGGGTGCAATACTTCCAAGTCAGGGGAAAGGTGGCTCTCCCTAGCTGGGGTACAATACTTATAATGTTCGTGCACTTGCACGTTTTAGTAGTGCAGTTGTTACTTTCAGTGGAAGGTCATTTCCACTTTTCATCATTTGTGCAATATTTCCAATAGCAGTGGTTTGACACTTCTCAGTAGGTATACTCAATTTCAGTGGGGTTGTCTTAATTTCAATTGACAGTGTTGGTACTTCTCAGGAAACGTGTCATATTTCCATTGAAAAGGTATCTTCACTAATCAGTAGTTATGCAATGGCTTCAATGAAAGTGTAATGGATTTCTTCACTGGGAGTGTTATACTTTCCATGGGAGCGCATTTGTACTTCTCAGTAAGAGTGAAATAATTATACTGAGGGTATATCTCCACTTCTCGTGATACTTTTAATCCTATTAGCACCTCGCAGCGGTGGTGTGATATTTTCAATGGGATGGTATCTGCACTTCCCAGCAGTTGTGCAACACTTTAAAAATAAGTGCATTGGTACTTTTAGTGGAGGTGCTCTTACTTTCAATGGGAAGATTGCTGCAATTCTCAGTAAGTGTGCAATGCTTTAATAGGAGCATCAGTGTATTGGCACTTCTCAGTAAGAGTGTGATACATTCAATGATAGGGTATCTGCACTGTGCAATGCTTTCAAAGTGAGCGTATTGGCACTTCTAAGTAGAGGTGCTGTAAGTTTCAATGCAGAATGTTGTTATCTGAGCAGAGGTGCAATGATTTTAATATGTGTGTGTGCACTTCTCAGTAAGAGTTGGATACCTTCCATGGGCGGGGTATCTGCACTTCTCTGCAGGGGTTCAGTAATTCTATGTAGTGTTTCTTTACGTCTCAGTAAATATGTGCTACTCTCAGTGGGATGTATCAGGCTTTTTGCAGTAGAGGCATGATCTTTTTTTCAATGGAAGCGTGTCTACAGTTCTCCGTAGTTGTGCGATACTATCGATGGGAGGGCATCCCCGTGTCTCAGCACGTGTGTATTGCTTTATTTGGGAGTGTAATGACACTTCTCAGTAAGAGTGCGATACTTTCAATGGGAGAGTATCTGCATTTGTCAGTAGACTTGTGATGCTTTCAATGGGAGGGTATCCGCACTTAGCAGAAGAGGTGTGATATTTTCAACGAGACAGTATCTGCAATTCTCTGTTGGTGTGCAGTGCTCCCAATAGGAGTGTCCTGGCACTTTTCATTAACAGAGTGACACTTTTAATGGGAGAGTATTTGCACTTTCCAGTGGGTGTGCAGTGCATTTGTTGGGAGGTTGCCTACACTTAGCAGGTGAGAATCGTTTTCAGAATATATTAGTACATCTCTGTAGTGCGGCTGTTACTTTTAAAGTGAGGATACCTGCTCTTCTCAGTAGGCGTGCAATACTTTCAACGGGGGCATATTGGCCGTTCTCAATCGAGGTGTGATGCTTTACACGGGAGAGTATCTGCACTTTTAAGGGGTTGTACAAGACTTTCAAAGTGGGCACTTGCACTTCTAAGAAGAAAGCAGCTATTTAGCATACTCGGTACCAGGGTGTGTATCTTTATGTTTCCAACAGAGAGTATATGGTTAGCCTCAACTCATGCATTGCTCTGTACGTGGTAAAGTTATATTTTTGGTGTCTCAAATCTGTTTCGGGTAGCAGTGTTTCTGCTTTATCAGTGCAGTATTCAATTAGCAGGATCACTAAATGATCCTGCTGGCTCGTGAGTAATTAGGACAGTGATTTATGTGTTCTGGTGATGTTTGTGTTTTTGCAATTAAACAGGGCGCATGAAAAATTGATAATGTGATAATTAAGTGATCTGCCCCTAGCGAAAGTCTGCATGAGGTTTACAGTACAGCGCTCAGAATTGTTTTGTAGCACTACACAAAGCAATCAATGACTCGCTTGAAAAGTATTCCTGACCGCACACTATCGAATCTGCTTACAGATATATCCTCTTAGAGTGGCAGAAGCGTTATATAAAACACTCACATTATATCAAAGTACAATCGGTGAACCTCTGACTCATCCCTCACAGAGAACGAGACAGCGTTGCATATTTCCCAACAGTCTCCAAACATGCCAGTGCACCTAACCGAAGTCAGTCGCCCAACTAACACCAGTCCTGGCCAGAAAGAGCGTGACTCTCTGTAATGCTAGGTAGCGAAAATAGAATGTGTTGATATTTTGAGCACCCGTGTGCAGGATGCATGGTCTGCTGCTGTCACATTCCAAAAGTGAGGTTTTTCAGCGGGTTAACCTTCCACCCAGACTGCGTCCTGCATGCTTCACAAGCCTTTCCCCAAATCCAGGCCATTGTAGACCTTTTCCCAGAGAAGGGGCCGGTAACCGCCTGCTTATGCAAGTGCACTTTTAAAAAATAAGCGTGGATGTGCTTGCTTATTCACCAATTTACTTCTGAAAGTGGAAAGTTTGAAACTGTCTTGAATAGCCACCTGAAAATCTTAGTATTTGATGGCAAAGCCTGGAATCTCGTGACGCGTTGCTACTGTAGAATTATGTAAATATATATGTGTGTATGTACGTAGAGTGATGGCTATGATATATATCGATGTATCAGTTCCACGTGGCATTTCTTAAACACGAACTCGTATGTAGCCAACAATCGAAGCTTTCTTTAATGGGCACAGAAAAGCACTAATTTGTGTTTAATTGGGTGAAATACGGCAATGTAGGGTGGCTTCTACTGTTCTTCCTTTTCCAGATTCCAAGCCTCACCCTTTATCATCCACCTGAAAAGTCTTGGGGCACCATATAAAGAGCGTGAGCATATTAGTCCATGAGTGTAGAGGTCACGGAGCTGGGGCACGTGCGTAATGGTGAGAGCTATCCTGGGATACATGGGCAGAGATAGCATGGAAATAGAGACGCTAGGACTGACGAGGAAGATTGGAGGCTCACGGACGGTCAATATGAGGGGTCGGGTGGCACATGGACCCACGGTGCGAGAGGTTTGGAGGTTAAAGACACGCATTGTGAGGGGCTCATTCAGCCACGTAACCATACAGTCAAGGGTGATTTAGAGCCTACTGAGAGTCAATATGCAGACCAAATAAGAAAGCCATATCTATCTATCTATCTATCTATCTATCTATCTATCTATCTATCTATCTATCTATCTATCTATCTCAAAATTAGTGTGGGGAGACGGGTGCTTGTACAGGCATGATATGATCTGAGGCTACATTTAGACACTGCCAAAGTGTTGGACAGGTGCACAGACAATCTGAGTATTGCACACGGACAGGCGTCAGGAGCTGTGGCCGATTGACCCACACTGCTCGAGGCATGAGGGTCCAAGGTCCAAGCATGACGAGCTTCAGCCACATTAATGGCAGTGGAAGTTGCTTGTGGATAGTGGGTAGTAAATGTTTAGAATGTGGCTCAAGCAGGCGCTCTGAGGAGCTGGGTTACCTTTACCAAGAATGTGCATAACATTGTGTTCATGCACAGACAATGGGAGGAGATTTGGGCACATGGTAGGACAGTGAGACTGGCATCAGATGCAAGTGCCATGTGAACAACTTAGGCATGTGCACAATTACTATGAGGAGCTTGAGGCACATGAGCTATGAGGAGTTTAAGACAGTCAGAGACAATGTGAGGGACTAGGTGCACATGAACCGTGTGAAAAGCTTGTGACATACACACTGCCAGAGATGAGGAGCTAGGTGCATGTGAACAGGATGAGGAGCTTACAACACGTGCATAGGCAGCGCACAAAGCTAGATGGACATGAACCATGTGACAAGCTTTTAACACATGCACTGTCAGAGTTAGGAGCTAGGTGCACATGGACCATGTGAAGAGTTTGCAACATATGCACTGCCAGCGTGAGGAGTTAGGTGCCGGGGAACCATATGAGGAGCTTGCGACATGTGCACAGCCAGTGTAAGGAGCTGGGTGTTCATGAAATGTGTGAAGAGCTTGCGACACATGCACTGCCAGCGTGAGGAGTTTGGTGCACATGAAACGAATGAGGAGTTTGTGACACGTGCACCTACAGTATGAAAAGAGAGGCACGCATGAACCATGTGGAGAGTTTGAGACCCGTGCTCAACTGTGAAAAGATTGGGACATATGGAAAGGTAGTTTGAGGAATGTGATTCACGGTCAACAACTTGAGTCTAGTAAGTAGAAGGAGTGAAACGTTTGTGACACGTACAAAAAGTGATTTTTTTGAGCCATTTTGATAGACAGTGTGGAGTTTGAAAGAAGGTACGGGGACAAACAGTAGCTTGGTCACTTGGGCACGTCAACTATTTGAGGCACATGGACACTGTATGCCATTTGAGGCATATAGTGAGGAGATCGAAGCTCATTCAGACATTGTGGCTAAGGGACGATTAATAGACAGTGTGAGCAGAATGTGGTACTTGGAGAGAGTGAATTTCTTTAGAAATATTCACAGGAAGGATGTGGTGATCTAGGCACATGCACATTTTAAGGAGCTTTGGTACCAGGGACAAAGTGTGAACATCTGAGGCATAGGTGCTGTGTATGGCATTTGAGGCACATTTGCAGGCAGGGAGGAACTTACAGCTAGCACCAAACATCACCTGGAGATAGGGGAAAACTAACAGAGTATGGGAGGAGCTTGTGGCTCATAGACAGACTTGGGCGGTCATTCTGACCCTGGCGGTCAAAGACCGCCAGGGCGGAGGACCGCGGGAGCACCGCCGACAGGCCGGCGGTGCTCCAATGGGGATTCCGACCGCGGCGGTAAAGCCGCGGTCGGACCGGCAACACTGGCGGTCTCCCGCCAGTGTACCGCCGCCCCATTGAATCCTCCAAGGCGGCGCAGCTTGCTGCGCCGCCGAGGGGATTCCGACCCCCCCTACCGCCATCCAGATCCCGGCGGTCCGACCGCCGGGAACCGGATGGCGGTAGGGGGGGTCGCGGGGCCCCTGGGGGCCCCTGCAGTGCCCATGCCACTGGCATGGGCATTGCAGGGGCCCCCGTAAGAGGGCCCCTAAATGTATTTCACTGTCTGCTGCGCAGACAGTGAAATACCCGACGGGTGCAACTGCACCCGTCGCACAGCTTCCACTCCGCCGGCTCGATTCCGAGCCGGCTTCATCGTGGAAGCCTCTTTCCCGCTGGGCTGGCGGGCGGCCTGAAGGCGACCGCCCGCCAGCCCAGCGGGAAAGTCAGAATTACCGCCGCGGTCTTTCGACCGCGGAACGGTAACCTGACGGCGGGACTTTGGCGGGCGGCCTCCGCCGCCCGCCAAGGTCAGAATGAGGGCCCTGGAGTGCTTTTGGGGGAATGATGGACGGCACATTGAGCTTGATTTTCACTGTAGATCACTTTGGGCCAGATGTACCAAAGGGTTTTACCCATTCTGTGTCTATGGGAAAATGTGTTTGTACATATGGCCCTTTGTCATTTAGATATTTTGTTTTCATCATCCTTAAGTTCTCAAGCACAAGAAGCAGCACCTGATGCATTCAAGGTGTGTTGTATTAGAAAACTATCTTGTTTTATAGGCCATTTGTACCTTCCATGTGACACAGTGTGGTGACACAAAACCTGTTAATACCACAGTATGAAGCCAATCCAATAGGATCGGCGTCAGCTGCTTTGTTTTCACATTGCTTTTGCAAATGTTTAATGTTGGGGAGCCGCCAGTTCCTTGCTAATATTAAAAAACACCTAAAAGAAAAAATTATATTTTGGTCTAAAAAACATATGCATTGCTATGTTAACCTATGGCATTACGGGAACAACCTTGTGTGTGGGTATGCTCCTGTAAAAGAGCAGAGACTGCTGTGTTTCATAATAAAGGTAGCTGATGAACGAAGTGGATTAACCAATAGTCCCATGCTGATAGCTACGGTGGGAGGAAGACACATGTGAATGGTGCAGCTACAGACCAATAGACGAAGAGGGCTAAGCTCTTTTAAGTAAATGCATTAAATAAATAATTTTAGTGAAATAGACAGGTCTTCACGAACACAGGAATACAACTATTACATGTCAGATTAATAAAATTTGGATCATTTTGCAATGAGAAATCCTTGACTTATTCTGATTCAGTATGTTCAACAAACAACATAGTTACACACTGGTAAGTCTGGAACGACATTGGACACTCCAGAGTAAATGTTAATTTCTATCTGTTTTTTAATTGGGGCATTCAAAATTACCTGAATGTCTAATACAGATGTGAAGTGGAAGAACTGGGTTATAAACATATTTTATGCTGGCTCTAGTGTTAAAAAGATAGTGGAAACTGTGCCCAAATGCTCTGGTAGTAAATAAAGTGTGTGCATGGAGAAACAGGCCAATAGATATACTGCATGACTATTGTATAGGCTCCATGCAGAGTTTTGCAGTAAAAGCGTAATGCTAACTTGAATACTAGAGGTGAACTTGCTGAAAACTTGAGATATTTTGCTTGTGGGGGCTGTAGAGGATCCTCCTGAGTTGCATTTTGCTTTTCATTTTGTTTCACAGGTTTAATAAACTGGACTTTCAGCTCCACCAAGGGCTGGATCTCTGCTATGGCAGAGGAGCATCGGCCAACTGCTGAAAGCAGAAAAATTAAGG
The DNA here is from genome assembly GCF_031143425.1 of Pleurodeles waltl. NCBI lineage: Eukaryota > Metazoa > Chordata > Amphibia > Caudata > Salamandridae > Pleurodeles > Pleurodeles waltl. The sequence continues at coordinate 531,263,781 of NC_090449.1, forward strand.
TATAATAAAAGTATTTTATTATCCCTTTATTTTTCCGGTTACGTGGGGACGGGGGGGGGAGGTGGAGGCGAGGCCAGCATCCTCCACGTCAACAAGTGGAGTAGGAAAGGTGGTGTGCTTCTAAGTGTGCATGTCAGTTGTTTGACCGGCCATCCGAGGCCAACCAAACTGACATATGCACTTAGAACTCTCCACTCAGCTGTGTAGTAGAGCCGGGTGGAGACCGAGCACAGTGTCCCACTCCCTCTCTGAGTGGCATTTCACTCCACGTGCTGCCCCCGCACCCATCACTCTACACGCTGCCCCCGCACCTCCCACTCTGTGCACTGAGCCCCCCTCCACTCTTTCCTGCAGCAGCCGCTACTGAGCTCCACAAATGGGATATCAGTTCCCTAGTTCAGCATTTATAGGTGGTTTAGTTTTACAAAATGGCTCTGAAAGCAAACAGATTAAGTGCATCTAGGATGCCTGTGAAATATTCGGAAGGCCACTAGAATTATGTGGCAATGGAGCACAAAATCATGTGACAACGTTAACTAAATGATGTGGAAAAGGAAATCTGGCAAAGGAAAACCAAACCGAATTATTTGGCAAAATATATTTTCTCTTGGATGATTGTAGTCAGTTAAAGGGTAATTAAGCACCTCGTTCATAGATATTACATACAGCTATTTTAATATTTAACATCGTGATACAAGAGGGATCCGAAAGTTGGACTATTAGTAACTTTACACTTCTTTGCTATTTACCATTTCTGAGCATACATTTACTACTAAGAGCAAAATGTATATGTCTCCACCTCTCAAAACAAGGGTGGTGACAGCTAGAGCTGTATTTCTGAGTGTAAAGCTATTACTACTAACTTATCACATGTAGGCAGCGGCTCCTCCTCAAGGGCGTAGTTTTCACTATGTTTATCCATGGGCAAAAATAATAAAATGTGCTAATTCTTACAAAAATATATTTTAATGGAAAATAAGACTGTAAATTAACTTAAAATAAATATTATTAACCTATAACTAAAACATAAATGTTACAGCAGATTAGCTGATCAAATTGAATGCTCAATAAATAAATAAAAATATATCAAATACTTTTAAAATTGTTATTATTCAAATTAATTGAAGGGAATACGGGACTCACAGTCATTTCATGTACAATGATTACTTATTACATTTTAGTAAAGTGTATTTGCTTACCAAATTTTTATTACTTTATTTTTTATTGTGTTTAAAATATATATTTAATTATTTTAAACAAAACTTAAAACATTAGTTAGTTCATTACTTTATTTAATTAAAGTAATGTGACATTGAATATAATTTTAATACATATATAGTGTGTTGGTATACCTAAACATATAACTTTCTATATACACAGAAACACATACGTTTAACTTTTTGAATTCAAAATAATTAATTTTATTTAACATGCTTTCATAAGAAGTGTTGTTTTTGGTCCCTGCATTTATTATTTTCAATGGTAGTGTGTTACAGTATCTGTGAGTGGCCATGTGGCATGCTAGACTTACTCCAAGGCTGTACTATAGTTCATTACAACTCATTTTGGTCCTTTTTGTCTGTAGTAACTTTAGAAATGCAGTTTATGAATAGCAATGTGTTTAGTCTTTTTTGGATGGGGCTTGTATTTGCATGTATTTCACTAAACCTATCCTTGGCCCTACATAATCAACTCCCATTTAGTTATAAGAACTCCTCATATTCTAGTCACTCCCCTGGGTTCCTTAATCATTTGCTACTAAAAAGTATACATGTGGTATTTGGAGACCTCTGTAACTCAGGCAGAGAACTGCCCATTGACAAGATAGGAGAGGCTTAGACGGAGATCTCCACATGCAGCCTCGGATTGGCAAGGCGGGCAGTCTGGCATCGGCCAATGGGCCTGTGCCTGAGGCCAGTTAATGGGCTGTTTTTCAGCCTGTTAAACAGTGCAACCTGCTTTGGCCCTCTCAGGCGTCACCAAGTGCACAACGTGAAAGGCCGTTATACTAGCTTTTATATACAAATACTGAACCTGTCTCCATCAAGTGATGTCAGGGCAGCGGCTAATTGTCAGAGGCAGAATGACAATGAACTGCTCCAGCTGTCACAGCAGGTCACCTCCGACTCTCTCCAGCTGTGCCAGAGCTTCCGATGGGAAGCAGTTACCACTTGCTTTGCAGAGGATAGGGACAGAAGAGAGGACCTGAGAGTTGGGTAGTGGGGGTTGGTGAGAGGCAGAGAGGGAACTCTGCAGTTGATTTTTGTGCCCTCCATGGGACAGGGTGCGATAAATTAGTCTCTGCTGTTCTTCTTTGCCTGCCCCATATCCGTTCCTGCAATCAACAGGGAGAGGTTGTGGCCTTAACAGACTTCGAAACTGAAAAACCATATTTAAGTCCCAGCATCAACTCAGCATCCTGTGATCCTGGGCAAATCTCATAATTCACCTGAGCCTCCAATCTTACCTTCTGTATTGGTATCTCCTGCTCTTGTAAAGTTCAACACTCCTGTGTCAAGTTTATGCTATATAAAACTGTGAGAAAAGTGACACTATGTGTATTTATTTTTGCATTTACACACTAGCATCATTCTATTTGTTAGAACTTACGCATGATGCTACCTGCAAGTAAAACAAAAATAACAATGTGCTTTTTGCAAGTCTCTGAACACTACACTACAGGACCTTTCTTAAGTAGTGTAAAAGTACTGCACATATCTAAAAAGACATGCGTGAGTGTAAAAGGCCTTAGGATGAAGAGGACTCTCAGGGAATCTCAGGATGAGAAATATTCCAAGAACATCCAAGAGAATAATGTGGAATAATTTTGTTTCCAGTCTTGACAAAAGTTACAGGCCCTATAAGATTTAAATTACTTTTAGTACTGCAAATGTTTACAAACATTAGGTCCATGCTCCTAACTAAACAGTGTTTTGCTAAAGGTTGCGATCTGCAAATGTGGGCCACTTTTCTTTGACTGCCTGGGCCTAATTGTGGCCCCAATCCAACCCTGTCCACATGTAACAATAGTGAGTAGCATTTTGCATTATGTGAATTGTAGTATCTATTGCTATTAAATGTATTACTAAGTGCAGTTGGTGACTAGGCCCGTCTTTAAAAGAAATATGGGTCAGAACAAGAGATAACCTTTTTTCTAGGATATCACCAGACATCAAAAGGTAAGAACCAAACTAGACCTGGGTTTTTGCAGATCTGAATGCAATGCATAATCTATGCGAGGAATGCATTAATTGCATACTGTCAGCATGGAACATTGTCAATGCAGACCATGTAATCCAAGGGAGCATATTTATTCCACAGACGCATAAACAGAGACCAACGCGCTGTGGTTTTGTTTTTATATGAAATAGGTCGGTTCATTGTTTTGTGCGTTTTTTTTAACATTTTCCGAACCCCATTGTAAACGCCAGCAAATGTTTGAGCCAAATTTGCAATCCAACAAAAATGATTTCCGTTTCTGTATTTAGTTTATGCATGTTTGGTATCTTTGTCGTAGGCGGTAGCACCAACATATCAACATTCAAGCAGAGATCACATATTGAACAATTTTCGGATTGACTAGTTCAGCAATTGGCATCGTTCTAGGGATGATAGTTCTTCTTTTCTCAATTTTCTAAGATTACACAGACAGAGCTTATACGGACACAAAAAATTAGATTCCTAGGAATACAAAAAGTGGATTCCATTAGCTACGCCTGTCCTGAGAAGACTGCACATCTCTGATCACGTTGTCCCTTATAAATGTGCTTTGTCTTTTTTGTAGGGAGGCTATTTATTGCACTTAAATAAATCTATGGTGTCATTAGAGGTAAACGCGCAGGTGATGTACAGAGTGCAGGTAGATAAGGATCAAGACCATTCATTCCCTTTGCCATGTTCCTAGCACAGTGTTCAATGTCTGAAAGATTTGTAAACATCCGTTCCCACGTGTAGGAGGTTTTGTTGGAATTGTGTTGCTATCAGTGACGATTAATTCAAAATCGGAATAAGATAGCTAACAATAAAGTATATTTCTTTTAATTCAGGGAAAATCTAGATGTGTTCGAAACCGAAAAGCGCTCTATAGACATACTCTATATAGTGTTTCTACGTCTGAGAGAGTGACGTCATCTTTTGTGTGCCACCTGTGAAAAAACACTTCAAAGCTGAACATTTGAAACCAGACACGCACGCCAACACTGACATCTATAGCCGGGGGAATACCGCCAATTTAGATCATGTAAGCGGGCACTGAGCCTGACTCAAAGCCCTGACTGAGAAGCGGCTTCTGCTCTGTACTTCAGCACTTTCCCCCAACAAACCGCAGGGGGCGCTGAGTTGCTGGTTGCTCAGTGGGTTAGGCGCGCACTCTGTTTACCGTTTTGAACCTGCAGAGGTTCGACACCCAGCAAAACTGACACAGCCTATCATTTGTATGACCTTGATTAAAGGAGTACCATTGGGTTGAACAAAATACGCGCCCTCTTTGTTAATTGTGAGTTGCACTTCTGTCTGAATTGTCAACTACACCCATTGCCAGTGATGTGAAAATGAAAGTGGGTATTCACGCAGTTAGGGACATAACTTTACTGGCTTCAAGAGCTCCAGTAATGGTAGTACAGCCTGGTCACGCCTGGTAAAGCTAAAGCTCAGTTGGTTAATGTGCCTGCTGCATTGTTCTAACTGCAGAGCTCAAATCTGAATCCCTGTAGAATTCAGCATTCTCCATCTTTTTGTGTTGAAAGAGCAGAGCGTGTTAAGATGGACAACCGGAACGTTGTTTTTATTTTACACAATGTGGTAATTGCAAAACTACCTGAGCTAAGTAGATGAAGTAAATAAATACATGAATAAATAAATACATACATAAATTAATGGAACACTACTTATTCACGCGAAACGAAAGTGTTGGTGGACTCTTGCCATGAGATAGAGCAGTGGGGATTGGGGTTTGCTGCAGTGTCTTTTCTGTAAACTGGAAGTCACAGATTTTGAACGTAGCAGAACTGCCTCTCAACTTTTCAAAGATATTAATACGGTGTGTGACGAGCAAAAGCACCACCTCTAATTTGCAGGCCAATCTATCTATCTATCTATCTATCTATCTATCTATCTATCTATCTATCTATCTATCTATCTATCTATCTATCTGCTAAACCTAGGTAGTTATAGTTAGAATTTGGTTTCTACAAAAAAAAAAAAAAATTGTTTTGCTAATAACGTTGGCACCGATAGAGGAATCTTCATAAAAGTTTCCCCCAAAATATGACACCCACTTCAGCTGCTTACTGGAAGGTTTCGGACCACTACCTCCCGGGCTAATTAGATTAAGTAGCCACTCCATCCCCGGGGACCGCCCCCTCCCCAGGGCTAATTAGATTAAGAATGCGGGAGGCTGCCCTGCAGCCCCAGGGACCACCGACTCCCCGGGGCTGTATAGATTGGAGGGGAGCCGTGCGGCTCCCCACAAGGAGCCATAGATGGCCCTGCAGGCTGCAACCCCTCAAGGTAGACTCCTCCTATATCCTGGGGAGCCACCCCCTGGGACATAGCTGTTTGCTGTGACTTGGAGGGAGCTTTGACAGCTCCAGCTAAGTCAGAGCAAACAGTCTGTTTCCAGCAAGTGAGAGCTGTCATAGAGCTCTCACTTGATGGAAGCAGAGGTGTCCTCTGTTTCCCTGCCTCCAAATATGCAGGCAGGGAAACAGAGGAAACTATTTCTCTCACAGAGATAGAGCTTCACCTTTAGCAGCTTCCTCTCCGTGACAGCAATGCTCGCTCACATAGGAGGTGGGAAGCCAGCTGGGACGGTGAGCGCCCTTCAGGCTCCCCTGTGGTCCCCAACACTTTTGACTGGGTACCCTGCTGGACACCCAGGGGATGGGGTCCCCGGTGCCGAGATCTGCCTGGGGAGGGGGGTACATCGCCTCTTCACCCCCCCAAAAATAAAATCATTAAGCCAGGCCCCAGGGATGGGATCCCTGCGGCTCAAGTCAACCAGGGGAGGGAGGCCCTCTGTCCCCCTCCCCCCAAACAAATTAATTTAGAAGGCCGAGCCCTCCTGGATGGGGACACCAGGGCCCAGGTCAGTTTGGAAGGGGGGTTATGCGGCGCCCTCCTCCAAAAAATAAGTATATTAATGTTGGGTCCTGAGGGATGGGCTCCCCGTGGCTGAAATCAGCCTGGGGAGGGGGGGTACATGGCCACCCTTCCCTCAACAAAACATGTTGTAAAAGGCTGCCCCCCCAGGGCCGAAATTAGCCAGGGAAGGGGGGCCTTTTTGGCCCTCCCCATGGAATTGCAGTGGGACCAGTGAATGGGGTCCCTGGGGCCAAAAATGGCCGTGAGAGGGGAGCCTTGAGGACCTGCAGCCAACTACTGCTGCACTTGGGCAAAAATTGTGTGCAGCATGGGGTTAAGTGGTTAGGAGGTTGTCCACAGGGACTGGCCACAGGCCAGGCTCTGTAGCCAACCCCACCTCAAATGGCTGAAAGAAATGCACGGAGAAAGTTTGGGTGGTTATAGGGGGTTGGCCGCAGGGCCTGGCCACAGGCTACCTTAGAGCACAAGTTATAGTTACTTGAAAAAACTCAACTATAAAAGCTTTCATTTCTATGGTTTTGTGCATGTAAAATCTGAACCAATCTACAACGTCCCTGCTTTTAGTGAATATATATAATATATATAAAATCCACTTTGCATTGCCAAAAGTCCCTTTTGTTACCGCTCAGAATGCCCCATATTATGTTACTGTTGGTAATTACAAAGATAAAATAAATTTTATATGGTGGCAGTTTGAATTTGTTTGACAGATAGGGCAATGAAGAAAACATGATTTAACCGGGATCACACAATCTGATCACAGTGAAAAGCTGAGAGTAGAACTGTTTCAAAATCAATAACTCATCCACTAGCCTCGGCCTTCTCCCCTACCTCCACTATACACTGCAAACATCAGAACAAAATAGTACATTCTTGGGTGTTGGTTATGGATTGCCTTTGGATACTTTTATCTTCTCTGAATTTCTTTGTTTTTTTCCAAGGAGGTCAGCTGAATTAAAATTCCAATGTGTTTAAAGTTTCTTTCTCATTCTTTGTATTCTGAAATTTAGCTTAAAAACCTATTCACACTGATTTTCCATTTTTTTAAACAATACTGTGATCCCTCTACAATGGCGTAATATTTCCTCATAATTATATAAAAAGGAAAACTTTGCGAGTCTAAAATACTGCTGTAGAAATTATGGTTATTTTGTTTAAGAAATGTAGGTAAAGCCTCAGAGAATCGTTTTTTGACTTGCCACACAATAGTAATATATGTAGCCAGTTTAGCACTGTTAGTGGGTCAAACCAAGTATTTAAAAGGAGATCACAGTGGGACATCTTGAAAACAAAGCTCAAAAATCATCTTTGGTGTTCCTTTATTAGGGGTGTCTAAGAGGCAGGCTGCCTCACCAGCCTTATGTTTTATTGATAAATACATACCTATCTATATATATTGCAGCTTTTATGCAGCCCTCTTCATCCATTGGTTTACTCAAGTGTCATTCACATTTGGGTTCCACCCACCACAGTATACTACATGTGGCAACAGGTCAGCCCTCTTCTCCCATTGGCTGCCTTGCACTGTCAGTTACATCTGATCTGACATGGAAAGACCTCTGAAAAGGAGAGCATCTTAGTGCCAAGGACGGTGTGCATGGGATGTTGGGCAATGTCATTATTTTACACATTTTTATATATATATATATATATATATATATATATATATATATACCAAATTTGTTTTGCATAGTGCATAATTATGTAAAAAAATGATAAAAAAACATTGTGTGGTTGCCAAGGCAGACATACGGGCTTTGCAAGTGTATGTTTCGTACATTAATCCTGGATATGAAATTAAAAATGTAAATATAGGAAAGTACCCTCTTTTTGGCATGTTAGCCCCCAATTTCTGCCTGATGTCAGTGTGTCACTGGGATCCTGCTCACCAGGACCTCAGTGTGTACGGTTTATGGCCTGCTTGTCCGTGTGTTTCACTGTTTTCTAAATTGTCACTGGAGTCCTGTTAATCAGAACTGCAGTGCTCATGCTCTCTCTCTCTTTCAAAATTTGTCACTACAGTTTAGTGACTCCATATTTCACTCTAAATAGGCACACTGGACCCCCCTTATAAGTCCCTAGTATATGGGACATAGGTACCCAGGGCATTGGGGTTCAGGGAATCCTTATGGACTGCAGCATTTCTTTTGCCATCCGTTAGGAGACCATACAAACACTTCTTTGGGAATGCCATTGCAGCCTGTGTGAAATAGTGCATGCACTATTTCACAGCCATTTTCACTGCACCAGGTCACTTATAAATCACCTATATGTCTAACCTTCAGACTCTGAAGGCTAGGTGCATAGTACCTGTGTGTGAGGGCATCCCTGCACTAGCAGAGGTGCCCCCACATCATCCAGGCCCATTTTCCCTGTCTTCTTGATTGCGGGGACGCCATTATAAGTGTGCACTACATATAGGTTAATACATATACGTAGCTTCACAATGGTAGCTCTGAAAATGGCCATGTAAGGTATCTAACAACTGGGAATTGTACCCCAATAATGATTCAAGTTTTGGTTGCACAATCCCATGCATTCTGGGGGCTCCACCATGTCCCCCGCAGTACTGTCTTACCAGTCTTCTGAGGTTTTCACTGCAGCCCTAGCTGCTGCCACCTCACAGACAGGAAGGCAGAACAATGCCTTTCCTTTAGGAGAGGAGTGTTACACCCTCTCCCTTTGGAAATAGATGTTACAGGCATGGGAGGGTATCCTCCCAGAGCCTCTGGAAATGATTTGAACGGCACAGATGGTGCCCTCCTTGCATAATCCAGTCTACACCAGTTCTGGGACCCCCAGTCACTTTTCTGGCGTACAACTGGACAAAGGAAAAGGGAGTGAGCAGTCCCCTGTCCATCACCACCCGAGGGGTGATGCCCAGACCTCCTCCAGAGTGTCCCTGGGTTCTGCCATCTTGTTTTCAGGATGGCCAGGGAACTCTGGGAGCATCTGAGTGGCCAGAGCCAGCAGGTGACCTCAGAGACCCCTCCTAATAGGTGCTTACCTGATTGGGTGACCAATTTCCCTCTCCGGGCTGTTTAGGGTCTCTCCTCTGGGTGTTTCTTCAGATTCAGATTGCAAGACTCCAGCAGGAATCTTCTGCATCCTTTACTTTATCTTCTACTGATGGATCAATCACTGACTGCTCCAGGAACTCTACAAAACTGCAACAAAGAAGCTAAGACGACTTCTGCAACCTTGTAACTTCAGCTCCTGCCAGCAACTGCAACAGTTTCCAGGTTGTGCATCCTCAGAGGACTGCCTATCTTCAGCCTGCACCATAAGAACTGAAGGAATCTCCCGTGGAGTAACGGAGTCACTTCCCTGTTTCAGCAGGTACCTGTCTGCAGCGACGACCGGTGGCTTGGGTCCCCTCTCCAGAAGACAGGCCTGGATCCAGCAACAAGGGTGGTGGACTAAAATGACTCGGGCATTCCCGACATCCAGCTGTCCAATTTTGGTGGAGGTAAGAGCTTTCCTCCCTACTCAAGACAGTACCCCATCCACCACATGACTTGCAGTTGCAAAGGCTCTTGTGGGACCTTCCCAGAAGTTCTTCATGCACAGCACAGCTTAGGCCCTCCGCACACCATCCTGTGATGCACAGCTTCCTGAGTGGTTTTCCAGCGGTGTGGAAATCCTTAGTGTTGTGCTGCATGGGCCTCCATTTGCACCTTCTTTGTACCCGTGCTGTGGGACTCCTGTGCACGCTGTCTGGTCTTCTGAGGGCTCTCTCAGTCACTGAGAGCCTCCTATGTCTGCCTCTCCTGGGTAGAGGCCACCAGGTCCTTCCTGGTCCCAGGCAGCACCATTTTCTCCTAACCCCAAGCTTTGCGTTTTCCAAGGCTTGTTGGCAGAATCCAGCAACACAAACCAGACTGCATTCATCCGTCTGGCGTGGGATATCTTCTTCACCAACCAGGAACCCGCATCTGTCTTTTTTGGTGCAATATTGACTTTGTCTTCTCACCGGTTGTTCCACTTTTGCACCTTCATCCGGGTTAGCAGGGACCCCTGTTCTCCCTGGACTCTTCAGTGCTTCTTGGACTTGGTCCCCTTCTTCCACAGGTCTTCAAGTCCAGGAATCCATCATTGATGTCTTGCAATCTCTTCTGGTTCTTGCATTATCTTCTATCATGACTTCTAGTGTGTTTAAGGAAACTTGCTGTGTTTAACTCCTGCTCTCTGGGGTGGGGTACAGTACTTACCTTTGGTGATTTCTTACACTCCCGGTGCCCCTCTACACACTACTCTTGCCTAGGTGAGAAAACAACTTTCACATTGCAATATTTTAGTATATGGTTTGTGCTCCCCCTAGGCCCATTGCAACCTATGGTGATTTTCACTATTAGCACTGTTTTCCTACTGTGTACTTACCTGTTTCCGGTTATTAGTGTATATATTGTGTGATTTACTTACCCTCCTAAAGGAGTATAGCCTACAAAGTATTTTTGACATTGTGTGACTAAAATAAAGTACCTTTATTTTTGTAACACTGGGTACTGTCTTTTATGTGTGTAAGTACTGTTTGACCTCAGTGGAATTGCAAGAGCTTTGCATGTCTCCTAGTTCAGCCTTGTCTGCTCTGCCTTCAGCTACCTCTAGACAGTCTGGCTTCTAGACACTGACTACATTTCACTGATAAGGGATAACTGGACCTGGTATAAGGTGTAAGTACCTTTGGTACCCACATCAAATTAGGCCAGCCTCCTACAGTAAGTGAGTGAAATTAAACTTCTAAGGGTATTTAGGAATCTGAAGTAAACGCCCAATGAGCATATACGGTTTGCAAATGTTTGTCTAGTCCATGCTTCTTTTTCAAAAGCACTACCTTTTTGATGATTCAAAGGAAACAAGTGCTATTCATACATTTAATTCCATGAATGTCCATTCGGAAATTGTAGACATTTCCCTTTCCATTCTTGGTTAACAGTGCCTCTCGTACCCTCATATTTAAGACAGATTATTCCAATCTGAACTCAGTTGGTGCACAGATCCCCTAAATTGGCTCATAGATTCTCCCATTTCTAGTTGAAGAAGATATACCAGTGAGTTACATGCAAATGTTGTGTTGTCCACGCCGGGTTTCTAGCGATAGAACAACTATATTCTGAAATAAATGAGAACTCAAAATGTTCTAATTCTATATATAGTCTTCAGACTGACACTCATTACTTCTTATTTTCTGTTGCTGCGTAAACTGAGGTACAGATAGATGAATATGATAAAGATGAGGCTGATATTATAACAGTTGTTTTGTGGGTGGACATTTGACAGCTTGGATACAAGAATATAGTTAATTGAACTATTTTTCCTTCTAAGCCTAACCCTCACTGCCGCTGGCGCTGTCTGCTCTTTCTAACATTAAAGTGCTGCGCAATTTAAACTACAAGACATAACCTTCATCCACAGGAAACAATTTAAAACGTGCTAAATTGTGCCCACTGTTCTTTTTGGACAGGATCAATGTGACCAAGAAATCAATTATTTTGCATTGGTTGTTGGCCAGGCTGATGTTTTCAGTGAAGAGGAGCGGGCGTGTTTTTTTCCTTTTCATTAGACCTGACATTATCAGTCCTGTGATGTTCCCATATCTCTGCCTGCTAAACATCTTCATTAAAATGGTTCCCTTGGGAGACTCTTGTTCCAGCTTGACAATCATAGCATTCTTCCCTTGATGCTTTTGGATTAAGGTCTATGCAGAACTATAAATAAAACTTAAATGATTCATGGAATAAGGTCTATTCATTTCCTTGCCTAAGAAACCACATGCATGTTTGGATCTGTTTGTTTCTTTTAACGATTACACCAAGCCAAGGTTTTTATAATAATAATTCAATATAAGGCAAGGTCGTAAAACCGAGATCCCCTACAGGATCAGCCAGATGTTTTCTAGTGCTGAGCATTTGGGCCAAATCACAAGCTTACAAAGGCTATCACCGACTTGAGGGCTTCTTGATATATAGGTTCCTTCACTGTATAGCACAACATCTGGCACCTGTGTCACACCTCTGGCTCTCCACGTTCAACTGCATGAGTGAGTACAAATGCTACAAGAAACAAAGTTTGCTTTTCATGTAGCACTCACTGAGCAACAAATTAGCTATTTCCTATTTCAGAGGAGGCGTAGACCATGTCATCCAAAGAAGGGGCTTGTGAGGTTCCTTGGGGGCTGCGTGCACAGCACTTGAACAGTTTCCTCAATTAGGAATACCACTGTGTTGCACGTGGTGTCATGCCTCATCAAATGACCACATGGTGAAGAGGTACAATCCCACATTGAGATGGAAATCATTGAACAGAAGGGTTTCCAGCTCCGGTGTAAAGGCTCTGTACAGCTGTACTCCAATAAAAACGCCCCAGAACATGGAAAGTGAAACTAGATGTTTTCTTTATTGCTCTGGTGGAGGGTGGATGTGGCTGTTTAGGCAGGGCAGGGGATACAAAGTCCCCTTCTCCACACCCCTGCCAAAGTCACTCCCTGCTTCTCTGTATGCATACATGATGGAAATATTCTTTAGGTTAGTGCTTTAAATGGGCAGGTACACTCTGGTGCTGAGTACCTACACTTCTTTAATTTGACAGGGAGAGTACCGGCACTTCTCTATACGTCTGCAATACATTTAATGGGAACACACAGGCATTTATGAGTAGCAAACACGTAGTGAGTACTTACACTTCAAATTTTTCACTTAAAGCACTGCTTAGGGTGGTAGGTATGAGAAAATGTGAAAATTTGGAATTACCATACCTTCCATTCCTGCATTATGACAAGCCTTGTGAGCTATGAATGATTGGAGGTGAATGTGAATACCTGGATGGATCAATGAAAACATGTAGATTTAATATTGTATGGAGAAAGTTATCTCCAAACCTATTTTCTTCTACTAAATTACAGATGACTACACGTTTTTCATATATTATGCAAATAGTTGCTGCAATCATATGGCAAAGATCCTATCTCCTTACGCCTTGTCCCCTTTGTAAGCTTCAGATGGTCTTCGATATGTTAGAAACAAACTGATGGATGTTGCTCAAAAGCAACCTGGACATTACATTGTGGTCCATACTTCCACCAATGGAGCTCACCACTACTCAGGAAATCTATTGTGTGGATTGCCAAGACATTCAAGAAATCTTCCAGGTCGTCAATGCCTGGCTGCACTATGCACTATACAAATGCATTCTATCCCACCTTCAAAAAGTGCAATCTTTACTAGCTTCAGAAAGTGGCAGATGCAGGCCGCTCGACTTGCAGAGAGGGAATATGCCAGACATAGTGGGGATTAGATTAAAAATCTTGTCCATGGCATTAATGTCCATCACTGGGTTGGGATCCTCTCCCTCAATTACAAGGGCACCCCTAGTGTTTCTAGGACATGCCCATTTCATCAACATCCATTGAATTAAAACGTTCCTTCCAACTACATCAGCCTGAAGACTAATGATTTGCTCTCCAGACACCAATGTTTTGTAATTGATTTGCTGTGCGCAATATGGCAAGCACCAACCTTGAAGAAGCTAAACACATTCTCCTACCAAAATATTTTTTAACTTCTGTAAACTCTGACACCCATCTACACACATGTCTCTTTTGACTGCAAATGTGTCCAGGTAACATGAATGCCCAGGGCCATTTTATTGCTTTTTTTTAATCTTTGTGTAACTCAACAAAAAGCGCTTTGAGATGATTATGTTTGTAGAGCAGGCAATGAACTAATACTGAACATGAATAAATAATGAATCCACATGGAACTAAGGGTGTAGTTATATTAGTGAAGTTGGTACAGTGCCACCTCTGTGCAGGTGGGTGATTCATCCACTGCATCCCAGTTATAGCTGCCTTTTCCTACCCGACCATGGTGCTAAGGGGCCTATTTTCCTAGCTTGCATTAGACCTGGGACACGCTCGCTACACTACTGCATGAGACCACAGTGAAAGAGCTTTAAAGTTAATGCTTTCACATGGGATTGCTCAATATTATGCCCCATGTCAATAAGCAATTGACTAATGTATCTGTTTAAGGCATTCGTTCGTTGAACATGCAAATGTATACTTGTTTATACAACGTGCAGACACATCAACACTGTGGGCAGACCTATCAGCACTTGGTGTTGGTGCAAAGTCACAAAAAGTGATGCAGAATGGCACAAATTGTTGATAAACTATTTAATCCAGCTTAAAATTGATTTTTTTCACTCAAAAAGTACCCTGTAAAGTAAAGCACACATGGCTTTATTCTGCTTTCCGTTACCGAGCCAACGGGGCATTCCATGAGTGGTACATGTGCATTCCCATGTTACCACCCATTGTTTTTGGAAGCAAAGACCTATCCTCTAACAATGGTAGGCAGGGCTATACTCGAAAAATGCTGCCTAATTGACTGCAGGGGCTAGCAAAGAGAACTCTTTTAATTTGTTTCTAACTTCTCAAACTTTGCATGTGTGTAACACTGTACAGCTCACATACAAAGTGGGGAAAGTTTTTTACTATGTCCAAGCATAGTATAGTATTTTGTACTGGAATGTTACCCTCCCAGTACAAACCTACACTAGACCCCATACACACACTTTTTCACTATGGTGTAAAGGTGTGTGCCTGGCTCTAGGCAGCTTGCTTGAGTACTAGCACAGGTGATAACAGAACAGAAGGTGCACTGTGTTTGCCCACTTCCAGAGTGTGGCACAGCAACTTTTGTTGCTGCACTGCCTTGCAAAACTTTTTAATAGGACTCCCCCTGTATTTAGGACTCCCCCTCCATCTGTGGGCTCCTGCATAACGTCTCTGCTATGACCATTACATACAAGTGTGGGAATTTAAGTTTTATAAATGCTCCAAATTCCACAGTTGCAAAACTTGTTAATAAATCCTGCACATTAAAAAGGGCAGTAACTGCATGTGCAGAGCATGGATTGTAGAGCAAAGATTTTAAACTTTCGTCTACTCTCTGGTCTATCAATAATTCCATATTATTTACTAGAACGCACCCCTATACAATGAAACGGTGAGTTTGGCGGATTGTTCGTTCATGTATTTTTGTTACTGTATGAGTTCAGTATTTCATGCATCGTCTGGAAAGAAAACTATTCTTAGCTTTTTTAAACCCCTGGCTGTAAATCAAAGCAATCAAAAAACGTGTCGTTTAGTGGTACTTAAAGTTATTTCGAACTGGCCCTTTTCCATTCAGGAGTTGGGTACACAAGCCAGATGTTGTGTTCAGAATTCCCCTTGCTTTCTGTTATATTATATGATTTTACATAGCTCAACTGCCGCTTGATTGTAGTGAGCTTGTTTATGGAGTTCTCCTTTTGCGGAATGCTCCTTATCTTCCAGAACCTCAATTCTTCCTAGTTACTGCCTTTTAATCCTAGTGTGTGGGTATTTAAGTGTCCATTTCTTACAGGCCCATTGTTCTATGTCCTTCTGTAAGTGTTTGCCTACCACAGTGTCAGTCAGTGTCTTTTTTATTAGGTCTGGGTGAAGTTTCTTTTATGTGGGTGTAATTTCACATATTTTTGATAATTTCGCATTATGCTTGTTACCCGAAACTCACAAAATTATGCTCTCACAACGTGTTGTGCAATTATGCACCTTTCATGGCAAAAAATAGCACAAGTGTAGGAAGAACTGAAACAACCAGATGTGAGAGACTGGTGTTACTGGTGCTTGTTGTTTTGTTGGGCTATTTTTTTTTAGCTTGGAATGTATCGTTGCATCCACTTTTGTGCAAAAATATAGTGCCAATTGCTGCTACTCTTTAGCAAAGAATTACCCTTAATTTCACATATTTGTTTCAGAAAATGTGTAATTAGGCAAAACTAAATTATACAAATTTCACCCACTCCCTTATCTATCAAAGTGTTTCAGTGTCTCATTGTTTCCGTCAACTGTAATCTTAGTTCAGTGTCACTGTTTTCCTGTCTCACTGTTAGTCAGTAGCTTTTTGTTCCAGTGTCACCATATGTCCCTCTGAGTGTCTTCATTTTCCGATTTAAGTGTCTTTGTTGTTCCAGAGTACATTTGTCCCTGACTGGGGACAGTCTTACTGTCCAATTGTGGGTTTCCATGTGTTAGTGGTTTTCTGGTGATAGCATGCGTCTCCCTTTCCCAGCGTCAGCACCTTTCCTGTACCAGTGCCACAGTCTTCCTGTTCAACTCTTGAATGTACGTTTCTCACCGTCCATATGTAAATGCCTCTTTTTCCCAGCGGTTTCTTGGCCAAGTGTCCATGCCTCTCCGTATCTCTGGCAATGTCTTGTTTTTCAACACACCCAGTCTCATTGTTCCAGTGTAAAATTCCCCACTGTACATGTAGCACATACAGTCAGTGGTTCCACAGCACTTCACTCTTTCATGTAAGCGCTAATCTTGCAAAGTCTCACCATGTGCTCTGAACAGGAAGAGTGGTGCTGTGCATGGCAAGAACGAAATAGATTCTCACATTTGCACTTCGGTGAGGATCAGGTTTCTCTCTGAAATTAACTAAACATTACATACTTAAATATGTGAATACCAGACATTACCTTTTGGGTGCATGCCACGAAATACAACTGAGTCCTCACTCATTTCACTAGGTAACTCATGCAGTTTGATGATATGCATTTATTTATGTATGTACGCATGTACATATGTATGTATGCATCTATGTATTATGTATTTGTGTATGTATGCATGCATGTGGTATTTCTATGACAAAAACCTAGCCAAAAAGCAGAAAAGTTCTGTACATGGTCAAAGACATACATAAAGTCAGTAAGTTAGGTGAGAGGAAACTGGATTGTGGATGATTAATTCATTGTGATGTAGTGTTCTTTAAAGAGGTGATTCTTCAGCTCTTTCCTAAATTGGAGCTTTGTTGAGTTGGTCCTGTTGATTACAAGGATGTTGTTCCCGATCGTGGGTGCAAAGATGGAAAAGGCCTACTGTCTTTTAATTACTCTTTATACCTTTTGGTCTGTAGTCATATTGTGTCCTGGCTGTGTGTGTGCCGAGATCCACCAGAAATCATGAACTTGTCTGCAAGATAAGCAGGGATGCTGGTCATGGTAGCTTTATAAATGAAACTGCTGGTTATGAAACTGGTTTAAGTTAGCAAGAGGAGCAAATAGATTACCATCAGAATGTGGGTGATGTGAAATATTTCTTCAGGCCCCAGATGGGACATGCTGCTGCATGTAGGATGACACTATGTGGTGCTAATTTGGAGTCTGAGAGATCATAGACAAGAGCATTACCACCATCTAGATGCAAGAGTCACTTTCTGGTACTAGCCTGTCTTTGTTTTTTTGCCAGTGTGTTCTTTAAAAGTGAGGTTGGTGTCCAGGATGATTCCAAGTCACCTGACATTTGGTAAAAGACCTTATGCAAGAAGCATCTACACGAACCTGTAAAACACAATCTTAACTGTTTGAACCATGTTAAATGCCTACATCCAAGAGGAGGATTTCTCTTGGGTGTGGTCCCATAGTGATTACCTCTAATCCTATCCCTGGGCTCCAGTAGAGAACTACCAATGTTTGAACTTTCTCAATTGTCATAAATAAACAATTTAAGCAACGTCAATGGACATTTTTATTTTATGTCACTCTAATGTACTTCTTTGTCCCGATTGGACTTTTAAAAAAGTACATATGTTAAACAAGTCAATCAGCACAAAATTATTTTTAGTTTCATCAAAATCTCCCTGGTCATTTCACCATTTATATGTTTGTGAACTGACAAGTAAACTATCTTCCAGTTTAAATTGGAGAAAAGGACACAGCGGAGATTACAAGAAACCTAAACTATATGGCTATGTGACTCCAGAATCAGTATCCTGTGAGATCCCCAGATTATATTATTACGTGGCACTTTTTCTGAAGTAACAAATCTGCTGAAAGTCTTCAGTCAGCATCAAGATAGCATTTGCCAGTGTCACTTAATGTTATCCTGGGGCTTACCTTTCAACCCAGTGCTCCATTAGGAACATAAGGTGGTTCTAAGAACCTTCCCCTACTAAGCACAGAAAGGGCACTGTGTAATGCTTTCAACAAGAAGTGATCTGGGTTATTTACTCTAGGATGGCTTCATGAGACAATTGGCAGGACAACAGCTCACAGGAACCTGCTCCTTGCCCTCCCAGTCTTCAATTGCCACTCTCACTCAACCTGTTCCAAAGGTCTCAGCCTCCCACTGTGACATTAAAGGCACTGGTGTGCACATCTGATGTCACATGGTCATTGTAGCTGCAGCTCTGGAAGGTTCGCTTGTGAAAACAAAGGTCACATTAACTCTCAGGTTTAAGATAAGTACTATTAAATTCAATGAAGCCTAAAGTGAGTTATATCAAGGCACTTAAATTGACCCTGGAGTCTATTCAGGGAATGCACAAAGGTATTAGTCTTTTTCAGCTGTGTTCCCCTGTTTCTTATACGTGTAGAGTGACTATATGAACATAGTTACGACAATTACATACTTTTCTCTCTGTCTCTATCCTATTGTCACTGTCTCCTTGGCTGGCATCCATGCCTTCCTGCCAAATAGTCTGTTTCTTTGCCCCTTCTGTGTCCCAGTAAAATAGTTTTTTCCAGACTCCAGTCCATATGTCTTAGTCCTTTTGTCTGTGCCCCATTTTTATGCATAAGCCTGTCCCAGTCTCCAAGTGCTCCATGTGCCTGTGTCCCTTTGTACCAGGATCATAGACTGTTTCTCCCTTCACCAGAGTTATTATCTCCCTCTGTCAGGATTGCTTCTGTCCCTCTGAAAATGCCCCCATGACAGAGTTGGTGTTTCCAAAGCCTTTGTTAACATCAGCCTGTCCTAGTGCCCGGGTGAGATCATGAAATGGTAACTTTGAAAGAAAGTGCCTGCAAATTATGGAGCCATGGTGAAAGAGTGGGATAAAAGCAGGCAGGGAGCAGCATAACGGGGATGTTGTTGTGCAGGGAGATAGGCAAGATGATGGTCTTGCAGGTGTGTTAGGGCATCAGCCCCTAGCATCTACTAAAGCCTACTTATGTCAATCATGGCTTGCCAAGGGCTGTTTTAGCTCTGTGACTGAACACACAAACAAAGATGCCCTGGAAGCTGTGGTTAAGTTGAGAGGCCCTGTCACATGAACTAATGTGTGTACCCTTTGAGGGTGAAACTAAAACCTGTGGGGACTTCTGGAGGGACCAGAGGGAGGCAGTGCTGACAAATCTCACACACCACTACTCCAGGTGTAACCGAGGCATGAAAATTACATTTGTGTCATGAGTTGGGGAACAAAAGGAGCAGAAACATTAACGAAAAGTCATGCAATCCTCTGGGGTCAATCATGTTTGAGCAATGGAGTTTAGGAAGAGGAAGGTAGAGTGCCAGTTGTTGTCTTACCTGGATGGCAGGAGAAGCTATCGACATTTGTAGGCTGTGAGCATCAGAAGAATACTACAGTTGTTCCCCCATGTCTATTCAGTCCTCCATAAGGCTCAATAATTTAAGCTCACAGTAAGATCACTTTACCATTTTTAAATAGATAGTTATCACAGCACAATTGTCAGAGACATCTGGGACCAGTACACTTGAAAGAAAACTGCCATCAAACCTTTTGTATGAGATTTTACTGGTGCCATTCAGAAATTAAAAAGTCAGCAAATGCAATTTCTGAGTGGTTAGAGACTGGGAAATAGTTGATGCTCTGTTTAAATAATTCTAACATATTGGGAGTATTTTTTACATACTATAAATACATTAAATTCACTTGACCAAATGTGGACAGGTCTATCACGAAATCAGGTTTAGGGCGATGTAAAAACATTTCAAAACAATTCTAAACTACTTAATTGGCCAATACTAAAGTGTTGATTTGGTTAAAACTCACAGTTGTAATCAGGTGGACATCATTTTATTAAACCAAGCATTGCCAAAACCAATATGTTTAGTGATTGCTGCGAAACCTTTGGATTTGTCGATGCTTTTAGGTTTTTTGTTTTTTTTTAAACATTGTCATTCATCAAATAGTCTTGTCCATATGTCACATAAAAAAGCAAACATTGTGCCACTAGTCCAGGGCACTAAAGGGACTACATTATTCAATGTATGTGTGCAAGGGCAGGATGCCATCACTCCCAGTGAAAAATGCTGCTGTGATAGTACAATGAAACACGGGGTCATTAAACTCATGGGAGGAGAGACGGCGAAACAATGTCCTTTGTCGGCAGGTTTACACTTTTCCAAAGAGTAAGAACTATTAGTACATATTCGTGTGGGGTCACAAATAGCAAGAGATAAGGCCACTCATGATTCTATATGGACCTCAAAATGGTTGTGTCTTGTAGTATTTAACCCCGAGCTCGTGCCATATTTACTTGTTACCGGCTCGTGTTATAAGGTGATTATTGCATAACTCACAGCATTGCCATTTACAATGTTTTATAATGATGCTTTTGAAAATGAGACATCGAAGGATTCAGTGGCTTCCTCCCGCAGGGCCTCCTTGCTCCTTGTTATGTGTTGTCTGTCCGTCTTAGTCAGTTATAGATTGCTCTTGATGGGTTTGTCCTTCACAAAGCCTTTCACCTTTTATCCCCTGCTGCGCCATCCGCCCCTGCTCGTTCTGGTGATGATTTCTGTCAGTTAGGACTGAGTGAGACCTCGCTTTGCCCTCCCCAGGGGGCCGACAATTGCTTGCTTCACCGGTATACTTATTGTGCTTCTGTCGTGTATACTTGTAATCCATTAAAGTCGGAAATGAGATGTCCACATTAGTACCGTTTCCTCCCTTCCTAGCCTTCACATATGCTTTCCCATTTGTTTTTATACATTGTGATGATGTGCCTTTTCCAGTCGAATCAGTGGGAAATTAGAAAGCCGATTATTTATCTTCTTTAAGAGTGCGGTATTGCCATCGGCCCTTGCCATTTTCTCGGACATTTCGTCAACAAAAGAAGCTAGGAACCAAACTAGTGCACAACTAATGGTTTTATTTCAATTGTTTATATAACTGTTTAAAATATTGTAAACGTTCGACCACAGTAACCAATCAGAGAGCACATTTACATTTCCAACCGTGCTTCCCCTAGTAAAATACCCTCGTACAGCGTGATTGCATTCATACAGCGGGGCTGCGCCAGGTGGTGGAGCGTGCTTCTCTGCTGCACTTAACAGTCAGGTGCTTCTCTGCTGCACTTAACAGTCAGGTGCTTCTCTGCTGCACTTAACAGTCAGGTGCTTCTCTGCTGCACTTAACAGTCAGGTGCTTCTCTGCTGCACTTAACAGTCAGGTGCTCCACTGCTGCACTTAACAGTCAGGTGCTTCTCTGCTGCACTTAACAGTCAGGTGCTTCTCTGCTGCACTTAACAGTCAGGTGCTTCTCTGCTGCACTTAACAGTCAGGTGCTCCACTGCTGCACTTAACAGTCAGGTACACAAGGCCTTCTTGGAGGAACACAGACAAGCCACCAGGAGCCTCAGGAATAGATTATTACGTTTTATACGTTGAAAGACTTTCACACTGGCCATGCTTGTAAGGACCTTCTGTCGTTGTGATAGAGCCTTATGAGTCCAGCCTCCAGCAAAAAAATTAACTACTCGAAAGCTCTGTGAGGCATTCTGGGAGAAACTCAGCTTTTTTCCGTATAAGTTTGATGAAATATGTACTACTGAGTTAAGTAACAATACGTATTATTCACAGTGCTGCTAAACTACGTCAACTGGGCAACAGCCACTATGTGTAAAAAACACAAATAAAAATGCTTGCAAGAATGCACATATATTAGTAGATATTTTGTGAAAAAATAGATGCAGGCAAATGGTATCAGTTTTTCACTTTTGGAGGTGCTAAAATTGCAGATTTTGCTTTAAATAAACACAACACCCTCGCACACAGCCCAGCAAAGGCCCACCTTCCTGCCTCCACCTGATGTTAGCCTTGGCTTTTGTGGAAAAACTCTACAAGTGGACAAGTATACTACATAGTGGGAGAACCGGAAAGGGTCTCTTGCCAGTGGAGTCATTCAGCCACCCTTCTTTCACCTAATCATCCTGTTATTCATTTATCACTGTTGAGAATGAATGAAGCCTAGGGTGACTGAGTATAAAGGGGAAACGTCCTTAACAATGCGTCCTTAAGGACGCAGGCATTTCCCACACAAGCGGAACCACGCTTGCCTGAACAAAGCATGGCTTTTTCTGTGCCTTAACCATGCATGTGCTGAACTATGCATATGCATGATTAAGGCACAGAAAAAGCCATGCGTTGTTCAGGAGAGGCCATGGAGGATGCAGTGAGGTAAGTGGGGCTAGGTCAGGGGTGGGGGGCTGATTAAGGAATTGGGGTGGGTGGTAGGTCGGGGTGGGGTATTTTTTTTTTAAGGGGCGGTTGGGTAGTTTGGGTATTTTTTTTATTTAAGGTCTTAGGGTTGGGGGTTGAGCTATCTTTTTTTTAAGAGTGGGGGTTTGGGTATTTTTTTTATTTAGGGCTTATGGTGGGGGCGGGAGAGTTTATTTTTGAAGGGGTGGGGAAGGTGTAAGGAAGGGCAGGAGGAGGGAGGATAGAAGAGGAGGAAGGAGTGGGAGAGGACGCAGTGAGGTGAGTGGGTTTGGGGCAGGGTTGGTGGGTAATTTTTAGCGGTGGGGTGGATTTAGGGATTAGGGTGATTGGGGGTATCCCACTACCTAGTTTTTTGTGGCAGGTGTGGAGGATCAGGGTATTTTTTTTTAGGGCTCAGGGTGAGTGGCGGGTCGGGGTAATTTAGTTTTTAGGGGTGGGGGGTTGGGATGTATTTTTTTTAGGGCTTAGGGTGGATGAGGGTCGAGGTAGTTTACTTATTTGGGGGGAAAGTTTTAGGGCTCAAGGTGGGTGGGGAATGTCGGGGTAGTTTAGTTTTTAGGGGTAAGGGGTCAGGGTAGTTTTCTTTAGGGCTCATAGTGGGTTTGGGATCGGGGTAGTTTACTTTTTAGGGGTGGGGGGTCAAGGATAGTTTTTTTTAGGGCTCAGGGTGGGTGGGGGTGGCAACACTTTAGTTTGTAGGGGCAGGGTGGGGGGTTTGGGATAGATTTTTTTTAGGGCTCAGGGCAGGTGAAGGGTCGTGGTAGTTTAGGTATTAGGGCTCAGGGCGGGTGGAGGGTCGGGGTAGTTTAGGTATTAGGGGTGGGTGTAGTTTTGGGGCTCAGGGCAGATGGGGGAGTTGCATGACAGAACCACACATGCTGTTTCACATGCATTTCCACATATGCCTTTACTAGGCATGCTTTTACAATGAAATTCATTGTAAAGGCATGTGGGGTAAAGGCATGTGTAGAAACAACGTGGTCATGTTTCTGACTGCGTTGTAAAGGCATGCGTTGTTCCGGCATGGGTGGTTCCATCATACAACCAGTATATAAGTGTGGAAACAGTGTAATTTTTGGGTAAAGATAACTATCAAATCCTGGTGAGCACATATTATGAAAGTGATGTTAGTTTGGAAGGACAGGGCAGCATTTCACCATCTTTGAAAATCATGGGATTTTATTTGTGCCACTGGCTGAAGGTGGTGGGCACCAGCACTCAATTTTGTGTCTCAAGACATATTTCTCATCTCAGGCCTTAGTCCTAAACAAGATGGAGAAAGTCAGAAAAGAAGGAAAGAGCAAAAGAAAGATACAAACACTAACAAAGGGAGAACACAATTCCCCACCTCAGGCCAGGAGACCACCACCTCCCCGAGACATTGAAGAAAATGTGTGCAGGGGGGTCCTCTCAGCCCTGGGGACCACCACCTCCCCGGGGCTATACCTTTTGGAGGGGGGCCGCACAGTCCCCCTCAAGGAGCCAAAGATGCCCCTGGGGACCGCCACCCCCTAGGGCCGTCTCCTGCTATGTTCCAGGCTGTCCACCCCTGGGACATAGCTGTTTGCTTTGGCTTGGATGTAGCTTTCAAAGCTGTAGCCAAGGCACAGCAAACACTCAGGTTTCTGACAGTGGGACCTGTCAAGAAGGTCCAGCTGCCAGAAACTGGAGTTTTTATCTCTGTTAGGAGATGAAAGCTTTCCTTCAGCAACCACAGAGCTACTACTTAAAGCAGCTCCTTGCTTTTTGAAACAATGGGACCGTGCGCAGCCCCAGGTAGCCCGTAAAAGGCACATTATAAAAAAAAAAAAATGTAGGGACTACTGAGAACCCATTAAGAGCTCCCCCATGATCCCAGAAAGCCAATAAACTACTAAAAAAAATATAAAAAAAGAGAATAGCACAAGTGTTAAGGTCACAGACCTTCACGTTGAGGGTTCAAGTCCAGCCGGACTCGTTTCCCTTTTTTTTTATGTACATATGTTTAAGGCTCATATGAAAGGTGATCTTACCCATTTTAAATGGCAAATACATTTTTCTTTTCAAATTGTGCAGAAATATCGAATTCTAAGTATATTATACATCAAAGCCTTAAAAACCTTTCATCTCTCTCCCTCCCCCTCACTGACTCTCACTTTCAATCTCTTTCTCCTACTCACAGACCCACTCAGGCACTTACACACCCACTCTCAGACCTACAGTGTTGCCCTAAGGTAAATATAACTAACTCCCACGCCAAGCACTGCTAACTACCCCACAAATTACCGCACTCATGACATCTTTGATAACATCATTAATAATATCAATGTAATATTTGCAGTAAAATATTTGACAAAAAACTGTGCATGGCGAGGGCATGAATTATAGTTATCTTAGGGCATGAGTTATAGTTACTTGAGTCAACTTTAACTATAAATGGTGAATTTCTATGGTTTCGTAAATTTTAAATGTAAGCCTAACTATAACATCCCTGTAACCTTTGTTTTTTTCTAAGTGAATATATATAAAATATATATATATATATATATATATATATATATATATATATATATATTCTGTCAAAAAGCTGCTGTAATCCTTTCGCCCAACGCGGCAGACCAGGACGGGGTAGCAATCCCCTATAAATTCCACACAAATTCCTCTTACTCCACACGTCAACTATCCGCTGTTTTAAGAAAGGAAAGTCCCAGTCACCACTCTGAGTGGTGTGTGTGCACTAAAGACTCACTGCAACAATCAATATTGTGACTGGGACTTTCCTTTCTTGAACTAGAGGATAATTGACGTGTGGAGCAAGAGGAATTTGTGTGGAATATATATATATATATATATTCACATTTATTTTAATGCTTAAATAAAATTTTATTTATAAATAAATATTATTTTATCACAAAGATATTTTAATAACCTTTATTATTGTAAAAATAATGTAATTGATTAAAAAAAATATTAAACTCATTTAAATTACTTCCTTACTTCCATACATGAATTTTGCTAACTTGTAATGCATAATCAATAAATATAAATATTTTACTCTTGATGTGTATTATTGTTTAAATAAATATTTTAAAATAATTTTGTTTCATTTAATAAATAATTATTTTTGTTATTAATAGTGTAGCTTCCATTTACCTTAGTCTACATTTAAAATATATACACCACATTAAGTATATTAACATTCAACTTAAAAATATTTAAAATATTCTTCTCTAACCTTAGTTAACTTTTCAAATTCTCTCTATAATGTACCTTAGTAATATCTCCGCTTCTATTGAGAGTTGTCCACCAAGAGTGCGGACTGTCAAATATGATCATAAGGTCACTGCTAGTAGTAAATTTAAGGTCCTATATGATATTTGTACTGACTTCAATATCTGTGTCAGTGGGCTGGGACGTATAACTGTACACTTCTGAGTAACATTAGACTCCTAAATGGTGAATAGCCAAACGTAGTAATGTTTTCTAAAGGTATAAGAGTAAACTTACATGTGTACATTTACTGTTGTGAATGTTCCGAAATATTTGGTGCTTTAACTTTAAGGCATGAGAAAAGGTTTATTTTTTTATTTCAAGAAAAAGTTAATTACATGTTTGTTCCCTAAATGGCACAGATAGTTCCTGTTTCATTACTGACTAAGCTGTTCTGATTCTGTTTTTGACATCTCAATGGAAAGGAACTTTGAGAACATGTTGATGTACATATATATAAACCTAGTGACCTTTCGTATTGTATATTTTTTCATGACTAAAAGAAGTCTGCCTCCCCTTCGGACCATTAAGTTTGTGAAGTTAAGTAGGTGGGGGCTTTTGTGAACAGTGAACCTTTTTTAAGTTTGCTTAGTTGCCGTCTATATGTAATCAAATAATTCCTAAATAAATAAAAATTACATGCAAATGTATTCATATAGGTGCTGTAAGTTGCTTTCAGCCCTGGGCAATTTTAACATCTATTCAAATTTTGCTTCTGATGTACTACAGCATATAGCTTCGGCAAGGATTCAGAACACTTTACCCATTGGCTTCTTTGCACTGTGATTTATTGCATTTATACATTTGCCTAAACGAAGTCTGCTTTAAAGACAATGTTTGTGGGCCAATACTTTTACTTTGCCAGTGCTTTTTCCATCTTTATATACGTTTTTTTTCTTAGTCCTTAAAGTATGGTTTTTGGGTTACAATTTTCACTAAGCTAATAAAATTCTAATTTCTCCCATTGTATATTAAAACTAAAAACAGGTTTTGACCCTTTTCCATACACATTTGCCTTATTTGAAGCAGTTGTGGTTTTCTATTAAAATCATATGCAATTTCTTTTTGTATTTTTTATAATTTGTTGCATATTGCAAGAACATAGAGGTGGTGACGTTTTCTTTTTCTTCTCTTTTATTATTGTGACATGCTTACATTAATAAGAAATCATGTGAATATATACATGCATACACACATACATACATAAATAAATAACCACAATGTTAGCATGTTAGCTTGGCAAGGCCAGCGCTATTAGGTTTTGCAACAGCTTGTTTGTTTGTCAGAATTTTCATTTAACCAGGAGCAGCTTTAAATTGATTTATAATCATAATTTAAAATTACCTCTGCTACTCCCCCTAAATGCTGGATTGTTTTGGAAAAGGTTCATGCCAAACTAGAATATCAAACTGATGTAATTGTAGCGCTTTTCCTGTCTGTTTGCGATGTGAATAAACAACAAAGAAGGAGTTTTACCTGTGGCTTTGGATATATGCACTGATTATATATCCTAGTCTGTTTTTCTGGGAAATGATATGCATGATGTGTGGTCAGGAAAACTGAGGACGAAGCCTAATGTTCTCATTAAACATTTGGGAAAAGGCAACCAAAATGCTGATGCCTTTGACACTTCCTTTTTACCTCAGTTTACTCACTTGTTCCGATATCCATCAGAGATGATCTTTACATTGAATAAAACATAGGTGACTGACACGATTTGGTGCAGCTTTGAGATCTGATTTTTATCACTGGACAATCATATTGTTGTATTCACGAGGAGCCTAGATATTTTGGAATATGCCAGCAAATAGGGGTGGCACACTGGTTGACCTTCATTGTAACTTTTTATGTGAGGTTATTGAATTTTGTAAAATAGCTCTCTAGATTAGGTGGAAAAACTATGGCTTCTAGAAATGTAAACCTGTGTGGAATGCCTCATTTAGAGGGTAGCATGAATAGAATATAATAGAATCTGTTGACACAGGAGCTATCTAACTTCAAGATGGGAAAGCCATGCTTCCTTAAGCCTGTGAGCCAGTCTTGTTCTAGATGCTTTTGGCATTCTATTAGACCAACTGGTGGTTTCTAACCTAGATTGCAACTATTCTGCTTGTTACAAAAAATGGTAAGCCTGGTACAGTCTCTGAAGGTTTCTGAACATTCACTTCTTTATCAGTCATTGGTTGCCCATTCCTTGAACAGCTGATAATTGTCCTCTGCTCCCATGCTGATTTGACACCTAAAATAAGCTTGTTCAAGCTTTTGGATCAATCGACTATATCTAGGTTGCTCTAACTCTTCTGCAACTTTATTATCTCTTGTTTTGGCCTACAGCGCAACTTAGCTCTAGCTCTAGTATTGGTTTATTGCATCTGTTCCATATCAGTCTCACATTATCACCTGTGGCTTTATTGTTATTCACAAAAATCACAAAATAAAATAAATGCAAGTGAAATATGTATCCGAAAGAGTTTTCTCCACCAAGACAATATTTTCTGTTTGTAAAAACAACATTTTCCATGTACAGAAAGAAATTTTGGATTATTTCCTAATTTGTATTTCCTTCTATGTGGAAAATAGTCATTTATAAACGTTTCCCCTCAGGGGTCCTATTGAAAATGTACAACTGTTGCATATTTCCAGTAATCCTGTTTGGGTCCCCTGTGAATTTCCGAAAAGTCCACACTTTTACAGGAGTAATATTTTATTAGCCTTCCTTTGAGAATAGCTTCTTCTGGATAATTAAATAAAGAAAAACAGGCTATTAAATTTCTACTACTTTATCATTTTCTTTCTTAGAGAACCTGGATTCCTGAGTGATGTGCATTTTATAAGGCGTTTGAAATGAGCACAAGAAAGTTGGATTCATTACAAATAGAAATAGCTAAATGGTTGATTCGTTGTCAGGTAAATTTAATCTGTTCCCAGTTAAGATACTAATAGCTGAATTACATTTCCCACGGCAGACACTGTACACGTGCAGTTTTCCCCATATACATTTGGGAAGTCAAACTTGCCAATTTTTCCCAGGTCAGGGAGGGTGGTGGAGGTGGTGGTGGGGCGGTATTCTCACTAAATACAGACATGCAGATTTTTGTTGTGGAAAGTCCCAACATTCTTCTTTTATTTCCCAGTTCTTGGGAAAAACTCAGAAGAGGTGATTAATATTGCACCCGATAAATTCTGAACACATTAGTTTGGATTTTACCTGGTGCGATAATTGTCACACATGGCATCGGGGCTCTAGTTATCCAGACTTTAGTCCAAGGGAGGCAAGCTACCGCAATGTAATACTTTTAATGCATTGAATTACGTAATCATTTATATCTATAGCATCACGTTTACAGATGACAATGTTCAGTGCTCACTGTGTGATCCTTTGAAGGGATGTCTAGCAATAGATAAGTGGCAGTGCAGATTCAGAATTATTGCTCCCGGGAGCCATATATTCTTTCCGAAACAGTTATTGATTGGAAGCTTGAAATAATTATGTTTCCCGGGCTGCTGGACATGCTAGTGTATTTTTACATCAAATAATCTAATTGATGTTTTTGGGATGTATTTTCAATATCTGTAAAAACGAAATGGAACCGGTAATTCTGATGAAGGACTAACTGGTTAGTGACTGAAGGACAACTGCTAAAATTGCTATTTCTAGTAGAAAGAACAATGTAACTTTTGCTTCAAGTGTGTTCTTTCATAGGATAGTCTCAGTAGGGTATATACGAGTTCAGAGCCCATCAAAAGCCCTGGCTTTCTAAAGGGCTGCCTTATTGACAGTAATGCGACCCTTGGGAGTTGTGAATATGTTGTTTAGGGGCATTCAACGTCAGCATTTATGCCTTAAACATGTAACCTAAGTGAACAAACATGAGGATTTATTTTGAGAAATGCGCACAGTGATTTTGAGACTAAGTCCCATATTTAATGCGGAGCTAAAAAAGTATAAATATGGGCCTAAATACCTAAGCAGAAGTCGTAGCTCACCTGCCTAAAGTGCCTGCTGCGTTGAAGACCTGCACCTGGGTTTTAGGCTTAATAACGATCTTGAGCTTTTTACATAACACAACACAATGTAAATTGAATTAGGTTCTTGAACAATAGCGCGGATTAGCCAGTCCAAGGACCCATACCCACCTTCTGAATCTCTGCCTGTCGATCAAAGACTTATTTTTCTGGTGGAGCAATGCAGGGGTCCTACCTTTCCAATGAAGGTAATTTCTCTATGCCAAAGTCAATTTTTAAAAAAAGTTTCAGGTTGTCATTTAGAGGCCCATCTTTAGACAGACTACCTGATTGACTCAAAAGTGACAGACTTGGCTCAGTTGACATTTTTCTGGTATTATTATCAATCAACTAACCGGAAACACTACTACCTGATTTTATATCCTCCCCTCGCCCACTGTTCTCAGAAATAGCTCTAATGCAATTTCCGGGCTGTGCTACTGTGATACAAAAACAAGCGATAAAATACATTTTATCTCAGAAGGATCAATGTTTGAGTTGGCCCTACCCAGTGTGATCATAGGGCCTTCAAAATACACACACGTATAAAACAACCATTGGCAAAGCCAGTAGGTTTCGCCAATGTGAGACCTATTGGTGTGGTCAAAGTTTTTTAAGATGTTGCACAGCATCTTGGGATGCTGTGTAATATGGCTTAAAGTATATAAAACCAAAGCACTGTGACACAGACAGCATTAACTGAGTCATAGCACTTGTTTTCTATTAACTGTGCACAGCCAGAGCTGTTGTGCAAAATATTTTAAACTAAGCCAAATAGCTCACACAGGGCTAGAACGTAAAAAAAATATCAGAGCAGAATTTAAGCTGGCAGTTTACATGGCTACTGTGGGTGTACACTAGGTGGTGGGCGATTTTTTCGGGACTGCAGTAGACAGAGGCTGCACACAAGCCACAAAGGAAATATCAACAAAAGGGAAGCACAAGTCAGAGTAAGTAGCAACAGTCCAAGCATAAAAAGCCTGCTTGGCTCTCTGTAGAACACCACTGTAAACCGACCATATCTTGAAGTAGTCAGGGGAAGGTGGAGGCCACCTGTTTTGAATACACACATACACTCTAATGTCTAAAACAATGGAAACAACAAATAGAAGTTGGAGAGTGGCTGTGGGGGGTACATCAAAACACCAGACATTGGGGAGGAGGTCAGGGGCAATATTGAAACAAGGGACAGGGAGAGTGGAGCGGGAGAGGCAACGATGAAGAAAGCAAGGTGAGAGGGACTGGGGAGGCAATAAGCAAGAGGGAAGAGGTGGAACTAACGAACCAAGCAACAAGGGTGGAAGGGACAGATATGCACTCTTATGGAGCTGTAGCAGACAAATAAAAGTACTTATGCAAGTTGGTGGCCAGTGTAAAAGCACTGGCCGCAGGCAGGAAACTGTACTTCAGCCAAGGTCCATGGAAGATCAGAAGAACTGAAGAGAAAGGGGAAAAAGAAGGTGTTGTCCAATGACAAGCAAGGAAAAAAGAGCCATGTCTGAGCTAACCAAAGGTAAGTAATAGGTGGGCTCTAAGCACATTTTAGTTTTTTTTTTAATTTACCATAGATTTCACAAGCATAGCACAAGTAGTGTACAGGGAAAACCTGAAAACAGTGGGCAGTAAATCCGGTAAGGTACTTATCTTGTCTTTTTGCTGCAAAAGATCTAGTTGAGGAGTTCATTCTCACAAATGGGATATAGCTAACCATTTTACTGAGCAGCATTGGAGTGTTAAACAGCTATCACATAATGCACTATGTACACAGATACATTGAAGTTATTATTGGCTATATAAATAAAATAAGATCGACTAATACTAGGCACAATGAAAAAAACTGAAGCAGATTCTCATTAGTGTGCTTGAAAGAAGTGCAATGCCCACTGAACTTCTCTTGAGTTCTTATTGGTGACTTTGTCATGATTGATGAATGGCTTCAACAATTAACTTTAGGGGCAGATCAGAATGCATATGTTTATTCTGGTGACATTTTGGGGTTCTAAACCTAGTGTGCTTGTGTAATTACCTGTTTAAAATCCTTACGTGCATTGTTTTCTCATTTAGGAGAGGCTCACAAGATAAGAGGTTCAGCCACGGCACAGGTCAGAGGTGAGGTGGTATACGGAGTCCCCTCTCTATTTTTAGAAATGGGACCCTATTACTCTTAGCTCCTTGCAAGAAGGTGTTGCTCATAGCACCAGCAGGAAACAAACATGCATTAACAGCAACTGCAATGCTTGATAAATACACACAGCACACTGTGTTTACTCACTAAAAGCTGTTTAAGAAATAGAATTTACAAGTTCGACATGGCTGTTTTAAAATGTTTGTTACTTTCAGCCACTTACAATTTCACTTACACTTTTGATATTGTTGGAAATTGGGTTTCTGGTTGGCTAAGGTATGTATCTAATCCAGGCAGAGCCCACCACTTGAGTCAGGGCAAGACAGTTGCACACCATACAAAATGTGTGCTCACCCTCTGTTAGCTTGAGGCAGAGCACGTGGGCATATCATCAGAGGCAATGTGCAACGCATTTGTGCAACACACTCACACAACACAATGAAAACACCACAAAAGAGACTCCACACACAGAATTATATAAAAAATATACAGTATATTATACATAAACCCACATCAAAATGACATGAATCATAAATACTGTACACACTATGGAGGTACTCAGATAGTACTTGTTATCCTGATCAACGCAAGGCATATATCAGTAAATACTTAGAGCACGGAATGCAGCAGAAAAGCACATGAATAATAGTTAGTTAACATAGGCACAGGAACACCTGCACTCCTAATAGCAGGGTTACAGTAATCACTATGGGCCTGACAGAAATTGTGCTTTAGCAAAAAGAGTAGGGTGCTGGATATTGTAGTCCTTGAATCACTGTTTCCTGATGCCAGGAAACGTTCCTTGCAGCAGTAAGTACTCTGCTGCGCTTGGGGACCTCCACTGAGGTTTTTACCTGTAATGCTTACAGAAGCTCAAAAAGCCCCCAAGATCTGTGGCACAGAGTGAAGGAGGGAAGGAACAACCATAGGAGACCCAAAAGAGACCTCGCTGGGTTCCTTACTTTCCCTGTGCCCAAACCCAGCTGCTGAGAGCATGTAGTGCATCTGCCCACAACACTGTACCTTTCAGGTTCAACTGAGGTCTATCCTGAAGTGGGCAATGGTGCTCTCCTTGCAGGGAATTCCTTGGGGCTGAGAAGAGGCCAAAAGGCCTCTGAAGTGGAGCCTATGCTGTCGGCATGTTACACGCCCTGAATCCAGGGGTGGGACATCAGCATAAACCTCATGGGCTTGGTCTTATCTCAGTTGCCAGGTAACGCGGCACTGACAGGGCCGTACTGCGAGGCATTGCAGAGGCTTCCTCGTATGGCAGTGGTAGGCCTGTGGGGAGCGTGTGCCTCGGCGCAGCACTTAGCTCAAAGAGGCCACATGCTGCGGTTTCCCTGTCTGAGGGGCCGCACTGTAGAAAAACACATACTGACATTTTAGGAAGTACAAATCGCTCTGCACACACTTTTTTTCACAAGCAGCAAAGCTTACAGCACGTGCTGTCCTTAGAAACTTGTGATGTCTGGACTCAGAGTCCCACCAGCCAGAGATTATAAGGCAGAGTCTTTTCTGGTCCAGAGACTTTAATCAAACAGGGGGCAAACCAACAAGTCCTTGTAGAACACTGGGGCAAAAAGAGGGTACAATGCAGGCGGGCCAGCACAAGAGTCCAATTGCAGGGGGGGCAGTGTCTTCAGCAGCCCAACAGTCAGCGTGATAGCACAACAAAGCAAGTAGTTCAAATGACAGTTCCTGCTGGCAGCGCAGCAGTCCTTTGTCAATGTGTAGTTTGTAGACCTAGCAGCGTTTTGTTACACGTGCACATAGTGTCTAAAAACATGAGGTCAAAGAACCAATACCTATACTATAAAATGTGTGTCACGTAGGAGGTGACTTCAAAGTCTTTAGAAGTATACAACAATTCCTTTCAGCCCAGCCCTGGCTCCAGATGGTCAGGTTTGGGTGAATCCACTCTTCGTGTGAGGGCAGGACACAACCTATATAAATGTTGAGTGAACCTCCTCTCCCAGTCCAGGAAGAATATCAGGATGTAGATGAATACAGATGTATCCGCTGTCACATCCAGCCCTTCCTGTCCTATTGCTGTCTAGAGAGTATGCACACAGTGTAGCTGTCACCCAGGCCAGGCATGTATTGAAGACAGGCTACAAAGCACAAGAGATGTAAGCGCAGAGAAATTCCCACTTTCTAAAAGTGGCATTTCTAAAACAGTCATGTAAAATCCAACTACACTAGTAAGTAGGATTTATCACTACCATTCTAAACATACCAAACCTGACTAAGCTACTCCTTTCTGATCAGGAATTACCACTTAAAAGGGTATAAGGGAATCCCCAGTGCTATCTTATGAGAGGATCAGGCCTCACCAGAGTAAAAAATTAAATAAGCTGTTTGTCACCATCAGGAGATGCCACACATAAAGGCACGTATCCTACCTTTTACGTACACAGCACCTGCCCATAGGGCTTCCTAGGGCCTACCTCTGTAGTAAAAAGGGAGTTTAAGGTGTGGCAAGTAGTCTTAAAGTCCAAGTCAAAGTGGCAGTAAACTGTGCACACAGGATCTGCAGTGGCAGGCCTGAGACAGTTTTGAAAGGCTAGTTCTGTGGGTGGCACAATCGGTGCTTCAGGTCCTCTAATAGCACTTAAATTACAGGCCCTGGGTATATAGTATACCACTTTGCAAAGGTACTTACAAGTAAATCAAATAAGCCAAGCAGGTGTAAACCAATCCTACCATATTGAGAGGAGAGAGAACATGCACTTTAGCACTGATTAGCAGTGGTAAAATTATCACTGTCCTAAAGCCAACAAAAAGAAGGCCAGAAAAATAGGAGGAGGAAGACATAATGTTTGGGGTAACTCTGCAAAAATGGCCAGATCCAACAAATATATAGAAAAAATATGTGTGCTTTATAAAAAATTTAAACAAAAATATCCTATTCATATTTATTTATACTTATGTTAAGTTAACTTTTATAAAGTAACCAGTTTGACTTTCCATTAACTTTTAAGAAAGGATTATAATAAAGGCATGGCACCAGTGCTTGTGATGTCACTTCCTATGTTGTAATTTGTAAACCTAATACAATAATTAGTCCCCCAGTATTTTCCCTAGGACTTGTGGCCTGTGTCTGATGGACAACACTATATGGTTAAGGTTGCTAGTGGGGCACATGGGGTCCTGACTCATGTGAAGCTTCATGGTTGTCGTCAGACATTTTCTGCTTGAACCAAGTCGCCATAGATATAAAATTGTGCTATCTACATAAGCATAGTAAAATAAAAATTTTATGTCATGCACACAGCCAAATAATCAGTTTTTATGGAAGGTAAAACATAATAAATATTACGCACCACCCTATTTAGCTTCGACCTCTACCCCTTTGTAAGTAGTGCTTGTTTTGGGGTAGATAACAAAAATGACCCATCTTGTGATTACTGAGGCAGTTACAGACATATAACATATGTTGTAGTCCGTGTTTAATTTGAGCCAATGATTGCAGGTGGGACAAGCATTTCTGGGGACAAGGACTAATTTTTCATTACTACATTCTGACCCAGAGATAGAGAGAAAGAGACGGGGCGAAGAATAAAGAAATGAAAGACTGAAAAGCAGTTACAAAGGGAGAAAGCAGGGATGAAAAAGAACCTGCAAGAGTGAGATAAAGGGACAGGGAGTGTATGGTGGCGGGTGAAAGAGACATGAGGTGGAATTAAGCACAGACACCTTTGGCTTTAGGCAACCCGAAGTTCCGGAAGTGTCAGACGTGGCTTTTGAGAAACGCTGGGTCCTGTTCACTTATTCTTTCCCAAACAGGCACTGGCAGTAGAGCCCAGCCTTAGTGTGGAGCAGAACTGTTTTTTGTTAACCAGGTGAAGTTACGAGTGAAGGCCGGAAACTGTAGCAAGGGATTATATGAACTTCCAAAATGTTCTACATCACCCGTATGCCTATACCTTTGCCATTTGGTGGGTACCCACCAACTAAGGAACTTTTCAATCAGTCTCTCTGATGTGTTATTGCAGAAACAAAGATTCTTAATGAACAGTATAACTGCTGCTATGAATCTTCCTTTTACTTTCTTGTTAAAGCAATATAAGTGTCTCCAACATCCTGTGAATACATATGGCAATTTAGTCTTAAAAATGATGTTGATTGCCTTTCGTTTTTTTATCAATAAAGCAATTTTCTATTTGTTTGCTGATGGATCTCGTAAAGATGTTGGCAAGCACGGGACGATAAAAAAATAATAATAATTTGAACTAACTGTCGTAGAAAGTTTATGTATCAGTTAAACACCATAAAAACATAATTTCAAGATTAAATATCTACAGCAAATTTAAAACCTATAATTAGAAATGCATACAAGTCTGTTACATATAGATTAAAAAATCTGCACGGCTGTCAGCCTTTTGGAGAGCCCTGTCTTTCTGAGCCACTCATTCGTAGTAAATTCTTTGGTAAATACTTGTGATAAGACAAGGGCTGCTGATAAGATGTGTATTTATCTACTCCTTTCATCCTCCACAGTGAAAAAGTACACAAATCCCTGGCATGAGCGCAACAATGCAAGTTGGGAGTGATTAATTCTCTGAGGAAGGACGAAGAACATGCGTACATTTTCCTTGTTGATTTGTGAAAATATGCTTACATTTCTAGAAAAAAAGGTATTTTTAGAAAAGAGTTGACCTTCCTCAGGATTTATGTCGGAAATAGGCTCATTATAAATGGCGAATTTAGTGATAAAACTGCTTAGCCGGCACTGTAGCTTTACGAAAGTGTTATGCTGGTTTGTTCCACCTTTATATGAGGTATTCTCCCATGCCCACAGAGGTTTACACCAAGTTGGACCACCTTATGAGTCTATTGCAGAGTCCAATTTCCTTTTACTGAACAATTTGGCCCTAGAGTTTTTTTGCTTAATTGATAGCATGTTGACCGGGGACATATTAAGGATAGTGAGGGCCCTGGGCCAAATTAATTTTGGGGGGTCCTTTCTGTAACAGCTTTGAATGTATGATCCAGTCATAGACCTTTCATTCATTCTTTGGCCAAGTCACTCAGGTTCACAGATACACTCGCCCAAATGCTAAGTATGTTGACATCTAATATTCAGGTTATAGTGAGGTGTGTTTTCAATATTGTAACACATCAGCAGCTCAGTAATGCGCAGCAAATAATCTCTGCGACACTGTTCCATGTCTCATGTATCGTGCTGTTTTGATCTAAAAATGTTTTTATGGATGTTGCATGAAACATAAACACATTTCTCGGCACAAATGTCTAACACACTCTCACACATCACCCACATAAAAAAATAAAAGTAAAGGAAAACGGTATATAAAACAATCTGTTCAAGAATTACTCAAGGTGATCAGGGCAAGACTCTATAGAACAGAGCTGGCTCTATCACAGGCCCCATGAAAAGCTGGAGCCCTGGGCCAGAGCCCATTTTGCCCATGCCTTAAAATGTCTCTGATGTTAACCAATTTCTCTGAAACGTTTTCATACATTTTTTCACCTTCGGCTATTACTGTTCAATGACAATAACGTGTAATTGTAAAGCACACATTCACATTTTGGTCTCTTTGCACCGACATAACCGAGGTGTATTGTAACCCAACTCATCAATACTCTTTTTTACCAAACTCTAGAGGTGAAAGGCTGAGTGGAACAATCAGAAACCAGAATTCCAACCTGTGACAATGAGATCAACTACAGAGTTATGGAGAGAATGCTTTAATCCACTGAGCCACCGGATACGGCATTGCATTACCTGTTTTAAAATAAAATGTATATAATTCCAGGACTAATCTTCAAGCAAAGCTATGTAATATCAAATACTTTTAATTTTTAACGATAGTTTAGGTGCCCAGTTTATAAAGATTTTGCTGTGAAGTAGGCGTGACATATACTTTGAATGCTACTGACTTACTAATGCATTCCTATAGTAAGCCAGGGATAGTTCTGCCGTACAACAGAAATTCACGAGTAAGCCAAGAGTTCTCCAAACGAAGGTTGCAACATATTCTTTGTGAATCAGCTCATCGGTGCGCACGCACCTACATAATGGACAGATCCTTGCCACATTTTCAGTGTAACCACTGACTTTGCAAGTTATCCCAATTTTAATATGTATTTGCATATAGTGATCATCTTTAAAAGGTAGCAACCATCCATCCATCCCACTGGTTGAGCTGGAAAGCGAACCTTGAAGAACAGCCTGCCATCCATTCTGAAGTGGGATTTTAAAAGTATACATTGAATCAGAATGAAGAGTAGACATACCACGCAAATCATCTAGGTCTCATTATAGTATAAACCTTATAGACATGATTCAATCTTTGAACATACTTTACAATGGTGGAACACTTTGAAACAGAGAGACATTAGCGCTGAGACTAATGTGTTGTGTTGTAAATAATTAAAAGCGTGGTGTCAATGGTTCATTCTCTAGCGAGCTTGGACTACTTTGGGTTGTTCTACTACACAATTGGCTTTCTTTTGCTCTTTATAATATGTGATCAGCAGCGATTCTGCATTCACAGTGTTTTCTGCAGAAATAAGGATTAACCACATCTGCCACAAATCCGACATATGATGCATAATTTTCAGATTCCAATACAAAATATTTCTAGCTTAAAGGGATCGAAAGTTGCCTAAAACTACAACATGTTGTGCTGCTCAGTGGCCGAGTAAAAGTAAAGGTTAATTGGTCAGCTTTCAGTTCCCAATTGCTGTGTTCAGGTTTTAAACAACTACAGTGCGGTGAAATACTTGCTCGGGTCGTATTAATGAGGGGTACATTGAATTAATAGCGAAATCATACTGCAGCATGAGGTGTCGCATTAAGCTGCATAATTTGTCTGTTCTTACTAGATCTATAGTCAACCGGTCGCATAATCTGGTCCTCCACTGGCGAAGGATTCCAAGGGTCCAGCCACTTTACTTCATCTTACAGTCCTTCTAAAGCAGGTG
Source organism: Pleurodeles waltl (assembly GCF_031143425.1). Taxonomy (NCBI): domain Eukaryota; kingdom Metazoa; phylum Chordata; class Amphibia; order Caudata; family Salamandridae; genus Pleurodeles; species Pleurodeles waltl. The sequence goes on from NC_090449.1 coordinate 531,302,508, forward strand.
AAACAGGACAACTCCACATAGAATAGCTAACTGAAATGTGATGTGAGTGAAACGTCAGTGTTTACATGTAAAATTACATGTAAACATGTAAACATATAGCTTAGGGCTATTTCAGCGTAGACAGTCGTAGCTTGCAGCCTACTACTGGTACTGGCTTTCGCTGCCAGTGGCAATTTGTAGAAAAGGTTTCTGTAAAATGCACACTGTGTTTGTTAGGAATTGAATATCGAGATGAACTCTCACCTTGAGGCCACCTGATGGCCTTTGATCTTTGACCCTGAAATACTGTTGGAGCGTCTGGTGGTCATGGCTCTGCTCATTAACTTAAATTTGTTGTTTTTTAACATATTTTCACTTTCAGATAAGGCAGCAGGGCCGTTAAAAGGACAATGTAACCAACCTAATTGCTGCCTCTTCAAGGGCACGTGGTTAAAGTAATGAGTGAATAAATGCCAGGCCATTCAGCTTGTGCTTCGAATTTTATTGTCACTGTTTTAGCTATACCTTCGTGGCACTGCTTGTTGGTGTATCATCTATTTAGGATCGAGCCGGCGCTGCATGCGCTAGCGCATTCGTATCGCTAGAGAGACGCTTTAGGAATTAGAAAAGGGCTTGTAGCCCCGTCCACGTCACATCAGTGTCTTTCATTGGTTCGTGGGCTTGCCTGTTAGAATCTGCTTCCTTTCATTAGTTGAAGGCACGCATGCGTCATGCCTTTTCCGGTGGTTAGCCCTCCTCGAGCGCAGCGACCAATTACAGAAAACATGCAAGGCTCGCTGTTTCCCATCAGGTTTGTGGACTACTTTTTCTCTATTTTCGCAGCGCGATCTCGCTTGGCAGAAGTCGAGCGCTTTGCATAATATCCACCCTATTACACAGTTAATTGCACTTTTGCCGGTTACGATCATTATTGCGCTTTTGCCGATAGGTTTCATTACGAGTGAACTGTAGCAGCGCTGTTTTTTTCTTTCAACTTGGTAAGAAAAATACAGTTGGGAGTTTACAACTGGTAATAGCTGTAACTCGGACAAATGCGAGACCCTGGTGCATTGCAAATGCTCGTTTAATTCCTACATCTAACCAATCTACTGTAGTTATGTGTTCCTCGCTTTCACAGAGTGGATGAACAACATCACGAAGAAGACAAGAAGAACGAGGGTGTTTGTCTTCTTTGGAAAATAGCTATTTGCAAGACTGCCGCCATTTTGTTTTGATACATATATTTTGCAGTAGTATTTATTGATAATTAAAATCATTACAATATAAAATATTTAAATTTAAAAGAGACCATGCTTAAACATGATTGTGCAACACATTTGTGTCATCTGTTACAATAGTAGATGTCCATTCTGGCGGTATAAGAAGTGCCAGTGCATTGTACGCAGTAAAATTAACTGTCTGGCGTCTTATTTTGTGTACTTATATTTTATTTAGTGATTTCCATTTGTACAGAGAGGTATACCAAGTGGTTATTGTCAGTACTTTTTCAGAGATGTACAAGAGGGGATACTCTTACATATTCTGTTTTTCAAATTGAAAAATTGAAAGTCATTGTTTACAGGTTGGCAAATAGGGGACATTTGGCAAACAAAAATGGAAGATACCCCATTCGCCAACCTCTGAGTTCCCTCATCCCAGCAGGTTTTTGACATCAGAGGCTCAGTTAGCTCTGGAAACAGTAACTGTTGACTTGACAGCCCGTTCACAATTGGGCCCACCAGACAGTATTGGTTGACTGGCCCTATTTTTTGGTGGGTTGATTGTTATTCATTTTACCTGCCTGGCTCCCAAAATGAGCACAGGAAGTTGGGAAAAAGAACTCTGGAGATCTTAAAAAGAATAAAAATGCTATCAGAAAGTTTAGGAATACTCCTTAGACTATGTATCTGAAATCCATATTTTGATCTCATGGCTAGTTATGAACGCATACTTCAGCATTGTATTTGGCTTATGGCAGAGGCAGCCATAGAATGAGCTACATCAACTTCAGTCTGTCTAAGTCAGTAACCTGGGAAAACATGTTAAACCACTTCAAACTGTCTTATTTGAGGATTTTTAGGTTTCATAAACTTCTAAGAAAAAAGCAAAAAAACAAAAGTCCTATTGAAGTGCTTCCATAGATCCTGCTTAGTAAATATGTAGAATAGAGGTCAGTGCATCGAAAGACAATTGGTTTGCAGCTTTATATAGCTTGAAATTGGCCCACAGGCATTAGAGCACTTTACATGAGCATCAGGTTACATTTCACAAGGTCAGATGTTATTTATTTTACACACATGAAGATTATGTTAGTTTCTTAGAATCACTGGATGTTGATCTGATGTAGGGACTCAAACTTGGTTTCCCAAATCCAAAGTCAGCCACTCGGCCACATCTCCCCCAAATAATGGGGTGAGCCTGAGAAAAGAAGGTCAGTGAGGAAACCATGATATTCTTGCCCAGTAATGGTCGGTGTCAGGGAAAAGTCACGGGGGCCAGGGAATAAGGAAACCCAAAAAATAAAGAACTTACCTGCTGCTTGTTGTTCACCGCTCTTCCGGTGTGTGTGCACACAGGCTGAGGCTCCCAGAGTCTCCTACAGCCAATCCTAATGCTCCTCTCATGCTCTCATGCATGTAATACCCAGGAAAGCAGCATCAGGATTGGACGGAGGGGGTTTGTTTTGGGCTCCCAGGGGACTGGGAGCCTGTGCCTGCTGTTGTTCCCCACCGAGCGATGCAGCTGGGTTGGAGAGATGTCAATGTGTGTGTCGGTTTGATCCTCCTAAGACAGCCAGCCAAACTGGCATGCGCACTTACAGCAGTGCACTTAACTCCTCCACGATTTTTCTTATGGCTACTTCCCCAAGACTCAGCTCCTAATGAAAAATGAAATGATAATAAACGTGTTATTATCATTTCATTTTTCGTTTGCCTCCTCTGGCAGGGGGGCGGTGCTCCTCTGCCTTAACAGAAGAGCTGCCCCTGTTCTTACCTACTCACATTTCACACAAACAACCCCTACTGCCGCCAACCGCCCTGTTGCTGCCAGCATCCACTCATTGGCTTGCTTTGCATGGAGTTGTCATTGCGTAAGGTGTCTAATATTTGTGTGCCTTCAACTCGGCTTAATTATACAGATGACCACATAATCTATACAGGAAAATACATTACTACACTGGTATCAACAGTAGGAGCTTACATCACACAAAAGGTATAGCCTATGCAGCAAGATTCCATAGAATTCACAAGAGTTGTGTTGTGCCTGGTAAGAGTGCTGTGGTAGGCAGCACCACAAAGTGTTGCTTTCCCTGGTTGCGTGTTTAAGGAGAAAGATGCCAAGGCAGGAAATTGGTAGGAGTCTTGTGCACAGCACTCCCTCTGCAATGTCAATACTCATGAAGCTTAGATACTTTTCTAGCATTGTGATGATCAGAAGCTGAGTAGACTCCTGAGTCATTCATCACACTCTTACAGCCGGTGTGGCTCTCAACTTTGGCTCATATCACAGATACTGTTTCAGGTGGCCCACCCCCTTCTGTAGGTCTTGAGCAGTTGCAGTAGCTCACACCTGAGTATGCATGAGAGGAGCGTCAAGAGAGGTCTACAGAGATTTGCTGTAGGCTCCCACACAAGGGACATGCAGTGGTATTTGCACAAAGTGATGATTTGATCCTGTCGGGGAAATGTGTCACTCTGGAGAGGATAGGGGTTGCAGGAGATGGTGCACATGATGCTGGTAAGCCCTGTGTATCTTAGAACAGTGAATCACAACACACATTGAGTTGTAAGGTGGAGTCCAATTAGACTGAGGTCAAAGGTCTTTGTTGAGAATAGTCTACTAACCACTGTGTTAATATGGGTCCATGTAGCCTGGGTGACCTTGTCCGTCCGATCTCTGATGTCACTGGAGCATGCCCACCTTTCACATGTAAAGAGTACTTTAACCAAAAGGCACAGCATAGTCAGAGCAACCCCCAGTACCTCGATAAACACTAGCACACTAGCTTTTGGGTTCCAAAAGCCCACATTTATCACATCAATTTTCCAATTCCGTCAGTGTGTGGGCCTGAATGTCCTTTCTACTAAAGTCCTTGAATGAAAGCAGGTCAATCAGGAAAACATGTGCCGTTGCTCATGTCAGGATGCAGCGTTTCTAAATCAACAATAACAAAGAAGACATTAATTAAAGGGTATGAATGTGCCAGCAGGTGGTGCTGTGCATTCGCTGGTTATGCATTGCAAAGGAAGCACTCCTTAAGCTAAGGAAAGGTATGTAAAGGATCTAGCTACCCACAGAGTCTTTCATTCCTTGAAAGATGCACTGTTGTTATTCTCTACTATTATTGCAAATATAACAAGCCCTTGAAACCTACAGTATTACACTGTTAAAACACGAAACTAGTTATTGCTATGAGTATGGCTTTCCAGTTGCGGAAGCATATCTCTGCTACAGATTCCTAGATGTTGCGTTCGGTTGATTAATTTATCATGGCCATCATGCCCATCAAACAATGCAATACGTGCAACAAAATTTAATAATAATTATCCATGAATGAAATCACCCTGTGCATGAAATAGCGCACTTCATTTAATGATCTGTGCATAAAAGATTCTAGAACTACTGTGCACATTACGTAGCATTGTAAATGAAATAGTATATATGCATAAAATTAATTATATTTTGCATTAGTCTGCATATGGAATGCAAATAAAAATACCCCACGCATGAAATTTCCATATCTAATATATGTGTTTGCACATGGTGCCCGCATAAATGAAAACTACTCTGCATCTTTCATCTCCAAATGAAATGGAAAACGGTATTAAGTAATCCTTTAATTCTCATTAAATCGCCCTAAAAAGACCATGCATAATATTTCACCCAATGGTGAACTCTCCCCATGCGTCTGTGCATAATGTGTATAAATGAATATAAACGATCTTGCCAATAAATCTTTTCCCGCCCAAAACAATGCTCTGGGGTGTCTGCTGATGTAAGTTAATAGCAAGTGCCCATTGTCCACTCTGGCAAAATGCATAGATTTTCATAGAAACTTGTAGGTATCCATTGCATGATACCCCATACCTAGTAAAATGCTTGTACTGCCATAATTATAGTAATTATTGGAAGCATTAGGGTACCCGTAGCTTATATACATTCATGATACAATGTTGGCCTTGGCATAATAGTTTACTTACTTTCAACTTGTGGACATCATGCTCACTCTGACATAATGGTGGTAATTCCTGGTATATTTGAGACATCCATAGTATGATGGTGCATATCCTTGTCATTTTGCTGATCCTGACAGAATGGTGGTCTTTATTGACATATTGGGCAAGCCCATAGTACAATCTTTTCATATCCTTGGCATAATCGTGGTCTTGGCGCAATAGTGGTAATTCTTGCCATGCTGTGGATATTCTTACTACACTGGTGGCTCTGGCAGTATGGTGGTACTTCTTGCCATAATAAAGCCATCCAATGGACAAAGTTGGTAATTCCTGGCATATTGTTACTATCCATGTAAGACATAACTCCTATAATGGTGCTTCTTGCATTACGGTAATAATTCATGACATATTGCAGGCATCCATGGCCTCATGGTGTCCACCCTAGCATAATGCTGTCCCTACAGCAAGGTGGTAACTCATCCATATTGCTATTAGCCACTATGATGTTGATCCACATGTATAAGTAATTTTTAATTTATTAAAGTTCACAGAGGCTCAGATAAAAGGTAACAAATGTAAAAAAACATATTCCCTATGTATATTAGTTCAGTGGTTCCCAACTTGTGGCCTGGGGACACCTGGGGGTCTGCAACGCCGCTTCAGGGGGTCTGTGACTGCTTAGAACATTAAATAATATTAACAGATTAATAAAGTGTATGTAAGAGTGGCTAAATTTACAACTGAACATTTTAAAACATATTGTAAATGTCAAGGAATTTGAATTTGGAGGCAAAAAATTAAATTAGTATCCTTAGATTGAGTTGTGGGCGAAGTGCAGGTTCATCAAACAGAATATAGTATGGACAATGTGTGGTTTCAACTGAATTTAGAAAAGCTTCAACCTTCCTATTAATTTATTTTGTGTTTTTATATTTGCTTGTAAATTACATAAAATACTTTATCATTTGTGTATGTGTTTGATGAATGAATGTTTCTGAAATTTCTGTGTATTGTTTTGCGGCTCAAGTCATCAACAATGTTTAGGCCGGGGTCCCGGGCTTTCAGTAATGACTCAGTGACGGTCCCTGGATTCGAATAATGATGCAGTATAGGTCCCTAGGTTCCAGTAAGGATAAAGTGGGGTCCACAGAAGTCAGAAGGTTGAGAATAATGGTGGGAGGATCTCACAGAGTTTTACTCCACAAAATTTTGCAGAGTTTACTAAAAACTCCATGGAATTCCATGGAGTTATGTGTGCGGCAGGATGCCGCTTGCACTACCACCACCCTGGCCTGAACGCGCCAGATCTCAGAAGCACCAAGCAGGGTCAGGCCTGGCTAACCAGGCCCGACCCTGCTTAGCGCTTCTGAGATCATGCGCATTTAGGCCAGGGTGGTATGCCAGAAGCCAGTGGAAGCTGCAGATTCAGGCCTCTGTTGTGCCCACCACCCTGGTGCCTGCTGCTCTCAACCACACCTACACACTTCCCTTCACCAACTGTCCTCCTCCACAAACTTGCTACGAAGGGCCAAACACACCCCTTGTCTTGCACCAGCCTTGCAACCACTCCCTCTACACGTACCCACAGCCTCAGACTGTCCTTTCTTTAGGGCTTAGCATTAACAGCAGCAAATCAGCTCACCAAAAGCAGCCCAGTATTTTCACAAAGTGACTAGTCTGGCTTGCCACTGGGCTCCAAGGCACTCTCTCAGGCCACAAACATCGCTATCTGGTGGGGCCCGTCGGACTACCACTAAGCAGCTGATGCTCACCCGGTCCCTAGCTCTCTCTGCTGGCCTCAGCACCGCAACCCATAACACCACTTACGTTTGCAGGGACTTTGGGGAGACAGGTTCTTTTTAAGTGGAGCTGTGACTGCATGTTTCCTTTTCTCCAAGCACAGACCCCCGTCATAAGCAAATATTGTCCCTGCCCAGTGCTGGCTCCCACGTACACATAGAAGAGAAAGTGAAACGAGCATCTTACCTGGGTCTAGGAGGGTCCCTGTTGCCAGCGGCCTGGCTCTCTGCCTCCCTCTGCCTTCTGCTCCTGGGCTACTTAGGACACTAAAAGCACAGCCGCCTGGATCTGGAGGTGGCACCGGCACAGCTCCTCAACAGCAGCTTGCAGCAGCTCCACGCCAACCCTGTCATAGGACAAATGTTGACTTCTTTGGGCCAAGTGTAAAGTGCAGCCCAGTTATGGGCCACACAGCTCAAGAGCAGTCTGCGGTTGCAAGTCTGCGTTTGCTGTGTGTGGCCCATAACTGAGCTGCTGCGCATGCCGGTGAGCTCTGCTCCTCTGTCAGGCCCATGCAAAGGCTTTGGCTGAATTCCACGCTCCAAGCACGGAGTTCCAAAAACTCCATTAAGTCTGCCAGCAGAGCAGAGCTCACCACCCACCAGTAGTTGGGAACCACTGTATTAGTGTGCATGCTTAGCAAACACTCTCCACAACTCAAGACAGAGGTGACTTTGCTAAGGCCTGCGTTTTAGAGAGAGGGTTCAGCAAAGCAAAATCTATTGCACATGTAAATTCTCATGTATATACTTGCGTACTACTAGAACCCAGATGGTAAACAAAAAGGCATTCCTCTGGTTAATGACTTTATGGTTTTTGTTACTGGGAGATGGAGGAATTGCTAAACCTTGAGGTATTACCAGGATCACTGGCAATATGCGATTGAGCGGCTGTGGTGATTTTCACATAATTGTAGATTTGCCACATTTGCCACATAATTCATCATCTGCCTCATAATCTGCTGAAATGGCGAATTAATCAAGTAATACTATTACGAACTATGCAACATTATGCCACCTAATTTGGCTTTTCTTGCTGCATAATCTACTCAACCATGTTGCATAATTTGGCCCACTCTTAGTGCATAATTCCAGTGGCCCTGGGTACCTCCCACTGATTTTATCTTGAACCTCTTTTTTTTCACTCTCCAGACAGTTTGTTCTCGAGTGTCGGACGTGGGCAGTACCTTCCTACCTGTGTAAAATGTGTTCAATCTTTTTCAGGCTTTCTCAGAGTTGACAGGACTTTTGCCCAGACGTGTAGGTCTTAAAAGTTAATAGTCCTCTCAGAAATGAGTATGATATCCATGTACACTGGGTGAAGAGCATAACACAGTCCTCTGCAGCACCGGAGGACCCAAAACCTTTTAGGGGTCTTCCAACCCTTTTGGGCGCACCCATTCGGCTCAAAGCCGATGATTATCAGGAAGATATGGGAGACTCTGGGACCCTTCATCACGTTCTGCATGGGAAGGATCATCATTTTGTATTACGCCAGTGGGTCAGGCTGCCTTTGTGCCAGAGCTAGTGGTATTGATTCCATTCCTGCTACCCGGATCATCAAAATGTGTCTGCACTTGCATTGCAAACTAGTTTAAGGTATTCATGTGCACCTAGGGCAACATTTAGGGGGTAGTAGCTGGGACAGATGTTCTCCCATTGTGTCTGCTTGTAACTGCTACGAATTACTTTCCAACCCTGTAATTAAATAGACCTGATTATTGATGAAATGTGTTCAACTTTTACCAGTTTTATAATCAGCCTCCTTTTTGGTAAAGAGCCCTGGAAATAATAGAAACACACTGAGCCATTATCGGTTGGCATTCTCTAGGGATAGACATGCCCTGTGATGTCATATTAGTTGCCCCTACCATATTCAAGAAATAATGTAGCTTCACTAGGTGCGTGTTGCATCCCTCTGCAGGAGTACTGCCCTGATGAAGCTAAAACACTCCAGTGTGAAGAAATCATAACACTGGCCTCCCAAATATATTGCAAGTGTAAGGATCTGTCACAGTGGCTTTCTGTTGTAGCAGCAGCTAACACATAGCCCTTTTCGGAAATGGGGCCCCTAAGATTCCCAGCAGGGTTGGTCTTGTTCCCAAGGTATGCTTGTGAACAGTTTCTATTTTTCCTATGAGCACATCACCTCCCAGAGGGAAATATACCCTGTCTCGCCACATCTGAGGGTCCGAACAAAACAGCACTGACCATAGCAGCCATATGTATAAAACATAGACTTGAACCACAACATCAGTCAGTGCTGTGACATCTGGAATCCTGTCAGTTGCCCGCGGTTTGGCAGCTCAATTAAACAAGAGCAGAAACAGAAAGCCACACACGACATACCCCGAGTGTATACGATGGCTCATAGGGTTGAGTGCCTGCTGCAGCAATTCATGAGTAAGGTTCCACCTATCCACAATTATTCTCAATGCAGTGATTCTTATTGAACATAGGGATACTAAAAAACATTTTAGTGTTGGGATGAATGCCAGACAGCTAGTTAGTTAGTCTGTAGAAAAAAACGTTTTAATATCTTAAGTTCCAAGTCTAGAGTGCACTTTACAAGCTAATAATAAAATAATCATCTCCCATGTGTATATCTGTGGTTCTGATATTCTCTTATTTTTAGTAGCAGATGTTGTATATTGTAGCCATTAAAACTAGAAAATGACATATGAGGTAGAGTACCTTCCCTCAATTATTATAGTTATAATGACATTGCAAGTTACGGAGCAGTTCTAAGAGCATAAGGAGGCGGGAGGCCGGATACTGATGCTTTTGTGAGGGCATAGTACTCCAAGGTGAAATCTTATGTTCACATACTGTATCTAGTTGGGGTACTCTATTCCATAGTTTGTGGGTATCTTATTGAAAAGCGTCTTCGCTGCTGTGTGGGCAAATTATTTTCTACTGGGTGCGACCCTACCACGGTAAAGAATTTAGGTACCCGTGTTAAGGAATTTAAGATTAAACGTTGGTGTATTATTTTAATTTCACCATTGGTTAGGACTGTGTAAGACTGCTTTTACAGATCAAGAGTATGGTGTACAAACATTCTATTTTGCAAGAAGGCTGTTTATCTGCGGGCTTAGACACATTCACTTCAAATATAAAATATTGTAATTCTCTGTGTATACCTTCAGATCAACAATTATTTGTCCATAGTTGGTTCAAAACATGACCACCCTGCTTTTAGAAGGTGAAGATAACCATGTTCAATTCAAATTCTTTATGGTATTCTTTAAATTAGACCATGCAGTGATGGATTCTATTGTTCCTTTGGAAAATATTGAGCGCTCTCATACTTCAAGTTTCTTCAATTTAGCTGACTGTGGCCATTGAATTGCCCATGCTTCCCACATAGTGGGAAGAGACAGTTTGACTACAGTAACCCCATGCAGTGGCTGTGCTTTGTGAGGTTGTGTGGCTGCTCACGTCCTCTAAAGAGACATGCTGCTTTACTGTGTCCAAGGGCTCTCTCATTCCATGGATGTGGTCAAGAAAGTGAGAAATGCTGTGGGTAGGCCGCGACACGCAAGCCGACATTCCAAACATGGGCAAAGTGGGCCCCTATCTTTTAATCCCCGCTTAGAATGTGATATTTCTCTTTCTCTATCTCACCTCTATTTTTTTATCTGAGGCGCTCCCTTTTCACTGTCATCTTGAGGATTTTTGGATTCCCGGTAAGATATATTTCAGCTGTGTCTGAGTAATCTTGTTTCTAAAACATATACTTAAATATTTTTGGACATTGTGTGGTCTTCCATTAGCAAAATGAGGCAATACAATTAAAAAAATGTTCCAAAGAGGGGTCCCAAAATATGTTGTGTCCGTGGCCCCAAAAATCTTTTATGCATTTCTGCCCTCACCCCATTACCTCCTCAACCCCATTTCTCATCCCACTTCTCACTCACATGAGGTGTTCCAGCTCTACAGAGGCCCACGCGCCTCAGCCAGAACCAATCCAAAAGGCTCTATGCAACCCCCCCAATCTCCAATCACTTTCCACCAACCTGGTGATAAAATGGTATGGAGCCCAGAAAACGTCTTGTTTTCTTTGTCTGCTCCATACAGTATTAATGTATGGTCATTACAGTCATTCTTTGTAAGGTAAAACCTGGGGAACTGGACCTCTTGGAGATAGATTGTTGGCTCTCCCTTCTTAGTGTCTCCCTGGTAAACTTGGCACTGTTCTGGGCACTGTGCCTAGAGCTGGGGTTTGGATTCTGTGCAGTTTCCCGGGGAGTGGGAAGGCTTGGCCTTCCTTTATTTATTGCTTACCCTCTGTAATATCGGGACTGCCCTGGTGTGTTTACCGCTTTCTTCTTGAAGGATTTGGGGTGATGCACATCTCCCGCATCTCCTCCCAAATTCCCATTTCTTGGTGCCGTGCCATGCTTTGTGGTTGCTGGGCTTCCGGTGGATTGGGTGGGGCTGGTTGCTCCATTTTGTGGTGTGGTGTGTTTGCACTGTGTGCTTCATGGTGATGGGTGCACAGTGCCTGGAGGCTCTGCTTGGTTCCTCTTTTAATTTCTAGCAAACAAACACAAATGATGCAGAATGCAGAACCAATCAAACATTCACCCTCAGTCACAGATCTGGGTTTAATCCATCAATACTTTTGCTCACCATGCCACCCCAGTTTGGACCCAGCCAGATGCAAATCAGCCTTTGCAATGTTCCCCATGTAAACAGTCCAACCCGAACTGCTAAGCCAGGTTCTCCCTGGACCAGAAACAAGCATCCTGGGACTGGTTTTAGGCTATCATCCTTCATCAGCCAGGCTAACTTGAATCCAGTGGCATAGTGAAGCCCACGTCTGGTCAGACCCAGCGTACTTAGGATGACAAAAGCAAACAAACACAAATAATGGGCAGAATGCAGAACCCATCAAACATTCACCCCCAGTCACAGATCCTTATTCAATCCATCAATTCTTTTGCTCACCATGACAACCCAGTTTGGACCCAGCTATATGCAAACCAGTCTTGACCCTGTTCAGCCGAACTGTCCATGCTCACTGTGCCACTTGATTGAAGCTAGCCTTGCTGATGAAGGGTGATATCCTGAAACCAGTCTCAGGTTGCTTGTTTCGTGTGTACAGAGGACCTAGCCTGGCAGTTCGGGCTTGACTGTTCCCATTGGGAACAGGGTCAGGACTGATTTGCATATGGCTGGGTCGAAACTGGGGTGGCATTATGAGCAAAAGAACAATATATTAAACCAAGATACGTGATTGGGGGGTGAGCATTTAAAAGATTTCAACACTCCATGCTTACAGCTGCTGCCAATGGCTATGCACACTTCCCTATAATGTGTTCAGTGCCTGGTGGTCTCTTTTCTTCTGTCCTTCTCAATTCTGTGTCCGGTGCTCTTCCTGTTGTGAGCCTGGTGCCTGGGGGCCTTCTAATGTCTAAAGTCTTCCTCCATAGTGCAGCACTTCTTACTGCTGTGCTGCCATGGTAAGGTTTGGCCTGATCCTTTGGCTCCCTCTAGTGGTAGGAGGTCACCGGTCTTGTTGCCTAGAGAAGCTCAGTTCATTTCATGCCCTTCCGATTCAGGCAGTAGTTGGTTGTAGGCGTACTGTGGTGGTGGGATTGTGGCCTACCTTTTCTGTTTCAAGTGCCCTACATTTTTATTTGTCTTTAAAAATAAGTAAAAAAAATATATATAAATAATACTTTGATGAATTCCTCTGCCATTCACAATTATGTCTGATTTTGTGAATCTGCACGCATCTTTGCAGGCATACATTTGGCCTACTTGTGTCCTTTGGGGCCTTATAAGATGGTCCTGCCTCCTTCTCCATGTAAGTTCACCATGGAACACAGGAAGAAATTGGCCAAGTGTTGTTAAGGAGAGGAGGAAAAGACAGAAGTCTGAGGATGTTCTTTCTGGGTCATTTTAAGGCATAGGACTTTCTGAAGATCATTTCCAGCTTCTATTGTCTTCCCTCCTTGATGTGTGTTTGTGATCTAAGGACTCTGGGGGCTTAGGTTACTCTCCCTATTCTCCTTCCTCTTCAGTGTCTTCTTTGGTGGTATCCTCTCCCTCCTCTTCTTTGTCCTGGACTTCTCCAGAGTATGATTAAGATGTTGGTCTCCAGTGTCTGAGGCTCTGCCCAGGTCCAAATTCCTCCAGAAATCTGATAATTTGGCCCTATTATGGTATCTGGGTGACAATCTGAGTATCTCTATGGAGGATGATGTCCCAAGTCCCAGCTCAGGACATTTTCAGCAGTTTCATTCTTGCCCACCTTTATGATTGGCTGTCAATGAGGAGGTTTTGGATCTTCTTCTTCGTGACTGGAAGGATCCTGAAAAAGTGAATCTGCCTACATTTTTTACTCGTCTTGATCCTCTGTCCAACGGCATTGTTGAGTTCCCATCCTCTTTGAGGGCTGATCCTCTGCTGATCCTCTGCTTTTTCAATTGGCTGGTCATCCTTCTATTATGTCAGCTGAGGGTCCCATTTCTGATTCTGTTGATGGTTGGGTGGAGGCTTCCTTGAAGAAATGATTTTCTGGATTGAACCTGGCCTTTTGGGCTGCCATTTATACAGTCTATGCCACTCAGTCTTTGATTAAGGACTGCTATTCTTTGACTTTGACATACCAGGAATGGGTTGAGTTTTGCTCACTGTTTGCTAACATGAAGACTCAAGCTAAGTTTTTGTCAGATGTTTCCTGTGATGTTGTGGAAGCCTCCGCCTCTGCCATATTTCTGCTCATTACATTTGTGTCTCTGTGTGATTGGAAGGTGAACTCAGCTCAGAAGTCTGGGTTGGTACATATACTCTTCACTGGTAGCTGCCTTTTTGGATTTCAAAAATCAGAAACATGCCCATATCTTTTGCTCTCAACAATTCCTCTCAGAAAGTTCATCATAAGAAACTCTTGTGGGGTCACTCAGTGCCTTTTCAGTCCAAGCCTAGACGTTCTTCCTCCTTTCCTGCTCACTCTTTTTCGAAGCCTCAGTCTCCACCTGTGCTCAAGGCGGGAAAGTGTTCCTGACTATTCTTCCCTCCTGATGGGAGGTCACCTTGCCTTTTTTCTTCCAACTTGGCAAAAACTTGTCTTAGGCACATGGATGTTGGCAGATCATCGCAGAAAGATATTCCCTCAACTTCATCAGCTATCCTTTCCAATCTGGTCCGGTGGAGTGTCTCTCAAGCCCTTCCAAGCTCACAGTTCTCTCTCAGGAGATTGCGGGTCTCATCAGGAAATGTGCTGTGGTACCAGTTCCAGTGGTGCAGCAGAGGAAATGTTTTTACTCTCTGGTCTTCCTGGTTCCGAAACCTAAAGTGAAGGTCAGATTCATTTTCAATTTCAAGCATCTGAACCTCTTCCTGATGAAGCCTTGTTCAAGATGGACACTTTGCAATGCATTTTCCCTCTTATTCACCAAAGCAAAAGGCTGGCCTCCTTGGTCTTGAGGGATGCAGATCTGCACATTCCCATTGATTATTCCCATCAACAGTTTCTTTGCTTTGGTGTGGGCAGTTCACTGAAAGTTCAGGGTCCTTCCCTTCAGCCTTCAGCCTTGCCACCTCTCCCAGAGTGTTCACCAAGGTGTTGGCCCCTCTGATGGCTTATCTTTATGGTCTTGGGTGATGGTTCACCCCTACCTGGATGATTGGCTACTCCATCATCCTGTGTTGTCTGTGCTTCAATCTCAGATTGTGCTGGTGTGCAAGACTCGGGAGGGCTTTGGCCTGCTTGTGAATTGCAAGAAGTTGCATCTTACCCCTACAGAGTATCTGCATTTCATTGGGTCCATTTCCAGATCCCTGTGGGCTTGGTAACTCCTCCTTCTGACCAGGCACAAGTGTTGCACAACCTTCTCCTGGCTCTGGAATGCTCAAGACTGGCTGTGTCTTCAGGGTCACATAGCATGTAAGTTTTGATGCCACACATATTTTACTCATGCTGCTTTCTGGATTGACTTGAGAATTGTCTTTTCTTTTTCTTTTAGGGATCCTGCGTCCTTTCATCCCTTGAGCTCGGCTGGACTTGGGTCCTCTGGTACACCATCGGCTCTCTCTTTGGAAACCTGGCCTTCATCTACTGGATTTTTTGGTACTCATTTTCCCACACATTTGGCACTTGCTAAAGTGGTGGCTTGATCCTGTCAATTTGGCCAGAGGATTAATTCTTGCCTTCCCAGGGTTACTACTACTGATGCCAGCAGGCTGGGATGGGGAGCTACTTTAAACACGTTCTCGGTTCAGGAAAAGTGGTCTCCTCAGGAAAGCAAGCTCTCTTTGAATTAGAGGGAGTCGAAGGTGATTGTTCTTGCTGTGCTGCATATTTCCCCCTTGCTCACCAATCAGGTGGTGTCACCATTTCTTATGTCAACAGGCAGTCAGAGATGGGGTCTCTGTCTCTGTTGTCTCTGGTGTTTCAGTTTTGGAACTGGGCAGAATCTTTCCTCCTGTCCCTCTACGTGGCCTGTATATGAAGGAAGGACAATGTGCAAGCAGACAGGCTGAGCAGAGTTTTTCCTTCTTCCCTCGACTTCTGTTTGCTGGCCTGTATTTTCACCCAACTGTGCCAACGGTTCACTACTTCCTAGGTTGACCTGTTTGCCTCTGCAGAGAATTCCCTACAACCCAGGTTTTTTCCAGGTGCACAGAGCCAGGGTGTTGGGGGGGTGGATGCTCTGTCCCAACCCTGCCCACAGATGCTTCTGTATGCTTTTTCTCAATTCCCTCTTCATCCCAAGCTTTTGGCCAGACTTCAGAGGGAATCAGTGTGTCTCACTCTGGTCATTCCCTTTTGCCAAGGATGGGTTGACTTCCTCCATGGCAGCTGATGGTGGCAGCATTGGAATGGTTCCTCCTGTTCCACCCATGTCCCCTTCGGACACCCATTCTTCCCCCATCCACTTCTCAATGGATTTGTCTGATGGTATGACTCTTGAAAGGAGGGGTTTAATCTTGCAAGGTCTTTCCTAACCAGAGACGGCCTCCATTTAGCACTCTCAGAAGGGGTTGAGTAGGAAAGTCTAATGACCATCATTGGTCCTCATTATTTCAGTGGTGCAAAGATAGGTCTTTGGAGCTACTTGTCCTGCCTCCTTGGTCCATCAATTTCTGCAGGAGGGCTTCCAGAAAGATTTGGCAGTTACTACTTTGAGGGTACAATGGGCTTCTATAAGGGCGATTCACTCTCCTTTTGGTGTACCTGAACTGCTTCCTTTGGGTTCCTGCCTTCTTAAGGGAATTCTTTCATAAAACCTCATGTTCGCTCTGTGGTCCCTGCATGGGATTTGCCTTTAGTCCTCTGGGCCCTTTAGTCTCCTCCTTTTGAGCCCCTGCACAGTGAGAGTTTCAAGTTTCTTTCTTTGAAAGTTTTCTTCTTGGTGGCCATCACTTCTGCACAGAGGTTGGGTGAGTTGTAGTCTCTGTCCATCAGGCCTCCCTATTTGTGAATTTTCTCTGACAGGCTTGTCCTGCACTTGGGTCCTGTCTTTCTCCCCTTGGTTGTTTCCTCCTTTCACCGGCACCAGGAGATAACTTTGCCCTCTTCGTTCCAGAGACTGCTAATCCTGAGGAGGAAGCTTTACACAAATTGGATGTGGTAAGGGTTGTGACAATCTATCTGTCTCACACCAAGGATTTTCATCAGTGTGAGAACCTCTTTGTGAACCTTGGTGTCTTTTGTCATGGCCTGAAACTTTCTATGTCCTCTTTGTGTCACTGGATTCGCCTTTTGATTTCCCTGGCTTACGATTCTCAACATGTCTGTCTGGTGGTGTCCAGGAGTAGTCGACGAGGGGCATGACAGCTTCATGGGCAGGAGCTAAAGATGTTTCCATTTTGGACATTTGTCAGGCGGCCAATTGGGCTTCTCCCTCTACTTTTTTCACCAATTACAAGTTGAATGTGAATGATTCCTTGACGTTCAGGTCTTGAGAGTTGGCTGCTGTTACTCAGCAAAGGACTTGATCTCCTGTGGGATGCCTTTTTGGTTTGCTATAAAACTGTTTCTGCAGTACCCAAAGTCTTGGGGCATTATTCTTCGGGGATTTGGGTCATTTTGGATTTACTTTGGTATATCCTCATGTGAGTGAGTATTGGGGCAAGAAATGGGGCTGAAGAGGTAATTGCATTAATTTCTTACAGGTAATTCGTAGTACTCCGAATCCCCTATTTCTCATGCCAATACTTATGTGCCACCCTCCCCATTACTTCCCGGATCACAATCTGACCCCTTGGTTCTTGAGGTGGGGGATGGACAAGACATTTTCTTGGCACCATATCTTTTTAACAATAGGTTGATGGAAGGTTATTGGAGATTAGGAGGGGAGACGTTTTTGATTGGTTCTGGCTAAGGCACTTGGAACATCTCATGTGAGTTAGTATAGGTGCAAGAAATAGGGTATTGAGAGTAATGATAATTACCGATAAATTATGAATTCATTAGCCAGCACTTTGCTAATCACTTGTAATAAGTTGTTACATACAGATATTACTATTATTTTCTTACTGTAAGTGTGTTCTCCAATAAGAAAATCATGCACATCATTTAACCAAAAGATTATCATCTCCTTCAATTTATAATAAACTATCAGCAACAAACAGTCGATTTCCATTCATAAAAGGACAACTTTTGAACTGCATATCTTTTTATCATGACTCAGTATGTGATAAATGCACAATTGAAGTATTCCAGTTACAATTTTTAAAATGAAAGTTTTCTGGAGAATATCTGTGTTTTGGTTGAAGGTTACATCAATTCTAAACTTATTTTGTGCTGTTACCAAAGATTGATTTGAGTGACACAAATGCCTACTATGGAAACGACAAAAATCATTTCACATAGTTTTTTACTACATTCATGATTAGGTCATATTCTTTATAAATTACCCTTGTATCATGCATTTATGCAAAAAATTATCATTTTTATGCTACTTGATAGGTATAAAAGGATTGCACATGTATAATTTTTTCCAAATCTAGAACCGACTTGCTGTGCTTGACACAAGTGTACATCACACCCTGTTAACTCTCTACTCATAGCAAGCTTTAAAGGACAAGAGGAGCTTTCACAAATAGAATAAACACAGAGTGAAAAGAACAAATTTGCTTCAGATCAATCTGAGAGACATGTCAGACAGGACCCATGACTCACAGGTATGTGTGAAAAAACAACACAAGGAATGCATAGGGTTTGCTGCAGGGATGGGCTGGTCACTCATGACCTGCTGTCTTTTGGATGCCATCCAAGCTGAGTATATCCTGCTTTTATGTCTGAATGTCTGGGTCACCGTGAAACCAACTGGCAGGCAGAATAGTGGGAGGCCGAGTTCAAATGAGCCCTATCTATCAATCTCCTGCTCATGTTTGTTTTCTATGCATCCACAAGAGATGAACGCACACCATTCACACAAAATGGCTCAGGAAAATGTTGTAGGGCTGATCATGCTGTTTCTTAGGAATTTCTATATGTTTTAAGGTCTGCTTAAGGACAGATTTAGGTTAGGCCTCACATAGTAAGCCACACTCATAAATACACATTACTTAAATATATAGATATTCACTGAATTAAGCAAATGTTACAGGGACGTTATAGTAAGATAGGCGTTTTACCCACAGAAAACCCTAGAAATTCAGCAGTTATAGTTATCCTTATGGTTATACTTATGTTAAAAAATGATAACTCGTGACATAAAGTTACTTAACAGATTGAGTCATAGTTAGCTGCTGAATTTCTATGGTCTTGTGTGGGTAAAATGTTAGGCTAGCTATAACGTCCCTGGTAATCCTTGCTTTTTAAAGTGCATTTCTATGTTTTTTTACCATAAACTAATATATAAATACCACACTCTATTACAACCACTGCCGTGCACAGCCTTTGCCCGGGGGTGACAGGAGTTAGCCACAGGGCCTACCTGCAGGTATATTCTTCCAAAACATGCTCTAACCCCTTTTGTGCCCAGGATGTAATGGTTACGTCCTGAGGCACAGTGCTCGTGTGCCCAGGACGTAACCATTACGTCCTGGGCACAGAGCTCAGAGGGAGCGCTAGCACTCCCTCTGTGGGGTTCCCCCCCCACCCCCCAAGGCAGGGATGGAAGTGGAAGCCCTTCCCCTTCCACCCCCGACCCCCCCATCCTCCCTGTGACGTCAGCGCGCAATCGCTCGCTGATTTTCACAGAGGGCCTCCTCCATCGCGCTATAAGCTCAGCTTCCAGCGTGATCGGAAGAGAAATGCAAAAGCATTTCTCTTCCGATCACGTGGAGGAGGCCGAGAGGCTTTAAAGGAAAGGAAAGTTATTTCCTTCCCTTTGAAGTCTCTCTCAGTGTTTTAGCAGCCGGATTGCAAGCAATCCGGCTTCTAAAACGCCCACTAGACACCAGGGATTTTTTATGTAATTGGCATGAGGGAGCGACCCCTTGGGCAAGGGTCGCTCCCAGGGGGGGCATTTTTTTAAAGGCCTTTTCTGCCCCTTCCCCGGGGCCAGAAACCTCTAGGCACCAGAGAGCATTTTTTGTTGTTGTTGTTTTTGTTTTGTTTTATATTTTTGAGGTGGGGAGTGACCCCTTAGGCAAGGGTCGCTCCCCTAGTGGGCAAATTATATTTAGGCCTATTTTTATGAGGCCAATCTGCCCCCAAGAGGGGCAGAAACCACTAGACACCAGGGAGTTTTTTTTGTTTTTGTCGTTTTACAGATGGGGAGCGACCCTTTAGGCAAGAGTCGCTCCCCTGGAGGGGCAAATTGTATTTAGTCAATTTCTGCCCCCTTTGGGGGCAGATCGGACGATTTTAGGTCAATCTGCCCCAAAGGGGGGCAGAAACCACTAGGCACCAGGGATCTTTTTTTTGTGCCAACGTCACACAAGGGGAGCGACCCCGTAGGCAAGGGTCACTCCCCTGGGGGTGGGGGGGCAAATTTATTTTAGGCCATTTATGCCCCCCCTGGGGCCAGCTGAGCTAGAGGCCAAAATCCACAGGTAGGCACTTTGCAAAAAACACCTCTGTTTTCGGTGAAAAAATGTGACATGTCCATGTTGTGTTTTGGGCTATTTCCTTTCGTGGTCGCTAGGCCTACCTTACACAAGTGAGGTACCATTTTTATCGGGAGAGTTGTGGGAACGCTGGGTGGAAGGATATTTGTGGCTCCTCTCAGATTCCAGAACTTTCTGTCACCGAAATGAGAGGAACAAGTGTTTTTTTGGCCAAATTTTGAGGTTTGCAAAGGATTCTGGGTAACAGAACGTGGTCAGAGCCCCACAAGTCACCCCATCTTGGATTCCCCTAGGTGTCTAGTTTTCAAAAATGCACTTGTTTGCTAGGTTTCCCCAGGTGCCGGCTGAGCTAGGGGCCAAAATCCACAGGTAGGCACTTTGTAAAAAACACCTCTGTTTACTGTGAAAAAATGTGATGTGTCCACGTTGTGTTTTGGGCCATTTCCTTTTGTGGGCGCTAAGCCTACCCACACCAGTGAGGTACCATTGCTATCGGGAGACTTGGGGGGAACGCTGGGTGGAAGGAAATTTGTGGCTCCTTTTAGATTTCAGAACTTTCTGACACCGAAATGAGAGGAAAAAGTGTTTTTTTTGGTTAAATTTTGAGATTTGCAAAGGATTCTGGGTAACAGAACCTGGTCAGAGCCCCACAAGTCACCCCATCCTGGATTCCCCTAGGTGTCTAGTTTAAAAAAATGCACTGGTTTGCTAGGTTTCCCCAGGTGCCGGCTGAGCTAGAGGCCAAAATCCACAGGTAGGCGCTTTGCAAAAAACGACTCTGTTTTCTGTGAAAAAATGTGATGTGTCCACGTTGTGTTTTGGGCCATTTCCTTTTGTGGGCGCTAGGCCTACCCACACAAGTAAGGTACCATTTTTATCGGGAGAGTTGCAGGAACGCTGGGTGGAAGGAAATTTGTGGCTCCTTTCAGATTCCTGAACTTTCTGTCACCGAAATGAGAGGAAAAAGTGTTTTTTTGGCCAAATTTTGAGGCTTGCAAAGGATTCTGGGTAAAAGAACCTGGTCAGAGCCCCACAAGTCACCCCCATCTTGGATTCCCCTAGGTATCTAGTTTTAAAAAATGCGCTGGTTTGCTAGGTTTCCCCAGGTGCCGGTTGAGCTAGAGGCCAAAATCCACAGGTAGGCACTTTGCAAAAAACACCTCTGTTTTCTGGGAAAAAATGTGATGAGTCCACGTTGTGTTTTGGGCCATTTCCTTTTGTGGGCACGAGGCCTACCCACACCAGTGAGGTACCATTTTTATTGGGAGACTTGGGGGAACGCAGAATAGCAAAACAAGTATTATTGCCCCTTGTCTTTCTATACATTTTTTCCTTCCAAATGTAAGGCAGTGTGTAAAAAAGACATCTATTTGAGAAATGCCCTGTAATTCACATGCTAGTATGGGCACCCCGGAATTCAGAGATGTGCAAATAACCACTGCTTCTCAGCACCTTATCTTGTGGCCATTGTGGAAATACAAAGGTTTTCTTGATACCTATTTTTCACTTTTTATATTTCATCAAATGAATTGCTGTCTACCCGGTATAGAATAAAAACCCATTGCAAGGTGCAGCTCATTTATTGGCTCTGGGTACCTAGAGTTCTTGATGAACCTACAAGCCCTATATATCCCCGCAACCAGAAGAGTCCCGCTGACATAATGGTATATTGCTTTAAAAAATCTGACATCGCAGGAAAAAGTTACAGAGTAAAACGTGGAGACAAATTGATGTTTTTTCACCTCAATTTCAATATTTTTTTATTTCAGCTGTTATTTTCTGTAGGAAAAACTTATAGGATGTACACAAATGACCCCTTGCTGAATTCAGAATTTTGTCTACTTTTCAGAAATGTTTAGCTTTCTGGAATCCAGTATTGGTTTCTCACCCATTTCGGTCACTAACTGGAAGGAGGCTGAAAGCACAAAAAATAGTTAAAATGGGGTATGTCACAGTAAAATGTCAAAATTGTATTGAAATATTGGGTTTTCCAATTCAGATCTGCCTGTTCCTGAAAGCTGGGAAGATGATGATCTTGTCACCGCAAACCCTTTGTTGATGCCATTTTTAGGGAAAAAACCACGAGCTGCCTTCTGCAGCCCTTTTTCCCATTATTTTGAAGAAAACAAAATGTTCACTGTATTTTGGCTAATTTCTTGGTCTCCTTCAGGGGAACCCACAAAGTCTGGGTACCTCTAGAATCCCTCGGATGTTGGAAAAAAAGGACGCAAATTTGGCGTGGGTAGCTTATGTGAACAAAAAGTTATGAGGGCCTAAGCGCGAACTGCCTAAATAGCCAAAAAAAGGCTCGGTACAGGTGGGGGAAAAGGCCTGCCAGTTGTAGATACATGTTCACTTAGTTGAATCTGTTGTCCTTCTTTCACTTTGTTAAAACTGCAATGCACTTATTTTCCAGGTGTAAGCAATGTGTTTTCAACAGCTAAGCAAGGCGAGTGGTTGTAGCACTGAAACTTGTAGGGTTTTTCCTGCTGGCCACTATGTTCACCGAATAAAGCTTTAATTTTGAAACTGAAGTGGAGTTCTATGGTCCAGAGTCAGGAGATTGTGTGGTTCATATATAGTTAGGACCATGTTTCAATCGAAAAAGCGAAAAGCGATTTTTGACTTACCTATATCTTTGGCACCTTTTGACGAATCTGTGCCCTGGTGATTCATGTTGTGCATGGAAAGTTTCGGGGTGATCCATCAAGCAGGGTCTGAGAAAAGGGGGGTGGTCAAAAAAGTTGTGTTTCTCATGTTAATTCCCATAGGACCTTTAGGCACGACTACAGCCCGAACCGCTGAAGGGAATTACACCAGATTTGGCAGAAAGCTAGATTTCGGTACACAGAGTGTGCTTTCACTTATTTGGTGTAAATCTGTGCTGTAGTTTTGGAGATATTAAAGGGAAAATAAATGTAGATATGTCTGGCCGCTACAACTTTGTGAATAATGACGAGCTAGTGCAGAGAAATGCACAGCTCTGATTGGATGTCAACACTTCAAACCGGGAATTGTTGGCAGCCATCTTGGGCTTCGGGTCCAGCCGAGTCCCAGAAACAAACACAATAAAAAAAAAAATGTGCGAGTGTAGGGTCATCCTGACACCTTAGTTCTGGTGGTGGCATCCGAGAGGGACCATGCCAGTGCAAAAAAACAGGTTTTTGTTTATTTTTTCACCCAAAATGTAAAATATTTGTGGATTTAAAAAAAAAAAAAACACATAGAAGGTCCAGGTCCCGAGGGCATTTATAACTTTGAATGTGGGGTCACCTTTCAACTCACCCACGGTCCGGGGACCAACACCTCGCTGGGGCAAAATGCTTATGTGTGGGGCAAGGCCCAACGGCCTCCCCTGCACCCTGGGGACCACCACCTCCCCAGGGCATTTTTAAATTCACTGCAGGGAGGGCCTTGTGACTGCCCCCTGCTGCACTGGGGACCACCGCCTCCCTAGGGCATTATAAAGATTCAATGCGGGGAGGGCACTCACCCCCCCAGCAGCCGTGGGGACCACCATCTCTCTAGGGCACAAAATGCAATGAAGTTTGGGGTAGTGCCCAGCCCCCCCCGCAGTTCCGGGGACCACCACTTCCCTGGGGCTATACTCGTAGGAGGGGGGCCGCATGCGGTGCAAGGTTGGGTGCTTATAGGGGGTTGGCCTCTGTGGCTGACCGCCACCATGAAGGGCTGAAGGTCATGAGCGGCAGAGTTGGATTAAAGCATAGTAATGAAAATGACTATACATGAAAAACCATAGAAATTCACAGAAAAAACATGCTTATAATAATACAAAACCAATAGTACTTTTTATGGGTGAGCGCAAAGCGCTCAGTCCATTCTGTAATCTCTTTTTGGGCTTCAAACCACGCCCATGTAACGTCACTCACTTACATTAGTTCGCGGGCTTGCCTTATAAAATCCGCTTACTTTCATTTGCGAAAGGCATGCATACGTCATGCCGTTTGGGGTGTTTAGCCCACGTACACATCAGCGGTAAACTACTAAAAACATGCAAGGCTTGATGTTTTCAGCGAAGCACAATCTCGCTGCATTTTACATAGCTCGATCGCTCTGCGTTTTTTTTTCTTTACAAGGCTAATAGCTGTAACTCGAGCAAATGCAATACCCGTTGCATTGAAAATGCTTGTTTTCTTTTATCAATCAGATTATTAGTTTCCTGTAATGTGCATGAAATCAAATAGATTTCATTTTCCTTTATAAGAACACCTTCCTGCCACAAAGCATCTACAATACTATTACAATTATTGTTATTTTTATAGTATAAAATTTCATTGCCAACATATGGCCATCATGTTTAGGCATCAGGGTATTTGTTTTTATTACATGTTTACTTTTATAGCATATGTTTGTAATTAAGAAAAGGTCCCATGGCACCAGCTTTCATAGGACAAATCTATTTGCTTTGTCAGTGTAACATATAAAAGCCAGTGGAAAAATCCCCTTGACACCATTCATTGTCTTTTTGGTATTAGAAAGGTGCTTGCAAGTCCCCATCTGAGACAGCAAATATGCCCACACACTTTCTCTATGTGATAATCTGATTCTTGGTATGTGTGCCTGGCAGGCTGGCTGGATCTGTCCATGTCATAAAGTTGGCGGTAGGCCGTGCAGGAGTGGCAGTACACAACTAAGGCCAATATTTATACTTTTTGCCACAAAACTGCACTAACGCAGTTTTGTGGCAAAAGGTTTAGCGCTGGTTTGTGTCATTTTACAATGCCAGCTGAGCTCCGTATTTATTTAATGGCGTAATCCGGTGCTAAACTTCGGCTAGTGTCTTCAAAAAAGACGCTAGACGGGTGGTAGTGGCAGTAGGGAAGGAGGGGCTTGTGTGTCAGAAAATGACATTAGCCTGGTTTGAGGCAAAACAATGCCTCTAACCAGACTAGCTCCATTTTCCGGTGCACAGCCACCAAAAACATGACTCCTTTCTTAGGAAAGACAGGAGTCATGCCCACCACCCCAATGGCCAGCACAGGGGACAAGTGTCCTCTGGGCATGGCCATTGCAACCTGTGCGATGCAGGGGGCCCCAAGTTAGGGCCCCCCATGTAAAAACGAATATAGAAAAAAAAATACCTACCCAGACTTACCTGGGATTGCATCCCCCATCCTCCGGTGTCCCTCAGGTGGGGGTGTTCCTTGGGCTTGGGGAGGGCACCAGTGGACCCATTCCATGGTGTTTAACCATGGAAATTGGACCACAGTTCCCCTAACACCGGGTCTGACCCAGGTGGTAAATAATGGTGCTAAGTGAGCTTAGCACCACTATTTAGCCCCTCCTCCCACCCGTACGTCACTTTAGCATAAGGGGGATAAATATGAGGCTATGGGGGAAGCACCATTTTTTTGGATGGGAATGCCTACCTTGCACCTCATTGATGCAAGGTAAGTTCACGCCTCCAAAAAAAGGTGCAAACTCCTAGGTTTTGACGTTAGACATGTCTAATGTCAAAATATAAATATGGAGTTAGGTTTGCGCTGAATTTGCGTAAAGAAAAAAACGATGCACATGTGACGCACAAAAGTATAAGTATGGACCTAAATGTGATCTACCAGTATAATTTCAGCTGTGCGCCATGTTTAGGGAATCTGATGTTGGTGTGGGAGAGTAACTTAGGGGCATATTTAAGAGCCCCTAGTGCCTCCTTGAACCACATTTGATTCATTTTTTTAAACGCAAATGTGGCCCGAAGAGGCCAAAAACGTGGTGCCATATTTACAAAGTGGTGCAATGCATGCAATCCTCCACTTTGTAACCCTTTGTGCTATATTATGCATGCACCAGGAATAATGCATGTAAAGGGGGCATTCCCCCATTGGGGGGGCGGAAACGATGGCGCAAGGAAATCTAAGAGATTTCCTTGCACCATTTTTCCGGCACTTTCAACACCTGCACAGAGCAGGCATTAAAAGGAGGCTTCCATTGCTTACAATGGGCCTCTAAATGCCTTGCAGGATTAGCGTCAAATTTTTTACACTAATCCTCCAAAGCGCCGGACTAGCAACAAAAATGCTGTCACTAGTTCCCTAACTACTGCCATTTTGTGCCGTATTTTAAATATGATGCACAAATGGTGGCGTTAGTGGGGGTGCTAAGGGGCGCATGAAAAGTGGGGCTGCACTAGGTGCAGCGCCATTTCTCATAAATCTGCCCCTAATCATCACCAGCATCCTTAATTTACTACAGCCAGTATCGAATGCAGACCTGTGTGTTTGTCTGTGCGCCTAGCGTCCTGTCTTTGTGCCTTACCATCTCGTGCATTTGTGTGTATAATGGTATTCCTATTAAATGTTGGTATTGGGATTGGCTGGTCTTATGCATAATTTAACATAACAGTTACAGCAGAGCTCCAAGTATTATTGATGGTCGTGGTTCAGAGCCAATTTCTGACTTGTTTATACAGAAAATGTGGCCGCCGCAAACCTGCCAGCATGTGCCTGCTTCATTAACATTGTATCTAATCTAATAGGCCAGTCTTTTAGCATAACTAACTCTACAGGGTAATAAACCAATTAGTCAAAGGCAGCTGCATAAGGTTTGAAATAGAAGTATACCTTCAGCAGATTTCTTAAGGTGAGTCCGGGCCAGAACACTGCGAGTAAAGATGTGTAACATTCAAGTGAATTAAAGGGAGGCAGCTAAGGTAAGAGTTGACTCGAGGACATGCGGAACAGGATGTATCCAAACCGAGAACTTCGCTACTCATAATTTTTCGGAAATTGTATTTAAAAATAATTTGTAATATTTCCTGGGGAAACACCAAATATTTATTTTAAAGTGATGCTGGAGGTATTAGGCTGAACGTGCTACGTAGGAAAGGTAACTCAAGTGTAATGTTGATGAAAATATTTATTTGTTGTCACATATGTTGAATAGAACCAGCATTTTTCTCCTGCCGACTAAAGTCACATTTATTTCATTATTACACGACTTTTGCATAGCACCAAAATATTGCCTTCTGGCTGCTTCGGAATTATTCGAGACACTATAAACTAAAAACAACTATAGCAGCATTTGAAAAACACAGGTGGTTACAGTGTCCTTCATGCTTGAAGGACAAAGCAGGGCCACTGGAATTAAAAGCGATTCTGGCACTAGCACTGATCCAAAATTTGAAGATTTCTACGAGTAAATCATTCATAGCTCAAACGAACCAAAGTTATATTAAACGCGTCAAAAGTTGTGCTGCGGTTCGGCAGACCCCCTATACAAAGGTTAACTGCTTACCTTTTAGTTGTTGATTACAATATTCTGGTCTTAAATTCGTGCTTGTGAGGTGAAACTTTACTGTAGACGGTAATAATGTGTGATAAAATGACAGTAATAGTGAAATAAAACTGTGATAGACTGTACAGGATTATGCTGCATAATTTCCCACTTATTGCTGCATAATTTCGTCACTGTCAAATTTCAGTGGCCATGTATACAAGCAAGACAGCGAGATAATGGCTTCCATGATGGTGTATTTGAAAACATTTCTGCTAAGCACACCTTTATAAGAAGTAGCCAAAGAAAGTATCACCAAGTCGATACAAACTTGCCATTTTAGTGTGTTTAAAGCAGGAGCGGCTCGCGGGGCTTTGTAGGGGCAGGGCGGAGCGACGAGGGGTGCGTGCGGGGGGCACCAGGGCAAATTAATAATTTCTTTTTAAAATCACTTACCTGCTTCTCTGCTGCACTGCAGGCTCCCAGCCTGCCCTGCGGCCAAACCTGACCCTGCTCAAAGCAGCATTAGGATTGGCTGGGAGCACCCAGCCAGGGTGCTCCGAGGCAGATTGGGAACCTGTGCATGCTCTAGTTGCTGGGCTGGAGAGAGCATTCTGCACATGTATGTTTGGCCGGCCCGAGAAGGCCAGCCAAACATACATGCGCAGTGAGGGGAGTGCATAGTGCACTCCCCTCATCGTTGTCATCCCCGATGGCCAGCCCCTTTAACAAACAAAATAATAATAAACATAGTTTATTATTGTTTCATTTGCTAAAGGTGATTTGCAGCGGCTGCTGCTGGCAGGAGTGGGTGACGCTCCTACGCCCTAATGGAGGAGCATGCCTGGTTTAAAGGTTATATATTATTTTCATTCCTGCTAGGGCCCTGATTAAATATGTGTGGAGTTTCCGTTGGCTGGAATCACCTTTTTGACAGGTATTTCCACACATATTCATTTCTATGTGAATTAAACCTCACTGAAAGCGGAATAATGGTGCAAACACAGATTTACTGGCACTATTCTCTTTTCTGTAATATAGCACACACACACACACACCACCAGCTCTGCGTAGGTGATAAATATCTATGGGGAACTGGTGTAAGGGGTGGGCTGAGAGTTTGAAGACTGAAAGGAAGAAGGTTGGCTGGCAGGGGAGGCATCACTTGCTCATCCCATGCGTTGTCTGAGTGTCTATCAAGAGCCAGCATGTGGATCTTGGCTAAAATGAAGCCATTTCACTCAACAATTTTACCAGTCAGATTTTACCACCAGGAAATTTGGTCCGGTGTTCCTGCAACCAATAAATCCAGCTGCAGGATCAACACCCTTCTCATGACTAAGTGGAGTATAAATCGCTCTAATCAACTCCTAATCCGGGTCTATGTACACAGCTGCTTCACCCAAACAATGCTGCTGTTTTGAATCATGTTTCAATTAACTGTCATTGCAGGAGACAGTGCAAGTTACTTATAGCTATTGAGTCTGACTGTGGATGTTACCCATAGCTATTGATTTTGACAGCATCTACAGTTTGCTACATAAAGCTAAACATCTTACAAGTTCACACAGCCATCATTTTATTGGATCTCAGTGCCGCCTTTGACACTGTGAATCACAACACCCTCCGCCATAATCTCTCTAGTATAGGGATAGAAGGTACAGCATTCGGCTGGTTCTCCTCTTTCCTTACAGGAAGAACCTTCCAAGTCTTGGACCGTTCTTTCTTGTCCGATACATTTCCCCTGACCTGTGGAGTCCCACAGGGCTTCTCTCTGAGCCCTACTCTTTTTAATATCTATCTTTCCTCCTTAGCTAAAATTGTCAAACCGTATGACCTCTCAGTGGGCACATATGCTGACGATACTCAACTAATAGTATCTCTTTCCAATACCAATGATCCTTCCTTAACGAATCTTTCCCTCTGTTTAGCGGACATCAGCAAATGGATGAATATGTCCAAATTGAAACTTAATGATGGAAAATCAGAGGTGATGATTATAGGCAATGGCGCCCCTTCTAATCTTTCAGCATTGTACCCAGAGGCTCTTAGCAATTTTCCTCCTCCCAAGGATCATATAAAGAGCCTTGGCTTCTGGTTGGACTGTTGCCTTACAATGGAACAACAATCTAAAAAGATTTCATTCTCTTGTTTTGGTCTTCTTAGAACTCTAAGGAAAATCTTTAAGCTGCTACACCCTCTGGCCAGAAGAATTCTTATTCAGGCCATGATACTCTCCCGACTGGACTACGGCAACTCTCTTTTTCTCAGTTCCCCTGACTATGTAGTGAAGAAACTCCAGGTCGTACAGAATGCTGCCATAAGACTACTTATGAATTTACCTAGACATCATTCAGCCAAATCAGACTTAGCTTTGCTTTACTGGTTACCAATAAAGCAGCGTATTCACTTTAAAGCCCTATGCATGATACATAAAGCTCTGCACAAAAAGGGACCACAATTTCTGAGACATAACATCTCTCTTTATGCCCCCACTAGAACGCTGAGATCTTTCACCACCTAGCTAGTCCATATAGCATGGTTTAAGATGTCTTCAAAGGGAGGTAACTCCTTTTCGATCAAGGCAGTGCGCCTCTGGAATTCCCTACCTCTAGAACTCCGGCAAGAACCTTTTGAACTTTCGTTCCTAAAAAAAATTAAAAACTCTCCTATACTCGATCTAACTTTCTCATCCCTGTTAGTCAATATTTTTTGCATCAGAGCTGTTACTTCCTTTTTCAGCGCTGGGAGGCCTTTGGGTAGCTATGCTCTTTATAAATCTTTTAAACTAAACTAAACATCCTCCAAAACGACATGTGAGCTGTTAGTAATTTAGTTATGTACTCATTCGGTTGTTCAAAGATAGGGCTTTAACATTTGCAAACTGACTGTTACATTTAGGACTTCTACGAAGCTTGGAGATGACACTTCCATGGACAAGCAGGGTCTGCATCAGTTATGAAAGGGATATTAAAGGATGACATTGTATGATCAAACCTTCAGTTGTAGATATATATGAAGGTAATTCATAAAAAAACATGCACATGCATCAGCTTAATATGTATTTAGCCGTAGCATCTTAAAGAGTGATCACAGTGTCTGACAGCTGTGAGACAACCTAACATGAGTAGTTATGGCCTTTTATAACTGGTAACACTATGGTAACCCTATGTCAACGTGCTTCTTAAACATTGCTACTGTCTAAACCCCAGTATACCTGATGACTGGGGGCATACCTTGGTCAGAAAGGTTGGGAGGGTGTGAGTTTCTGATTTTCTAACAATCATGATGGCATATAATGAATGTCAAAATACATTATACAATAAGCAGGGTACATGAGAGGGGATAAAGGGGCATTGGAAAGGTAGAGTATGTAATTGGTAGTGGTAGTAAGTGAGAGAAAACACAAAATAACCACTATTTTGAAAACTTTCAAAGCAGAAAGGCAGTGTGTGTGTGTGTGGGGGGGGGAGGTTTCAGTGTTTTTGTAAAAATTCCTTGTGAAATTTGACCGACTCCTCATCATACCCAACTGAAAGCACCTGAGCGGGTATAACACCCCCAAACACCCCTCCTGAAGCTATGCCCCTGTTGATGACAACCATAACCTGACTTTTAGCAAGAGCTCAACTGAACAACAAATCTCTGAAGCAGACTCAGATTCCATTGTTAGAGTAGGCAGGATGCATGAGCCTTCTAGTTTGGTTTACAACTCAGATTTTCTCATATTGCATGTTTCCAGGTTTTTAATTTAATTAGTGCCACATTGGCAAAATGTTGTATTTCACGGTCTATTTCCATTCCACCAAGATTCCTTTTGTTATTTCTGTGGACATTTGTCATGAACTCCCGTAAGAGGTTCAAAGAGTCAACTGAAAAAACTTTTTAGCGGTTACTGTATGTCACCATGTTAACAGCATTTGATCTTCTGTATGGCATCCACATCCTCATCTATCTCATAAATACTTGATTGGACATTAATAACACACCAGTATATAGGTTGACTTCGTCTTTCGCCATCTGCACCATCTAGGTGAAATAATCATTCCTATCCTCATCAACTCTCAACATTTCAGGGGAGGTGTCTGACTGTTTGATACAACTGTTTTCATCTTAATTACCTATTTTGCTACCTATATTGCTTCGCTGGCTTCCATCCTCAGTAACTACAAAGTTGCCTTTCATATTTAATTCTCTCAGTATTCAGCTGCACACCAACTGCATGAGAATTGAGGTATTTGACAAAGATTTAGTGGTTGCCACCTACAATATAAGAGGTTGGAGAAATGGCGGCCTCCCTCCCTAGGCTGATGTTGGCGCTGGGGACCCCTTTCCCTGGGGCCCAGTCTAAATATTTGATTTTTGGGCAGAGGGGGAGTCCCACAGCCCCTCTGCCAAACATCAGCCCCTGGGGCCCTGTCTAAATATTTAATTTATTTGGGGGGGAGAGGGCCATGCAGCCCAATTCTCAGGCTGATCCTGACCACAGGGACCCCCATCCCAGGGCCCAGCTAAGTATTTATTTTTTTGGAGGGGAGGGGGGCCATGCACCCCCTCCTGCAGGCCAGTGTCAGCTCAGGGATCCCATCTCCTGGGGCCCAGCCTAAACATTTATTTAGCATTACTGTGATAAGGCAACCAAAGGCGGTCAATGGTACACCTTCTGTGAACACCTTTAATCTGAGTTTTATTAGTCCGACCCAGTCCCTTTGGCAGCCAACTGCAAGCACTGATCATGGATTACTGACCAGTAAAGAAAATCAGACTTTGTATTGACCCTGAAAAACCCAGATGGACGAAACACACATCTACTGTTGTTTTTGTGCTTTATGAGATACTGAAGCGAGCATTGAAAGACAAAAAATACAAAGATGATATTTGCATCTGTCAAATACCACACAAAAGAGCGTACTCTGCTTAGATCTCGATTGGTGCCCAGCATGCTGTGTTATAAAATGTTGAATTAATTAATTGGCCCAAAAAAACATTTGATGACAATCAGTTGCTGTTGCTGCTGGCTTTGCATCTGGATATATTCTTACTATAGTGCAGACCACTCAAGTTGTGGCAAGAAAAAGAAGCACCAGTTGTCCTGCATTGGCTTCTGTTTATATTTGTTCCCTGGCATCCACTGCTTACAGGACCCTACTTTTTCCCCATTGAAAAATGTCCTTTCCTGTCTACTGCTGTCTTTGCATATCCAATGTCACCCATCCCCATTCATTCCTGTCTTCCACTACTTACAGCTCCTTCTCGTCATCCAAATTCATGTCTCCAAAAGGCATCTTATTTCTCATAATACTAGCCGGATAATCCATCATCTCTCCTGCTCCACTGCCATCCATTTTGGTCCACTGCTGTGTCTAGCCATTCACATTTGTCACTCAGATTTCACTGCTGTATCTCCTCATGTGTTCTGTCATATTTTCCCTTCCAAGGGTGTATGTGTATCCATACGCACACAATCCAGGCACTCTGCTTTATCAAATTGTTCAGTGATCTGTCTCTATATGCACGTCCAAATCTCTATATGCATTGCCTTCTATGCTCATACACCTGCTGTTTTTGTTTAACCCCTTCGCTGCCAGGCCTTTTCCCCCTTAGGTGCCAGGCCTCTTTTAGGCTATTTGGGTCAGTTCACACTTAGGCCATCATAACGTTTTGCCACATAAGCTACCCAATCCAAATTTGCATCCTTTTTTTCCAACATCCTAGGGATTTTAGAGGTACCCAGAGTTTGTGGGTTCCCTGGAGGACACCAAGAAATTAGTCAAAATACAGTGAAAATTTAGTTTTTTTTAAACAAATGGAATAAAAGGGCTACAGAAGAAGGCTTGTGATTTTTCCCTGAAAACTGCATCAACAAAGGGTTTGAGGTGCTAAAATCACCATCTTACCAGCTTTCAGGAACAGGCAGACTTGAATCAGAAAAACATATTTTTCAACTCAATTTTGCCATTTTTCTGGGACATACCACATTTTTACTATTGTTTGTGCTTTTAGCCTCCTTCCAGTGAGTGACAGAAATGGGTGTGAAACCAATGCTGGATCCCAGACAGCTAAACATTTCAAAAAAGTAGACACAATTCTGAATTCAGCAAGGGGTTCTTTGTGTAGATCCTACAAGGTTTTCCTTCAGAAAATAACAGCTAAAATAAAGAAAAAAATATTGAAATTGATGTGAAAAAAACAGCCATTTCTCTCCATGTTTTACTCTGTAACTTTTTCTGCGATGTCAGATTTTCAAATGCAATATACCGTTACGTCTACTGGACTCTTCTGGTTGCTGGGATATATAGGGCTTGTAGGTTCATCAAGAACCCTAGGCACCCAGAGCATAGAAAGGAGCTGCACCTTTCAATGGGTTTTCATTGTATACTGGGTGTACAAAAATTCATTGATGAAATATAAAGAGTGCAAAGTAGGTATCAAGAAAACCTTTGTACTTCCAAAATGGGCACAAGGTAAGGGGTTGAGAAGCAATGGTTATTTGCACATTTCTGAATTCCGGGTTCCTCATAGTAGCATGTGAATTACAGGGTATTTCTCAAATAGTCGTCTTTTTCACACACTGACTTACATTTGGAAGGAAGAAATGTAGAGAAAGACAGGAGGCAATAAAACTTGTTCTTCTATTCTGTGTTCCCATAGGTCTCCCAATAAAAATGGTATCTCCCTTGTGTGGGTAGGCCTAATGCCCGCGACAGGAAACACAACATGGGCAAACCTATACATTTTTGAAAACTAGACACCAAGGGGAATTTTTTAATGTGGTGACTTGTGGGACTCTTACCAGGTTCTGTTACCCAGAATCCTTTGCAAACCTCAAACTTTGGCAGAAAAAACACTTTTTCCTCACATTTTGGTGAAAGTAAGTTCTGGAATCTGAGAATAGCAAGTTCCCCCTTGAGCCAGTCGCAGGACATAACTGTTACGTCCTTGGTGGGTAAGGGGTTAATGCATTGCTGCTTATCTCCACCCACATCCTCTCTTCATCCCCTGCCTTCTCTTTGATTCAGTCTCGCTCTCTCTCTCTCTCCCTTTCTCTTGCTCTCTCTCTCTCTCTCTATCCACTTCAGTTCAGTTTCATGCCCTTTGTGCCCATCCAACACCATCTTTCCCATTTTCTGATATTCCTATATCCTGCTTTGTCTCTTCAATGGCTTCCATGTCCCCCCAGGTATGTACAATCATCCAGAAAGTGCCTCAAATCTACTGATATGCAAACATTCATAGCACCTTATCCAATGCAGTTTTTTTTCTGTTTCCTTCCATTTAGCTCCATCCACTGAAGTACTTCCACAATCCCTGTTTACATCTCTTTGTATCCACTTCTGTGTCTCTACACCAACTGTTATGCTTCCCTGTTCACAGAAGAGACTTCCAATCTGAAAACATCTCTCTATCCACTCCCTTCTCTCCCAGTGCGTTTCCATCTGTTCTCTTTCAATGCCATCTCTACTCATCTCCTGAACCCTCACTGCCATCTCGTCCCATCCACTGCAATTCTTCCCATACATTGCTGCCTCCCCCCATTGACTGCCGTGTCTAGCCAGCGTTTGTGGTTTCCCCATACTCCACGCAACTTATGCTGTTTTTCTCACCAATTCCTCTTGACTGCCCCATTTCAGCTTTCCCCCACTCCGACATATAATCCCATACATACCCAGTTACCACTCTTCCCATTTATAGTGCTCTTTCCCCACTCACTGATTTCTCACCCCTGCACTGCTTGCCATATACGTTGACACTGTCCAATAAGCAAGCAGATTGTCATACACATACAACTTTAAATGTGTATAAATATGTGATTTATGTTTGTCTGCTTCTCCTTGTTTGTCATGAGTACTCTGTTTGTGACCACATGGTCACATCCTGGCGGATTGTCAGAAGGCAGAGAAGCGAGGCGAGAAAGAGGATGATATGTGATATAAGCAGTATGAAGGTGAATAAAGAGAGTGTTAGGAAAGATGAACACTCATTGGCAAAGCCAATAGGTCTTACGCTGGCTGACAGCCTGTTCGCTTTGTCAAGATCTGTTCTTGTTTATTTTTTTAAATCTTAGCCTTCATCAATCTAAAAAAAAAATATTGGCTGAAAGCAAATATATTTTTTGTTCTCAAAAAACATACATTGCCATAGTAGCGCCTGTCACTGAAACAAACCCCATTATGTGGGGGTGTGACCTTGTAAAAAGAGGAAAATGTTATCCCTACCAATGAAGTTAACCAGTTGCTGAAATGGGCTCATCTATTAATGGATACTACAGCAGCGGAAGAAACATGTGTACCACACAACAGGAGACAAATAAATGAAGAGGACTGAATGAAATGCCCTATAATTAAGTATATTGTATAAATAATTTTGGTAAAATCAAAAAATCCTGGCTAACCGAAGTCCTAAAAGGAAAGGCGAGGGTGGCGTAGAAGGAAACGAAGGGGAGCATGGCTGACAGTGGAAGCAGAAGGGAATGAGATCTGAGGGCAGCAGGTGGCGAGGGAGGGGAAATGAAGAGCAATGGCAAAGAACAGTGAGGGTAGGTGCGGGAAAGACAGGAGTGGGAGAAGTGCGGGCATGGGCAGGGGAGATAAGTTAGAAGTGAGAAAACAGGAAAAGAACATTCGAGCATTACATTTTCAGCCAGTTTTTACCTTATAGTAATTCCGTTATCTTACTGTAGGGTATTACATTACAGTAGAGAACAGTGGTGCATTAAAATTTGACCTGTTACTGTATTAGCAAATTAACTTATCTCACAGGAGCTATAGCCCTCTCAGTGACATTATAAGGATAACTTGTGATGCATTCTTTGGTCCTATTAAAAAAGGATACCGAGGCTGGCCTATCTACTTGTGATCAGAGGCAAAGTAGGAGATATGAAAGTTAAGAGACAACTGAATAGAGCTGATGAGTGGGAGCGACTGAGCCTAAGGGCAAAGAAGGCATGTTTCTAATTGAAATCAGACATAATTTTCGATTTTATATTTCAGCACAATATAGCTGAAATGTGTTTTTGAAATTCTGACTTTACATATAGTATACAGCACAGACCAATGTCTTAACTTTCTAGCTACCTCACTAGCTCTCTGCGGCTTCAAAATTAATTTGAACCGATCATATTCAAAGGTATTCACACTTGACCTTCCTATGGATGTAACAGGGCCCTCTAAGATGATTAGAAGTTCTCAGGTAACTTCCGTTACCAGCCTCTTTAGAAATACAAGATCTGTGGCAAATTCGCTGACCAGGTGTATTTCACCCTGAGACTTCAGCTGCTGGAAGCAGTCAAAGTCGCTGGCTGAAATATTAGGGGAAATGAGGAATTACTGAGGGATCTGGAATGTAATTACTTATTCTACAGGTAATATGCTTTAGTTCCCTCATTTCTAAGAAGAAAGAAGACCTCGAGTGGATCACTTAAAATCCTCAGTTAACTTCCCTCAACAGGAGTTTTAGATACCCTCATTATCATTAACTCAGGGTGGGGCGTATTTGCTACGTGTTTGACTCGTCCACTTGGAATGAGGCCCTAGATGTTCTCTAACTAAAATCTATCCAAATGAGCTTTATGATGGCTAATGTAACTCCACCTGCACTAGGCATTTCCTAGGATCAGGGCACTTTTTAGTATTGTACCTTATTAATTTGTGTGAAAAAAATATATGTTTAATTTGAAGTGTAAATGTTGCACTAGTCCGGAAACAAACAAAAGATTTGGTAAAAATAGATTACTCTCCAAAATATTGTACGGAGTTTAATGCCAATGGAATATGCAATGATGAATTATACAGGTACCATAGTTGCTTAAAGCCAAGAAACCCTGTTAGATTAGAGCATTGGCTGGGATCATCATTGGTTTTGATCCACTCTCCGAGGCTCCATTATTTGACAGTGGAACCTGACATGCCTCTTTCCTACTGACATTTCAGCTCCAGGCGTGGTGACAAGGATTGTCATCACCATAATATTTTGCAATCCCAAAACCTCTGACCACCATGTAATGACAGAAAATTGATTGGAGAAATCTGAAGCACACTGAAGATATTGAAATCCCATTCAATGCTGTCAGGGACAAATAATTTCTCCAAGGGAACTTATGTTGACTTTGCAGATGGTAGCCTGGCAGGCTTGTTCATTAATTAAGATAATGAGTGTTTGCTTTTCCAGCGTGAACTCTGACAGCAGCAATTAAGCCTCTGGCAACCTTGATGTGTCCAAATCACTAATGTGAGCAACCTTTGTTGCACGTTTAACTTAAATAAATAATTTGAGAATATAAATTCTGTGACACACTTTTGATTAAACTATTGTTTATGAATAGTTTCCTTTGATTCATTTAATTAATGGGATACATTCCCAGTGGTCAAAGCCCCATGACTTTATTTTTAAGAATTATTTTTCCTTAATCACTTTCATTAGAAATGTTACCACTGACGAACCAGTTGATGGTATAGGGGTACACTTCCAATTTATACAATTCTATTGCATAATTGAGAATAAATACATACATTTCGTACCAGAGTTAGCAGCACAGTAGTATTTTCAGTACTTGGACAAAATATCCAGCTGTAAATCTGAAAGACAGAATTATTGGCAAAAAATATCGTGATACCAAAATATCATGATGTAGACATATCGTGTCAAGTATTTTTTTTTAAACTAATTTATATTGTTGTTAAGAATAGCATTGTTATTGATATTGTTTTCTGTAATACAGCTTTACAAATATTATTTCTTAATTATTTTAATATTTTTTAGTTCATATATTAATTGTATGTGTTACTATTGTTTGTATACTTGTTCTGAACTTTTTTAAATATAATTTCGAATTTGAAGTGATTGTGAATTTCTACTTTACCTGGCAATATTAATTTATAGTTATGTAAAACGTTGTTGGGCTTTTAGGAGGATAGGGTGGGACGTTAGTTAAGTAATAATTAAGTATTAATTTATTAATAATATTTAAGTAAAATGTAAAAATGTAAATTAGCACTTGTATAGCGCACTACTCACCCGTTAGGGTCTCAAGGCGCTGTACTCATACCGCTATGGAACCCCTCCTGGCTTTTCCCTGTGAGGCGCCCACTCCTGAGCACCCCAAGGGTGAAGCCAGGCATCCAAGCACTGTTGGGGCCGTTGTGGAGATTAAGCAAGCTATTGCCCAGAGTTGCAGAGTGGGACCCATGAATTAGATTAGGCACCGAGGCGAGAATTATCTGGTCAAGGGGAATTGAGCCCAAGACCTGCCGAAGCAGGACTTGAACCCTGGTCTTGAGCCAGAGCTCTGCCTCAGGGTCTGCCGCTCTAACCATTGATCCACACTTCTCCAGTGACTGGTATTAATAATGTACATTATGTAAAACTGATTTACTCGACTTATATTTTAGGTACTGTTTGCTATGTTTGTAGGGGTATAGAGGGGGAAACTAGATAATAACTAACAAGTACATTTTTTATGTATTATTAATTATTTAATTGATTATTAATTACATAATTTTTGTAATAAAGATATATTTTAATTACATTTTAGGTGCTGGCTGCTGGGTTTGTAGGGGTATAGAGTTTGAAGTTAATTAGGTAATAATTGGTGAACAATTAATTATTAATATTTTATTAATAATTGAGTTAATTGTTGCTTATGTACATTATGTAATACTGATTTATTTTATTTATATTTTAATTGCGGGCTGCTATGTTTGTAAGGCCATAGGGTGGGAAGGTAATTAGGTAATAATTTAAAAAAGAATTCATGCAAAATGAAATATTTAATTGATTAATAATTGTGTACATTTTGTAATATTTATATACTGTAATAATTATATTTTAGGTGTGGGTTGCTGGGTTTGTAGAGTTATAGGATGGTAAGTTAATTAATTAATAATTAATTGACAATGAATTATTAATTGTTAATTTATTATGTAATTGATTATCAATTATTTAAAATGTGTTATACTTATTAATTTCGATTAGATTTAAGGTGTAGATTGCAAGGTTTGTAGAGGAACAGGGTGGCAATTTAAGTAATATATATTTTTTTAATTTGAAAATTACTTATTGCACTATGAATTTTGAACAAAATGCTGTTTTTATTGTTTAATATGTATATTATGTTAAGTAATAATGTTTATAGTATGAGTTTTGTATATTTTCTAAATTAATAGGGTAATTCAAATATGTAATTTATTTGAAGTGAAGTAGTATATCTACTGTTGGTTAGACTGGAATGGGAATAGTAAATTTCACCCCTCCAAAGTCCAACACTTTTCTTTCTGTTGCACAGACTGGAGTGGGAATAGTAAATCTTACCCCTCTGAAGTCCAATGCTTTCTCAACTGTTCCACAGACTGGTGTGGGAATAGTGGTGTGGAATAGTAAATTGAACCCTCCCAAGTCCAACACTTTCATTCCTGTTTCCCTGGTTGCAGTTGGAATAGTAAATCTAATCCCTCAGAAATCCAATACTTCCCACATATTGAGGTGTTTGGAGTGGGAATAATATATTTATCACCTCCAAAGTCCTGCACTTTCTATAGTGTTGCATAAACGGGAGAGGGAATATATTATTCCTCGACTTTAATACATTTCCTAAAAATAGTTAAATATATTCATTAGGGTTATTAGTAACATTTTTTATAATGTTATTTTATATTACTTGCTTATATTTTTATTTTTTAAATTTGTTATAATATTTTTGGTAAATTTCTGGTTTTAGATTATAGTTTGTATGTTTTGAAATTGAATAGTTAATATTTTGTATGTTTCCTTGAAGGAAAGTACATTTAAAGATTTAAACATAAATGTAATATACTGTAAAACATATAGTTTTAAAAATGGGGATACAGTATATAAATATGTAAATATATATAAATTTACACACATAATATATATTTAAATGTGTGTATATAAATCTACATTTAAATATAGTATTAATATTAGTGAGATTTATTTAATTCATATTATATTAATGGTATACATTAAAATATTTAAGAATTACTACTTTAAACTCTAGATATAAAGATAACGTATTTTTGTATGTGTTTTAAGAATATTCATTAGTATAAAACAATATTTATTTGATATTTTTGTACTTGCCATTATAAGGAAAGCAACACAATATTTTTGTAAACTATATTTTTAACACAATATCTGTGTTATACAATATTGTTAATTTTGATATTGTGTCAGCGATCTGTATTTTCTATCTCTCTCTGTGTCTAGTGGCTAAGTAGATGCTCCATCTAGTAGATCTTAGTCTAATCCTGCCTTCCCCTCCTAAGCAAATTGTGCATATCCCAAAACTCCCAGTATCTCTCTGCAATTAATGAGGCTTATTTAATGATAGCAGGGGTGATTATGAAATACCAACCCTCAATAGTAAACTTCCATAATATGGACAACACATTTGTATATTACTCAGGAGGTGACGGTTAAGTCAAGGCTTTAATTAATATTGAAAAACAAGCCAAACTTTACATCTCTTTCTGTGAGTTGGCATTCATATGGGCATCTGCTCCTGGCAGACTTGTTGTCCTGCCATAATATTGTGTTCAGAATATTGACTAACATAACATCATATAAATAGGTAAGTACAGATTTACTATTCCTAAGACCATATCTACACACTTTCAAGATAGATATATAGATACTAAGATAGATATTAAGTGTTCATTGGTATGAAGTTACATTTAGTACAGCTATACTTACCTATATGTACTAACCTCCATGATATTGTGGTGGTCACTATTCTAGGTACAGTATTATGGCAGCACAATATTTAAAACTTGATATTGTAGTGGATGATTTCTTATTTAGATCAAATGTAAAAGGAACACATTTGCTGTTTGCTGTTTTACTCTAAATGCCAATGTTCTGTGGAATGTTCCATTTACGTACATGGTAACAGCTCCTATTTTCTGTTTGTGACACAAATATAAACATCACTATTAAAGTCCTCAAGTGCCTTTTTCTGGGTTAGCATAGGGCTGCATAAGAAGCTTGAAGGTGATGATGTTTAAGGTAGTCTTTTCGCCCCACTATGAAGCAGATTAGAAGGGAACGATTTACCCAATACAAAAGAGTTTGTGGCTCTCTAAGCACAAGCTTATACTAGTGCTGAGGCCTATGCACTTGGATATAGCCTAGTTTACAGCTATTGAAAAAATGTACGAGCCAACGCACAAAAAGAAATAACTGGAAAAGTTACCTGAATAGTTGAGGTTCTTTCTGTTTTCTGCATCAAGTGTCTCTAGTGATATATAAAATGTGGCCTGTTGCTCTTTAGATTTTCTTGACAATATTTGAAGCACATGTTGTAGCTGAACCCAAGGACTTGGAAACACTAACTGTTTTACTTAACGATGTTAGAATAAAAATGGTTATGATCAATTAAATATGTTATGGATCACAGTAGCATTTGATATACATATTATAACAAAATTATTCTATCCAGTATATTGACTAACACTATATTTTCAAGTTAAGATGTGCAATTAAGAACAGTAAATATATACTTAGAGTGATGATGTTGTTGTCTTCAATGTAAAGAATGCAATATTTTTGTTAGGTTTATAGTTGTGAGCTCGATGCGCTGATATACAACCATTGATATGTCATGTTGATTTAAATTCAAAATCTGCTAGTAGGAGACTTTTATTATGTGTCACCATTACTTTAGTGCTCAATGAATATTGAACCGTATATGGACCACAAGTCTAACTCAAGCACACGTTTATCAGTTTCACGCAAATTAATTTAAAATAGAATGTTCAAGTGATTCATTTGACACCACAGTTGGCATGGCTGATGTGAGGTCGTGGCATCTCATACAGTGGACCACCAAACGTTTAAGAGAAATAGCTTCCATTTGGCATACAATTTTTTAAGTCCAAACAAGCAAAAATGATAAACAAACCACAACAAGTTAAATAATGACCGAAAGAATTGGGTCTGGGGCAATGTTAGACCTGATATCCTTGGCGTGGTTACCCCTGACTTTCTGCCTTCTGCCTTACTGTTTTGCTGACTTCATGCTTGCTGGCTTAAAGACTCTGGGTGTTTTACCACTGCTGACCAGTGCTGAAGTGCATGTGCTGTTTCCCTAAAATATGTTAAAACTGGCTTATCCGCAATAGGCTTATTTAATTTACTTAAGTCCCTAGTAAATTGTACTTCAGGTGCCCAAGGCCTGTAAATTAAATGCTACTAGTGGACCTGCAGCACTGATTATGCCACCTGCTTTCGTAATCCTCTAAACTTGACTGGGTCCTGCCATTGCAGAGCCTGTGGGTGCATTTTTTAATTATCACATCTTCCTGCCAAGTTAACCCTCTTGCCAGGCCAAAACATCATTTTTAATACATTTAAATCACTGCTAAGGTAGGCCTGGACAGCCCTAAGACAGGGTGTAGTGTATTTAAAAAGCTAGACATGTACTTTTAAGTTTTGCATGCCCAGTTAGTGAAATAAGTTCGTTTTTCACTCCTGCAAGGCCTATTTCCCCCATGGGTTAATATGGGGATTACCATGTTACATTCTATAAATGTATTTTCCCACTGGGACCAGATAGATATTCCAAGTATGGTTTCTCTGAGCTCAACATTTAAAATCATAACTTATAGTAAAATTGGATTTTAAATTGCAGTTCTGAAAGTGCCACTTTTAGAAAGTTAGCATTTTATTACTTTAACCATTCTGTGCCTCTGCCTGAATACATGTCAGGGTGGGTGACAGCTGGGCTCTTGTGTATTTCCTCTAGACAGCCACACACAAAGGGAGCTGAGGTGTGCTATTTACATCCTGATGGCCAATCACCAGGGTGATGAGTCTTCCTGGGCTGGATGGGAGGGAGGAGCTGACACTTGCACCTGAAAAGGGCTGTGCCTGTCTCCAAACCAAAGCTCTGCCTAATCCCCTGTAGTATGTTATGAACCAAGGAAGTAAGGGCAGAGACTTGTGCACTTCAAAGGCTTCTCTTTGAAGTCTCCCATACTTCAAAGGCACAACTGGGTATAAGTATGTGACCCCAAACACCACCAAATCAATAAACGTCTGGACCTGAGGACATTCTGCCAGAAAGAAGGACTGCTGTGCTGCTGAATGGACTGTCAATCTGCTGGAACTATGCTGGTCTTTGCTGAACTCCTGCTTTGCTGTGCCTTCCCTGCTGCCTTCCTTCCCTGGGAGTGAGAAGGGCTGGGCCTGCATCCGTAAATCCACAGAACCAAAGTGACTCCAAGTGCTTGCTCGCATGCCTTCTGTTCTGAAATCTCAAGGACATCAAAGACTTCACTAACCTCTTCTACACCCTCTGGCCAACTGTGGGTCGTACCCTGCCAAGCGGTGCCGGTGCAGTCTTGGGCCCTTGGAAGTGGGTTCTGCAGCTGTGTTCTGAGAAAATCCATCCATCGCTGTCACTGCGCCCATCAAAACCACCACATTGCCCCTCGTCTCGGAGCATTGCAACTGCTGCTGTAGAAGAGGACCTTGCATCTCTGATTATCCGGCTCAGAATCGATGCATCACCATCATCCCCGGCGCATCACCTTCACATCGCAGGCTGCTTGGCTGGACAACAATGAATTCCCCTCATCACAAAAGATTTGACGCCACATCCCTGCTCTGGGATCATCAACTGTTGGGTTTGATGGCGTAACATCCCCAGACTGCGTGTATCAGAACCAACACATTGTCTTTGCATCGTCTCCCCTGCTCCTCGCATCTGATCTTCGACATCCAAGCAACCCTCCATACAAAGTACTGTTTCAGATGGACAAGGTTGGTCCCTGTAGCTGGCTCATACTCCATCACAGTCGGCCTGAACTTTGGATTTACCCTGGTCTAGCACAACGAGATTGCCACAGTTGCGCTTTAAGTTTTTAAGCACTACAATTGCAGATATTTTCAAAAATTCATATCTCAACTTCTACTTATAGGATTTTTGTTGTTTTGGTCCCATTTTGGTCATTAAATTAGGATCCATATTTCTAACTTAGTGTGGATTATTCTTGAGTGATGTTTATACTGTTTTACTGTCTAAGTGATGCACAAACACTTTTCACATTCCCTCATAAGTTAAGCCTGCCTACTCCATGCCAAGCTACCAGAGGGTAAGCACAGGTTATTTTATGATGTGTATCTGACCTACCCTGACTAGGATTGTGGTCCCTATTTGGACAGGGTTCATACGTTTGCCAACTAGAGGACCAATTTCTAACAGACAATTACAAGGCAAATTTGGCTCTAAAAGCAAGCTTTGTAAATCTCACTTAAGGGCTTATGTTTCCTTGCTTTGGGTAATGCAAAAGGCAGTTCAAGACCTGAGTAAATCTGGGCCCCAGTTTTCTGGAAGAAAATGTGAACGGTC
Source organism: Pleurodeles waltl (assembly GCF_031143425.1). Classification (NCBI taxonomy): domain Eukaryota; kingdom Metazoa; phylum Chordata; class Amphibia; order Caudata; family Salamandridae; genus Pleurodeles; species Pleurodeles waltl. Next base: position 531,347,036 of record NC_090449.1, read on the forward strand.
ATGATGATGCCTTGACTCTGAAAACTCTGAATAAGAAGGACTTTTGGTAGGCATTGACCCTATATTGTTTATATATTATCAAATATATTTGGAGTGTACAATCTGAGAACTATCGATGAGGTGTTTTATGTAATTGCAGTTTCAATGAAAAGATTTGTGCCCCCTTTTGCCTCTGATTTTATGTCTGCCCATAGTGACCACCTCACAATAACCATGTGACATTGCAGACAGTTTTCTGATCTGCATTCAGAATTTAATGGTGTTATCTTTGTAGAGAATACTTTTTAATCTCTTTCACAATGTAACAGGGCTTCAGTTCAGACACTGTTGAAGTATATTGATGATCTTATTAGCAGGGATGACTTTTGGGTGGTGCAACAGGTGCAGCCCACTGTACTGCGCTTGAGAGTTAGTGAAGAGCTTCCAAACAATTTATGAGTTTAAAAGCACCTATTGCAGAGTTCCTTTTGTGTCCAGCAGTTTTGGGCAAAAAAGAATGTCAAGATAACTCTTATGATTACATTTCATGATGGAGAAAGATCAAGGCCCTTATTTATACTTTTTTAGTGCTGCATTTGCGCCATTTTTGACGCAAAAGCAGTGCGAACTCACAAAATATAGTTGCATTTTCAAAGTTTGTGCCACTTTTGCGTCAAAAAAAGTATAAACATGGGCCTGAGTGTCATCTAGTGGCAGTTTTGACTCCACATAAAGTAGCGCAGAGGGTTAATATGCCTGCGGCAAAGAACGTGTGCCATGCAGATCACATAACTGTATGCTACATGGATAGCTCAGTGGAATACTGCTTTTGTCACAGAGATCATTTTATTAATTGCAGTTCATAAGTTACAATCCTAATACAGCGCAGTAATTTATGAACTGTCATCAAAAAGCTGCATGCAAACTGCATGGTGTAGGTTAGAATGTTATGTTTTTTTCCTTGTGTTTCTTTAACCTAATATTAAAAGGTTTGGGTAGAAATGCATTCCTATTAGTAAAGCCAGCCTCAACCACAGTGGTATGTTTCAAATCCTGAGGTTGTGTGTCTCCAACTCAAATAACTCTTAAAACATACTGTCTATTAATTTGGATGACATGGGATTACTATACCTTTTACACCTCATTGTTTTCTGTAACATTTCTTGTAGACTGATTTACCCATGTATGATTCATTGTCTGCATATAATATGTATATAGCGTAAAGTCTTCTGACACCCTACACTGGTATGACTAGCACAATAAAAAAAATGAAATGCATGTGAGACAGGGGTTATGGAGAGAGGAGGAGAACTGTTGTAGGGTGGTAATTACAGACATCCATGGGAAAGGAGGCCATTGGGGGGGCGCCAAAAAGATTGTAGTACTGGACACAAACCAGCGAGAGAGGCTGTCCTGCTCATCAGATACAGATGATAGCTTCAAAAATACAGAGCTAACTCCTTCATTAATGTTCATTCAATTGGAAATGATAGCACCTGCAGTAAAAATGTTTGACTGTCCCTTTGTAATAGGATATGTTTTTACCATTTCTACTTGTCCTAAATCAGTAAAGCTGATAAGTTGATTTAGTGGTAACTGCAGCGGTTATGAGTAATCTGTGGGTAACAGCATTGGCTTTATAAACACTACAGTTCATTGCTCTTTCAGTCTGAAAGAAGTCAACACAATAAGCAAAACGAAGTTGAGTAAGGAAAGTGCTTATTAGGGAGTATTAGATCAGCATCAAGACAAATTCAGTGTGTGGTGTACACCATATTTATTTTATTCACTTTTCTTGCAGCAATCTACTACAATCATGATCATCTCAAAGAACATTCGTACTGCTTGCTTGCGGCAACATAAATAGCAGTTTCTAGAAAATTGTTGTATATAATAGATTGTGGAAGAAGATGGAGGCTAGGCACTGGCATTGATTGTTAATTCAGAAAAAACACAGGACAAAATCCTTTATGTCGAAACTGAACCAGGGTACAGCAGAGAACAGAAATAATGGTTCAATGGGCCTGAGTTCACACAGTAGCACAAGTCTAATCCAATCAATGAACACATGTGGGTAATGTATTTAATGAGGACAGAAAACTAGCAAAGCCTTTTCGAATGAATAACCCATTGGTTAGTGTTATAATTTACAAATGTACATACAGCACAGTGCTCAAAGGTGCAGTTGTGTGAACAATAAAATGTGACATACATATATACAATTTGATGTATATTATTTATCAAGTATCCACAGTTCCTCATATTTTGATTTATTCAATCCATGTAACAATGTTGATGTTTTGACCCACATTCTAATTTTAGTGGGACTCTTCAGGACAACAAGTGCTGCCTGTCCCAATCACCTCAGTGCTGTTGGTATCCTAATATATGCAGAGGTAATCAGGATACAATGCTAAACCAACGGCTTATCACAAAAATAGACTGATCTTGGAGTGAGTAGCGAGATAAAGATCCAGAACTTCTTATTTGCCGGATCATGAAATCAAGCCTCGTTTTTATTAATGTTGCTGTGAGAGTAGGCAGTGGAACACTGTCTTCTTCTGCTTAAACTTTCTGGAACAAGCCACAAAGGGAAAGGGGTCCAATGGGGACCCTTTCATATTTGAAAATAGGGTACCATTCCAACTTGGGCGTCTGTAACTTTTCAAATGTTCGCAAACAGAATTCATATATCTAGATTACCAATTGCAATTTGGAAGAAATGCCCACACCGCGCCACTTCCTAATTGCAATTTGGTAATATGTTAATAGACAGTAAAAGATTACTGCCTAATAAAATGGGATTCGTACTTGGGAAAAACCCATTTTGCGATTGCAAACACTTCTATTTTGCAAATTAGAATGTTTATTACTGCAAAGTAGGTTAGTTAATCTGGCTCTCTGTACTTTATCCAATACCTATTTTATGGTCGTTCGCTTTATCAAGGCTTCAACTCTTTTCAGCACATCACATTCCCGATTGTCAATGTTCATATTAATCACAAAGCTTATTTTTAAGGCTTTATGGCATTTTCATCATAATTGGATTGTCATCATTCTTTCATACTGTTTAGATTTCCAAAAGAGATTTATAATTCTGTAACGTAATTATAAAGCTGTACCATGTGCTTAACATATTAGAAAAAGCACAAACGGTATAAACGAAAGTGAATCATTTCAATTGCAAGATTATCAGAAGTATAAGTCTGTTCGGAAAAAAAATTAAATGTGAAGAGGTGAATAAATAAAGCCTTAACAAAGTGGTTGCCAGCGAAACACGTGCTGGTTGTAGCCCGAACTTGAATGTTTATGGACAAAAACAAACGAGGAATCCTGAACAATGAACAACTGAAAGAAATGATGAATATATGGAGCACCTAAAGGCAATAATCTCATGAAAAAGTTTTTGTTATGATAGAACTCTATTGAGAAATTCATGACGTTCAGAAGATCATTATTTGTTTGTCTGTAATATTTGTTTGAGGATGCCTCCTCAACCATATTGTGTAGGTAGAAACTGTAATACTAGTGGGTAACTAGTAAAGCCAGTAAAAAGATGAACTTATGTTAGTGTCTGGTCGTTCTCTACAATTCCCCAAATTAGATAACTAGAGGTATGTGATTTCTTCACTTTCAGTATGAGCATTCGCCTTGTGTTAGCTCCATGATCATGCCTGCATGGAATATGTGCATGTCACACTATCTGCAGTGCTAGCACTTGTAGAGGAACTCAAGGAAGGTGGTTTAGGAAAGCCATCCTGCTCTTAGAGGGTTCTTTCCTGGTAACTTAATTCTGAATTGAGAAGACTAACTTGTTTTAAATATGCACGTGTCCTGCATGCATCATCCACAAGCATTGAGAATAGAGGGTGTACGTGCTGAGATACTGTAATTATAGCTAGTTATATGTCAGATGGCCCCGTTCATTACCAAGATATTTCTTAGCAACATGTATGCTAATAGAAAGTGGCACATGTTACAATACGGACTGTGTATGGACATTTGCAAGATTGTTTGTCCAAGAGGAAACATGGACATGAACAAACTGATGGAAGGGAAGCAGTGGGAATGTGGCCATGATCAGTAAAAGCTCTTCTCTCTGTCTTCTCTCTGGTAAAGCTGGCGTGTTTTGTGTTACTCTCTGAAAGCTGAAACACCTATAGATGGAGGAGTAAGAGTACACATTGAGGTCTGGATGCTTGGCAGGAGGGCGAATATAACTATATTTGGAAGGGAGGGAGAACCCCTGAAAAGTGGAAGAGGATGGCAATGAGCAGGGTAGCTTTCAATGGCAACAGATATCACAGAATACTAGTAGGCAAAATATGCTTTGGAAAGAAATGCATGGATAAAGCTGTAGACCATATAAGGTGGATGTATCTATACTAAGGGAATCATTGGGTGTATGTGATGGGCTGGGCATTTTTCTTGATTGTCATTTTCTATGAATAAATTAAATAATTTAAGTACTCTAATTGAGCACGCTGTTACCCTACTGCTGTGTTCTGGTGCTTTAATTAAGTACCTGGTGAGAGGGAGGATTGATTAGGAACTAGAGATGTTTTTATGTAACCCGTGATGATTTTTGAGAAATCACAAGATAGATGGAAGAGAGATCCAGAACTAAACTGCAATAAATAAAAACAAGCTTACACCACTCCACAATTTGTAAACATAGGAATCTGAAGGCCCCTAGCTGCGTAAAATATACAGACCTAAATGACTCAAACAAAGTTAGAGAAACGTAGGTCCTTGGTTATAAATGTTTATAACACATGCAGCCACCCTTAAAGGCAGAGGGCCCTATTCAGTCAAAAAAATATAAAAGTACAGAGATGGTCATCTCTGCATGAAAATACCTTTACTGTTATTACTACTCACAAACATTTAAAGTAGCACGAAACGGTTTGGACTCCAAGGGTGCCACTGGGAATGCCATATGATTATTCTGAATGCTCTTATGTCCACTGTGTGGAGTTCTGTATTGCATAGCATTCCACACCAGAGAAATGGCTTCTCCTGTGCAAAATCAAAAATTTTCTTCATGAGCCATACATTTTCCTTGTGGAGAAAGTCTTTCGCCTTCACCCCCAATAAATTAGGGGGTGACTTATTCCCCTCCCCATCTTGGAAGCAGCGACACACCAAATCTTGGCCTGGCATACATTTCTTACTATTTCCAGGGTGGAAAGAGGTCACAGAGAAGTTTTGGAATGCCCACAAGTGTACATTTTTGTGAGAATTCACTGACTTCCAAGGCAAACAAAATCTTGGCAAAGCCAAACTTTGGAATGCCCAATTCCCACCCCTTCAGTGGAATTTACTACTGCACTTCCGATGGAGAAATAGAGGTGGTAAATGCATTGATGCCAACCACGGATTCCTTTATGAGTTTCTGGCAGGCATGAAAAAGGTATTTACCTGTGTGAATAGGCCTCAAAGTATTTTGCAATTATAAAGGCAGCGTAGAAATGCTAGACAAACTCAAAACATAATAAGCTAAGCGTGTTGAATGATTTTAAATCGCTTTTCAAGCAAAACAGGAAGGCCTTGCTAAAGTTATTTGCAAGAACCAATGCATGATTTAATAATGTATCATTGCTATATTCTTCTTGTCCTCCCCTTCACTAGATTGAAACGGTTTCAAATGACATATATGCCAGACAGATGACTAATATCACATATCTGTAAACGGTACTGATAAATTCCATTCACTATTAACATCACTGTCCAAAATTGAGGAATCTGTGGTATGTTCTGAATCATACTATTGACTTCCTGTTTCACAGAAGTTCCTACCTGTAGGTTGTACCAAAAAACCGACTATTTTTTGGTACATAAAATTGACAGAATGAGTGTGTTTTAGGCCTTCCTTTGACACTTCTTGAAGTTTAACGTCTACGGCTCTTGATATAATGCATTCTATAGTACACTGACTGTAGTGCAGGGAAAAGTCATTGCTACTTCGCTGTTATGCATTCAAAGGAGAAAGCTACAAAAATGTGTTGTGTGCTGGAAGTGGACACTTACAAATGAGCAAAGGTTTAATGAGGTAAGAAATCTATATCGACATCATCGGGAACCCTTATTAGCACGTTTAATGACAGAAGGTGAGTATCTCTTAGTTCACACTAAATAGGACACTCAATCAAGGGCTTTTAGCATCCCTATCCCCAAAGCAATATGTACTCATCCAAAAAGTGCATACATTATGGACTAACAGAAACAGTGTTGCTCTCTTGAAATGTAATTATTCACTCAGTACCTTATCCTGTCAATGTCGAAATCCCGATATCCATATATCACTAGGGTAGCTCTGGAAGCAATAGATATAGATTGAAGCGTCAGCTTCCATATTTGACAAGAATAGTGTGATTCTAGTCAACTCACTTTTAATTCCTGCACCTCAGATTCTCTTTTCTTAAAAAACAAATATGTTCAACTCATTGTATCAGCGTTCATATACTTACATGGAGTAAAATACATTTCACCTCATTCCTTACTTTTCAGTTTATGTGCAAGAGAAAGTAAGAAATAGCCTACTTTAACAAAATGATGCCTCGACTTCACTGTCTACCAGTCGTGTGAGAACTTAAAAAGATGCTAAGACAACATCGCAAAACTATAGTTATATAAAAGATAATGTTATTATATTTGTAGGTTGTATTGTAATGTAAAGGACATTGTTGCACAGTTAGCAGCATGCACAAGCCAATTGGAGGAGAGGTCGAACAAAGTTTAATTTTTACGGACTTGTGGGACAGAAAAGGATTAAGAAAGGGAGAGTGGTAATCGACTTTGTTAATCATGTAGTTTACCATCCTGAAACATCTTAGAGTAAAAATGTCCCTGGAGACTGGCCTATTTGTTTTGAAATCTCCAGCAATAACCAAAGTAACTGTGAAATGTTGTATCGCTACTGAATTTGCTGGGATGCCATATCAATGGCTGACTGTGCGCTGCATACCCGCAAATACCAACAGCAATAACATAATATAATATTCCCACGGTTTTGACTTTTGGAGAAACTGTCGATAAAACGCTTAAACCGGATTATTCATAAAACAATTTAGTAAGGTAGCATGTCTGGTTTATTTTAAAGAATTCTGCTCCTCTGAAGAAAGTTTTTATATATTTTGTTTAACAAGAGGTTATCTAGAAAAAAACACTCCTGAAATCACTTTCTTTGGTTATTAGAGTACATCACCCAGTGCTTAATTTGTAAATAAAAAGGTGCCGGCGCCCAAAGCCCTCCTCTTAAATGCGTAGCTGCTGCAATTAAATGTGTGAACAGGCAATACTGAGGTGGCGTAATCCAGAAGCCATCTCGGGCCTCTTCAAACCATAACAAGCATTTACAATGCAACGGGTCTCGCGTTTGCTCATGTTAGAGCTGATCGCGTTGTAAACTCCTAACCCGACTTTTCACCTATCGGGCAAAAGGGCATTTATGTACATAACCCGAAAAAGTGAAATTAACTCTGTAGAAGCGCTCGACTTCTGCCAAGCGAGATCGCGCTCTTAAATTAGAGAAAAAGAAGTCCACGAGCCCGACGGAAAACTGCGAGCCTCGCATGTTTTCTGTACTTGGTCGCTGCGCTCGAGGAGGGCAAAGGCATGACGTATGCGTGCCTTCGACTAATGAAAGCAAGCAGATTTTATTAGGCAAGCCCACGAACCAATGAAAAACACTGACGTGAAGTTGACAGGGCTCCTAGTCCTTTTCTAAATACTAAAGCGTCTCGCTGCGATACGCATACGCGAGCGCATGCAACGCAGGCTCGACCCTAAAAGCCACTCCATGCCCCTTCAGCTCACTCTAGCAGCTTTCTACTTCCTCCCTTTGTGACGTGTTTTCGTTTTTCACTTCCTTCGTCTTTCCCATATGTGTCTTTTGCTCTCAGCAAATGCTGGAGGCAGAAGAATAAGCCCCGGCCCTCAAAAATAAGTGCCGGTGCTCAGCACCAGAAACAACAAGAACAAATTAGAACAAATTAAGCACTGACATCACCTAAGGCATAGGTCGCAAAAGAAAATATATTTAAAGTCCACATAATAAGGAAGCACGTTTAAGTAATTCATAGCTTAATATTTGCTAACAAAATATTATATCTACCAGCCGTCTTAGTGTTTCCTACATCCAGGAAGGCTGGTGAAACCGGAAAGCTTTGCATTTCAAAAGGAAGTGCAAAGTTCCCAAACTTTGGACGACCTGGCACAGATTACCCACACACATTCCCTGCCTCCCGATGTAAGGCCCAAGATGGACCTGGTAATGCTTGTATGGAATTGTGTTTCCAACTGTTATCTCAATGGACAGGGTGAAAAACTATAGCCCGCGGTTAGCTGTGCTTTGTCCGGGGCTTGGGTTCATTGGGAAATAAGAATAAGAGAGAACAGTTAAATAATAAAATAAGCACTGGCAAAGGCAATCGGTCCCACCTTTTGCAAATGTCTTTTAGTCATCTTGCACAGCGCTATGACACAGTCTGTACTGGCTGCGCCTTAGCGCTTTTGTAATGGCAGGCAGGAGGCCAAGCACTAACAACGGGGGTGTGGGAGGGTTATTTGCAGCATGGACAGGGACAGTAATCAAAATTAAGTAATCTGTACTTGGGCTGTGTTGTAAGAGAAAGGGGAAGAAGTGAAACTAGCACGCACAGGCCAGTTAGGAGGCACCAAATAAGAGTGCTTTGTGCAGAGATATGTGGTCTGGCTAATTTGTAGAGTTTGTTACTAAAGTATCTTGTTTTAGTCCTAACAACCCAGCTTGATCCAGTTGTGTGATCCTGAGCACATCATTTTATGTCCCTGCCCCTCAGTTTTCTTGCAAGTGTGTGCTATTCAAGAAAATGCATTTATTTTTAATAGAAACTAGAGGAAGTTTCTAACTTCTTTTGGTTAAAATGCACTACACTATGATGAAAAGATAATATATTGACAGCTGGTAGCCAGGCTTTTTATTTGCAAATCTTCACACACCTGCCAACGAACTGTAGAGGGAATTAAGATGTGTGAGTCCTATGAAGCATCTGTATTCTGCAACCAAGTGCAGTAGACTCTCTGAAAGAATCATTAAGGTAAATGCCCATCGACGGAAAAACAATCAGCAAGTTAAGTGCTCTCCGCTGACATCTATCGTAACATGCAGGTTTCAAGTTCGAATCTCTGCGAAGCAAACAGAGACTTATATTCTTCTGAGGACAGTTCATTAAGTAACATTAAAAAGAATTAGTATATTTATTATTTACACATTATTTATAAAACTCTGAAATTTCAGGTCTGTCATATGGAGCTAAATATAAACAAGCATTGGCAAAACCAAAAGATCAGACTTGGATTTTGAGCCCTATCAAAATGATTCAGACTACTTTTGAGATAGTGAAACAGTGCACTGTGCAGGCACACTATAGGAAGTGGAATGATACACAAACAACTAATTGTATTAGATGGAAGATAATTTACTCCTCCTCTGGGTAGACCCAAAACCAACTCTGTGTTTTAAAGAACCGGTAACATAACCCACACAGATAGCTGCACTGTCAAGCCATGATTAGGCACGCATTATCAATGACACAAATAAGGAATTTCTGCCCAACGTTAAATGAGATAATATAGTGAGACTGGGATAGAAGACAAGGTGAGACAAAGGAAGGTACAGAGAAAGGTGTTAAACAGGAAAGGCGTTGAGAGATTGAGACTGAGAATAATTAAATAGAGGGGAGAGAAAAGAGGGGATTGTAAAAGTGGAATGAATTAGCATATTAAACAATAAGGAAGTGAGGGGAGTCTAGAATATTCTATTGAGGGATATGATCAAAACAGGGGATCCAGTGGAAAGGGTAGCAGTAGAGAGAGTGAGTCATAAGAATAATGCTTGAGAAAGGGGTCCTGAAAAGGTGAATGGGAATCAATGTGCGATTAAAGAATATATTCAGAAAAAAGTCTGTGGGAAATTAAAGTTAGAAGGGCTGATGGGAAAAAATGGAAGGTAAAGTGTGAGGGAAACATTAGAAAATAGGAAATAATTTATTGAATGCTAGATCAGTCCACCCTCTTTAACTTTCTTGGTCCCGGGGCTGGTTGTCTTCCACCGTATCCCCTTCTCCTTCCTGTTATCAAAACCAATCCCAGGTTGTTTGGTTATCAACCAATTGCTTACTTGTTTGTTGGGCTTTTCAATACTGCTGGACAGACGTCCCTGATTGATCTCATTTTATATCAGATATGGTTGATCTTTATAATTTGCATATATTTGTGGACACAAAGTTTGTAAACTAACCATGGTGATTTTATGTAAACCATTAATAAAGAAGTATGATTAAAAAAAGAAAATAGGAAATAGAGAACATAGAAGAGAGAGAAAGAAAGCGGTAGAGTGAAAAGAGAAAGTAAGTAATGGCAAGTGATAATGAGAGCAATTGACAGATGGGTAACAAGGACGTACCTCACCTAAAGAAGAAGCGAACACAGGTCCAGCAATTAGGCTCGTATACAGCAGAGGAAGTAGATACGAAATAAGTACATTGGTGGCAACTGAAAAATCTGATTCATTACCACTGCTGAGTGCGAGAAGCCATTACGCAGTAGGTCCCATTTCTCTCAGTCACCTATAAGCATATGTGTGAAATTACACTTCCCACCAGAGCACACATAACTAATGGATGTGAAGACTGCTCCATAAGTGTAAGAGTTATGAATGAAACACTTCATTGATTCTCACCAAAGCATTGGTAACATTTTTCACGTTCCTGCATTTAGAGTTTAAGTGCCATCGGCCCTTATTGAGAGAATAAAGCAATAAATTACAGGGCACATGTTTTCATCTAATATTATTAAATAGATTTTTATTGCAATGTATGGACTATTTTTTTTTTTTTATTTAAAGTAAAAAGATGTGTTTTAACAAAAACATGCACTGAAGTCGATTTTGCCCTGGGCTCATTGACTTTTACAGAGTAGCTATGTAAACACTTGCGAATTGGGGTAAATACAATTAACCGAAAAATGAGGTATTTCCACAGGTTTCTTCCTCTCAAGACAGATTTATTTTTATTACAAATGTGTTTTTATTTGCAAGCATTGGAAAAAATAAGTATATTCACAGTTGTAAACAAACTGAATTGATTCGCATTGATTTTCTTCGCCTTAAAACTGGCTATACCCTTATAATCACAATTTTTAAAGGAGCCCCTTGAGCCTTAGAGACAATACCTAAATATTATTCAAATACGTATTCATTAAGATGGTCAGTGCCTTGTGCTTAAAATAAAGTGTATCTCTGTAGCAGCCCGAACTTGGTAAAATCATTAATTATATAATTAATATTTTGTATTGAAAAAGGCAAGCATTTAAAATAATCTTTACTTTGCGCTCCAGTGCAAGAGGTGCTAAGGTGTGCATTTTCTGCCATCTTCAGCCCAGCCTCTATTCTTGACTCATCAGATGGCGAGTTACATGTACCATCTGTATTTTACAACAATAATACGTCACCACAAAGTATTATTACAATGAATAGCTTTTTGCGTGAAATACTAAAATGTTATACTTTGAAGGTAAAACTTTTATGATTACATATAGTAGGGGATCCTTATTTATATATGTTTTGATTTTTTTTAACTGGGTTTAAATGATTTAGACACTGATTTTGGCATTAGTACAAAAAAGTTACTGTGCCAGGTCACCATTTTTCCATCGTCTGTGCATCAAAGAAAATATTTACACGCCAGGTCATTAGTAAGGAATAAATACCCTAGTTGGCTGGTGCAGGGTTGAGAATTTCGGAGGTGAGCAGCCATTCAAAGGCTATTCTCTTGTGACATCAGTCACTCAGACAACAGTGTCCATTAGCAGGTCACATATTGACACCAGGTCTCAATGGATCTACGTGTATGACCTAGGCCCCATCAATAATTTGGGACCATGACACCCTTGCACCAATACATGGTACCACGTGTATTACTTGCTCAGAATCTGCGCACTGCACAGCTGGAGAAAAAGGAAGATTGGAATTGTAGTTCTGACTGCATCTAGGAAGTAGCAACTTCATCTTATTAATTTTTATGTTGTCAACAAAGCACCAGCTGATGTTTGTTGGTGAGGTAAAGGAGGACAAGTTGACTGGATTGATGTTATGGTAAGCACTTATGGATGAGACATAGACGAGACAGACCATTATTTTAAAACATTTACATTAAAATATGTGTAAGCCAAGTGAAACATTTTCCACACTTAGGCCATCTTACTCACTTGGCTAGTAATGCTGACCCCGTTGCACACAAGCTTGTGCAAGTGAATTGTGTTACAAGTTGTGCTCAACCTCACTATTCTGAGACTCATAGTGCCGAACAGGGAAAACGTGCAGTATTAGAGTGTTATTCCCCATTGTAGCCCATGTCATTCATGCTGGACAATCACAACTGCACCGAAGAAAAACTGCATCCTGCATTATTGGTGTTTCCCTGAGGGGTAGTGCAACACTCAAATACTGGCCGACTCATTATAGATAAAGTCAAGTTTCATGGTTCTTTTTATTAATAAAAATGTATAAGGTTCCAACAGCTATTCCACACGATCCCACCAACTCACATTAAACATAATGTAAGTGGTCAAGCTAATAAGGAACTTGTGAAATAATGTTTGATGCTTGTTAATCAGGGTAAATGAAGAATACTGCTGAGTTGTTGTGGCAAAAACTGATTTTAGTCCCGTATTACAAGTTTGCCAGAATATAACTGGATATCTACAACAAATGGTAAATAATATTACCATAATTTAAAAAATTGACACGCAATTATGTCAAATGCAAAGCGCACTCCTGCAACCAAACCTGACACACGTATGCACTTTGCACTAAATATAATAAACAAATAAACACAAGTGCTGCAAACAAAAGTCACTTGATTTCTGCTTGTTTGCATTGTTCCTCCACTCTAAGGATAGAATGTTTTTGCCTGCGTGTCTCCCAATTACGCCATGTGGCATAATAGCGTAGTTTGATGAAATGTTGCTTAAAATCAAGGCTGGACTGGCCGTACCAGCCTTTAGGCAATTCACTAGAAGGCTGAAAGGGTGGAGGTCACTTTTGTTACTGGGAGCTGGTTTTGTAGCAGTGTAGTGTTTTAAAAGCACCGCAGAGGACTTTGTATGTCAACGTTTTTCAGGCCGCATTAAAGGGGCCAAGATAACTCTGGTGATTAATGTACCTGCTGGAGAGAGATTGGGGTTTTGTCTGGTCGCAGTTTTGACTCATATAAGGTATCTCAGAGGGTTAATATGCCTGCTACAAAAGCTGTGTTCTATGCAGATCACAGAACAGTATTTTATGTGTAATGCTCAGTGGGATACTGCTTTGTCACAGAGATCCTTTTGTTACTGTGCAGTTCATAAATTATTACAATTATAATCAAGCACAGTGAGCTATGAACTGCCATCAGAGAGCTGCATGCAAATGGCATGGTAGAGGTTAGAAAGTCGTGCATTTTTCCCAGTCTCTGATTATCCTAATTTGATTAAAAGGGTTTGTTTAAGTACAAATAAAAAGGCAACCCTAACCACTGTGTTACATTCTGAATCCTCAATATATGCTCCCCAAGATCAAACATTCTAAAAAATGCCTGCCAGTATGGATGACATGTGAATCCTACACCTCGTAATCCCATTTGTCAACATTTTCTATACCCTGATTTACTCATTGTCTCTGTATCTGTGTATGATGTAAAGTGCTACAAAACCCTACACTGGTAAGAGAGGCACTATAAAACAAATGAAATACATGCAATTTAGAGGCTATGAAGAGATGATGGGCACTCGCTGTATCATGATGTGCTGTAAGGTCATCATTTAGTATGCTTTAAAAACTGAGTCAAATGAATTTATAATGAAAAATGTGTTATAGAATGCACCGTTTGTGCCATGTTTTGCCAAATTTTCTTTGAGGGTAAACCCCGCCTCCCAAGTTCCATTGTAGTAGTCAGGCTTGCTCACCGTGCACCCAATGGGGGCTGGTCTGACAAAATTTGCCAGGGCTGCTTTGTGTTCCCAGTCCAGCCCTACTTAAAAAGCATAAGGCAAAGCATAATACACATAACAAAGAATATTGGACCAGGGAGTCAGCAAACGGAACCCTTTGAAGCCACCTAGAAGAGGGATGGGAATCATATTAATCAGCAAGCAAGGCATTAGACAATGGGTAAGAAATACAGTTTGAAAACAGCCAAAGTACTCTAATTTTGTATAATGTGATAACAATAAATAATTTCCAAGAAAAAGGTTTGGTAGGCATTCTGAACTGTCATACTTATTTATATGCAATTTAAATCACCACCATTGGTAGCGGAACAGGGACATAAATCATTATTAAAACTACTGCAGTATTGATATCCTGCAGGTGTTTCACAGCCGTGTGGGTGTAACACCTTGCATAGCACCCAAATAATCTGTTCTAGGCATGCAAATTTACAGAATGCACACAAAAACATTACATATCTCACACTGTATGCAAAACATTGTGACGGTATAGCTAAGGAACTAGACAAATACAGCAATTAAACGAATTGTGAAGTTGTTGCACAGCTGGTGTGGGCAGTGGAAATGAGTTTAATGGCGAGTGGGAGTTTGTCAGCGGGTGGCAGAAAACACTAGGAAGGGAGAATTGTTCTATGATCTCAGGTATAGGTAAAGAGGGTGTCATTTCTTGCCTTTCATCTTTAGATTTGCATAATTTCAGCCTTAAGATGAATTGGCTGTACTTTGTGCAAAGAACACCAAAGAAGTGGGGCTCATCAAAAGGTTGTTTTTGGTTTAATGCATAGCAGTTCACACACTAGGACATTAATCTGATGTAACCTAAGTGAGGGTGGCAGTGGAGTGGATTTAACCCCTCGGGTGCCCTGGACGTAACGGTTACGTCCTGGGCAGCACCGCTCGGGTGCCCAGGTCGTAACCGTTACGTCCAAATAGAGGCCCTCGGGAGAAGCGCTAGTGCTCCCCCAGCGGACCTCGCACCCCCTCCCCTGGGCAGGGATTGAAGGGAAATCACTTCCCCTTTCACCCCACCCCCATGATCCCCCCGTGGCGTCTGATCTCATCAGAGGCCTACCCCTCCGTGCTGGAAGTTCAGCTTCTAGCACTGATCGGAGGAGAAATGCAAAAGCATTTCTTGTCCGATCACATGGAGTAGGAGAGAGAGGCATGCAAGGAGAGGAAAGCCCTTTCCTTTCCTTTCATGTCTCTCTCAACATGCAGAAATGCCACTAGACACCAGGGATTTTAAAAAATATATATTTAAACGCAAAGGGAGCGGCCCTTGGGCACGGGCCGCTCCCCAGGGGGGCAAAATATGGGGGTGGGGGGGCAGAAACCTCTAGGAACCAGGGATTTTTTTTGTTTTATTTTTTTATATGTGGGGAGCGACCTCTTAGGTAAGGGTCGCTCCCCTGAGGACATAATTATCTTTAGGTCATTTCTGGCCCCCCCTTGGGGGCAGATGGCCTATTTTTGGAAGGCCCATCTGCTCCCAAGGGGGGCAGAAAGCCCACCAGAGACCAGGGAAGATTTTTTTCAAAATAAGAGGGTGGGGGTATGGCCATGCCCCCATTCCAAATAAATGGGGCCAAAGTTGTTCTGCCCACTATTGGGCGGCAGAGGGGGTAACTACCCCCGATCCACACCCTAGGGGGGACAGAAAGTCTACTAGATGCCAGGGAATTATTTAAAAAAAAACAAATTGTGTGGTGGTGGTGGCTACCAACCAGTATGGGCAACTGAAGGGGGTAACAGTCTTTCAGCTCTCCCCCGCACACTAAAACATCTTATCCCACGGCAAGCAAAAGGACCTTTGATTATTTGGGGTTCTGGTTTTCCATTTGGGCCAGAGAACTTGGCTAACTCAAAATCGTCCCACTTGGAATGGTGAGGGCTGCACTTTTTGGACTTTGGGACGCTGCCATGTAGAAAAAATCCACAAGACCTAGACACATCTGAAAACTAAACATCTGGGTGATTCCATGCACCCCATACTACTGTCTTACCCACAATGCCCAAAAACCTCCAACTTTGCTGGAAATCACACATTTTTCCCACATTTTTGTGATGGAACCTTCCAGAATCTACAGGAATCCACAAAATTCCTACCACCCAGCATTGTTGCATCTAAACCTATAAAAATTGTGCCCCACGTGTCAGCCTAAACATTTTCTTTTTCCAAACTGCCCTTTTGGACCTACTTTGGTTCCCCCTCAATTTTGACATGTTTTTGTCTCTTCCCTACCACAGGCACTTGGCCCACCTTCACAAGTGAGGTATCATTTTTACTGGGAGACTGAGGGGAACGTTGGGTGGTAGGAAATTTGTGCTGGTGAGGTGATCCCACACATAAATGTGGGAAAAATTTGATTGTTTATCTATATTTGAGGTTTTCTGAGGATTCTGGGTAAGAAAACAGTGGGGGATCCATACAAGTCACACCTCCCTGGATTCCCTCTCATGTCTAGTTTTCAGAAATGTTTGGGTTTGGTAGCTTTCCCTCAATGGCTGCTGAACCAAGGGCCAAAAACGCAGGTCCCCCGACAAAAACAGGTAGTTTAGTATTTGATAATTTTGATGTGTCCACATAGTGTTTGGGGCATTTCCTTTCATGGGCACTAGGCCTACCCACACAAGTGAGGTACTATTTTTATTGGGAGACTTGGGGGAACGTTTGGTGGAAAGAAATTTGTGGCTTCTCTCAGATTCCAGAACTTTCTGTCACCGAAATGTGAGGAAAAAGTGTTTTTTGGCCAAATTGTGAGGTTTGCAAAGGATTCTGGGTAACAGAACCTGGTGAGAGTCCCACAAGTCACCCCATCATGGATTCCCCTAGCCTTCTAGTTTTATAAAATGTGCAGGTTTGGTAGGTTTCCCTAGGTGCCGGCTGAGCTAGAGGCCAAAATCTACAGCTAGGCACTGTGCAAAAAAAGAGGTCTGTTTTCTTTGGGAAAATGTGATGTGCCCACGTTGTGTTTTGGGGCATTTCCTATTGCGAGCGCTAGGCTTACCCACACAAGTGAGGTAACCTTTTTATTGGGAGGCTTGGGAAAATGCTGGGAGGAAGGAAATTTGTGGCTTCTCTCAGATTCCAGAACTTTCTGTCACCGAAATGTGAGGAAGAAGTGTTTTTAGGCCAAATTTTGAGGTTTGCAAAGGATTCTGGGTAACAGAACCTGGTGAGAGTCCCACTAGGCACCCCATCTTGGATTCACCTAGGTGTCTAGTTTTCAAAAATGCACAGTTTTGGTAGGTTTTCCTAAGTGCGGGCTGAGCTAGAGGCTAAAATCCACAGCTCGGCACTTTCCAAAAAACACGTCAGTTTTCTTTGGGAAAATGTGATGTGTCCATATTGCGTTTCCTGTCGTGGGCATTAGGCCTACCCACGCAAGTGGGGTACCATTTTTATTGGGAGACCTAGGGGAACAAAGAATAGCAGAACAAGTGTTATTGCCCCTTGTTTTTCTCTACATTTTTTACTTCCAAATGTAAGACATTTGTAAGACAGTCTGTAAAAAAAACATGTATTTGAGAAATGCCCTATAATTCACATGCTAGTATGGGGACCCCAGAATTCAGAGATGTGCGAATAACCACTGCTTGCTTCTCAACACCTTATCTTGTGCCCATTTTGAAAATCCAAAGGTTTTTTTGATACCTATTTTTCACTCTTTATATTTCACAATGTGAATTGCTATAAATCCGGTATAGAATGGAAACACATTGCAAGGTGCAGCTTATTTATTGACTCTGCCTACCTAGGGTTCTTGATAAACCTACAAGCCCTATATATCCCCACAACCAGAAGAGTTAAGTAGACGTAACGGTATATTGCTTTCAAAAATATGACATAGGAGTAAAAAGTTACAGAGTAAAAGGTGAAGGAAAATTAATGTTTTTTTCACCTCAATTTCAATATTTTTTTATTTCAGCTGTTATTGTCTGTAGGAAAACCTTGTAGGATATACACAAATTACCCCTTGCTGAATTCAGCATTTTGTCTATTTTTCAGAAATGTTTAGCTTTCCAGGATCCAGCATTGGTTTCACACCCACTTCAGTCCCTAACTAGAAGGAGGCTAAAAGCACACAAAATAGTAAAAATGGGTTACATCCCAGTAAAATGCCAAAATTGTGTTGAAAACTGCGTTTTTCTGATTCAAGTCTGCCTGTTCCTAAAATCTGAGAAGCTGCTGATTTTAGCACTGCAAACCCTTTGTTGATGCCATTTTCAGGGGAAAAAAACACAAGCCTTCTTCTGAAGCCCTTTTTTCCCATTTTTAAAAAACAAAAACAAATTGTTGCTGTATTTTGGCTAATTTCTTGATCTCCTTCAGGGGAACCCTCAAACTCTGGGTACCTCTAGAATCCCTAGAATGTTGGAAAAAAAGGACGCAAATTTGGTGTGGGTAGCTTATGTGGACATAAAGTTATGAGGGCCTAAGCGCAAACCTTTCCAAATAGCCAAAAAAAGGGCTGACACCTGAGGGAGAAAAGGCCTGGCAGCGAAGGGGTTATAGTTTGAATGGCTGGTTAGATTTTTCTTTTGTTGCTAGTAAGGAAGGTTGCTTCATGCATATCAGTTTGAATGACACTTGAAAGGTGATAATTGAGAGGGGTATTGCAATCATTATTGTGGAACTGGAACAAGAAGTGCCTTCATTGAAGAAAAGATGTTTGTTGTAGGAATGATTCAATTTTGTAGAAAATGCTGAATTCATGCTATGTTATCTTAGGGGACCTGTTTTTTTAAACAATCTAGCATGAGAGGTTTATGTCTATTTAGAAAACAATGCACTTAGTGCCTCAGTAAGAAGCAAGAAAAGATGAAGATATGAATATGTATCCATGCTTGAATCTTCGAGTGAAGTAGGCTGTCATTAAATAGCACAAACTCCATTTTTGTCAGTCTGAGCTTTTGACAGCATATGATGTGGCAAAAATCTCTGAAATTTGAATTCTCTGTAACAGTCAAAATCACTTTAAAATATAGTTTCATGTCATTGATGTACGTGTGGTGTCAGATGTCATTTTGGGAAACAAGTTCCAGGGGTTCAATGCATTAGTACCATCATTAGTGCCCATACCTGGTCCCTGAAAGATATCACATGCAGAAGGAAGAGGTGGGAATTTAGAGGAACCAATTTGTACAATATTTAACCTGTCTGAGAGAAAAGCCATGAACCAGACCAGGACAGAATTGGAGATTTGTGTAATGTTGCTCCCCACACTCTCTACTGCAGAAGAGGTTTAACTTGCTTTGGTATGCCTAAAGCAGCTAGTGGTTGCCAGTGGGACATGGTATTGAGTGGGTGTTAGACTTTTCATCCTTGGCGTAGTCTCTCTTAACGTTTTGCCTCTGTTTCCCAGGTTGTTGATGTGCTAGACTCTGTTTTGCTATTTTTGTTACTCTAGGCACTTTACCACTGCTAACCAGTGCTAAAGTGCAAGTGCTCCTATACAAAATGCATATGTAATTGGTTCATCCATGATTGGCATATTTGATTTACCAGTAAGCCCCTAGTAAAGTGCACTAGAGGTGCCCGGGCCTGTAAACCAAATGCTACTAGTCGGCCTGCAGCACTAGCTGTGCCACCCACCTAAGTAGCTCTGAAATCATGTCTCAGACCTGCCACTGCAGTATCTGTGTGTGCAGTTTTAAACTGTAAGTTCGACTTAGCAAGTGTACCCACTTTCCAGGCCTAAACCTTCCCTTTTCTTACATGTAAGACGCCCCTAAGATAGGCCCTAGATAGCCCCAAGGGAAGGGTGCAGTGTATGGTTAAGGTACGACATACAGTAATGTGTTTTATATGTCCTGACAGTGAAATACTGCTAAATTAATTTTTCACTGTTGCAAGGACTGTCCCTCTCATAGGTTAACATGGGGGCTACCTTTAAATATGATTAAAGTGAGATTCCCTTTGGGAGCGGATAGACATGTGGAGTTTGGGGTCTCTGAGTTCAAAATTTAAAAATACATCTTTTAGTAAAGTTGATTTTAAGATTGTGTGTTTGAAAATGACACTTTTAGAAAGTGGGCATTTTCTTGCTTAAACCATTTCTGTGACTCTGCCTGTTTGTGGATTCCCTGTCTGGGTCAGTTTGACAGTTGGGCTGGTTGCACCTCTCACTGGACAGTGACACAAAGCGAGCTGGGGTGTAGCCTGCATGTCCTGATGAGCCATCTGTGCTAGGAGGGAGGAGAGGAGTGGTCACTCACACCAGAAAGAACTGTGCCTGCCCTCACACAATGCAGTCTCCAACCCCCTGGTGTATGTCTTGGGCTTGGGCAAGGCAGGATTTCACAAACACGAGAGACTTTTCTTTGACGTAAGCCTACTTCAAAGGGCAAAATGGATATAAGAAGGGCACCCAAAACCACAGACTTTAGAACACTTCTGGAAACCAAGAGGAACCGCTGCCTGGAGAAGTGCTGAGGAAGAAAAGCTGCCCTGCCTGTGACTGTGCTTTGTGGAGCTATGCTGCAGTTGCTGTTTCTGCCTGTGCTAGAGGACAAAGAATGGACTTTGTCCTGCTTTCCTTCTTGTGAAGAACTCTCCAAGGGCTTGATTTAGAACTTGCCTCCTGTTGTTGAAGTCTCAGGGACAGCAAAGACTTCTCTCTTCTGGCACCTGGAGCCTCTGCTTAGACTCCTGCTCTGCCCAGTGGTGCCCATCCAGTTCCTGGGACCCTGAAAGGAGAAGCTGACAGACCAAGAGTGGGAAATCCACGCACCGACTGCTGTGTGGGGAAAAGATCGACGCAACTCCGATCTGCGGCTGAAAAATCTACGCGCCACCGGCTTTGCGGCTGAAAATCGACTCTTGCCTGCAACGCGACCGGAGGATAGACGCCCGCGGCTGGAGAAACGACACGCATCATCGCTGACAGAGGTTGGTGAGATCGTAACCTGCGCTGCATGCTTTTTGGATCATCGTGTGGCAGATTTTCTGATTTTTTACATTGCTGGGCATGTAAAATTTACGCAAGGCCTGCCCTGACCTGAGAGTGCATTTTGAATCGACGCATCGCTCTTCTGCGGTGAAAAGAAACAACGCACGCCAACTCGACTGAAGGAGAAGTGACGCACGATCTCGTGAGTGAGTGAAATCGACACATCGCAAGCCCTTTTTGATGCACGCTCGCCGTGCGGGGATATTTGTGACATACCCAGGTAAATTTCCATGCTCACAGTGTTAGCGTTGTGTGTAAAGTTACATGAAGACTCTTTTTGGTTTTTAATTGATAACTTGACATTTGTTTATTGTGGATTTTTGTCATTTTGGTCTTGTTTTGTTTAGATAAATATTTTCTCTTTTTCTAAACCTGTGCTGTGTCATTTTGTAGTGTTTTCATTAAGTTACTGTGTGTGTTGGTACAAATACTTTACACCTAGCACTCTGAAGTTAAGCCTATTGCTCGTGCCCAGCTACCAAGGGGGTGAGCGGGGGTTAGCTGAGGGTGATTCTCTTTTACCCTGACTAGAGTGAGGGTCTTGCTTGGACGGGGGTAACCTGACTGCCAACCAAAGACCCCATTTCTAACAGTGGGGACATCTCTCTATTAAATGTTCCTTAAGAACTAGACAGCCTCTTGACCTTATATTGGATACAAGATATTAAACATGAAGTACATTTTGTTCCCAAGAATCAGTCACAGAAATCATTCTTCAACATGTTAAGATCATTATAGTACTAATACACCTACAGCGATCTAAGAAGTCTTCTCGACAAATGAAATAAATCCATAAATAAAGCCTAATGCATTCTTCTCAGTTTGATGGTTCACCATTGTTTTGCTTGTCTCAATCTCCATGGAGAGTCTTAAAAATGATTAACAACCTAGGAAACAGTGGCCTAGAAATGGTCCAATGGGCCCTCTATTGTCCTGTTTCAAGTGAAAGACAACAATATTTGTGCTAGTGGGTCCTTATCAGGGATAGACTGAAAACCAAAACCAACCCTGGCAAAACTGTTCAAATCAGCTCCACATTGGTAGAAGTTTTGGCTAGGACGGGTCCATGAGAGTTTGGTTTAATCATGCCAGCCCATCTTGCTCTGTAAGCAATTCCCTCATCTGCAATCTACTGGGAAATTGCCCGGGTGGTATAATGGGCAGTCTAGCCCGGGCCCTCATAATCAACACCTTTGTACCATTGCATCTGCTGTACTGATGATAGCTATGGCCTCTACAAGGAACAGAGGCAAACACATATTTCATATAAGCAGCTGGGATCCAGGAGGTGGGAAAACATGTACTCCCTTTAAACTGTATACTAGTGAAATTATTGATTTAAAATTTGTGGCAATCAGGAGGGAATATTTAATTGAATTTATCACTTTTAAACAATGTTCAATAACAGTCAAGTAACTTGAGTAGCATGTTTTTTCCTTTAGGTATTGGGCAAATATGTATTACCATTCATATGACTCATTATATTACCAAATGACTGGAAAATACTCTTAAATGATAGGAGGGGTTCAACGTGTAGACAACCTGGAAAAGACTCGAGCAGAAACTTAAATTTAGTAAAAGGGTGTTGCCTACTCTTTGCCCCTGAACATAGAAAGAGTTCACTGTTCTCTTATAAGCAGCTAAACTAATCTTTATCCCTCGCCTCAGACCCAGTTGACCCCTTGCCCTGAGGGATGGAAGGTGGTGGTGGACGAGGGTGTCATCTTTTGGGAGAGGCAGGTGAGGTGCATCCCTGCCTCCTAATAGAGGTGTAACACAGGCTTCTGCAGCCCCTACTCTGCAAAGGCCCTATTCAGCCCAAGGCCAATGATATGGGAGACTCGGGGACACATATTCATAGTCTGCAGGGGGCATCATTTTATGTTACACCATTGCCTCTCAAATCTCTGTCTTTCTTCCTGTTTTGCCCACCTATTTGGTGCTGACAGGAAGGAAATAAGAGTGGGGCGAATGTGGGGAGAGGAGATCACATGGGGACTTGTGGATTAATAATCAGTAAGTGCAAATTAAAAGTCACATTTCAATTATATGATTCATCCAACATTTAGCACTTCTGTTCCTTAAAAAATCAATAGATGTCCTGCTGCATACATATATATATATATATATATATATATATATATTTATGCCTTAAGTTAAATGCATTTTATTACAAATGCGAGAACCTTGATAAGACCTTAAACTCTGATATCTCATATGGCTAACACGACATTCATAAGGAAATGTGATGGGTGAGTAATAGTGCCACAGGCCTATTCTACGGCCTAGTTTACTACTAGTGAGGTGGGTGGCCCAAGGTAAAAGGGCAGTAGTTGTCTCAAGACATGTTTACTTCGAAAGAGCTTCAGGTACATTGTTGCTGGCCTCCCTGGCTACGGGTTCAATATATGCATTAAATTGTTCATTGCTTTCTACATGTCAGTCATGCTCTCTGAATAGGATGATTATATTTAAATACGAATGTGCCGCAGAATCACAATCGAGCACTGCAACACAGACAATTTTCCACGGTCTTGCTTTGTCGACCTTGATAGATCTGCGTCTTAGGCAGAATTATGTTACAAAAATAAAACCACACTTCAAATGACACCATATTTAATAAACGACAGTGTTACATTCTTAATCTGTCCCACTTGCCCTTAAATCACGAGATCAATCTCCGGAAACATTAATGCAGTAGCTTACAGCTTCGTCGGGCCTAAAACACACCACCGTTTGTTTCAGACAAAACGCCCCTACCATGTACAACCCCAGTGTTGGTGAAAGGTTTGCGGTTAACGGGGCACCCTCAAGAAACTAACATTGATGCCGTAAAGGTTGCTGCATTCATGCTAAATTGACATTTATCAGTAATTGGTCTTGGTAACATTCATGCCTGACAATACCTTCAGTGTTCGCATTTTTCTACTGTCCTAAACTTAAGTTGCAGTTTGCCGCAGGGATTTCTGTCGTATAACCAGCCCACCGGCATAAACCTCTATCCTAATAAACATGAAAA
The DNA here is from genome assembly GCF_031143425.1 of Pleurodeles waltl. Taxonomy (NCBI): domain Eukaryota; kingdom Metazoa; phylum Chordata; class Amphibia; order Caudata; family Salamandridae; genus Pleurodeles; species Pleurodeles waltl. The sequence continues at coordinate 531,371,015 of NC_090449.1, forward strand.
AAGCCTTACAAACCGATTCAGCACAGTTTAGGGGGAGTCCCAGTGGTCGAGCGCGAGGGAGGGAAATTTGGCCGGGCTCCAAAGAAACAGAAACATCATTTGACTTAAACAAATACAGGAGGTTGTTTTTGGCTGAATTCCAGTCAAGTAAAGCAAAATAGCAAAGAATGCAGGCTCCCCCGAGCTAACCTTTAAAACCATTTCCAATAATAGAGCGTTCAGCATTTGAAAAAATTGCACATGCAGAAAATAAAGCTGTTGATAGATGTCCGACTTATAAAACGCGATCATTATCCATCCCGCTGTTAAATATCAGCTCATTAAACTGCATAAATAGGAAGGTGTGAATTCCAGCATGCACTGCCATTTCGTTCACTCTTTATAGGCCCAAAAGCTAATGATGGGACTAAAACAAGACAGGATGCTCTGTGTGAAAACCTTGTTTACGGTGGTGGTAAGCACTGGCGTAGCAAGGGTATCAAGGGCCTTCGTGCTAGGTAAGAGTAGTGCAAGACAGTTGGGCACGGCCCCGGTGTCACTGTGCTTGGTGCACTCGTAGAAGACACGCCTAGTGGTGAACGTTATCCGATTGAGCAATGGCTGCTCTCTGGGATGGGCCAGGCAGCATTCTGAAGGCTTCCTGAGCAGGAGTAGCACGTGTCAGTGGCTTCTAAGGAGATGAGAGGTCAGAAGCACTTTGACTTCTATTCCTGGAGCTCGGCATGACTAAATGATGATAACAATGACCCTCGACAAATACAGCAGAACCCAATCTTGGGGTCAGTGACCTAGCTGAAGGGGAACTTCCACAAAAAAAGCCCAAGACCTCTCTTTTGCACACTCTTCTCATGTAAGTTTATTTTCATTTATGATTCCTGTGGTGAGATACCGACTGTTAATTTGTTATTGAGCCTGACCTTTGGCAAACATGTTGGCCACCATGAGATTAACGCTTTATCCTGGCTGACCTTGTCTAGTACAGTGACGGGAATGAGCCTCCAGATGAATGGGTGAATCTAATATCATGAGAGTCAATGCACTGTTACCTAGAAGTCGAACCTCGACCGTCTGGGACTAATTTAAGCAGTATCCTCTAGTTAGAGCTAATTCTGGTTCTCAGGACCAATCACAATAGTGCAGTATTATGTCTTCTACAGGACCTAACAAGCTATCAGCCTAAGGGTAGGTGGTCTCTCTGCCCAAAACAAGTATTTATGGAAGTGCAAACACATTTAGATCTCAATAAAGAAGCTGTTTACTCTAGTCTGTACAGGCAGTATAAACGTAAGTTACTTGAGTAAAATTTAGGCAAGCACTACTATGTAATGCAGTTACATTCAGTACCAGCCCTAATTTAATGCTTGCACTGACATACTTTGGTAGACCTTGCCATTTTTAGAATATCATTACTGCTCTCAGAGGCCTCAGCTTGAAAGATTGGCCTAACTTGTTTGTGTATTCATTCATTCAACTATATGTTTCGTCGTACACACTCTTAGTCATCCATGCTCTCACCCATTACATTTCTATGTGCTTAGTCGTCACTCATTCGTTCATCCATTCATTCATTCATGCAATGATTAAAAAGTTATCACACTTAACCTTACACTTTACTAGCCACAGACACACTGGCAAACTTATGAATCAATGAAGAATCACTTTCACTCATAAAATAGCCACAACTTTTGGCTTTGTTAATGCTCGTTTGAACATCGAAATTGAAATTTAGAATTCTTGAATGCACGGAAACATCATGTATATTCTTGGAAAATGATGAACTTATCACGGTTCGTCATTGCAATATTCAACATAGACTTTTCAAGAAAATCTGGGGTTTGACTGTTGTGGTGGCCATACTTCATTGTTGTGACTTGGTTAAGTAATTGCTTTCCTTTTAGAAATGTGATCAACGTGATTTAAATCACATCCCCCTAAGGCATGCAGCATGATTGAAAGTGCTGCGAAACAAAAGCTTATCTTCTGGGGATCGCTCTACCACTATGCCTGAAAAACAGAGGAGGTTGAGCAAGTGGTTGGCGGAAGCAAAAATGATACTCAATCATGCGTTAGTATTTGTATTGTCAACCTTGAGGCTCAATCTACTGTATAAGGAGATTTGCATGACTCTTTCTGAGTCTGAACACTCACACAAAAGGAAATAGCAGAACGAGTGGGCACAGAGCTATTTTTTAGAGCCTAATTTAAAATGCAGCCAGAAAAAAAAATCTGATATTTACTCACATAGACCTATGCCCAAATTTTGTGCAAATTCCTTTCTTTTTTGGAATCCTCAAAGAATTCCTGGAGTACTCCATGGGATCTATGACTGTTGCTGCTTTCCAACAATATTGGCATGCCTATCCATTTTTGCCAAATCAGAATGTACGTGTGTATATTTCCACATGCAGGAATGACAGGATATCTGTTCTAAGTATTTGTTATCTCCACAGGAAAGCAATATTCCTGTTCATAAACGCTTTACAAACATGGATTTACATCTGCCCTTAATAGGAGTACATCTTAAACGTTTTTAATGTTTCCCCTTCCCTCCCCTACTTGCCCACCAACCCCACTCGGGGGTTTTCCTCATACATTTACCACCAATTCAGAGCAACTGGTAAATATATGCCTTAAACTCCACAAAACGGGGGATTCCATTTGGTTCTAGAATAGGAAAAAAATGGCCTCATGGTAATTCCCCTTTCCTTGGGTTTTAACTCGTAATACAAATGATGAACAACAGAGGTTGAATGAGAACGTAAACAATTGGAGGTTGAGGTGAAGACCCAATATTCTGACAGAGTGATAATGAAACTGGTATTTATCACAAAGAGGGAAGTGGGAAGAAAGCTGTGTCAGTCATAAAACAGGCTAAAAAAGTGCTGTTTCTTCCTACTCTGGCTGATTACAGGATATGGTTTCAGATAAACCATGCTAGTCAGACAGTTACAAGAGTTAACCACCTACCACACAGACTGGCATGGCACGTTTAGTGTCCTAGTGGGGCCATTCAGCTCAGCTCAACTCGGTTGGGGGCCTTTGAAATGGGGAATAGCATCAACTGTTATTGAAGGATGGGAAGCTGGAAAATTCTGGTAAAAATGTGTATACTGACATCTGCCTTCTCCTTATTCGGGATGTGCGAAATAAGTGTAATTTGTTTTTGGGTAAAAATGTTGGCAAATGTGCGCGAAATGTCATGCAGTTATGAAAATTGCAAATCCATCATTTCATGCAACAGTTTTCTTCTCATCGATTTATAAAGTGGGGACACATTTTGCGCTTACATTCTGTTACTCCCATGCAGAACATTTTTTATTACGAATGGTGCATAACTATGTGGTAACAGGTGTAACTGGAAATTAAGTAAATTATGAGTGAAGTAAATTATGCCAGGGTAATTTAAAATGTTCTTAGGCGTAATCATTATATCAGCAATCTGGATAGATAATATGTTTAAAAGTAAACATCCCGCCGCCTGAAAGCCTCAATAAAAGGAGAATCTGGCACATCATCAGTCCAATCTGTTGTAATTCTTGTTGCCACTTAGAGGAGGAAGCAGCACGAATGGCCACCAGGTAAGGAGATGTGCTTCTATTCCTACTACTTTTCCTTTTTAAGGAACATGTGTTTTGTATTCCTACTCTGTTTGCTGGTAACTGTGCACAGTTCATGACGCAAGAAGTTGGAGGATGGCTCCAAGTCTGTGGAAATCCCCACTTCACTTAATTTGTGAAGAAGTTGCAACCTTTTTTATTTCTATGTATTATCCCATCTCAACAACACTTATTTAAATCTGGACACCCCTCTTCCTTCAGAACCACATGAAATAATTTTCTCAGAAGTAGAAAAGCGCTGCACGGTCGAGTGCAAAAGGAAGCGGAAAGAAAATAGTCAAGTATATACTTTACTGTATGCCTGTACCGGTCTCTGCGTGAGGCCCACCTAGGCCTCTCAGTGAGCAACGCTCCCATCTGGCTCTCATCAGGAGGCCCTCGCCGTGCACCGCCCTGGGTGCTTGAAGGTTTTATGTGAATTCATTTCCCTATTGTCATTTCCATATGTTCCGCACAAGCCTTCCAGCAATCTACAAACTTCTGGGCTGTGAGAGAAGGCTGAGGAACCCCCTCCCGCAAAGTTAATTCTCTGTATGTCAACACTCCGTGCCTGAGTCACAAAGAGTTTGCCTTGGCTTGTTATTTGGAAGTACACTTCTCCTGACTTATTATTGCAATTGTATAGTAAGACAGGAGTGCTACAGCAGTAAGTCACAACCATGATCAGTGAAATCTTTGTGAATGACTCCCTCGCAGGTTTTCTATGAGATAATTTTCAGTCAAAACTATCACAAAATATGACTAAAAGCAAAAATGACTGTTTTGATCCCAAAAAGCACGCATTACCATAGTAGTTTTTGGCACTTGCTGGAACTATTGTGTGTGTACTTGTGATCCTTAAGAAAGGGCAGAATGCCATCACTCCAAGTGAAGTTTGTCAATGGCTGAAGTGTGATTACACACTGACAAACGCTTTTGTGAGTAGAAGAAACATAACACCATAACAGGCCAATGGACAAGAAAGGATTGTCTGAAAGTCAATTTAATTAAATTTACTATACATATAATTTTAGCAAAATCAAAAGGTCTTGGTTAACGCTACATCTAAAAATGGTCTGCAGGTCCAAACTGCTATGTTGTTTTTTTCATGGGATCTCTCTGAACCACTAAGAAAGGGTGCAGAAGGACATCACAAATATGGGTGCAATCATTAATTGTTCATGACTCTACTGAGTGTCTTGTGGGTCTTCTTTACAGTCCAGGATGCCTTTGCATAGACACTGACATGTGGGTCCTGTCTTTTTATGCAAAATGTCAACTTGCCTATGGAGGGCAGTTGGAGAGTTCCCCACATGCAGTGCTGTGTATGACTGCTTCCTCTTGAGTGGTCACCTGAGCACATAGCCTGCTACTTGCCTGTGGCCTCTAGTTCCTGCTTGTTCCAGCCTGATCCAGTTGCCTCTGTTTGACCAAATGACACTGCCATTGCTCGGGTTTTCCCATATCCAGGTTTTTCTGCTCACTGTTCTTCCTATCAACAGATGCCCTGCCCACCCCATGACCTATTTAATGCAGGAAGTGCAGCAGAGACGTGCAGTGGGCAGGCCTCAGTGTGCCAACGGCAAGCCCATCTGTGCCCGTCTGTCCCTGGGCCGCACCCAGCACCAGGAACACTGGTCCCTTGACCATCCAATGCAGCACCACAACCACAGGTGTAGCCACCACTGGAGCTGACAAATGTTTTCACTACTCCTACACCATCCTCTGCAACCTCAACAACATACACTGTCAAACACACTGCTGCTAAATTTCCCCAGCTTCAGAGGAGAACCTTTCTTCTGCACCAATTGTGATTTTACTTGGAACACATCAGATGCCAACATCACTACCTCCAAACAACCAACACACGCCACCACCAGAACCCCATACTAACTGTCAGCCATGCTCCTCAACGTCTGATGTCTTGGGAAACACTCCAATAAAATCTGGGATGTCCTCAACAGCAACACACCCAACCTTCTCTTCCTGACCGAATAATGGCTCAACCTAGCCTTCAACCCGCAAATCGATTCAGCCATCCCCTGCGTGCAAAATCATACACCAAGACCGAACCCACAAACCAGGGGGGAGGACTCGCTATCATCTACAAACCCATGATTAACTGTACCACCTTCACCTACCCGAACAACAACTTCATGAAACACCTTCATTTCAAAATATGAATGGACTTCAATGCCTCCCTTAAAGGAACCCTCTCCTACTGTCCCCTGGGCCCCCAAGCCAAGTTCTGCAACCATATTGCAGATCTCATCGCTCTGTTCTCAATGAAATCAATCAACTATATTCTCTTTGAGGACCTCAATTTACACCTGGGAGACAAAAAAGACCCCAGCTCCACCCAGCTTGTCCAAGGACCAACCCACAAAGCAGGCCACACCCTCATCCCTATTCTCCTCTCCAACAACAGGACCACCACTACCCACATGACCCTACTCACATAGTCCAACCACTACATCATACATTTCAAGGTACCCACCCACTAAGCCACACCTCAAGAAAAATCAGAAGCACCATTAACACACTAGGCATAAAATATCTGAAGAAAACTAGACCAAGACTTATAGGAATGCCCACCCAACCACACCGGAAACCTCAATGTCTACACCAAGCTCTTGAATAAATTGCTCAATGACTGTGCTAACTGCTCTGCTCTCAACATAAACAAGATATCCAAAATAAACAAACAACCCAGCTGGTACACAAACAACCTCAGTGAGTTCAAGTGACACTGTAAACAACTTGAGAAAAAATGGAGACTCAACAAAGCTTCACATACAAAGCCACACTCAACCTCTACCACCAACTACTATGAGAGGCAACGAAAAAGGCCCTAACACTTAGACTCAAAGCCAGCCCCAACAATGCCAAAGAACTCTTCACCATTGTCACTGAGTTCTCCAACCTTGCTGCTGCCAACAGTGACATCATCTCATTTCAAGCACTCTACAGCAACCTCTCAAACTTCTTTGAACAGGAGATTGCCAAGATCTACACACATTCAACCCACAGCATACCGATACAATATCCAGCAAGACACCTCCCTCATCTCTAAACAGCAGTTTAGCAACTGGAGGACCCTACTGAACAAAGGCACAACCGCCCTGGTCAGTACCATCCACTCAGGAGCTCACTTAAACTCATGCCCCAACTTCATATACAACATTGAAAGAAATATCTCCCCTGCACTCACCGCTATCATCAATACCTCCATAAGCACTGCCCCCTTACTGTCTTACTGAAAAAATGCAGATTTCAATGCCCTACTGAAGAAACCAGCAGCAGACCCCAGCACCCTCAATAGCTACAGACCCATCTTGCTCCTGCTTTTTCCAACTGAGGTCATGGAAAAAAACATCAACACCCAACTCGGAGACCACCCACAACTTCCTCAACTGCTAGGCACCTCTCAATCTGGCTTTTTCACCAACCACAACACAGAAAAAGCCCCTATGTCCACCAGTGGCATCAGAAGCATCCGTGACAGTGGATAAATGGCTGCACTCATCCTTGTCAACCTCTCCACAGCTTTTGATACAGTCTTCCACAACACACTCATCAGAAGGCTTCTGCACTTGGGTATCTGCGGACCAGCTCTCAATTAGAAATCCACCTTCCTCACAGACAGAACTCAATCAGTTGGATTTTCCCCCTACACCTTAGAACCCAGGAAACCCATCTGCAGAGTCCCTCAAGCATTGTCACTCAGCCCAACATTCTTCAACATTTACATGACGCCCCTTGCAGACATTGCTGGAACCCATGGCATCATATAGTATTCTACACCAAAGACACACAGCTCATCTGTTCCCTGAGTGACTCACCCAGCACTGCCAAAGCAAACTTTGCCAAATCGATGATCAACATCGCTGAAAAACAACTGCCCCCAGCTCAACATAGACAAAAACGAAGTCCTTATATTTGGCAACAACCACTCCCTCTAGAACGCCTCTTGGTGGCCCTCTGAACCTTGCCCCAACCCCTGCAGACCATGCCAAGAACTTCAGGATCATCTTGGACACCAACCTTTCCATGAGCAGACAGATCAACACCGTCGCCTCATCATGCTTCCAAATCCTGTGAATGTTACTCAAGATTTTCAAGTGAATCCCACTGAAAACCAGACAAACAGTCCCCCAGGCTCTTTTCACAAGTAGACTTTGCTATGGAAACTCCCTCTACTTCGGCCACCCCAGCCCATGTTCTATGCCACCTCAAAACCACTCAGAACGCTGCCACTAGACTCATCCTGAACATCCCAGGAAATAACCACATCTCTCCACACCTCAACAATACTCACTGGCTCCCAGTCCAGGAAAGATGTAAGTTCAAGCTACTCACCCATGCCTTCAAAGCTCTCTACAACAGCAGTCCAGTATACCTTAACCTCTGCCTCAACTTCTACCAACCTGCCAGACACCTTTGATCTGCATCCCAGGCAAAAGCACTCCTCCCTTGCATCAAGAAGACTAGAAGCCGAGGTCACTCCTCCTCATACCAGTGGCGTTACAAAGGCCCAACAGCCCCTGCGGTGCGAGGTGGCCTGAATTCCAGGGTTACACCTCAGCACCTGACCTGAGACTAAATGCTCCTCAATAGATCTGGAGGGGGGACCCTCCATGCACTTTGTAGGAGGGGCTCCCTCCAGTTCCGTTAAGCCACTGCCTCATATCGCTCAACCAAGACCTGGAAAGACCTCCCTCAACACCTCAGAATTCCTCCTCCCTCATGGACTTCCCAAGGAGCCTCAAGACATGGCTCCTCCAGGCTAAACAGGCATAATCTCCTCCCAACTCAGGCCTGCCCCACTCAGCACATGAATAACCTCACAAGTGATTAGCCATGGTCCACAAATCCTCATAACATAACAGTGGTCCACAGGGGTTCCTTGGGTACACTGTTTGTGTTCTCTCAAGGGGCATTGTCAAATAGGACACTAGCTTTGCCTAACCTTAAGGTGGCACACAAATAGTATTTCCCCCAGTGTCTATTTTGTGTATGCATCTCCATCTCGGATTTGCTATAGGCAGATCATCTGCTTTGGCCACAAACTGTGCAAAAGAGGAACCACCCACCATTTATAGTGCAGAAGCAAATCAGGTGCCCACATAGTGCAGTGGGTATGCTAAAAAGTACTTCCTATGCTCACTGTGCCACTAAAAGCAAGCTGCAATTAAATGATGAGGCCCAAGTAGGCCAAAACTGGTCTATGGTTGCTTTTGTTACGGCTCAACAAGGACCTGCCTAGGCAATTTGGGTAGAATGTCTTCTAATGCATCAGGACCAAGGCTGATTTGTACATGGTTAGAACGCATGTGAGGCGGTATTGTGGGCAGAAAAAAATTGACTTGGAGGCAGCCTTAGTAATTACTAGTGTCTGAGATTATTTCACACATTTCATCCATCACTTATTTGTATTTTCTTTTGTGATGCCCTAAGTGTGACTGATATGCCCAGATGTGGGTCCCGTGATCACTTTGCCACTGGAACCAGGCTACACCTGACTGAAGAGGCCCAATTAGGCTGAAACCAGTCTTGGGTTGCTTGTAGTCTAATTTATTGAGGACATGGCTTGGCAGTCTAGATTGGACTGTTCTTTTAGAAGTTGGATCTAAACTGATTTGCATATGGCTGGGTCTCATTTGAGGAGGCATGCTGGACAAAAAAAATGGACTGCGATATGGCCCAAACAATTACCAGTGGCTACGATTAGTTCAAGCATTCCTTCCATCACTTTTATAGTATTTTTCAATATGCCCCCTAAATGTGACGGTTAAGCCCTGACATAGGTTCCACGTTCCCTATACCACTAGAACCAAGTTACACCTAACTGAAGAGAGGGAATTATGCCAAAATTGAACTAGGTTTGCTTTTAGCCAATGTTTTTTATATTTTGTATCATAATGGCATGGGCTCAACAGCTACCCAGGTAGACAGTTTATAAAGTTCCTTCCATTAAATAACTCGCCATAGTGAGCTGGTAGCACATATGCCACCTAAAGGCTTTGATGTCTTATTAATGCGAAAAAGATACATTATCTGAGTGATATGGATTCTCTCTGATGCTTGATCTATAATAACTCTATGTTAAACTCAAAAAGCGTAGTAGAGTTCCCTGTTGTATAAGCAGCGATTTTGGAACCATTACTGTTTCGTAAATCCTGCAGAATTTTATGTTTTTCTCTTTACCTTTCAACTTGGAAGCAGTAGCCAACAATATCACCTTCAAAAGAGGAATCAAGACCTGTGTTGTTCATCATACTCACATAGTCATTCACAATCAGCATGGCTCTGGATACTAATGTCGCTACCATGGCTACGTAGAGATTGATGGCCTGTTCAAGCAAAGTTGCATAGACGTGGCCATTTAACTGTTAGTAGTTGAGAAGTGGCCGTGCTTCCCCGCAGGCACCGTCTGTCAGCTGCTTTAAATAGCAAGGTCATTCCTTCTTCTTATCTGTAATGGAGACCTCCGACCTCTGACCTCTGCGCTGTCAGTACTTCCTCTCTCCAGAAAATAGCAACATAATAGTGTGCAGAAGCCACGTGATTTTCCTCGGACGTTCTCACCTCACATGTAACAATATTCAGCAGTGAATGCATTGCTTACTTATATAATATAAATCATTGAAAGAACACGAGGGCGATCCCTGCACTTGGGAGTGATCGGAATCATGAATACGATTGGCGTGATGAACTCCCCTTAAATTATTGAGTTTCAGAACTAACTGGTTAATATTATAAGTACAAACGAACCAGGTATTGGTGAAGTCAAGACACTGAGTTGGCAAATTACAAGAATCACGCCCTGAATATGAGTGGGTCAATTCTTTCTGACCCCTGCACAATCTCCTGTTTGGGCAGGGGGTCACAGTTTCCAGTGTGAGTTATTTAATTCACCCAGTAATCAATGGGCGCGTTAAATATCTCACGCTTCACTACATTTCGGAAAGTCAGAAAAGTATAGGGTATTTACAGTACTGTGCGAATTTTTGGTGCACTAAGCACCAAAATCCAAATGTTATTCCCTAAAAACTCGTGATATGTGTTAATTATAGCATCTGATAAATAACAAGCCCTGCGGAATCATTATTTATGAAGTGCAATAAATATTACCTTGATTTCAACAAACTGGACCTATATTTATTTAATACTTAATTCATGTTTCAAAGAGATTAAGAAAATATGTGAAACTCAACAAATAAACTATAAAATAAAACATGATTGATTGGGTCAATAAATAAAGTAAATACTAAATGGATGAGAAAGACACTGAAGAGAAGAATACATGTATTATCATGTGAGTGGAAGAATGGAATGCTGAGTGGCTGAGCCACACACCCAATAGAATAATGTTCCTGAATGAAAGGTGGGAAATGAAAACAAACAGAAAATGAAATGGACAAGTAAATACCGAATGAGTTTTGGAATGTCCAGAGTGCAGAATGCGGAATAGAATGGCATGATAGATAAACAGGAGTATTAATACATGAAATTGTAGAATTTAGCACTGACATGCTGTAAGAACTTGGGGCCAGATGTATGAAATTCCGGCATTGCGACTCGCAATTTGCGAGTCGCAATGCCGGATGCAGGATGGTGTCCCTGACACCATCTGCGAGTCGCAAGGGGGTCGCAAAGGCCCACCTCATTAATATTAATGAGGTGGGTCGCAATTTGCGACCCCCTTGCGAGTTGCAGCACTCAGGGATGGTGGCCTGCTGGAGACAGCAGACCACCATATCTGTGACTGCTTTTAAATAAAGCTGTTTTTTTTTTTGTAATGCAGCCCGTTTTCCTTAAAGGAAAACGAGATGCATTACAAAATGAAAAATGAAACGTTTCAGTTTCATTTTTTCAGAGATGTTCTGAAAAAATGTTTCCAAGGGCATTCACAAAGGGGCAGGGGTCCCATGGGGACCCCTTCCCATTTGCGAATGGGTTACCACCAGTGTGACACTGGTGGTAACTGCGATTGCTTTGCAACCGCGTTCGCGGTTGCAAAGCAATCCCACATCGCGCTGCGACTCGCAAATAGGAAGGGGAACACCCCTTCCTATTTGTGACTCGCAGTCCCATTTTGCGAGTCGGTAACCAGGTTACCAACTCGCAAAATGGGAATGGGCATCGCGATGTGGCTTTTGCGCCTCGCAAACAGCGATTTTCACTGTTTGCGAGGCGCAAAAGCCTATCTACATCTGGCCCTTGGAGTAATATGCAGTGAGGCTGGTTCGACTTCACTATGAAATACTCTCACAGTATCCCAGAGATGGTTCTGTGGTTTCTCAATAAGAAATTCTTAGCTCACTCCTAGTGGTGTGCCAAAGAGCAGTCAGGCTTTACTAGAGGAACATGTGTTAAGCATTTCAGAGTACCAACATGGATGATAGTAATTGACACAACTTGAAAGAAATCCAAAACCAATTCTTAAAAATAAAGCAGATTATTATTATTCATTCAAACACCAAAACAAAGTAAGTCAGATACGTAAAACCTCAGTTATGGATTTTCAAAGGAAAAATAATTCAATGCAGTTCAAGCCATCAAACTGTTACCATTGCAGTGAATGGGGAAAATCACTAGTGACACTCAGTCACTTGCGGGGTGACATCAGAGAAACCCACTGGTAGTTAAGGTTTTGCAGGTTCCATGACCAAGCTCAAAAAGTCAGACTACTTTTACCTGGCTCGTGGGGGCCCTGCTATAGAGGTGTCGTGGCTGTCCTTGGTGCTGAATGCAGTAGCCATGGGTGCTGAAGAAAATTGTACTTTTGGCACTCCTTTACTTGCAGGTTGATCTCATGGAAGCCCACTGGGGGTTAAACTTCTGTGGGCCACTGGATCAGGGATCACTAGCAGAATAGACCTAATTAGCTCAGACGCCTGAGGTGCAGAGGTGTGCTTGAAAAATGGTAGCTGACTATATCTTGCTGGTGAGCTGAACTACACTTCCCACAATGCATTGGACCACCTACTTTGGGTTATCCCTCAGAGGGCTTGATAGCCAGCGCATCTTCAGTTTCGGTAGATGCTTTTTACCTGCGATAGGCAGGGGACTAGTGCCACTAGTCCAAGGGAGCCTGGGCGAGCTGCAGTAGAGTAGTTCCAGGAAGGTTGCCACACGTTCAAGATATCAAGCCTTTGGTTTATGCAGGTTTCTGTTGTCGTCAACGCAGGTCTTCTCCTCTACTTTCTTCACAAGCTGTTGCAGACCTGAGGTACTGGTGCCAGGGGAGCCCCTTAAATCCTAGATTTAGAGGTGTTAGGGGTGGGGGATACAGGTAGCCAATGGGCTAATAGCCACAGCGGCTAATCTGCCCCTGAGGTGGCACCTTTTCCACTCAGAACCTTCTATTTTGCCGCTTTTCAATATGGCAGAAATCTTCCTGAGCTGTATGAACCAGGCTGTCCACTCTAGCAGTGTGGATAGCCTTCTGGGAGAGCATATTTGGAGACTAATTTTCCTATGTGCCCAGGTGCAAATATGCCAGGGGGACGGCTTTGTCATCCACTGGGGGGCACTCTGCTTGAATATCAGAGGTGGTGTTCCCTTTGAAGCTCACTGCCTTTATGTGCCACTTCACTAGCCTTCCTGGGAGGGAGGGAGGTGTGATCTACTTCCCATCCAGGCCATTGTCCTGACTTGAGTGTTCACACTTCTGCTGAGGATGTCAGTATCCTGTCTTGACAGCAGCAGCTGTGAGCTGGCAGCCAGAGCACAGGAAATCTAGGACAACTAGTTGGGCAACCTCTAAGGTTGCTCTCTGGGTCTATGCCACATCCCCCTTGACATGAGAGCCATGTAAGGGGAGAGAAGGCACTTGTTTCATACCAAGCATGACCCAATTTGGTGGTACCATAATGGAACTGTTGACCTCGGATTTGCCTGTGTGAAGCCCATGTTATCTTATATACCGTTGTTCATTTATAGTAGCCTTTAATGTAAAAGGCCACTATAGGGACCTATAAGCTTGCACTTATATGTCCACACCTTTAATATAATGCAGCCTACCTTCTGGGCTCAAGAGGCCACTCCTAGGGGTGACTGACATATATTAAGATATTGTCAACATGGTGTGGGCACAGTTGAGTTCAAGCAGTTTGCACTGCTGTTGCAATCTGCAATGACAGACCTGCTGTCAGTACTTTACTTGAGTAACTCAGGGTGGTACAAACAGTGCTTCAGGCCCTGATGACCCCTTTAACACCCATGCCCTAGATACCATATGTACTATATACTAGGGACTTATAAGGGGGTAAGGGGTTAACATACTTGCCAATTGGGTGTGGATATACCACTTTGGGGAGAGAGCACTGGCACTGAGGTGTGGTTATCAGGCTCCAGTGCATTTTAGGAGTCAAGCAACAGCATCTAGAGCAAAAAGCGTGGGGCTGACCATCCAAGAAGGTCTCTTTCCTACACATGCTAAATAGATGAATTAATCACAGTCTAATTTTACAAGAGGGATACTTAATGAATTAATGAATGTAGTACTGAATAATTGGTGCACCACACAGTTGAGTCAACCTAAACTATTAGCAGAGTAATGACTACATTAATAAACTGTTGATTGACTACAGACCGGCATACAAAAATCAAATTGAGAGGATAAATTGAATGTTGAATAAATGTGTGCAATTATCATCTATCAATTGCAGAATGGTAGATGCATGAGTGGAATACTGGAAATATAAATGAATGAATGCATGGTATGTGATCAAATGAATTGGACACTTAAATAATTATTGATAGTGTAGCAGTGCTATTAATTGATCTATGATGCTGTTGGAAAATTAAGACAATTTATTGCTTTTTGATGGCAGAAATGTTGAAAATTCTAAATCACTGCATGAAAACTTGAATCACATTTAAGTCTCATAATACCAGAAACATCTTTTGGTACCCTCAAAACAGACAATCCCAGACAAGAGGAAAATAGTGCTTGTGTTCTCCACATTAAAGTAAAGCTTGAGACACCAAGTTGGGCGTGACAGAGGTGATGGTTCAAGGAAAGTCTTGTATTGGTTGACTCTCGGATGACTACATGGGCAGGGGTAACAGGTAATGTATGAAAGTGGTGGGGCAAGCGAAGTGCCCCACTGCATTGCAAAACACATACATATAACGAGCCTGAAAAATACCAGCACTTGCATGCATTACAATAACATTAAAAATAAAATAAATGCACTTACCCACGTTGCGACCTCTGTGTCCTTCGCAGTCTGTGACTCCAAAAGGCACGTGTGGAAGAGGTAACTTACCTAATAAATCCAGACGGTGCTCTCATGATGTTAACCAGCATGAGAGCAGTGCCAGGATTGGATCGAATGTACTGACTAGACGTTCTTTCAGGCCCTGTAGGCCTGTGCGTGGTCTCCATCCAGCTGTCTACGACAGCTAGGTGGAGAGCTTCAAAGTGCACTTGTCAGTTTTGCCGACAGAAGACAGCTGGCCGACCTCACTTGCACCCTTTTCTGTGTCTGGCCAGTCACTGCTGTAGTCGTTCATGCAGAAGAGGACATGCCCCTCATTTTTCCCAGCTTTGGGGCAGGTTGACGGCTGTGGTACGCCTTCTGAAAATTAAAATGGCAATGAAATCATTTCATTGCTATTTTATTGTTCACATTGATTTAGTACGGCTCGCAGCTAGCTGGGCAATGCTATCCCATCCTCATGAAGAAACCGCCGCTGTTAACTTGGGAACTATAATTTTTAACATAAGGCCTCTCTCTTCGACTCCAGACCAACTTGGAATCTTGGTCCTGCCTCTCTATCTCTGATGCCAGATTCAGTATGGTTTCTGACCACACTCTGAGATGCCTTACTTTCTAGTTGTCCAAAGTGCTGCTCATTACACGAAAGTGCGTGCCCTCACCAAGGGCTCTGTGATAATGTGCAGGCCCAACTCAAAGTCATGGTCGAAGTGCTCATGGTTTGATTAGGCTCTGAACGCTTTACAAAGCGGAACGAGTCACTTCCACTCTGCTCTAGGAAACAAACACTGAAACGGAAACAGAGAACAAAATAGAAGTCTCTGGGACCTCGCCCCATGTTCAGTAAGGTAAGTGGGGTCGGGTGGGGGGCATCATTGTGTGCATGCAGTTCGCCAGTAAAGAATCACGGTTTCAATATGTGTTCATTTTTAACATTCAAGTGCGCTCCAAGCGCGGATCAATCACTGAGCCTGAAAGTATGCCGCGTGCTTCGGCCCAGCGGCATTTCCTGATTGTGCAAATCATAGTGTTGTAGAAAGTTCCAATATTTTCTTTAATATGGAAAGGAATTCAATGGTTCCGAGGTCCTGGCTCTGTAATTATCGGCCCCTTGCCTAATTAGGCCTTGATTGATGGTTTTTGTAAGATGTCAGTCTCGTTTCTGCATGCTGGAATCCCTCTGCTGCCATTTGTTTGTAATTCAGAAAAATACCGGTTAGTGATGAGCAGCTGTGCCAGCCTCCCTTGCTGGCACATTAAGTGAATCCAGAATGAGAGGGAAGTCTCGAGCTGGGTTAAATATAATCATTAGCAGAAGTGCGATTGGCTACAGCGGTTACCATCTGTGACTGATCCTGCCACTAGGAATGCAGTTATGAATGTACCCCACCCTACCCTTCACCACCTCCAACCACACACACACTCTCCCTCTCACCACACACACACGCACACACACATGCTATTCTTTGCAACATACACATACAACCCCCTCATCTCACCTCGACTCACAAGGTCCCACCCTTCACCCTCACATGGAGACACACACATGCATGATTGTACGCACAATGAGACATACACACACCCGTACCTCTCACCCCCTTCGCCCAAGCCCTCTACACACCAGCACACACAAACATACACACCCAGGTCCTTTTCCTGGCTTCCCCCAAAACGCACCTAAAGATTTGGTCTTACGTTTATCTCTATCACCGTCTTCCAGTAAGTATTAAAAAATGTACCCTTCTCATGAAATCATAATTTCCATGTTGAGTATGTGATGGAGGCGGTGAGGTGCACTGTATTGTGGAGCTTAAGTGTCAGACTAATTGACCACAAAAAGTTACTTCGAACGAGATTATTGAACATACACTCCTTGCAAAAAAGTTCTTTGGACCATATTCTTTGGTGTTATGTGTGTATTCTGGTTTTACAGAAGGTACTATATAGCCTATTTAATGCAGAAGACACGTCAGCTCTTTGATCACTCCCCTGAGAGAATGTCTTCACTTGCATAGTAACGGACCGGTGCAAATAAAACTAAGACTTTGCTTTTGTACATGTTGTTTGTCATTGAAGTATGAACATAAGCAACAATACCCTAAGGGCATTACTGGATGTGTGCCTCATGAGAAATGGGCCGCTTTCAATAGAGTGCACTTTTGAAGAGAGCACAGTGGGCTCACATGCTTCACTTGCTTCAAGGGTGGGGTTCTGGCCCCTTTCAAAAGCAGAGTCCGTGTAGTTAGCATCTTCACAGGAGCAGCATACTCTTGCAGAGCCATTAAGACCTTCTTCAATGTTAAGGGCTATCTGCACCCACCGAAAGAGAACTAAGAGAAGTAAGTCACCTGCTGCTCCACGTGTAATTGCTGCAGACTCTTCTGCACATGCACAGTTTGCATCACATTTTCCACCTTTGGAAAGGGCCTGATGTACTCAAAGTGCGTTATGCTGCTAACATATAGATTGAAGCATGGTGCACTGATCTTCGTGTATTCAAATTGATGTTGCCTCTCTGTGAGGGGCTGATTAATAAAAATGAAATCGAATCCCACTTGAAATGGCAGAGGTCCTTACAGACTACAGCAGAAGCATTTACTTTGCCCTATATTGTATCTTTGCATACAAACTAGGGCAGAGGTTTACTTAGAAGTCATGCAGCATAGTACACCACGTAAAGCTGCTGCAGTCTGTATCCTGAAAGAAAGAGCAGAACAGCACCAACTCTACTAAGATGTAGTGGTATTCTGCTCTCTCCCTGTACTGGTGCAGTCTTCGCTGCTATGCTCCAATGCAGACACTCTTGTACCATAGTACAAGAGTTTACGCATTGTGGGAAGCATAGGTTTTTTGCAGGAAGTGGTCCTTTCCACTATACAAACTGTGCTTTAAGGTTTTTCATACTTTGTATGTGTGCTGTTCAATGCTGCAGACATGCAATGTCTGAAAAACAAGAAGAAATGAAAATATTTCTCATTGTTACACCCGACTCGAGGGGGTGCCGGATCCCTGTCTATATTGCTTTGTAGATAGAGGTGTGCGTCAAAACCCATGGATGACTGCATGGGAATACCCACACCCGACCCATGGAATGCCCTCTTGACTTAAGGTAACTGAAGGCAGCACGTGGCACAGCTTTGCATTACTTTGGATTGCAATCCAATACAAATCAGGATTTGCATTAGGTTGTAAATTACAGCAGAATGCTTTGTGTCAGATTTGTGATAAAAATATAATGCAAACCCAATGAAAAGTGTAAAAATGAAACCACAGCACTTAGGGCCAAATGTATCAAGCAATGTTGCATTTGCAAACGCTGCGAATCGCAAAATCTGGCCGTTTGCGAATGCAAAAATGCCTTTCAGGATATATGAAAGGCATTCGCTGTGCAATTTTAAGGAATCGCTTAAATAGAGATTTCTTAAAATTGCGTTCCCATTTAGAAAATCGCAAATTGCAATTCTCTAAATAGGAAATAGAAAATAGGGAATTCCTATTTGCGATTTCCAAAGCGCATGTATCAAGCATTTCCTAAATGTGAATTGGGCATTTAGGAAATGTAATTTCCACCAAATCCAATTTGGTGTAAGCATGTGCAATTTTAAAAAATGCATTATAAATGCATTTTTAAAAATGACATGTAGCACACACATGCCCCTAGGGCATGTGTTTGCTTCACATGTCCGCAAATATTTTTTTGGGGTGCATCAGAGGGGGCCTTAGGCCCCCGCAACCCTGGGGTTTGCATTACCTAATTTGTGAATTCCTAACTGGATTTTGCAAATTGGAAAATGCAAAAACATTCGCACCTATGGGCCTACAGGTTCATAGGGATGAATGGAGTCACATTCTTTAATTGCGATTCGGTAATCAATTGTGAATTTTAAGAAATCACGATTACCGAATCACAAATTTCATACATCCCATTTTGCATTTCCTAAATAGCGATTCCTTAAAATTCGCTAGTTAAGAAATGCAAAACAGATCTTTGATACATCTGGCCCTTAATCTATAATCACAATACATGTAGTTTTAGATATTTTTTGAAATCATGAAATTCTGAACCAGTCCCTCTTGAAAATTAAATTCTTCTTTATTGTGAACTCGCAACTTCATTAGTCTTAAAACAGTCCTCCTTGTCAATTTGCTCATTGACGGCCAACACGTGTTTCACCACAATTGTGGCTTTCTTAAGGCATGCAAAATAGAATTACACTCTGTAGATTTCCTGTATATTCTGGAGAGTATCTTGTTCTCTACTGTATACAAGATAACATCCAGAAATTCAATTAGGTCGAAGCCCACATGATGTGTAAAAAGATTATGATTATTGTTATTCAGATGGTTAATAAAGATATCCAAATCCGAATTTGTACCAGTCCAAATGACTAATTTGTCATCTATATATCTTCCCCAACATAGGATGTGTTGCAGGACAGCTGGTGGACAGTCTGTCCACTGACGTTGTTTTTCAAAATGTCCCATATAAAGATTTGCATATGAGGATGAATTATTTGCCCTATAGAAACACCTTGAGCTTGCCTATACCAATTACCGTCATGTAAAAACAAGTTATTCTCCAAGACTAGTCGTGTGAGATCTATCAACATATTGGTGTGTTCATAAAAGGTTGCATCTCTATGGGAGAGTATGGTAATCAACGCCTCTAGGCCTTTCTCTAGAGGAATAAATGTCTATAATGAGGTGACATAAAAACTAACCTCTTCTACCATTCAGTGTCTCTTTCTCCTTTCTCCTGGCTGGCACTTTTGTTTTATAGCTGAAAATGGGTTGTGTTTTAAGGGTCTTTCTTTGTAATTTCATTGTTATAGACCTGTTACTCCTGAATATGTGTAATGTGCTATGCTTTCTAGGGGCTAAACATGTGGTTGTACTGCATTACCTAATCAGAGTAATTTCTTGTGGCTCTCCCCTTAAACCTTAAAACACTTGAAATAGGTGAATGCTTTACTAAAATAGAAATCCTCAAAGCGAAAGCAGCTCTCCCAGCACAGCAGGAGAGCAATTCTACAATATTCACTGAACTCAGGAAACTCATCCCATAATGCTTTGCAAGCATTCTTTTTCAAAACATTTTTACTTACTATAACTCATCCTGTGGTGGTCCTAAAACAATGGGACCACCACCAAAACGTTCACAACAACATGCTCCTTCTGTCTACATCATCTTTGGGTCCCACACACTAGGTTAGTGGGGACCCCAAAATAATAACCCTTCCTACTATTCAGTGTCTATTTAATCTTTCTCATTGCTGGAACTTCTGTTTTGTAGTTGAAAGTAGGTTGTGTTTTAAGGGTCTTTTTCTGTAATGTCATTGTGATAGGCCTGCTAGCTCTGAATATATGCAATATGCAATACTTCTAGGGGCTAAATATAGTGTTGCACTGCAATACTTTCTGCCATTTTTTGTGTGTGGTTATGCCCTCGAAGGGCAAACTATGCAGTTACATGGCCATGTTTTTTACAAATGTTATTTCCATTGTGGGGTTTTCTAGGGGCTGTTCCCGTAATACTTTGCAGGGCATTACGTTTACAAAACATTTTTGATCAAACCTCAGCCTATGGGGGTCCTAGGACAATGGGACCAACTTCAAAACACTCTTTCTGTCTACATCATCTCTGGGTCCCCACACTAGGTTAATGGGGACCCCAAAAGAATAACCCCTCCCACCATTCAGTGTATTTTAAGCTTTCTCATGGGTACAACATTTGTTTTACAGCTGGGAGAAGTTTTGTTTTAAAGGCCTTGTTTGTAATATCTTTGCAGTAGGCCTGCTAGCCCTAAAAATGCCCTCTACGGGTTAAGTATATGATTATTCTGCGTTACCTTCTCTTGTATTTTTTAATGGGGTTGTTCCCTCTGAAAGTAGTATTCTATTGGAATTAGCATGTCAGATTTAAATTAGGATGCTAATTGGCAATATTTTCATTTTTTGCTGCAGATAGAGGAAGAAGGTAAATGGGAGTGATTTAGTTATATGCAGGGCCACTGGAATTATATAGCAGGAAAAAACAAAATTATCCAGTTATGAATTTACAATGACAATACCTCTAACTCAAGCAAATGTGAGACCTATTGCATTGTAAATGCTTGTTATCTGTGCAGACACTCTGTAAAGTTATTGGCCCAAATTTAAGAAGGGCCTAGCACCAACTTTCGTCACATTAGCGTAATTTTTTAATGCTAATGTGGCGATAGTGTGGAAACAACGCCACACCATATTTACAAAGTGGTGCAATGCACACACTGCGCACTTTGTAAACCCTTGTGCCACATTATGCCAGTTCCAGACAGGATGTTTGCAAGGGAGGCGTTCCCCCGTTAGAGGGCCCGCAAAAATGGCGCAGTGGAATCTGTGAGATCCCACTGTGCTATTTGTAGCTGCATTTTTAACCCCTGCACAGAGCAGGCTTTGAAAGGAGGCACACCATTTTTGTTGATAGGCCTCCTTGTACTTTGTAGGACTAGTGCTAAATATTTTGGTACTAATCCTGAAAAGCACAACAATAGTGTAAAAAATTATGATCTATTGTCCCTAAACTGCACCACGGTGCGCCGTATGTTAAATACGGCACACATATGGTGGTGTTACAGGAGGCGCAATGGGCACCAAGAAAGGTGGCACTTCATGTTATGAAGCACCACTTTTCTTAAATCTGAGCCATTGTCTGTTGCATTCTTTTACTTTTTTTTATGTACATTTCAGCCCTCGAGTGCCATTGGCAGGAGTGGAATAAGAAAGTCAGCAGTTCTTCTGATTGACCATGTCTCACCTGGAGTCGGGTTAAAAACAAAACAGCTCAGTTTAAGAGACAACCTGTGTTGACCAATCAAAATACATCTGGAATTGATGTATTCAAAAAAGAGTGCTAGACATTGAGAGCCTGATTACGACCTTGGCGGAGGGGATAACGCTGTCCCAAATGTGATGGATATTCCGTCCGCTGTGTTACAAGTTCCATAGGATAAAATGGAACTTGTAATACGGCGGACAGGATGTCCTCACATTTGGGATGGAGTAATCCCCTCCGCCAGGTTGTAATTAGGTCCAGTGTGAAAGGCCTTAATCCCCCCAACACAGATTACAAGAGATATACTGTAATTAAACCACAGAGTATGAGGTATACTGTGATTACTTTACAGAGTATACAAGGGATATTGTGATTACTCTTCAGAGTATGAGAGGTACACTGTGATTACTTTCCAGGGTACCAGAGGGATATTCCGATTCAGAACTCATGTTCACTGCTCATAGTTTTCTCTGCTGCGACTACTGCAGTATTCAAACGAGATAAAAACTATAATGCAGTCAAAAATAATTAGCAAATATATCG
Organism: Pleurodeles waltl; assembly: GCF_031143425.1. Classification (NCBI taxonomy): domain Eukaryota; kingdom Metazoa; phylum Chordata; class Amphibia; order Caudata; family Salamandridae; genus Pleurodeles; species Pleurodeles waltl. The sequence goes on from NC_090449.1 coordinate 531,393,199, forward strand.
CTAACTAATAATTAATGCTGAAAATCGGGGAATGATTGTTCGCAGCAAAAGGGGAACATCAAATCAGATACTTCTACATATATTACATCTGCATTAAGTTAATGATTATTTTATGTTAAGTGACTCGCCACCATAAATACAAATGACATGTTCAGCAACATGTGTAGGTTTAAAGTACTGCTCATGCTAAAAATGAAATAGCCACTGAGTAGGCACCTTAGCACCATGATAGCACCTAGTGCCAGATTTACAAGGCCCTGGTGCCTCCACGTGCCACATCAGCATCTTTTTGCACTTTTTCCAAGCTGTCAAGTAACAGTCAGAACACTTGTATCTACTAGTTGATTCAGAGGTGTAAATGAATAACAAATGACATGTTTCATTCTGACAGAAGTGCTGTTATCATTAGAGCTACAGAGTAAGCCTGCTAAAATATGTGTGATGCGAACCACACCGTTGGCCTGATTACGAGCGCCCCGTGTTGGTTGCAATAATTATTGCACTCCATAAATGACCGAGGTGTTCAGAATTTATCAAGTGTACTAAATTATCCAATACTCTGACTTTTTAGGGACTAACAGGTAGGTTTTGGTGTTTATCGTACCAAAATTCCCATACCCAGTAGTACCTGGTGTCTTTTCCCTGTTACCTTCCAGCATTTTCCGTGCTGAATTTTAATAAAGGGTATGAACTTTATTACACCCAGTAATTTTCCGAGTGCAATAATGATCACACTAATTATAACTGCAATTCCAGTGCAAACATCTGATTGCAAAATAACGGGCCACTCGTAATCAGGCCTTGTTTTTACTCTCTAGGCTATGGCCGGGCTCTGCAGTAAAGACACACCATGAAATGTGCATTTTCTATAATGGCCATGCACATCCTGGTGCTACCCACCATGACACTGTGGGGCATATGTACAACAAATGTTCTTGTGTCGCCCCTGCCCCACCTAACGACACCAAGAGTGCACCGCATTTACAATACGGTACACCATGGAGGTCATTCGGGCAATAGTGTCAAAATGTTTGATGTTTTTGTGGTGCTTTGCTGCACTAGCATAAAAAATGTTGACGCTAGTGCAGCAAAGTGCAAGGAGGCCCATAGGTTTCTATGGGCGCATCATTTTAATGCCTGACATGAGCAGGCATTAAAAATGACATAAAAAACGGCAAAGTAAAATCTTGTAGATTTCAATGCGCCATTTTCGCAGGCCTCCTAACACTGGAACGGCCCCCCCTTGCATACATTATGCTTGGCGCAGGCATAATGTGGCGCAAGAGTTTACAAAGTAGCACCATGCATGCATTGCGCCACTTTGTAAATATGGCACGGGGAAAATGCCACTTTAGCGCTGCTATAGCGTAAAAGAAATGATGCTATGGTAGCACTAAGGTGGCGCTAGGGCTCTTAAATATGCCCCTAAGTGTTTTATTGTTTTTATGGTCTGGCTTGACAGCACAACTTTCGCCAGACAATTATGTGAATATCACTAAAGAGGAACTTTGGCTCAGTTCTCCTGTTGGGAGCCAGAAGTACGTGTTTTGATTGGGCAGAAATTGTGTGCTTTCACAAAAAGGTGCTTGCCCTCCACACAGTGGCAATCAATTTGTTTATTTATCCAGTTGCCTCCGCTTGAACCTTCAGGGGCACAAACATGAAATTATAATGCTATTAAAATGTCTTAGAAAATTAGAAAACCTATGGTATATTTGTCTGGCAGCAGTACAGATGGAAGGAGGGCAGTCATTAACATGCACGCTGTTTAGGTTTGGCTTGAGAGTGCAAATGTCACCTGACCTTTGAACCTACACCAATATCATTCTACTGTTTTTGCTTCCACACCAATAGGTATCCATTCACCTGCTATTTACTGGTAATGCTTCACATTGCCATACAACATTTCTTTAAAGCCAGATTAGCATTGCCAATGCTTGTTATCTTCTTAAAAATGCATGTGACCTAATGTCGGGAAACACCAGCTTCTACGGCTGAAGTGTAGCAGCTGATCAAGCAGCACATATCTACCTCTATACTCAAGAAATAACTTTTATTATTAATATAGTCAAAGATAATTATTTTGACTGTGAAACCTACAGAAATGAGCTAAAATCCCAACCTTAACAGGTGTTCAAAAACCATGTGCAAGAAACATAAAGACAAGGACTATGGAAGGAGTAATATTTGGGCTTTGCTGTAAACATAGTCAGTTTTCCTTCAAGAAGCAAGACTGCATTTGCTTTACTGAGATGCCAACATTTGTACTAGGAAAAGTTTCAAAACGCAATAGAGTTCATGAAAAGAGTCATGTAGTTGACAGATCAAGCAGGCAGAATATGGTGGAGAAGTGTGGCACAATGGTTAGAGCAGCAGACCCTGATGCAGAGATCTGGTCTGGGACCAGGGTTCAATTCCCACCTCAGTGGGTCTTGGCCTCAATTCTCTTGGACCAGATAATTCTCAGTGCCTAATCTAATTAATTGGTCTCACTCTGTAACTCTGGGCATTAGCTTGCTTAATCTCAACAACAGCCCTCACAGCGCTTGGATGCTTGGCTACACACTGGCACTGTCCAGGAGTGGCACCTCAAAGGGAAAAGCCAGGAGGGGTTCCACAGCGGTATGAGTACAGCACCTTGAGACCCTAATGGGTGAGTAGTGCGCTATACAAGTGCAAAGTTGACAGTTTTTTGTTTTTTTGGCAGAACAGCTTTAGTGTGGCATTTATTTTTTTCAGTTTATTCTGGGGCAAAAATAACAAATTTGTGAAGGAAGGCCTAGGTGAGATTATAACTAACTTTTCCCCATCTTGACTCTGTCGAGGAGCAATGTGATAATGTTGCATGCGTAGTGGCAACGGGTCCCAGGAGATAGGAAGCAACTGCACCTCACTGATAGTTCTTTTTCACTTCCATATCTGGGAATGAGGGAACCATTTTCCTTATATGCGCTAGAGACCAAGGCACCCCTGCTACTCCCCTGGTTATGCACCCTGATGCTGCTTCTTTTCCACTCAACTTTTTAGTTCACTGTGTTTCAGTATTTTTAGTTTATTAAGCATTCGGTCATCCGAATTTTTTATACAAAATGGAAAACTGAAGGTAAGCATAAAAGTAAATGACTTTAAAACTCATAAAACGTAGTATTGTATAAACAACATAAGCATGTAGGAACATGGAATTGAGTATTAGGCACCAGCGATAAAAAAGAAATATACATATATTTAGAATGGTGGCATCAAATCCCATGTACTTGCTACTTGTATACTCATAAAGTGGGCATCTGTGAATCTATACAAACATGTTTGTGTGTAAAGTGGAAGTAGTCAACATCCTTCTTATTTGGATTTTCTAATTGATTTTCATGGGCATGTATCTACTGAGGTTCTTCTCCTAAAGATATGTTCTTTCTTATGAGATTGTCTTCATTTATTGACCTATACGGTCAGTAAACCGGGGTGACATTTATGGCAGTGAAAACTTCAGTAATTTGAGTAATTTGTGTAATTTCACATTATGATTGCTACGCAACGTGCCTGATTATGCCACGTCACTGATCTGAGACGTAGGCCCAGATTTATGAAGGGTCTAGCGAAAACTATAGCAACATTAGGCTCATTTTTTGACACTAACGTGGCGATATTGCGGCAAAAATGCTGCATCATATTTACAAAGTGGTGCAATGCATGCATTGCACCACTTTGTAAACCCTTGCGCCACATTATGACCTTGCCAGGCATAATGTATGCAAGGGGGTGTTCCCCCGTTAGGGGGCCCTAAAAAATGGTGCAGTGAAATCTATGAGATTCCACTGCATCATTTTTAGTTGCATTTTAACGCTTGCACGGAGCAGGTGTTAAAAGGCTGCACACCATTAGTTAAAATGGGCCTCTATGTGCTTTGTAGGATTAGTGGCAAATATTTTGGTGCTAATCCTACAATGTACAACAATAGCGTCAAAAATTATGACACTATTGCCCTTAACCTGCACCATGGTGCATCATATTTTAAATACAGCGCACATATGGTGGCGTTAGGGGAGCCCAATCAGCTGCAAGAAAAGTGTTGCTTCATGACATAAGCGCCACTTTTCTTAAACCTGAGACTTAATTCCGGTAAAAACCCTATCAAAGGAACACAGGAAACAAGCAAAAAACTGAGGGGCATATTTAAGAGCCCCCACAATTCCAACGCCACATTAGCTTCATTTTTTGACTCTAATGTGGCGTAAGAAGGCCAAAAATGCCGCACCACATTTACAAAGTGGCACAATGCCTACATTGTCCCACTTTGTAACCCCTTTCACTACATTATGCCTGCTCCAGGCATAATGTATGCAAAGGGGGCATTACCTTGTTAGGTGGGGCCAAAGTATTGGCATAAGGGTATCTAACAGATTTCCTTACGTCATTTTTTGTGGCACTTTTAATGCATGCTCAGAACAGGCTTTAAAAGGGGTCATGCCATGGAATGCAACGGACCCCTATTTACTCTGCAGGAGTTGCACCAACATTTTGATGCTACTCCTGCAGAGTACATCAATAGTGTAAATAAAATTATCCTATTGCCCCCTACCCTGAGCCATGGTGTGCCGTATTTTAAATGCAGCGCATAGATGGTGGCATTAGGGGGGTGCTAAAGGGCTCAAGAAAGGTGGCATTGCATGCTGTGCACTGCCACTTTTCTTAAATATGCCCCTGAATGTTAGTGGTTCTTGTTAGCATCACATCTGATTCTGTGCTTTTTTTTTTTAAAGAAGACTGTTCACCTTTGCACTGGAAATGGAAACATTTTGGGGCATATTTATACTCCGTTTGCACCGAATTTGCGTCGTTTTTTTAGACGCAAATTCGACGCAAAACTAACTCCATATTTATACTTTGGCGTTAGACGCGTCTAGCGCCAAAGTTCATGGAGTTAGCGTCATTTTTTTGCGTGAACACCTTCCTTGCGTTAATGATATGCAAGGTAGGCGTTCCCGTCTTAAAAAATGACTGCGATGCATACGCGTCGTATTTATACTCCCGGGCAAAAATGACACCCGGGAGTGGGCGGGTCTAAAAAACCCGCATTTGCGCCGGATTTTAGCGCCTGGGTCAGGGCAGGCGTTAAGGGATCTGTGGGCTCAGAATGAGCCCAGAGGTGCCCTCCCCTGCCCCCAGGGACACCCCCTGCCACCCTTGCCCACCCCAGGAGGACACCCAAGGATGGAGGGACCCACCCCAGGGACATTAAGGTAAGTCCAGGTAAGTATTTTTTTTTTTTTTTGTGGCATAGGGGGGCCTGATTTGTGCCCCCCTACATGCCACTATGCCCAATGACCATGCCCAGGGGACAGAAGTCCCCTGGGCATGGCCATTGGGCAAGGGGGCATGACTCCTGTCTTTGCTAAGACAGGAGTCATTTCAATGGGGGATGGGCGTCGTAAAAAAATGGCGCAAATCGGGTTGTGGCGATTTTTTTGCCTCAGCCTGACTTGCACCATTTGTGGACGCCCATACGCCATTTTCCCCCTACGCCGGCGCTGCCTGGTGTACATCGTTTTTTTTAAACGCACACCAGACAGCGCCGGCGGCTAACGCTGGCTAACGTCATTGAATAAATACTGCGCCCGCATGGCGCTTCAGAATGGCGTTAGCCGGCGCTAATTTTTTTGGAGCAAAACTGCGTAGCGCAGTTTTGCATCAAAAAGTATAAATATGGGCCTTTGCACTTAAAAATAAGGCAAAATTAAGAATCCAGCATTTTATATAACATTGTGTAATTCTGCACAATATTTTGGGCATTTTGCATAATTTCTGTAAAGGTAATTACGCAAATCTCGTCCACACATAACATTGGTCAGCAATCCATTTTCAAAGTACCCCTGCATCACTCCTGCTCTCTCCATGAAAAGGTCCCTTCTGGCAGGTTACCCCAGTAGATTTATTTCCATTTCTAGATCCATTTATCACGGAAACGCAGTCTGGTGTGCTATCATCCAGAGACACAACAGGCCCAGTTTCTGCTTTTGCCTTCGCCATGTGAGCAAACTGTTTGATCCTGGGCACTTTATTTCCCAGTCTATCAGTTTCTTTATCTGCTCAAGCACGTGGATAGAATAACAAGATTAAAATGTACAAATGAAAACTGAACATTTTGTGCATTCTGTTTCCTCCTGTGACTTTGTAGAGTTGGCCTTTCTTATCTGTACTAACATTTGCTTTACCTCACCCCTACTGCTCTTACCTGAATGTTTGTGAAATAATTGCTCCCATCTCTTTGATAGGCTCTGATTCATTTCTCAGCTGGCACTCAGTGTCGAGTGAGAAAGGGAAGAGCTAGAAGGAATAAAGGCAAAGTGTTGTCTGATGGTCATTGATAGATGTACTATGGTTTATTGTCTGTTTTTGATTTTCTTTGATTTGTGATGACAATGAGGGAGGAGAGGCCAGGAACATTGGTTCAGCAAGGGAGGACCAATACATCATTTTTGCACCCGACCTGTAGAGAGGGAAAAGACAAGCATTTGCGCGCACAGGCAGATGTTTGTTACTTTCTGCATTGAAATTCAATTTTGTATGGCCCATCCCCTCTGTTGTACTGAAATGTGTTCAGGGTTATGATTAAATAAGTGAAACTAGAGAATAAACAGAGTGGATGTGTGCACATAAAATATAAAAACAGGAGCTTCTTCTGGTCATACACCACAAAACACTCGGAGCCTCATTTATAGTGTGGAGGACAGGATGTTTGGTCATAAAGACGACAGAGTACTCTCTTTGCCAAACCACTGATCCGCCTGCCATATTTAGATATAGGTGGTGATTAGGTTTTCGTTGTCGGAGCAACTTCTGGTCTGATCGATGGAATCATGCCTCTTACTGCTCAATGAAGTGGGAGCTGTCAGAGGAAAGACACTACAATGGCTATTTAGGTGGACAACGTAATTGTTTTCTGTATGTCACCATCAGGCAAAGCCTCGTAGCGAGGGACAGAAAAAAACAATAATGATCCAAACACCCTAGGAAAAAACTCACAGGGTATAAGGGTCATTCATGTTTTTGTTTTTTAGAAACAAACACCCACTTCAGGAGTTTGTTTCTGAAAAACAAAAACTTTGAAAAAGTTTAGTGAACGGCCGTGTAAACTGACGACTGCTGTTCACTAAACTATTTTGTACATTGAAAGAAACCACCCAGACAAAGGTTCCTTGCACTGTACAAAGATGATTGCTGGACTGGCAGTCACTTCAGGTTAATAGCCTGTCAGAATAGTAGAGGATATGGTGGAGGTACTATCCTCTGCCACCATGAAAAGAGTATTGTCTGTCACATCATAAACTATGCCCTTACGATACTCCTTGTTAGATGTCCCATTTGCCATATTACAAATGCAATATAGCCTATGCCATTTGTCAAACAGTGCAAAGGATATCCATCATCTTTTGACGATGTACTCCATCTGCCAAACTCTAAATAAAGTCCTTAAGCTTTAGGTTAAATAATTGCATTTAGAAATGTATTTTGCAGAAAATAAACAAATTTTAGGGAGACTCAGATTTCCCCCATCAAATACTTTTTTGAAGATTTTTTATTGGAACATATTTTCAATTGCTATACACACTTTAGTTGCCAAAGATGTTGGTCCTGTGTGTATAATGTGTTGTAGTGGTTCTTTTGTTGACCTTGTATGCATATGGCCCTATTTCTAGTCCCCATTTTTCTCGTTAACTAAACTATGTGATTCTGTGTAATTACCTTTTTTGTTTTAGTCGGTAAGTTCAGTTGACTCCAAAATATAATGTGGTCTAGTTCTTATATTGTTGACTCTGCTTTTTTATGCCTGAATAATTTTCCCCGTTTTCCTACTTAAGTAAACTGGATCAGTTCCATTGAGAGCAAAAGCTGGGAGCTCTCCAAATGTGGCAACGCACCATCTTACAGTGATAAGTATAGAACAGGGGGCATATTTCAGTAGTACTTGTCAATTAATTTTCTTGAGTGTTCATATTAATACTTTGTTATTTATTTATAGTGCTGTGAGCCAAAGCACCTCACGTAGACCATTTATATGTACAATTATTATTACCTAATTAAATCAGCCAGAAGTGTTCTTATGTTCTTACTCTACAGATATGTAAGTACGTTTCAAGAAATATGTCAGATGGTAAGAAGATGGTAAGAAAATATTGGGTTGACAAGCTCATGTGGCAGTTCTATTGTTCAGGGAGAATTGTATTACCTACTGACCTACCAGAAGCAATTCTAGTATTATTGTTTATAGGTTAGACTCAAAACCGCATAGAGCTAACAGGTTTTCAAAAACATTTCAGTATAGATTTACTTATATTTCATGCAATGCTGCACAGTAACCAAAGTTGCTGTGCTGCACTGAATGACAGAGAGAGAGAGCAAGATAACACAATAAATCTATTAACATACGGTGATGCTGGTTTTTCCTAGGCGCTGGTGCACTGCCAGACTTTCTAGCACCACGTACACACATAACATAACATAAACCATAGTGCAAATGTTTATGATGTCTACCATATATTTATTTTATTTATACTGAAAGGGTATTCTTCGAGTGTGTACTTGAAGTATACACCTTGAGTACATAAACTAAGCTAAGCTACAACATACTTCAGTACACTAATGAACTGTGAAAGAGAGAAGAGGGCTGCTTCTGCTGTTGTGACCTTGACAAGAACCCAAAGGGTTAGTTCTGCTCCGACTTGTACCCAGGATAAAGAAGTGGGATACAATGGTCAATTGGATGATCTTCTCTTAAGCTACGGGGACATAAAAGGTGTAAGGAGCCCACTTTTCCAAAAGAGTCCTTTGACTATTTTATACAGGCCCTGGACTGTGACACTAAAAGCACACAAAAGAAGATTTCTACACACAGAATATATATATATATATATATATATATATATATATATATATATATATATATATATATATATATATATCACACACTCTCTCTCTCTCTCTCTCTCTCTCTCTATATATATAGATATATATATATATATATATATATATATATATATATATACTGCAAAAGTATATTTAAAAATATATATTTTTGTATTAACTTATCCTTTTTGGTTGGCTCTTAAGAGAGCCTTTTACTAGAAGTGTGACTTTGTATTTAGATATGCATCAGCAATAATTTTCAGATGTTATCAATGAAGACGTTATTGCCATTGAAGGTACAATTTACATCACCAGTATGATATAGGTCAGCTTTTGAATAGAGAATATTTAGGTGATATATCGACAACATGATGTGATCCCTTTAGGAATGCAGGCACCATTTTCTTTATATCTCAGTGTATTTTCTCAAAATTTCTGACATTTGCTAATGAGTACTTCCAATTTATGCCTTTCATTTCAATTTCCATTTGAATACCAGTGAGGTGACTGATATCATCACGTCCAGAATGAATAAATATAAAATGGGGATGCTCGCAATCACTAAGAGAGGAAATGAGAGGTAGGACATTATTCCACCCTAAACCTCTTTTAGCCACTCATGTGACTTCAATGTTTGCCAAACCTAAATTATGCTCACTTCTACACTTCTTGACATACTCTGTATCCCACAAGATATAACTATGTCTCATGATCCACACTCAAACCATAAATTTGAAAAAATACAACCAACCCTCAAGAAAACTGACTTAATGTAATATAGTGAAACATTGATATACCAGCCCACAATACTGTCCAATGAGATACTATTTAAGATATAACATATGAAATATTCAGTGTAATTAGTGATGCGTAAGATTGGGCTACTAACATTGCCAAAAGAGTAGTAAGGAAGCACATTATATAACAACTAGACTGTACAGTTTAACAATCTGATACTCTACCTACAGCAATTTGACTGATATTTAAGCTGATATGAGCATGTAAAGCAATTCAGTACAGGATTAAAAGGGAAACCCACCATTAACATGTTTTGTACTGGGTGCTTTCCTTAATCCAGATGTGAAACAGAAAAAACATTTATTCATATCATAACATTAACTAATAGTATGCTACCTAAAAGGCATAATTCAGCTGCAACACAGATGCTATTAGATATTTTTTTGGATTAGGCTATAAATGTAGACCAATACTACTACATCTATGCAAATACTATGCAGTAATAGGCTCAATATTTATTTGTACAATGCAGGGCAATAAATAAGATGGAGGGTGAGAACTGATTTGCACATGGGTGGGTCTAAAATAAGGTGACATATGAAAGAAAAGAATAATGGGTTGGAGCGCTTCCCTGAACTATTAGCTTGGTTTCACTTATCATCATTGTCTATCATCAGCTTTTGTGTATTTTATTTACCACTCTAAGTAGGATGGGTATGGCCAGACATAGCTCCCGTGCTTACTGTGTCACTTGAACCAAACTTTACCAGGCTGATGACCATATAACTACAGTGAGAACAGTCCTGCTTCAGGCTCAGGGAAGACCTGACTTGGCAGTTGAGGATGGACTCTATGTATAAGGAGCATGGTCAAAGCGGGTTTGCTTATGGCTGGGTCCAAAATGTGTTTTTATGGTGAGTAAAAGAAGGATGCCTTGCACTGCTACCACAAGCTATTGCCACTGGTTAGACGTGCTGCTACCAGTCTCCTATCACCTTTTGTGTGTTTTATATCCTGCCCTAAGTGGTATTGGTGTGGTTACACTTGCGTCCTGTCCCGAGCTTCTCACTGTAAGTACTCTATTTCTAGCCCATAACTAAGATAAAACCATTGCTGTGATGCTTATGTTGCAGGTCAGTTAGGACCTGGCTTAGAAGTATAAACTACACTGTTCCCATTAGAAGCAGGGTGAAGACTATTTTGTATGTAGATGCATCTGAAGTGAGATGGCATGCTAGCCATTACAGCGATGGGTTGGAATGCTACCCTGAGCTATGACCACTGATTTCACTAGTTTCAAACTGCCTCCATCAACTTTTGTGTGTTTATAAACCACCATAAGTGGCATGGACAATGCAGCATGCAGGCCCCATGCTCACTGTGTCACTGGAACTAGCTGTACACTGCTGGTGTGCTGATACATAGGGTGAAACCTGTCCTGGGTTGCCTGTCTTTTGCTTTACGGAGGACCTGGTTTTGCAGATCAGACTAGACCCATTAGGATGATGACCAAGACTGAATTGCTTATAGCTTGGGCAAAACAGAGGTGGTATTCTGAGCAAAACAATGATGAGTTTGACTGGTAACCCAAGCTATTATCATTGGCTAGACTATTGCAAAAAGCCTCCCATCTTCGTTTGTGTGTTTTTAGTGATACACTAACTAAAGCATACATTTGTAAATACATTTTTATTCCTACATGAACAGGACTACATAAAAAATATTAATTTTCTCTGGATGTGAACAGATGTCAACACAACGTTTAATTGTTTACTGTTTTAAATAAAGTTACAATTTTACTTTTTGCTTGTTTAAGTACTATTCCTTTTCTATATGAAACATATGTGAAAACATCAGATAAAATACAGCTCTTGATTATAGTGAAATGGAAAATAGTTCTGGGAAGAACTTTTTTTTTTTTTTGCTCCTTTTGTTTCGTATTTTTTTGTGTCAAGCTATAGGTCAAATGGGACAACTATAAAAAAAAACGAAAACATCCATCTAACAGGGCATGATAAAACATGCTGCTAAAAAATAAAAAAAAATCCTAGGGTCTTTTCAGAGGGCAGCGGTGAGCTATTGCAAGCTCCCAGTGGATTTTAAGGTTGACTATAACTTTTTGGCAAGCTAAACAGTAGGACGCTGTCCTTGCATATGGCTCAACAATGTTTCACTCCTGCCTCAGGAGGTTAACATTCACTGCCGAACCAGGTGGTGGATTGGTGGGTGATGCAGAAGTAGTCTCTGGTGGGTGTATTTGGGTGGCCACAGCTGAAGTATACAGTCCAACTGTTGTGATATGCCCAGCTCCAACATATATTCTCTCTTCCAGTTTCACCAACTGCAGCTCTCTTCTCCTTTGTGTCCAAGTGAAGTGGGTGGAATGCATGGCACGAAGGTGTTTCTGCATTCCTGTTGTCCCTAGGGAGTACTGCTGGCCACTTCCATGGGATGTCACCTAGTGTTACAAAGAACATGTCACAATCTGAATGTTCACTTATTTCTCACCCACTGGGAGAATGAAGAACTGCCACACCACCGACTCTTTAAGAAACGTTTGCAGCTCCAGTTCTTTCTCTATGATGGCAATGGCCTCCTCTTGCTCCTGTATCGCAGCCGCTGGCACAACAGTGAGTTGTTTTTCACCCGACGTGATCAACAATTTGCCCCAACCAAACCAAAAGCAGCAGCACAATCGTTGCACTTCTGAACAGGTAAAAAGCACACCAAGAATGATTAGAAATAAATAAAGCTTCCTATTGGTTGAAAGCCAAATGGTTCTAGCTTTGTTAGCATCTTGAGGTACTGCAGTACCTCTGAGATGGCAGGGTACCAGTGGCACAAACAATAGAAATACCACAGTTATAGTCACTTTTTTCTTGTTCATTAAAACATTATTTGACCAAATTGCACTATAACCAACAGCTTTATCTAAAATTTAAATGTCCCTCATACACTCAAGCAAATATAACTCACCATATTTATATTACATAAACAACAAAATATTTTTAAGATTAAATCCTAATGTAAACAAAATTCAGAAATGTATACATTGTTTTGAAACATGTGATTTAATATAATATAAATGTTATAGTTGCTTGAGTGTATGTGGGACGTTTAAATTTTAGATAACCCTGTGGGTCGTTGTGTAAATTTGTCAAACAATGTTTTAATAAACAAGGAAAAAAGTGACTATAGCTATGGTATTTCTAATGTTTGTGTAGTTCAAATGTGTTATGTAGTAGGATACTATTACATTAACCTCAAACCATAACTCAGCTGTAATCTTTGCTTTTTGTGACCAAAAAAGAAATATAGACATATACATATTCACTGAACAAACACAAAGGTCACAGGGACGTTATAGCTAGGCATTCATTTTAAACCTACAAAACCATAAAATTCACCAGTTATAGTTAGAGTTACCTCAAGTAACTTATAACCCGTGCCTTAAGGTAACTATAACTTGCACCCCTGCCATGCACAGTTTTTTCATCAAAAAATTTACTGCAAATATTACATGGATATTATCAATGATGTTATGAAAGATGGCATGAGTGCTGTAATTTGTGGGGTAATTAGCAGTGCATGGCCAGCCACCGTGCGCGGCGTTGGTTGGCCACGCGGTGTGGCTTCCAGCCAGTCACTGAGGCCAACCCCCTAAAGCACCCAAACTTGTACCCTGCATGGCCTTCACCCGTGCGCATGGGAGGTTGCCCGCAAGACCTGGCCTGCAGCCAGCCCTTGCGGCCAACACCCCTACCCACCCAAACCCATGCTGTGCACAGCCCTTTGGCCGTGCACAGCGGTAGATGGCAGTGGCTTCCCTGAGTGTGAGAATAGGTGTGAGAGGGTATATGTGGGGGATTGTCTGTCTGGGTGTGAGAGGGCAAATATCAGTGTTTTATTGGGTATATCAGTGTGTGTGAAGGTTTGTGAGTGGGTGCATGAGGGTGTCAGTGGGTCTGTGAGTGTCTAAGTGGGTCTGTGAGTGGGTGCGTGAGTGTCTGAGTGGGACTGTGAGTGGGTGCATAAGTATCTGAGTGGGTGTATGAGTGGGAGCAATTGATTGAAAAAGGCAAAAAGAGAGAAAGAAAGTGAGAGGGAAATAGAGTGCTTTAGGTGTTAATATCTCATATACTTAAAATGAGACATTTGTGTTTGATTTAAAATAAAAAATGTATTTGTCATTTTTTTTAAACTATAATTTTTCATTTATTTAAAAAAAAAAGGGAAATGAGTCCAGCTGGACTTGAACCCCCAAAGCTCAGCACTTTATGGGCTATCTGGGACCCAGAGGGAGTCCTCAAGGGCTCCCCATGGTCTTTATATATATATTTTTTATTTATCTATGCCTATTTTTTTTTAAAATATATATTTTTAAATAAAAAGCCATTATGGGCCACCTGCCACTATGGGGGAAGCCTTAAGGCTTCCCTGGCAGTGTTATTGCTTCAGCAAGCACGGAGCTGCTTTAGCAGCAGCTCTGTGCTTGCTGAAGCATTTCATCTCTGTCCCCTGGTAACTCATAAGCCCTGGGTTGGTAGTGGTCCCTGGGGCAGTGAGAGGGGGCCAGGAGCCCCCCCCACTTTTTTACACAAAAGCCCCCTGGACTTGGCACACCTGGGGGCATTATAGCAACGAAGCATGGGAGCTGGCACTTTGTTTTTTTTAAACTTTATGGCGGATCCATGGATCCACCGTGACTCCATCTGTAAAATAAAAATACAATGCTTTTCAGACCTGGAAGGGTCCCTTTGGGACCCCACCACCAGAGCTAAGGGGTCAGGGGGTTTGTATCCTGGCCCCTTTCATTTATTTGTTACTTTTTTTTTACACTCAGCTTCAACCAAGCCCCAAGATGTCTGACAAAACTTCAATGACTTCTGTTGTTGAAGTGTTATCAGCCAGTCAGATCTTTGCATGAGATCAGGAGGGGTCGCAAATCCTTTGCATTCCTACATATACACATTTGGATTTTCTCTAATATCTCAAAACTAATGAACAGAATAACACCAAGATAAGTAAAAAGCAGTCTTTCTGGACCAGGCCCTACCTATCTCCCCAGTTTGGTCCGTCAGTAGTTTTTGTACTTTCACTGTTCGAAATTCCTATGGAAAAATGAATGGGGAAAACATGTTTTGGGACCCCCCCTTTTTCTCACTCCCCACCCGATGGATCACCCCGAAATATTCCAGGCAGCAGCTGATGGGACTGGCGAATGTTTTTGGAAAGTTTTGTGAGGATTCATCAAGCAGGGCCAAAGATATAGGCAAGTAAAAGACAGCTTTTTTATATGAAAACTAGGTCCCAACTATAACTACCTAGAGGTGACTGCCACTCTGTAATATACATTTATATAATAATAATAATATAATAATATATAATATGTAAAGAGTTTCCAAACTAGAGATTACACACGTATAAGTAAATGCAAAAGCTTTACTAAACAAAATCCAGCCCTTGTGACCCATTTCAGCACTACAGCCTTGTTTTTGTAAAAATGTATTTTAGTGCATTTATGTAGCAATACGTCAGTTATCATGTAGCATAACAAGAACATGTTTAAGCCACATGTGTGCAATTTACTCCACCTTACAACTTAGAACATGAGGGCAGGGGTTGCAGACAAAGCATATCCATGACATCACATAATGAATGCAGTGTGACAGTTATTGAGTTACTAATTTTGCACATCAGGCATCTCCAACATGCACGTTCAGCATGTTCTGTCTCTGGTGTGTTAGAACGCAGTTGGGGGGCACTGCCCATCCAGTGTCCCCATAAAGGCAGAGTTGCCACCCGTAATGTGGAAAACACTGTGTTACAGACAACCACCTCCTGCATCAGGGTGTCAGGATTGTGTGGTGTGGTGATTAATGGGGTGCAAAGGTCTGTTAGGATTAACTCCCATTGAGATGCAAGTGGGTGTTTGCATAGACCTAGTGTATATTTAGAACAAAGAGCTGTGCCCTCTGCTCTTGCTCAGACAGTGACTGTACCCATGCCTCCTATGTCAGTGGAGCAGGGGATCGCCATTTATGAGTTATGGGGCATTTAGCCAGTAATGATCCCAGATCTAGAAAACGGGACATGACTTTCAATTTTGTACCCCTATGGAACAATCCCATAATGCATGTTTCCCATGTCTGCAGTATAGGCTTGCCCACACAGTTTGTGATTCAGAATTGTGCTCCAGTAGCGATTTAGAGTTGGACATGAAAACATCATGTGTAGTAGGTCCGCTCCCACCCTCCGTCAATGTGAGCAGGCAGCGTCAATGCGATGGAAGTACCTGTTGACCTTTTCAGGAGTGAGATAGGCCCTCTGTGTGACATAACATTGTATGAGGCGGAATTGCATGTTGCGTGGGACATGCATGAGAGTTTCTTATACAGTTGCCCACTGCTTATCAGTGAAGACCCCCCTTGTCCTCCTCCCGTCACTCGTGGAGAGTTGTGAGCGGTCTGGATGTAAAGAGCCATTAAGAGTCCACCATCCAGCACAAAAGGTGTCTCCACTCCCCAAACACATGTAGGTATTTTAATGTGAGATGTATTTGGGGTTCCTGTGTCAGGTCCCCCCATGCACACAGCAATGTATACTTCAGGGAGTTATATAATAGAAAGGTCCCTGAGGTAGATGCATGGTCTCCCATCAGTGTATCATGAGTGTGGAGTATGCCATCAGTACAGAGGTCCCCTAGGGTGTGTATCACCACTTAATGCCAGGAAATCAATTCTGTGTTTGATGTGATACATGCGCCACATGGCGTCCCTAGTAATGGTGTGGCCGGTGCTAAGGAATCGTGTCTCTAGTAAGGTAGCAATATCTATGATAGCAGCAGTACGCTAGGCTCAGTAATGTAGGCTCTGGGGCGGAAGATTTGGTACAAGGGTGGAACAAATGGAGCAGTCTATAACATGACCATGCTGGTAGGTCGGTGGCAGTATCCGATATGTGTGGGGATGAAAACCAGCAAGCCACCAATTGCAGCTGCGCAGCCAGATAGTAGTGCCATAAGTTTGGTAGTGACAACCCTCCCAGGTTCATTGAGCAGTAGAGTTTAGAAAGGGACACTCTATAGCGGGAGGTTTTCCAAATGAAGTTACGTAAGTCCCCCTCCATGGAGGGAAAAAAGGAGGCTGGGATATATAGTGCCAAATTCACAAAGTAATATAACATTCGGGGCAGGATTATCCTTTTAACAAGGGTCATCCTACCCATCACTGTCAGTGGCAGCGTCTTCCAGAACGCCATCTGGCTGCGCAGAGCCGTCGTGGCATGCACCAGATTTCCATTAAACAGGTCAGAGTTTGTATGATATACCTGAATGCCAAGATATTTAAATGTACTCAGCTGCCACACCAGTCCAGGGGCGACAGAGATAGGGCCTAGATCAGTTATGGCGGGTGACAACAGGAAAACAAAGGATTTAGTCCAGTTCAGTCGTAGCCCGGAGACCTTCGCATGCTCATCCGACAGGGTTAATATATCCCTGGGAAAATCGCTGGGTCCCTAATTTACATCAGGAGGTCATCTGCATATAAAGACACACCATGATCCCCATCTCCTTGAAGGCACTACAGCCTTGTTCACACATGAACCTTGAGGTTTCATACTAAAAAGAACTTAAAGGGGCCATGCAGTACCCCCCCCTCCGACTGGGCCCTGGGAGCCATCACCTAGCCGGGGATATTTTATAAATATTTATTGGAGGGGGCTGAAAGGACCCCCTTGGGCCCTGGGGACCACCACCTCCGAAGGGACAAATACTTTTTTTCAAAAAGAAACGGGGTCCACGTGTCCCCCATCCCTATGCTGATTTTGGTCTGTGGCCCCCATGCCCCTAAGGCCCGCCAAATATTGAAGGGTGCCCATTAAAACCTATGGGGGCCACAAGCAGAGCCTCAAGACCCCCACGGTCTCACCATCTCCTGCAAGAGCTGGCATTACTCCCGTATGCAGGGAGCTGCTTTAAATAGCAGCTTCCTCCATGCTTGAGCAATTTTTTCATGTCTTTTCCTGCCCACATATTAGAGGACAGGGAAAGAGAGGAAAACTCAATTTTCAGTAAGCTAGAGTTTTTTTTAATTTCCCACTTGCTGAAAGGAGAGTATTTTCTTTTGCTTGGCTGGAGCTGTTACCTCCCGCCAAGCAAAGGCTAGGAACTACCTTCCAAAAGTGGGCATCTCAAGAGGTAGCAGGAGCTGGCTCTGGGGGGTGACAGTCCCCAGGGCCATATATAGCTCCAGGAATGGTGCCACATGGACCCCCTCCTCATATTCTATTTATATTGCCCTGGGGAGGTAGTAGTCTCTGGGGCACAGGTGGATTGCGTGGCCTTCCATATATTTACTTAACAATATTACCCTGGGGAGGTGGCGCTCCCCGGAGCATGGGGGGGCCACGCGCCTCCTGCATACTTAACTACATTGCCTTGGGGAGGTGGCGGGCCCCAGGGCATGAGGGGACATGCGGCACCCTGCATATTTAATAAGAATAGTCTGAGGATGTAGTGATCCCCAGGGTTTCTGAAAGACCTAAGAGGGACCATATGCAACCGTTATATTTTTTCCTAAAATGCCCCAGGGCCTGACTCATCTGTGGGTAAAATGAGTTAGAAACGGGAGACTGTGTTTTCTTTTTGTTTAAAAACAATCAGAGCAAGATCTGTGGTTCCAGGCACAGATTTCTCTGTGATTAAAAATACATATTTTTAAGCCTGGTTGGGGGGGGGGGGTCCCAGGGCACCACTGGCTGAAGCCAAGTCCAAAAAATGGCTTCCAACACTTCTAGTTTGAAGTGTTTGCAGCCAATCAGATCTCAGCAGGAGAGCTCCATGGATCCGTGGCCCTAGATATAAATTTTCTTTTCCCGTTAATATCTCAAAAAACTACTGAATGAATTTACGCTAAATCAAAAAAGGTGATCTGCACACAAAAAGCTACCTTTTTGCAAAATTTGGTGTATTTACCTCCAGCAGTTCGGGCTGCAGATGTATCTAAAAAGTTTATGGGATTTAACATGTGAAGTGCACTTTTTTAACCCCCTCATCTTTTTCTCAGCCCACTCTTGACAAATCATCCCAAAAATTTCCATGCACAACAAGACCAAACTTGACAATTTTTTGGGAAATTTTGTGAAGATTCGTCAAACAGTGGCAAAGATATAGGAAAGTAAAAAACGATTATTCAGTGGAAACAAGTTCCTAACTATAACTACCTAGTAGGATATATATATATATATATATTCAATTAAAATGCCAAAGGTTACAGACACGTTCTAGTTAGGCTCACATTTTAAGGGTACCAAACCATAGAAATTGACCTGTTAGAGTCATCTCAAGTAACTATAACTTATGCCCTAAAGTAACCATAGCTCGTACCCCCAAATATATTTATTTCTGCCAAAAACTGTAATTTTCTGGCCTGTGCCTGATTGCTGGTGATGCATGGAGAGGTGCTAACCCTAGTGCCGTAAAAGTGGCACAAACACCTCACAAATGTATTATACATGCAAACTGCATATGGGTAAAAAATGTATATGTGCCTGTGACGCTATTGCAGCTATATGGAAATTAAGCGATCCAGTTCAGGAAGTTATTTTTATGGAACTGTCCATTATGGGAGTTGGAGTTTGGTTATTGAAGTCACATGACTGTGTATTTAAAAAGCACTGGCTCACTCACACGTGCTTTTACTAACCTGTGAACAAGGCATGCTGTTGCCGAAACGCGTCAGGATTTTTTGTCTTGCTGCTCAGAAATGCTATTAAATGCTTAGATTTTAACATGGACTGGTGCCTGGGCTTTTCATGTTTGGGAGATATTGTCTGTGGGATGCTTCGCCCCAGAAACCCAGGCCAGCCTGTTGGGTCTGTGGCCCCTTACGGAGCAGGAGGTGAAAATGATAGTTTTATGGAAGGGGCCCAACCCGCTCACCTTCATGCAAACAAGGCATTTATCCGAGAAATATATTGTGATGGAGGTGAGCAAGGGATAGGAGGGAGACAGTGTGTCTCTTCTCCTACTTTTCATGTATTCCTTGTATTGCTGTTATCATGCTGGGCAGCAACTGTATAAGCAAGTGGACTATCAAGTAATGGATACATAATGCACATAAAAACATCTGTATGGTGAATTGAAGTGCGTGTGACGCTATTGCAGCTATATGGAAATTAAGTGCTCGAGTTCAGGAAGTTATTTTTATGGAACTGTGAATTATGGGAATTGGAGTTTGGTTATTGAAGTCACATGACTGTGTATTTAAAAAGCACTGGCTCACTCACACCTGCTTTTACTTACCTGTGAACAAGCCATGCTGTTGCCGAAAGGCGTCAGGATTTTTTGTCTTGCTGCTCAGAAATGCTATTAAATGCTTGGAATTTAACATGGACTGGTGCCTGGGCTTTTCGTGTTTGGGAGATATTGTCTGTGGGATGCTTCGCCCCAGTAACCCAGGCTGCCCTGTTGGGTCTGTGGCCCCTTACGGAGCAGGAGGTGACAATGATAGTTTTATGGAAGGGGCCCGACCCGCTCACCTTCATGCAAACAAGGCATTTATCCGAGAAATATATTGTGATGGAGGTGAGCAAGGGATAGGAGGGAGACAGTGTGTCTCTCCTCTTACTTTTCATGTATTCCTTGTATTGCTGTTGTCATGCTGGGCAGCAACTGTAAAAGCAAGTGGACTATCAAGTAATGGATACCTAATGCACATAAGAACATCTGTATGGTGAACTGAAGTGCCTGTGACGCTATTGCAGCTATATGGAAATTAAGCGCTCCAGTTCAGGAAGTTATTTTTATGGAACTGTGCATTGTGGGAGTTGGAGTTTGGTTATTGAAGTCACATGACTGTGTATTTAAAAAGCACTGGCTCACTCACACCTGCTTTTACTTACCTGTGAACAAGGCATGCTGTTGCGAAACACGTCAGGATTTTTTGTCTCGCTGCTCAGAAATGCTATTAAATGCTTAGATTTTAACATGGACTGGTGCCTGGGCTTTTCGTGTTTGTGAGATATATATATATATATGTACATCTATGTATATATATATATATATATATACATAAGCATATATACATATACACACACATATATATATATATATATATATATACATACACATATATTTATACATACATATATATACATATATATATATATATATATATATATATATATATATATATATATATATATATATATATATATATATAACCTACTGGTGGTCGTCACTAGGTAGTTATAGTTAGGATCTTTAGGACCTAGGCTTTTGTTTTGTTAATAACTTTAGCGTTGTTTGATGAATCGTAGTGACATTTTCCACTATTAAATATGACTCTCACTTCAGCATCTGTCTGGAAAGTTTTGGGGTGATCCGCCATGCAGGAGCAGAGAAAAAGGGGGGGGGCTCAAAATGCTTTTACCCCATGCACTTTTCCATTTTAAACAGCAGTAGCTCCCAAATCACTTGATGGAATTACACCAAATTTGACAGAAAGGTAGCTTTTAGACCACAAAGCGTCATTTTTGCCAAATTAAAATAAAATGCAGGTGGCTGCCCAGCTCTCCCACAGCCCTAGGGACCACCACCTTCCTGGGGCATAGTTTACATTATAATGCAGGGGGGCTGCGTGACTCCCTTGCAACCCCAAAATCCTCCACCTCCCCGGGGCTTTAAACTAAGTAAATGTGGGGCCACTTGGCTGCCTGCAACACCAGGGACTGCCACCTCCCCAGGGCATAACTTACATTACAATGTGGGTGGCTGTACAGCCCTTCCGCAGACCCCGGGACCTCCACCTCCCCGGGACAGATTTTGTAAATAAATGTTGGGGGAACCCTGCCCCCCGAAGCCTCGGGGACATCACCTCCCCAAAGCTAAAGTTCAAGAACATAGGGGGTCAATTTTGGATCCCCGGCCCTAGGGACCACCACCTCCCCAAGGCAATTAAAGTTGGAGGGGGCCACATGGCCACCCATCAAGGAGCCAATAATGGCCCTGGGGACGGCTAACCCCAGGGCCAGCTCCTACTATGTCCAGGGGTGCTTTGACAGCTCACACCAAGTCGGAGCAAACACTCTGGTTCCAGCAGGGAGAGCTGTCAAACAGCTCTTCCTTGCTGGAAGCAGAGCTTTTCTCTGTTTCCATGCCCACAGAGATGCAGGCAGGGAAAAAGAGGAAACATTGCTCTCACAGAGAGGAAGCTGCATCTTTAGCAGCTCCCTCTCTGTGACAGCAATGCTGGCTCCCACATGAGGGTCGGCGGGAGCCTTCAGACTCCCCCCATCCCCAACATTGTAACTGGGTACACTGGGGGGGCACCCAGGTCTCACAGCCGGGTACTGGGGGATGGGTTTCCCGGGCCAAGATAAGCTGTGAGAATGGGGGCCATGTGGCTACTTCCCACCAAAAGAAAAAAAAAAGTATAGTCTGGGCCCTGGGGGATGGGGTCCCAGGGATTGAGATCAGCCTGGGGAGGGGGTTTGTGCAGACGCCTCCTCCCAAAAAAAAGGTCCCAGGGAATGGGATCCCTGGAGTCATGATAGCCTGCGGAGGGGGGACCATGCGAGGGGTGGGATGCTGTAGGGGTTGGATACAGGGCCTAACTGCATGTTATGCTCTGCCATGAACCCCTGCTGTGCATGGTTGAAGGTAGTGTGCAGCATGGGGTTGGGTTGTTATAGGGGCTGGTTGCAGGCCAGGCCACAGGCCAGGCCCTGTGGCCTACTCCTGCTGTGCTTAGCCGGGTGGTTATAGGGGTTGGCCGCAGGGTCATACCTGTGGCCAGGCCCTGTGGCCAACCGCTGCCACACATGGCCAAAGGCCATGCGCTGTGGTTGATGGATTAACATATAGAAATTAAAATTACTTTATGTTAAAAAAAAACCATAGGGAGTCACTTAAAAAAACAAAAGATTACAGCGATGATATAGTTAGGCTCACACTTTAAGTGAACTAAACCATCAAAATGTACCTGTTATCTCAAGTAACTATAATTTGCTCTGTCACCATCCACTGCTAATTGCCCCATATAATAGTTGAGATAATTCTAACTATACATTGCAAATGTGAGCCAAACTATAACGTCTCTGTAACCCTTGTTTTTTTTAAGTGAATGTATATATATATATATGCAAAAAAAGAAGCGAGAACTCTGGGTAGTTCCCACATTTATGTGGAGAGCAGCTCCAGTAAGGAGCACCCTGTAACACCAGTGACACTCTAGATTTGTTCATCTCAAATGTGTGTTTATCAAGCAAAGTTTTTAAGTATAGGACCAGTACAGTGATATCCACGCCGATCTAGATAGGAACAGAATCGTTTGCCATTTGTACAGCAAATTCTTTAAGCATAGGTTTGACACTTGATGAGCTGTAAAATGACAAAAGCCATTTACCACTCCAGGCACAGTATTACAGCTTTGGATTATTAAAATAACATTCAAGCAAATCTGGAATGAGTAAAAGCAACTCCTGACACGTGTTTCACTCTCATTAGAGCTCTTCGGAGAGGTTTAGCTTTGTCCAGACACAAGGGAGCATCCAGTATAAGTCAAAAGAAATCCCTATATATATATATATATATATATATATATATATATGGGTGTGTTTTAATTCAGAATTGTCTGATAAGCTCACCTATAGAGTGTCCTCTGAAGTGTAGGAAAGTGCTTTAGTGTGCTGGTGTGCTTGAATGTGCCATACACCACTGTGTAATGATGTAATGGTGATGATGTAGCATAATGATTTTAATGTATGGAGATGATTTAGTTTAAAGTAAAGGTGAATTGGTTGGTGGTTTTTGAAGGGGCATGTAGTAAAATTATTCCATCACAGAGGAACAAGGCTGGTCTACAGTTCACTACACTGAAAGGAATGCCTTCAATGTCCAAAGGATATTTTAAGCCCAACATCCTGGGTGAGGAAGAGACAGGGCTGTGAGAGAGGGTTGGCAAGCTGAGTGGTGTGGCAGCTGCTTCAGCATATAAGCAAAGACTGCTGGGCAGCTACTATGAAGTCAAGTTAAAAGCAACCATTGCATCGGTTAACTAGCTTTGTCAGCAAATCACTTGTTAACTGGAGTTAACCCAAACACTCACTCATCATTAAGAAATGACACTTCTCTGTGGAATACTGTTCATAATAGTCCATAACACATTTAAATCTGATACAGACATTTTTTTCTGAATTCCTAAGTGGATGCATCCCCTTCTCTTACCCTGGCAATTTCTAGATTCCTAGATCTCCCCAGCCCACAGGGTCTTCCCACTCATGAACAACATGCCCTAGGCATGCAGGCTGAATGGGATGTGAGATTGGCCATTCTGATCCCAGCTGAAGGATGTGCCAGTGGCAGCTTCAATCCTGCATTACTAGAAAGGCAAGTCACCTTTCATGAAAAATCTAGAAAGGTATCATTAATCTGAGAGAGCTCAAGATATAAGTAGAAAACAATTAGTGGTGAACCATCCCTCTGCAAGGATCCTCTAAAATAATGGTCAGAGCCCTATTGAAAGGCTTCTGGATGCTATCTGTAACAAATAGTGACTGTGAGGTACAGCTTGCCAATTCCTGCGGTAGAATTATTTAATATATATAATATTAATATTAATATTAATATATATGTTAGTTCTTCTAGAGAGCACCCACTCCCTCCCTCGATTATCAATGTGATTTCACATATTGGGTGGGAGACAATTAATGTCAGGTATAATAAATCCTCTCTTTGCAACCATGACAACAAAACCTGTCAAGCACCAAGAGCGTCTGAGGCCTATCCTTTCCTCAAGGACTAAAGTAGCAGAGCAGCCCTCCTGTGAATGTACAATTTTTGGTTACAGGCTTCTTCCAGAGACATCAAGAGCATACTCTCCCTACCTCCTCAGGATGGCCTATATTTTTTTTGGGGGGGTGAATAAAACAATGACACTGTGCTATTAACTCCATAGATCAGACCAATAACCACGGGGCAATCATTGTGCTTTTGGCCTGGCCCTAACTACATTTAAAACACCTCTCAATTGTATCTGGTGCTCAGACCCACCTGTTTCTTATGTGGTTAGGAAACATCTAGGAGAGTGGCAGGTCAATGGAACGTGGTGAAACTTGGCCTTTCGTGGGGAACACAGTGTCCATAATGTATTTTTGGACAGTCATCTTGACCCATGGCTCAGGTATTCAGTGTAAGTTTACTCAGCTGCTCAGGTGTGACTGCTGAATGCCTAAGTGCTAGACCTGGCAGTCTTAGGGTGGTCTTACCCACAACTTTTTGCTTAACTGTTAACCACTTTTCTGACCTCATTTTTGTTGTCTATAGGACTCTGTGCACTTTACAAAGGGCCTGTACTCTCTCCTTAAAACATGGCAACATTGGCTCATCCCCAATTGGCATATTTAATGTACCCATAAAGTCCCTAGTGATGAGGTACTACATGTACCAATGGCCTGTATATTAAATGCTACTAGAGGTCATGCAGTGCTGATTGTTCCACCCACCTAAGTAGCCCTCTAACCATGTCTCAGGCATGCCATTGCAGCACCTCTGTGTGCGGTTACACTGCCATTTGACCTGGCAAAACAACCCTTTTGCAAGGCCTAAACCTTCCCTTTTTATACATATAAGTCACACCAAGGGTAGGTCCAGGATGACCGAAAGGGCAGGGTGCAACAAAAGGTAGGACATGTACTTTTAAGTTTTACAGGTCCTGGTAGTGAACAACTCCCCAAGTTGTTTTTCACTACAGCAAGGCTTTTCTCTCCCATAGGGTAACATCTGGATTGCCTTATTACATCTTATTAGCATAATTCACAGTTCGAAAGAGTTAAGCGTTTTGCCTTTGGAGTTTCTGGATTCACAATTCAAAATAACAACTTATGGTGAAGTCGGATTTTAAATTGCAGTTCTTAAAATGCCCATTTTTAGAAAATTGTCATTTTCGTACTTAAGCCATTTAGGGGGTCATTCTGACCCTGGCGGCCGGTGACCGCCAGGGTCACCGACCACGGGAGCACCGCCAACAGGCTGGCGGTGCTCCCAAGGGCATTCTGACCGCGGCGGTTCAGCCGCGGCCAGAAAGGGTAAACCGGCGGTCTCCCGCCGGTTTACCACTGCCCTACAGAATCCTCCATGGCGGCGGAGCGCGCTCCGCCGCCATGGGGATTCTGACACCCCCTACCGCCATCCTGTTCCTGGCGGGTCTCCCGCCAGGAACAGGATGGCGGTAGGGGGTGCCGCGGGGCCCCACAAAGTATTTCAGTGTCTGCAAAGCAGACACTGAAATACGCGACGGATGCAACTGCACCCGTCGCACCTTCCCTCTACGCCGGCTCAATTCTGAGCCGGCGTCCTCGTGGGAAGGTAGATTTGCCCTGGGCTGGCGGGCGGCCTTTTGGCGGCAGCCCGCCAGCCCAGGGCAAATCTCAAAATACCCTCAGCGGTCTTGCGACCGCGGAGCGGTATTTTGACGGGGGAACATTGGCGGGCGGCCTCCGCCGCCCGCCAATGTTAGAATCACCCCCTTAGTGCCTGCTGCCTGTCTCTGATCACATGTCTAGTGTGGGTGAAAGCTGAGATTTGTGTATTCTCCCTAGACAACCACACACAATGGGAACTTAGGTGTGACTCTGTGGGCCATTCTGCATGTATGGGAGGGAGGAACTGAAACTAGGAACACTTACACCTGAAAAGGCTGTGTCTTGTCCCCACCCAAAAGGCTGCATACCCCTTTGTAGTGAGTATGGTACCAGGACAGGAAGGGCAGGACCTCTGTGCACTTCAAAGGCCTGTCTTTGATGTCCCCCCCTTTAAAGGCCCAAATGGGTTTTAGTACTGGACCTCTGACACCACCACGTCAATACACTTCTGGACCTGTGAAGGACTGTTGTACTGCTGAAGGGCTGCCACTCTCTTGGACTGCTACTTAAATGGACTCCTGCCTTGCTATGCCGCCCTGTTGCCTGCATGGGTGAGAAGGACTGGACCTGCACCACTTGAACCTTGAGTGACTCCAGGGGCTAGCTGGCTGGCCTCCAGATCTGAAGTCACAGAGACATAAAAGATTTCCATCCACCCTTCTTCTGCACCTGGACTCTGCCATCCATGAGTCTCCCCAGCCAAGTGGTGCAATCACAAGTCTGGACCGCTGGGAGTAGGCCTAAGGTGCCTTCTATCCTCTGCTGAATAAGACATCCCGAGCTGAACCGAAGCATCTCCTAGGCTGAGCTGCGCATCTCCAAGCAGAACTAACACAGTTGAGGACTAATAAATGGATGTGCATGTGTGAATCTATTTTATGATGTGGCAGCATTGTATCGGAAAGGGATACAGGAGAAATGTGTCTCAATGTTTATACCTATTTCAACATTTTGCTCTCTTTCGCCTTACGACAAATCATACCTCAAATACTCAACACAATGATACTCAAAGTCCAGATTTGGAACCACAGCACCCTCCATTTTTAATTGTGCCTTATGCATTTACTTTTCCTGGAAAGTAGTAGAGAGGATCACCATAAACAATCAAACTAACTAGGCTGACTTTCTCTACCTCTTTCTACCTATATAATAAACCTACAATCTTTAGGTCATTTACACTGCTTCAGCTAGTCTAGCAACCAGGTAGAGACCTGGGACTCTATCATCACAACTTCTCTGAAGATACTTGGGTCCTTTTACATAGAGTACTGAGGGATACAACAGATTTTTACACCCACTGTGTTTACCAGGTCACTTTGAAATTACAGAAGGGGAAGCTGACTCTTGTGCCCCCCGAATGTGCAAAATGTCAGATCTAAATGTGCGCATGCACGATCCCAAGGTAGAAAGCCCTCATATGAATGAGAATGTGAGTGTATGCAGATGAGGGAACCCTTTACTTCTGCTCCCCTTTCATGTCAAATTACAGATTGGGGTGCAGGGGAAAAGATGTTGTCCAGAGATGTACTGATTATGCCCCACATATAAGGTGGAGCATAGGCAGCACAGGGTCTTGTACAGGGGTGCTAAGAACCCCATGCTTCTGCCGTAGGAAGGAACATTCATACTCTGCACATGCCAGTGAGGGTATCACTACTTCCTCTTCAAAATAAACCTGAGCCCACTGCTTGCAATGAAAGGTAAGTTGGTGCTTTCAGACAGCTGGTCCCCCTTTCACTTTGCACTTGCACTGAGAACAGCAAATGTTTTGTATTTCATGAACTGTTCCTGTTTGCACCTAATGCACCCATTTAAGAATGCACCATGGCACAAACAGGGACAGTGCCCCTCATGTGTAATTGGGGCCCTGACTAGCGAGCTAAGAAAACACTCCTCTCTGACCTTCTAACTTAATAATAAATGCTTTAACAGGAAGACCACCAATTACCAAACCAATAAAATAAGACATTCTGCTTGTTTTTATTTTGGTACACCAGGACTTTATTTTTCATCATCACCAGACTGACCTAGGACAAGAAAAAGAAAAGCAGAGAAGTGAGACAATTAGAGGAATTGAAACAAGCCATGGCGAAGCCAATATGTTTTGCCTATGCAAGAGCTATTGGCTATGCCAATGTCTTTTAGCCATGTTGTACATCAGCGTGTCTGCTGTTCAGTATGTCTAAAAGTTATTGGCATAGAGGAGAGTGGTGTGGAGTGATGTTGACTGGATTGTCATAAAGTAGAGTGTCGTAGAGTGTATTGGGGTGGTGTAGATAGTTGTTGAGTGGTGTAGAGTGGAGTGCAGGGTTGTGTGGTGGTGTAGAATGTGGAGGAGTGTCATGAAGTTTTGTAGAGTGGAGTGCCATGGAGTGCCATACAGTGTTATTGAATGGAATAGAGTGTTGTGGAGTAGAGTGGGGTGTCATGGAGTAGAGTGGAGTATCATACAGTGGAGTGCTGTGGAGTAGAGTGGAGTACAGTGTTGTAGAGTGGAGGGGCATAGGTAAGAGGGGTGTAGAGCTCAGTAAAGTTTCATAGACTAGAGTGGCATTGAATGGAGTAGAATGTTGGAGAGTGCCATAGTGTCACAGAGTGGAGAGACACAGAGTGGATTGTTGTACAGTGGAGTGTCATAGAATGGAATGCAGTGTTGCAGAGTGCTGTAAAGTGGAGTGAAGGGTCATAGAGTGAAGGGTCATACAGTGGAGGGTATTAGAGTGGAGGGTTATAAATTGGAGGGCCGTTGAGTGGAGTAAAGTGTTGTGGAGTTGAGTAGAGTAGAGTGGCATAAAGTGGAGTAGAAAAGGTTGGCATAGAGTGGTGTAGAGTGCTGTAGAATGGAGTAGAGTGGAGTGTCATACAGTGGAGTGGCAAGCAGTGTTGTAAAGTGGAGGGGTAGAGTGGAGGGGCGTAGATTAGAGGGTTGTAACGTGTATGGACATAGGGGGTCATTCTGACCCTGGCGGTAATTACCGCCATGGCGGAGGTCGGCGGTAGCACCGCCAACAGGCTGGCGGTGCACCGCTGGGCATTCTGACCGCGGCGGTTCAGCCGTGGCCAGAAACAGAAAGTCGGCGGTGTCCCGCCGACTTTCCGCTGCCCTTGAGAATCCTCCATGGCGGCGGAGCGCGCTCCGCCGCCATGGGGATTCTGACACCCCCTACCGCCATCCAGTTCCTGGCGGTTCTCCCGCCGGGAACAGGATGGCGGTAGGGGGTGCTGCGGGGCCCCTGGGGGCCCCTGCAGTGCCCATGCCAATGGCATGGGCACTGCAGGGGCCCCCGTAAGAGGGCCCCAAAAAGAATTTCAGTGTCTGCCTAGCAGACACTGAAATTCGCGACAGGTGCAACTGCACCCGTCGCACCTTCCCACACCGCCGGCTCAATTCTGAGCCGGCGTCCTCGTGGGAAGGGTGTTTCCCGCTGGGCTGGCGGGCGGACTTTCGGCGGTCGCCCGCCAGCCCAGTGGGAAAGCCAGAATGACCGCCGCGGTCTTTTGACCGCGGAGCGGTCTTTCGGCGGGAACCGCGTGGCGGGCGCGACCGCCATCCGCCGCGGTCAGAATGACCCCCATAGAGTGCTGTGGAATGTTGCAGAGTGGAAAGGGATAGAGTGAAGTGTCGAAGAGTGGAGCGGCATATTGTAGAGTGGAGTAAAGTGTTGAAGAGTAAGGTAAAGTGGAATAAAGTGGTGTAGAGTGGTGTAGAGTTGAGTGTGATAGAGCTTTAAAGAGTGAAGGGGTGAATAGTAGAGGGGTATAGAGTGGAGTGGAGTAAAATGTTATAGAGTGGAGGGGCATAGAGTGGAGTAAAGTGGCATTGATTAGCGTAGACTGCAGTAGAGTGTCATACAGTGGAGTGAGGTAGAGTGCAGTGGCATAGAGTGGAGTTTTGAGGTGTGTCATGGAGTATTGTAGAGTGGAGTGGCGTAGAGTGAAGTAGAGTAGAGTGGAGTAGGATGGTGTAGAGTAGACTACAGTGTCTTGGAGTGGAGTAAAGTGTTCTAGAGTGGTGTAGCGTGGTGTAGAGTGGAGTAGACTGGCATAAAGTGGAGTACAGTGGAGTAGAGAAGAGTAGAGTGGTGCAACATTGTGGAGTGTGTGTCATGGAATGTCATAGAGTGGATGTTCATAGAGTAGAGGCCCGTAGAGTTCAGGGTCATAGAGTGAAGGCGAGTATTCTGGAATGGAGTAAAGTTTCAGAGTGGAGGGGTGAGGAATGTGTTGTAGAGTGAAGTAGAGTGTCAGAATGGAGGAACATAGAATGGAGGGGCTTAGAGCAGAGGGGCGTAGAGTGTCATAGAGTGACGTGGAGTGTCATATAGCAGAGGGTCATAGAGAGGAGGGTTGTAGAGTCAAGGGTCATAGATCAGAGGAGCATGAAGGGGAGGGGCATAGAACAGAGGGTCATAGAGCTGAGGGACATAGAGCAGAGGGGCATAGAGTGGAGTAAAGGAAAATAGAGTAGAGTTGAGTGGTGTAGCGTAGAGTGGAGTACAGTGGAGTACAGTGGCATAGAGTGGAGCGGTATTGAATGACACAAAGCAGAAGATCACAGAGTGTCATAGAGTGGAGTATTTTAGAGTGGAGTAGAGTGGCCTACAGCAAAGTGGCATTGAGAGACATAGAGTGTTGTAGAGTGGAGTGGCACAGAGTGGTGTAGAGTGTTGTATGGTAAAGTGGTATAGAGTGTTGCAGAGTGGAGAGGCATAGAGTTGAGTGGAGAAGAGTGCCATAGAGTGTCATGGAGTACCGTAGATTAAAGTGGCATTGAGTGCATCATTGTAGAGTGGAGCAGAGTAGAGTGGTGTAGAGTGGAGTGACTGGATTAGAGTGGCGTAGAGTGGCATAGACTGGAGTGAATTGGCATAGAGTGGAGTAGCATAGATGTCATAGACTGGAGGGGCGTAAAGTGGCATAGAGTGGAGTAGAGTTGCATAGAGTGTGGAATGCATATTGTGGTAGTGCACTGCTGTTAGAAATGGGGTCTCTGGTTGACAGTCAGGTTACCCCCTGTTCAAGCAAGGACCCTCACTCTAGTTAGGATAAAAGAGAATCACCCTCAGCTAACCCCTGCTTACCCCCTTGGTAGCTTGGCAGAGCAGTAGGCTTAACCTCAGAGTGCTAGGTGTAAAGTATTTGTACCAACACACACAGTAACTTAATGAAAACACTACAAAATGACACAACACCAGTTTAGAAAAATAGGAAATATTTATCTAGACAAAACAAGACCAAAACGACAAAAATCCAACACACATAAGTCAAGTTATGATTTTTTTAAAGGGTTAAAATAAAAAGAGTCTTTAGGTAGTTGTAACACCACACTAGCGCTGCTAGCGTGAAAATGTACCTGGTTTGCGTCAAAAATAACCCCGCACGGGCGGTGGGCGTCGAAAGTAACCCTGCACGGCTGTGTGCGTCGAAAACAACTCGGCACGGCGGTGCGCGTTGAAAAAGCCAGCCACACGACGATCCGAAAGTCCCGCGGCGCAGGGTGCGATCTCTCAGCCTCCGTCAGCGATGCTGCGCGTCGTTTCTCCTGCTCCGGGCGTCGGTTTTTCGGTCGCGTTTCCTGCGGCGTCGTTTCTCAGCTGCGGAACCGGCGTCGCGTCGTTTTTCAGCCGCGCTCGGATTCGCGTCGATCTTTTCTCCGCACGGCGCTCGGTGCGTGTATTTTTGTCCTTAGGCTGCCAGCCTCTCCGTTCAGGGTCCCAGGAACTGGAAGGGCACCACAGAGCAGAGTAGGGGTCTCTCCAGAGACTCCAGGTGCTGGCAGGAAGAAGTCTTTGCTATCCCTGAGACTTCAACAACAGGAGGCAAGCTCTACATCAAGCCCTTGGAGATTTCTTCTTCAAGATGGAAGGCACACAAAGTCCAGTCTTTGCCCTCTTACTCTGGCAGAAGCAGCACTGCAGGAAAGCTCCACAAAGCACAGTCACAGGCAGGGCAGCACTTGTTCCTCAGCTATCAGCTCTTCTCCAGGCAGAGGTTCCTCTTGATTCCAGAAGTGTTTCTCAAGTTTGTAAGTTTGGGTGCCCTTCTTATACCCATTTTAGTCTTTGAAGTCACCTTCCTTCAAAGGGGACTCACACCTTCTTGTGAAATCCTGCCTTGCCCAGGCAAGGCCTCAGACACACACCAGGGGGCTGGAGACAGCATTGTCAGAGGCAGGCACAGTCCTTTCAGATGACAGTGACCACTCCACCCCTCCCTCCTAGCAGAGATGGCTAATCAGGAAATGCAGATCACACCCCAGCTCCCTTTGTGTCACTGTCTGGTGTGAGGTGAAAAACAACCCAACTGTCAAACTGACCCAGACAGGGAATCCACAAACCAGGCAGAGTCACAGAATGGTTTAAGCAAGAAAATGCTCACTTTCTAAAAGTGGCATTTCCAAACGCACAATCTCAATATCAACTTTACTAAAAGATGTATTTTTAAATTGTGAGTTCAGGGATCCCAAACTCCACATGTCCATCTACTCTCAAGGGGAATCTACACTTTAATCATATTTAAAGGTAGCCCCCATATTATCCTATGAGAGAGAGACAGACCTTGCAACAGTGAAAACGAAATTGGCAGTATTTCACTGTCAGGACATATAAACCACATTACTATATGTCCTACCTTATCCATACACTGCACCCTGCCCTTGGGGCTCCCTAGGGCCTACCTTAGGGGTGCCTTATATGTAAGGAAAGGGAAGGTTTAGGCCTGGCAAGTGGGTACACTTGCCAAGTCGAATTTACAGTGTAAAAATACACATACAGACACTGCAGGGGCAGGTCTGAGACATGATTACAGAGCTACTTATGTGGGTGGCACAACCAGTGCTGCAGGCCCACTAGTAGCATTTGATTTACAGGCCCTGGCACCTCTAGTGCACCTTACTAGGGACTTACTAGTAAATCAAATATGCCAATCATGGATAAACCACTTACATACAATTTAAACAGGAGAGCATATGCACTTTAGCACTGGTTAGCAGTGGTAAAGTGCTCAGAGTTGAAAAGCCAACAGCAACATGTCAGAAAAAAATAGGAGGCAGGAGGCGAAAAAGACTGGGGATGACCCTGCATAAGCAAAAGTCCAACACGACCCCCTACCAGCCTAAAGCCAGGGGAGAACAATCAATACCTTGATGTACTTCCCTGATTGGGGCGATAGAACAGGGACCCAGGCCCACAACAGCAGGGGCATGTTCCAGTTCTACGCCTTCCTGACTCCAGTTGGATCCCTCTGTCCATACTCTCAGGGCCCACTAAGCTAACCCATGGGGAACCCTTCTCCACATCTACAGACGCCATCTGTGCAACACCTAACTTTACTTTGCTCACAGATGTATTGCAATGGGCAGATAGTACCACCAGGGCCAACACAGTGGTGTTGCCCACTCCACCCCCGGGGTGTGACTCTCGTCCTCCCCCCCCTAGGGGCAACTCTGTCCACCAGGACAGCAAGCCACAGTGGCCCCAGACAACTGTCAGGGATGAGAGCCCGACCTCAGGCCTCTCTAACCACTGTGACCGTGGAGAGTGGGGGGTTGTAGCCCCAGGTGCCTGGCACCCTTTGACCACTCTCTCTTCCACCAGTGCAGGGATGTTAACCTGCAACTGATCCTCCAACCTGGGGTCTGTACCTTCAGGTTGGACCAGGGCCAGGGGTGAGGCTTCCCTCCCCCTGCCCTCTCCTCTGGGGTCCTGGACCACCCAACTAGGAGTGGCCCCCCCAGAAGACAACATGGTAGGGGCACTGTTAGCAGTAGCCCCTTCCTCCAGGTCAGGGGGGACACCCTTAACCTGGCCTCCCAATCCAGGGTCTGTACCCACAGACTGGATCACTGCCTGGCAAACCAGGACTTCCTGGGGGGCATACCTACCCCCTACCAGGTCAGAGTTTACCCTCTGAACCTGGTCATCCAACCCAGGGTCACCACCCTGCGGTTGAACCACTGCCTGGCACACCAGGACTTCCTTGGGAGCACACTTACCCCCCATCAGGTCAGAGTTTACCCCCTGAACCTGATCATTCAACCCAGAGTCACCACCCTGCGGTTGAACCATTGCCTGGCACACCAGGACTTCCAGGGGGGCACACTTACCCCCCTCAAGGGACACACTGTCCCGAAGGGCCACACAAGAGTCTGGCTGGCGCAGGTCTCCTGACCTCTGCCCATCTGACAGAGTCTGGATTCCCCCCAACCCAGAAATGGTCTTACCAAGGTCATTCATGGGGGCTCTGCTCTCAGAGTTGACCCCTGACCCTCCAGGTTCTCCACTGGGGTCCGCAACCCCCTCTCAACCCTCTGTCTGGACTTCTGCACCCCCTCACTAGGAGTGGTACTGCCAGACACCAGAACTGGTGGGACGCTGGCTACAGCCGCCCCCCCAAGTTCTCCTGACACTGTGGGGTCTCCCTCAACAGATGGCCCTATGGTACAGGCTAGGCTCCCCTCCTGGTGTTCCCGCAGGGAACCCTCCAGGACCTGGGACCGGATCTCGGGCACCTTGGGCCTCAACCCATCCCCATTCCCTCTCCTCTGAGACTGGACAAGGGGTCCCTCACCCATCCCACTACACTGGGACCTACCTGGGACACTACAATCCTTCCCTACCTCACCTGGTTGGGAACTACCTAGACCACTCCTCTCAGGAGCACCCCCAAATGCCTCTTCAGACTCTCTGGTACTCACCCAGAAGTCTGCCTCCATTGTAAGCTCCCTGGGGTCAGAGAACTCACACTCCACCTGGTGTTGGCATAGCTCGGGAAAATAAGGACTAGACATATGCTCTCCAGCAATTACATCACTCAGCCCCTCACATGAATTAACCAAAGTACCCTTCACCCAACCATCCAGTGACTGCCTTGAAAAAGCACCCCACATCACCCTCCTGAGACTGGTGAGACAGTACCTGACTGTCCCTGACACTCAACCCACACTCTTCTGGGATGTTTTCACACTCCATAACCAGGACTTCTACCTGGGGGGAACCCCTCTCCCTGTCACTCTCACCTAGAGTCAGTAGAGTGTCCCTCCCACCAGTAGGAATATGACTCCCCATGCCAGTTCCCCAATCCACCTCAGAGACCCTGTGCATCACTGGAGCTACCTCATACCCCTGAACCTCCTGGCGTGTGTTAACTCCCTCCTTCAAGTAGGGCACCACCTCTCTGGGCATGTGCACTTCTGCAGCATCACTGGATATACAATTGTTGCTGCCACCATTCCAGCTGGACTCAGCCCTCATGACTTCCAGCTCTTTCAATTTAAGCTCGTAAGCATAAATCATTTTTTTAATCTCTAAGTTCCTCCTCCTTTCTTCCAACTCCCAATCGAGCTTTTTCAGCTCCCATTGGTACTCCCTCTCTGCCTGTCTGTCCTGTAACTCTTCAGGAGTCAGACCCTTGGGTGACACCCTGCCACCCCTCCTGGGGACCCTCCCCCCAGGCGTAACAGGTTCCTCCACTACACCACTGTGTATCCTCTGCACTTCCCCCCCCCATATTCTCCTCCTCTGTGTGCCTTCCAGCCTTCTTGATTGTCACCCAGGCCCTCTGTGCCTGTTGCAGCTCCCCCTCCCTGGTGGAGCTCTCAGTGGGACAGTCAAGATCTTTAAGGAACTGTTTCAATTGAGCAACTGAGTACTCCTTCAGTTTCTCCATTTCAAACACAGCTCCAGCTGTTGCATCTCCAGATTGAGACATGATGGTCACAAGTGCAAAGTTCCAAAATGCAGAAAAAAATAATTTCCCAATGAAGTAAAAAGAATCAGTCAAGGGATCAGCAAAATCATGGAAGTAAAAAAAAAGAGTCCTTAAGAGAAAAATCAAAAAGATCACCAAACAAGTAGTATGTGGTCACGTAGTGGTCTGAGATCAAAACAGTAGTGTACACTTAATTACTGTATGTCAAGTACAAATACAAGTCCAAATCCCGACCGCTGGTCACCAATGTTAGAAATGGGGTCTCTGGTTGACAGTCAGGTTACCCCCTGTTCAAGCAAGGACCCTCACTCTAGTTAGGATAAAAGAGAATCACCCTCAGCTAACCCCTGCTTACCCCCTTGGTAGCTTGGCAGAGCAGTAGGCTTAACCTCAGAGTGCTAGGTGTAAAGTATTTGTACCAACACACACAGTAACTTAATGAAAACACTACAAAATGACACAACACCAGTTTAGAAAAATAGGAAATATTTATCTAGACAAAACAAGACCAAAACGACAAAAATCCAACACACACAAGTCAAGTTATGATTTTTTTAAAGGGTTAAAATAAAAAGAGTCTTTAGGTAGTTGTAACACCACACTAGCGCTGCTAGCGTGAAAATGTACCTGGTTTGCGTCAAAAATAACCCCGCACGGGCGGTGGGCGTCGAAAGTAACCCTGCACGGCTGTGTGCGTCGAAAACAACTCGGCACGGCGGTGCGCGTTGAAAAAGCCAGCCACACGACGATCCGAAAGTCCTGCGGC
This sequence comes from Pleurodeles waltl, assembly GCF_031143425.1. Lineage (NCBI taxonomy): Eukaryota > Metazoa > Chordata > Amphibia > Caudata > Salamandridae > Pleurodeles > Pleurodeles waltl. The sequence goes on from NC_090449.1 coordinate 531,429,737, forward strand.
GCAGGGTGCGATCTCTCAGCCTCCGTCAGCGATGCTGCGCGTCGTTTCTCCTGCTCCGGGCGTCGGTTTTTCGGTCGCGTTTCCTGCGGCGTCGTTTCTCAGCTGCGGAACCGGCGTCGCGTCGTTTTCTCAGCCGCGCTCGGATTCGCGTCGATCTTTTCTCCGCACGGCGCTCGGTGCGTGTATTTTTGTCCTTAGGCTGCCAGCCTCTCCGTTCAGGGTCCCAGGAACTGGAAGGGCACCACAGAGCAGAGTAGGGGTCTCTCCAGAGACTCCAGGTGCTGGCAGGAAGAAGTCTTTGCTATCCCTGAGACTTCAACAACAGGAGGCAAGCTCTACATCAAGCCCTTGGAGATTTCTTCTTCAAGATGGAAGGCACACAAAGTCCAGTCTTTGCCCTCTTACTCTGGCAGAAGCAGCACTGCAGGAAAGCTCCACAAAGCACAGTCACAGGCAGGGCAGCACTTGTTCCTCAGCTATCAGCTCTTCTCCAGGCAGAGGTTCCTCTTGATTCCAGAAGTGTTTCTCAAGTTTGTAAGTTTGGGTGCCCTTCTTATACCCATTTTAGTCTTTGAAGTCACCTTCCTTCAAAGGGGACTCACACCTTCTTGTGAAATCCTGCCTTGCCCAGGCAAGGCCTCAGACACACACCAGGGGGCTGGAGACAGCATTGTCAGAGGCAGGCACAGTCCTTTCAGATGACAGTGACCACTCCACCCCTCCCTCCTAGCAGAGATGGCTAATCAGGAAATGCAGATCACACCCCAGCTCCCTTTGTGTCACTGTCTGGTGTGAGGTGAAAAACAACCCAACTGTCAAACTGACCCAGACAGGGAATCCACAAACCAGGCAGAGTCACAGAATGGTTTAAGCAAGAAAATGCTCACTTTCTAAAAGTGGCATTTCCAAACGCACAATCTCAAAATCAACTTTACTAAAAGATGTATTTTTAAATTGTGAGTTCAGGGATCCCAAACTCCACATGTCCATCTACTCTCTAGGGGAATCTACACTTTAATCATATTTAAAGGTAGCCCCCATATTATCCTATGAGAGAGAGACAGACCTTGCAACAGTGAAAACGAAATTGGCAGTATTTCACTGTCAGGACATATAAACCACATTACTATATGTCCTACCTTATCCATACACTGCACCCTGCCCTTGGGGCTCCCTAGGGCCTACCTTAGGGGTGCCTTATATGTAAGGAAAGGGAAGGTTTAGGCCTGGCAAGTGGGTACACTTGCCAAGTCGAATTTACAGTGTAAAAATACACATACAGACACTGCAGGGGCAGGTCTGAGACATGATTACAGAGCTACTTATGTGGGTGGCACAACCAGTGCTGCAGGCCCACTAGTAGCATTTGATTTACAGGCCCTGGCACCTCTAGTGCACCTTACTAGGGACTTACTAGTAAATCAAATATGCCAATCATGGATAAACCACTTACATACAATTTAAACAGGAGAGCATATGCACTTTAGCAACATTGTGGAGTGTGTGTCATGGAATGTCATAGAGTGGATGTTCATAGAGTAGAGGCCCGTAGAGTTCAGGGTCATAGAGTGAAGGCGAGTATTCTGGAATGGAGTAAAGTTTCAGAGTGGAGGGGTGAGGAATGTGTTGTAGAGTGAAGTAGAGTGTCAGAATGGAGGAACATAGAATGGAGGGGCTTAGAGCAGAGGGGCGTAGAGTGTCATAGAGTGACGTGGAGTGTCATATAGCAGAGGGTCATAGAGAGGAGGGTTGTAGAGTCAAGGGTCATAGATCAGAGGAGCATGAAGGGGAGGGGCATAGAACAGAGGGTCATAGAGCTGAGGGACATAGAGCAGAGGGGCATAGAGTGGAGTAAAGGAAAATAGAGTAGAGTTGAGTGGTGTAGCGTAGAGTGGAGTACAGTGGAGTACAGTGGCATAGAGTGGAGCGGTATTGAATGACACAAAGCAGAAGATCACAGAGTGTCATAGAGTGGAGTATTTTAGAGTGGAGTAGAGTGGCCTACAGCAAAGTGGCATTGAGAGACATAGAGTGTTGTAGAGTGGAGTGGCACAGAGTGGTGTAGAGTGTTGTATGGTAAAGTGGTATAGAGTGTTGCAGAGTGGAGAGGCATAGAGTTGAGTGGAGAAGAGTGCCATAGAGTGTCATGGAGTACCGTAGATTAAAGTGGCATTGAGTGCATCATTGTAGAGTGGAGCAGAGTAGAGTGGTGTAGAGTGGAGTGACTGGATTAGAGTGGCGTAGAGTGGCATAGACTGGAGTGAATTGGCATAGAGTGGAGTAGCATAGATGTCATAGACTGGAGGGGCGTAAAGTGGCATAGAGTGGAGTAGAGTTGCATAGAGTGTGGAATGCATATTGTGGTAGTGCACTGCCATTACAGACAACACCTTTTCAATTGAAATGACCATTATATTTCCAGAGACATACAGTGTTACTGATAAAACTACGTAGCACACAAACAATGATGTATGGAAATGGCATCACCTAGTGTATTGATTCATTTGGATTGTATTAAAATATTTGGTTACAGCACACTTCAGAATGACAATAATGTTCTTCATTCTCTAATTCGGACATATTCTGAAAATTTTACACAGTTCTTTCACTTATATGTACATTTTGTTGTGTGTTAGAAAAAAAGCCTTTCCTTTCACTGTCCAAGATTGCCAGATATATCCTCTCGCTTTGAAATCAGTGAAAGAAAAGTAAACATTAAGCTCCCTCATAAGACAAAGCCTGACATTTGACCTCTACCTTTTAAAGCACAGCAAAAGTCACAAGATAAGAACAAAATTTAAAGGCCTGTTTGAGCACTTCTGGAAGAATACAGTAAACAGGCTATAATCCAGGAGAGGGACAAACCAGGAAGAACAGCCTAAAACAAATAAAGGCAGCAAGCAAATATGATTTCCAAATCACAAAGCCAATGGTAAGCAATGGGTGTAATGCATTCTTAGGAGAGCTTTTAGAATGTCCCTAATGAGTCTTCAGCTATCAGTTAGCTGCACTATCTGGTAGGCTTCGACCTCAGAATTAAAACAGTGACAAAAAGAGAACGAAAGTATAAAAAAATAACCTGGAAGAGTTAGATAAAGAAGTGTAGAGTGGTGGAAGAAAGAGGCACAATATGGAATCAATAGGCATCCTTCATATTTGCATATCCCGACATTTTGCAGCACTGGCTGTTCTAAAGGAAAATGTGAAATCCCTGCCCTACCATTTTTGTATGTACTTATTCATTCAGTCATTCGGAGCCATTTGGGCATCAAGAAAAAAGCTTTAAGGGCATCTGTTCTGCCTTTCACCTCCGCGGTTGTGAAGAGCCGAGGAGCAATTTATCAACCTTCATGACTCTCCTCATTGCCTTAATGTCATATCTAATTAATGTCATCACTAATTATTGCTCACACTCTTCGGAGTTGAGACCTTGTGACCATGGGGATTTCCCCGTTGGCTAATGCGCTGTATCACTTCTACTAGTATTCTGAATCGCCTCAAAATGATCTCTCTCATCCATTCATACCCCCCTCTCGTCAAAAGCAATAGGAAATCAGCAAGTTGAAAAGCTGTTTCTGCCACAACCGCCTGCATGCAGACAGCATCCTCACAGGAGTTTGGTTTCAGCTTTCAAAGCTGTCTTTCACGCTGCAGGCCACTGTGCGCGCTGATAAGTTGTATTTCTATTTTCGCAGCCATGCCTGGGCGGACCGGTGGGATGCTGCACAAGCCGTGTCAGGTTGATTTTCCGACTATTTGCCCGCCACTTTGTTCACTGGCATCTTTCCCAGGTACAGACATTCTACGGAATTATTGAAAATATAAAATCAGTTCTACAACACAGAGTGGTGTTTCTGAAGTTTTGATCAGTTATGTCTAAAAGACCACCACTTAATGAGGTGTAGTTTTCTTATTGTTTTATACACTGCTTGCAATTCATATTTGGACTTATACAGTACCTAAAATTCATATGTGAACTATGTGCAATGCTTAAAATTCATATCTGCACTTTTATAGTGCTTCAAATACATACGTACCGTTATTCATGTGCTTCTATGGCTAATAATGATGAGTGTGTTCAACCCTGAAATCGGTGTTCTTATAACCCTTAAAAGGTAACATTTTTCTACTGCATCTTACATATTAATGTAAAGGAGCAGGGGATGTGGAAGGATATGATAGAACAGCTTTAATGTTAATACAGAAACTGATGACTCAAAAGTGAAATTAAAATATGCATCATCGCTCTGAAACTATGCAACATATGCCATTTTTGCATGTTCCTAATGTAGATGCTCCAATAGGTAAATTTCCTGCTCCTGAAATTTCTGTTGAGACTTTGGGGGTCATTCTGACCTCGGCGGTAAAAGTCGCTTACCGCCGGCCAGAAGGCCGCCATAACACCGCCGCGGCCGCGGAAAACCGCCACGGTCATTCTGACCCGCAACTGGCAAACCGCCAAAAACCCGACATCCACAATAATCCGCCACACCAAAGGTCAGCGGGAAACTGGCGATGACCAAACCTCCACCGTCATGCCAACAGAAATACGTCCATGCCATTCCGACCCACAAATCCCCGCAGCGGTCTTTCAACCGCGGTATTCCATTGTCGGTACACACCGCCGCGGTCAAAATACACACACCTTTACAAAACACATCCACATTGGATAATTCAAAATACACACACCTGAGACACATACACACACCACTCCCACACACCCAATCCAGTATAAAACACACACCCACATCACCCACAAACCCCTACGACCACAATTGCGAGTGAAGGACAGAGAGAGAGAGCACAGCATAGAGTACACCATCACACAGAGGCAAATCACAACATCACCCACACACTTTCCACGCACAAAACACCATACACCACCACACTCACCACACTCTACAACACATACACCACCCCTCACCTCATCCACACCACCCCATGGCACCCCAAAGACACCCCAGGTTCTCTGACGCAGAACTCAGGGTCATGGTGGAGGAAATAGTTTGTGTAGAGCCCCAGCTCTTAGGGGCACAGGTGCAGCACACCACCATTGCCAGGAAGATGGAGCTATGGAGCAGAATAGTGGACAGGGTCAACGCTGTGGGACAGCATCCACGCAATCGGGACGACATCAGGAAGCGGTGGAATGACCTACGGGGGAAGGTGCGTTCCATGGTATCAAGGCACAACATTGTGGTGCAGAAGACTGGCGGCGGACCCCCACCTACTCCCCCAGAATTCACAGCATGGGAGGAGGAAGTCTTGCACATCCTGCATCCTGAGGGCCTCGCAGGAGTAGGCGGAGGAATGGACTCTGGTAAGTCAAATCTTCACTACTTCATTCCCCCCACCCCACCTGCATGCCAAATCATACCCCCACCCTCACCCCCACTCCCATCACACCAACTCCTTGCTAATGGCTCACCATCACAACCCACCCATCCCAAAACCTAGCCCTGCATGCCTCCCCAAAGCATGGACACCCATCCCCAAAGCATGCCCACTGCACACACCCATCACCCCCACAAGCCACCGTCACAAAAGCCCCCACAAGGGAATGCCAGCACTGGGGGACACGGCCACCCACCCATTACACGAAATGCCACACACAGAAGCAATAACCATACTCTTATACCCCTGCAGGACCCGAACGCCACCACACCGCCACGGAGGGTCCAGAGATGTCCATCCCACCCCCAGAAGAGGCCATCAGTGATGACAGCAGCTCTGTCTCCCTGGACCCTGATGACCAGCCCGGCCCATCGGGGACCTCGGACAGTCGGTTCCCCACAGACAGCCACAGGCTACACCAGACCCAACCCCCTCTGGGAACACCAGCACAGCTCCCACCCAGCGGGCCCATGCCTCTGTCTCCAGGACACGTCAATCAGCGGTGTGTCCACCACTACAGGGCACCCAGGTTGACCCACCACCCCAACAACAACAGGGACCTGGGGGCAGTGGTAGTGGGCACACCGTCCAGGGCACAGAGGCCCAGGGAAACAGGGGAACTGGGAGGGCTGCTGTGCGACGGGGGGGGACAGGCCCAGGGAACCGACTCTCCAAGAGGCCCTCTCCTCCATCATGGGAGCATACCACCACTCCCAGGAGACGATGGCTACGGTACTGGCCAGGTTCCAGGAGATCCAGGTCATGCAGGAGCAACAGTACATGGGGTTCAGAGAGGAACTGAGGAACATTAGTTCCGCAATGGGGACCATCGTCGCGGCCCTAACCCAGATAGTCACCACATTGCGGGACCATGTGGCACCACAAAGGGCCCCTGTCACTAGCCTGGACCAGGAACAGCCTACCACCTCCACCGGCGCTAGTGGACAGGAGGCCCCCACACAACGACAGGCCACCAGAACCCCACCTCCTGCAGAAGAAGAACCACCCCGCAAGCAGAACCTGAGATCTCACAAGAAGACAGAGTAGGATTGCAAGACCCCCGCCAGCAAACGATACCCCCTGATGTCATCCCACTGTCCCACATTGTCACCCTGTCCAACCTTGAACTGCCCCTGCTCCATCCTTCCACAGGCATATGGACAATGCACCTGTGCGACTGAGAACTGGACTCTGCCATGGACATTACTCCACCATCACCCATCCCCGTTTTACAATCATGTTCCATAAATTTAGCACTTGAATTAAATCACTTTTTGCACTAAAAAAATCTGGAGTCTGCTTGTAATTTGAACAAATGTATTAGACATAACAGTGCCAAAATGTTCAGTTACATTGTGATGACAACATACCACTGTCACACAGCTGTAGTCCATGGGCAAACAAAGCAGAGGTCACGCAGTGGGGCCCACAGCTCTGAAAACGGAAGGGAAAGTCACAACTCAGTTAACAGGAACTGGGGGGGAACTCAGACAGTAGAGAGGCAGGAGACTTTAAGTAAATGTAAAATGGCGTGGTTGATTCGTACCTGTGTGCTACTGAAAATACTGTTGTATCACTGTGTCCCTGTTGTCTGTGTCGTCCCCGTCGTCCTCCTCCTCTTCACTCTCCACAGGCTCCACAGCTGCTACAACACCACCATCTGGACCATCCTCCTGCAGGAAAGGCACCTGGCGTCGCAAAGCCAAGTTGTGAAGCATACAGCAGGCCACGATGATATGGCACACCTTCTTTGGTGAGTACATTAGGGATCCCCCTGTCATATGCAGGCACCTAAACCTGGCCTTCAGGAGGCCGAAGGTTCTTTCTATAATCCTCCTAGTTCGCCCATGGGCCTCATTGTAGCGTTCCTCTGCCCTTGTCCTGGGATTCCGCACTGGGGTAAGTAGCCACGACAGGTTGGGGTAACCAGAGTCACCTATTAGCCACACATGGTGTCTCTGTAGCTGTTCCATCACATAAGGGATGCTGCTATTTCGCATGATGTACGCGTCATGCACTGACCCAGGGAACTTGGCATTTACATGGGAGATGTACTGGTCAGCCAAACAGACCACCTGGACATTCATAGAATGATAACTTTTTCTGTTTCTGTACACCTGCTCACTGCCACTGGGGGGAACCAAGGCCACATGTGTCCCATCAATGGCACCAATGATGTTGGGGATATGTCCAAGGGCATAGAAATCACCCTTCACTGTAGCCAAATCGGCCACCTCAGGGAAAACAATGTAGCTCCGCATGTGTTTCAGCAGGGCAGACAACACTCTGGACAAAACCTTAGAAAACATAGGCTGAGACATCCCTGATGATATGGCCACTGTTGTTTGGAATGATCCACTTGCCAAAAAATGGAGTACTGACAGAACCTGCACCAGAGGGGGAATCCCTGTGGGTTGGCGAATGGGGGACATCAGGTCTAGCTCCAGCTGGGCACACAGTTCCTGTATAGTGGCTCGGTCAAGTCTGTATGTAAGTATGACATGTCTTTCTTCCATTGTCGACAGGTCCACCAGCGGTCTGTACACGGGACGATTCCTCCATCTCCTCGCAAGTCCCAGCGGACGGTGCCTAGGAAGGACAACATGGAGCACAGAGTCAAGCAACCCACAGGTACGTAACCACAGCTTGCACAGTACACAATTCGCTATGCATTGAATGGCTTGTATGAGTGGCAATGCAAGGCCTAGGCCTGTGTGACGCCGTAGAAATTCAGCCAATGTGGGCACTTGAAATGGCGGCTGCCTGACCTGTGAAGTGTGACAATGGGATGTGAGGTCAATGCGCTGGCGTGGCACACCGTGGCGGTAGGCGGTCGAAGACCGCGGCGCAAAGCAGCATTGGTTAACATAGAACCCTATGGGTCTCAGGAGCCAATGACGATGTGCGCCGGCAGTCGCGGTACTCACCGCCGCGGTACGCACCGCCGCGGGCGTGACCGCCATTTTCTGACTGCTTAATCACTCGAGACCTGATCATCCACAGGAGAGGACCTATACTGCAAGTGCTGCTGTGAACTCGGTCTGGAAGAGACAATGGCTGCTGCGACTGGGGAAAGGGCCCCTGCCTTCACATCTGAGGAATTGGATAAACTCGTTGATGGGGTCCTCCCCCAGTATGCGCTACTCTACGGTCCTCCAGATCAACAGGTAAGTACACTGGGAGCACGTAGTATGGGCTATGCCTGTGTTGAGTGGGGTGGATGTAAGATGGTGGGGAGGGGAGCGTATGAGGATAGCAACGCACGACAGATGAGAGCATGTGCCACATGGCAAGGCTGGGGAGGAGGAGCCACTCACATCGACCATGCAGAAAAGTGATGATATTTCTTTTTCCACCCTGTCCATGTCACATAGGTCAGCGCCCATCAGAAGATCGACATTTGGCGTGCCATCGCCAAGGACGTCCGGGCCCTGGGGGTCCACAACAGACGGGGCACCCACTGCCACAAGATGTGGGAGGACATCCGCCGCGGGAGCAGAAAGACCGCCGAGGCTCTGCTGGGGGTGGCCTCCCAACGTAGGAGGGGTGCCAGTCGTCAATTGACCCCCCTGATGTCCCGGATCCTGGCGGTGGCCTACCCCAATTTGGATGGGCGCATGAGGACATCACAGCAGACACAAGGGGGTGAGTATCAGCACATTCTGCTATATTAGCGCACAGTGGAGGTGTCTGGGTGGGGGAGGAGGGCTGTGGCTATCTCTAGGCCAGGGCGGTTTCTGTAGGCTAGGCCCCTCCGTTAGACATGGCCCTGTGCCCCACCCCCCACCTCTGAAGGGTGCTAAGTACAGATATCCATGGCCCGGGCTCACCTATGTGTGCATTTGACGTCCATAGACTTGTAGGCCAAGTCACAATAATTGAGTAGTGTACCCCGAGTGCGGGGCGTAGTGCAGGGGGCTTCTGTGTCTGTCCTCTCCGCCAACGGTGCCGCCAATGCATGCACTCAACATGTCTTTCTTTCTTCTCTCCCCCCCTTTTTTTTGGTTTTCCTGCTCATGTGTGCATTAGCATCATCAGGCGGAGGAGAAGTGGCATCGGCGCACGAGGGAGCTGCATCTCACATGGGCCCGGAGGGCCCTGCAACCAACTCGGACTTAACCAGTAAGACGGAGGGCGAGGGGGGCTCCACAACGGGGACCCGTGGAGACGTCAGCGACACCGACACGTCCTCGGAAGGGAGCTCCCTTGTGGTGGTGGCACCATCCGTGCCCACCGCAAAAACAGGTACAGCCGCCACCCAGCGCACCAGCTCCGCCCTCCCAGCAGCCCCTCAGCTTTCGCCCCGTGCCCGCTCGGCCAGGAAGCCGGCCATCTCCTTCGCCCCTGGCACCTCAGGTCCTGCCCCAGTTACCCCTGCTGCCCTCAGTGAGGAGGTCATTGACCTCCTCAGGACGCTCATTGTTGGGCAGTCTACCCTTTTGAATGCCATCCAGGGGGTGGAAAGGGAGGTGCATTGGAGCAATGCATACCTGGAGGGCATTCATTCGGGTCAGGCTGCCCATCAGCGATCGTTCAACGCTCTGGCCTCAGCACTGACGGCAGCAATTGTCCCTGTGTCTAGCCTCCCCCCTCCAACTTCCTCAACCCAGTCCCACTCCCCTGTTCCTCTGCCTATCCCAGACACACCTACAGAGCAGCCTGCACACACATCAACACCCAAGGGCAGCTCATCCAGACATAAGCACCACAGATCACACAAGCATTCACCCAAGCAACATCCACATGCAGACACAGCAACACCCACTGCCTCCACTGTGTCCCCCTCCTCCTCGTCTCCCTCCTCCCTCCCTGTGACGTCTCCACTCACACCTGCATGCACACCACCATCAGCCAGTACGTCCATCACCACCACACCCACCAGAACAGTCCCCACACGTGCAGTCACCACCCCCACTACCATTTACACGTCCCCTGTGTCCTCTCCCAGTGTGTCTGTCACCCCGTCTTCCAAACCACACAAACGCAGGCAGCCACCCACCCAACAGCCATCCACCTCACGACAGCCTCCGTCACAAGCACCTGCACCCAAAGACAGCACACTTGACTCTCCTACAACCACATCCTCTTCCTCCACTCCCATACCCACTACAACTACCCGTCCCTGTCTTTCTAAATTGATTTTCCTTTCCAACCTTGACCTCTTTCCAACAACTGACCCACCCCCTCCATCTCGTAAGAGTCCAACCAGCACCTCAGCCAATACAAGCCCTGCACCTACTAGGACCATCGTTCAGGGCTATTGGAGTCCACCAGCTCCTAGGGCAGGAACATCAGCCAGCAGCAAGGGGACAGCCAGCCCACCCCCTGGGAAAAGAAGCAAAACAGTGAAGGGCCGGCTCCACAGGCCTGAGACGGCTGCCCCCAAGGACACCAGCCTTGCACCGTCACCTGGCCCATCCACCAAGGGAGGCAAGGGCCCCAGAGATTCTTCCAAGGAGGGCAAGGGCCCCAGAGATACTTCCAAGGAAGGCAAGGGCCCCAGAGATTCGTCCAAGGAGGGCAAGGGCCCCAGAGATACTTCCAAGGGAGGCAAGGGCCCCAGAGATTCGTCCAAGGAGGGCAAGGGCAGCAGGGCGAAGAAGTCCGGCAGCAGGCGAGCTGCCCAGGAGGGCCCCACCAGCCCCATTTGGGGTGTGACGGAGGACACCCATGGGCCCAGGAGTCCACCACAGGAGGGCCCCGCAAGCGATAGGTCGGATGGCGACTGAGCGGGAATGATTGCCCAGATCTGGTTCCCTAGGAACACAAGACAAGCACCGCTGAACAGGGCCCGCCGTGAGAAGCACCGCTGAACAGGGCCCCGCCGTGAGAAGAACCGCTGAACAGGGCCCCGCCGTGAGAAGCACCGCTCCGCTGGGCCCCGACGTGAGAAGAACCGCTGAACAGGGCCCCGCCGTGAGAAGAACCGCTGAACAGGGCCCCGCCGTGAGAAGAACCGCTGAACAGGGCCCCGCCGTGAGAAGCACCGCTCCGCTGGGCCCCGCCGTGAGAAGAACCGCTGAACAGGGCCCCGCCGTGAGAAGAACCGCTGAACAGGGCCCCGCCGTCTCTGCACCGCTCCGCTGGGCCCTTCATCTCAAGCACTGCTCCGCTGGGCCCTTCATCTCAAGCACCGCTCTGCTGGGCCCCGCCGTCTCTGCACCGCTCCACTGGGCCCTTCATCTCAAGCACCGCTCCGCTGGGCCCTTCATCTCAAGCACCGCTCCGCTGGGCCCTTCCTCTCAAGCACCGCTCTGCTGGGCCCTTCATCTCAAGCACCGCTCCACTGGGCCCCGCCGTCTCTGCACCGCTCCGCTGGACCCTTCATCTCAAGCACCGCTCCGCTGGGCCCTTCCTCTCAAGCACCGCTCTGCTGGGCCCTTCATCTCAAGCACCGCTCCGCTGGGCCCTTCATCTCAAGCACCGCTCCACCGGGCCCGCCGTCTCTGCACCGCTCCGCTGGGCCCTTCATCTCAAGCACCGCTCCGCTGGGCCCTTCATCTCAAGCACCGCTCCACTGGGCCCCGCCGTCTCTGCACCGCTCCGCTGGGCCCTTCATCTCAAGCACCGCTCCGCTGGGCCCTTCCTCTCAAGCACCGCTCCGCTGGGCCCTTCATCTCAAGCACCACTCCGCTGAGCCCCGCCGTCTCTGCACCGCTCCGCTGGGCCCTTCATCTCAAGCACCGCTCCACTGGGCCCGCCGTGAGAAGAACCGCTGAACAGGGCCCCGCCGTGAGAAGAACCGCTGAACAGGGCCCCGCCGTGAGAAGCACCGCTCCGCTGGGCCCCGCCGTGAGAAGAACCGCTGAACAGGGCCCCGCCGTGAGAAGAACCACTGAACAGGGCCCCGCCGTCTCTGCACCGCTCCGCTGGGCCCTTCATCTCAAGCACTGCTCCGCTGGGCCCTTCATCTCAAGCACCGCTCTGCTGGGCCCCGCCGTCTCTGCACCGCTCCACTGGGCCCTTCATCTCAAGCACCGCTCCGCTGGGCCCTTCATCTCAAGCACTGCTCCGCTGGGCCCTTCCTCTCAAGCACCGCTCTGCTGGGCCCTTCATCTCAAGCACCGCTCCACTGGGCCCCGCCGTCTCTGCACCGCTCCGCTGGGCCCTTCATCTCAAGCACCGCTCCGCTGGGCCCTTCATCTCAAGCACCGCTCCGCTGGGCCCTTCCTCTCAAGCACCGCTCTGCTGGGCCCTTCATCTCAAGCACCGCTCCGCTGGGCCCTTCATCTCAAGCACCGCTCCACCGGGCCCGCCGTCTCTGCACCGCTCCGCTGGGCCCTTCATCTCAAGCACCGCTCCGCTGGGCCCTTCATCTCAAGCACCGCTCCACTGGGCCCCTCCGTCTCTGCACCGCTCTGCTGGGCCCTTCATCTCAAGCACCGCTCCTCTGGGCCCTTCCTCTCAAGCACCGCTCCGCTGGGCCCTTCATCTCAAGCACCGCTCCGCTGGGCCCCGCCGTCTCTGCACCGCTCCGCTGGGCCCTTCATCTCAAGCACCGCTCCACTGGGCCCTTTATCTCAAGCACCGCTCCGCTGGGCCCCGCCGTCTCTGCACCGCTCCGCTGGGCCCTTCATCTCAAGCACCGCTCCGCTGGGCCCTTCCTCTCAAGCACCGCTCCGCTGGGCCCTTGATCTCAAGCACCGCTCCGCTGGGCCCTTGATCTCAAGCACCGCTCCGCTGGGCCCTTCCTCTCAAGCACCGCTCCGCTGGGGCCTTCATCTCAAGCACCGCTGGCCCATTGGCAGGGCCGGATCTGTGTCGGGCAGGGCTTCATGAAGCACTCTGGGCACCATGCCTCCTCCATAACCAGTGGAGTCTGTAATCCACCAGATGGACTGTGGCTTTGCACTCCCCAGGATGGTACAGTGGGCAATCCACCCACTGAAAAGACTTGTGAGACTGTGGCTTTGCACTCCCCAGGATGGTACAGTGGGCAATCCACCCACTGTAGAGACTTGTGAGACTGTGGCTTTGCACTCCCCAGGATGGTACAGTGGGCAATCCACCCACTGTAGAGACTTGTGAGACTGTGGCTTTGCACTCCCCAGGATTGTACAGTGGGCAATCCACCCACTGAAAAGACTTGTGAGACTGTGGCTTTGCACTCCCCAGGATGGTACAGTGGGCATGGAGGCCCCTCGTGGATCTGGCGTCGTGGACTCATGTGGCTGAGGTGCCCCCCCTTCCCTTCCCCCTGAGGTGCCTGTGGTTTTATTATCTGATGCCCCAGCAGTGTTCTCTCCAATGGAATCGGGTTTCGTGTGTGGGCTTTGCCCATGTGTTTATGCACATTGGCCCACGGACAATGGCATGTAGCCAATATGTGCCGGACTTTTGGACTATGTTCATATTCTTCATGTTGTGATTTATTTGTTTTAATAATCTAATATTTCACTTAATTTCAAATATGCTTTAATATACTTCTATTTTAATGATCATTTTATTTTGTCTTTGAATTATTCCGGGGGGTTTGGGGGTGTAAATCTGACTTGTTGCTCTGCATTGGTGTGTGGGGATTTGGGGGGGGGGGGGTGTCGCGTATGTGTGTGCCCGTAATCTTTTCTCCTCCCCCCTCCCCCCTCCCCTGTGTCGTAGGTGCAGTACTCACCGTTGTCTCTTGCGGCGGCGTTCGTGCTACTGGTAGAGGAGCAGGTAGACAATCGCTGGTAGGATGTTTAATTCGGGTTCCATACTGTCCAGATTCCTCGTGGAGTGTATAGAGGTGAGCGTTTTCCCGTTCGTGATCTGTTTCCGCCGTGTTTTTATCGGCGGGGCTCCCGCCCCGGAAAAGGTGGTGTATTGGTGGGTCGTGATAGGGTGGGCGGTACATTGTCTGCCGCCTGTCTGTTGGCGGTGACCGCCGCGCTGTTTGTTTGCCCCACCGTGGCGGTCGGAGTGTTAAAGTGGCGGGCTGTGTTGGCGGTTCCCGCCAGGGTCAGAATTCCATTTTTTTGACCGCCTGCCTGTTGGCGGGTTGGCCGCCGCTTTAACACCGACCGCCAGGGTTGGAATGACCCCCTTTATGTCATAGGTCTGAACATAAGCAAAGCAGCCGGCATGTCATTTTTCTGAGTATGTATGTATGTGGTATTTTTATAGCGCAGGCCTAGGAAAAAGGCAGCAAAGTGATGTAGAAAGTCAAAGACAAGCTAAAGTCAACAAGTGATTGCAGTGATAGCTTGTTTGCAGATCGTTAATGCATTTTGATTTAGTGTTCTTTAAAGAGGTGCATTTTCACTCCAGGTCTGGATGCTGTAATTTGAAACTGAGGAGACTATCAAGTAGGTTTGAGAAGCATCCGCCTATTGGTGAATCTTATTGCTGTTATCTGTGAGTACAGCACCAAGCAGCTTCATGTAGAGCTTGAAGATGGCAGGGCAAGGTATGGAATCCTGTGGGACTCCACAGGTAATAGGATCTTTTGGGACTTGATGGTGTCCATGAGAACAAACCAGTGTTGGCTTGAAAGGTCGGAGGGGAACCATTAAAGGACATTTTCTCTGAATCCCTTTCAAGACTCCAGAGTGCATATGAAAGTTGGATGGGTGGGACGGTGGGATGCTGCACGCTATTTTCTTGCCTGCGATCGAGGGGTCATCACCATCACCATCTATGGTTAGGAGGGCATTGTCTACAATGTATAACGTAGCAGTGTTTGTGCTGCAGTGTGGTCTGAGGACAGACTGGGAATCATGAAGGAAATGTTTAGCCTTAATGTAATTTTGGAGTTGAGTACATACTGCATTTTCAATGATCTTGGTGATGAGTGATGGGTCAGTAGTTGGCTAGGTCATCAGAGTATACTGTAAGTTTAGTTAGGAGTGGGAGGACCTGGCCTATCTTGATAGCTTCTGAGCAGATTCCCTGAATGTAGGAAGCATTGAAAATTGTGAGTATTGGTGAGTGACCTTCTCAGAGAAAGCTGTTGATGATGGGTGAGAGTACTACATCATCTTTTTTAAGAAGTGTCTCTGAGGTTTGACAATGTCAACCAGAGCGGGCAGGAAAACAGATGTAAAATCTGTTGCCAGCCAGTAAACACAGTTTTCCTACTCCCGCCTGATGGGAGCGGACTTAGAGTTTGCTCTTGCTTGTCATGATCTGCCAAAGCTTCCACCAAGTGAAAGTAAACTGCTATCTCCAGAGGGTGGGCACCTCTGGAGTTAGGGAGCCAGTTCCTTGGGGTTGGTGGCCCCCAGGGCTATTAATGGCTCCAGGAGGGGGGCTGCACAGCCCTTCCTCCTTTAGTTTGCACAGGGCCAGCCCTACGGAGGTGGTGGGCAGGGGCAGAAAATTGCCTAAGAGGGTAGATGCACAGCCCTCTACCCCTTTTTTAATATTTATTGTCCCTGGGAGGTGGTGCTCCCTAGGGCCCTCAACAACCTATGAGGGGTGCCTGCACGGCCCGCAATATATTTTTCCTAGAAAGCCCTGAGGAAGTGGTGGTCCACAGGACACTACAAAATGACACAACACCAGTTTAGAAAAATAGGAAATATTTATCTAAACAAAACAAGACCAAAACGACAAAAGTCCACCATACACAAGTCAAGTTATCAATAAAAATGCAAAAAGAGTCTTTAAGTAGTTTTAAACACACACTAGCGCTGCTAGCGTGAAAATGTACCTGGTGCGCTTCAAAAATAACCCCGCACGGGCGGGTGTGCATCAAAAATAACTTCGCACGGCGGTGCGTGAGTCGGAAATCCAGCCGCGCGATGATCCGAAATCCCCGCAGCGCAGGTTGTGATCTCCCAGCCTCCGTCAGCGAAGCTGCGTTTCGTTTCTCCTGCTCCGTGCGTCGATTCTTCGGTCGCGTTTCCTGCGTGCGTCGTTTTCTCAGCTACGGAGCCGGCAGTGCATAATTTTTTCAGCCGCAGATCGGAGTCGCGTCAATCTTTTCCCCGCACGGCGCTCTGTGCGTGGATTTCCTTGTCTTTAGGCTGCCAGCTTCTCCTTTCAGGGTCCCAGGAACTGGATGAGCACCACAGGGCAGAGTAGGAGTCTCTCCAGAGACTCCAGGTGCTGGCAGAGAGAAGTCTTTGCTATCCCTGAGACTTCAAATAACAGGAGGCAAGCTCTAGATCGAGCCCTTGGAGATTTCTTCTCAAGATGTAAGGCACACAAAGTCCAGTCTTTGCCCTCTTACTCTGGCAGAAGCAGCAACTGCAGGATAGCTCCACAAAGCACAGTCACAGGCAGGGCAGCTCTTCTTCCTCAGCTATTCAGCTCTTCTCCAGGCAGAGGTTCCTCTTGGTTCCAGAAGTGTTTCTAAAGTCTGTGGTTTTGGGTGCCCTTCTTATACCCAATTTCTCCTTTGAAGTAGGCCTACTTCAAAGTAAAGTCTCTTTTGAATGTGAAATCCTGCCTAGCCCAGGCCAGGCCCCAGACACTCACCAGGGGGTTGGAGACTGCATTGTGTGAGGGCAGGCACAGCCCTTTCAGGTGTGAGTGACCACTCCTCCCCTCCCTCTAGCACAGATGGCTCATCAGGATATGCAGGCTACACCCCAGCTCCCTTTGTGTCACTGTCTAGTGTGAGGTGCAACCAGCCCAACTGTCAAACTGACCCAGACAGGGAATCCACAAACAGGCAGAGTCACAGAAATGGTAAAAGCAAGAAAATGCCTACTTTCTAAAAGTGGCATTTTCAAACACACAATCTTAAAATCAACTTTACTAAAAGATGTATTTTTAAATTGTGAGCTCAGAGACCCCAAACTCCATATGTCTATCTGCTCCCAAAGGGAATCTACACTTTAATCAGATTTAAAGGTAGCCCCCATGTTAACCTATGAGAGGGACAGGCCTTGCAACAGTGAAATATCGAATTCAGCAATATTTCACTGTCAGGACATATAAAACACATTACTATATGTCCTACCTTAATCATACACTGCACCCTGCCCTTGGGACTACCTAGGGCCTACCTTAGGGGTGTCTGACATGTAAGAAAAGGGAAGGTTTAGGCCTGGCAAGTGGGTACACTTGCCAAGTCGAATTTACAGTTAAAACTGCACACACAGACACTGCAGTGGCAGGTCTGAGACATGATTACAGAGCTACTTATGTGGGTGGAACAACCAGTGCTGCAGGCCTACTAGTAGCATTTGATGTACAGGCCCTGGCACCTCTAGTGCACTTTACTAGGGACTTACTAGTAAACCAAATATGCCAATCATGGATAAACCAATCAACAATACAATTTACACAGAGAGCATATGCACTTTAGCACTGGTTAACAGTGGTAAAGTGCTCAGAGTTAACAAACCAACAGCAACAGGTCAGAAGAAATAGGAGGCAAGAGGCAAAAAGATTGGGGTTGACCCTGCATAAGCAAAAAAGTCCAACAGTGGTGATCTCTGGGGCACTATTAAGTGCACGGGGGGCACCTGCACCTCCTCCCTAACAATTATATAACCTCATGCCCCAGAGACCTCGTCCAGCTAGAATTCCAGTGAAATATTTTTACAAAAAAGCTCTTTTCCTGGCAGGGTCTCTGGGGGACCCCAGCACCAGGGCTAGGGGGTCAGGGTAGCCCTATCCTCCCCCTTTTCTTTTTTTTTTGGCCCCCTCTTGGAGAATCACCCCAAAACTTTCAACACAACAGCTGAACTGACTTTAACACTAGTTTTCTCAAATGGGGCCAAATGTACTGGTAAAGCAGAAGACTAGGTACTACCTATGACTACCTCCTGCCCGGCCAACTGCCCGGATGTTAAATATATACATATATATATATATATATATATATATATATATATATATATATATATATAAAAATATACACATATATATATACACACACAATCACATAAATATTAAATCTATTCAAGTATTCAATTATAAGGGAAGTTATCTCATTATGGCCACTGAATCCCAAAAGCACATAATATGCAAAATAATCCAAAGAAAGGAAAAAAGAAGAAGAAAAAAAAAAGAATTTGATAAGCAGAACTAAGCAAAAGCTAAGAGATACTGCCTTTACTATTTACTGTTTGGTGTGTCCCTGACAATTAATATATATTGGCCACCTATACATCCAACTAAAAAACGTATTATGAAACATATGAGACCGATCATCCATAGGGACCACACATATCCCGTAGCACAACATTTTGTATCACTTCATGGAAGCTTAAGGTTCTTTTGTCTAGATCATATATCCTAGGGAGAGAGAGGGGGTGATAGAGTGAGAAAGTTGAGACGCCTTGAGTCAAGGTACATTATTGTCCTCCAAACAAATATACCCTCAGGCTTAAACAATGAGGAAGAATTGACAGTGCATCAAGGTCAGTAATCATGTAACATATAGGCCTTTGAACTACAGGGGGTGATTAGAGGTAGGTGGCCCAGAATGAAATTTTAAATGAGCTTTTATCTCAATATTCTTGTAAAATTAGGTATGGAGAAACAATAATTAATACATGCGAGTAATAGTCCTATCCTCCTTCTTTTTCTCTTAATTTCTGCTTATTCAATTCTCTTTTATTTTCTTCTCTTTTCCTTTCTTTGTATTATTTTGTATATAATGTGTTTATTGTGATCCTGCGGTTTGGATGAGATAACTTCTCTTATAATTAAATAGATTTGATTGACTAGCATTTGTACTTTATGATGTAATTGAAGATTTGTGATATAATATCCTCTTGACCAACGTATGCCCATATTGGGTTCAATTGGTATAAATGCGAGCTGCATGGAGTATATAATAATGATTTATAGTTGCATTGGCACATGAATAGGATCTTACGTTTATGCTGTATAGGGTGATCCTTTGATATCTGCAATGCATTTTTGCCCATGCAGGGCTTCATCGTAGGCCTATTTATGCTATTTTATGCCAGTGCGGCACAGCAGAATGGTAGTAGAGAGACAATGAATGATATTTTTGTTAATATTTCTTAAAGACTAAGGGGGTTATTCTAACTTTGGAGGAGGTGTTAATCCGTCCCAAAAGTGATGGAAAAGTGACGGATTTACCACCAGCCGTATTACGAGTCCATTATATCCTATGGAACTCGTAATACGGCTGGTGGTATATCCGTCACTTTACCGTCACTTTTGGGACGGATTAACACTCCTCCAAAGTTAGAATAACCCCCTAAGTCTCTCATTACGGGTGTGGCGTTTTCAAGACCGCCACATTCGCGATGGAGGTCTGACCGCCGCAAACAGGTCAGTCTGACCACCCTATTATGACCATGGCAGATGGGCCATGGTCCGACCACCCCACCAGGTTGCTGCGTGTCGCCAGCATGGCTGTCTCGCCGGTCGCAATCCACCAGGGCAGCGCTGCAAGCAGTGCTGCCCTGGGGATTATGAGTTCCCTTGCCACCAGACTTTGCATAGCGTTTTCACCGCAATGCAAAGGCTGACAGTAAGGGGGCCGCATGGGGGCCCCTGCACTGCCCATGCCTTTGGCAAGGGCAGTGCAGGGGCCTCCATGGACCGCCCTATCACGCATTTCACTTCCCGAATTATGGCCAGTGAAATGCTTGACAGGTGCTGTTGCACCCGACGCACTGCAACATTGCCGCCGCATCGACTACAAGCCGGCATCGATAATGTGGTGAGTTTTCCGCTGGGCCAGCGGGCGGAAACACTGATTATGCCTGCTGGCCCAGCAGAAAACTCCTAATAGGGCAGCCAGCATACTGCCAACACTGGTGGTATGCTGGCTGTAGTGGTTTTGGCGGTCTTGTAAAAAGACTGCCGAAGCCATATTGAGGGCCTAAATGTGGATGTTAGTTGGTCTTTAAACAACAGTATGGGTTGTGTTATTTTTGATTTTTTTATGATTATTTGGTAATTCTGGATGATTTAGATGTGACTTTTTGTAGCAATGAATTTAGAAACTGTGCTATGACAAGCATGTTAAAAGTTGGAGACTGTGGAAAGGAAGGAATTCTCCTACCATGACAATAGTCTGTTGTTGATTGTGTATGCATAATTCTCATCCAATAATTTGATTTGAAATGTCTATTTAAATATACTTCATGGCATGGAACACCAACATTGATAAAGGTGCTTGCTGAAACATGTCTGTTCTTTGTACGATCTGAATAAAGTAACAATTGTTTTACTTCCCCGAGAGTGCTGGTCGTTTCTCTGGTTGGAGCTTTGATTTAATTCTGTGAGCCCAACCTCATGTGACCGAGCACCTGCCCGGGAGTGCAAGTGGCTTTTGTGATCTCGCAGCAAATCTCATATATGAGTTATAGTAAGGACCATGTTTCCACAGAAGTGTTTATTGACTTGCCTTTATCTTTGGCGCCATTTGATGATCTTCACAAAATTGTGAAAATAAAGTGTGCCAGTAATTCTTGTTCTGCTTGGAAAGTTTTGGTGTGACCTGTCAAGTGGGGGGGAGAAAAAGCGGTGGTGTCAGAAAAAGTGTGTTTCCCATGTTAATTTTAATAGGAGCTTTGAACACAACAACAGCCTGAACCACTAGACCGCATTACACCAAATTATTCCGCAGATTGTGCTTTTTGCTATTTGGTGTAAATCCTTTTAGTAGTTGTTGAGAAGTTTAAGGAAATCCAAATTTGTATATCTATGGCCACGGTTCCTCTCCTGTGCCTATTTTTACTTAAGCCCCCAGGTGGGCCAGGTCCCAGGGACATGCAGTGCTCCAAATAAACTGGAGGCGGGCGCATGGGGCCCCCTTTAAGGGCTTATTTGTGCCCCAGGGACCACCACCTCCCCAGGGCAAAATACTATCATTATAAAAAGGGGGCCCTGTGGACCCCCTGGGCCTTGGGAGCTGTCACCTCCCACAAGGCTACTAAATAAAATAAGGTGCGGTCTGCCATGATCCCCCCTGGCCCTAGGGACCACCACATCCCCAGGGCAAATTGTAAATGCTGGAGGGGGACAATGAGACCCTCCTTCTGGAGCCAATAATGGCTCTGGGGACCACCACCCCTCAGGACCGGCTACTGCTATGTCCCGGGGTGCCCACCATAGTTATTTGCTCAGATTTGGAAGGAGCTTTGACGTGGCCACCAAGTCATGGCAAACTTTCCTCTTCCAGTGGGAGAGAGCTGTCAAGGTGCTCTCACCAACTGGAAGCAGAGGTTTCATCTCTTTTCCTGCATGCAGACATGTGGACAGGGGAAGAAATAAAGCAATTGCTATTGCAGACAGGGAGCTGCATGTTTAGCAGTTCCCTGTGTGCAATAACAATGCTGACTGCCGTAGGAGGCAGGCGGGCGGCTGGTAGCACAGGGACATTGATGCTCCCCCGTGGTCCCAGTGCACACTGGGTGGACTACGGGGCACCCAGGAGACATGGCTGGGTCCCAGGGGATGGTGTTTCCCGGGCCGAAATTAGCCCGTGGGTTCCGTACAACCACCTTCCCCCATTGAAATACCCCACTTACCGTCCACCTTAGTAATATGCAAATGTCTTCTCTCCTTTGGCAGGATGATGAACAGCTTGCCAAAGGGCTCTACAGTGCATTTCTCATGATTTTGGTGGCACATTCTTGATGCCGAGGAAGATGAGGACAATCGGACCAAACAAAGAAGCACTTATGTCAAATAACTTAGAGGAATTACCCTGGTTTGGTGGAGATTTACATCTTTGTAGTCTTGTTGTCCTCTCTATAGGAGGATTAATGTTATCACAGAATTCTGGAGAAAGAGGCACGAGGAACAATCACACTGCTAAAGGCACACAAGGTCACTGGAGACATTTCCTTGTGGTCCATTAGACAGCTCTAGTGTAGAATACATGCTGGACATTTACACAACGAGGTAGGACTTATTAACTAACCAATAGAAAGTACTCCACTTGGGTAGACATTTTGTGCAAAATAGTGCACTCTTGTTGGATAAACAAGCAAGTGAACTTACATTCTGGCCATGATGCTCATTTCACACACACAGGAAGCACTTACAAATACAAATGTAGCAGGTGAACCAGTTGAAGCTCTGCTTATGTAAAGGACAGATGATCCTAACTCCTGTGTTTGGCAAAGGCAGAGCAAGTGTGTTTACTCTACGTTTCCATATTGAAAAACGATCTGAAATTCTTCACGTAGGTGAATGTATTTTTTATGTATTGGAGCGCAATCTGTATGTGACTGTGACAAGTGGGTTCTTTCTCTCCTGGTTAGGGCAGAGTCCATGGTTCTCCCTTTAAACTGCTATGTGTATGCAAATGTGCAAATCACCTGGAAGCTCTGCCTGCTATGCCCCGCCACGTCTACCTTTGTAATATACAAAAGCTCTTCCTGTCTTTTGCAAGGATGATGGACAGCTTACCAAAGGGCTCCCCAGTGCGTTTCCAGCCAATTTTGGTGGCACGTTGTTAATGCAGAGGAATATGACGACATCCCCACCAAACAAACAAGCACTTATGTCAAATAGCTAAGAGGAAGGATCCTGGTTTTGTGGAGGTTTACGTCTTTGTAGTCTAATTGGCCTCTCTATAGGAGGTTTCATGTTATCACAGAATTCTGGAGAAAGACACCTGAGAACCAATCACATTGCCAAACACATACAAGGTTGCTGGAGACATTTGTTTGTGGCCCATTACACAGGTGTAGTGCATAAAACACATTAGACATTAATCCGTGGCAGCACTTACTAACTAACCAGTAGAAAGTCGTTCAGTTGGTTAGACATTTTGTGCAAAACCATGGACTCTTGTTGGATAAATGTGCAGGTGCGCTTCCTTTGTGACTGAGTCACTCACACAGCTACTGAAACACCCACACAGACACTCATACACCCACTCACAGACACACTCAGACACTCCTGCTCCCACTCACAGACCCACTCATGTACTCACTCACAGACCCACTCAGACACTCATAGACCCAACACAGAGACTTATCCACCCACTCACAGGCCCACTCAGACATTCACGAACCCACTCAGAGACCCCCTCAGACATTCATGCACCCAGTTACAGACCCACTCAAGTTCACACACCCATTCACAGACCCACTCAGAAATGCATGCTCTCACTCACAGATGCACTCAGAGACTTGTACCCACTGACAGACCTACTCAGACACTCATGCACCTACTCACAGACCCACTCAGAGACTCACACACCCAGTCATAGACCTACTCAGACACTCGCACACCCACTGACAGACACACTCAGACACTCACACACTTACTGAGACACTTATTCACTCACTCACACACTCACTGTCAAAGGTTAATGGTTACATTTAGAAATAAAAAATTACAAAAATTTAGAAATTCGCTTAAAAAACAAAAGGCTACAGGACGTTATAGTTAGGAAATAGGATTAACAAAACCTGAAAAATTCACTGAAAAAAACAAAGGTTATAGTGATGTTATAGTTAGGCTTACATTTCACTCAGACAAAACCAGTGAAATTCAGCAGTTATCGTTATCTGAGCTAACTATAACTTAGGCCCCTGCAATGCACTGCTTATGACATTGCATATTACATCACCCATGATATCGCCAGTGATATCCCTGATGACATCACTGATGACATCTCAAATGACACATTTTACCGGGGAAGCTAGCACTTTTTCCTGAGATATTGATGTTAACTGGAATATAGAGTGAGGCATTTTTACTATGGCAAAGTGTTGGTCAAAAAGCTCCTATTGAGTAGCCTTCACAGTGTCATAAATAATTTCAACTGTATCACAATAGAAAGAAGCCAGGGTATCACAAAGAATCTGTGAGTGTTGGCTAGGGGGTCGCTTTTAAGATGCTCAGGGGTCTTGAAAAATGTGGCTGCTCTAAAAGGATCCCCAGCCAAGGTTATGGAAGAGGACCACATGGTTCTTTAGAAGGTGGATTTAATCACACAATGTCACATTGAATACTGCCTCATTTGTCTCTTAAATGCTTTGGGCTTGTCTGGTGAATAATGCCACCTTCAATGCCTCTCAGCTTGCCTAGCCACTGTATCTGCTGTGCCAATTCAGGGCTTACTCAGAGGTAAATAATCTATTGGTGTACTTGCCTGATGAAGTCTCAGAGTGGCAGATTGAGTTAGCTAGTACCATGGTTCAGGGAAAGGTTTGGGACACCCTTTACTGCCTTGGTGGTCTGAAATTGATTCTATTTGTTGATGAGGCGTTCTGTGGTCATCAGTTTTCTAGATTTGTGGCCTAAATGGGGTCAGCCTTTTAAACATGATCAGGTGGTGATTTGACCATGTAACTGAGGAGATAATAATGTTATAAATGAAGCTGTACATGAGAAAAATAAGATCAAGGCTAATATCTGTAGAATGTGTAGCACCTGAGGGAGGTTGGCATAGTCCCATAGCTAAGAACTAACTTGCTACTGTGGAAAAGCTAGAACTAGTATTCAATTCTGCCTTGAAATGAAAATTCCTGTGGCTGGTAGTCTGAGAAAAGGCCATCGAAACCTTGCCACTTTGTTCTAGAAAATTGTCTAACTATTTCCCTGGGGTACTTGGTGGATGATTCGTCAATTTAAATGCACATGTGAAAGATGCTAAGAACTTCACAAGATCGTTCAGAACAATTCCCTGAAAGGAGTCAACAGTTAAAAATGTTGAGAAAGTTTTTGAAGACAATAGCAACACCTCTTCTCTTCTTCACTACTCTATTACTTTTAACCTTCTGTAGTCTGTTGTCTGTGCCTTACCTGTGTAAGGGTTTGAGGTCTGTAAAAGCCAAGTCTCAGCAGAAAATCAATGTCCAAGCCTAATAGAAGGTGGAATATCTCTCAGTGTTGTTCTGAAAAGAAGTGCGTATTGATATGGGATCCTTGAAAATGCTAGAGCTCTTCAGTGTCCTAGAAAGTTGCTGTGGCCACTTTATGTCAAGCAAGTGCCCAGGATAAGATTTGTTCATCCAGCCTAGCAGCTTGCTTGTTGTGTATCATGTTCCTCACTCAGGTGGTCGAAGAGCAGCCTTTACCACCATTGGCATGGATGGGGGCTCACATGCTTATCTTTGGTGCACAATCAGGACATCCACTGCATGAACCTGCTGTGTGAATGTGCACCACCTGAATTTAAATAGAAAAATCCATCAATACACAAGGTGGAACTCAAGAATGCTAACATGCACATTTTCAACAAGGAACTAACCCCTAAAGGGAAGGGAGGCTGGACTCAGTAAAAGGATTCCCAAACAACTAAGACAGGGGAAACTGGCATAGATGGTTGCTACAGTCTGAAGTTAAGAGACATATAACCAGATTGTGTGCATACAACCAAACAGCATCAATAGAAGAAAAGGTAGCTCCAAACAGACTTCACATCAGATCAGAGAAGATCAAAGTTATTATATACTTAGTTTTAAAAATGTGATTTTATTATGAATTCATAGTCTGATATCTTTAGTGGAAGAGTAACTTTATAAAAATGCACTTTGTGCTGCCTGAGCCGAAATAGAGCATTTTATGCCGCACATCACTCCTCCAGAGACTGGCTACATTTAGCAACCCTGCCCTCCAGAGGACAATATCTTGATTTCTGGTTTCATGAAGGCAGTTGTATTGTCAACAACTAAACATAGAGGGCCTGACTTTGCATTTGGTGTGGAGGCCACTTTGTCATAAATGTGACAGATATTTTATCCACTATATTACAAATGCTTTATATATAATGTCACTTGCAAGATAGCAGACAACTTATCTGTCACGTTTGTGACCATGTCACCCAATCACCAAACTCTAAATGCAGCCCTTAGCAGGAATTACCCATCTGGGAGTAGACAATAACAGTTGGGAGAATAAAGGGCAGTCTTAGCTTTAACTTTTTTGCTTAAAAGCTGCCAGAGTCCTCCAAGACCCAATCACACCAACCACAAGATGGGTTTGAACTCTGACAAATTGGCAGAAACCTCATGTCCATACTGGAGTGGTTTTAGAGAGAGCCAGAGACCTTTCTGGTGAAATAAGGTTTCAGTCATCTTACATTTTGAGCTTCTGGGAATTTTTACAGTGAGACAAAGAGGAAAAAGATGGGCAAAGAGAGAGACATTTGGCAGGTCTGGGTATGGACATGTCTGAATCACTGGATAGTGTACAGGATCAGACTGGAAGGAAGACACATTTGACTCCTGATTTCTGCCTGGAAGCCTGGGAGTGGAACTTCCCCTCTTTACCTGTTCAATGGACTCAATAACCGGGAGGTTGTCTTGTTAATGCAATGCTTGGCTGACCACAGAGGACTTGACCTTGTGGCAACCCTGGCTAGATAGAGACTGAGGCCCAGATTTATACTTTTTGACGCAACACTGTGCAAACACAGTTTTGCGTCAAAAAGTATAGCGGTGGCTTGCACAATTCCAGGATGCCCTCCAGGTGTCAAATTAATGGAATGGTGCAATCCAGTGCAAAGGGTGAGCTAACTTCATGGAAAATGACGTTAGCCAGGAGGGGGTGGTGGTATGGGAGAAGGTTGTCTTGCACCAAAAAATGACACTAGGCTGGTTAGAGTTAAAAAAGATGACTTTATCCAGCCTAGCGTCATTTCTTGATGTAAAACCATCCATACCACATGACTCCTGCCTTATAATAGACAGGAGTCATGCCCACCACCCCAGTGGCCAGCACAGAGGACAAGGGTCCCCTGGGCAAGGGCCATTGCACCAAATGCCATGTATGGGGGCCCATTTCAGGGCCCCCAATGGCACTTAAAAAAAATACTTACCTCTACTTACCTATACTTACCTGGGATGGGGTCCCCAATACAGTGATGTCCCTCTGGTGTGGGTGGGGGTGTTCCTGGGGCTTGGAGAGGGCACCTGTGGGCCCTTTCCATGGTGTTTGACCATGGAAATGGGTACACAGGTCCCCTAACGCCTGGCCAGACCCATGCATTAAATAATGGCGCAAAGGAGGCTTAGCACCATTATTTAGGCCCGCCTCCCTCCTGTGCACCATTTTTGCACGGCAAGGATAAATAAGGTGCTAGGGCCTCAGAGTCATTTTTTGGGATGGGAACGCCTAACTTGCATATCATTGACGCAAGGTAGGTTCACGCATCCAAAAAATGACTTTAACTCCAAAATGTTGGGTCTAGACTTGTCTAGCCCCAAAATATAAATATGGAGTTAAGTTTGTGAATTAAGGTAAAAATAAATGACGCTAATTCTGTGCAAACAGAGTATAAATCTGGGCCTGGGTACCTCGAAACTTGCAGCAGTGACCTGAAATTTTGTGGGACCTAGTTAATTTAATCACCTCTGTAGGACCGGGGCAAGACCACCTGAACTGTAATCTTCAGCGTGGTTCCTCTTGCTGATTCTGTGCAGCATTTTTGCACAGTTCCCGTGAATTGCCTCATTGCATTATCTCCCTTATGCATAATATTAAATGTAATTCAAAGTATTCATATACAAATAGTTGCTGTGAATAAAAAGTGCTCTTATATAAAGCTATGTGTCATCCTTCGGATTCTAGTACACACCATATAAAACAGCAAATAGTAAATACAAATCTTTAACAAGTCACTTGTGGGAATAAATGTTACATGGGCCTATTCAAATGAAATTATTAACAAGAATTCACTTTTAAAATCAACATTTTTATGCTCCCCTTTCCATTTAGTCACTGCAGTCCCGTTCGTGGTCAATAATGCCATTCTAGAAGAATATACTCTTGTTCTTAACTGGTTAGGTTATTCCACAGGAAGCCCCTAGTTTGATACTTCTGGGAAGCCTCTTCCATATGAGTGGCAATTGTCTTTAAATTGCCCCTCTCACTGTTCGATCAGTATATATATTAGACCTCTCCGGTCTACACCATGTGGTAATGCCATCACCATGCATTTTGTCAACTTACAAACATCCTTGAGTTGAGATATTTTGTCATTTCTAACTGATTTGCAATTCTTTGCTGATTATGAAGTGGTCTGGACACCACTCTGGTGACGGTGAGTGCAAGCACAGGATGATCACTTCAGTCAAAGAGCAAGCTCCAAGTATAAACATGCCATCTAATCGTCTTTGTAATCAGTCTCCTCTACCTTTCTTTCATCTGTTCAATGCATGTATAAATCCAGGCCACCCCTTTAGACCGTGCTGACTATGATGTTTGCATTGCATTTCATTTTCTTGTCTCATGGAGGTTTTAAAAAAAAAAATCTTCAACATGAGCCCACGCCCATTTATTATCAGCATGCTGCTGCTGCAGTCCATCAGCTATTTTTGTCTTCTTTTTTCTTCCTTTTGCCAAACCTGTTGGTGTGCAGGTACTCCTCGCCAGTCACTGAAATGGAGTCTCTATATAGAGCACTGTTTCAGATAAGGGTGATGACACTTGGTCAGTATATGGGAGCCACAGATAAAGCATTGGACGTGACCAAAATCTCTAAAAATTGAAACAGTTCCATGAAATTGCGGAAAGGTGGAATTGACTCCAGCGTAATTTATATTGCATTTTATTATCGTTGTACATATATAGATGTTTCCTACGCTTTGCGAGCCCCATAGTGCTCTCAGCTTGTTGAGGAAGTAGAGATTCCATATTTATAATTTATAAAGCTTTTGAAATCCTTAACAAAGTCATGTAGCTTTCTGGCCATTAAAGCTAGGTGGGTTGCAAACGTTTGTTGCTTTAAAAACTGGCCGTGGTTCTAAGAATTTTGGGAAGCACTGATTTAGGATCTTGGTTGTAGTTAATTAATAGATTTGCCAGTGAGAGTGAGTAACTTTAAACATCAGGACCAGCATAATGTATTTCACCCTATTAATGAAACCCCTTCCCTTGGCGATACTGAAACTGTGGGTACCAGTAGTCCGAATAAAGGGGAGAGTTATTGAGAGTTACACTTAACACCTTATGATCACATGAGAAATGTAGATTTACCAGAAAAATTGGTAGTTCCCCCTCCGATTCTCATGTAATTCCACACTTTTGCCTGGATTTTTACCTAGAAAATTTGGCTGCCATTACCAGCTGATAGCTCCTGGCGAAACTAAAAAGATCAACACTGTTCCCACAGATCTCATACTGGTATTACCAACCCTTTTAGAATTATGAGGTCATTACTATTGAGCTCTTCGAAAGACAAAGTACATGCATGCTGTTTTATCTTTCTCCGACCTGAGGAGAAGACAGAGTAAGTGTTTTTAACCGTGCCTAGAGCAAAACAATCGAGGCTAGTTACATGGCAAGTTGATGGTGAGTTTAAGCCACGTGATTCAATTAGAGATCATGGTTTGTCTGACAAGCATAGCGAAATCCCCCACAGTGGTCATAAGGAAGTACAGACTCTAGAAAGATAGAAAATGCAATAAAAATATCTGTTAAATAATTAATTGGCTTCTTAACTGAGACTGCTAAAAGCGGTAACAAATACAACTCATGAGTAGGGTTGGGCAAAATTGGCGGAGGTTCATTAAGGGGAATTCCATGGAATTACTTTACAATTCCGTGAAATTCTGCCAAGGGGCAGAGTGGGCAGCACAATGTGCAGTTTATACCCCTCAGTGCCCTTACTTAAATATGTAGTGGTACAGAGGGTTATGCAGTGCACTCCACCCCAGTGCAGTACATACCCCTTGGTGCCCTTACAGACATATGTAAGGGCACCGAGGGGTATGCACTGCACTGTAATTCAGTACATACTCCTCGGTGCCCTTACATAAGCATGTAAGAGGGAGTGCATGCCTCTCGGTGCCCTTACATACCTATGTAAGGGTATCAAAGGGTATGCAGTGCACTAGAGTGGTGAATCAGCCAACAGAGATGTTCTAAACTGTGGCAATTGGTGCAGGTAAAGGTTGAAAGGTACTGATGGGAAACACGTGGTGCATCTCAAATCATCAAGGATTGAGTATAAAAACAAATATATATTACTTCTGTTCCTATTTCTGTGTTCTCTCCATTCCACAGTTTTACTTATGTTAGACCCTCTGTGTCACTTCCTCAAAGTCTCCATTGTCTCTCTGTGTCATTTACTCCTGCCTTTGCAATCCTTATTTGCAGTCTATTCTTGTGTCACCCTCCTGCATCTGTTCAAAATCTATTTCTACTCTAAACCAAAACCTTTGAGGGTGGCTCTCACCATATTCAATTCCTATTCATTCATATCATCCTATATACTCTGCATCTAAATGTACTTCCAATCCTGTGTCACCTCTTCTCACGTCAACATCTGTAATTTCATGCCACCCACTTTGTTTAGTCTTCTCACTCTCCATTTTTGCTTTCATGTTCAAAAGCATGCCCCCCCTGCGTCTTGACCTTCTCAATTTCCATTCTATTCTGGTGGGCCACCATCTTCTTATGTTAAACTTGCTCTCCTCTTCTGGCATTTTGAGAATTCTGCTATGTAATCACCCATGTCTAATTTGACTTCTGGTCTATCCTGCTCAATCCAGTGACTAAATGGAGCAAAAAAGTAAAATATTGGGACAAAGCAGTCCACCATAAACGTAAGCAAATAAGTCACATGATGATACATTCAATTGAGGTATTATCCGAATATGGAAGACAAGAAACACATAGGTAAGGAGATTGAGGATTGTTTGATGGAACAGGATGAGACAGGTGACTGATAAAGGTTGAGCTATGATATCCGATGTTTGAAACAAGCCACATTTTATAAGAGAGACTTTCCTTCAAGCACGCTGCACTTAAGTTAAATTAAAATATTAATAGAAACTATTCAGAATCAAGGCAGTCATGTTATCACCCTCACATTCCAACATGAAATTGAAAGAGGGTCATAACATGTTAGGCACCAAAGGTATGATTGTGGCATCCCTATGGCTTTCTGAAAGCATGTAGATGTTGTTGAAGGGGATGCGTGGCTCTAAAATGAGGAATAAGATTAAGAGTAGTTTTGTAGGTGGAATAGGCATAATTGTAGTCCTCAAGCTCTGGGCTGGGATAGCTCAGTTTCTGATCCAATTTAAGCCATTCTAATAGGGTTACTTGAGTTAGATATTACTATTCATCGCTGGATTTAACAGTCTATACATCATTATTATTTATTAAATACTCAGTAGCAAAGAGAATGAACAAGAATGTGGAGGGATATTGTTACAAAACTCTGACTTAAGGAATTCATTCTCTTCTAACCACATGCATATGTCTTTCCTTCATGTCTCAGAAATGCTTGCTTGTAGAGATGGAATGAGGAATAATTATTGTTAAAAGTGATATCAACAGTAGAAGTGCCAAACACTGTTACTGTGCATCTAAACCATGTGGTCACTATATAGCATAACATAACTGGTATATGAGTATATTGACAGACAATGGATATTTTGGGAGTATGGTTTGATACATGGTTGACCATGGATCATCAAGCGAAGAAAATATCTTCTTCCTGTTTTGGCATATTCAGACGTCTTAGAAAGATCTTTAAAATGCTTCCGTTTATTGCAAAGAGGCTTATCATACAGGCCTTAATAATTTCTCACCTGGTCTATGGGAACGCTTAGTTTCTTGGCGCACCAAAATATGTTATGAAGAAATTGCAGGTGGTACAGAACACCGCTGCCCGCCTTGTCTTCAAATTACCCAGGCATGAATCGTCCAGATCAGCTTTATCAACTCTGGACTGGCTCCATTTAGAGCAACGGATAAAATTTAAATCCTTATGTTATATTCACAGAGCGCTATATGACAAAGGCCCGCCAATATTGCCAACCCTAGCTTCCTTCTACAAATCCACCAGACATCTCAGATCATCTTCCACGGCCCTAGCTGTTATTCCCCCAATAAAAAAAGGCTAAATGGGAAAGAAGATCAATATCTTACCTTGGAGCTCGACTGTGGAATTCACTACCACTGAACCTATGTCAAACTAGCCACAAACTCTCATTTCGGCGGCTATTAAAAACTTGGCTATTTTAGTTAGTGTTCCAAGGCAGTGTTTTTGAAGATTTCTGTACAGCGCTGGGAGGCCTTCAGGTAGCTCTGCGCTCTATAAATTTTCATAACATAACATAACATAACATATTTACATCTCGCTGGAGGATTTAGAGAGTGATCAGGAGTCAAGTCATAAAATGTATTTTACATACAATTTTATACATCCCTGGATCAACATGTGAGCAGTACTGGTGATCACAAAAAAAACAAAAAAAGCCTTAGGCACACGCTTTGAGACAACAGTATTGAGCAAGGCTGAAGACAATGCGTTGTGTTTCTCAAGTGGAGACAAAGAACTATACAAACTAGAGTTGCAGCGCAATTGTTATTTCATAAGAACCACACGAGCTGGTTTCGGCTGTTCAACTTAAGATAGTGTGCTTTGAAATGTATTTCTCACCACTATCTTTGTGGTTTGATATATTTTAAGATAGAATTAAAATACCATTATCTGTTGAATGGGATTGATAGAGGTACTTCATCTTTATTGGTGTAAATGAATGGTAAAGAGTTTCAAATAACACACTTTCACTGAGCTTTCTCTTGTTGTAAGGGACTCTGATTACTTAAGCTTCACTGTGATAGTCATGAGAATACAATCACATGTTGTACCTGTGTACACATTAGTCTTTCATGCTGAAGAGTCTATTTCTGGAATGTGTGTATGTTGCAGATTGCTTTGCTTTTTCAGAGGGCCAATGACATGAAAATCTAGTGCATGCATCTCAGCAAAATCTGGTCTCTAAAACAGTTTACTACAAGAAAGTTTTACACACATGAAAGAGTTCTGTTATTTGCGTCAGTATTTTTAAGTGCATCGCAGGAGGATGATCGTGAAACCCTAAAGCAATTTAAGAAAGGTATTGAATTCAGTCAAGTTGGCACTTGCTTAATTGTGTTCAAACACAACACAGAAACACAACATGACAGTGTTATCAGAGTGCTATTCAGACCACACGCTTGTTCCTCTCCATCACTCAAATCTGCAGCACCGCCCAACCCATGCTGAGGATGGATTTAGGAAACATGCTACTTAGACAGATAAAGAGGGAGCTGATAAGTGTAGAATGCAACCTTCAGAACAATCAACATGAAAACCTTTAATGAAACAACCATTTAGCTATTCTCAAATACCACAATGAAGCATCTTCCTAGAATAAGCTGGCCCTGCTTATAATAAGGAAAACAAATCATGGCTTCATATTGACCAATACATGGTACAACGAGTAGTCAACCAAACAATGCAGTGAAACATGGCAAACTAGTTTATGAAGTGAGTGGCGGAAGAGAAAAAACACTGTCACAGAATTACAGACCTGTACACCTCAAATCCATGAGCCAAACAGTATCTTTAACCTCATATATATATATGAGCTCATGTAACCAATGAAGATAGTTTATGAACATACAACTGTAGTTACCTAACCCACACGCTCTACTAGTATCCTCTTTGTGGCTCAGTAATATTACAATATCATACTGATGCTCTCTGAGTCCAAAAGATCTGAAATATCTGAATTCATATCCAATAACTCTGAAACCTCATTTAACCCACCCACATTAACCTATCTCTTTGGCAATTTGGTATTAATAACATTCAACCTTCTGGTGAGAGTGAATGTGTCAGAACTCAAAACCCAAAGTAAAATGTATAACTATGGTGTCAAGCTTGAGATAAATGCCTACCTTCTAAACTAGACCATAACTGGAATCCAAAAATATACCCTCAACGTAACCCTCCTACAGCTGGCATCAGCAGATGCTAAAGCAGCAGCTGTTCGCCACCAGGCATGAAACCTGCCATGCCTTAGTGAAATCATTCGCTAAGAGTTAGCAAGACAACTTGAATAACACATGTAACAGTAAGTAGGGCCTCCTTCATAATTATCGATACTGGTTGTGGCTTGTCAGCAGCAATGAATTCACCAGAGCGGCTTATACTTCCTATAGTTGGGAACAAGATATTAACCTGTATAACCCACAGCTTTTGATACTATACACTACTTTATATTGTGGGTAAGTGTAAAGTGTGGGCTAGTGTCTAGATCTACTCTGAAGTAAATTTGGACCTTCCTCCTGAACCTCATCGGCAAGTATGGGCTAAGATAATTCAGCAGAAAGATATATAAATTACGTAGATTAATGAGTTACTCGTTGGTGATCACTATCATGACTGTTGTCCAACATAGAAGGTATTTTCCAGTGCAATCTTTAGATGCATTTCCAAATATTTAACATTAACCCCCTTACTTTACTTTTGGTTGAAGAGAAAGGAACCCCGAAGCCTATGTTTTTTTTCTTGATGAAGAAGAGCTTCTTTGCATAAACAGAGTCAAGTCAAAGATACCGATTCTAGTAGGACAAACACATTACCGTTACACTGGTCTCTAAACCTGCAAAAGCTTCAAGGTGCCACTTTCAGGGTTAGACACATGAGATTCCTACTGAACAGTAATCTTTCAATTGTACATTTATTGAAGTGACCACAGCCACCACTATGGAGTTGCCAAATATACTGGCCAATGAGGTCACAAATCCGGGCAATCAGATTGTGACTGATTTCATAAAGGCAAAATTTAATGAAGAAAGGCTTAAAAGGATTCCACAAGTGCCCAGAATATTCAAGGATACAATTCAGTCATAATCACAATATATATGGCTTACTGCGGCATAAGCCTAAGATGCTTATCAAAACTGGACGTCATTATGTGCTACGCAGGAAACTGTGGCCCAGATTTAAGAGGGCCTAGCGCCATTCTAACGAAACATTAGCATACATTTTTTACGCTAATGTGGTGTTAGATGGCCAAAAACGCCACAACATATTTACAAAGTGGTGTCAGGCACAAATAAATCTAGGAGATCTCTGTGCGTCACTTTTTTGGTACTTTTAATGCCTGCTCTGAGCAAGCGTTAAAAGGTGGCTCCCATTGGTTACAGTGGGCCTCTGGGTGCTTTGCAGGATTAGCATCAATTTTTTTTATACTAATCCTGCAAAGCACAAACCTAGAGTAAAATATTCTGATGCTAGTTCCCTAACTACTGCCATGGTGCACCATATATTAAATATGCCGCACACATTGTTGCTTTTGGAGGGCGCTAAGGGGGCGCAAGAAAAGTTGCTCTGCCCTAGGTGCAGTGCCGCTTTTCTTAAAAATGCCCCTATATTTTTCTCAGTAGCTCAGCCAGTGTGTTATGCACAAGCGTATTGAAGAAAATAGTCTCCCTGACTGCTGTTTGAATTATAAGGTACAGTAATGGGCTCTACAGGCCTCTAGCCTCCTGTGCCACTGCACCCGCTGTGCCAATGGAAGCTAAGCTCCTGAATCCAAGACTTTCCATCTTATCAAAATGCAGGCCTTCAAGTGATTGAAAGAAGAAAGAGGAGCTCTCGGAGTCCAAAGTCTCAGGATGCAGAATGTATGGTCTTATATTAAGGGGAACAACTTTTTTCAGGAAACACCTGAAAATTAATTGTTTAGACTTGACTAAACTCAGTGCTATACTGGGTTGGCAACTGACGAATCCCCGACTTTTGTCTCTGTCTTTGTTTGAACTGTAACTTCTCCCCCTTCAAAATGAGATTCTGGTAGTGTTCACAATGTAGATGCACAGTTCTTTAAAAACAACTACAAAATAAACAAACAAATAAATAAATATAAAACAGTTGTGTCAATGTATCTTAGTGATAATTCCTCCAACCGCTAGGGAATAATATTCATTATCAACTTGGCAAATCTAACTTTTGTTGCGAACGTCAACCTCGTTCCTATGCCTAGTGAATATAGCAAAGGTCTGAACTTAGTTATTAGAGCTAATTGGATCACTCACACTATCCAGTTTATTTTAAGGCCAGTTCTCTTATTCACACATCGACATTATTTAACGTAGGCAGTCCACTATGTAAACATTCCTCACAATCATGCACATACATCTCATACACTTGTGCCTTAGGATCATGTACATTCTCTCCGCTGTCATGTATGGATAACTCAAGATGAAATATGTCCTCAGAGACATGTGACATACTCCTCAAGAGTGTGTGTATACTTCCAAGGATAATGCACATGTTGTTGAAGATGACTTAATAACACACAATGAATATAACTTAATAACACACAACCTGACTTGCCCTGGAAGCTGAAGCTGAGTTGGTAAGAGAATAGACAGATCAGTGCTTGATTTAAGATAAAGTATGAGCAAGAATCTACAACAGCCTTATGTAAAGCATATGTAAAACTAGATAATTATTTTAATCAGATATTACTCACATATGTTCTGCTGCCTTGTTTAACCATTAATCACTCACTTTCAATCACTCACTCACTATAGGACTGCTTGCTATGAAGACAGAGATGCACAAGTTAACCCATATATAGAATGCACGCCCTCACCAACCTGTTGTGTAGCATGCTTCATCATATGGCCCGGATTTGCATCAGTCACAAAGCTCCTGGTGCGAACTACTGCCATAAAAAATAGGAGGAGCTCCTGAGGTGTTATGACAAAAAATTAGGATGGGCAAATGATGAGCCTAGGGTGGTGATGTGAGGGTTTTATGTGCAAAGGGGAGAAAATAATAATGTTAAACTACCTCAAGATCGATGAGTATAAGATCATTGAGCCTCATAGGGTAGAGATTAAACATTTGTGGGATACTTTGACCCACTTGCAGAGGGCAACATTTTTATGCTCCCTTAAAACCCTCAAAAGAGATGCAAGGGGATTCGGCAGGATGTTGATGCCCTCTCTGCTAAATTTATATGCATCAAAACAGATAAAAATAAATTTCACAGCCCATCATAGGAAGGTCCAGTGAATACGGGGTAATACCCCTGGCGTCCGAAGATGGTTCTTCTGATGAATGAAGCCTATTTCTTCCTATCTCAAAGGAGAAGTAAAAGATACTTCAATCCACTGAAGAGGGCCCCGAAGAAGAAGCAGGTCACCTACCAGAGGGGTGAAATCCTCATATCCTGTATATAGGAGTACTTATGACTCTTAAGTGGTGTTTTTGTTTTCTCTTCCTTAACACAAGTTTGTGGTTATTTTTTGTTTAACTATGTAACCTGTGTGGTGGTCCATACCTGTCGCCTTCCTTGTTTGAAAAATAATTTGACAGTGGATGAAATAGTCACATACATTTACTTCAAAGAACAATCAGTAAGTCATACTAATCCTCTCTATACTCCCAATTAATTAATTGAATTACACCCAAATTATCATCACAACCAATCGAGAAACAACTGAAGATTAGTGTGTATGGCCCTGCCAAGCTCCCCAGTAATAATATTTAGATAAAGATTCGCAGCTGGGACAAAACCATGCCAACAGGAGGGACTTTAAGTCCCATCCTTGTACATATTGTACTTACACTGCTCAAAAAAATAGCGTTGTTCCTAGTGGGTACATTTACAGTGTCACTGAAAAAAAAATACATCATCTGTTAAGGGATAAACCTACCATACATTTTAATTATCGAACCAAGAAAACATAAAATGTTATGAAATAGGAATTTCAGTGAATTATTAACGTAGTCAAGGGTGAACTGGAAGTCGGATATTAAAGCACTGATAAATTAAATGAAATGAAGAGACATATAATAATGTGACCTTCTTAATCATCAATTGATGTTTGTGGGTTATAGGCTTAAATCCTGTTTTTATTACAAAATCTACTTAAATCCACTGTCAAATGAATAAATGTTAGCTGAAAATGGTTGCACTGATATAAGCAGTCAGTTTACTTTAGTAGCTGTTTGCTCACCTCATTTTGCCAACATATTCTTTTGAAATGCATTATGGTTTATGATTAAAGGAATCCAAGATACAGTGGGAGAGAGGACACACTGATAAGACTGAAAGCAAATAAGTTGTTGCGAAAGATACAGTGACCAACAGATTCACCAAAACAAATAGAACTGCAGTCTGTAGCGAGGGATTAGCACAGGACACAACTTGAACTGTGTCTTTTTAGAGAGCTATCATTGGAAAGAAACAAAAATATAGTGACGAATAGTATGTATAAGAAGCAGCAGAAAATTCAAAAGAAGGTAGAGTGGAGAGAGATAATCATGGTCTTGGGGATATGAAACAGGCCAAG
Source organism: Pleurodeles waltl (assembly GCF_031143425.1). Classification (NCBI taxonomy): domain Eukaryota; kingdom Metazoa; phylum Chordata; class Amphibia; order Caudata; family Salamandridae; genus Pleurodeles; species Pleurodeles waltl. Next base: position 531,468,053 of record NC_090449.1, read on the forward strand.
AGAAATGCAGACATTTAATGAGGCATGTAGAGGAGTTATTTATATTTGGGCTGTGTTGCGCTTGACACAAAATGTGGACAATAACCTTTGTTATGCACCTGCAAAAAACATTCACAGGGAGAGAGACGTGATAAACAAGCGTGTACAGAGACTTGTTTAAGCTTGGGTAAGAAACGGATGACAAGTGGACGAGAGAGACAACCAGGTAAAAACTAGGAGACATGGAGAGAGAATCAAGAGAGGCTACTGTCTGACATAGCAAGCAGGAGCTTTATTTAAGAAACAGTGAGATATGGAGACAGATTAGACGAAGAAAGCAACTGATGTGGAAGGAGAAAAGACAGGAAAAGAGATGGAACGTGCAGGCTGAGTTAGGGTTGATGTAATAAGCATATTGGAGAGGAATTTAGATGGCGAGGCAAAGCTGAGTAAGACGGAGATCACGGATAGAAGAAATGAGAGGGAGGAGCAGGAATGCAGAGTGAAAAAAGATACATTCCAGTATGGTGAGAATTCTCGACTGGGAAAAGGAAATACATAGTCAACGGTAGACAGAATATGGCATAGAGACTGCACTTGGAAAAAGATTCAGTCAGTGAGGATGACATGCACAAATATTATAAATTGGGTAAAAACCCCAAAATAGGGGACAAAGCGAATTCGTTTTTAGAAGGGTTAGAGAACGAAGGACCAAGGGGACATAATGGTAGAAGAAAAGGGGCAGATGGAAGGTAGGGTACATTCTTGAAGATACCAATTTATATGAAAATAAAATTATTATATCCGAGACATAAATTATGAAAAAGAGAAAACAAAGAACAAAATTCAATTGTTTTTACAAGTGTTTCAGTCCCAGGAAAACCAATTTTAGGGCTTTTTATCAACCTACTATACACTTATACAAATGGATAAGTAGTTTGCTGAAGTATCTAAAATTGCCACAGGTTTGTTCTTGAAGAGAGATGATCAAAAAACCTTGGTCTTCACAAATACCTGCACCATCATTCCAGAGCGTTGACAAAATAGCCAGGGCAAACATATAGGCCCTCATTACAACATTGGCGGTCGGTAACCGCTGCCCGCCAAGTTGTAACCGCCGTGCGGCCGCCGATGCGGCCGCACTCCTGCGGTTACCATAATGAGATCACCGCTGGGCCGGCGGGCGGGAACCAAGTTTCCATCCGCCAGCCCAGTGGGGATGTCGGCCGCAACACGGGAGCCGGCTCCAAATGGAGCCGGCAGTGTTGCAGCAGTGCGACGGGTGCAGTTGCACCCGTCGTGCTTTTCACTGTCTGCTATTCACTGTTGCTGTTGGTGTTTCCATGCAACACCCATTCCTTTTGACACTTCCCCAGATTTACGAAAAATTGTAAACCTGAGGCAGCGCCAAAAACTAGCACCAACCCAGGGGTGGTGTTAGATTGGCGCAACAAGGAGAAATACTTTTATTTCTCCTCGTTTTTGCTTTATCTATGTGTGCTGCGTAGAAAGAGTGAAATGCTATTAATGATTGTTTATGTGCAGGAAGGTGTTCCTCCCTGCACATAAACAATCATTGCATACTGATGATTTGCTACTTCAATATATGCTGCATTCTGCAGCACATATAAAAGTAACAAATCACCATTAATGATTGTTTATGTGCAGGAGGGGACTCCTTCCTGCCCATAAACAATAATTCCCTGCAAGGCAGACACCCTTACACTATTGTGCAAGGGTGCCTGCGTTGGCGTTAGAAGACTAATTTTAGCAGAAGCACTAGGGAACCCACAGGGGTTCACTGTATAAATGTAAGTATGGCACATCCCTGTATTTTTTTAATGTTGGATTGCGGTGCTGCCAAATTTGGTGCAGCTCTGTGCTCCAACATTTCCTTGTAAATAAAGCCTTTACTTTCACAGTATTCTTGTCCTCAATACTTTTGGCACAATATTATGTCCAAACAATATTTTAAACACAACATTTTGTCCAAACAGCATGAATCCACATCAAACTGGCATTTGAGCTACCCAGGAATCAATCACAACTCTAGTCATTAGGTATTTTAACAATTTTATTAATGAATGGAAGTTTGGTTAGGATGCAACATTGTTAACTAATTCTACTGTAGAATCCGACAAGGCAATAATGGAAAGAAAGAATTCTGAATTAGATGCTCTGACTACCACTAGGTGGTGAATCTTGTCAACGTCCGTGTTGTGTCCTGATGAAAGGAGACATGACACAGTGAAGGGTTCCACTCCTTTATTCAGCACGATCTCTGACCAGCAACCTGCTTGGACCTCTGCTGTATAACTAATGCCTTTCCTTTTCTGCCCAGAACTCCTCCAACCAGGTCTCCCACTTCCAGCCAGCTGTGATAGTCAGAACTTCAGTCGGAGGCAGCCATACAGTCCTAGAAAGCCCGACTCTACACCTCCCTGTTTAAATATGAGCCCCATTGTTCTCACTGAATTCAGATGTCTGAAATAAGCTGACATGGCCTGGTCACAACTCAGCCTGACAAAGTTGGTACCACCAGAGGAGTTGGCTCAGTAACCATCAGGTCACACAAGACATCCACTAGTACCAGAGGGCTCCATGTCATGCTAAGGGTTGGGGCTGTTGTTGTTCTGAGTGTCCTTTGTGGCCTGAAAGTTTCAAATATTCACGGTGATGGACTTCCTCTGGAGAGATGCTGTGACCTTGCTCCTTTTGACTGTCGTTACTTGGAGTGGGTTGGTGTCAAAGAGGGTGTCCATTTTCCTCCGTTGTCTCTGCTTAACCACTAACCAATTGCTGCCTTCAGGGAGAATTCCCTCCTTTCGCCACTCAGTGGCCACATGCACTCATCTTCTTCTTCTTTTCCTGGCCAGTTGCCTTGACTCTGTCTGGGTTCATCTGCTATTCATGAGATTATTGTGGTAATTTGGTGCGAACTGACCTATTGAACATAAGCGTGCAGGACTCTCCTCAGTTGTTGAGTGCAGAGTGTTTTGATAAGCCTGCAGAACTTAACAGAGGGATTGTTCAAGCACCAGTCCTTCTTCAGTGACTTGCTGTACAGTCTGATTAAGGGAGCCTATGATTCGTTCTACTATTCTGTTGGCTTGAGGCCAGAGTTGAGTAATCCGGTGATGCTCAATCTCCAGGTGGTTCGGGAATTTTCTGAAGTTACCACTGGTGAATGGTGGCCAATTGTCAGACTTCAGGATTTTGGGAAATCCCCAACTTGCAACGATGTCATCCAGTGTCCAGATTACCTAGGCAGCTCCAGTAAATGAGACTATTGGGAATCAGGAGTATTCGTCTACTACCATTAGAAGATTCTTGCCAGACTTGAGTGGGCCGAAGAATTCAACTGCTATCCTCTCCCACATACTCTCTGGTATTTCTGACATCTCCAGAGGCATTTGTCACATGGCTGGTGACAGGCAGTTGCACAGGTGACACTTTTGAATTTCTGTCTCTACTATAGCATCTAAACCAGGGAACCATAGTCTTTCTCGGAGTGCCCTTTCAGTGGCAACTATCCCTTGGTGTCCTTCCTGTGCTAGGTAAATGTCTTGTTTGTGGAGTTTCTTAGGGACCATGATCCTGTGAGGACGAGTCCCTCTCGTATAACTGCCAATTTGTTCCTGAAGTTGTCAAAGGCTTTGATCTCCTCAGAGTCACCGCTCCGCTCTTTGCTGTGTTTCCATTTGTGCCGGTCGATGAGGTGCATGACAATGGCTAGATTGCTGTCTACTTTTGTGGTGTTGGCCCTTTGAGGAATCAAAAGTGTGGAGGTCACTCTCGTGCTACCTATGAATTGAAGGTATTCCTCAGCAATGGACAAGTTCCAATTCATCAGGTGCAGTGGCTGTCTGGAAAATAAGTCAGTTGGATTGTGTACCTTTTCTGTTTTTTGAACAATGGTGTTGTCATACTCCAGGAGGTGTAGTCCCCATGGTTTCATCCTGGGAGGAATTTTAGATTTGGGGTTCCCAAAGAGTGTTAGGAGAGTCTGCTGGTCTGCTATGATGGTGCACAATTTGCTATATAGGAAGACATGGCAAGGTTCTCCTCTTCCTTGGTTTAGGGTAGAGCTTCTCAGTTTCAGATAGACTTCTGCTAGTATAGGCAACAGTTAGATGCTGGGACTCCAGGGTTCCACAGTGTTGTGCCAAGATGGCTTCAATACCCAGTGAACTGGCATCGACAATCACTTCTATGGACAGTGTGGGGTCAAAATAAGCCATAATAGTGGCCTTGGCAAGGCCAGCCTTTATCTGTTAAAAACTATGTTTGCATTCCAGGGCCACTGGAAGACCACCTTCTGCCTTGGGAGGTGATGAAGCGGGGCACTGATGGTGGCATAATTTCAAGTGTTTCTTACACAATACTATCCATATCTATAAAGCATCAGAGTGTCTCATGGTAGGCTTGCAGCTGTTAAGAACGCAACATTATACGGATCAGGCATCATACCTTCTCCCGAGAACAGGTGCCCTAAGAATTTCCATTCGGTTCTACGGAATTCACATTTGTCCGTGTTGATAGTGAGACTGGCTTCACATAGTAGATGGCAGACCTTGTTCAGTGCATCGTCATGTGCTTTGCGTGTGGGCCAAAAGACTAGAATAGTGTCACTGTAGTTTAACACATTGGATATAAGTTCAGTGAACCAGCAATGACCTCATGGAAGATTTCAGCACCTGATGAGTTCAGTCTCTTGTAGCACAAAATGGCCCAAAAAGTCATGATGCAGCAGCACAGTTCCTCCAGTTTGATCTGATGTTAGCCTTTGTTGAGTTCAACCTTGGAGATGAGCTTCACTCCATAGATCTGGGTGATCATGCCTGGATGTGCGGACCGTGGTGCCGTTCATGTTCTATCACCTTCTTGGGCTGATACAGATCAACGCATATTCAGACATCCCCTTTTCTGTCCTTTGTTTATATCTACAACAATGGGAGACATCCAGGGAATGGGGCCTTCAGGCGATTCAATAATGTTGAGGCATAGAAGGTTTCTGATCTCTTTCTTCACTGCCTCTTGCAGTTAGAATGCAACTCTCCTGTGTCTCTGTTCCTCTAGGTGAACACTCTTATCGAAATGAATGTGAACGCAGTCATCTTCCAGCTTGCTAATGCCACTGAAGAAAGCTGGGAGGTGATGAGCAATGCCTGGGTCTGTCTCAATGGTAGCTGATGGAGATGAATCCCATTGCATCTGCCATGGCAAAACTGAGGAGGCAAGCCCCCAACATCTAGCCTTGCAGCACATGAATAGGCGCCATGATGATGCTTGTGCCATATATTCCAGTCACTTTGAACAAGCCATAAAGGTGAAGAGACTGCACGTGTGAACACTTTGATGGGGGATTGCGAGATCTTTGGAACTGGTTCAAGTTCAGTGAAACATTGAAATGACATCACATTTATTGACCCCCGATTATGAAAGGTATGGACTGTTTGTTCAAATCCACATGAGCAACTAGGCAATTGCGGGTGGCCTTCAGCAGGTGTACCTAGTGGATAAGCTCAGTCTCTGAGTGTACATGCATGAGGCCCAATCAGGTCAAGGAAGGCAGACAGAGAACTATGGGAACAGGTGCTTGACAGACCGGAAGTAGAAAGTGGTGGGGTACTTCTCCTCATGTAGGTGAGGGATGCTGTGAACTTCTCTGTGCAGTGTATTGGTGTGTTCTCTGCTGACACATAGATTTTTCATTGAGTCTCAGTCAGTTGCACACAGCCTTGAGGTCAACTAGGTCTCATCCTCTGATGACCAAAGCACCACTGTTGTTGATGCATTTCATGGTGCAGCCACTCAGTTTAAAGGTGACTCGCGGTCGCGGGGATACAGAGCAGCGTATAGACATCATCATGAGGTATCCATCCTCCTCACTATCACTGGCTGGTGATGTGGTGGAATGAGTGAGGGCAAAGGGGGCAGCTGGCCTGTGTGTGCTATCATGACACTTCACACCAGATGGCAGGGCCTGTTGCCTGACTTGTGACTGCTTCGGCTTTCATGACTTGGTTTGTCCCTGTGTCTGCTGTGGTTGGAAGGTTGGTGCTTTGTTTGGGCTCCACGGATGTGGTTTTCGATTGCACACCTGCCCGAGTGTTGGGCACTTGCCATCATGAGGGTATGCCAAACCACACCTGTAGCATGAGCTTGCAACTTCCAGAAATCACAGTTTGTGCTTGTCTTTCCACATCCAATGGCCACTTTCAGTGGCTAGCACTGCCCCACTGGTTGTCACATTCCCTTCCATGGCAGCTGCTTGTTTGTCAGCATCTTAATCTGTGTGGGCTGTGGCCAGCATCTTTTCAACAGAGTGTGTTTCTCTCAGTATTCACCTTCTGAAGGGTTCAGATTGACAGCCATCTATGACTCTGAGGTTCATAACTTCCTCATTGGAAAGTTTGTTGAACTGGCAGTGCTTGATGAGGTATTCTAAGTGCCCTACAAAGTCGTCCATTGAACCTCCTAGTTGCTGGCTAGCTTTGCCAAATGTGTAATGTTCATAGTTCACATTGGTGGCATTGTAAAATTTCTTGGCAAGTTCGTCTTTCACTTTTTGGCCTCTTCTTTTGTTTTGTTTTTGAGGGCCTCTTTAATGCCATCTTCTGAGAGGTTCTTGAAGAAACAAATCACCTTGGTTTTATCTGATTCTTCTGGGGTTTCAATGAGGTCATTGAGTTTCTCAGTCCAGTCCACCATGCCCCAATGTAGTGCTTATTGGACATGTCAAATGGGCGGCTGCTTCAGGAATGTGGCAGCATTGTATGCGGGCTGTCTATCAGTAGACATGGCAGCTTGGAGCGAGGCACGCACCTTGCGCTTGCAGTGCAGATGTAGGGTTCACGGACAGTCACTGTGTCTGTGACTCACTGGACATGGCTACTACCAGTGAGATGCTGGTTCAAGGCTGGAAGCAACCAGGGACTGTCACAATTTAAAATGGCCCCCAAGTAGATGCAGACTCAAGGTAGGGGCGAAGTGGTGGGTCTTCCCTCCCCATGATGGCTGCCAGCAGAGAACAGGGCCTGTGTGTGCCTCAAATGCAAAAACAACAGATTATGGATGAAATGCAGAACAAATCTAACATTCATCCCCAGTCACAGATCTGGGTTTAATCCATCAATGTTTTTGCTTGCCATACCATTCCAGTTTGGATCCAGCCATATGCAGAACACTCTTGACCCGACACCCCATGGGAACAGTCCAGTCCAAACTGCCAGGCCAGGTCTTCCCTAGACCAGAAACAAGCATCCTGGTACCAGTTTTGAGGTATCACCCCTCATCAGACAGGCTAGCTTGAATCTTGTGGCCTAGCGAGCACGGGACCCACATCTCGGCATACCCTTCCCACTTAAGGCAGCAAAATGAAAAACAACAGATGATGGATGGAATGTGGAACAAATCAAACATTCATCCCCAGTCACAGATCTGGGTTTAATCCATCAGTTTTTTTGCTTGCCATGCCATTCCAGTTTGGATCCTGCCATATGCAAAACAGTCTTGACCCTGCTCCCCGTGGGAACAGTCCAGCCCAAACTGCCAGGCCAGGTCCTCCCTGGACCAGAAATAAGCATCCTGGGAATGGTTTTGAGGTATCACCCCTCATCAGACAGGCTAGCTTGAGTCTGGTGGCATAGTGAGCACAAGACCCACGTCTTGGGATACCCTTCCCACTTAGGACAACAAATGCAACAGATGATGGACGGAATGCAGAACAAATCAAACATTCACTCCCAGTCACCTGGGTATGCCTCCCCAATTCAAGATGGCAGCCAGCAGGGAACAAGGCCTAGATGCCAGTGAGTACTGGGGATGCTGAGATGCCTGAAGAGGCTTCACAACGTGCTGCAGGAGTCAAGATGTAATGATAGGCAGTGATAAAAGTGTTCCTTAGAGGTGTTGGGGCTCAGGCGACTCTAGGGGTGCCAAATGTGATGTTTTCAGAAGCTGCAGCCATAGAGCCATCTTGAGGGAGAGCGGCCGGGGGTTGTAGGGGTGAGACACACCCTTGTGGTGAGCCAATGAGCACGCTGATAGGTGAGCTGTCAGGGCTGGTTGACTGCTGCGTGTCAGGTCAATCCCATCATTGTTGCCTCTTTTGTGTCCAGATGAAAGGAGATACAACACAGTAAAGAGTTTAACACCTTTATTCAGCACAGTCTCTGACCAGCAACCTGCTCGGGCCTCTGTTGTGGAACTTATGCCTTTTGCCCAATACCCCTCCTATCCTGTCTCCCCCTCTGGATGGCTGTGATAGTCACAGCTTAATTTGGAGGAGACCACAGTGTAATAGAAAGCCCAACCCTACAGCCTTTATAATAGCTTGTGCACTGGCACGTCCCCAGCACTTGCCTCATTCCTTATAGTCATAGTTACCCTTCTGGTCATCCTGTCAAGGTTCCCTTCCTCTTTATTGTGCAGGCACCCGTCCTATGGCTCCCTACCCCTTTTCAAATAATATGTTTACTCCTTTTGGTTCGCTAAAGCAACATCCTCAATGTTATAACTCCAGAGCAGATCGTCCGTTTCCAGTATTTCACAGTAGCCAGCTTGCTGTCATCTGTTTGAAGGTTCAGAGACCTTTTACACATGCTTTACAATTCCTGTCTATGTCTCAATTACAATTTTGTTAATCAAAACTACAATACTAACTTACAGGGCCGGCTTTAGAGCTGGTGATGCCCTGTGCAAGTCTTTTTGTCACCCCGCACCTTGACCACTTCCTCGGATTTCGGCCTCACTACCACCCGGCAAATGTGTCCCTCATCTCTCATAGACCCCCTTTCACATACCTTCATTTTAAAGTGCTTGTAAAGACTGGTTTTACTAATCCACTTAGCTATACATATAAAATATAGTTCTGTTCTTTGCATCAGGCATATTAACCCTCTGCTCCACTTTATGGCGGATCAAAGCTGCCACCAGACAAAACTCCCATCTCTCTCCCAAGCAGCAACATTAATCATAAGAGGTATATTGACATTTGAATTGCTTCCTGAAGGCGGGACGAAGAAGGAACTGTTCAGCAGGTGTTTTTAAATCACAGTTTTCCTAAGCTCTTGCTAAACACAGCTACCCCTGAGGTCAACGCCCTCCAATCCAGGCCAGCACCCGGTGCGACTGCACCGCTCGCACCTCCCTAAAGCTGGCGCTGCTAAATAATAATAATAATAATAATAATAATAATAATAATAATAATAGCAATACTGGTGATGATGATGATGATGACAAAGATAATAATAATAAAAGTAATAACATTATTAAGGCATGGATTTGAATAATTACAGCAGTAGCAATTGCACTAATAGCACTATGAACACGAATTTCAACTTTGTCTCCACTCTTTGTTCTGACAGCATTGGCCCCCTAAAAAAGGGTAACAGATACATATTTAAGCCCTTTCACTGTGCCACTTACCTTGTAAAAAAGCAGAACTTAATATATTTTTAAATGGTGGTGGCTAACAGAGAGGTGTTTTTTCCTTTTTTGCAGAAAAAGTTTGCTGAAGCACAGCAAGTGGGATATCAAAATTCTTCGAAGCACAGCCTTCCCATTGAAGTTTATGTGAGTAATAGATGTACAAGCAAAGTCTGTATGTTATTGAAAGAAAAGCACATAGAAATATGTCTATACTCTTTTAATGTGCATAATGGTTTAATGTTTTATTTACAAAAAAAACTTTAAAAATATCTAAATAAAGTACATGTACATGAGGAAGTCTGTTTGATCAGCTTCTCAGGGCAATGAACACTCCTGCACTGGTGTATACACTGAGTGAGCGCTGTTTTTTTTTCTTTCATATCGAGGAGGGGTACTATATTTGGATTTGCCAGTATGAGCCACTGGTGATAGCATGACAAGCTGCCTGAAGTGGGAGTGTTGGAGGGGAGGGGGGAAGCGCAGCATGGTTCCTTGAGGTGGACTGGTGGTGGGGGCAGCTGGAGGTGAGGGGGGAGCGAGAGAGAGGGAGAGGGAGAGAGAGAAAGAGAGCTTTACTTGACATATATATTCCTTATTCTCTGCTAATATTTTTTACAAATTGGCCTATACTGTGTTTTTGGGGTTTTCTCTTGTCATGTTACACATTTTGTTATTTGGATTATTATTGGATATAACCGGAGTGAGTTTCACCTTTCGAGTTCCAGCTAGAAATATAGCTATTTCGAAAAGTAACCCAACAGAATTCTTGACATTTTAGTTGCAAGTAACCTTCGTTATCAGCATTCAGCATGTTTTTAACAATGACCTTGCTAAGAAATAGGGGATGGATTTACACAAAATGTCTGCATTGTGTAGATTTCTGACTTGTGTTCCAATTACAACTTGCCGCAAAAAAACTGTTGTTATTTCACATCTGCTAAAGTGCAATTTGCCCTGAACTCTTGGGGCCTAATTATCAAAGGTAAACTTATAATTTTGTGTAACTTCACCAACGTTTAATATTCACAAAGGGATTTACGAGTAGTATATTTATAAGTGCAGAGTCCCCACACATAAAAAGCTAGCACTATGCTATATTTTTACGGAGGGGTGTTGCGTTGAAGGGGGCTGTTTTTGGTGTTACAATCCCCTAAAAAATGAATTTTCTGATAAATATTTAGGTACAGGTACTCTTATTTGGATTTCACCTGAGATTTATGCATGCACACACTGACAAAAACACACACCCTCTCTCTCATCTCTGTTTTGAAAGCCCTAATAAAGTTCATTATTTTACAAAGTATTGTGCTTCTATCACTCAGTACTCCTACCAATCACACCTGCTAAATTGCAATTTGCCCTGGACTCTTGGGACCTGATTCACAAGGCTAAACTTATACTTTTGTGTAAGTTAACAAACATTTGATATTCACAAAGGGATTTACGAGTAGTATCTTGTTGAGTGTGGAGTACCCATACATAAAAAGATAGCATTATACTATCTTTTCACAGAGGGGTGTAGCTTCAGGGGGGTTGTTTTTGGTGTTATAATCCCCTAATAAATGTTTTTTCTGATGAATAAATAGTTGGGTACAGGCACTCTTAGTTGGATTTCACTTGGGATTTATCCATGCACACACAGACAAAAACACACACTCTCTCTCATCTTTGTTTTGAAAGCCCTAAAAAAAGTTAATTATTTTATAAAATATTGTGCTTCTCTAACTTAGTACTCTGACTAATGTACACTGCTGTTGCTTTCCACTGCTTCTTAAACCCCTCTCATATACACAAAGGAACAGCATGCAAGGAGCTCACACACCATTGCTCAATGGCGCCCCGTTACAATAAGGTAAAACCACATTGAAGAAACCTCGAAAACTCTTATCAGAATTATCTCTCTGTGCGGTGTTATTGTAACATGCAATACAAGGCAGTAAGCTGTTTCTAGTGTCAATTTTGTTGTAGTGTGACAATGACAGGGGATGTGGCGTTTGCACTTTGGTGTCAAATGTGTAAAAAATAATTTCTAGTACAATCGTATTGACTATTGTGTCACTGGGAAGCATTTAACTTCATTTGTATGGCAAAAATGGCATTATATTAATAAAAACCTTTGTATGTACATATTTTCTATTATTTACTTATTATGCATACATTACAGCAAGGTCAGGCAGTCATTTGTAAGTATACAACGAGTGTAATGAAACATCAACATGGTATCCAGGAGTGGAACACGCTCAATTAAACACCTAACATAAGCCTAAATTTGAGATTGCCTCCCATTTAGTTTTCTTTTGATATAGTCATTCTTAGCACCTCGTTCTCCTTTATATCCATTTATCTATTCTTTACTTTCTGCATATTTTAACCACGTTTTCCTACGTTGACCATTTCTGCCTCCTTTTTCGATTAACTTCAGTTTTTTAATTATCCCCTTGTTTTTCCATATCTATTGCCATCAGGTTTCATTGGGTGTTTTGTTGTTGTATGACGTCTTTTGCCATTCCTCCCACACTGAATTCTGTTATGACCAGTTACAACTGTCTAGCCATTATTAAAATGTTCCAAGTATTTAGTATCAATTTAAAACAAATATAGCGAGCGTTTACAATGTTATGAGTCCCACTTTTGCTCGAGTTAGAGCTATTGGCGTTGTAAATTCCTCACTGTACTTTTCTTGCCACATAAATTGAAAAGTAAAACAGTTGACATAAGCAAGACGATTCAAGTGGCACGGCCACCATGAGCATGAGCCCGAAGGAGAGACGCAAAAGGAAAAAGAAGTTCCCTCGCAGTCAAACATATCTGTAAACGTGCAATTATCCATGTAACGGGGTTGATGGCCAAGGTCATAACCAAACCACCCCAAGGAGGGACAAACGTAAAGCATTTACCGATGATAACACAGGAGGTTTGAAAGGCACGCCCATGAACGATTGATAGTGATGGGAATGCGGTGGGCATGGTAAAAAGCCCACAGGACTTACAACAGCCCAGAAGGCTCACTTTTACATTTTCAAGCCGTTTTGAATTCTGTCATGGCATAAGGAAAATTGCAAAGCATGTAAAATATCTGATCATTTCCTCTTGAACTGGGTGATATCCTTTGTAGGAAAGTCCTCCTTTTTTGCCTGATCACCCCCACTCTTTTTGGATAGGTACTGGTGGTTACTGACTCTTGGCTGTGCCCTGGGTACTGCTAACCAGTCCCAGGGCCTGTGCTCTGTGTAAAATGGATATGCAAATTAGGCTAATTATAATTGGCTAAGTGAACCTACCTATAAGTCCCTAGTATATGGTAGGGCATGTAGGTTTAGGGACCACAGCATAGGTGGTGCACACCTAGGTGCACTGCTGAGGTGCCCAGTGTCATTTTAAAAGCAAGCCTGCCTTGCTGGCTACTTTTAAATTAAAGTTATATGCAAATTCGACTTTGGAATTAAAGGTACTTCCAAAGTCTTAAACTACCTTATTTTTACATATAAGTCACCCCTAAGGTGTGCCCTATGTGCCCCTAGGGCTGGGTGCCATGTAACTATAAGCAGGGACTTTATAAAAATAGATTTATAAGCCCTGGTGAGGTAAAAACAGCCAAATTCGTTTTTCCCTCATTGAAGTAAATGGCCTTCATAGGCTAGAATGGGCAGACTTTATTTTAAATTTTAAAGTCTCCTTAAATGTTACATACCAAGAATTTGGTATCAAATTAATTGTTGTAATAAATCCCACAACTTCCAGTTGTTGGATTTATTATAACTTGTTCAGGTAAAAAGTTTAGACTTTACCTAAAAAGTTGCCAATTTCAGCTCTGCATTGTTTTTGCTGCTGTGCTCTGATTGGCCAGCCTGCAGCAGCTTCTGCCAGGCTACTTTGATGAGGTGTGAAGTGGCCTGGCTTCACACAAAGGAATGTGCTTGGGGGAGAGAATCTCCCCTCAGCAGATGGTGAGGCAGGAAGGGGGAGGGCTGCCAAACTGGTCTTCAAAGGCAGAGAAGGACATCTGGAGCACCCAGCAACACCCCCACATCCTGCAACCCCAGACAGCTAGGTGCCCCCTTGATTAGATTAGGAGAGGGCAGGAGAGGGGTGTGTTTATGATTTTTAGCCACACCAGTGGGTGGGCTCAGCCAGATGTAACCTCCAAAAATCAGATTCAGCCATGTTGGATTTTTAGAGACTGTTGCCTTTTGGGATGGATTTTTGCCACACTTCCCAGGAAGTGGTCATCACAGGGGGACGACCCTGTACCTGATTGGAGAACCAGGGCCCCCCTGCTTTTCACCCAGGAGCAAGAATAAAACTGGCAGACCTGCCCCCACACCTCAGATCCCCGCCAACTTTCAAGAAGAAGGAACTTAAGGAGAAGAAGGACTGCCCTGCTGGACCCTGCACTCAGAAGGACTGCACCAGCTGCACACTTGTGCTTCACCACAAGAAGGACTTTGCCTGGCTTCAACTGGTTCAAGGAGGGACTCCCTGTTGGCTACAGGTGAAAAATTGCTATCCAGAGTCCCCTGCACCAACTCCTAAAAAAGAGACCAGTTGACCAATGCCCAGTGGCCAAAAAGGAGTTTGCGCCAGGTGCATTCTGGGAGTTGAAGTCCGCACCCCTCATGGACCATCACAGAACTTCTGGACCCTTGGGGTGAGCTGTGGGCCCCAAAAGAACCTTAAAAGAACATCTGGGTGAAGCCCCAGAAGTTTGGAAAAGATTTGAGAATTTTTGAAAAAAAGCTCCAGAGAGGGACCGACCCGCCGCGGAAATTCTAGCCGGCTTGCCTCAACCGCGACCCGGCCTGACTTCGTGGTTCGTCCCGGTAAAGAAAAACATCCGAAAAAGAGACTAAGTCCGAACGTAAAAAGTTGACCGGGACCTCCCAGCCATCGTATCCGAGAAGGGCTCCACGGACGTCGGATCAAGATCCAGGTTTACCCCGGTCGAAGGATTTTCATCTCGAAAAAACGACTAAGTCCGAAGGTAGAAATCACCACCGAGGAAACCCACATAGCGTATCCGGACAAGGGCTCCAGGAGGTCGGATTCAACTGGCAGGTTCGTCCCGGTGAAGAAAAACTTCAAAATAAAGACTAAGTCAGAAGGTAATTTTTTAACCGAGGCCTCCAGCGACTTGCAGCCGAGCAGGGCTTCATCGCGGTCGGCCTGAAACTTTGACTTTGTCCCGGTCCTGGTGCAACCAGATGACCCGATTGGCGCTTTTTGTTTCTAAGCGCTAGAAAAATAATAATACTTTAAAAATTCATATCTCCGGTTCCCCTGAACCAATTTGATTCGTTTTTGTGTCATTTTAAAGATAAAAATATAAACTATTTTTATAAATTGGTTTTGGATTTTTAAACTGTTTCCTGTGTTTTATTTAATTACTGTTTTGTGATATTTGAATGCTTTACACACTGTCTCCTAAGTTAAGCCTTGACGCTCGTTGCCAAGCTACCAAGGGTTGAGCTGGGATTAATTTACTGAGACCTAACTGTACCTAGGTGGAGGTTAGTGGCTTGTTGCTAGGTGTAGGTACCTACCTGCCCTTACCAATAACCCATTTTCCAACATTTTTGGTGGCAGCGGTGGGATCCTGTACTTGTGTTCAGTATCACGTTACAGTTTAAGTAAAACAAATTAAAAATCCTTTAAATTGTCTTAGTGCAAAAATTCTTTTTTTTTAATTTTTAATTTTTAATTTTTAATTTTTTTTAAAATTAATTATTAATTTGGATTAATTTCTATTATTGAATTTTTGTAATTTTTCTAAATTCTTGTTTCCAATTTTTGCAAAAAGTTTTTGTTGACACAAAACTAGGGAACCATGGAGCTTGATCTGGCTAGCCTACCCACACTGACAGTAGTCCAGCTTAGGGGGTTGTGTATTGAGAGAGGGTTGCCTGCAACCACTGATCTCAGGAAGCAAATCCTGATTAAATCCCTGACAGCATGGGCTGAGGCCCAAGAGGTAGAGACAGAGGAAGCTCCAGAGGAGGAAGAAAAAGGGGAAGATGCTAACTCTAACCACTCAGGGGAGGGAAGGCATCCGAGCCTAAGTGAGGAAGAGGAAGAACGGTCCTCAGTAGATACAGTCACTAGGGGCAGGCCCAAAGCTAGTGGTAGGAAGGGGGTCCCTTCAGGAGGAGAGAACCCATCCATCAGAGAAAGAGAGCTGGAGGCCCAGCTAGCATACATAGCTTTGGAAGCAGAGAAGCTGGCCCTAGAAAAGAAAAAGTGGGCAAGCAAAGAGAAAAGAGATGGTGGCAGCGATAAAGAGGCTGAGGTGTCCCTGGGTGGGGGTTTTGCCCCCAGATTACCCAAAGGGGTGGTTCCTGCCTATGTAGAAGGGGATGACATAGATAAGTGGCTGGGGGCCTTTGAGAGGGCCCTCCAGATGAGGAAAGTCAAGCCTCAGTACTGGGGTTCACTTCTTTGGGAGTTAGTTCCCAACTCTGGGAGGGATAGGCTCCTAACCATGAGTGGGGAGGATGCAGACTCATACCCCAGTATGAAGAGTTGCTTGACTAAAAAGTTTGGTCTGACCCCAGAGCAGTATAGGCTCAAGTTTAGGGACACCCAAAAGACAAGCACCCAGTCCTGGGTGGACTTTGTGGAGATTTCAGTAAAGGCACTGGAGGGCTGGATACAGGGCAACAGGGTAAGTACCTTTGAGGGGCTGTACAATTTGATTATGAGGGAGCACCTTCTAACTAATTGTGTCCGAGAGAGGCTCCGCCAGTATCTAGTAGACTCCAGGTTGACCAACCCCAGAGAGCTGGGGGAGGCAGCAGATGACTGTTTAAGAACTAGGGTTAACCAGAAACCCCCAGGGGGTGATCAGAAAAAGGGAGGACATGGTTCTTCTCAGGGGAAGAACCAGGGGAAAGATGATAAAAAGCCCAAAGAGTCCTCACAAGAGTCCCCAAAAACTTCTCAGGGAGGGGGAGCCCCGAGCCAATTCACTTTTAAAGGGAAAGGGTATCAGGGAAAGAATTTTGATCCTGCTAAAGCAGGAAGGTTTCAGGAGCTTGCTAAGGCCGGCAAGTGTTTTGATTGTCATCAACCTGGACATAAAAGAGGAGATGCTATCTGCTCCAAGAAGCCCCCCACTGGTGGGCAATCCCAGGGGATTGCTAGTGTAGGGTTGGGGGTGGAAGTTGGCCCAGGGGTGGAATCAGGGTACACTGAAGTCACCTTAGTATCCGTGGGTGGGGTGGACATTGCAACTATGGCCACCTTACCTCCCATCATGGAGAGGTATAGGCAGAGGCCTAAAGTCAATGGGACTGAAGTGGAAGCTCTGAGAGATACAGGTGCCAGTGTGACAATGGTCACAGAAAAGCTGGTTTCTCCAGAGCAGGTCTTACCTTGTGTCTTCCACCAGGTGACTTATGCAGATACCAGAACCAAACTCCATCCCATGGCTATGGTGAGTCTGGAATGGGGAGGTGTGACTGGCCCTAAAAAGGTAGCTGTAGCTCCTGCCCTCCCAGTAGAGTGTCTGCTGGGAAATGATCTTGAAGCATCTGAATGGTCAGAAGTGGAGAGAAGGGTCCATGCACAGATGCTGGACCTCCCGGAATGGGTGTGTGCTGTGACCAGGTCACAGGCAGCACAACAGGGAAATGCTGGACACTTGGACCCTGGAACAATGGGCCAAGCCTCCAAGAAAAAGAGAAAGGGCACTGGGTCTGGATTGCCAGCCCCAACAAGTACAGAGGGTCAGGAAGAATCCAACCCTGAGGGGGAGGATCTGAACTCTGAGGGAGGGACACTTTCCCTGCAAACTATGCCTGACTTGGCAGAACTGCAAGGGGCAGGTGGGCCCACCAGAGAAGATTTGTGCCAGGGACAAAGAGAGTGTCCCACTCTTGAGGGCCTGAGGCAGACTGCTGCCAGGCAAGAACAAGGGGATACCAGTGGGTCCCACAAGGTTTACTGGGAGGATGGAGTTCTCTACACTGAGGCAAGGGCCCTCAAACCAGGGGCTACTAGGAGAGTAGTGGTCCCCCAGAAGTATAGAGAATTCCTCCTTACCTTAAGCCATGATATCCCCTTAGCTGGTCATTTGGGACAGACCAAGACCTGGAGCAGGCTGGTCAACCATTTTTATTGGCCCCAAATGTCAGAAAAAGTCAGGGAGTTTTGCAGCTCCTGTGTCACCTGTCAAGCCAGTGGCAAGACAGGAGGCAAACCAAAGGCTCCCCTGATACCACTGCCAGTGGTTGGGACTCCCTTTGAGCGGGTGGGGATTGACATTGTTGGTCCCCTAGACCCACCAACTGCTTCAGGTAACAGGTACATTGTGGTGGTAGTGGACCATGCCACCAGGTACCCTGAGGCAATACCCCTCCGGACAGTCACTGCTCCCACAGTGGCTAGGGCCCTACTTGGTGTGTTCACCAGAGTGGGATTCCCAAAGGAGGTGGTCTCAGATAGGGGCACAAACTTTATGTCAGCCTATCTGAAAGCCATGTGGGATGAGTGTGGTGTTACTTATAAGTTCACCACCCCCTACCACCCACAGACCAATGGTCTCGTGGAAAGATTTAATAAAACCCTGAAGGGCATGATCATGGGTTTGTCTGACAAACTCAGGAGGAGATGGGATGTCCTCCTCCCATGCCTGCTGTTTGCCTACAGAGAGGTGCCACAGAAGGGGGTTGGATTCAGCCCCTTTGAGTTACTGTTTGGGCACCCTGTAAGAGGCCCATTGTGCTTGGTGAGAGAGTCTTGGGAAAAGCCTCTCAAAGAATCCAAGGAGAATGTGCTAGATTATGTACTGGGCCTGCGGTCACGCATGGCTGAGTATATGAAGAAGGCAAGCAGAAACCTGGAAGCCAGCCAGGAGCTCATGAAGCTCTGGCATGATCAAAAGGCTACCCTGCCTGAGTATCACCCAGGACAGCTGGTGTGGGTTTTGGAGCCCATGGCTCCTAGGGCACTACAGGCCAAGTGGACTGGGCCCTATCCAATTCTGGAGAAAAAAGGTGAGGTCACATACTTGGTGGACCTTGGCACCCCCAGTAATCCTCACAGGATCCTGCATGTTAACAGGATGAAACCCCACCAGGACAGGGCAGACATGACCATGCTAATGGTCACTGATGAAGGGAAGGAGGAGGAGGGTGAACCTCTGCCAGACCTCCTGTCCTCAAAGGCAAAAGATAGGTCAGTGGAGGGAGTGGTACTCTCTCCCAAATTGACAGACCAGCAACAAAAAGACTGTAAGCAAGTTTTGGGACAGTTTGCTAGTCTGTTCTCCCTGACCCCAGGACTCACCAATTGGTGTGTCCATGATGTTGACACTGGTGACAGCTTGCCTGTCAAGAACAAGCTGTACAGGCTGTCTGACCAGGTCAAGGCCAACATCAAAGCTGAAGTGGCTAAGATGTTGGACCTCAAGGTAATTGAGCCCTCTGATAGTCCTTGGTCCAGTCCAGTGGTACTGGTGCCCAAAGCTAATCCCCAAGGTGGGAAGAAAGAATTGAGATTCTGTGTGGACTACAGAGGTCTAAACGCAGTCACTAGGACTGATGCTCACCCCATACCTAGAGCTGATGAGCTCATTGACAGGTTGGGGGCTGCCAAATTCCTGAGCACATTTGATCTGACCTCAGGATATTGGCAGATTGCCTTAAGTCCAAGAGCCAAGGAGAGGTCAGCATTTTCCACACCAGAGGGCCACTTTCAGTTCAAGGTGATGCCCTTTGGCATGAAAAATGCTCCTGCCACCTTCCAACGGTTGGTGAACAGAGTTCTATCTGGGTTGGAATCTTTCAGTGCAGCTTATCTGGATGATATAGCTGTATTTAGTTCCACCTGGAAGGACCACCTGGTCCACCTGAAGGAAGTGCTTCAGGCCCTGCTTCAAGCAGGCCTGACTATCAAGGCAAGCAAGTGCCAGATAGGGCAAAGCTCTGTTGTGTACCTGGGCCACCTTGTTGGTGGAGGCCATGTACAACCTCTCCAGCCCAAGATCCAGACTATCCTGGATTGGGAGGCTCCAAAAACCCAGACTCAGGTCAGGGCCTTTCTTGGCCTGACTGGGTACTACAGGAGGTTTGTTCAGAATTTTGGGACCATAGTGGCCCCTCTGACTGAGCTTACCTCCAAGAAACAGCCCAAGAAGGTCATTTGGACCCCAGAGTGTCAGAAAGCTTTTGACACCCTAAAGCAGGCTATGTGTTCAGCACCAGTGTTACTGGCCCCTGACTATAGCAATGAGTTTATAGTCCTAACAGATGCTTCAGAGGAAGGGATTGGGGCAGTGTTAGCACAAGTTAATGAAGAGGGCCATGATCACCCAGTTGCCTTCATCAGCAGGCGACTACTCCCCAGAGAGAAAAAATGGAGTGACATTGAGAGGGAGGCCTTTGCTGTGGTCTGGTCCCTGAAGAAGTTGAGGCCTTACTTGTTTGGCACTCACTTCCGTGTACAAACTGACCACAGACATCTCAGATGGTTGATGCAGATGAGGGGGGAAAACCCAAAACTGTTAAGGTGGTCCATTTCCCTACAGGGGATGGACTTCACAGTGGAGCACAGACCTGGGACTGCCCATGCCAATGCAGATGGCCTTTCCAGGTTTTTCCACTTAGCTGATAAGGACTACCAGGGTGTAGGTTAGTACCCATCACCTTTCATCTGGGGGGGGGGCAGTGTAGGAAAGTCCTCCTTTTTTGCCTGATCACCCCCACTCTTTTTGGATAGGTACTGGTGGTTACTGACTCTTGGCTGTGCCCTGGGTACTGCTAACCAGTCCCAGGGCCTGTGCTCTGTGTAAAATGGATATGCAAATTAGGCTAATTATAATTGGCTAAGTTAACCTACCTATAAGTCCCTAGTATATGGTAGGGCATGTAGGTTTAGGGACCACAGCATAGGTGGTGCACACCTAGGTGCACTGCTGAGGTGCCCAGTGTCATTTTAAAAGCAAGCCTGCCTTGCTGGCTGCTTTTAAATTAAAGTTATATGCAAATTCGACTTTGGAATTAAAGGTACTTCCAAAGTCTTAAACTACCTTATTTTTACATATAAGTCACCCCTAATGTGTGCCCTATGTGCCCCTAGGGCTGGGTGCCATGTAACTATAAGCAGGGACTTTATAAAAATAGATTTATAAGCCCTGGTGAGGTAAAAACAGCCAAATTCGTTTTTCCCTCATTGAAGTAAATGGCCTTCATAGGCTAGAATGGGCAGACTTTATTTTAAATTTTAAAGTCTCCTTAAATGTTACATACCAAGAATTTGGTATCAAATTAATTGTTGTAATAAATCCCACAACTTCCAGTTGTTGGATTTATTATAACTTGTTCAGGTAAAAAGTTTAGACTTTACCTAAAAAGTTGCCAATTTCAGCTCTGCATTGTTTTTGCTGCTGTGCTCTGATTGGCCAGCCTGCAGCAGCTTCTGCCAGGGTACTTTGATGAGGTGTGAAGTGGCCTGGCTTCACACAAAGGAATGTGCTTGGGGGAGAGAATCTCCCCTCAGCAGATGGTGAGGCAGGAAGGGGGAGGGCTGCCAAACTGGTCTTCAAAGGCAGAGAAGGACATCTGGAGCACCCAGCAACACCCCCACATCCTGCAACCCCAGACAGCTAGGTGCCCCCTTGATTAGATTAGGAGAGGGCAGGAGAGGGGTGTGTTTATGATTTTTAGCGACACCAGTGGGTGGGCTCAGCCAGATGTAACCTCCAAAAATCAGATTCAGCCATGTTGGATTTTTAGAGACTGTTGCCTTTTGGGATGGATTTTTGCCACACTTCCCAGGAAGTGGTCATCACAGGGGGACGACCCTGTACCTGATTGGAGAACCAGGGCCCCCCTGCTTTACACCCAGGAGCAAGAATAAAACTGGCAGACCTGCCCCCACACCTCAGATCCCCGCCAACTTTCAAGAAGAAGGAACTTAAGGAGAAGAAGGACTGCCCTGCTGGACCCCTGGCCTGCACCTGGACCCTGCACTCAGAAGGACTGCACCAGCTGCACACTTAGGCTTCACCACAAGAAGGACTTTGCCTGGCTTCAACTGGTTCAAGGAGGGACTCCCTGTTTGCTACAGGTGAAAAATTGCTATCCAGAGTCCCCTGCACCAACTCCTAAAAAAGAGACCAGTTGACCACTGCCCAGTGGCCAAAAAGGAGTTTGCGCCAGGTGCATTCTGGGAGTTGAAGTCCGCACTCCCCAAGGACCATCACAGAACTTCTGGACCCTTGGGGTGAGCTGTGGACCCCAAAAGAACCTTAAAAGAACATCTGGGTGAAGCCCCAGAAGTTTGGAAAAGATTTGAGAATTTTTGAAAAAAAGCTCCAGAGAGGGACCGACCCGCCGCGGAAATTCTAGCCGGCTTGCCTCAACCGCGACCCGGCCTGACTTCGTGGTTCGTCCCGGTAAAGAAAAACATCCGAAAAAGAGACTAAGTCCGAACGTAAAAAGTTGACCGGGACCTCCCAGCCATCGTATCCGAGAAGGGCTCCACGGACGTCGGATCAAGATCCAGGTTTACCCCGGTCGAATGATTTTCATCTCGAAAAAACGACTAAGTCTGAAGGTAGAAATCACCACCGAGGAAACCCACATCGCGTATCCGGACAAGGGCTCCAGGAGGTCGGATTCAACTGGCAGGTTCGTCCCGGTGAAGAAAAACTTCAAAATAAAGACTAAGTCAGAAGGTAACTTTTTAACCGAGGCCTCCCGCGACTTGTAGCCGAGCTGGGCTCCATCGCGGTCGGCCTGAAACTTTGACTTTGTCCCGGTCCTGGTGCAACCAGATGACCCGATTGGCGCTTTTTGTTTCTAAGCGCTAGAAAAATAATAATACTTTAAAAATTCATATCTCTGGTTCCCCTGAACCAATTTTATTCGTTTTTGTGTCATTTTAAAGATAAAAATATAAACTATTTTTATAAATTGGTTTTGGATTTTTAAACTGTTTCCTGTGTTTTATTTAATTACTGTTTTGTGATATTTGAATGCTTTACACACTGTCTCCTAAGTTAAGCCTTGACGCTCGTTGCCAAGCTACCAAGGGTTGAGCTGGGATTAATTTACTGATACCTAACTGTACCTAGGTGGAGGTTAGTGGCTTGTTGCTAGGTGTAGGTACCTACCTGCCCTTACCAATAACCCATTTTCCAACATTTTTGGTGGCAGCGGTGGGATCCTGTACTTGTGTTCAGTATCACGTTACAGTTTAAGTAAAACAAATTAAAAATCCTTTAAATTGTCTTAGTGCAATTTTTTATTTTTTTTTATTTTTAATTTTTTTTTTTAAATTTTTTTTTAATTAATTATTAATTTGGATTAATTTCAATTATTGAATTTTTGTAATTTTTCTAAATTCTTGTTTCCAATTTTTGCAAAAAGTTTTTGTTGACACAAAACTAGGGAACCATGGAGCTTGATCTGGCTAGCCTACCCACACTGACAGTAGTCCAGCTTAGGGGGTTGTGTATTGAGAGAGGGTTGCCTGCAACCACTGATCTCAGGAAGCAAATCCTGATTAAATCCCTGACAGCATGGGCTGAGGCCCAAGAGGTAGAGACAGAGGAAGCTCCAGAGGAGGAAGAAAAAGGGGAAGATGCTAACTCTAACCACTCAGGGGAGGGAAGGCATCCGAGCCTAAGTGAGGAAGAGGAAGAACGGTCCTCAGTAGATACAGTCACTAGGGGCAGGCCCAAAGCTAGTGGTAGGAAGGGGGTCCCTTCAGGAGGAGAGAACCCATCCATCAGAGAAAGAGAGCTGGAGGCCCAGCTAGCATACATAGCTTTGGAAGCAGAGAAGCTGGCCCTAGAAAAGAAAAAGTGGGCAAGCAAAGAGAAAAGAGATGGTGGCAGCGATAAAGAGGCTGAGGTGTCCCTGGGTGGGGGTTTTGCCCCCAGATTACCCAAAGGGGTGGTTCCTGCCTATGTAGAAGGGGATGACATAGATAAGTGGCTGGGGGCCTTTGAGAGGGCCCTCCAGATGAGGAAAGTCAAGCCTCAGTACTGGGGTTCACTTCTTTGGGAGTTAGTTCCCAACTCTGGGAGGGATAGGCTCCTAACCATGAGTGGGGAGGATGCAGACTCATACCCCAGTATGAAGAGTTGCTTGACTAAAAAGTTTGGTCTGACCCCAGAGCAGTATAGGCTCAAGTTTAGGGACACCCAAAAGACAAGCACCCAGTCCTGGGTGGACTTTGTGGAGATTTCAGTAAAGGCACTGGAGGGCTGGATACAGGGCAACAGGGTAAGTACCTTTGAGGGGCTGTACAATTTGATTATGAGGGAGCACCTTCTAACTAATTGTGTCCGAGAGAGGCTCCGCCAGTATCTAGTAGACTCCAGGTTGACCAACCCCAGAGAGCTGGGGGAGGCAGCAGATGACTGTTTAAGAACTAGGGTTAACCAGAAACCCCCAGGGGGTGATCAGAAAAAGGGAGGACATGGTTCTTCTCAGGGGAAGAACCAGGGGAAAGATGATAAAAAGCCCAAAGAGTCCTCACAAGAGTCCCCAAAAACTTCTCAGGGAGGGGGAGCCCCGAGCCAATTCACTTTTAAAGGGAAAGGGTATCAGGGAAAGAATTTTGATCCTGCTAAAGCAGGAAGGTTTCAGGAGCTTGCTAAGGCCGGCAAGTGTTTTGATTGTCATCAACCTGGACATAAAAGAGGAGATGCTATCTGCTCCAAGAAGCCCCCCACTGGTGGGCAATCTCAGGGGATTGCTAGTGTAGGGTTGGGGGTGGAAGTTGGCCCAGGGGTGGAATCAGGGTACACTGAAGTCACCTTAGTATCCGTGGGTGGGGTGGACATTGCAACTATGGCCACCTTACCTCCCATCATGGAGAGGTATAGGCAGAGGCCTAAAGTCAATGGGACTGAAGTGGAAGCTCTGAGAGATACAGGTGCCAGTGTGACAATGGTCACAGAAAAGCTGGTTTCTCCAGAGCAGGTCTTACCTTGTGCCTTCCACCAGGTGACTTATGCAGATACCAGAACCAAACTCCATCCCATGGCTATGGTGAGTCTGGAATGGGGAGGTGTGACTGGCCCTAAAAAGGTAGCTGTAGCTCCTGCCCTCCCAGTAGAGTGTCTGCTGGGAAATGATCTTGAAGCATCTGAATGGTCAGAAGTGGAGAGAAGGGTCCATGCACAGATGCTGGACCTCCCGGAATGGGTGTGTGCTGTGACCAGGTCACAGGCAGCACAACAGGGAAATGCTGGACACTTGGACCCTGGAACAATGGGCCAAGCCTCCAAGAAAAAGAGAAAGGGCACTGGGTCTGGATTGCCAGCCCCAACAAGTACAGAGGGTCAGGAAGAATCCAACCCTGAGGGGGAGGATCTGAACTCTGAGGGAGGGACACTTTCCCTGCAAACTATGCCTGACTTGGCAGAACTGCAAGGGGCAGGTGGGCCCACCAGAGAAGATTTGTGCCAGGGACAAAGAGAGTGTCCCACTCTTGAGGGCCTGAGGCAGACTGCTGCCAGGCAAGAACAAGGGGATACCAGTGGGTCCCACAAGGTTTACTGGGAGGATGGAGTTCTCTACACTGAGGCAAGGGCCCTCAAACCAGGGGCTACTAGGAGAGTAGTGGTCCCCCAGAAGTATAGAGAATTCCTCCTTACCTTAAGCCATGATATCCCCTTAGCTGGTCATTTGGGACAGACCAAGACCTGGAGCAGGCTGGTCAACCATTTTTATTGGCCCCAAATGTCAGAAAAAGTCAGGGAGTTTTGCAGCTCCTGTGTCACCTGTCAAGCCAGTGGCAAGACAGGAGGCAAACCAAAGGCTCCCCTGATACCACTGCCAGTGGTTGGGACTCCCTTTGAGCGGGTGGGGATTGACATTGTTGGTCCCCTAGACCCACCAACTGCTTCAGGTAACAGGTACATTGTGGTGGTAGTGGACCATGCCACCAGGTACCCTGAGGCAATACCCCTCCGGACAGTCACTGCTCCCACAGTGGCTAGGGCCCTACTTGGTGTGTTCACCAGAGTGGGATTCCCAAAGGAGGTGGTCTCAGATAGGGGCACAAACTTTATGTCAGCCTATCTGAAAGCCATGTGGGATGAGTGTGGTGTTACTTATAAGTTCACCACCCCCTACCACCCACAGACCAATGGTCTCGTGGAAAGATTTAATAAAACCCTGAAGGGCATGATCATGGGTTTGTCTGACAAACTCAGGAGGAGATGGGATGTCCTCCTCCCATGCCTGCTGTTTGCCTACAGAGAGGTGCCACAGAAGGGGGTTGGATTCAGCCCCTTTGAGTTACTGTTTGGGCACCCTGTAAGAGGCCCATTGTGCTTGGTGAGAGAGTCTTGGGAAAAGCCTCTCAAAGAATCCAAGGAGAATGTGCTAGATTATGTACTGGGCCTGCGGTCACGCATGGCTGAGTATATGAAGAAGGCAAGCAGAAACCTGGAAGCCAGCCAGGAGCTCATGAAGCTCTGGCATGATCAAAAGGCTACCCTGCCTGAGTATCACCCAGGACAGCTGGTGTGGGTTTTGGAGCCCATGGCTCCTAGGGCACTACAGGCCAAGTGGACTGGGCCCTATCCAATTCTGGAGAAAAAAGGTGAGGTCACATACTTGGTGGACCTTGGCACCCCCAGTAATCCTCACAGGATCCTGCATGTTAACAGGATGAAACCCCACCAGGACAGGGCAGACATGACCATGCTAATGGTCACTGATGAAGGGAAGGAGGAGGAGGGTGAACCTCTGCCAGACCTCCTGTCCTCAAAGGCAAAAGATAGGTCAGTGGAGGGAGTGGTACTCTCTCCCAAATTGACAGACCAGCAACAAAAAGACTGTAAGCAAGTTTTGGGACAGTTTGCTAGTCTGTTCTCCCTGACCCCAGGACTCACCAATTGGTGTGTCCATGATGTTGACACTGGTGACAGCTTGCCTGTCAAGAACAAGCTGTACAGGCTGTCTGACCAGGTCAAGGCCAACATCAAAGCTGAAGTGGCTAAGATGTTGGACCTCAAGGTAATTGAGCCCTCTGATAGTCCTTGGTCCAGTCCAGTGGTACTGGTGCCCAAAGCTAATCCCCAAGGTGGGAAGAAAGAATTGAGATTCTGTGTGGACTACAGAGGTCTAAACGCAGTCACTAGGACTGATGCTCACCCCATACCTAGAGCTGATGAGCTCATTGACAGGTTGGGGGCTGCCAAATTCCTGAGCACATTTGATCTGACCTCAGGATATTGGCAGATTGCCTTAAGTCCAAGAGCCAAGGAGAGGTCAGCATTTTCCACACCAGAGGGCCACTTTCAGTTCAAGGTGATGCCCTTTGGCATGAAAAATGCTCCTGCCACCTTCCAACGGTTGGTGAACAGAGTCCTATCTGGGTTGGAATCTTTCAGTGCAGCTTATCTGGATGATATAGCTGTATTTAGTTCCACCTGGAAGGACCACCTGGTCCACCTGAAGGAAGTGCTTCAGGCCCTGCTTCAAGCAGGCCTGACTATCAAGGCAAGCAAGTGCCAGATAGGGCAAAGCTCTGTTGTGTACCTGGGCCACCTTGTTGGTGGAGGCCATGTACAACCTCTCCAGCCCAAGATCCAGACTATCCTGGATTGGGAGGCTCCAAAAACCCAGACTCAGGTCAGGGCCTTTCTTGGCCTGACTGGGTACTACAGGAGGTTTGTTCAGAATTTTGGGACCATAGTGGCCCCTCTGACTGAGCTTACCTCCAAGAAACAGCCCAAGAAGGTCATTTGGACCCCAGAGTGTCAGAAAGCTTTTGACACCCTAAAGCAGGCTATGTGTTCAGCACCAGTGTTACTGGCCCCTGACTATAGCAATGAGTTTATAGTCCTAACAGATGCTTCAGAGGAAGGGATTGGGGCAGTGTTAGCACAAGTTAATGAAGAGGGCCATGATCACCCAGTTGCCTTCATCAGCAGGCGACTACTCCCCAGAGAGAAAAAATGGAGTGACATTGAGAGGGAGGCCTTTGCTGTGGTCTGGTCCCTGAAGAAGTTGAGGCCTTACTTGTTTGGCACTCACTTCCGTGTACAAACTGACCACAGACATCTCAGATGGTTGATGCAGATGAGGGGGGAAAACCCAAAACTGTTAAGGTGGTCCATTTCCCTACAGGGGATGGACTTCACAGTGGAGCACAGACCTGGGACTGCCCATGCCAATGCAGATGGCCTTTCCAGGTTTTTCCACTTAGCTGATGAGGACTACCAGGGTGTAGGTTAGTACCCATCACCTTTCATCTGGGGGGGGGGGCAGTGTAGGAAAGTCCTCCTTTTTTGCCTGATCACCCCCACTCTTTTTGGATAGGTACTGGTGGTTACTGACTCTTGGCTGTGCCCTGGGTACTGCTAACCAGTCCCAGGGCCTGTGCTCTGTGTAAAATGGATATGCAAATTAGGCTAATTATAATTGGCTAAGTTAACCTACCTATAAGTCCCTAGTATATGGTAGGGCATGTAGGTTTAGGGACCACAGCATAGGTAGTGCACACCTAGGTGCACTGCTGAGGTGCCCAGTGTCATTTTAAAAGCAAGCCTGCCTTGCTGGCTGCTTTTAAATTAAAGTTATATGCAAATTCGACTTTGGAATTAAAGGTACTTCCAAATTCTTAAACTACCTTATTTTTACATATAAGTCACCCCTAATGTGTGCCCTATGTGCCCCTAGGGCTGGGTGCCATGTAACTATAAGCAGGGACTTTATAAAAATAGATTTATAAGCCCTGGTGAGGTAAAAACAGCCAAATTCGTTTTTCCCTCATTGAAGTAAATGGCCTTCATAGGCTAGAATGGGCAGACTTTATTTTAAATTTTAAAGTCTCCTTAAATGTTACATACCAAGAATTTGGTATCAAATTAATTGTTGTAATAAATCCCACAACTTCCAGTTGTTGGATTTATTATAACTTGTTCAGGTAAAAAGTTTAGACTTTACCTAAAAAGTTGCCAATTTCAGCTCTGCATTGTTTTTGCTGCTGTGCTCTGATTGGCCAGCCTGCAGCAGCTTCTGCCAGGGTACTTTGATGAGGTGTGAAGTGGCCTGGCTTCACACAAAGGAATGTGCTTGGGGGAGAGAATCTCCCCTCAGCAGATGGTGAGGCAGGAAGGGGGAGGGCTGCCAAACTGGTCTTCAAAGGCAGAGAAGGACATCTGGAGCACCCAGCAACACCCCCACATCCTGCAACCCCAGACAGCTAGGTGCCCCCTTGATTAGATTAGGAGAGGGCAGGAGAGGGGTGTGTTTATGATTTTTAGCGACACCAGTGGGTGGGCTCAGCCAGATGTAACCTCCAAAAATCAGATTCAGCCATGTTGGATTTTTAGAGACTGTTGCCTTTTGGGATGGATTTTTGCCACACTTCCCAGGAAGTGGTCATCACAGGGGGACGACCCTGTACCTGATTGGAGAACCAGGGCCCCCCTGCTTTACACCCAGGAGCAAGAATAAAACTGGCAGACCTGCCCCCACACCTCAGATCCCCGCCAACTTTCAAGAAGAAGGAACTTAAGGAGAAGAAGGACTGCCCTGCTGGACCCCTGGCCTGCACCTGGACCCTGCACTCAGAAGGACTGCACCAGCTGCACACTTAGGCTTCACCACAAGAAGGACTTTGCCTGGCTTCAACTGGTTCAAGGAGGGACTCCCTGTTTGCTACAGGTGAAAAATTGCTATCCAGAGTCCCCTGCACCAACTCCTAAAAAAGAGACCAGTTGACCACTGCCCAGTGGCCAAAAAGGAGTTTGCGCCAGGTGCATTCTGGGAGTTGAAGTCCGCACCCCCCAAGGACCATCACAGAACTTCTGGACCCTTGGGGTGAGCTGTGGACCCCAAAAGAACCTTAAAAGAACATCTGGGTGAAGCCCCAGAAGTTTGGAAAAGATTTGAGAATTTTTGAAAAAAAGCTCCAGAGAGGGACCGACCCGCCGCGGAAATTCTAGCCGGCTTGCCTCAACCGCGACCCGGCCTGACTTCGTGGTTCGTCCCGGTAAAGAAAAACATCCGAAAAAGAGACTAAGTCCGAACGTAAAAAGTTGACCGGGACCTCCCAGCCATCGTATCCGAGAAGGGCTCCACGGACGTCGGATCAAGATCCAGGTTTACCCCGGTCGAATGATTTTCATCTCGAAAAAACGACTAAGTCTGAAGGTAGAAATCACCACCGAGGAAACCCACATCGCGTATCCGGACAAGGGCTCCAGGAGGTCGGATTCAACTGGCAGGTTCGTCCCGGTGAAGAAAAACTTCAAAATAAAGACTAAGTCAGAAGGTAACTTTTTAACCGAGGCCTCCCGCGACTTGTAGCCGAGCTGGGCTCCATCGCGGTCGGCCTGAAACTTTGACTTTATCCCGGTCCTGGTGCAACCAGATGACCCGATTGGCGCTTTTTGTTTCTAAGCGCTAGAAAAATAATAATACTTTAAAAATTCATATCTCTGGTTCCCCTGAACCAATTTTATTCGTTTTTGTGTCATTTTAAAGATAAAAATATAAACTATTTTTATAAATTGGTTTTGGATTTTTAAACTGTTTCCTGTGTTTTATTTAATTACTGTTTTGTGATATTTGAATGCTTTACACACTGTCTCCTAAGTTAAGCCTTGACGCTCGTTGCCAAGCTACCAAGGGTTGAGCTGGGATTAATTTACTGATACCTAACTGTACCTAGGTGGAGGTTAGTGGCTTGTTGCTAGGTGTAGGTACCTACCTGCCCTTACCAATAACCCATTTTCCAACATTTTTGGTGGCAGCGGTGGGATCCTGTACTTGTGTTCAGTATCACGTTACAGTTTAAGTAAAACAAATGAAAAATCCTTTAAATTGTCTTAGTGCAATTTTTTATTTTTTTTTATTTTTAATTTTCTTTTTTTAAATTTTTTTTTAATTAATTATTAATTTGGATTAATTTCAATTATTGAATTTTTGTAATTTTTCTAAATTCTTGTTTCCAATTTTTGCAAAAAGTTTTTGTTGACACAAAACTAGGGAACCATGGAGCTTGATCTGGCTAGCCTACCCACACTGACAGTAGTCCAGCTTAGGGGGTTGTGTATTGAGAGAGGGTTGCCTGCAACCACTGATCTCAGGAAGCAAATCCTGATTAAATCCCTGACAGCATGGGCTGAGGCCCAAGAGGTAGAGACAGAGGAAGCTCCAGAGGAGGAAGAAAAAGGGGAAGATGCTAACTCTAACCACTCAGGGGAGGGAAGGCATCCGAGCCTAAGTGAGGAAGAGGAAGAACGGTCCTCAGTAGATACAGTCACTAGGGGCAGGCCCAAAGCTAGTGGTAGGAAGGGGGTCCCTTCAGGAGGAGAGAACCCATCCATCAGAGAAAGAGAGCTGGAGGCCCAGCTAGCATACATAGCTTTGGAAGCAGAGAAGCTGGCCCTAGAAAAGAAAAAGTGGGCAAGCAAAGAGAAAAGAGATGGTGGCAGCGATAAAGAGGCTGAGGTGTCCCTGGGTGGGGGTTTTGCCCCCAGATTACCCAAAGGGGTGGTTCCTGCCTATGTAGAAGGGGATGACATAGATAAGTGGCTGGGGGCCTTTGAGAGGGCCCTCCAGATGAGGAAAGTCAAGCCTCAGTACTGGGGTTCACTTCTTTGGGAGTTAGTTCCCAACTCTGGGAGGGATAGGCTCCTAACCATGAGTGGGGAGGATGCAGACTCATACCCCAGTATGAAGAGTTGCTTGACTAAAAAGTTTGGTCTGACCCCAGAGCAGTATAGGCTCAAGTCTAGGGACACCCAAAAGACAAGCACCCAGTCCTGGGTGGACTTTGTGGACATTTCAGTAAAGGCACTGGAGGGCTGGATACAGGGCAACAGGGTAAGTACCTTTGAGGGGCTGTACAATTTGATTATGAGGGAGCACCTTCTAACTAATTGTGTCCGAGAGAGGCTCCGCCAGTATCTAGTAGACTCCAGGTTGACCAACCCCAGAGAGCTGGGGGAGGCAGCAGATGACTGGTTAAGAACTAGGGTTAACCAGAAACCCCCAGGGGGTGATCAGAAAAAGGGAGGACATGGTTCTTCTCAGGGGAAGAACCAGGGGAAAGATGATAAAAAGCCCAAAGAGTCCTCACAAGAGTCCCCAAAAACTTCTCAGGGAGGGGGAGCCCCGAGCCAATTCACTTTTAAAGGGAAAGGGTATCAGGGAAAGAATTTTGATCCTGCTAAAGCAGGAAGGTTTCAGGAGCTTGCTAAGGCCGGCAAGTGTTTTGATTGTCATCAACCTGGACATAAAAGAGGAGATGCTATCTGCTCCAAGAAGCCCCCCACTGGTGGGCAATCCCAGGGGATTGCTAGTGTAGGGTTGGGGGTGGAAGTTGGCCCAGGGGTGGAATCAGGGTACACTGAAGTCACCTTAGTATCCGTGGGTGGGGTGGACATTGCAACTATGGCCACCTTACCTCCCATCATGGAGAGGTATAGGCAGATGCCTAAAGTCAATGGGACTGAAGTGGAAGCTCTAAGAGATACAGGAGCCAGTGTGACAATGGTCACAGAAAAGCTGGTTTCTCCAGAGCAGGTCTTACCTTGTGTCTTCCACCAGGTGACTTATGCAGATACCAGAACCAAACTCCATCCCATGGCTATGGTGAGTCTGGAATGGGGAGGTGTGACTGGCCCTAAAAAGGTAGCTGTAGCTCCTGCCCTCCCAGTAGAGTGTCTGCTGGGAAATGATCTTGAAGCATCTGAATGGTCAGAAGTGGAGAGAAGGGTCCATGCACAGATGCTGGACCTCCCGGAATGGGTGTGTGCTGTGACCAGGTCACAGGCAGCACAACAGGGAAATGCTGGACACTTGGACCCTGGAACAATGGGCCAAGCCTCCAAGAAAAAGAGAAAGGGCACTGGGTCTGGATTGCCAGCCCCAACAAGTACAGAGGGTCAGGAAGAATCCAACCCTGAGGGGGAGGATCTGAACTCTGAGGGAGGGACACTTTCCCTGCAAACTATGCCTGACTTGGCAGAACTGCAAGGGGCAGGTGGGCCCACCAGAGAAGATTTGTGCCAGGGACAAAGAGAGTGTCCCACTCTTGAGGGCCTGAGGCAGACTGCTGCCAGGCAAGAACAAGGGGATACCAGTGGGTCCCACAAGGTTTACTGGGAGGATGGAGTTCTCTACACTGAGGCAAGGGCCCTCAAACCAGGGGCTACTAGGAGAGTAGTGGTCCCCCAGAAGTATAGAGAATTCCTCCTTACCTTAAGCCATGATATCCCCTTAGCTGGTCATTTGGGACAGACCAAGACCTGGAGCAGGCTGGTCAACCATTTTTATTGGCCCCAAATGTCAGAAAAAGTCAGGGAGTTTTGCAGCTCCTGTGTCACCTGTCAAGCCAGTGGCAAGACAGGAGGCAAACCAAAGGCTCCCCTGATACCACTGCCAGTGGTTGGGACTCCCTTTGAGCGGGTGGGGATTGACATTGTTGGTCCCCTAGACCCACCAACTGCTTCAGGTAACAGGTACATTGTGGTGGTAGTGGACCATGCCACCAGGTACCCTGAGGCAATACCCCTCCGGACAGTCACTGCTCCCACAGTGGCTAGGGCCCTACTTGGTGTGTTCACCAGAGTGGGATTCCCAAAGGAGGTGGTCTCAGATAGGGGCACAAACTTTATGTCAGCCTATCTGAAAGCCATATGGGATGAGTGTGGTGTTACTTATAAGTTCACCACCCCCTACCACCCACAGACCAATGGTCTCGTGGAAAGATTTAATAAGACCCTGAAGGGCATGATCATGGGTTTGTCTGACAAACTCAGGAGGAGATGGGATGTCCTCCTCCCATGCCTGCTGTTTGCCTACAGAGAGGTGCCACAGAAGGGGGTTGGATTCAGCCCCTTTGAGTTACTGTTTGGGCACCCTGTAAGAGGCCCATTGTGCTTGGTGAGAGAGTCTTGGGAAAAGCCTCTCAAAGAATCCAAGGAGAATGTGCTAGATTATGTACTGGGCCTGCGGTCACGCATGGCTGAGTATATGAAGAAGGCAAGCAGAAACCTGGAAGCCAGCCAGGAGCTCATGAAGCTCTGGCATGATCAAAAGGCTACCCTGCCTGAGTATCACCCAGGACAGCTGGTGTGGGTTTGGAGCCCATGGATCCTAGGGCACTACAGGCCAAGTGGACTGGGCCCTATCCAATTCTGGAGAAAAAAGGTGAGGTCACATACTTGGTGGACCTTGGCACCCCCAGGAATCCTCACAGGATCCTGCATGTTAACAGGATGAAACCCCACCAGGACAGGGCAGACATGACCATGCTAATGGTCACTGATGAAGGGAAGGAGGAGGAGGGTGAACCTCTGCCAGACCTCCTGTCCTCAAAGGCAAAAGATGGGTCAGTGGAGGGAGTGGTACTCTCTCCCAAATTGACAGACCAGCAACAAAAAGACTGTAAGCAAGTTTTGGGACAGTTTGCTAGTCTGTTCTCCCTGACCCCAGGACTCACCAATTGGTGTGTCCATGATGTTGACACTGGTGACAGCTTGCCTGTCAAGAACAAGCTGTACAGGCTGTCTGACCAGGTCAAGGCCAACATCAAAGCTGAAGTGGCTAAGATGTTGGACCTCAAGGTAATTGAGCCCTCTGATAGTCCTTGGTCCACTCCAGTGGTACTGGTGCCCAAAGCTAATCCCCAAGGTGGGAAGAAAGAATTGAGATTCTGTGTGGACTACAGAGGTCTAAACGCAGTCACTAGGACTGATGCTCACCCCATACCTAGAGCTGATGAGCTCATTGACAGGTTGGGGGCTGCCAAATTCCTGAGCACATTTGATCTGACCTCAGGATATTGGCAGATTGCCTTAAGTCCAAGAGCCAAGGAGAGGTCAGCATTTTCCACACCAGAGGGCCACTTTCAGTTCAAGGTGATGTCCTTTGGCATGAAAAATGCTCCTGCCACCTTCCAACGGTTGGTGAACAGAGTCCTATCTGGGTTGGAATCTTTCAGTGCAGCTTATCTGGATGATATAGCTGTATTTAGTTCCACCTGGAAGGACCACCTGGTCCACCTGAAGGAAGTGCTTCAGGCCCTGCTTCAAGCAGGCCTGACTATCAAGGCAAGCAAGTGCCAGATAGGGCAAAGCTCTGTTGTGTACCTGGGCCACCTTGTTGGTGGAGGCCATGTACAACCTCTCCAGCCCAAGATCCAGACTATCCTGGATTGGGAGGCTCCAAAAACCCAGACTCAGGTCAGGGCCTTTCTTGGCCTGACTGGGTACTACAGGAGGTTTGTTCAGAATTTTGGGACCATAGTGGCCCCTCTGACTGAGCTTACCTCCAAGAAACAGCCCAAGAACGCCATTTGGACCCCAGAGTGTCAGAAAGCTTTTGACACCCTAAAGCAGGCTATGTGTTCAGCACCAGTGTTACTGGCCCCTGACTATAGCAAGGAGTTTGTAGTACAAACAGATGCTTCAGAGGAAGGGATTGGGGCAGTGTTAGCACAAGTTAATGAAGAGGGCCATGATCACCCAGTTGCCTTCATCAGCAGGCGACTACTCCCCAGAGAGAAAAAATGGAGTGCCATTGAGAGGGAGGCCTTTGCTGTGGTCTGGTCCCTGAAGAAGTTGAGGCCTTACTTGTTTGGCACTCACTTCCGTGTACAAACTGACCACAGACCTCTCAGATGGTTGATGCAGATGAGGGGGGAAAACCCAAAACTGTTAAGGTGGTCCATTTCCCTACAGGGGATGGACTTCACAGTGGAGCACAGACCTGGGACTGCCCATGCCAATGCAGATGGCCTTTCCAGGTTTTTCCACTTAGCTGATGAGGACTACCAGGGTGTAGGTTAGTACCCATCACCTTTCATCTGGGGGGGGGCAGTGTAGGAAAGTCCTCCTTTTTTGCCTGATCAACCCCACTCTTTTTGGATAGGTACTGGTGGTTACTGACTCTTGGCTGTGCCCTGGGTACTGCTAACCAGTCCCAGGGCCTGTGCTCTGTGTAAAATGGATATGCAAATTAGGCTAATTATAATTGGCTAAGTTAACCTACCTATAAGTCCCTAGTATATGGTAGGGCATGTAGGTTTAGGGACCACAGCATAGGTGGTGCACACCTAGGTGCACTGCTGAGGTGCCCAGTGTCATTTTAAAAGCAAGCCTGCCTTGCTGGCTGCTTTTAAATTAAAGTTATATGCAAATTCGACTTTGGAATTAAAGGTACTTCCAAAGTCTTAAACTACCTTATTTTTACATATAAGTCACCCCTAAGGTGTGCCCTATGTACCCCTAGGGCTGGGTGCCATGTAACTATAAGCAGGGACTTTATAAAAATAGATTTATAAGCCCTGGTGAGGTAAAAACAGCCAAATTCGTTTTTCCCTCATTGAAGTAAATGGCCTTCATAGGCTAGAATGGGCAGACTTTATTTTAAATTTTAAAGTCTCCTTAAATGTTACATACCAAGAATTTGGTATCAAATTAATTGTTGTAATAAATCCCACAACTTCCAGTTGTTGGATTTATTATAACTTGTTCAGGTAAAAAGTTTAGACTTTACCTAAAAAGTTGCCAATTTCAGCTCTGCATTGTTTTTGCTGCTGTGCTCTGATTGGCCAGCCTGCAGCAGCTTCTGCCAGGCTACTTTGATGAGGTGTGAAGTGGCCTGGCTTCACACAAGGGAATGTGCTTGGGGGAGAGAATCTCCCCTCAGCAGATGGTGAGGCAGGAAGGGGGAGGGCTGCCAAACTGGTCTTCAAAGGCAGAGAAGGACATCTGGAGCACCCAGCAACACCCCCACATCCTGCAACCCCAGACAGCTAGGTGCCCCCTTGATTAGATTAGGAGAGGGCAGGAGAGGGGTGTGTTTATGATTTTTAGCCACACCAGTGGGTGGGCTCAGCCAGATGTAACCTCCAAAAATCAGATTCAGCCATGTTGGATTTTTAGAGACTGTTGCCTTTTGGGATGGATTTTTGCCACACTTCCCAGGAAGTGGTCATCACAGGGGGACGACCCTGTACCTGATTGGAGAACCAGGGCCCCCCTGCTTTTCACCCAGGAGCAAGAATAAAACTGGCAGACCTGCCCCCACACCTCAGATCCCCGCCAACTTTCAAGAAGAAGGAACTTAAGGAGAAGAAGGACTGCCCTGCTGGACCCCTGGCCTGCACCTGAACCCTGCACTCAGAAGGACTGCACCAGCTGCACACTTGGGCTTCACCACAAGAAGGACTTTGCCTGGCTTCAACTGGTTCAAGGAGGGACTCCCTGTTGGCTACAGGTGAAAAATTGCTATCCAGAGTCCCCTGCACCAACTCCTAAAAAAGAGACCAGTTGACCACTGCCCAGTGGCCAAAAAGGAGTTTGCGCCAGGTGCATTCTGGGAGTTGAAGTCCGCACCCCCCAAGGACCATCACAGAACTTCTGGACCCTTGGGGTGAGCTGTGGACCCCAAAAGAACCTTAAAAGAACATCTGGGTGAAGCCCCAGAAGTTTGGAAAAGATTTGAGAATTTTTGAAAAAAAGCTCCAGAGAGGGACCGACCCGCTGCGGAAATTCTAGCCGGCTTGCCTCAACCGCGACCCGGCCTGACTTCGTGGTTCGTCCCGGTAAAGAAAAACATCCGAAAAAGAGACTAAGTCCGAACGTAAAAAGTTGACCGGGACCTCCCAGCCATCGTATCCGAGAAGGACTCCACGGACATCGGATCAAGATCCAGGTTTACCCCGGTCGAAGGATTTTCATCTCGAAAAAACGACTAAGTCCGAAGGTAGAAATCACCACCGAGGAAACCCACATCGCGTATCCGGACAAGGGCTCCAGGAGGTCGGATTCAACTGGCAGGTTCGTCCCGGTGAAGAAAAACTTCAAAATAAAGACTAAGTCAGAAGGTAACTTTTTAACCGAGGCCTCCCGCGACTTGTAGCCGAGCAGGGCTCCATCGCGGTCGGCCTGAAACTTTGACTTTGTCCCGGTCCTGGTGCAACCAGATGACCCGATTGGCGCTTTTTGTTTCTAAGCGCTAGAAAAATAATAATACTTTAAAAATTCATATCTCCGGTTCCCCTGAACCAATTTTATTAGTTTTTGTGTCATTTTAAAGATAAAAATATAAACTATTTTTATAAATTGGTTTTGGACTTTTAAACTGTTTCCTGTGTTTTATTTAATTACTGTTTTGTGATATTTGAATGCTTTACACACTGTCTCCTAAGTTAAGCCTTGACGCTCGTTGCCAAGCTACCAAGGGTTGAGCTGGGATTAATTTACTGAGACCTAACTGTACCTAGGTGGAGGTTAGTGGCTTGTTGCTAGGTGTAGGTACCTACCTGCCCTTACCAATAACCCATTTTCCAACATCCTCTCAACTAAACGTAACACCTTACGCAATTCTTTTTTAGTAAATTTACAGTAGTTCATGTACTTACATAAGAAACTGATAACCCTGACTTCACAATGAATTGAGGCGCTCACACAACTGCCCAAAACAAGATGTGGCCCCATTTATTGTCAGAAATATGGTAAAATGGAGGTTATGTTTTCAACAGTAGTTACTTGCCCCATCTGGAATTACAAGATTCACAAGTGTACAGGAGGTCCTTAGCTTTTTACCTGTCTGGGTGAGTTGTTGGGCAAAAATGTGGAAACACGTTAGGCAATGGGTGCAGAAACACAATACCCAAATTTTATTCCCCTACAAATATTCAGGAGCATGTTGACCCTCCCCTAAACCTCAAGTAATAATACACTCACTACCTACATAGTTCTGCATTTTGGAAGAGAGGAGATGCAGGGCTATTTTCTGACCTCCCCTCTTGTAATTGGGCCATAACAGCTGGAAAACTGGAGGCAGCACAGTTGTGGTGAATCCCATCAAAATCAGTCATTCCTCAAAGAAAAGCTATTCAAGCTGGGATTTTAACGAGGTGGACCTCATGTTTCTTATACTGAGCACAGATGCCTTAACATTAAGTTTTGGTGATTGCATGGAGAGGACAGGCGGCAGCATGGATGATGATTAAAAATAATTTTCAGGCCATTTCAACATGAATAGCATCTGGAACTTTGTGATTTAAAAGTGCATCTACAACTGTGGAGTGCAAAGGCATCTCAAACTTATTTTCAGTAATTTACAGATGGGGCGCCATAAGATATATTTTTTTGTGTATTTTTACACTATAGTTATTTAAACACATTTTATATAATTCAAAATAATCGCATATTTAATCTTAATAATCATCTCAGTTCATTTTAATAAGGGCACCTCAATGCCTGTGGCAGTAAGGTGCATGAAGGTCCTTGACCAGCATGAAAGCAAGGGTAAAGCAGGCTGTTGTACCGCCTTAAGCAGAAATGCTACAACTTTGATTACAAGCAGACAGAGAAGGAGTGAGAAATGTATCAATACCACACGATGTAGCAATTACTGGGCATGGTAAATGCCTCCCATACTAATGTTTCCCTA
Source organism: Pleurodeles waltl (assembly GCF_031143425.1). Classification (NCBI taxonomy): domain Eukaryota; kingdom Metazoa; phylum Chordata; class Amphibia; order Caudata; family Salamandridae; genus Pleurodeles; species Pleurodeles waltl. The sequence goes on from NC_090449.1 coordinate 531,506,854, forward strand.
GGAAAATGAGGAATTGCGGGCTGAAATGGTATCCTTGGTGCCAAATACAGAGTTCTGATGCTTACTTCGTCTTCGAATCCCACTCTTTGATCAGAGTTTGTGCAATGACTGGAGTTTACCATGCCAGCCTCACATGTTCTTCCACTCTGCCTCCTATTCACATGTATTCAGGACTCTTGTGTCTTAATTCACCTTGAAGGCATTGTAATCTGGGTTATGATATTATTAATCTATGTTTTTCCAACCGTAATTTTTGGGTGCATATAAGGTAAATTGGGGAAAGAATGCAGACAGTTAACGCGCTTGTTCACCTGAGAAAGTATTTGGTGCTGCAGAATAGGATCTCCTTCAGCATCTAAAAGGCACGTGTATCTCAATAAGAAAGCTAAACGCGGGAACAGAGTTCCATGATGAAAAGTAGGTCGCAAAGACATGGCTTTCTAGCCTCTTTGACCGAAAACATTGAACAATAAAGAAGTTCTCCTTTTCTAATCTCAGCATGTGAGATTGATTCTAAGGTAGAAAAACTAAAATTCATTAATTTGTTTAAAATAGTAAAAGTGACACAGTTGTACAGACTGTGCATTACTTTGAGTTACTAAATTCAAGTTATTGTGATGCTAATCTTACCCTTCTGCCTCTGAGATCTACAAATAAAAGCCATGTTTTTCCTTTTCTCAAAGACAAAGAATGGCAATCTGTAGGTATTGAAAAAGGAAGTGATTAATTTACGTATTGATAGCATTCGAAGCCAGTTGTTAAACAGAGAACATTTTAAAAGCGATGAAATCCCACAATACCAAAAAGTAATTTAGCATTTATTTTGAGAACTAAACCTTGATTACTCATTTATGGGCGTTTTTAACGAGTCCCTCTACTGGGGTTAAACGTTCAAATTCAGCAGATTGGTCCCAAGCCAGTGTAAATTTAAGTGTGCTCTGTCTATTCCTGCATATTCCTCACGGATTGACTCAGTTAGTTAGTAATAATGTTAGGTTAGTGGGTAAAGAACTATTTTTAATGCGTTTAGCTAAAAAGATAGGGAGTCTTTTCTTTCGAGATACAAAGTCATTACATTTACAGAGAATTGTTAAGGGAAACAACTCAGTCCTTGTCATCTACATATATCACAGAAGTATGAAGAACGTTGTCACATATACTCCTCTTGCTCTTTGGTTTACTGATGCAGGAATATAGCTTAACAGGTAATTGAAAATCGATCAACATCTTCCAGAGACACAGCAGGTTTAAGATAGAAATAACAGCTAAAGCAGCCGAGAAGGACTAGTGATTAGTAGAGTTTAAGCATTCAATTGAAGCCTATAATGGCAGGAGTAATTTCAGATTGAAGTTTCTCATATTAAACGGGTTCACAAATAGGTGGGGGCATAATATTCCCAATTGCAAAGAAAGGAGGAAATACACATAAATAATGCATTTATTTCCCTTTCTACACTCTTAAAAAGCGAATTTTAGCGCATTGCCTTCATGGTTTGCACCGGGGGGTTTCAGGTGCAATTCACAATAAACAGTGCACCAAGCATAATCCTGTAATGTGTATGAAAGTTAGTTTGCACACAATATGGGGTTCAAACTGCGATTGGGGAAACGGTGCATATCAAATCCTTGGAAGCCAAAGGATTAAACATTTTGGCAAGAGTTCAATGTATGAGGTTCGCATTATTTTCAAAGAATTCATGGCTAATACTTAACAAGAGCACTCACGATTAAGCTGATTATAGTGGTTTATCAGAGAAATGAATTTGTGGTCAGATTTACTTTGTTGAACGTTCTTGCTCATACCTAAGAGAGTTGAATTTCTGTCACTGTCCCTCCAACACTGCTTTTACCTCACTGCAAGATCATGTGAAAAACAAGATCTCTATCTGTCAATGTATCTTATTTGGCTTTGTTATTGTACATTATGTTATTTACACTTTCATAGCACAAGATCGGCCAAAAGCATAGCCTCGCCACACTGTCCAGATCAGTTGTGCGTTTCACACAATTCACATGGTTATTTTGGAGATTTTATCCTATTCGTCCTGTGATGAGGTATTGTGGGTCATGTTCTGGTGCATTATTACAACCACATAGTTTAACTAGCTTGGTCTAAGTTTTGTGTGTGTTTGTATGCAAACTTGAGATCTGTGCTCAATGTTGGATAAGCTCTTAGAAATTGTATTGGTGTAAGAGAAATGAGACCTGGGGCCATGTTGAATTGCTGTCTCTTTATGTAGATCAGTAATATGTTGTTGTCAGGTGCATAGCACTACTAGGAGGGTGCCATTGTGTTTCTGATTGCTGCTGCTTGTCTGTGTGAGAGCATACATTAGACTTTCTATTAAATGTGCTTATTTGTGACACTGAATCTCCTAAGCGCTTGCTACTGTCAACATGTCTGTGTTGCATAATTAAAATAGTTGGCTGTGGATGGGGGCAGTAATTTCATTTGATAGTTGAGAACAGACGCTTAGATGGATATGGTGGTGTGGGTGCCATTAGGGAGACGAACATTCAAATGGTGTGAGAGCTTTTGGTTCTTCAGAAAGGAGGACATTGAATAAGAGTAGTATGCATATTTGGCCATGTGGAGTGTTTTACTAAGTTTGTTGATGTGATCCTTCTATATTTCCAGTTTTTCATGGATAAAATGTTTATTCAATTTTCGCAGACTACTGCATATTTATATTTTCTGGATAGCTGGAGAAATACATAGTTGAGGAAGGGGTTACGGAGAGTGTATTTGTGAAATATAACGTAAGAGATGCATGGTGAGAGCACGGTAAGTGTAATGTGCACATGGTTTGGGTAGTCTTTTAGAATCCTTACTTTGCTTTTATCTGTTAGTAATGGGATTGCATGCATTTGGTTTGCTAAATGGCTGTATGCATATTAGCATGTGGATTAGTGAATGTGTCTAGGAACCTAAAGTTGGGGTAATGTGCCCATAGCTTGAGATGAGATCTGTCTCTAAGAATATTTAACATCCATTTTGTGAGGCTGTGTGTTGAGGTTGATTGCTTGCCAAAAATACAAAGACATTCTTTGATGAATGGGTGGGTGGCAAGTCCTATTTGTTTTCTTGTCATTGTATGACTTATTTATGTATGGGTCCAGAGAGATTTATTTTCTGTTGATGAGTCTTTCTGGTTGTTTCAAATACACAATGTCCAGTGGGTGAAGGTATTTCGTCTAATTTTGCAACTTTGAGTAGTGCCTGAGATGTGGTCGATGTAGGTAAACGTAATTCTAATGTTTTAAGTTGTGTTCGTGATGTGTGAATCTCCTGACGGCCAGTAGGACTTAAGGTATATAATGACAGGCCGGTAGAGCTGTTTTCTATCTAGTTTGTTCTTATCAGTATATTTTGTGAAATTGTTTTCACGCATCTGAGGTCTCGTAAAATGTACATATTTTGTGTCACACTATTTCAGGTTAGTTTCAAACACGGGTGGCTTGCTTCAGCAGATAATGTCTTGGGAAAACAGAAGCAAAGCAATTATGAGAAAATGTATTCTCAACACGGCTCCTGATGGTTTGTCGAAAGCTATGCCCATACATTACATTTTCAGAAGAGGTCAACTACGTTTTTTGCAAAATGCAGAGCTTTGCGAATTTTTCTGAAAAAATTACGAATATTTTGCCATTTTTTTTCAATTTTGCATACCACTGGTACTGATATTTTACCTGATTGCAGGGAGTATTTTGTTAGCATTGTCTAGCTTTTATCATTAATATTTGTGTTCAATGTTCTCATGCTGTTTCGTACTGCAGAGCTTTTGGCTGTTAGCAGGTCCATTTCAGCTGAGGTGCTGCCAGTATGCTAGCATATATATCAGTAGCGCCTATAAAGATGTTATTTTATGAAAAGTGTAGCTTTGTAGCCTGATGACAGCTCTAGCTGAAAATTTGCAAAACACTTGCATGTAAATACTTATGAACAACGAATTGCATGTGTTGGTTGCAAACTGTAAGTTTTTTACCTTTATCTACAACATGGATGTCTTTGGGATTCAGGTGCTATCCCAGCGTTAGAGATATGGTTCTGCTTAGACCAGCTGAAAGGGTACCATTCTAGACAAAAAGAGTTGCTTCCTGCGTTCGTCAGATACAATTAAGATTCTCTGAGTTGAACAATACATTTACATCTGCACGCAGTATTTACCTATTTGAATTGTGATTATAAATATGCAGTAGCTGGCATCGGGAGTGTACATTTGAGATTATTTTGATAATTGTGGATTTTATCGGGACACATAGGCGGTCATTCCAACCGCGGCGGGCGGCGGTAGCCGCCCGCCATGCGGTTACCGCCGAATGACCGCACCGCGGTCAAAAGACCGCGGCGGCCATTCTGGCTTTCCCGCTGGGCCGGCGGGCGACCGCCAAAAGGCCGCCTGCCGGCACAGCGGGAAAGCCCCAGCAACGATGAAGCCGGCTCCGAATGGAGCCGGCGGAGTTGCTGGTGTGCGACGGGAGCAGTGGCACCCGTCGCGATTTTCAGTGTCTGCTTTGCAGACACTGAAAATCATTATGGGGCCCTGTGAGGGGGCCCCTGCACTGCCCATGCCAGTGGCATGGGCAGTGCAGGGGCCCCCAGGGGCCCCACAACACCCGTTCCAGCCATCCTGTTCCTGGCGGTATTTACCGCCAGGACCAGGATGGCGGGAAGGCGGTCGGAAATCCCATGGCGGTGCTGCAAGCAGCGCCGCCATGGCGGATTCCTTGGGCCAGGGGTAAACCGGCGGGAAACCGCCGGTTGCCCTTTTCTGACCGCGGCTTTACCGCTGCGGTCAGAATGGCCCTGGAATCACCGCCAGCCTGTTGGCGGTGCTTCCGCGGTCCCCGGCCCTGGCGGTCATGGACCGCCAGGGTCGGAATGACCCCCATAGTGTTGCCCTTTGGTCTATTGTCTGAATGGCTACAGAGTCTGTAAGCTTTTGACAGCTTAAACATTCTAACTATACACACTCCTAATATATGATTGCAGGTCCACTCGGAAAACATAACACAGCTTACTTTATGTCCCCATTTGTATGTAAGATACGCATTAATGTTTAGGTCCGAAATTCACTTGACTTGCATTTGTGTAATCACTCGAAATTCAATAAAAAATGACACAAAATGATGTGGAATTATGCAAAATGTAAAATTGTCATTTAGCGCTAAATTGGTGGGAAGCGTTGGCATGTCCATTTTGGACTCAAGTATGCATTTTGCACTAATGAACAGTGCAAAAAACACATGTACTGTGAGCATCAGCCATGTGTGTTCTGGTCGTTTGTGCTGTCCCCATGCTCTTCTGCTAAAGTTTTGCCACAAATGCAGACTAATTATGGTACGTTGCATAGTGGATTAATGTGAAATTAGTGTAATTCGAAATTCACAATATTGGGCGAGGTTCCCATCATAATGGGAATTTCACCTGGGCCTCCTTTTTATTAAGCTATCCCTAGCTGTTTTCTGAATTGACCCAAACTGTTTTAAGCTCATTTATTGCAACAGGTCCAGCATTATTAAAATATTTGGGAGTGGCGAGGGTGCATATCAAGCCCACTTTTAGTCTTTAGTCTTGGCATGGGCATGTGTTGGCATTAGTCCATTCCATGGCAAGGATAAAAAGAGGCTTCAATCTATTCCACAGAGACTTTTCATGCACATAATAGTGACATGGCAGAATAATAGCAAATACCATCAAATTAATGGTATCATTTACATTCTCCAATGTCTCAAAGCCCCTTTATAGTAGTTCAGTATCTAGCTGCAGCTTGTATTACTTTTGGCAAGGCAACACCTGTGTAATTTACTGTAGGTTAGTTATGGTGAAATACCGCAAAATTATGCAAGATTCCACAAAATTATTCAAATAGAGTAATTTGACATTTAGCTGTAATTTCTTACCACAAAAATGCCCCTTTGAATCCAAAATTGACACACGGATGCATTTTGCACGGAAAAAAATGCGCTATTGACAAATCAACATGAACAGCAGCGTAAACTGCCACTCGTGCTCGCTAAATTCGTTGTTTCTGGTAATATTTGCCACGCAAATTACTCTTAATTATGTGAGCAGGCGTAATCACGTAATTACTGGTAATTTTGCATCAACGAGTACCACGGAATTACCAAATTTACTCTGATTACTGTGGTATAATTAACATTAATCCCAGGGGTAACTGTGGCATAATTAACATTAATCCCAGGGGTAGATGCCCATGAAAGAGGGATGTTTTTACTAATGAGGGAGTTTAGTTCCGAAATTCATTAAATGCGATATCCCTCTTTTATGTTTAGGGATATAATTTTCAGACCCACTTCCTTCTGTCGGTACAGCAGGAACTCATCCATAGGTTTCACAGAAGCACAACACGGCAAAACTACACCTAGGATTCTGTAATGATCAAAGCACTTATCACTGATACTAAACACAATTTACCACGTCACCCACAATGCAGGCTAGAAGGATCAAAGTTGATTGTGTGTAATCTATCGGATTAAGAATGCATATGTCACGTTTCGACCAGACATTAGCAATCACTCTGATATTTTCTTATATAACACCCTATGCCTATTGACGTTTTTTCCATTTACTTATTAAAACAGTTCTGACCCCGTACTTTGTTTATTTTTTTCAAGCATTAGCTAATTTTCCAGATAAATGTTTCATTTGAATATGTGAGATAAAATCGCACCATGAACTTCTTTATATGTGATTTGATGATTTGTTATGACCACAATAAATAATTTGGAAAAAATGCCATCAAATAGAGGTTTCTAAACTGTGCACCATTAGGAGCACTTCTCTTCTACTCGTAGCCTTAATTTTACCTCACGTTAAATTGATTAAAGTTACAATACTTTAAAAAAATCTCAGCTACAGTCAGCTTTTGCTATGTTTGATAAGTTCCAAGATAAACAGAGTGTGTTTTTGGGTCAACTCTCACTCATTATCAGATCGATTAATTGTCTAGCTCACTTCTCTGCTCCTAATTCAATGGCTTTCCACCCTATATGCTTGTGATTGTCCTGCTCAGGAGCATTTTGGTCTTATATGGTACTGATTGGATGAGTTATGTCCTTCCACTGCTCCCTTTTTGGTAAATTTTTTTATTTTGTTTTTTAGCAAGCAATGGATCTGGCATGGGATGAGTGCACAAATGTGTGTTGAGTTTGTGTTTGTTGCATGTTTGTGGAGAGAATGCATGAGATGGAAAGGCTGTTCCAGCACAGTTTACCACTGAATACACTATTCAGAGCAGATGCCCTGCTTTGTAAAACAATTATGTCATTGGCTACACTGATACCGATTATTCGGCTTTGTTCCATTCATAAATAGAAACACGATCAATTACTTCTTGTAATATAATTTCCTTTGTTGATCGATTTCTCCTGCTTCTGAGCCTTGTGTTGCATTAGGCATTTTCTAAAAAACTATATACATTGATATTCTTGTTAATTAACTGTAAAGGCTGTCGATCAATACTGTCTAATGACAACCAGAGATCTGTAGCCACTGATTTAAAGTGCAGGTAATGCATGGCAGAATAAAACAGTAAAAGAAAAATGCATTTAAATTTGTTAATTTTTAAAAGGTGCATAACTGAGATAGACTAACCGCATGAGTTAACATGAGTCTGCAAAATTAGCCCTCATTATAAGTGTCATATCAATTCTTCTGATAACTCTGTCCATCTGAACGTATTGATCCCAGTAATTCTGTGGAGGCTGAGTTCTAGGGGAAGCAGAAGTAGGTGCTGGAGGGTCCCATTTGAAATAAGGAATACCACAGTAATCAGTAAGTCTTAATTGATTCCTTGCACAGGGAGCTTCATTGTTGGTCTTGGTCTCCTCTTGGCTCTCAGAGCAGTGTTTAGCCAAAAATGTTCAAAGTCCAAGTTTTAGATTTTGGGTATCTGGACACCTTTAACACCACCAAGGGTTCTGTACACCACTAGAGGGGTTAGACCACACTCAGGCTGGGTCCAGGTGTGTGTTAAAAATGGTTAGACTCCGATCCAGAGGCTAGCAAATGAGCCCTTGGAGTCACTCTGGTAGTCCAAGAGATGGAACAGGGCTCAAGCAGCAGGGCAATCTTCTAAGGGTCCAAGACAGGCTTCAGGCAGCAAAACAGTCATTCCCGGTGCTGCAAAGCAGTCTTCTGAAGTACTCCATAGGCTACAGCAGCAGGCAGTCCTCTGAGAGTCCTTCGGCAGGTGCAAAAAGTGAACTGAGGAGTGGGTCTGAGGAGTCTATCTTTATACTAGATGTTTTCTTTGAAGTAGGAGAAGTTTCTAGAGAATTCCCTATGAAAGTTTTGAAGTTTTCCTGCTTCATCTGCCCTGGCTCCAAGCTCGCTACAGAAACAATGCAGTGGCGACAAGACCTTTGTGCGAAGGCAGGACACAGCCTATTCAGTTGCAAGTGGGTTTATGCACAGCTCCACCTCCTTTCCCCATTCAGCCAGTGATGGCCTATGCAGGCTCACCTAACCCAACTATTGTGTGGGTGTCTGGGAGGAAAAACAAACTCCAGCTGCCAACTACACCCAGTCATGTGACCCAGGAACAGGCCGAAGTCTCCAAATATTTAGGGCAGAAAAATGCAACTTTCTAATAGTGGTATTTTAAAAAATCTAACTTAAAATCAAACTTTACCATTGAAGAGGATTTTAAATTACAATTTCCGAAACACCAAACATGAAGTGCTTAGCTGTTTCTAATCTAATGTTAGCACTTATTAAATGTAATAAGGCACCCTACATTTATTCTCTGGAAAGATAAGCCTTCCAGTAGTGAAAAATAAATTTAGGAGTTTTTCACGACTAGGAAATGCCAAACATAAAGTACTTGCCCTGTAGTCCTAAGGCCAATAAAATAAAATTCTGTGAAAATAGGAATTTTGAAAGCAAGATTTTTGGGATGACCATGCAGAGAGGGCCAAGTCCAACAGTAATGGAAACATCTTCTTAAGCATCCTGAAGGTTGTCTGTGATGTACTCCAGAGTGTGCTCAGCTAAAGTTGTTTAGGAAAGGTGTTGGAAAATGTGATTTACATTCAAGGTTGACCTGGTTTGGGTTGATTTGGGAGATCAGAAGCTGTAAGCAATATTCCATGATAATAAATGGAAGTTTCTGAGAGGATGAGCAAAATTAAGTTTAAATAAAAGATTGCTGGCATGTAGGGTGGAATTGTGGATTATCTTGATAAAAGGTAAAGCTGAAGTCAGTAGATAAAGCACTTGCTTCGAGGTTCTATGCCACATCTCCATATTCTTGGTATCGATTCCACTGAATAAAAACAATGTATTAGCATATTTAATACTGTGATACATATGATGTGGTGTAGCTTGTCTGGGATCATGAATTGGGACACGAGCGCCCTATCCTTCAGTTTCAAACTCTGCTTCGATACATGAAACTGTTTTCTTGCACAGTTGTACTGCATGCATATGTATTATCTGTGTATGTACAAGTATCAAACTTTTATATATATATCTATATATATATATATATACATATATCTATATCTATATCTATCTATCTATCTATCTATCTATCTATCTATCTATCTATCTATCTATCTATCTATCTCTATATATATATATATAAATATATACATACATATGTGTGTATATATATATATATATATATATATATATATATATATATATATATATATATATATAGATAGATATTTCCTAGTGGTGGTCACCCCTAGGTACTTATAGTTAGGACCTATTTTCTATAAAGAAGTGTTTTTTTACTTGCCCATATCTTTTGCGCCGCTTGACAAATTTTCACAAAACGTTCCTAAAATATTTGTGAGTCACATCAGCTACTTTCTGGAAAGTTTTGGGGTGATCCATCCAGGGGGACAGAAAAAAGGAGGGGGGCGAAAACACGATTTGGAATTCTTTCATACGGATTTTGAACAGCAATAGCACCAAAACTACTGGACGGAATCACACCAAATTTGGCAGAAAGGTAGGTCCTGGTCAAGAAAGCAACCTTTCTTTGTTTTAGTGTAATTTTGTTGAGTAGTTCTTGAGAAATTAAGGGGGAAACACATTTGTCAATATAGGGAAGTGAAGGATTTGCGATCCCTCCTGATCTCATACTGAGACCTGATTGGCTGATAACACTTCAACAATAGAAGCTGTTAAAGTGTTGTCAGCCATTTTGGGACTCGGCTGTAGCCAAGTCCCGGAGAAAATGTAAATAATAAAACAAGGGGCCAGCATACGAATACACTGACCCTCTAGCTCTGGTGGTGAACAAAGTTGCAGTGGATCTGTGGAACCGCTGTAAAATAAAAATAAAAAAATGAAGCAAGGGCTCCAGTGCTTTGTTATTATAAAGCCCCCAGGTGGGCCAAGTTCCAGGAGGAGTTCTTTAAAAATGCAGGGGTGGGGGGACTCCTGGCTTCCTCCTGCTGCCCCAGGGACCGCCACCTCCCCGGGGCGATCAATGTGATTTATGTGGGGGGCCTGTGCCCCCCAACACCCTGGGGACCACCACCCCCAGGGCAAAATGTAATTGATTTGCAGGGGGGCTGTAGTGCCCCCCATGGCCCCAGTGATCGCCACCTCCCCAGCCAAATATTTTAAAATAGAAAGGGGGTTCCTTTGGGACCACCAAGCCCCAGTGATCACCATCTCCCCAGGGCTGCATACACATTGGACGGGGTCCACATAGCCACCCTCGTGGAGCCACTGATGGCCCTGGGGACTACTACCACCCAGGGCTGGCTCCTGCTATGTCCCGGGGGACCCATTCCTGGGACATAGCTGTTTGCTATGGCTCGGCGGCAGCTCTGCAGCAGCAACCACGCCACAGCAAACACTTCCGTTTTTGACAAAAGGTCCTATCAAACAGGTCCCGCTCTCAAAAACTGAAGCTTTCCTCTCCGACCCTTGCACACGTGCAGGGGACGGATATGAAATGCTTCAGCAAGAACGGAGCTGCTGTCATAGCAGCTCCGTGCGTGCAGAAGCAATGGCACTGCAAGGAAATCCTTGAGGATTCCTCCCCAGTACCAGATAGCCCATAAACAGTATGTTTTAAAAAAATAATAAGAAAATAATATAAATGAGTAGATCAGTGTGATGGTACAGACCTTCACACTCAGCACTCAAAGTTCAAGTCCAGCAAGAGTTGCTTCCCTATTTTCTTTTTTTAATTACAAATTGTTTTACTTTGTAAAAATGACAGATATTTTTTTATTTTAAATTGGTCAGAAGTATCTCATTTTAAGTAGATCATACATCAAAACCTAAAAAAACCTAAAAAAAAGTTCTATCTCTCTCCATCTCGCTCTCTTTCTCTCTCTCTCTTTCAATCTTTTTCTCCCACTCACACATGCACCCAGACTATCACTCAACCACTCAAAGACCCACTCAGTCCCTCATGCACACACACACAGCCTCATTCAGACGCTCATGCACTCACTCACAGACCCACTCAGACAGTTACGCACCCACGCACAGACCCACTCAGACTCTCAGACATCCACTCACAGACCCAGTGGCAGCCTTCTGCACCCACTCACAGACCTTTGCACACACTGACACACCCACTAAAACACTGATGGCCAACTTCCGCTGCACGCGGCCAAAGGGCTGTGCACAGTATGGGGTTTGGTGGTTAGGAGGTTTGGACGCAGGTTCTGGCTGCAGGCCAGGTCTTGCAGGCAACCTCCGCTGTGCACAGGCAGAGGTCGTTCATGGTGAAAGGTTGGTTGCTTACAGTGGTAGGCGCCTGTGACCAACTGCTACAATGCAGGGCGGTGGTTGGATTAACATTTAGTCATGAACATTACTATACGTTAAAAACATAGACATTCGCTAAAAAAACAAAGGTTACAGGGACTTTATAGTTAGGAAATAGAATTAAAATAAAACATTGAAATTCACTTAAAAACACAAAGGTTACAAGGACATTATAATTAGGCTCACATTTTAAACATAGAAAGCCATAGAAATGCACCAGTTATAGTTAGAGTTACCTCAAGTAACTATAACTCGTGCCGTAAGGTAACTACAACTCACACCCTTGCCAGGCACTGCTAATTAACCCACAAATTATGGCACTCATGGTATCTTTGATAACATCATTTATAATATCAATCAATGTAATATTTGCAGTAAACCTTTTAATGAAAAAATTGTACATGGCAGGGGCGCAAGTTATAGTTACCTTAGGACACTAGGTATAGTTACTTGAAGTAACTCTAACTCGTGAATTTCTATGGTTTTGTATGTTTAGAATGTGACCCTAACTATAACGTCCTTGTATCCTTTGGTTCTTTAAGTGAAAAAATATATATACACACACACACACACACACACACTCACACACACATACACACACATACACACGCACACATATATATATATATATATATATATATATATATATATATATAAATATATATATTCATATATACCAGCCTCTTTGATTTCTGGTGGATGCCTGGGTCCCACCCTGGGAACCCACATCTTTTAAATAAGTTGGAGGGCATGGGGAAACTGCTCAAGTGATCCTGTTGCCCCTGCCGCTTCCCTGGCAAGAGTTGCCCACTTTTTGTTTTTGTTCGTGCCCAGGTTCCTACCCGGGGTACCCACATTCCTTAAATCCATTGGGTGCCTTGGGGGTAGCCCCAAGGCTCCCATGGCCCCTGTCCACACCCCTGCCAACACCCATCCTTGGTGCTGGTGACAGCCAGCAACAACTATTCTCCCACCCTGCGGCAACAGATTTAAGACGGGCTCCTTCCTGGCGGGATTTTTGCTGCACCCATTGAAGGCAGGTAGACATAGCTCAAGCTCCTTAGGATGGGGTCTCCAGGGCTCGACTTTAGCTCAGGGAAGTGGGCCACACGCCCTCTTCCCTACTCTATTCCTCAAGCCCGCCTCCATTTTTGTGCTGGAGTGAGAAGGCAAATTTTCAGTGGGATTAATTTGGTCGCTATATGCAACCGACCCTCCATTATGTCAGCTTGAACCTGTGACTTTCGCCTGGTCTCGGAGGACCAGATGGCCTGAAGTGGCGCTTTGTGCTTTTTTGGGGTTTGCTTGTGCCTCACCCTGACGAGGATTGTGGTTGCTGCTTGAATAAGGTTCCACCCCAATCAACCAGCAGCTCAATTTATCTATCTATCTATCTATCTATCTATCTATCTATCTATCTATCTATCTATCTATCTATCTATCTATCTATCTATCTATCTATCTATCTATCTATCTATCTATCTATCTATCTATCTATCTATCTATCTATACATATCACTTCTCTCTAAACACAGTGTGTTGTCACCAACAATATAAATTGACTTGTTGACTTCTTTCACGGTGTACTGGTATATTAGACAAGAGAGGATAATATATTTTCACTATTTTGATGTGAGAGTCAGAAATCATACCTAACCTGAACAGGCAAGAAAGGTTGTGCTGACACACAGCAAGATATACCACTTTTAGATACTCATTTAACAATTGATATGCCAGAGAAGAGAGAGTAATACTTAATCAAGCTCCCATTTTTGAAATGTGATGTAGACAAGACTCAGAGAGGCCTACTATTATATGCAATTCTTAGGGTGAATGAATTTTGTAGCGAAATCCTGTTATCACATCAGTGCGTGCAACTCCCACTCTGAAGTGCAATACATTACTAGATTGCATTTTATGGGGGTTCAAAACTGTGCTTCTTAGCTATGATATCATGAAACAGATGACACAGGCCAGATTCAGGGTAATCGGACTGCAACACCTAGCAAAAAAAGCATTGCCTGTCTATGTAAAAAATAGAACATTCAAGAGCTATTGTGTTAAACAATGTGTTTTAGTATGTATGTGTGTATGTTTATTTGTATAGCAGAAACATTATTGAAAGTCAGTGGAGCTCTACATATGGTCAAATGTAACATTACACCGGTGGGTGACAAGCAAGGGAGTTAGGTTTCAAGAGTGAAGGTGGACTATGAATGTGCTGCTATGTAGTAACGTGTGTCTTCAGTTTTTTAAATAAAATGGAATAGGGTTGGAGTAGTCCTGTTCAATATTTAGATATTGGGCCAGAGACATATGAATACAAAATATTTTCAAGCAGCACCTAGCTTGTGAAAGTATAAGGGCGGGTGCCCAGGCCTCTGCTAAGAAGCCCACAGGTAGTACAATTAAATGTTGGTGTGCCAAATACCATGGCTTTGTCCACCTAAATCTACCTCATGCCTTTTTAATCCACTTCCTTCCAGCCACCACTTGCCCCTTGATCTCACTCTTGAAAGTTACTGCTTTCTCCCTTTCTGATGTTTTTTTCATCTTTCTCTTCTTCTGACTTTCAATTTTGTGTGCTTTCCCTTTCTTCCTCTCATAAATGTCTGCTGTAGAAAGACAAGCGCTAGTTCCGAAAAATGAGTGATGATGGCCACTGCCGGCAACCACTGGTTCAAATTAAGCACTGGTTTCAGGCAAAGCACTGGAGTATGTTAGACAAATTTCTGGTTATTGGGAGCCAAAACATAGAAATAAGGGATATTTTGGGATTACACATAAACATTCATGTTAGACCAGGCATTGTTGCCATGGTTTTCTCCTAATGTTTTGACTTCAGACTTCCTGTTGTGCTCACTTTGTTTTTGTTGGCCTTAGGATTCTGCACACTTTACCACTGCTAACCAGTGCTAATGTGCTTGTGCTCTATCCTTAAAACATGTATTTGACTGATACCCAATTAGCATATTTATTTAATTTTAAATCCTTAGTAAAGTGGCACTAGATGTGTCCAGGGTCGGTAAATTAAATGCTACTAGTGGGCATACAGCACCGATTGTGCACCCACTTAAGTAGCACTCTAAACATTTCTCAGGTCTACCATTGTAACCTGTTTGTGTGCAGCTTAAAACTGCCATTTTGAACTGGAAAATAAACCTTTTTCCAGGCCCAAACCTTCCTTCTTAATAAATATGTCACCTCTAACGTGGGTCCTGATAGCCCGAATAGCAGGGTGCAGTGTATTTAAAAGGTAGGACATGTACTTTTATGTTTTACATGTCCTGGTAGTAAAAAACTCTTAAATGTATTGTTCACTACTGAAAGGCCCACCTTGCTTATAGGATAACACCGGAGTTTCCTTATTACATTTTATCAATTTAATTTCTAAATGGGAACAGGTTTAGCGCTTGGAAACCCTCCTGGGAGAGACGAGAGATGAGAGACGAGCTCAGACGCACGACGCTGGTGCCGGGTGGCTCGCGTCGCGGTTTGCTCACCGCGAGTGCGAGCGCGAGGTGCGCGGCGTCCGGCGTGCGGCACACTGTCTGGGGGCTGCCGCTGCTAGCCGCTGCCCGTGCTAGCAGGAGAACAGCCGCGGAAAAGTCGGTGTCAGCAGGAGAACAGTCACGGGAAGCCGGGAAGCCGAGTGAGCTGCTTCTGTGAGCTGCCGCCGCTCCGAGGTGCACGGTCCGGGGCAGAAGCTGCTGGCAGGGGGGGAGCAGCTTCCGCAAGCAGGCGGGTGTGACCAGGGCTGCTGCCTGTTTTCTCATCAGCGCCTCTGGGGGCGCCGGTTCGCTGTTACAGTGCGGACTACGGCGTGGTCTGGGCACTAAGTAAAGCCAGAAGGAGCACCAGAGGAGTACTGGAGTCCCAGAGCACGAGAGGAGTACTAGAGGGGTACCAGAGGAGCTTGGAGTTGCTGCCCTGCCCTGCCCTGCCATCACATGGACTAGGTGAGCCAAGGAGGTGAGCCAAGGAGGGTATCCGCTGTTTTTCAGCCACCACAGCGGCACCTAGCCATATTTAGTTTTTCTCTGACCTGACCCAACCTAAGGATATTACCCCGACCTAAGTGACTTAAGTGACTTAAGTGACATAAGTGACCTAAGTGGCTCCTGTGGCCTGTGGCCAGGCCTGGCCGTGAGCGGATCAAGAGTGGGCCACACAAAGTAGCGCATCAAGTAATGCATAAGCAATGCATAAGCAACGCATAAGTAACGCAAGTAGGCGTAAGTAGCCTTCACAACAGAGACAGAGAGGATCTGAAGGGGCCAGATAGAGAGAACCAGAGAACCAGAGAACCAGAGGAGGCCATTAATCGACACATTAAACTGCGCTAGAGGGACAGATATCATTCGAACATCGCGCTTTTTTGTACGGCGTATTGTGCATATTGTGCATATATTGTGCGTCACCACACAGCAAGGCAAGCAAAGCCAAGCTCTATACATTCTAGAGAAACATCCTACAGATCTTACAGATCCCGGAAATTGTTGAAGTTGCTGATCCTGATCTTTTCAAACAGTAAGATAAAAAAAAATGGTTGGAACAAGAGGGAAAACAAAGAAAGCCAGAGAGGCCAACGAGGCACTCGGTAATCCAGTGAAACCCCAAAGACCAGAGCAGGAACCCAACAGCTTACAAGATCTGGGGTCAGACCAAGACCTGGACCCTAGAGCCACTAAGTCATCCCGAGGGGAATTTATAAACCAAGGAGTGGTCGCAGCAGCAGAGGAAGCCCATAATGGGATTCCCAACGATGAAAGCAAACCAGGATAAGAACCGGGTGGGACACCCGAAGCGGCACCAGGGTCTATGCTGTCTATGCTGCTAGTCCATACTGACTCTGACGACATGGGGCATGTATCACTGAATGCAGGTGAAATGGCGGGGGGCCCTGCAAGTCCTCCGCATAGGAGACAACAGTATATACCAACGCACCTGGGCCCAGGTGGGACCAGGGGAGCAAGGGAAATTAAATCAAAGATAAATACTATTACCAACTATTACAATCATATAAATCTAAATACTGATTGGCTGCAGATGCAAAGCTCTAAAGCTAGCGACCTCCCATCACAGCCATCAGGGGAAAAAGGTGACAATAATGTGGAGGGCGAGCTGGAGCTCTTAGAGACCGGGCATCAGGATTCCTGTCCATCCCAGCAGCGATCTGCCCGACCATCACGACTACCCTGTGGAACGAACGACTCCTTTGTGGGTAGTGAAGTGGGGTCAATTAGTTCCCCAGAATGGGGCAGTTTCTCGGAAGAACAAAGACAAAGAAAAAGAAAAAGTAATGAATCACCTCATTCGGAAGCCCTAATGGGACCACTACATTCTGGGAGCTCTCCACTGATATTCCCTTTACCTCATCTAAAAGTAGAACCTACAATCCTTCAAAATGTAAAGGGGCCTGAAACAGAACAATCATCACAGAAATACTCACACAAGCTCTCTACGCCACAGCTTCACCATGGAAGCCAAATTGTAAAAACGAACCTAACGTTGAGCAGATTTGATCATAGTTCTTGTAGTCTGGAGCTCTCCTCGCCTGACAACTCCATAATTGGTAGTATAGAGCCCCAATTAAACAGTATAACATCGGAAGACTTAAACCTCTTGGAAGGTAGTATAATGTTAGGTCATAGAGGAGAGGATGATAAGAACCTAGAAGGCCAGACAAATAATGAGCAAAGTGAGCAAACCTGGGGAAATAGAGACGATCCCCCATTAGATCAACCAATTCTAAGCATCATGAAAGTTATATGCACAACATTGGACTCAATTGCAACAACGATCATGGTCCAGTCTCAAAAATTTGATGATCAACTTGAGCTAACTAAACAATTTACTAACTCATTACAGACCATAGACTATAGGATGGCCTTAGTAGAGGGTGTAATAAGGGAAAATCTGTTACATCAGGCAGTGGCTGAAAAAATGGACAAGATGGACAGGCAAGCTTGTGGCCCACTGCTGGAAAAATTACTGGAAGTTCCGAAAGTAATTAAAGACATAATCGAAGATTGCAAATCTAGTCTCAAAAACACACAGGCGTGCAATCACGAGTCAGCAAAAACAGAATCGAGATTAACTGAAAGACCAATAGATAGCGAAGATAAAGAAGGGCCCTCTGGCACGGGACGAGACGAGCGCCCAGACGCAAAAACCCACATAGACAAGACGGAGAGAATCAACAAAAGTCCTGTATCAGCAATCGAAATCTCAAATATAGTAAAAAAAAAGACTCTGAGTAAAGGGCATCAACAAACAGGTAGATGGAAATACACATGGAAAAAACCTAGAGGAAACAACAAAGTACCAGCAAAAAAGGCTCTAAATATGCCGAAACAGGCAAGCCCAACAGGGCAGACCAGGAACACAGGCGATGAGTCTACTCAACAGCAGCCTAAAGATCAGTGCATCAAGCCCGAGAGTCTCGAGAAACCAACTGACAAAGATATTAGTTTTATAAATAAAAATCCTGGATTATTGTGCGACAAAAGCTGCACCCACCATTCTCATATAAACCGAATTCCCATTGGCCCTAGTATCTGGGCACGACTTAGACAAAGGAAAGAGGCCAGAAAAAGACTCAGGTACAAATCACGGGATCAATGAGGCAAACGATCCCCTAGCCAATGGACAATACAAATGGAGCCCAGAGACAACAAAATCAAGTACCGGCATTGATAAGCACCTCCCAGCCATAAAAATAGAACACTCAATTCAGGCGCATTATCCAAATACAGTAGGAGTCCATAATGGAAAACGTCAGCAGCCTCTGAACTTTATTACCGAGGGGGTAGAACAAGAAAACAGCAAAAGTGAAAACGGAAGGGCAAAGAGCCCAGAATGCACAAGAAGCGAACAAAGCACAAGAAAAACCATGTGCGTGGATAATACAATAGCCCCGGTTCCCGCACCTCGGTCAAAAGTAAAACACTGCTCTCAGGCAAGTTCGGGAAACCACAACTTTAGTAGCCACTGATCCACCTGCCCCACCGCGTCCGGTGCTTGACTTGGAAACTAAAGGAAAAAAGGATAATTGGCCTCCAAAAAGACAACCTCATGAGGAACATAGGAACAAGGAGTTGCAATTCGGGAGGGAAAAATGCCAGGTAGAACGAACATTGACTAGTCAGGCAGCTACTATTTACAATAAAGCAAAGGAAGATAATCAATCTCAAGGAAGATGGTCACAGGGAGGTAACGGGCATACCGAGCTTCGCACTGAAATAATTAAAGAGCCTGATGCCACAATCATGTTTATTCCCGAGTACTCCTCAAGAGGAAGTCATGACATTCTAAATAGGACTAACATCCTACATTTGGTCAATTCTCTGCCAGCTCTGCAGAACGTAGCAACTAAAGACCTCCTCTCAGTAAGATTTATGCAAAGGAAAGAATCGGAGAACGGGGAATCAACAGAAACAGTCTGGGCTTCACCCTGGATAGTAGAACAGATTTTAAAATGTTCTAACATGATGAAGACATGGGGAATATCTACTGCTATTCCACAAAAGGAACCGTATCCAACAATATTTCTTGAAAAAGCTCCAAAGCAAAATGTTTCGGGCAGGCAAGAGGTAGAAGGCAATTCTGGTTCGATACTACAGGGAGCAATTAGTTCTAAACAACAACTCCCTGAACGAATAAACCTGAGCAATATGAGGTTCTGCCTGCTTGTTAACTCCCCTAGAAACAGCAGGGGCAATCCCCCACAGTTGCAGAATGATGAAGACCAACCATCTAGAAATTTGTAGCAACAAATGGGCAGCTCAAACATAAAAAATAGAACTAGTCCTACATTAAAAATCTTAAGCTGGAATATTGCAGGCCTAAAAAGCAAAATGGAAGATAAGGATTGGGTTGAATTTATTAAACAGCAAGATATCAGCTGCTTCCAAGAAACTTGGTCTACCAACGCCATTGACCTAGACGGGTTTTCCACTTTTTACATACCTGCTATCAAACAAAAAAAAGGAAGACCATCGGGAGGTCTGATCATTTGGATCAGAACTTCGCTATTGAGAAATTCTGCTGTAACCCATGCTATACTAAGCAAGGAAATCCAGACGCTTGCAGTAAAACATGAGGAGTGGTCACTTGAAATAGTAAATGTGTACTTCCCTCCCATTAGCCGGGCCCAAGTCACGCCTGGTGTGCGGCTCCTCGAAGAACATATTTTAAATAAAAGATCTAAGGGTTGGAGGAACCCAACACTAGGTTACGCGAACAACCGTCCCCCTCAGTTTTGTAAAACCCTTCTACTAATATGTGGTGATTTTAACACTAAACCCCATTCTATCCTTTGGGATGAACAAGTAGTAGAGGAAGATCACGCTTGGAATATACCAACGCCCCTCATCCAACGTTGTCAAGATTCTAAAAAAGGGGAACTAATCTTTGAAGTACTAATAGAAGGCGGAATTCGCACAGTAAACGGAAGAACCAACTCAGATAGAACTTTTAAATCTACCTTTCGAACTGGAAAAAGACACAGTATAATTGACTATATGGCAATAAACATCGAAGCCTGGCATTATGTTATCGATATGGAAATAAGGGACAGGATCGAGAGTGACCACGACCCATTGCTAATGGAGATAATCCATCCGGACGCAAGCCTGGGGAAGGTTGAGTTTCCATTTAACGGAAATTGCTTAGCAATAACCATGAGACCAAATAGGAAAAACATACTAAGGTCAAACGTAGATGAACCCTATTTGAGCGTACCTAGTCAAACCTGGTTTCTATCACTTAGTACGTTTTTAAACCTACCAGTTAATGAAGCTTTACCCCTCCTGGATAATTTTAACAACTTGCTATTACAAACAACAAAGGAAAGAATTAAGCATCCCCAAACTAACCCTAATACGATGGAGGGCTGGTTCGATGAAGAGTGTTTGAAACTAAAAAATACCTTATCGCAAGCACTAAAGAATCATTTGAATAACCATAATGAGCAATACTTTTATGAATGCAGGCAACAGTACAAAAAATTACTAAGATATAAAAGGAAGACATTTCCACATAAGCTCTGGAAATCCCTCCTGCAAGCAATATCGGCAGGAAACTGCAAAAAGTTTTGGGAGATAGTCAGATGGGGATGCGAAGGCCCTTCAAAAAACCTAGAACTGAATATCAACCCACAACTCTGGGTAGAGCATTTTACCGCCTTGTATCAGGAAGAGGTCAAGACGGCATCCCGGAGTACAAATAACTCAACCAGCCTCATCCAAGGACTGGAAGGTAGTAATCAAAGATCAAACAAGGTAGTTCCACTTCAAACGACCTATGTAGCATCATCAAAAAGGTTTGTTAGATCGACAAATGGAACCCAGAATGAATTAGTCCCAAACGAACTCCCCGGCACAAATGCCATGCAAGTAACCCATGCCATCCCTTGCGCAATGGAGCTGATACCGGAATTCAGCGAGAAAGAGATTAAACAAGTTATTCTCCTTCAAAAATTTGTACAAGGCTGCAGGCCCAGACGGTATCCCTTCAGACGTCAATCGTAATCAGTTAACGCTATGGCTGCCTGCTCTAACACGTATATTCAACAGTATTTGGCACCACGAGGTAATTCCTACCTCTTGGAAGAAATCAATAATTGTCCCAATTCACAAAAAAGGACCTCGGGACATGGTGTGCAATTATAGGCCTATCTCACTGCTTGACAGTGTTGGAAAAATCTTCGCCAAATTGATCCAGCTGCGTTTAGATCAATGGCTGGAGGATGGAGATTTAATATCGACACACCAAGCTGGTTTTAGGAGAGGCCAAAGTACAATAGACCAACTTTTTAAGCTAAATATGATCTGCGTGAAATACGCCACCCTAAAAGATTGTGCATTATATCTGGTCTTTGTGGATCTCCAAACAGCTTTTGACAGCGTCAATCGCCAAACATTATGGCAGTTATTGTCGGAAATGGGCATACAGGGAAAAATTCTAAGGCTGCTAATTCTACTGCATACAGGGAATACTGCCAGGGTTAGATATTCTATGAGAAACGATTATACAGCAGAAATTCCAATCCAGCGTGGTGTAAAACAAGGATGTGTTTTGGCCCCAACCTTGTTTAACTGTTATATAAATAAAGTAAGCCAAGATCTGAGGAAATTAAATCTGGATGTGCCAAAACTAGCCAACGAAAGTATACCTATCCTGCTTTTTGCTGACGACGCTGTACTACTGGCAAGAACAGAGATAGCAATGCATCGTCTACTTAGGGGTTTCAAATCATTTTGCACTTCAAGGAGCATGATAATTAATGAGGGGAAAACAAAGTTTATGATTCTTAACCCAAAACAAACGATGCATTCGACTTTTAGGGTAAACAACAAGCCCTTGGCCCGAGTGACTACCTATGACTACCTGGGTTGCAGACTGGATGAAAAACAGACATGGAAATCACAAATCTACAAAAGTAACATCTCCTTGGCCCAGCACGCTGGAGCGGTACTTAGATTTGCTAAAGCCACAGGCAATCATTCTGTGAGTTCTGCACTGCTTGCTTATAAAACCAAAGCAAGGACTGCAGCACTTTACAGCGCAGAGATCTGGGGATTTAGAAAGACCCCATTAATACAAGTAACCGAGAATAATTTTCTACGCCGATTACTTTGCTTAGGCACTGTCGCACCAATGATTGCGTTGAGAACTGATCTACAAATGAGAAAGGTCGAGGATTACATTGCACTGGCCCCAATAAGATATTGGATCCGTATCTGGGCAAAAGAGGAACTCAAACCATACAGAGATACACTCATGGACATCATGAAGCTACAAAATCATCGAAAATTGCCTTGGTTTAAACACATCTCAACTACCATGGCTGCTATTGGCCAAGAAGACCTCTGGCTTCATCCAGGGAAAATCAGAAGGCCCAGTTTATCTGTCATTAAAAAGGCATACTGGGACCAAAAGACCCAGAGTATGTGTGAGATACTTAGCCCTTTACTCAAGCGGTACATTTTGTTCAATCAAGAGCTTAAACCAGCAATTTTCATTGACTGCATTTATCCGGAAGAAAAAAGGGCTCTCTATTTTAAATTTCGGATGGGTACATTACCAGTGATGGCGGTGACTAACAGATGGCAAGCCGTCTCACAGCGCGGTTCAGACTGCTGTCCTTGCCTTCATGGTGGTCAAGAAACATTATCCCACTTCCTTTTATTATGTCATTTTACGCTTAAACTCCGCAAATTGTACTTATGTCCGCTTTTTAGATCATACGGAATCCGGAAATGTAATGAGGCGGAAGTGCTTTGTATGCGATCAGATGAGAAACATATTGTGGCGAAGGTTTCAACTTATATATTGGAAGCATGGAAGCTACGTTCATTAATGTACTCACAGTTGGCCTAAGTATAATTACTTGTGTTATCCTAGCTATCATTTATATGGGAAACCGTTGAAGGTTGCTGATTAAACCGGGCTAGGTCCTGGGTTATTATTATATTGCTGGCAGGTATCGCAAGAACCCAAATGATTAGTGCAAGAATAGGATATTTAAATTTTAGATCTATAATGCTTTTAGAATAGTAAAGAGTCTTATGCCAATTATGGCTAATTATCAAGTTTTATGATATTGCAGGGTATATTGGATTCACCTAGGGCCAAGTAAAATCAAAAACTCAAGTATAGTCTTTCTTTTAGTACAATGTTTTATTTAATGTAATTTTATTGCGTGTGATGGATTGATACTTATTGTGTACTATTGTTATGGCCGGATAGGCTGACAACAATTAAATAAATGGTAAATGGTAAATGGTAACCATTTCTGTCTGGTGTCTCTGGAAATGGAATTTAAAATCCTAACTTATAGGGAAGTCGGATTTTAAATTACAATTTTGAAAATGCCACTTTTAGGAAGTTTGCATATTCTTGCCATGGCTGATTGGTGCCTTCAGTCTGTCTCTGGGTCACATGACTGAATTTAGGTGACAGTTGGGCTTTGTGTATTCCTTTTAGACAGCCACACACAATGGAGGGTAGGTGTGACTGACTGGGCTACCACTGGCAAGATGCGAAGCAGGACATGGGATGAGACCCATTTAAACTTGAGTACACACAACAGGGTGCATCTCTTGAACCGAGAATCCAGAGTGACCCCAAGGTATAGCTGGTTGGACTTTTGATCAGAAGCCTCAGGGAGATAACAGGTTTCCATGACTTTGCATGTGCCCTTGGACTCTGTCATTTGTGAGTCTACCCTGCCAAACGGCTCTACCCCAGTCCTGGCCCCTTGGAAGTGTACTTAAGGAGCTCTTTCATCATCCGTGGATCCACCACAATTGACACATCACCTCTGCTGTGCAGCGCAACCCCTAGCAAAATCAATGCATCTCCTGTGCTGCATGAGTTGGACCCATCACAAAGACCTGCTTTGCTGCTGCAGCTCACAACACCTCCAGAACCACCAATGCATGATGCACCTTTGATGCAGGCCCTTGCATCCCTCATCGAAGGCAGCCTGGATGATGGTGCCGGACCCTGCATCGCAGCCTCACAGCTCCTCAGAATAGACGCGTCGCACCGACTATGCGCCGCATCCAAGATGCTGGACTTCACATCGTAAGCGCTGTCGATAGGATCCTTGACAATGATTATGCCCTTGCATCATAGTCGCCCCGCATCTTGGATCTGATGCATTACCTCGGCTGCGCAAATCATCTCCAACAGAGATCCTGCAATGATTTGCAAACCAGGATTTCAGATACTTTTTCAGCAGGCCTAACTAGGCCCCTGTACCCAGTCCATGCTCCATCGCGGTCAGAATGAACCTGTGACTTTGTCCCGGTCTGGTACGACCAGTGCACCCTATACATAAATTATGCAAAAGACACAGCCTAAATTCAGCTGAATCACAGAGGGGAATACTTGAGCCATTTTCTATCTTTAAATTATAAACATCGGAAAAAGAAAGTCAATAACATATATCTTTTTAGAAATTATATGGTTCCCCTTGTCATTCTCAGTCTTGTAACCAAAGGAAGTTAAAAATGCTTTTTTCTGTAACAGCTTAGCACTTCAAAGTTACCTCAGTATAACATTTGGCACTTCAATTAATAATACATTTAAAATATAAATGAACATGCATTTTCCATAGCATGGCGCTCCATACAATCTCCATGCAAGAGATTAAAAAACACTGAGCATGGCATTGTCCAGAACACATACAAAGCTTTAATGTTCTTTTCAGATACATCTGTGGTTTAACTCTAATACTATGGGGTGTAGTACTTTGTATTTGGGGAGGGGACTTCGCAGTATAAAAGAAGAACAAATCCGTTTTTAAAAATGAAAGCAAGGGCTAGAATATCTATTTAAGAACTAAGGGCCAGATGTAGGAAAGATCCAAATTGCGACTTGCAATTTGCGAGTCCCTGCAACTCGCAAATTGCAAGTCGCAATTTGGTATGCAGAAAGGTGTCTCAGACACCTTCTGCAACTCGCAATGGGGTCGCAAAGACCCACCTCATTAATATTAATGAGGTGGGTCGCAGTTTGCGACCCCATTGCGAGTATGGGCACTCACGGGGATGGTGGCCTGCTGGAGACAGCAGACCACCATGTCCGTGGCTGCTTTTTAATAAAGCAGTTTTTTTTTTTCTGAGTGCAACCCGTTTTCCTTAAAGGAAAACGAGCTGCACTTTGAAAAAAAAACCGAAACCTTTAGTTTCGGTTTTTTTCAGGGCAGGTAGTGTTCCATTGGACCACTGCCTGCTCTGAAAAAATATTTATTTGTCCAGTCACAAAGGGGAAGGGGTCCCATGGGGACCCCTTCCCGTTTGCGACTGGGTTACCATCCACTTCAAGTGGATGGTAACTGCGATTCCATTTGCGACCGCTTTCGCGGTCGCAAATGGAATTGAATCGCATTGCGAGTCGCAAATAGGAAGGGAACACCCCTTCCTATTTGCGAGTCGGAAATGCATTTTGCGAGTCGGATCCGACTCGCAAAATGCATTTCTGCATAGCAAAAAGGCATTTGCGCCTCGCAAATGGCGATTTTCGCTATTTGCGAAGCGCAATCTCTTTGCTACATCTGGCCCTAGGCTACTTGGGTATCGATATATTTGGAGAATGTAACAGTTCAAGAGAATACAACGAGAGAGGGACAAACAGAAATATTAGAGGGCACTGAAGAATGGAATATTGAAGAAAACTTGAAAATTGAATAAATTATTAATGAATTAGTGAATATTGGTGTATTTTTCATGTATTTCATGATAAACAGAGCATGCCCATTTTTCTATGTTAGGTTCAGTTAACAGTAAGAGAGAGCAAACTGACGCTGGATATGAAATTAGTGAAGATCACAAATTTTACCGACTTCTGCTTGACTCAGTTAAGGGGAAATATTTCCAACGTTAGCCCTTCCGAAAAAGAAGTAAGAAACTGTGCAGAAATATCCATATTTTAGAAAAGCTCTGCAGCCCAAGGCTCTGTCAGATCACTGACACACTACAGCTCATATTTGATGTTTTATGTTACCATACAGCCACAGGCGAAAACCAGAAGAAAGAAAAGTATTGTGATCTATGCAATTAATTTGTTGTCATTGTGTTTCATTTCTTCCTTGTTCAGTTATTTACCTATAGAAATAGGTGTGATTTTTAAAAAAGTGATTCTGTAATGCTGGTTAATTAAGCAGTCTTTCCAATTCTTCGTTTAAATGTGTGGCCGTTTGAAAAAGCACGAGCATTAAAATCCATGTACTTGCAATAATTACAGATCAGTAAGATACTTGTTATTGGACAGCCAAAGCAGAACACATTTGAATGTCCATTGGTTATATTTATGAAGTCATATAGTCATCACTGTTCAGAAAAATACATCAAGAACCACAGCATTCTTTACAATATAGGGCAATGCAACATGGTATACATGGACACACATCACATTCTATACAATGTTATATGCAGTGTATGTATGCATTCGATTACATTTTTCTCACCCATAAAATTATTTTGATACCAGTGAGTTTTCATGCAGAGTGTTGCAAAAGAAAGGTACTGAAAAATACACTGGGGAGATGCAGAGAGAAAATTGAAATGTGTAACCACCATCATCTTTGCAGAGTATCACCACCAGTTTGGAAACAACAGTTTCATTGTAAACGTTTTGTACATCGGCAAAATGTTTTCCACAACTTTAAAAGATTTACTCTCAAATATTTCACTGAAGGACAGAAAAAGTTTATCTGCAGCCCAGTATGATTCTATTTCCATGTTTTATCATTTAGGAAATGCATAATTTTAAACTGAACTATTGACTAAAACAGTCTTCTGGCTATCCTCTTGTTATGTTATGTTATGTTATGTTATGTTAATTCAATTTGTATAGTGCATAGCTACCCGAAGGCCTCCCAGCGCTTTAACAGAACCTGAAATCAGAAGATGCGGGAAGTTAGTATAGCCATGTTTTCAATAGCCGCCTGAAGCTAAGTTCCTGGTCAGTGAGACGAAGGGGTAGAGGCAGAGAATTCCAAAGCCTTGTCCCTAAAAATGACAGAGACCTATCACCCCATCTGGCCCTTTTTATATGCGGGACTGCTGCTAGGGCTGCAGATGAGGACCTAAGGTTTCTCAATGGTTTATAAAACGTTGCCAGAGATCGTAAATGTGGAGGACCTTTATCATGTAGAGATCTAGTGCAGCATCATCAAAGTGGTCATCGATCAAATTAGAGCAGCTTATTGGGACACAAAGTTATTTCTCCATTTTCTTGTAATATGCTTGCAAACCCTCCGCTGCGCGACCTGTCTCTGCATTTGTAACACAGAAATCTACCTTTCCAACAGAATAGAGAAAATCCACTCTCCGAATAAGCCCTTTACTTATTAAAGTTGTGACCGATGCTCATTGGTCTCTTTAATCAGGCACCCGAAAAGAACTATTTCTTAGAAAACATTCATTGGCAGAATAAAAAAGGATCAGCTGATATTATCAGTAAAGACTTTGCAGGCCAGTGTCTGCATTTGATGCTGCTTCGTTGTCCTATATGTGAAATAATATCCGCACAAAAGTGGAAAAGGCTATAATATGAAATATCAAAGGCACGGACACTATGCCTGGAAGGCATGATGGCTGAAAGATCAGACTAAATAAGAAAAGATGATCATGTATTGTGGCAGATAATTATATAAGGTAATAAAAACTGATGGAGTCACATTGAGCTGAGTGACTATGTTTGTAAAAATTACATTTAGGTCATTAATACAGTGGCGTAGCGTGGGTTGTCAGTACCCGGGGCAAGGCAAGTAATTTGCGCCCCCTAACCTGTGGATTTTAGCACTCGCGAGTGTGAGCGCGCCCCCGCCCCCCCCCCCAGATGTTGCGCCCGGTGCGGCCGGCCCCCCCTGCACCCCCCACGCTACGCAACTGCATTAATATCAGTCTATAATTTTATTGGAGGCAATACATCGTCTACCACTCTATTGTCACCTCCACATCAAACTAACCCTATTAACTATTGTATTAATCTTTATACATACCTATACATACCTTGCAACGGTTGGTTTGGTCAATGTTGTACATGTTGAGATAGGAGGGCCACTCAAATCATAATATTCTGCTGCGATTTCCGTATAATTATGGACTAGCCACGTTTGCAACATAATTCATCATCTGCTGTACAATCTGCAGATTTTTATAAAAAAATATTTCTATTTTGAACGGATGAAATATTACTAGAAAGGCAGCAATGCATGCTACCGCACTTTGGAAAGCCCTTTGCAAATATTGACTGGTCACTTTTACATTGTTGATTGCTGAGTGTGCGTGTTAATCTGGAACTAATAATGGGAAACCTTTGTTTAGACAATTTGAACATAAGGGCGGATGAGAAAATATTGAGGGAATACTATCAAAAAATCGGCAGCAGTTTGCAGCACAATTGTTTTTTTGTTGCTGCATAATTTAGTCATCCCTTCTGCTTAATTTGGTCCTCTCCTGCCACATAATTACAGTGTCCCTAGATGTAAGTGCCTCGCAATATGAAGCACACTCCATAGAGGGTAATGAAGCATTATCAACAGAATCAATATTGTGCATTTGCTCCTGCCAGTTTCTCCAACTTTTGGCGCTTTTAGGCTAGATATATTCGAACTGGATTTCACTGGGGGAGTGTGAGTATAAATGAGCCTGAAGGTGTTTTACTTCCACTTATCTCTCACTGCTTAATCAGAAAGAAAAACATCTTCCTGCCCAAATCAGGAATACCAGAATACCATAATGAGGGTCTATAAAGGCATCTTTTTAAAGATTTTTCTGGAGGTATGTATGTAAAACTGAAAAAAAAAATACAAAATTAAAAGATGAAATCCCTACCAAGTGTGGATTTTATGTTTATGGGCCCCCTATAGCACACAAACCATTTGTTAGTGGCTAGTATCTGCTACCTCAGAATGAATTTGTGGTCTAAGTGGCCATTGAAAAAGAAGCACCAAAATACTAAGAGGTGCAGAAACGTTTCTAGAGAATCTTGTGTTAATCAAAATGAATGAAGGTTTCAGTCCTATACAGATCTTTGTGGTAGAATTGGGATCCACTTTTCGAAGGTCCTCAATGGTAAACAATGTGCTAAACTAAAATGTAAAATGGTGATTGAATTCTCATACAACCATTTCTTCCTGTCTTCTAGATAGTGCCTCTTTCTTATTTTCTACAATCCCCAAATGCCCCTTTTACCAAGTATTTGTTATCCATTACCAGACAATTATTTTAGCACTTTGGAGATATCAGCTATGTAATGATTTTGAAACGTATTTGGAAACACTCAGTAAATCTGAATTGGTTGTTGCCCTGATTCCAGATTATGAGTCAGTTTCAATTTTTGTATTGACCTTGGGTTTTCCATTGAAAAAATCTCTTTAGCTTTTACCAGGAGAAACTGGTAAAGAGAAAAAGGAGAGGAATCATGTGTAAACCTAAACCTTTGCTTTATGACTCTTTTTACCCTTTAAACCTCTGACTTGGTACTAAAACTGCCTAGTGAAATACCATGTCTATGCAGCAATATAGCTTCACTGGGAAATTTTACCTCAGATAAATCCATCTAGGTTATAATGAGGAATTTGGTATGTTTTTAAGTGCAAACTGATTTGCGTCTGTGCTGTGGACAAACACCATGCTCAGATGTGGAGGCAGAACTGCCATGATGCGTATGAGAAAGGTTGGATCTTGAGGACTATTCTGAAGGCAATAAAGTTGAGTATGGTTTTGGAGAAGGCGGCTTAGTCCTTTCATGGTATGAACTAAAAGTGTTTGTTTTACCCAGTATATTGATTTCGGAGAATGAATATTTGCTGGAATGGGCAACTTGATTACTGGTAACATATACATCTGTGCTCCTTCTTGATACTGGACACTTATAGGTCTCCAGCATATGGATCATGATCTACCTAGATTTGATGTTTCCAGAGTGGTGCAAAATATTCCCAAAAAAACATGCAATGATCAAGCAAGTTTACTTTCCATTCTAGACAATTTCACATTATGACAACAAGCCAAGGTTGATTTGTGTGTCTTGTTCCTGTCTGAGGAGGCATGGTGGGCAACAAATGGAAAACAGTCAAGGGCTTTGATGCAGCCCAAGTCATTAGCAATGGCTGAAATTGGATCAAGCATTCTACCCAACAATTTTGTAAGTCTCAGCACCCGGTATGCCCAGGCATAGGCCATACTCACTGTGCCACAAGAAACAGGTTGCACCCCACTGAAGAGGTCCAAATAGACTGAAACAGGTCTGCGTTTGCTTGTGTTCTGATTCGTAGAGTACGTAGCCTGGCAGTTTGAGTTGAGTATTGGACTATTCCAACTGGAGCAGGACAAAGTCTGATTTGCATGTCTGGTTTCTGTTTTAGATGGCAAGGTGAGTGAAAAAATGATGGATTGAGATGCAGGCCCAAGTGATTAACAGGGGCTTAGAATAATTCAAGCATTTCAGCCATCACTTTTTTGTATTTCTTAATTGATCACACATTGTTCAACAATAGGTCCTAATTTAGCATTTGGCATACAGGTGTATCCATCAGAACTGTGTCATACTTCCAAGTTCCAAATGCATTCACAATAGGTAATAGGGGAAACATTTTAATTCAGTCGGTCTAATTTGCATATATTTGAGCTTTATGTATTATGATTGTTAAGTAAAATTTCCAACATTATGCCATCACTCCAGTCACTCAATTATGCTCCAGTTCATGGTAAAAAATATTGTACAGGAGAACGGAAACAATGTGTTACATGTAGAGCCGCTAACTGCTCTACATGTAGGTTCTCTTTTAAAGACATCATTAATCACTTATTTTTCCCACTTTGATTTGTTTTGTGTGGTGCAGTGGCTATGTTTTAAACATCTCTTTGTCCCTTTGTTGACTGGCTCCAGTTACTTCAGGACAACCAGCCTTAGGACGACACCTGGGGTTGCACCTTATTACGGAAGAAATGTCAGAAAATAGTCTGTTTAACAGGATATGGGGAGCAAATGTCAAAATATTATTCTGCCTGGAGTACTGTAAATCTTCACACCACTCCAGAGTCTCTTAAAAATCGGACCCCTGCTTAGTTACTATCCTAAAGAAGTAAACACAAACATATTTACAGTTAAAGATATATCTAGGTAGACAGTCAGATACCATACTGAGCATATGAAGAAACAAGAGGCCAGATACACTAGTAGGGAATAATGTTCAAGCTGCTGCTTACAACCCCTTGTCCTTTCAAATACTATGGGCCAGATTTCATAGAATGAGGGTGTGCAGCACTGCACCAATTTTAGCAGCATCACGCATCGTAATTTTCAAAATGCAGGCATGTGCCGTATTTACTAGAATACGGCAGACCCTTGTGTTTCCCCCTGCACTAGCGCAAAATTTGCAGCCGTGCTCCAATGCAGCATTACTTGCACCATAGTGCAAGGATTGTTGTGTTGAAAGGGAGATAGTTTTTGTGCAGGAAGGAACACCTTCCTGCACAAAAGCATTCTTCAATGGTGATTTGCTCTTTCTATGTGTGCTGCAAAACGCAGCACACATAGAAAGAGCAAAAAAATTGAGAGCATTTCTCTTCATTGCGCCATGCTAACACCTCCCAGGGATTGTGTTAGATTTTGGCACTGCCTCAAGTTTACGAAAACCCGTAAATCTGAGGCAGTATCAAAATGCAATGGGTGTTGCTGTGGCACATCCACAGCAACACCCATTGCACATTCCTTCACAAAAAGTGGCTTAACACCAACTTGTAAATATGGCGCAGGGCATTGGGCCACGGATCATCACGAAAAGTGATGCTCCGATGACGCTAGGGGCTCTTAAATATGCCCCTATATGCCCTAAAGCAAATTACAGACCCATATTCATCTAGTTATCAGTCTGGTGAGCAGAAGTGATACAAGCAAAAATGGGAGCAATTTTCAGTATTTCACTTGCATTAAATGATGGTTTTAAATTATTGTGCAATCTGGTTTGAGCAAAAATACATTTCTTGAATTTCTTACTTACGTTGATATCAGAGTCAAATGATTTAACATAAGGAGGAGCTGATCCACCACATCATCCTGATTAAACACTTCCCTTTTCTAATATTATGTTTTTTTCAGTCGTCCTTCAGACATGGCTGGGGTTTACCTTCTATGGTGGCAATGTCTCGACCTGCATCTCAGGCAGTGAGATTCTATCCTTATTTTCTGTTTGGCATTGTATGGTTACTATGGCAATGCGCAAATATTCTACAGGCTGTCTAAGGTATCTAAGTTCTAAGGACCTGTTCTCAGTTTCCACAAAGATCTTGGCAGATACAGCCCTTATCAGATCTGTGAAGAATACCCATCCTTTCCAGCTTCTGCAACAGATTCAACAGCCGCCAAACCTACTGGGACTATTCAGAGAATTCACAAACTCGCCTAAGAATGCTTACTCAATGATGGTGGACCAAACAACTTCACATATTTGTGACTACCCTAGTGGAAGTCTCTCAGATGTATGGAACTTTGAGACACATTACTCATATTCTGCATGAGATAGGACATGGTGTGTAGTATGATTTTTTTGTTGACTTCAGAGTCCCAGTCTGCTCAGTTTTTGTCAAGAAGCTACATTCTGAAGTTTGAAAAACACTAAGGGCCAGATGTAGCAAAGTTTTGTGAGTCGCAAATGGCCCGATTCGCAATTTGCGACCTCGCAAAATCCGAAATGGGATGCAAAAATCCAATTTCCGAAGTGCAAATAGCGATGCAAGCCATTACCGACTCGCAAAATTTGCGACCTGATTGTGCAATCCGCAAAGGGGAAGTCGCAATTTGCAAGTCGCAAACCATATGAAAAAGCTAGTCGCAAAAAGCCCATTTTGCACACCCAAATTACCACTAAGTCAGAGCAGGTGGTAACCAGAACCAAAGTATAAAAGGAGACCCAGAAGGCATCTAGGTTACTCAAAATGGCAGAACTGTATGTGATAGCATGGAGGAGGAGAGTCCACGCCGCCCAGCAGAGGAGGAGGAGGAGCCAGAGACAGGAGAGGATATACCAAACCAGGCAGGCACTATTCCAACAAACTGAGGAGAAGATTTATGACAAATATAGACTGAGCAGTGCAGCAATATTAGAATTAATTGAACTACTCAATCCACAGCTGCAATGACAGACAATGCGCGGCAGCACCATCCCCACACATGTGCAAGTGCTATGCTCACTGCACCTCTGTGCCTCGGGTAGCTATCAGGGGGTGATTTCTGTGGCAGGTGGGGTATCCCAAAGTGCACTCTCACGATTCTTCAGATGTTTCCTAGATGCCATACTCACACACATGTCCAGATACATATACCTATCCAGGAATGAGGCAGAAATTAACAGCACCAAGTTGGACTTCTACAGAATTGCCAGCTTACCCCATGTAATAGGGTGTGTGGACAGGACACATATACAAATCTGCCCTCCTGCAAATCTGGAATATGTGTTCCGCAATAGGAAATGTACCCGCTCACTAAACATCCAGGTGGTATGTGACACCCATAATGTCATTACAGACATTGTAGCTACATTTCCAGGAAGTACACATGACTCATATATATTCAGGCACAGTGGGATACACCAACGCCTAGAAAGTAGGGAGTTTGGAGACGGATATCTATTAGGTATTGCTGAATACACCCTGAAGCTTTACATACAGGTCACTGTGAAAACCATCCATGCCCTGCTAACATTGCTTATTTTTGCATACAGGTGATAGTGCATATGCTCTAAGACCATGGATACTTACCCCGTACCTACCACCTGGCAATGAGAACGAGAGGCGTTATAACAGCGCACATCGGCGGACCAGAACTGTCATCGAGAGGACCTTGGATGGCTAAAGGCAAGATTCAGATGCCTCCACAAAAGTGGAGGTGCACTCCAGTATGCCCCAGAAACAGCATTCAAGATTTTAGCCGCCTGTGCAATCCTACACAACATTGCCACCAGATGTGGGCTACATCTCTCCCCTGAAGACACAGATTCGGAGGATGAGGAGCAAGAGCTACCACACCGACAGCCTGCGGATAGAAGCATTGCAAATCAAGGCAGACAGAGACGGGACCACATTGCAACCCAATACTTTGGCAGGTACATGACAACTGTCACCACACTCACTGATGTCAGACAAACAGAGCCCAGATGTGTAGTGGAACAAACAAAACCTTTTTATTAGTGAACTAAATAATGAAAGAAAAGTGCTGTCCGTTGAAGTCTGTACATGTCCAAATGTAATGAATGAGGACACATTAACATAATGTGCCTCATGACTCATGCTGTCTGATGGCTTACACCCTCCTCCTTGGGCGCCCAGCAAGGCTCATCCCAGGTGGGTCAGCTGACCCCTGCCGTGCACTTTCACTCCTTAGCACATGTGAGTCAGTGTCCTGAGGGGTCTCACCTGTGCCCCTTGCCACCTCCCTAGCTTCCATCAAGTCCACTGCGTGGCTGATGCAGCCAAGTCCACGTGCCACATCCCCCGCAAAGTGGCCAAGTTCCACCTGTAAACTAACTGTCCGTCTAGACAGGCCAGTAGTGTTTGTTGCAAGACACCCAATTGCAGTTGCCATGCGGTTGAAGTGAGCCACTGTGTGGCGCTCCCTGCGCCTTGCACTCTGTCTGTCTGCCACCAGTTCCGTCACAAGTTGGCGGATGGCCTGGGTGAGATCCCCCACATTTTCATTCAGTCTAGTGAACTGTGTGTTCACTTCAGCTTGGCCAGTGGTCATGTTGCTCTCCATCCTGTGCAATGTACTT
The DNA here is from genome assembly GCF_031143425.1 of Pleurodeles waltl. Taxonomy (NCBI): domain Eukaryota; kingdom Metazoa; phylum Chordata; class Amphibia; order Caudata; family Salamandridae; genus Pleurodeles; species Pleurodeles waltl. The sequence goes on from NC_090449.1 coordinate 531,541,917, forward strand.
GAGATTGACCTCAATTGTCTGTTTTGCAGGCGCTGACCATTAAGGGGGGATGCCTCTATTCCTGCATGACCTGCCTCCCCTATCTCCTCCTGGGGCACTGCCAGTACTCTGCGTCTGTGTCTGCGCCTTTGTCGTGCTGCTGGCTCTGGACGACTTGCTGTGGGGCTGGGGCCAGGGGTCATATCAGCTTCCCCCATTTCCTGCACTTGTTCCTGAGAGGACTCTGGTGGTGTCCTGCTGGGCCCAGGAATTTCTGCTGCAGCCTCCTGAACTGTCTCTGGCCTGGTGTCTCCTCCCTGCCTGTTGTCGCTGCTGGGGGTGTCTTGTGGGAGACCTGTGGGACATAGGGAATACACTGTCAGTCTCTCACATCTGTTTATGCCTCATAATAAACATTTGCCTATATGCTGACTACTGTACTGCATTGCCCATAATGCAACATTCTAGTGGTTGCTAGACTGGAATGGAGTTAGTCTGGTTGTGCCTGCTGCTATGTACTGGGAGAGTGTGGGTACTGCATTTGTAGGTGTGAATGCATATCTCATGGTACTCAATTTTGGATGTCCCTGGTGCAGAACTGTCCACCTCTCCCATTCCAAGTACGGCCTCAGGCTCCAGGGTCTGCTCCACCATTGCTTCCAGGGCTGTGGGTGGTGGGATGGTGGATGGGCCTCCTCCGGTGCCCCTCATTTCTCTCAGCCGCTCTGCTACCCTCTCCTTTGTCCTGGAGCGCAGGTCATACCACCTTTTCTTTATTTCCTCCAGTGTGCGGTGGCTCACCCCTATGGCATTAATCCGGTCCTGGATTTGCTGCCAGATCTTCTTTTTTTCTGTGTCTAGGACACTCAGGGCTGCCTTCCCAAACAGTTTGTCATGGTGCTGGCAAGCATACCTCTGTGAGCACCTCCAGTTCTTTGTCAGAAAACTTGAGTTTTCTTTTTCTCCCAGCACTGCCTCTTTCCTCCATTGTAGCAGCAGGTCCTCTCTCCTGGGTGTTGCACAGCAGTTTGGAAAGGGTGTGGTCCTCCCTCCTTCCAGGTGTATTTGATGACTTCCAGGTTCTGATGTCATCACCAAGAGCCAGGAAGTGAATTTCCAAACTGTTGTGCTGCACCTGCAGGCAATTTGTGGGCCAGTCGCAATTTGCGATACCCTACTCGCAAATTGCGACCTCGCTTTTAGCAAGGTCGCAAAAAGCGACCTCGCTAGAAGCGAACTCGCAAAATGCGGTGCAACATCATTTGCGACTCCCAAATTGGTGTCGCACTTTTTTCTTGGATCCCATTTTGCGAGACGGAAATTGCGATTCGCATTGAATCACAATTTCCGACTTGCTATTTTTTTCCTACCTACATCTGGCCCTAATTTCGAGTTCCTTGTTTTGTATTACTTCTGAAGTCACATTGAGAGTGACAAGCTGTAATGAATATTCCTACTCTGCAGGTGTTTCATTATAACAAACAGCATGCTAAAATGATTCTAATGAACCTCATAATGTGCAATGTAACAAAATGAGTTTTGAACCTTATAGAGTGAGGCTCTTCCTCCCTGTAGTCTGTGTTGGCAGGCAGCTGTCAGACTGACACATAATTTCCTGCATGGGGCAAATAACTTGAAGAGAAAAAAGGAAGCAAAGACCAACATATCTAAAGAACCAACTACCACTGAGAGACTTGGTTAAAAGGTGCATTCAGAGGAACCTGAACACAGTTTAGGGTCCTTGTCTTATTTTATTGACAAAGTGTGTGCTTCTTTCCTAAGTTATGCTAAGGGAGCCATGTCTTCACTGTATTTGGACTCACTAAGAGTCATATTTACTAACGTTTGGTGCTTGTCAAAGACAAATAATGCCGTTTTTATGTCTCTCAGCTCAGGTGCACTTCAGGCTGCTATGCACCAATGTAAATATCCTTGCACCATAATGCAAAGGTGAATATGTTCTGTCAGGCATAGTTTTTATTTTATTAAAAAGGTACCTTCCAGTAAAAAAAAAAAAAAAAAAAATATGCTTTAGCATGGCTTAATACTTTTGCATGTATGCTGGACAGTCCAGCACACAAGTGATGAGACTTTGAAATTGTGCTCCACCTGTATGACTACCTTGAGGAGGTGTACGTTTTGGCACAAGGCCCTCTTTACTATGGTAGTAGATAGAGATGTGTGCAAAACCCATGAGTGGGTCCAGGGGAATGCCGATGTACTACTACTGGAATGTCCCTATGATGCAAAGTTTTGTGACACAAACCTGGTGCAAACTTTTGGTACATTTACCCCAGTGTTTGTCAATTCTTGATGAGTAAGCAAGGCTTCAGTAGCACCTGGTACGTAATCTCAGCCCTTTTAAAGAGTGCCACAGTGTGTGTTGCAGGGAGCACAACAGGTGCTTTCTTTGTGGTGGTGGTAGCTGGTGGTGGGTGCCAGCACTCATTTTTGCGGACCAGAAACTATTTTGACCAAGAGCAGGAGAGAAAGGAAGAAAAGGGAGACAGAAAAAGTTAGAAATAGTAACAACGGGAGACAGTAGTGATGAAAAAGAACCTGCAAGGCTGAGAAAAGAGCAAGTGTAGAGTGGTGGAAGAAATAGGCATCACGTGGAACCAGCAATAGGCAACCTTGGCATTTGACATCCTCTGCATTTGACATTGTGTGTCATAAGTGGACTCCTTTTAAAATATTTAATCACTGATACACTTGTTTTTACTAACCAAGCACTGGCTGTCATTTGTGTGCAGCTCACTCTCAGCCTTTCTTAAGAGTATGGCCGCGTAAGCTCACAGATTGTTCTTATTATTTCTTCTTCCAAATAAACACTCTATATAGGACCTTCATTACAATATAGTGGTTTAGGCTTTGCCTACCAAGCTGGCTGCAGGCTTATTGTGAAGCAAAGGCTTGCATTTCCTTCAGGAAATGTGGTCCACATGTAAATGTTCACGTTGTAGTTATCAACCACTGCTCCCAGCATGCCATCATTATGTTCAGTCTGAAATCTGGCAGTTTGAGATTGCTCCGTTTATGATTGCAGGAGGCACATATGAGTTATCTTAAAATTATAATTTGCTGCTAACCTTTAAGCATTTGACTGATTTTCCAGGTAAATGTGTAACAGTCAGACAGAGAGAAAAAAAGATGGGAAAGGAAGGCACATTACTGGTGAGAAAAAAGTAAAGCAATAAAAATAATATTTCATGAAAAATTATACAACATATTGTGAAATTATCTTGATGGTGGTGCGTGAAAACTAAAGTCAAGGGCACAGCTCATGTTCATAAGTTAGAGGAAATAAAGGCAAGAGGAATGCATTGACGACAAAACATATCCTGCAAGACATATTCTGCTAAAACCAATCTGCAGTGGGAAAAAATATGTTCAAAAATATCCCTTGAAATGTACTCAGCCCTAAACATAGGAAATATTGCTAGTGAATTACACATTTCACATGACCATAGTACACTATGCATGAACCATATCAGGATCATTTTAAAAAGACCTTGGGCTTCATTTACAAGAAACTGAAGCATCTGCATTGATGTGTCAGATTTCTTGAGCCTGCCGCAAATCCCCTAACAACGACATGGATGCTCTTTAATTACAATACGGAGCTCCATCACGCATGTTTTCACAGATGCCTCAGAAATTCTGATGCATCTGTTGGTGCTAAAGTGATGCATTACTGTAGTTGCGTCATAAAACTGACTCAACTCCTGCAATGAGTCAGAACTCAGAGGAGAGTCCCATTGTAAAAAAAGCCCTGTGTCAATTTTACTCCTGGTCCGAGAAGGCATTAAAAATTTTATGCAGTGAAGTTGTACAGTGATGCAGTGAAAAGTTGTAAATTTCACTGCGTCAATTCTACGTGCCTTTTTACATGAGAACACCTACCCTGTATACATTATACCTGACCCAGGTAAAATGTGATGCTGGGCTTTACAAACTGACACATTGGGCCCAGTAGTTCTATTCTATCTATGCACCCAGGATCTGGAACAACAACACCCTTTTTAAATTACACTATATCACAGGGCCATAACCCTCCACATCCCAGCTACCTGTCATATCACTTGTTGACTTTCTGTTTATCTTTGACCATGTACAGCACTCTATTGCCTTTTGGCTAGGTTTGCTATATAGAAATGCCATGTACATACATACATCAAAACGTTTAAATTGACAACGGTCTCTGACATTGGCTTTCCCTGCCCAATAAATAATGTTTGGGATATACAATAACATTTGCATATGCACTTGGTGATACAAATATAAAAAGATAATAGCAGTGCCACTATGATGGTCTTACTAATATAGTATTTAATTCAATACAGAATGTTGATGAACTTTATGTTTTTGCAGTATGTCAGTTTGAGCATGACAACATATATATATATATAACTGAATTAAAAGATCTTTGTCTTTATTATAGAAATTATAGAGTTCTGGTTCACATATAAGGCTTTAGTTTGCAGTGAGGGTGGTAATTACTAAAAAATATTGGCTTCAGTTATAACTTTTTGGGGGTGTGTAACTCACATTACTGAGTGACTTGAGAATTCTAGAGAAATCTGCTGCTTATCTGGTAAGGTATATTGTCATTAATACATAGGTCCTCATTATGAGTGTGGCAGTCTTCAGACTGTCACACTCGCGGTGGCAATGGGACTGCTGCACTCCAGGCAGTCCCACCACCATATTATAACTCTGGTGGGTGGGGCTGCCTAAAGACCACCATCACCGTCTGGAACATTGTTCCTCATGTGATGACAGCAGTCTGAGTTGTGCTCAGCCATGGTAGGGCTGAACTCAGTGCCTCCATGCTGATCACAACTCTGCTTTCTGCCAGTCTTTCCATGGTGGTCACCCCACCAGGAAAGGCTGGCAGAAAGCCTGTGCCTGTGGCCACTGTGGGTCCCTGCACTGCCCATGCCCATGGTATGGGCAGGGTAGGGGCTCCCCCTGTCCAGCACCATCGGAATGCAATGGTGCTCTTGTGCTACAGGGTTGGCCTCAGATCCCTTAAGGGAGCTGAGACCAATACCGTAGCACTGTTCCCGCCGGTCAGCCTGGAAGGAATGTTATTTTACAATGTTTCTGCTGGTCAGCCCGGCAGGAACATTGTAATATGAAAGGGGGGATGCCTCCGGCATGGCGATGCCGTCCTCCCCGTGACATTGACGATACTGTGATGGGACCGCCAATGTCATAATCAGGTCCATAATATTAACCTTCCTACTATACTGAGTGATCTATTTAAACATACCCGTCTTTTTTGCCTGGGTCTCTCTGCCACTTTAATGCCAATAGATTTTGCAATGAGATCTAATTGACAATATGTCAGTCTCACTACTACTTCAAACAGAGTGGGAATCTGCATGTTGACCATTCTGCTCATATGTTACAACTCAGCGCTTCCACACAAACGTGGAGGGGTCTTTATCTGGTAATAACATTTTTTCTCAGCACAGATGTGATGTTTGCAAACCTACAAAGGATGATCTTCAGGGGGAACATGCCAGATAACTATACTTTAAGCACTCTAAAGTTTTTGCAACATTTGAAAGGTCTACTGATGACACCAGTGCTTCTACAGTTACAGATTAATTTTACTTAATCAGGTGCGCTGCTGGCTAGGTGAGCATTGTAACTTGCTTAATGAGAATTTGTGCAGTACTGAAGAGAATCCAGGTTTCTAAGGGGCCTCAACAAACCAGCTGAGACAATCAGCTAAATAAAACCTGTCACCTCAGACTTTATCAGAATTATCTTGCAAACGTCTTGACTTTAGACGTTATTCTCTGCAAATTTGATGTCCAGGCAGTTTAAGAGTGATTAGTGTGCCTATTCTAGCATTCACTTTTGAGTTTGGGTGCCAGAGGGTTTTCTGGGGAACTAAACCTTTTCACTGTGTTTTCATCTCACAGAATCCTCTACTTCCGCTGGTTCTAAGAGCAGCAAACTCCTTTGATCCCTTTACAATTTGCTTCAAAGTGATGTTCACAATCTGACTTGATGACACCATGGTTGTCACCTATCAGATCAAAGATGGAGTACTGCAAGTAACCTCTAGGTTACATTAGTTTACATTGCTTGTAAACCTTAAATACTTGAAGAGACATGAAAAATATCCATTGGGACAACCTATCCTGCTGTGCACATTATGTGATTTAACACATTTTGTCAATACTGAACATGTGAGGAAGGTGCTGCTAGACTTGAAATACATTGCTGTATTACTGTAGTTGGTATTTTTGATAAGCAGGGTATTTCGGCAATTTAACAAGGCAAGTATTAATGAAAGTGTTCATTTCATTACATTTTTCATCAGTAAATGTTAGTTGTTTCACATAAATAGTTCACAGAAAACTCTAAAGTAGTATTCCTAAAAGTGAATTACAGGTATTTTTATTTCCAATGAAAAGAACATAATTAGTTACAACAGGAGGCGAGTTCAATATCATCTAATGGTAAAATATTTGCTTGAAAACAAAGACATTTAAATCCAATCACAATTCCCAAATTCAAATCACTGAAGATGTTCAGCAGTTGATATTTTTTCCTTTCTTCAATCCTTTAAGGAGTGTTGTATCAAGAAAGAGGAATTGCCAGCAAACTAACTACCAAATGTAAAACTGATATCCCGGATGATCCTAATAACCAAAAATACATAGTGAAGCTGTAAACCCATGGACCGTCTGAGGATGTAAAGATAATCTACTGGTAGCAAACACTTCAATATTTCTTTAATTGCCTGGATAATTCACCATCAAATTCCTCTGTTGCATTCCTCTTTTTAAGTGTAAGAGCACAACATTTGTCCTAATGCAGAACATCAAAGCAGTAAGGCATCAGAGGCATTTTCCAATTTCTATGTTCTGCAGAATGCAGCACACGTTACAGACAGGAAAAATCGAGAAGTAAAGATATTTCTCCTCATTACGCCTCACCTCGGAAGGTGCATTCCCAGGTCTACCACTAATGGTTAACATGGAAATATACCAAAATCAATGGGTGGATGCATGGGAATGTCAATGCTCTACCCGTGGAACACCTCTCTAGGGCAGAGTAATGCAAGGCAGAGATTTGTCCTGGCTTGTGTTACTCCAAATTTATATAGCCATTCAGGCCCAAGCAAAGTGGAATTGTGTGACTTGATAAGTCTCACTTAGGTTTTGGGTCGCACTTGTGCCCTGTTTAATGACACAAGGGCAATGCAAAATCTTAATAAACTTGGCCCTCTGTTTTTTAGGGCAACGTTTAGTTTGCCAGTATCTCAAGTGAAATTTCTCATGTAAGAGCTCTCATTGTGCACAAATGTTCCACGAGAAAGAGGCAGAGGACTGATTTGAGCAGAAAACGCTCTCAGTGAAACTTTTTCTGCAATAACAAGCCTTGAACAGTTGAAAATTACTTAAAAATCATATTCTGCAATTTGAAATAATTCTGGAATTTCACCACTACAATTTACATTTTGTCCTGGTCTTCTAATTATTAACTATAAACTTACTAAGAATGCAATATGAAAATCTGGCCCTACTGAATTTTTCTACAGTAGTGATTCCTTCAACGGATGTGAAGGCCCCACCCATCTTTGTTGCATGCATTATCACTGGGTTTTCACTCTACACCACAGACCTATCTGGTGTTTCAGTTTGGCTCCCTGTGCTCAAGGGTTCTTATGGTATTCTTATACTGGGAGAGTACAGTAGTGATTGCTGCTGCCTGGTAGTTACTATGGAATGGATTTCTTAGATTCAAATTGACTAGGAGTGGGCTACTGCAATTGGTATTAATGCCTCACCTTGATGTGGTTAAAAACTAGGGTATTTGTGTTGTTTATGTCTACTGAGTTGACTGACTTTTTACCATTTTCTTGTTTTTGCATGGGTCATGGACAGTTCATCAGGAGAAGTCCCTAATAAGTACACCATCACCAGCTACCTTCATCAGTTGGGGTGTTAGTGAGTGTCCGATAGGTGTTATTTTTTAACCTGTAAATATTCATAGCATTCTAGTACTTAACACAGCTTCATTCAAATGTATTCGCATTAGAACTTGGTGCCCATCCACTATTTCCTAGCTTGAATACCCAAAGGGTGTGTCTGGTACATAAATTAACCAATTTACTCACTAGGCTTTTGGCTATTCCCGTTCCTTATATCATCAATTTGTCTCTCCCAACAGTTCACAGAACAACTGAATGATGTATTGCTGTTCACACAGAACATAGGGGGTCATTCCGACCCCGGCGGGCGGCGGGCACCGCCCGCTGGGCGGAGACCGCCAGAAGACCGCACCGCGGTCAAATTACCGCGGCGGTCATTCTGACTTTCCCGCTTGGCGGGCGGGCGACCGCCAAAAGGCCGCCCGCCCTCCCAGCGGGAAAGCCCCAGCAACAATGAAGCCGGCTCCGAATGGAGCCGGCGGAGTTGCTGGTGTGCGACGGGTGCAGTGGCACCCGTCGCACTGAAAATCTGAATGGGGCCCTGTTAGGGGGCCCCACGACACCCGTTCCCGCCAGCCTCTTCCTGGCGGTGTAAACCGCCAGGAACAGGCTGGCGGGAAGGGAGTCGGAATCCCCATGGCGGCGCTGCTTGCAGCGCCGCCGTGGAGGATGCCCTGGGGCAGGGGAAAACCGGCGGGAAACCGCCGGTTCCCCTTTTCTGACCGCGGTTTACCGCCACGGTCAGAATTGCCCCAGAAGCACCGCCAGCCTGTTGGCGGTGCTTCCTCCGTCCCCGGCCCTGGCGGTCCATGACCGCCAGGGTCGGAATGAGGCCCATAGACCTGTCTCACTTCACCCTTGATATGGAGGGTGATATCGGACCTTAATTATATTCCCTCTCAATTCTTCATTGAATAGAGGTCAATAAACTTCCAAACATCCTCCCTTCTCTCTTCCTTATGTCATTACCTTTAAAACTGTAAAGATAATTTCCTACACTGCAGAAGGGTCGTTAGATCCACCTAATATTGATACAAATTGAGTTTTCTGCTCTGGACCAGATACCATATTTTGACGAAAGAGGCAGAACGTGCAATAATTCAATCATTTTCTGCTTTTCTTTGTTTTGAAGTTGAGGAGTGCTATAGATGCTTTGCAGACGGTAATTCCAATCCCTCCCGAGGGGATCTCCATGCTTGGGGGAGGCACGGCTGCTTGTTTGGACTTCCCGTGCCAAGTTCAAAGAGCTCGGATTACAGGCACTAATCGCTTCCAGATTTGCACTGATACTCGCAGGAGACAATTTGCTATTACAGATTGAGCCATGATCTCCATCACCCTGCAGAATGTTGTTACCGATCATTAGTGAGGTAATGCCAGGGAGGATGAGCATTAAGAGATAATAATAGGATTCCAAGTGATAGATTTCAAAGCCACAGGCCTTTTTATGACCGCATCATTTTCCATTATCATTATCATTACACGCCAGTGTCCATTTCTTTTAAATAAATAGGCTTGTTGTCAGTATGGAGCTCTGTAATGATGTGCTTTCAATTGGCTCAGCACGTGACCTAGCCTTCCCCTTCCTTACGATTTAGAAACTTACATTGATGGCACATAAGAACTGTCAGGCATTAATTGCCAATTCTACCTTCATAGAAAATCATTGCTCTGCTGTATGAATTCCTTTCTTGTGTGCACCCGAGACAAATTTATCCTTATTACCCAACAAATGTGCAATGTTGCAATTACACATGCATGGCAGTCAACACATAATTTACTCATCACGGCCAGTGCTTAATTAGTGCCTGTTGTTGCAGGTGGTGGACCCTGGCATTTATATTTGCAATCTGGAAATTGTATTATCAGACTTACAGCTTTATTTAGAGTTTGACAGAGAAGAGGCTCTGTCAATACATGGTGGATATCCCTCTAATGTATGTAGAGTGTGATTGACTATAATGCACTTGGAAGGAGACGGCTGTGACATCCACTGTTCTAGACAGAGCACACTGTCAGTCGAACGCCAAAAATAAGGCTTCTTGACCAGGAGATAGAAAGGGAGAAAAGAAAAGAAAGAAGGCGGAAGGGAATGATTGGAAAACAGTGACACAGGGAGACAGCCGAAATGAAAAGGAACCTGGAAAAAGTGATAGGAAGTGTATGGCAGTGGGAGAAAGAAGTATGAGTTGGAATGAACTCTAGGTAGCCTCGTACTCAGCAACCCTGGCATTCCAATGTGCCAGCAGTGGGCTCCACTTGTCTTTATTTGTTACCAAATCAAACACTTTTTATGATGTGTAAAGCGTTTGAAAGCCGTTGCCTCAGCAGGGCAAAAATGAACAATATTTGTACTAATTGGCTGACTTTATCGCTCATTAATATTCTGGCTCCGGCAGTTGAATCCCATGCGAGTCAGCAGGTTTTATGGTACAAATAATACTTTTGAGTCATTGTTGCCCCAGAAATATCAGTGCAATTACTGAGTTGAATCCAAAATTTCAGGCAATATTTATAAGAACCCAAAAGTAAATGCGACTTCTCCGGGACCATCTCAAAATAGTCCATTCGTAACTTCAAAACATTGACAGTTGTACCTTAGTAGAATCAAGCAATTTCAATGTATTTTCTCCTAAATTACACCAAAAGGTGCCCCCTCACATTCCCATATACGTGTTTCTCGAACCACTACGTCCCAGCAAGAAATGACAGAGGTGGGTCTCGTGACTCAGTTGGCTAATACTTTCACCACATGAATCTGGGTATGAATCTTGATGGGTCCACTCATCCTTTTATCTGTCTAAAATTGGTAAAATGAGAACCATTGAGAGTTAAAGTAAACATACGCTTTTTAATGCAAAGATGCCCCAAGGGGTGAACGAATGTTTTCAAAATGCATGTTACGTAAAAAAATTAAAACATTATTGATTGCTGAATGTGTGAACTGGGGGTTTATTAACATTATAACTCCGTCACTACAAATCCCATTATAAATATATAACCAGCATTCTTACCTAAAAGAAACAACACAGACTTAAGCAAAAATTTCAAGAATCAGAAACTATTTATTAGATGATGGTTTGTCAGACTTTATGGCATATACCTATTCCAAAAGTCATAGCATATTAATCCCCCCTCTTTGCTAAAAACATATATAATTCACCGAAGAAGCCATCCACCTTTCAGCATACTTGTGTACATATCTTGGAGCACCGGGGTTATTTTTTGCATATATTATGGGGATCTGTTCCTTTTGTGTGAACTGCAGAACAATCTTGCTGTGACCAGAGATAATAAAAATCTAGATGTACTTCCTCAATTACTGAAAAGGTTGCTGAATGCAATTTTTTGGACGTCCTAATACTTAAAAAAATCTGCCACAGCAAGGGTCAATGTTACTTTGCTTGTGCCCAAAGCTCACATTTAAATTGTTCTCTACAATGTTAGGCTATCCTAACAACTTTCCTTTATTGATGGATCCTAATCCGTGAGGTCTGCAACATGCAATTAAACTAAAAGAATGTTGAAGTACCATTGCAATCTCAGAGGATAAAGCCACACAAGTGTTTGTAGCCCTTGACAAAATTAGCAAAGCCAATAAAGTTCGCATTGGCTGCCTTGTTGTAGTTTTCAAGAAGCTACTTTAACTATTAACTGATACTGTACTAGTCTCCTGTTGTCCATCATTATGGTCTGTGTATCAGTAATAGCAAACACTTGCATTACACTTTTAGGCATAGTACCTTAGAGTTCATTGAGAACTATTTGTATTTTTGCTTCTGCATTTGTCTTTTCATTGCTTGTTTGGTTTTATCATTGTTTTTGCAATAATGTTATTGTTGTGGAAGCCGTCAAGCCTTCATCAATCTGAAAAAAAACATTGGCTAAAAGCAAGACTACTGTTTGGTCTCAAAAGACAGACATTGACATGGAAGTCCCTGACACTGACAGAGACTACTTTGTGTGTGTATGTGTGTGTTTGTGTGTTTCTTGTGAAAGGGCAGAATGCTGCTGTTAGAAATGGGGTCTTTGGTTGCGGTCAGGTTACCCCCTGTTCAAGCAAGGACCCTCACTCTAGTCAGAGTAAAAGAGAATCATCCTCAGCTAACCCCTGCTTACATGCTTGGTAGCTTGGCAGAGCAGTAGGCTTAACTTCAGAGTGCTAGGTGTAAAGAATTTGTACCAACACACACAGTAACTTAATGAAAACACTACATGACACAACACCAGTTTAGAACAATAGGAAATATTTATCTAAACAAAACAAGACCAAAACGACAAAAATCCGACATACACAAGTCAAGTTATGAATTTTTAAAGATTAAACTCAAAAACAGCGCTTAGAAACACAAAATGCTTTGATGAGGTGTTAACACAGCATCGTGACGGAGTGGTTCCCAACAAGCCGACACCAGCGGTGCCGGACACGGAGTCGTGTAGACCCCCAAGTACAGCACCTTGGTAAAGAAATGAAAATGAGCTGATGCGCGAAGTCGGGGATCGCGGTTTCTGTGCGAAATATTGAATCCGCGCACTTCGAGCGGCGTCGGTCAGGACGTCGTGTGGCGACTTTCATGGAGCCGCAGACTTCAGTGGGGCTGCAGCGATGTCAGACCTGCGGAGGTCGCCCCGTTCCAGCGAAGATCACTGAGTCGGGTGCAGGCGGCGTCACCGGATTCAGCAGCGGTGTCGGTCCGAAGCCGTCCAAAGTCAATTTCCTTGGATTTTCACCAGCTTTCCTTTCAAGGGCCCAGGGACTGGATAGGGCACCACTTATCAGAGCAGGAGCCTCTCCAGAGACTCCAGGTGCTGGCAGAGAGAAGTCTTTGCTGTCCCTGAGACTTCAAACAACAGGAGGCAAGCTCTAAATCAAGCCCTTGGAGATTTCTTCTCAAGATGGAAGGCACAGAAAGTCCAGTCTTTGCCCTCTTACTCTGGCAGAAGCAGCAACTGCAGGATAGCTCCACAAAGCACAGTCACAGGCATGGCAGCTCTTCTTCCTCAGCTCTTCGGCTCTTCTCCAGGCAGAGGTTCCTCTTGCTTCTAGAAGTTTTCTAAGGTCTGTGGTTTTGGGTGCCATTCTTATACCCAATTTCTCCTTTGAAGTAGGCCTACTTCAAAGTAATGTCTCTTTTGAATGTGAAATCCTGACTTGCCTAGGCCAGGCCCCAGACACTCACCAGGGGGTCGGAGACTTCATTGTGTGAGGACAGGCACAGCCCTTTCAGGTGTAAATTACCACTCCTCCCCTCCCTCCTAGCACAGATGGCCCATCACGAAATGCAGACTACACCCCAGCTCCCTTTGTGTCACTGTCTAGTGTAAGGTGCAACCGGCCCAATTGTCAAACTGACCCAGACAGGGAATCCACAAACAGGCAGAGTCACAGAAATGGTGTTAGCAAGAAAATGCTCACTTTCTAAAAGTGGCATTTTCAAACACACAATCTTAAAATCAACTTTACTAAAATATTTATTTTTAAATTGTGAGCTCAGAGACCCCAAACTCCTCATGTCCATCCGCTCCCAAAGGGAATCTACACTTTAATCAGATTTAAAGGTAGCCCCCATGTTAACCTATGAGAGGGACAGGCCTTGCAACAGTGAAAAAAACAAATTTAGTAATATTTCACTGTCAGGACATATAAAACACATTACTATATGTCCTACCTTAACCATACACTGCACCCTGCCCTTGGGGCTGCCTAGGGCCTACCTTAGGGGTGTCTGACATGTAAGAAAAGGGAAGGTTTAGGCCTGGCAAGTGGGTACACTTGCCAAGTCGAATTTACAGTTAAAACTGCACACACCAACACTGCAATGGCAGGTCTGAGACATGATTACAGAGCTACTTATGTGGGTGGCACAACCAGTGCTGCAGGTCCATTAGTAGCATTTGATTTACAGGCCTGGGCCCCTCTAGTGCACTTTACTAGGAACTTACTAGTAAACAAAATATGCCAGTCATGGATAAGCCAATTACATACAATTTTACAAAGAGAGCATATGCACTTTAGCACTGGTTAGCAGTGGTAAAGTGCTCAGAGTTAAAAAAAACAACAGCAACAGGTCAGATAAAATAGGACGCAAGAGGCAAAAAGATTGGGAATGACCCTGCATAATCAAAAAAGTCTAACAGCTGCTACTCATGATGAAGTGAGCCAATGGCTGAAGTGGGATGACCCACAGCCCCATGCTGAATGTTGTAATGGATGTAATGGATGTAATGGATGAAGAGCATTGGCAGAAAGCCCTAATAAGCAACTATAGTATATATATATATATATATATAGTCACGTTTTACACACTCAAAACCAAAGAAACTCAATAGTTACAGTTACAATTATTTATGTAGTTATGTAAAATCTGAATTTACCTATGTATGTAAATTTACCTATGTACCATGTAACCTTTGGTTTTTGTAGTGAATATTTCTCTCTCTCTATAGATAGATAGATATTTAGAGAGAGAGAGAGATTCACTAAAAAAAAACAAAGGTTACATGGATGTTATAGTTGAATATATATATACATAGTGAAATCAAAATAAAAGGCATTAGCTAATGCCAGGCCTGAGCACATTCTCCTCTCTCGCCATCAACAGCAGGATGAGGATTTATTATTGTAGATAAGGTGCCCTCTGGGGAATAACACCATAAGTAATTGTCTACTTTTCACAAATTGTTGGTCCATCCTTGGTCTTATCTTGAACTCTCTTTCCAAATGTCAGGGGTGATCATGTTTTCCTGCATAAAATCAGTGTAGGAGAAGAGGACATACACTGCTGGAACAATGTGTGTACATGTATAAGCACTTTGGATTTTTTTACAGAACAGTGCTGATTTTAGTTTGCTAGGAACGCAAGCTGACACTCTGCTTTTGCGGCTTGCACAAAGAACTGCAAACTAGATTCATAAAAATATCTTCCGAAACATTTTTGTCTTTCTATGTGAGCAAAGCAGGAAATACTTGTGGCTCCAGCTCAAAAAGGCTGTTTGTTCTGCGTGCTTTATTTTAAGACTTGACAGCAAACGTTAAAGTCATAAATGAGTGCGATCTGTGTGGGTTTTCATTTTTTTTCACGAAAAATAGCCCAAATATTTGTTTTTCTGTGGTACTGTGTGATTGATGGAAAACCAAACTCCACAGTATCTTAGAAAGGGCCTATCTTAAGTCAGAAAACAGCCTCCCTTCTGAGTCTTCTTAGACAACCTCACTTTGGTTTTAATGAAGATTCTTATTTTTAGAAAAGAAAATATGATGTGTTTGGTATGTTTTGCTCCTCCAGGCCATTTGTACCACAGAAACTGTTTTTTTTATTCTTCACAAATCCATGGAATAAACAAATAATTAAAGCCTAACTTCCTGAAGAAATTTTGTTTTAATAATTCTTGAAGGCCCTGTGGTCATGAGTTCTTTATACCAACCAGAAAAGTACAAAGGTGTTCGTTTTTTTTTTTTGTTGCTAAGTCAGAAAAGGCCGTGAGCGTTCAAGATCACAAAGACCCTGAAAGTAGTTAAAATATTCTCCCAAGTGGGATATCTGTAGTCTCCAAGGGGGATTGCATGTTCATATTTGAACTTAGGGGTTGCGTACAAGTCTGACCGTCACAAGAACACCAGACTCACGGTGCTGATCAGACCGCCTCAGCTGTGGTGGGTGGACTGAAACATTATGAGGTTGCCATGCAGACCTGCCAACCTACCGCTGTCCCAGCCAGGATCCAAGATCCTGATAGGCTGACGGCGGTCCTCATTGAAATCAGCCAGGGTGGCGATGAACTCAGCGTCGCCCTGCTGATTACAACCTTGTTCACCACCAGCCTTTCAATGGCGGTCTGACCACCATGAAAAGGCTGGCGGAGAATAAGTGCAGGGTGCCACATGGGAGCCCATGCGCTGCCCATGCCTGACGCATGGTCAGTGCAGGGGTCCCACCGCTCAGCACCCTTGAAATGCGTAGTCTGCTCTCCAGGCAGTGCGCATTTCAAGGGTGCTGGTGCACCCTGCATGCAGCAGCATTGCTGTGGGCTTAATTATGAGCTGGGAACAATGCTTTTGCACATTTCCCCCTGGGCTGATGGGCAGGAACCTGGGTTCACGTCCTTCAGCCCAGTGGGAAAGTTGTAATGGGGCTGATGGAGAGACCACCAGCACCCCGGCGGTTGGGAATTTGGCAGACGGATGTTTCCATTCACCAAACTCCTAATGACCCACTTTGATTGTTGACCCCAAATATAGAAAGGGTAACCTACAATGCACACAAAACTTTTTTTACTTATCATGGCAATAATAACTTCTTGGAAAGACATAATGCAAAATATCTGATAATCAGTTTCTTCTCTTACCTGAACAAAAATTATCCCTTTGGAAGCTTCAGTTGTATTTTGTTCAAGTTTATTATAGTGGTATATAGTGCCATCTAAGGTTTTTAGTTATTTTCCTCATGTGACTTCCCTATTCCAGGGACAATTGCGCTCCAAACTACAACCTGCTCTGAGCATGTGCTAAATGGAAGTGGGGTCATGCCCAGGTATGGGAGAGAGTCTCAGGAAGAAAGGCAGCTGAGGGTAGGAATGGGGGAGCCTCCCATGTTTTTCCCATGTCTTAGGAAGTGTTGGGGAATACATCCCGGTCTATTCTTGTTCCTGTAGTTCCTTCCTAATTCCCATACATTTTTATATTTGCTGGCTTTTTTAGTTGAAAGAATCAGGCCCATTGTTCCTGTATGCCGTTAATCCAAATACAGAAATTCAGTGGCTGGTCCTTTTAATTAAGGTAAGGTGGTATCTCCCGTATAGAGACTGCTCTGACTCTTTCATAATTGGACTCTATATTTCACGGTTTAGTTTTATTTGGGTAAGTAGCTCAAGCTGGATTTGCACATAGGCATCTCAGCAATGCTATTTTCCTTAGTCCTCTAATAATGCATCTCTCTGCTGACCTGCAACACTATTCCACTGTCCTGATTTGTAGAACATGCTAGCATTCCAGTACGGACACATCTTCTAACCACCAATAAAGATCTCTGCTCAGGGGTGTAGCTTCAATAGTTTAGGGGTGTGTTTGGGATCTTTCACTCCCACCTAATAAATGTATTCTCTAATCTGATAAATAGTTGTGTACAGGTGTTTTAAGTTGGGTATGGTGTGGTGCTTGTCAGATTTCACTTAGGATTTCTACCTTAAAACACATACAATTGTCTTTGCTTTGAGGGTCTGTTTATTTTATAAAACATTTGGCCAGATATAAGATGGCCCATCTTGCTCCACATTTGTATCATTTCTTTTTAAGCAAATGTGGCATTAAGGTGACATTTCTCACGCACCATATTTACAAAGTGTCGCAATGCATGCATTGCGCCACTTTGTAACTCCTTGCGCCACATGATGCCTGCACCTGGCATAATGAATAGAAGGGGATTCGAGCAAGAGGGGACCTGAAAAAATTACGCAGGTAAATTTAACAGATTTCCCTGTGCCATTTTTTCTCTCATTTGTAACGCCAGCTCAGAGCAGGCATTAAAATGCCTTCCCATTTAAGTCACTGGGCCTCCTTGCACTTTGCTGCACTAGCACCCACAATTTTGACGCTATTATTCTAACTACCACCATGGTGCGCTGTATGTTAAATACAGCGTAACCATGGTGTTGTTAGGTGCCAATAGAGGGGCACAGAAAAAGTGGCTCATCGGAGCTGATGCGCCACTTTTTCATAAATCTTGGCCAGTGAGTTTTAAGTTTCTCTTAATATATTTCATTACATTAAATTCAATGGAGATTTAACCTGCAGATTCTCAGCTTTAAATTCCAGTGGGAGCCAATGCACATTTCATAATCTTTTGATGTCAATAACATAGGACATGTGATGAGTAATAATACTAGATACTAACAGCTTCAAAATAAATCATTTTTATATGATATATCAGTGTTATTTGTAGTATCAGCACTTGTATAGCGCATGAATACCTCTTCTGTGTGTTACACAGATATGGTCTATTTTGCCTACCTAAACAAGGCATTTTCCAGATCTTTATTAGAACATTGTCATGAGGGTATAATGATCATTAAAGGACCGCACAGTTTGTCATGGGCCCTCACCTGCGGCTCAGGCCTATAACTCAGGTTTGTAGCCTATAATAGCAGTTACAGCCCTCAACAGCAGAACATAATGCTTAAAAATAGAAAGAGATTCATGAGACCGTTCCAATCTATTCAACAATGCTTGTTGTAAAAATAGCATGAATAAAGCTGGCAATGAATTGGTGAGCTGACTACATGCAACAAAAAACTGAATAACCTGCAAGTTACTGGGTTTTATATAGGTGAAGTAGATAGGGCTATTGGGGGCTTGCTGAAACCAACTGCAGATTACAGCTTTCTACCAAATTGTAAAAACCTAAATTTTATGAGAGATGTTGTAAGATTTCATTAGGAGTAGTGCCACAAAGCGTGCGAGGTAGTGAGTTTTCAAATTAAACATTTCATTCAAGCTACAGTTATAGTTTAATTCAGTGGGACATACAGCAATTTTCCCCCAGCCACAGGAACTTAGTTTACAATAAAGTCAAAGTCTGTTGGCGCCCTGGTACATACCGTATGACTACATCCTGATCTGCTAAATATAAACATTTATAATTAAGCTTAAGGTAGGGCACGTGACCTTGCGGCTAATTAACAGGCCGTTGTTTCCTCAACTCCCCTCGCCAATAGACACATGTCCGTTCATGTCATTAATATATATATTCATATCCTTTTAACAAGGCAGAGCTGGGAAGAATATATAGATATATCCAGGGCTCTAACCACATTATTCAATTTCGCTTTCAAAGACGTGAAACAAGAAATAGGAGCTTCGTATAGTTCTGTTCTTCTGTCGCACACCACCACCCACTGCATCCCAAAATCAGAAAAGGGCTCTAAAATATCCAGAGGACCATTGTCAGTTCCCTTTCTCGTCACGTCTCACTTTCCCTTTTGTGTATGTGCAAATTGACTCACAACAGTGCGTCCTAACTGCTATCTAGAGAAGATAGTGTTTCATGCTGGAAAGGTGCACTTTTCTCAGTGCGCAAACTACTTTGTTCTGCTTTACATCACATTGCACAAAGGAGGCATTATTGGTGATCGGTTCAAACACCAATAGTTTTTGATGCAAAGCCTGGTTTATTCAGATAGGAAGATTTGGCTTTGTGTTAAAACTAACACCTGCTTGAAGCAGGCAAAAACAAGGGGAAACGTTTTCATTTCCAGAGGCGGCTGCCACAAATCTCAAGGGAAGGGGCAGGGGGAGCGGAGATGTAGTGGGGGTAAAAATAATAAATAAATAAACTCACCTCAACCAAGATGCACCCGTCTCCTGCCGCCTCGCACTCCTCTTGCCTGGATGTGGTGTCTCAACGTTCTTTGGGACACCAGCACAGACTCCCTAGCAATCCTTGCACTGCTTTCATGCTACAACTAGCTTGAAAGCAGCACCAAGATTGGTCTAAGCGACTTGGCCAGCCGCTCAGACACCGCTCTGAACTATTGTTTTATTTTTCCACTGCTGGCTCAGCCATGGTGGTGACGCTCCTTCGCCATAGCGAAGGAACCACCAATGTTCATTTCTACAACACATTACACATAGCACATGTGCCGCAGTGAACAGCACACATCAATGCAGGGGATTCTTCTGGGTTTGTCAAGGCATAGGATTTTGTTGTTGAATAGTATGCTTCCAAATTCTGTGCAAATCAGCACACATTCACCTCTGTTACATGGCAGAAGGCCTTGTTTACATGCCAGTAGAGTGGATGCCACCAGCAGCAGGTCATTCTTAGGAAGCATAGCTATGAGCCAGTTTTCTCCCTTGCATTACACAATACACCAAATATGTATGTTGTGCTGTGTTGCGTGAATAATGATTAAATCTGTGCCTTTAAGTGGACAGCAGGCCAGGGTATAAAGACGTGTAAAGCCTGCGTACTGCAGTTGTTTAGGTGATTATCTTAAGGTGCTCTTTCTTTTTTTGGTAGATATGTTTAGTCTAATTTTCATCCAAAAATGAACTCACCTATCTCATCTGCATGATTGAGGCTTTAGTTCTTTATGGTCCCACACGATTAAATCATATGTGTGGTAGGTGTTTTACATGCTGAAGCATTTCGTTTTTTTTATACATGCTTCACAGCGCTTCTCTACACTGGCAAAAAGGACAAATAAGCTTCAGGCTTTGAAATTGTGCTAAGTAGAGTCATCACATTCAATATTTTGTCATATTTTGTTAGTTTTCAAATTGCTTATGCCAATATGTGCAAGAGCATACCTGTCTAAAACAAAAGAGACTTTTCCACAACTTAAAGATGCGTCTGTTACATGTGCTACAACATCCTGCTGCTAAGTTGCCTTGCTCGACCCCCTTTGAAAAGATGTACTAGACAGCTTGAATTTGGCGAATCACAAGGAGAATAATTCTGTAATTCTCGTCACTAAGAAATGAAGCATGAAGTCTAGTTTTTTCACACATCGCATTAATTTTTCTTCACAGCTCCCTGCGTGAACTCATTACAGAAGAGTTCAGTTGCCGGGACCTCTCCTTGACAGAAAACACAGCCCCAAGAGTGATATCGTCAGACTATTTCACATATCTAGAGGAAAAGTACTTCTGATTGACACATATAAGAACACAAACTTACACAAACGAACACTCGTCTTCAAAGTCTTCAAAACCAATCCTAAACTAAAGGTGGGGATGACCATATACATGGTTCTAAAATAACAGACAAAATAACATACAAATAATATAAAAATGGGTGCAGGTTATTGTTAGTTCAGTAAACTATTCCTGGTTCATTTCAGTGCATTTTCAGTTTGCTAACATTAGGTCTTACCTTATTTCAACACCTAACTATAACGTCACTTCAACCTTGTTTTTTTCAGCGAATGACCATAACATACCAAAATGCAACTTTAATATTTTTTTCTGTGAATTTCTGTGATTTTGTTTTAATCATATTCAAAGGCCATCCCCTGCGAGCTACCTGCAGTCTGCTCCCCCACCTGTGACCAACCCCCCACCGCTTTCAGCTGTGAGCAGTAGGGGGGGGTTGGCAACAGGACCTGTCTCTGTGACCAGTACCTCTCAGTGCCCAATCCCTGGCTACCTATGGCTTCTGGCCAGACCCTGTCTCCAACCTGCTTGGGTGCTGAACCTACAATGCACTTGACCATCAATTGTGCACAGCAGGTTTGCTGGAACAGGTTGGCCCCTGGCCAGGACCTGAACCCAGCAACCCTACCCAATGGAGCCTGCTAACCCACTGAGTACTGCTGAAGGCCTGCACAATGGTGGTTGGCCAGCCACAGAGTCTATGACCAGAACATTTTCTTATTTTTTGTGTAGATGTTTTTGGTACCACAGAGGTAGCCTCACTATGTACAGTGGTCCTGGGTGCAGGAGCCATAGAACCTGCAATTCAAAGTAATGTTTCTTTAGATCTTTGACTAAAGTGAGGGTTCCTTGTCCCCTCCCTCCCCCACCCTACCCCTGGAGCCTGACACCTTTATGTGCCAATTTGAAAAAAAAATTGACTTGAAGATTGAGTCCCCAAGTTCTTTAATGGTAGCTGCCTCATTTTCTTCTATGTTACGGCCAGCCAATTGGATCATTTTGGAATTGTAGCAACTGGGCTGATACCACAGTACCAAAATGACCAACTTGAGCAAAAGCTTCCTTGGCCAATCAGAAGGGCCAATTTTTTATTTTTTTTTGGCTTCTACATGAGAACTATGGAGGACTCCCTTGTTATCAACAATTCAGACATATCTAACGTTTTCTGAATGTAATCCCTTCATGCCCAACTTAAGGCTCTCATGAAATTGTAATTTTTTTTAAATGGCTGAATCATTTCACAAAAAGCATACTTTCTGAGTAAAGTTCTAACTTTGTGTAAAATTTAGTGTGAATATGTTCAGTATTTCTGTATCAGAGAGCAAAGTTCTAAAGGAGTTAAAATGATAAATGTTACTGTCAGAACCCCACACCTTTACCTTGGCATCTGCTTGAGGGATCAGTGTAAAACTTTCCTTGAAGTAGCAACAAAGGATATATACAGTGTAATGTGTTACTTATTCCAGTTGCTTGCTCGTGGAGAAAGGCTCTGAGTCCTGAAAAAATAATCAAAGTATGAGTCATGATGCCCCTCCACACCCTCAACAAACTTAATAAACATCATATTACACAGACCATATTTGCATATATGGATTGTGCCATGGCATTCTCTCATGTGTGTTTTTTATGTATTTAACCAACAACTAGGACACATTGGGGTAAATGTATCCTTCCAGTCACCTCCCTTTCAATAATTTGTTTTCCTTTCAATACTAGAAGTGTTTATTAGCTCTAACTAAATTTATGGAAATATTTCTTGAAAAACAATGATCAACTAATATATTCAAATAATAAAGGTTTCTCGATGAGGGGAGAGTTCTTCTTTTCTGTGACTTTACTCCCCTCTATACAATGATTAGAAAACACAGAAAATGTTGTTTCTTAATAATTTGTGTGACTGAATTCTTGTATTACACACAGGTTATGCATTTGTTTGCAGCTGCAATAAAACAATACACCACTCATTCATCCCTTTAAAGCAAAAATGGAATCAATCTTGCTGAAATCCAGGCAGGTTGCCAAACCTCAGCAATGCCTGTAGTAGTATTTTAAGCAACATTATCCATTCCAGATTCTGTACTGATGCCAAGACTCCCCTTTTCTGGCATCTCATCTTGGAAGAAAGCAAGAGCTTATTTTTCCCATTCTTTTCTCTAACTAAGATTCACTTGTACAGATTGAGAAATATATTCCCACCCGAAGAAAACACCACTTCTCATCCAATGGGCATTTGTTCAAAGGCTGAGAAATACATTTAGAGTGTTTCATGATGAGGGATTGCTGTTGTCAGAAACTTGTTCTAAATTTAAAAAGTGGATAGAACATTCGGCTTGTCAAAAAGCTTGTGTTAAAATCCAATTGCGACATGTCACACTTTTTGGTTCTGTGCTCACTGACTTAATTTCTCTTGATCATAAAAAATATACGTTTTTCGAATAAAACATATGTATTACGTTCGATGTCATACAAACAGAAGTGGCCTCAAAACCCCAAATTCACTAGGGTATTTTTATACCTGTTAATTCTATTTCACGGTTCATTGGTCTGACATCATTCAAGGGAGTTATTCATAATAGACATTGGGTCTAGTTTAGAGCAAAAATGCTTTCATATGTGATATAAAAATGCATTGAATATAAAGTATATTAAAGTCTATTCGTGATTCTAGGGGGATGTTTTGAATGTTTTGAAGGGGTGTGGAAAATTCGGGAAATAGCTCATGGGTCCCTGCGAACCATGGATCTATCATAACAGCAGCCTTATACTATTCTGCACAACTTTCTCATTATCCATTGTTAAGTCAACTTTCTTTTCTGGAACAATACACAGAACCTGAGCCTTCTTATTGAAATCAATGTCAATTGTCAGTTGCAACCTGCAGTAACAAGTTTAAAAAGTTAAAATTCAACATATTCTCCTTTCTACAGTGCAAAGAAAGAAGATGTTTTCTGAAATTACCTAATCGTAACTACATAATTATTTTTCTAATCTCTTTTATACTGACAACCAAATAGTAGAGTTAATTATTTCACTGTTTTTAATTATTACCTCCCTGGTTGACAAAAACACCCTTTTCAAGGTAACAGTGGCAAAATAAACATGTAATGTGAAAAGAACATTAAAGGTCATTTAAGGGTATCGTGTTTAATAAGGTCCTGTGTTGCCATCTTGGGGATTCGATGACATTTACAAACCACTCTGCTGTCTGTCACATAATAATGTGACCAGAAGCCGTCAGTGATCCTGTTGTATACCATGCCGCTGATCATACCCCTGCAAACCTTAAATATTGTGTCTGATCCAGACCTATATGTTTTTGGATCTGTTTTTGGTAATTTAGGAGTGACAATTCGTATGTATTCCCTATTTTAAAGTTGTCAATTCTAGTTTATGCCAATTATGCCACTAAGTGTCAAGATGTGTGATTGTAACATACATTTTCATTTTAATGTTGCTTTATTAGCTAGGTGATTGTAATGTGGGGCACTAGGCCCTCATGCTGGTAAAATGAGGTGACGCAGACACGGTGGTAGGGTGGTATTAGACTGGCCTCAGGCACGTGTGCCCGGCCCCTTTTATTGGCAGGGTCACCTGACTGGTGACGCCTGTGTTGGGTGGGTGTGGGTTACACAAGTAAGACCAGCCCTCAGCAGAGTGGCTGGCAGAAACACTAGAATGAGTCCAGCTGGACTCTACATCCCTCTCAAACTTTATTGAGGAACCAAACAAAAGTCCAACCTGTAAAAGGAACAATAACAAAGCACCACAATCAGTCTCTCGGCCTCGAAAAGGCAGACTGCAGAATTGCAGTGGACATGGTGCAGCTGGGAGCACCCGGACACCTCCGCACAAGTCCATAATTTAACCAGGTACAGCTGGGCACGAACACAGTGTGAATGAAGTCCAGATACTTCAGTTGCTTGTCCACGACCTCACAGTTCGCTGGATATTGTTGATCGGGTCCTGCCTGGGCTCATGTGGTCAAAGTCTATTTACAGTTTCTGATGCGGGTGCATCTGGAGCAGTGGGGAGTCCACTGTACACAGTTCTGGACGGCATTCTGACTCTGGAGATTGTCTACCTCCTAAGACTGCAGATGACTTGACGGCCTGGGGCGCCTAGAAGTCCAACGGCAGAGCAGCGGCAGTCTTCCCTCTCGTGCCAGACCTCCATCAAGCAGGAGTCTCCTCGAGGCCCTTCCGCGGGCTTCCACGGGACTGTGTGGGCTGTGCTTGCCTATCTCAGGCCCAGCAAAGACGTCTCAGAGGAACAGCCTACAGGACCACATCCTAGTTTCGCACAGAGCCACAAGGGTTGTTGATGCAGGGTCCGCTTGCTCGAGCCATCCGGATTCAGGTGCTCTGGCCATAGTGCAAAGTCTTCAGGTGACCAGTCTCTCGATATGAGACCTCCGTGCTTCCGGATGCCTGACGTGGAGCTGTCTCAGATGCATTCTCTCTCAGCGATATTCCGCTCCCACAGGAATTTGTTGGAGGCCCTTGTCCCTGGATTGCGCCGGGACTGCGTGGGCTGTGCGGGCCAATGTAGGCCACGCCAAAGGAGTCTCTCTGAACTCCCAACAGGGCCACGTCCTAGTCTTGTGCAACCCCAAGGGTGGATGATTCAAATGATCTGGTCTGCTCTTACCGGCAGGTGTCTGGTTCACGGAGCTCATGGCAGGTGTTCAGATGATAAGTTTCTACGTTGGTAGACATGCCTTGTCAGCGTCGGTTCTTGTTGCTGACTGTCTCCACTCAGGTGGTGCTGTGCTCCTCCTTCGATGATTTGGCGATGCACCTCATCATGATGGTGATGTTTTTTCATCCTTTTGCAGATCAAACAGGTGGCGGCGGCTTTGTCAGCGGAAGGACCAATTGATGGACATAGTGGCCACGGAGGGTCTTGTGTGGCCTGTGCAGTCGGCGTCAGGGATGCCATCACAGCCAAGCAGCCGATGACAGGTGACAGGACGGTCGTACTGGGAAGCGTGGGGGACCACCCGCATCGCTGTCTTCAGTGACGTCTGCTCACCCCGGTGACTGTCTTGTACTGATGGGTGCCTCCTCATCTGCTCGCACGAGTCCTCAGTTGTGTCACTCTACTTCCTTCCACTTTCACACCTGCGATGGAGTTGATCTGTGGTGTGACCGGTCTGTCACACTCCCCTCCTCATTTCTTGTTGGCATCGTGCCACTCTCTCTTCTCCTTGGTGTGGTGTCGTGCCACAGGTCACATGTTGCGGCACATGGACCTTGCGCTGCACCTCTGCTGGTACATCTTCCTCTTTGTCCTCGACGTGGCGTGGTGCCACGGGTCGCATGCTGCTTCACACGGACCTATCACTGCACCTTTGCTGGTGCATTTTCCTCTTCGTCCTCGCGTTCTGCCACAGGTCGCATGCTTCGTCACATGGACCTATCACTGCACCTCCTCTGGTACATCTTGCTCGGTCGCAGCCTCTCACAGGCTGAGTCCTGTGGGTAGGACATGATCTGCTCTTCAGGCAGACCTCTCCCGGTCTGGTCCGTTCCCGGATCCTCTTGGTGAACCTCTCTCTGGCAGGAGGGTCCCCGCTCTCTTCCTCCTTCTCTTCACTCGAGGGCGCCACTCTTGCTCCTCGAGGCTGCGCTGTTTCGGCGCTCACTCCTGCCATCTGCTCTGGCAGGGTCGGTCAGTTCAGATGACCTGCTCACTGATGGGCCAACAGTGGCCATCTTCCATCGCTGCGCGGCCAGCTGACATGGCCTCTTTTCCCGTGCGTTACGTCACGCTCTCGGGTACTCTCTCCATCTTCACGGACTTTACCCATGTCGCCACATTCTCGGGCGCAGCTCTCTGTGCACGCTGCGCACGTGTCAGTCTCTTTTTTTTTCTGGGTGTCCTGTGGCAACGCCTGGCATTTCCCTTTCTTGTCCTGCGGTGATGTCCATCACTGCTGGGGCATGTGGCGTTCTTTCGTCGGTGGCGGCGGACGGCCGCCAGGGGCTGCGCAGACCATGCGCGCTCTCTTCGTACCTCACGTGGCACTTGCATCCGTTTCTCACGGTTGCAGCTTGGCTGGGACAGCTGCAGTCTTCTCTTTCTCTTTTGCAGCGTCGCTTCCTTCTTCTTCGCCGTTTCCATTTCTGCACCGTTTCTGTCTACGGGCGCACTCTTGGTTTGGAGCATGCACTTTCTGAAGGTGCTGCTGTAAACTTGCCTTTATCCAAGCTTGTTTTCCCTTTAAAACAGAAATAGTGTGCAATACCAACTCTGGCCACTGGATGCCAGTAGTGCACTTTTTTTTTCTAGCTTCAAGACAGTCTTTCCTGTTACCGGCCTTGTTTATTTCAACAGATGCCGGTGAGGAGGGCATGCTGCTGAGAGGACTTCGTCATGCTGGTGGGGGCTGCAGGTAAGTGCAATTGTATTTATTTTCTATCTTCTCTCCCTTTTCTCTTCTCACTTTTCTCTCCTCTTTTTTCTTATTCTGTCCAATTTTCTTTTTCTTCCAAAGCTGCATAGCCTCGTTTGAGGAGGCATGCAGAGGGCACACATTTCCGTGAGAGGGGGTGGGAGGCTCCGGGCACTGTTTTTCCTTTCCTGTAGGTGCGTGTGAGCACCTCTCTTCTTCATTCACTTCTGGGAGGTGGGGGCGCGGCCCTGGGCACCTGGTGCGTGTCTGCACCATGTTATTTCAAATTATTTTGGTGCGTGTCTGCACCTCATGCTTGAATTCCTGCTGGGACAAAGGGGGGCAGCCCCTGGGCATTTTAGTTTCGTTCGTGGTGCATGCCAGCACCATTGCGGATCTTACGTTGTGGCCGCAGCAGTCCTTTGTGCTGCGGCTGTTTTGCCGGCATTTTTGGGGTGGGGGCAGAAAAGAAAAAAAAAGTAAAAACGGTGCCGGTCATTGTTATTTTTTTTTCTTGGTGCCCGATCGCACCATGTACATCACACGCGGCCGCAGCTGCATGACACGCTGCGGACCGCCTTCTTTTCCTGGGGCGACCGGCCCCGGACACAGTTCCGCACTTTCTTCGAGGGGAGGGGGGGGCGGCCCTAGGCATTCCTCTTTGTTTTCTTCAGTGCACGTTTTTTCTTTTTGGCCATTCATTTCTTCACGGCGCGCAACAGCGCCTTCTACCCATGTGCTAACTCTGGGGAGGGCGCGCTCAGGGCAATTCCTTCTGGGGGCACCGGGAACACAAGCCTCACAGCGCTTTATTTACTTTCAGCACCGCAGCCGTTTTGGCAGCGCTGCGGGACGCTGTCATCGACAGCACTCACCCCCTTCTTTCCTATCGATGGAGCTGGGACTGCACGGCCTCACTTCTCCTCTTCACCAAGTTGTGCCCATGTCTGCGACCACGTGGGGTTTGAGATCCCACCCTTGTCGCCAATGTAATGTGGGGCACTAGGCCCTCATGCTGGTAAAATGAGGTGACGCAGACACGGTGGTAGGGTGGTATTAGACTGGCCTCAGGCACGTGCGCCCGGCCCCTTTTATTGGCAGGGTCACCTGATTGGTGACGCCTGTGTTGGGTGGGTGTGGGTTACACAAGTAAGACCATCCCTCAGCAGAGTGGCTGGCAGAAACACTAGAACGAGTCAAGCTGGACTCTACAGTGATGACCTAACAACTACCTTAATTCAGGATGTGCAAAACTAAAATTTCAAGAGGAAAGCTTTGAGAACTTATCAAAGCGTGTAACTTTCTGAACTTCCAAATGTATCGCATTTGCAGAACTGTACCTTCAGATAACATTTTCGATGAAAAGTAAGTGTTTAAAAAAGATGTCTCTGGTAACAAAATTATAATTTCTTCAGAATGTTGCCGTATATTGGGTGTTCTGGTTATATTTGTCGACAAACTCAACTTCTGGCGGCTTTGTCACCTCCTATTGGTTTGCATGTTTTTGAAGTTATCAATTTTGGATGAGTTTTTTTTTTTAAATCGTCACGACTTTGCAAACGTCAACCATGCCAGCTTTCCCCAGTCATATTCTGAATGTAATGGAACGTATGCCTTTTCTTCTACCATCTGGTGAGCAGCTATTATTGCAACGTTGTCTGGAGGAACTGGAACTTAACAGAGTTATCTAGGCCAATGAACAAAATTAGCGCAGAACCATTTGTGCATTGTTTCGTGTTCTTAGAACTTAATCAGCTATGCATACGCAAACAGCAATGAACAGGATTTAACATTTCATGATGGTACACAGGCAAAAATCCTCACAGGTAGTTCGCATGACTTTTATACTCTAGGCTAACGACGACATTCTTTCACCTGAATGACCATTTCATGTTAAATCACATAAAATGTGTAATTTGCGAAATTATTACAAATATGCACATGGAAGGATCAGGCACATTCCACATTGTGTGTGATTTAATTCAGTGCTAGTATTTGCTACTTCACACTTGTTTGCGAGTAATTCGTCGGTATGAAATTGCATTGAATCCTGTGCATCTTTGTGCTGTATTTGTCTGACTCCGCCCATTTTGCAACGATTGTAGGGTGTTGTGCTCACTTCAACTTTTAGGGTAAAAATCCTTTTGCGTGCCAAAGTTGACCAGAGCAGCCATTTGCACCGCTTTTGGTTGAGTGGCACTCCTTTGTGTACCATGAGCACACATGCAAAACATTATAAAATTTGGGCCTAGATGTGAAAAGGAAAATATCATAGGCCAGTGACTGACGGATCGCACAGCTTTTCTGTTATTTCTTATTGACAACAAATGCGTGAGCTGGATTGGGACTCAGCGAGGTCACGGTTTGGCATACGGTTATACACATTTCTTTCACCTCCAGATCGCGGCTCTGTAGGCTTTTTGCATGAAGAAGCTTAGATGCCTTCTCTAAACACTGCTCTTAAAGCCTGTTTTTTCTCATATTTGTTGAGAGGCACCCTGTTTAGTTTCAAACAATTCACTAATGCAGGAATTCTGAAACTGTATCCCTTCCATTTCCTGAGCCTGAGGGTCGCCTTCCCTACCATCATCATTGCCAGAGATTAAAGAAAAACTTCAATTTAAGCTACCAATGATGTCATCTTCAAACCACATTTTAATGCCTTTATATCACTAAAACAAACTTTTCGGCTGTTTTCTCTTTTGGATTTTCGAAAATCCCTAGGGGCATGCGACCTGAAAAAATATAGTATGGCCAAATGTAATATTTAGATTTTGGAGGTTCTTTTTTGTCTGCCCCTAAATTCGCTTCAAATTGCACTGGTGCACTGCTTAAAACAAAGGGAATAATTTCCTAAACTAATCACCCCACAGACGTGGACTGATATGGACAAAAACATAATAATAAAATGGTTTATTATATAACACTCCGAAAGGGATGTGGGCAGCCTGCGTGGGGTCGTGTGCAATCTTCATTTTCACCTACACCTAACACTTGAGGGCTGTATTCCATTATTTTCCCCTCCAACATTGACATTGTTTGCAATGAGATAAAAACGTCGTCATTTCACATATACAACAGAGGCTAAAGTGGCAACATTCATGTTAAGCTGTCTGAGGGTAAGATATCTGAAAACACAAAGTTTACAAACCCAAAATAATATTACCTATATAAATTTAGTACGGGAAAAAAAGTAGTAGCATTTCTCATTCTGCCATTAGTCATTTGTATGCATCATGTTGTCTTTCATATTTCTGCATAAGACAAAAATAGCAATAATAACATTAATATTTCATATGATAGTGAAACCTACAGGTGTCCAAGTGCTAAAATGGATCTTATTCTCAGGTACTGAATACTGATGATAGGGTGAATCAATCCCATGGAAGTCACATCTGCAACCAGCACAGTACACACAGCTCTCTGCAGCAGCTGCATTAACCCATTCAGTTATCTTAAGAAATGTATAATAACGCATCTCACTGTAGAAATAGTCCTGCTTTAAGACTAAGGGGCAGATTTAATAAAAGTGTCACTGCACCTAGTGCAGCACCACTTTCATAGCGCCCCTTAGCGCCCCCTAACGTTACCAGGTGTGAGCCATAGTTAATATATGATGTCACATGGCGGTAGTTAGGGAACTAGCATCATAATTTTTTATGATAGTATGGCGCTTTGCAGGATTAGTGTCAAAAAATATTTACGCTAATCCTGTAAAACCCATTGAGGCCCATTGTAAACAATGCTGTGCCTCCTTTTAACGCCAAAAGTGCTGAAAAAAATGACACAAAGAAATCTCTTAGGTTTCTTGCACCATTATTTCAGCCCCCCCTAACTGGGGTACTCCCCTTTGCATATATTATGCCTGGCTCTTAAATCTGCCCCAAAGCATTGTTTTACAGAAAAGAAAGATTCTCATGCAAGCACATTACTTCCACAAGCAACAAAGGTTAATCAAGGTGAAATTTTAATTATTGGACACCTCAACAAAAGCACTCACAATGCTGGGCTATGTCAAGGTGTTCTCGAAATTTAGGTACAGAAATTTGACATTTATACTCACAAGTGTGTCACGCCTCGTGCCACTTTATGGCTTAATATATCACCTGTGCTTTGCCTCTGACTAATTTAATAGAGTTTCTCGGGCATGTTCAGGCCAACAGGGGGGAACGGTTTTTTGGGCAGGTCAGCTGACACAATGCAAGAACACTTTCTTCACTGAAAGAAAACAGATGATGTATTTAAAGCCTATGCAAGAATTTCCCAGCCCTTGGTGAAGGTTTTTTTTTCCAGTTGCTTCCCAAGTGAACAGCAGAAATCTATGCCGCTTTGAGCCAAGCTCCGTTTCTTTTTCCTTTTGTATCAACACAGTTTTGTCCTGTTTTGATGGTGTTTTACATAGTGGAATCATGCAAGCAATTTAAAGTTCGGTACAAATATCACTGTGGAGTTTGGAAAATCAAACGTCACATTGAACTATCTCCAAAGAGGAAGTTACAGAATTGAGAGGACGACAACTGCACATACAAATAATTATTTTTGATAGAATAATTCATAGCAAACGGTTAATGAAGAACATTCTGTTTCTAATTCTCTTATTGGTGCTAGTGCTTTCATCACGATTATTGGTAGAGAACATACATATAACTAAAGCCATCAAAGATAACATTTTGCACTGAACAGAAAATCATCAGATGTACTGATCATTAAATGAAGGTTTTCAGCTGCCATATACCTATGTGCAGTGTGTAATGTCCTACTTATTACCACAGTTAAATGTTGGGAGAGGCCAAGACTGATGAGAAGCAGCGGGTCCTGTTGAGGTTGGGTTTACGTTTCTTAAACTGTTGACAAAACAATGTGCAATGGTGAGGATCTGAGGATTTACTCGACTATTTGGCTGTAGCATTCAACACATAATTATGAATGTAACACAGTGGGCACATGCTTTGCAACCTCATCTGCAAGATCTGCATATTTAGCCAAAAATGTTGTTTTGAGTACAAATGGATGAAAGCAATAGTGCCAAGTAATTTGAAGTTTTTGCCATAAACCTTGCCAAATAATTTGATCCTGGATACATGCACACTAGTGGCATCGCGGTTTTATTTGCGGAAGCCCTGCAGATTTTGTTATGCATTTGGGAAAAGTATTAATGTCATTAGCTGTGAAACATGACGCCCTCTATCGGCCACTCAGTCGTTAATAGTGAAATTGAAAGAAGACTGACTCTAATGCACCTTAATTCTACTTCTGGATAGAGGATATTTCTCTTCTTGGGCTAGTTTGCATTGGAAAACATTACCTGAACAAATTTTGAAATAACCTCAATACTGTAAAAAAGATCATATCCATATTCACCGATTATGTTGTTTCCTGTTTGTTCTGAGCTGTCATTAATAGTGCCAAAAAACAATATGCATATTTTGCACTTAACAAAACAAAGTCTACACAAAACAATCCTCTTACAGTGCCCCTTGTCAGGACCCTTTTGCCGTCTAATGCTTTCTTTGCATTTGTTGAGGAGTTTTGTATTGTGCCTGTCTACCAGTGCTTAATTTGTTCCGGTCGTGGGCACCACCACTTATTCTTGGGGAATGGGACATTATTTCTATCATCAGACTTAGAACCAGAGCTATAAATAGAAATACAAAAATTGGTAAAATAAGGAGAAATATAAAGGTAGGAAAATAGTAATGAAAGAAGAAGAAAGCAGGGCAGAAAAATGATAAAGATAGGAAAAAAGTAATAAAGGAAGAAAGCAGGGATGAAAAGGGAACTTTGAAGAATGAGTTAAAGAGACAGTAAGAGTAGGTGTGTGAAAAAAGAGGTGTGCGATGGAATCAAGACTAGGTACACTTGCAATTTCGTAACGTTGGCATCAGGCAGCAAAATGGATTCATGAGAAAAAACGTAGACCCCTTCACTTTTCTTGGAAAGCACTAGATAAGAGTTTTCATATTTGCTACTACAGTTCCTCAGTTTTGGGAATGCATTAAAGACAAGACTTTTCTTGTTGCATCTGTTAGCGTAAGGGTTTTATTAACAATTATTAATGAGTGTTCATGTATTCTGAATAAGTGATTTGTGTAGAAAATATAAAAATGGAGAAAAATAATGCACACATTTGAAAATGTGATTACGAAGAGTGGCCACCAATCTTCACAAAGTGTACTTACTAGTAAATGAATATTGTGAAACGTTGAATATAAGTCTGACTAATGTAGTAATATGTCACAATAAGGGTTATGCATTATGTAGTAGCTTTATTACTTGTAGGCCTTAACTTAGCGAAGGTTTTGGCCTACGTGCCAGGCCTCATGTCAAAGCTGTATTTCTTAATGTTTAATAAATGGCTGTCCTAGAGAGTTAAACTGTGATCTTTCATTTTGCATTGTTTAAATGTGTTTATAGCTTTCTTTTCTCATGAGAACGGAATGCTAGAAGATGCTGTTCTTGCTGATGTAACATTTTGTGTGCAATGTGTGTGAGACTGACTTTCTCAGGAAGAGAACAATGGAGATACTGACTGGAGTGGAAGCTGCAACAATATTGTTATCTGACAAGCTGGATGATGAGGACATTGCAGGACAGCCAATCAACAACATGTGAATGGAGTAATAATAGAATTCATAGATTTGGAGTT
This sequence comes from Pleurodeles waltl, assembly GCF_031143425.1. Classification (NCBI taxonomy): domain Eukaryota; kingdom Metazoa; phylum Chordata; class Amphibia; order Caudata; family Salamandridae; genus Pleurodeles; species Pleurodeles waltl. Next base: position 531,575,542 of record NC_090449.1, read on the forward strand.
TTAGTTTTATTGGACAAAGTGTGAACATGCGATTAACTGACCAGTAGGGATTTGGGAGGTAGTTTTAGTAGTTTTGATTTAACAACATTGCACAGAGAGAATATAGGTTCATTGCCCATTTCTTGCTGGCCGAGAGGTCAATATTTCCTTATGCGTCTTGACAAGAGATGTGCTCAACTTTAATGCTTAAAGACTTTACGTTTTCTGAACATTAATGCTGAATCCTGATTGCCTTGCTGATCGACTGATGTCCTGAGGATGAAGACTGACTCTGTTTGCTGATTCACACTGAGGACAGGTATGATGAATTAGACTGTTGACTATCATGCATATTTGCTTTCCTTTCGAGGTACCAACTGCACTGTTTTGATACAGCCATAGTTAGATGTTTTTCCAAATTCGTGTTACTAAATTGTTTTGCATGAAGCCCAACATGCTGATGCTAATCTGATGTTAGTCAAGGATCCTCACTAATGAAATTATGCTAATAGGGAATAATGCTTGATGAATTTCTCCGCTGAACTTAAATGTATGTAATCACTTTGACGCAGTTGATTTTGTTATTAATTTGCACTGTAACCTTAGAATGTGTTGAAGTTCAAGCTTTGATTAGATTACGTTTCTTCTGCCTCTTTGGACAGCCAGTGTTGTTTCTGTATGTGTGTCATTTGATTGTGAGATTAATCTACATGACCTTAGCATTGTTAATATAGGGGAATAAATATTCAAACCTTTAACAAAATGTGTGTTTATTCATGACTGAAAGGTCATGGTGTGTGACAATTACTGATTCCATTGATTATTGATGTAACTGATTGTTGGTGATTATTGATATTCTGTACTGGTTATAGATTATGTACTGCAGCTATGGTAAGAACATCTTAATTGAGAGTCAAAAGGTTCATCACCTATTTGCGTCCCTTTGTAAGTTTACTTATTAAGGTCAGACCACTGGACTCTATGTAAATGCAAAGAGTTTCATCTCTCCCTTGCATTCTACTTTCTGCATGTTTGCCAGATGCCTTTACCTCTTGTACGTATTTGGTATGTGGCTAACTGGGAAAGGCTTTATCTACCTTAACACCAAGGGCAAATGTATGATGGAACAAAGAATTTTGGAACCATGCATCCCTGAACAGCACGGTCGGAACAACAACCCCGTTGTTACCACAAATGCATTTACCACACATGCCTTACAACGATTTTTCATTGTAGAAGCATGTCTAGTAAAGGCATGTGTGGGAATGGATGCGTGGTTCTAGCATTCAACCCCCCACCTGTCCTAAGTCCCAGAAGTACCCCACCACTAATATTTAAATTACACCGACCACCCACCCCAAATACAAAACTACCCCGGATACTCCCACCCACGCTGAACCCTAAACCTTTCCCCGATCTCACCTGCCCACCCTAAAACAACCGGCCCCCCACCCCTAAAAACAAAACTACCCTGATCCCCCACCCCCAAAAACCAAATGACCCCAATCCCTCCACCCCCACCTCTGAAATCCAAACTACCTACACCCCCCACCCCAAAAACCAAACTACCCCCACCTCCACCCCAAAAACCAATCTACCCAGACGCCCACCCCCAAAAACACTAACTACCCCAATCCCACCCCCAAAAAACAAACTACCCGACCCCCACCCCCAAAAACCAAACTACCCCACCCTCAAAAAACAATCTACCCTGACCATCCCACCCCAAAAAACAATCTACCCTGACCCCCACCCCAAACTACTCTGACCCCTCACCCCCAAAAACACTAAACCCCCTACCACCAAAAACCAAACTACCCCAATTCCCCAACCCCCACTCCCAAAAACCAAACTACTCTGACCAACATACCCCCAAAAGCCAAACTACCCCGACCCTCCATCCCCCACCCCCAAAAAACAAACTATCCTGATCCCCCACCCCTAAAACCAAACTGCCCGACCCCCACACCCCCACCCACAAAAAGACAAACTACCCCGACCCCAACCATCAAAAATCGAACTATCCCGATCCCCCACCCCAAAAAACAAACCACCCGATCCCCCAAAAACAAAAGTACCCGACCCCCACCTCAAATCAAAACTACCCCGACCCCCCACCCAGCCCCTAAAAACAGGACTGCCCCATCCCCTACCCTAAAACCAGAACTACCCCAATCCCCCCACCACCACCTCTAAAAAAAACAGTCTACCCCGACTTCCCCCACCCAAGCCCTTAATCCACCCATCCCTAAAAACTACCCCAACCCTGCCCCAGCCCCACTTACCTGACCGCGTCCTCTCCAGATGCACTCACTATTTTTCTCTGCCTTAACCACGCAATTGTGTTGTTCAGCACATGCATGGTTAAGGCAGAGAAAAAGGGAGTCTTGTTAACGGAAGCATGGTTCTGCTTGCATTAACAACATAGGTCGTTGGTCCGGAGTCGTACTTCTGGATGTTTCCCCCAAGGAATTTTGCTTTCCACGGTATTACATTTTCATTCACAAATATTCATTGCAAGATCGAGCAATAACAACAGTTACCATCACAGTTGAGACTCATGGCTGGTGTGGCCTAAACAAGTTTTTCTGCCCTGCTGTTTTTCATACATTACCCCTTTTGTGTCTATTATAGCATTATAAGCAGCTTAAAAAGATTTTTAGCATTTAAAAATAGTTCAATAAATAACCAAACAGAGCAGAATGCCATCAATATTCAAGCAGGTATGTTCTTTCCTTCCCTTAGTCTTCAGCACTTTCTAACCCTCTTTTCTTAACAATAAAAGTCCTCCGAAGTGAAATTGTGCTCTAAAAAGACTGATTGTCAAAAAACACAACATAACATATGTGTTAGACCTGGCATTCTTTGCATGGTTTCCTCCTAATATTTTGCCTCCAGACCGTCTGCTTTCGTTGATTTCGTTTTTGCTAGCCTTAGGATTCTGCACACCTCACCACTCGCTAAACAGTGCTAAACTGCTTGTGCTCATTCCTTAAAACATGGCACCACTGGCTTAAAAACAATTGGCATTTCTAATTTACTTATAACTATAGTAAGGTGCACTACCTGTGCCCTGGGCGTGTGAACTGAAAATGTTACTAGTGGGTTTGCACTATTGACTGTGACACCCAGTTAAGTAGCCCTTTAAACATGTCACAGGCCTCCCCTTGTCGTTTTAAACTGCTGTTTCAACCTGGCAAAATAAACCTTTTGCTAGGTCCAAACCTTCCTTTTTAATACATGTACGTCACCCCTAGGGTAGGCCCTGAATAGCCCAGGGGACAGGGTTCAATGTATTTAAAAAGTAAGACATGTACCTTTGAGTTTTACGTGCCCTGGTGGCAAAAAAAAAAAAATACTCTTACATCCATTTTTCACCACAGCAAGGCTTATTTCTCCCTTAGATTAACATTGGAATTGTCTTGTAACACTTTAAAATAGTAATTTCCAAAAGGGAAGAGAGAGCCTCTTCAAGTTTGGTGTCTCTGGAATCACAATGTAAAATCCTAAGTGATGGTGAAGTTGGATTTTAAATTACATTAATAAAAATGCCACTTTAAAACATTGGGCATTTTCTTACTTTTGCCACTTGCTTTGAAATGTGTCTATATCTCCTATACAGCCACACACAATGGGAGCTTAGGTGTGATTTGATAGGCCATTCTGAGCAGGATGTGAGGGAGGAGCTGGACACATGCTCACTTACACCTGACTAGGCCATGTCCTGTCCCTACATAAAGGGCTGCATCCCCATTTAGTTAGTCTGGAGCCAGGACAGGACATCAAAGGCATGTCTTTGAAGTGTCCCCTAAGTCAAAAGCATCCCTGGGTATAAGAACTGGATGTTAAACACACCAATTCAGCACCCTTCTGCACCTGAGGATACTCTGTCAGGCAGAAGGACTGCTGTGCAGCTGAAGGAATGCTACTCTTCAGCACTGCACTCTGCTGGACTGCTTTGCTGACATGCTTCCCTCTTACCTGGGCTGAACATGCATCTCTCCAGCACATAGTCCAGAGTAACTCCAAGGGCTAGTTGGCTGGCCTCCTGATCTGAGGTCTGAGGGACACCAAAATCGTCCAACCCCCCTGCTTCTGCACCTGGACTTAGCTGTCTTTGAGTCTACTCTGCCCAAGAGGTGCCACCCCAGTCCTGGACACTTGGAAGTGAGCCTAATGTGCTTCCCAACAGAACAGACACATCCTCTATGCTGAGCGGTGCATCCCCCAGGAGTACCAATGCATCTCCTCAGCTAAGTGGTGCATCCTCAAGCAGAACTGACTCATCACTGCTGCTGCGTGGATTGGACCCAGAGCAGAGGACTCTTGTCACCAATTTGGTTTCAACGCATCACCTTCGGAATCGCCGCTGTACAACACTTCCCCAGAACAGGTCATCACATCCCTCCTCGACGGCAGTCTTAATGATGACGCCAAAGCTCCACATCACAGCTTCACTGTTCATCAGAACCAACCTTGGCTGTGCAATACATCCCTGACACTTGCTTTCACATTCCAAGCACCCTCGATGGGACCCTCGACATCAACAAAACAGGACCTCACAGCACATGCCTTGCTGCATCTCCAAACCAATGCATCACTTCAACTGCATGATGCACCTTCAACTCGGATCTATGCAATGCACACAACCAGGATTTAAGGTACTTTGTTCAGCAGACTTAACTGGGTCCCTGTAGCCAGCCTGTGCTCCATCTCAGTAAGCCTGAACTTTTGACTGTGTCCCGGTTTGGTGTGATCAGACCTCTCCAGTTTGCGCTTTTTCCCATTAGGCCCTATACTGCAGTTTGTTCATTGAAAACATTGTGATTCAAGTTTTATTGATTGGAGTTTTGTGATTTGGTCTTGTTTTATTTATTTAAATCAAGTTCTATTTTTCCAACCTGGTGTGGGATTCTTTTTCTGTGGTGTTTTCATTGTGTTACTACTTGAAGTGTTAGAAAATACTGTTCACTGTCCCAAGTATGCAATTCTCTTCCATTACCAGTCTCATACAATTCCTTAACTTGTGCATAAATATTTTATTATGTATCAAATCAACTAAAGATTTTTTTCCAGTCTGCAAAAGTGTGAAGATTGTCATGCAATCTACTTATGTAAATGCATTGATTGAGGAGCATTAAATCACATGTGCAATTTATTTTCCCAAAACTTCAGATAGCTTGAATATATTTTGAAAGTTTCCACATGTCCAAATATCAGTGCATGATAGCCAATGCTTAACATAGTTGTGCAGCTGGTGTAAGGACATTCAAAATGCTATCAGGTTGTGGTGCTGAAAGGTTATGCAATTACTCACGAATACGATGGAAGGGCTGATCAATGCAAACTATGTTTTCTAGGAATCCACTGCCTTTGCCACTGAATGACTGGGAAGTTCATTACCAGGGTTTCTTAGCTTTAATTCCATCTCATGAGTATTTCATCCATCACCCAACAATTCCTATCTTCTTTGTCACTAATGCATGTTAATTTTCATCACCCTTTCCTCCTTCCGGCACTGACTGCGGTGATAGTGGCTCTTGGTGCAGCAATTTTAGTTGGTACAGTCCTCCCAGATGGCACCAAGCTTGGGGAGGTGAGGTGTCATTCTTGCAAGGACTTTGAAAACACACGCAATTGGGACTCCTGACAACATACGCTTTTGAAGCGCATTTGCTAATGACACCCCACAGAATTGGCACTCATTGTGGTGGTCCTGTCTTATAGCGGGCACTTCCCCCTTTCTCACAGTTTAACTACATTTCATTCATCATTTTGTCTTTTGTGCCCCTCACACTCTTTTCTTATGATTGCAAATCTTATGATGAAAAATAAGCCTCTTTCCTTGGAAAATTATTTGTGCTGCCCATCACCTGAACTCGCTGTCACAAATTAAGCAATGGCTAATCTACAAAAGAGAAATTTACACTCTGACCCAAATCTGGAGGAGATTTCTAATTTGCATCTGCTTATTGCTGACTGCTCTTCTTTGCCCAATTCTTAATGATTTAGCAATAAAAGTAGAGCATATCTGCTGGCATGTTATGGGTGACAGTGGGAAAATAAATCAGCATTTGTTACCCCTCTATTTAGAGTTGGGAAAAGTTGAGGGTTTCTGATGGTGGAGCCTCGTCTGGCTCTGCTGTCAAAACCTCCAGATTTGACAACAAGTCTGCAAGAGAGTCAGCAAGTCATGGTAACAGTCATCCCACTATATTTACAGTAGGATCACCAGTTTTCTCTGGCAGGGACTACTAGGTGAGGCTTTCAGAGTTTATTCCTGAAAAACACAAAGTCTTTGCTGAGATGGTGCATCAAATATGGCACCTGTTTGGCAGAGTTTCATTGTCTTTGATGGTCATGCTGCAAGGGGGATTCTAATGAAGACAGAGAGATTCCTGCCTTTTTGGAGGTCTTCCATCTGGAAGGCAGTGGTGACGGTTATGTCCTCCCTGATGCCCTAGCAGACCATACACCATGCATAAAATGTCCTCTTATATCACTTTACGTTTGCTGTTTCTATGCCTAATGCTTTAAAAATTAAAAAATATATATATTGCAAATGAAATGTTAACATGTTTAGTTGAGATCATGCCATACAGTGTTGTTGGTATCCTCACATTTAGTGACCTCATCACATTAATGGAGTGATAATCGGTATTAGACAGTCTTGAATGTGTTGATCTATTATCACCTTGTAGAGTGCACTCTGGGTTCTACTAAGGGAGGTCTGCACATGGCGGGAGCCTAGTCTTGAGATTCTCCTGCATTGGAACAATACTGTAACATGGTGGCATCTTCATCACTAGTGTCACACAGATCACAGCCCACTTATAGTTGTTTCTGTGCAATTGCCAAATCATGAAACCTGTGTAGACAATAATGAAAGTCCCAACTAAATAATGCACACATTGCTCTTAATTTTCCCTGTAAAGGTATCTTTTTGACGTTGAACTGAAATGCCAACGCAGAATGCTGAGGTCCTCCAAGAATCTCTTCTTCCTATATTGCAGCTTTGACCCCCAATAGGGAAGGACCAGCAGTTAAATCTCCCTTCCTTGTTGAGTCCTAGGGTCAGCGTGCTGCATAAATAGCAATATTAATGAACAAGGTAGCTGTGAAATGGCCACCAGTGGCCAATTTTACTCCTTCAGCTGGAGACAGACCAATAATAGGTCTATTCTTCCTTTCCTATGGACATCCAACATGGGAGGCTAAATACCAGTAGGCCAAGGATTGGCATTGATTAGTAGTGCAATCTCACATATATGCATGAATCATGAGTAACTCTCTTTTCCATTAGAATTAGGAGTTGCATTTGCTTTTCCCTTCTTTGATGAGAATAGTTGTTGTATTAAAGGCACCCTTTAATGCAATATACATTGCCCATGGAAAGTATCTAAATAATTTTCTATCCTTCTCTTAGGGTTGAGAAGTTTAAGGTTCACAGTGCAACACTTGTATATATTTAAAAAAGAAGAGAATTTGGTCAATTTTCTGTGTTTTCTACACAAAATACATCAGCTCTAGTAAAAATTTGAAGTACGGATTTTGTGAAACAAAAAATTATTTCTCAGTCAATCTTTCTACTTACAATTGAAAACTTAGTTCATGATGGAAAGACTGCCATAAACATTGATATTTATGTTATTTGTTACCACTTGTATGAAGGGTTTCTACCTTTTTTTCTTGCATGGCCTGATGCTGCTCTCTTTATTGCATTATGATGTATTAGCCACTTCAAAATCGCCGTTGCACAGTCACCCATCCAAAAGAAATAGAACCTAAACTTTGATTTAAAAAAAAAAAAAAACGATCCCACTCTTTCTGAGTAATGCGTGCACCAACTCTTTTTCAATGGTTTAAAGCAGAAGCTTCACTTTAATTAAGGCTGCTGTCAAATCTGCATGTTATGTATTCCAGTTGTGCAATTGAATTCATTGGTTCATGCAACCCATAAACACATCTTTGAGAATTCTGATGAGACCCGCATTGCCATAGCCTATAGGTCTCGCTTTTGAGATCGTATAAGTGTTTAGCCATTATGTATTCAAATAATGCCTTCACTAACTGCAAAGCCTGAAGCAGCTTGTGGCACACTCAAAAACAGTGTCTGACATTTGACATTTGATCTTTGAAAAGGATAGGTCTTGACTCGCTTTTGTGACACTTTAGGTGGGCTATTTCACAAGTGGGTTAATCTTTGCAGGTACTGCCCTGACCCGCTGAGATATTTTCATGACATTTGAACCAGTTACCTGCAAGTTACACAAATGTTTATTAGGCGGGCCAATAACTCTTGGGATGCCTTAAGAGACCTCTATATACATTAAAACAATAGAATACCTTAAAGTGATTTTGCGATGTGTAAATATCAATGGACTGATCTTGTGTTGTTATTACATCAATACACTTTCTGTGTAAATCAAATACCATTCCAAAATTACATTTGTGTAAACAACAGCACTACATTCTAAAGTTACGATACAAAGATTAGCAGCAGTCACTTTGTGTTATCTATTACCTGTTAAATAATCTGAATAGCAAAATAGTGTACTACTCAACTGCACTAACAATGTGTTTATGAAAGCAGAGAAACAGCAGACCCTGCTGTCTGATTTTCTCATGAGAATTAGCCATCTGTGTGTGGGTTTCCCCACATGTTAACCAGATTCAGAATGTTAACTTTAGCCTTTCCATTAAAGGATAAGTAAATAGACCTTCTCCACATCTGGTAGACAGGAAAGCAATACAAATGAAATACACACACGCTCTGTTGCCTAACAAAGACCACAAAAAAGTAAAACAAGTGATGATTTTAGAATCATTCTGCATCTTTATCAAGGCTTCCTTCCCCTCCTTTCTTAGATTTAAACTTCAGGGTGGGGGTGAACAAGGACACTTCTGTGATACCATCTGGAACATTTGTACAAGGATGCGACTGCCTCATCCAGGAAAAATAGTGATGGTAACTGTACATCTATAGGTCACATTGACAATGTCCCTCTTCTTTAATGACATTACATTAACAAGAGTGACTTCAGCGGAAAATACAGATAGTAGCTACTGTGAACGAGTGTTTAGAAAATAACTATTTGTGCTTGAATAGTTACCAGTATGAGCTGGGGAATACCTGTGCCGCACAGTATTGTTCAGCCTTCGGCTATATCAAGGGTTTAGCACTAAATACTTAATTTTATTTTTCAGGTGTATAAGATCATAAAAACTGTTAAGCTTTTGTTATAGGTGACAGTAACTGCTTTACCTAGAAAGGCATCTGCTGATTGTGAAGGTCTGTCTATGAGCAGCACTTCCCTGATATTATTGTTTTAATGTGATGGTTCAAGAAAGGTGCAAAATATCATGCAAGTTCCTGATTTCTCACTCGCAACCAAGTAGCTTTGATTGAAGCACAACAGCTGATCCTTTCCAGGTTGGGAGGAAGTGGGAGGGATGGCAAGTAAATGTTGGAGAGTGTATCTGCACTCACTGAGAGTCACAGCAGCTCCAATCGGAGTACAACAGCTGGTCTTTCCAGCTTGGGAGGAGGTGGGAGGGATGACAAGTGAATGTTAGAGAGCAAGCGTAAAGAAAATAACTATTTGCCCTTGAGCAGTTAGCAATTTGAGCTGGGGCATGTATGTGCCACACAGTATCGTTCAGCCTTCGGCTATATCAAGGCTTTAAAACTATACATCTAGTTGCATTTTTCAAATGCATAATATAATAAAACCTGTTAAGCTTTCATTATAAGTGACAGTAACTGTTTTACCTAGGAAGGCAACTGCTGATTGTGAAGGTCTGTCTGTAAACATCCCTACCCTGATATTATTATTGCTTTAATGTGATATTTCAAGAAAGGTGAGAAACACCATGGAAGTTCCTGGCTTCTCACTCGGAACCAAGCAGGTGGGAGGGATCACAGGTAAATGGCAGAGAGCGTGCCTGCACTCACAGAGTGTCAGAGCACCCCCGTAGCAGCAACTCCGATCGGAACACATAGCCGGTCTCTCTGGCATGCAGATGCAATAAAATATGGGTACTGAAGCTGAACAAGCACTTACAGTGTAACATGAGCAGAAAAGAAATCATAAAATAGTCCCCCAAATGAACAGATAACTAAGCAAAGTGTAAGGGTATATTATTTGGCTGGTGGGAGGAAACAAAAGACAAAAAGGAGGAACAAAGAGGAAGGACTGACCATTATCAAGCAAAGATTTTTAAAGGGCACTGACAGAGGCAAATGAAAAGCAATTAACTGACTTGAAGCCCAGAAAAATATATACTGCAGGTCTTGAAGCTGGTCCTAAATAAGTGAGGGCATCTTAAGTACATAAGGTGTGAAAACACTAGGAGTACTGTTTATAAATGCCAAGGTAATCCAGATGGATCTGGCATTTCTAGTTATCAGCCCTACCATTACTAGAAGATCGTCTGGAAGACTGCAGGTTTGGTGGTTTTTACTCAGACATTTCACCTGCTAAAACCTTTAAAAATGTCTTGTTTAAAATGCTGGTGCAAACGTTGAAATACATGCCAGAATTGGTGTGCAAAATATAATTCCCTCATTGAAACCATCTAATCTTCGGTATTTCCTCCATTTATCGAAATACAGATGTCCAGGGTATCATAACTACGGGGAAGGGGAAACGGAATATAGGGCCCCTTTGGACTCTTAAATCTCAGACCCTGTGTCCGAATTATCCATGCACCTGAGAAAAGTAAGATTTTCTAACAAAAACAATTGGAATAAAGAAAAACATTTTTTTTCTTTACAGTTAAGGGTAATATTGCCTTTTTGCATTTTCTGCTACATGTGCGCTCCTCAGAGACTTATATAAAGCCATCTGCACATCCATTTCAGTGAGCTATGTTACCATAAAGCTGCCTAAAACATTAAGATTTGTGGAAATGAAGTGCAGGTATAGTTTATTATCAGGACAATAAATATGTTAGCATGTATATGCTATGTGGCAGCACAAATAATTTGTTCCATTGTCCTTCAGAAGATTAGAGAAAGATGTGTGATGATATGAAAATTATATTTGTATTCTACAAGATCTTTTTAAATTTAGGATGTTTTCTTCAGGCACTTCCTGAAGACTGAAAGCATCACACTGGCGGATCAGTGCATATTGTTTGTCATATTATGGCAACAAAGTAACATAGCAGGAATAGAGCACTCATGAAAATCTGACGATAACAATAAAAGTTTCCAAAGCCATAGACTTCACACAAAGCCATTCACCTTAGGTATTGAGACTTAATTTGAGTTTGTTTATGGCCATCCACTTGTCATCCAGCTTTGACCCAGGTCACTAGTGAGGTTGACCTCATTTAGAAATTAGTGGACCGGTTCTCTGTCACAAATGTGATGGAATTTCCCATCTAACTTGTCATGCTATGATTGTCTTATAAACCATACCACTTGTAATAAGCCGAACAGGATATCCATCGCATTTGTGATGAAGTAACCAGCCCACCAAATTCTAAACTCGGCTCTGAGTTTTGTCTGCAGCTTTGAAGGGAACACACCACCATCAAATTATTATGAAAATAGTTGTGTACATTGTAGAGAAAAAGCTCAAGAAAGACTGCAAAAGTCTTAAAGGCATACAATAAAAACAAGAAATGTTTAGAAGCTTGAGATACCTTACAGATCACTTTGGAGACAGGAGACATAATGGAGACATACATTTTGCAGTCTAGAGATGTCCTCCCTGTTCTGATTTAGTTAAAAAGGGCAAATATACATTTGCATTATTGTGTAGCTGATATTTTGCTTTCAGTGTTTTGTATGGATGATATGAAAAGTCAATATTGCAATCGAATATCCTTGCAGACAGATTAGCTGCTAAGCCAGTCCTGAAAGGCAAACCCCAAACAGGTCAACGCTTCTGTGGGTATTAATTATTATTCTGAGTGATAATCCCATCGTGCAGAACACTCTTTTTCTACTGCACATTATATTGTTTTTTACATTCTTTATTTTGTTTGCCATTGAACTAAAATTGATTTGCATTATCCTTTGAAAGGAAGAATGTTGCACTTTTCAAGGAAGTTCTCTCTTGAATCAATGCTCATAAAAATGCTGCAGTCAACCTCCTAAGGCTTTTCTACGACCCTATCTGGAACTCCCATCAATCGAGTCTGAGTGCAACATTCTGGACAGGCACGGCAGTTGTTGTCTGCACATGCCATAATTATTTAATTAGCTATTACAGTTCATGCAACAAAGGGAATGTGCTGCCTGATACTATCAACTGTACGCTGAACAGAACGAGGTGACCTCTGGAATGCCCTTTCTAATAAGCCTGTATGTAAGCACGGATAAGAAAGACTCACATCCCTCTGATGTGTATGGAGTTTCCTGCACTATAAGATGCAGCTTTGCACGGAACTTGCTGTTCTTGCTTAACGTTTGAAACATGCCCTCTAGGAACTAAGAATTGTATTAACATATTTACAATCATGGTTCTGTTCATGTGTCCATGCACTACATTTTTGCGGTGAACAGTGCATTATTTTGCAACGTGCTGGAAAATGAGGGATTGTGCATAGCAAGCATAGCACAAAATTAGGCAAAATACACAATATTATGCCAGCCTAATAGAAATTTAGCACACCCAGACCTCATAAGAAGCAAGCAAATGATAGTGATGAGAATGCCTAGCAATGGAAAGTAATAATTGGTCTAAATCTCACTGTCAGTACAGGAATAGCCCACAATAGCTATTGAAAACGGGTAGCTAAAACACGTCTATTGGTGACATTTGAAAAAAGCAGATACCTCAGAATAAGTAAAGGAAAATAAGATAGGGAACAGCCAATTCCTTACTTATGGGGGCAAATGTAGAGTTCAGAATTAGGCACAGATTGAAGTTTTTATTACACTTGCAAAACGTGAAATTCATGTACATTGTGATAAACAAAATTTAGAAAACTCACAAAAGTTTGCTTTGCACAGTTCTATGTAATTGTTGTGCAGATGAGACTGTTTCAAGCAGAAAAACTATCATCAAAAGACATTTTCCTCTCAAACCAATCCTCTGTATGCATGGTATGCTCTTCAATGGAAATTTTATACACTATTCCGGCAAACCTCGTTTAGTTGCATTTGTGTCATTGCACATAATTTTCAGGAAATTTTCGGAAATTCCACAAAGCAAGAATGCAATTTTGCACACCACCTGCTCAGAATTATGGAATGACAGAAGCAGGTTTGGCAATAGACTGAAAGAGAAAAGACCAATCATAGAGTAGCTGTTCACTACTGATATTGTGTACATCACAGACTAATCTAAAATAAGAAGAAAATGGATAAACATGTGACTATACAACTCTGCATTTGTAGTAATACCACAATCACACAACCAATTGCAATGCCAATTGGTCTTTCTTGCTTTTACATAGAAGCAAGACCAAGTGGCACAGCCAAAAAGCTCCTGGGTTCCGGACACTGAAAGGGAGCAAATACAGCAAAACAACTGAAATTGACCTGAAAGACATTCGATCTTGAGCATAGATTGACTCTGATGAGTAACATACAAGGCTGTCTCTCAACAGACAGCTGTAGCTGTCTGTAGCCATTATAAGACTGACATATTGTCTCCTCAATGAAAACGTTAGCCATTTGAATTTACTTGGAACTGAAACTCAAAAAGAGAACCTCAATATGTCACAAATGGAACCGTGGTATTTCAGTAAAGAACCTCTGATTAAAAGGGAGGGAAACAAAAATGAGGTCGCATCCCTACTTTCTTCCGTCTTCCTGCACTGCAGATGTTGTAAAAACTTTAGAAAAGTACTCTGTGCTTGGGGTTTTCACAGTGTGTTATTGCATGTTCTTTTTCTCTTCTCGCACTATTTTTCCAGACACAATCATGTCTTATATTTAAGGATAACTAAGCTGTGTATTGTTGCACAACTTCATTTTTGGTAGCAGCATAGATCTTTATTATTGAAACTATTCTGCTCTCAGTGTCAGTAGATGTTTCTTTACAATTGGCAAGGGCAAGTGTGAATGTTTCAGTCATGTTTTCCACATTTTCTGTCACGGACAGAAAGGTGTTGCTCAAACATCACTCATCAAACAAAGTGGAGTTATGTAGAGGTTGTTAGTGATCAAGCTCTCTAGCTTCAGTGTCAACAGCGGTACTCCTTACACAGGCTAAGAAAAAAGTTCATGCAGCAAAGTATCATAGATTGATATGTTGTAGGCAGGGCTGCAAAGAATAGACACTTCTCGAGATACTATTTGAGAAAGAAAATTGCATTGTGGAGTCAGATGAAGAATAGTCTGAGGATCTAATGGTGGGCCCTTTTCTAGTAGTGTTGTGTTCGTTCCAGAAAAACAGGACTATCTGATGTTTTGGTGAACTGAAATTTTAATTTTTAAACTAAAGGGATCAATATACGCGAAAAGGTCTCTACATAATAGCAAGTGTCGTAAGCTAGATTTTCTTCTTTGCTGACAGACATCTGTAAACACAAAAGTTGTGGGGCTCTCTCTAAGTAATAGGCTGAGGTGGTCTTTATGGTTGTAATTTTCACCTGGTTTGAAGGCACTTGTTTTGTTGTCTTTTCAAATATCAACGGGACACATCATCCCAAATATGCAGGAATAGGGGCTTTAGTTAACAGGGAGATAAAGACTTTGCCTTCTGGCAAAGCGTTATAATGCAGTGTCTCTAATGTCTTTGCTTCACCACTTTCAGAAATCATTAGAGTAATAATATAAGGATGTTACTGTTGTCCTGTCAGAGTGAGGGACAGGTAAGATGGTGTACTACAGGAAGTCTATGTGACAAACAAGATGTGAGTAAGAGGCATGTCACAGGAAACTGGAAGAAGGGGCATGTCGCAGGCAGGGGTGTGTAGCTGAAGAGTAAGCTGTTGTTCACAGGCTGTGGCTTGTAGCTGAAGGAGGATGCTAAAGTCACTAAAAACTGATGAGCTCAAGAAGAAAGTCGGGTCACAGGCAAGCAGTAGTGTTATGGGAAAGGAAAGGATTGGTCACAGGTATTTGAATGAGAAATTGGGTGGACAGCACAAAAGCGAAGTGGTACGGGTCATGACATGAACCTTGGCAGAAGAAATGGTAGGGAGAGTGATTACTAATTGAAAATGTAACGTCTTAGTTCTTCCCTTCTGTCCACTTCACATCATGCCTATGCACTGCACTTTGAATGTTGCAGTGTTGATGCTTTAGTTTTGATGGCATCAGACTCGCTGACTCCAAACGACCAAGCATAACAGTTTGGAAGTTCGAGTGAGACACGGAACAGTGGTATGTTAAACTCAAAAGTGCATAATCTCTTGACCAAGTGGACCCATTTGTTTAGAAAGGAATTGAGATTAGATTGGTTCCAAAAATGTTTCTCTCGTCCTAACTCCTTAAATATTTTCTTTTCAGGTTTCACTTACTCCTGGATTTCACGTAGTAAGTCACATCAATTCATGAATCGCAGCTAGTGAATAGAGCCCACGTCGTCGATGGTCCATAAAGGAGTTATTCTTTTGACTGCTCTTAATATGGATACAATATACAATTTTTTAGCATATGCTTAATCTATACGGGCCATATTTAATGGAATAGTATGTAAAATATGCACTTCGAATTTGGGAATTAGATATGGAAATAAAAGCAGGAAAAACATACGAGGTTTTACCACCTCCAACTTTCACAAAGATGTGCAAAGACGCCGAAACGCCTAAAGAAATATTTTAGAATAATGGTTTAGGCCAGTCTGTGGAAACCTTAGTATACAGCCTGCGAACTTTACCAAAAAGAAATAATTAATTGAATAAATGCAAAGAATTAACCCTAGCAGGTGAAGGTTGCATCTCAGTTTTTTATTAAAGTTATTAATGTAATTTAAAAAAAATGTATTTTCGTGGTAAGGTCATCGCTCTGAGACCCACAGCCATTATCACTGAAAAGACAAAGACCTTTTTCCATTCCGAAGAATCAAAAGCCTGCTCTTTTCATCGCGACTCTGGACTGAACCTATGAGAATTGATCGGAAAACATTCCTTCCGGTTGTTAAATGTTTTCTTGCAGTTGCAATACAAGCCTTCACTCCCAATCACTGTTAAACTCACTGAATTTGCTGAAAGTCCGATAGGAGTGGTCTGACAAATTGATGGTTCCACACTTGAGTGTGAAAAAATTAAGCTATTAAATAAAGTATTTTCAAGACGTTTCAAGAAAAGAGATGTCTTGTTTTCAAACTTTTTATTTGTTCATATTATTTTCTTTCATCAACATCTACAGTAACATTGACATTTGCTTGATTTTTTCTGTACATATGCTTTTGCTTTAAGGTTAAAACGTAAATAAGGTTAATAAAAAGCTCACTAGCCCTACTGCATTTCAAAATGCATGCCATTAGAATAGTAAATATGGCTCAGAAGGGGAACATTGCAAATACCTAGAGGTATTATATGTCATCGTATTAGTAATTCTGAGGAGCATGAGTTAGCTAGTCAAAGGCTGACATTACCTCCTGCATCCCACGCACTCTCTTTCTTTGCTAGTTAGCTAAATAAATGTATGAATGACATATGGTAACAGTTCGACTGTGTAGAGTGCCAGGCATCAAGTAACGTGCCCCGCTTTTAATTACAGGATCAAAAACGTTATGAATATTTTTTTTTTCACTCGGGAAGCTTCATATTTTTCTGTCATTTTCAGCTGTTGCTACTTTGCAGAAGTGGAATTTGGAACAAGGCACGTGTGCTGCATAAAACACATTATTAAATGTGTTCATGACAGGTTAAGAAAATATTAACAACTGGACACTAATAGAACACACATGTTTTACTCTTTATTTCCCACCGGCAAGTTCTATTTCTGCTCCAGGAGCTGAAGAGATCAGATTACATGAATGAGTCTAAAAGGTTTCCAGAAATTGCTCTGCCAGAGTACAGTACACCTCTCTCACACTGTAAGTCCCGGCCCAAACCATCTGCAAACTTTCTGCAACAAGCGCTGCTCCTTGAAAGTGTGAGCTAAGGAAGGGTTGGGGGTTGCACTTCAGCTCTTCAGCACTTCCTAGCTGACGGAGGTTGTGCAATTCAACTAGTTACTGTTAGGTTTGCCAGTACATGCGCTTAGGACTCATTGATAACTAAAACACTCGTGGTTAATTGTCATTATGCAAGCATAAACTTGCACTAAGTCCACGTATTGAGCTACCTGCTGCTCAATAAAATGGGGAAAACTTACAGAGAGGCATAATTAGACAAAATATTAAAAAAAAATCGATGCCATAAGATTGTTAAACTTTTGATTTAAACTAATTTATGACATTGGAATACATGTTTTGATAAAGCGTGAAACCCTGTGGACTATACAAACACAACACACTGGGACACATTCAATAAAAAGTCACTTATTGCAATGCAGCAACCAAAGTTGCTGTGCTTTGTTGCATGAGAAAGAAAGAGCTAAACAGCCATATCTACAAGATATGGCACTGCTGCTTTCTTCCCTAGTTCTGGCACACAATTAGGCTGTCTTGCAGCACACCTACAGCTTTGCTCCTAAATGCAAAGGTGTGTGCGTGATGTCTAGCATAGGTTTGTACTGCAAGATTTCCAACTTATCTATACTGTACAGTGCAGCAGACATCTATACAGAATTGACTGCTGTAACTCTCTCCTGAGTGGTCTCCCCAAGACCTCACCCCTCGGAAATTGATCCTATTTTTGGCAGCACGTTTCAGCTATTGGACCAGAAGGTATGATCCTATGTCACCTCTGCTGCTCACTCGCCAATGGATGCCCATTCTAGTCCAGGCCATTTACAAGATGGTCTGTATCACCCACAAAGCCCTATACAATTCCTCTCCCCATTACCTAAGCAACAAGCTTAACCTATCTGGAGTTCCTTGACCATTGAAAACTGCAGAAGCACTGCTGCTAGAACATCTGACCTTCAAAAAGACATGAATGATGCTCAATCTTTCTCAGGTAACGTAACCAGAATCTTGAAATCCCTACCTTTGAATCAATGCACCAGAACCTTGCTGGCAATCTTTATAATGGAGCTGAAAGCCCTTCTTCTTCAAATACATTTCAGTGAATAATTGTTTAGCTAACCCTTACTGTGTAAACTTGCTTTCTCACCTCTATGGTTTAGTCTCTAACTTACTTTGACTGCTCTATCCCTATTTCACAAAACCTCGGTTGGCAACCTGTACTCTGCTACTCTGCACTCTGCCACAACTTATGTTACTAACTACCATGTTCATCTGTAAATCTGTGACCTGGTTATGATCTACTGAGCTTTAGGTGTGTGACATAACTTTTAGAATGATCAAACATCGGTAATTGTGGACCTTGTATATTGACGCACATAAAAACCTTCATATTGATGAACATTTGGTGATTTTGGGCCTTGTATTGTGATGTATGTTTCGCTGTAAAGACCTTACCTAACCAGGTAATGCTGGTCTTTAAGTAACAAACTATGTTTTATTGTAAAGCATCCTGGCACCTTTTGGTAATGTTTGCACTATACAAAATAGCATAAATAAATGTCCACATTTCAAGAAAATAAACTTTTTTCTTACTTTTCCTACTTTACGTCCGTCTTAAGGAGGCATATTTGTTTGGAACAAATCTTTGTCTACAGATTTTAGTAGATATGGCTTTGCATCATAAACTATGTATGGTAGGAGTGAGAAAGCAAATGTACCACACAAGGTATGCTGCCTTGATGCAAATCAATGCATTGCACTATTTGCATTACTTTTAGACAACTGTCCATGCCAAAAACTGTTTTGCGCTGGAAAGTTAATCGTTTTTCAAGACGTTCCAATTTTTGTGAATTGCTAATACATTTTCCTCACTGTTTGACATTTTGAATCCAAAATCAAATGCCCCACAATAGATATTCGCACGAGTGCAGACTTATGATCCATAGTGCCAAAACACTCATTGTGATTTCACTGGAATCAAATTCACTTACAACAACTCTCTTAGTTTTATAAAAAGGTCCAGAAACCTATGCCTTATAGTTGTGTAACAAAAGGCTGGAATGGGAAATGTTAAGTTGTGAACTATGTGAGGATAGTAACGAGGGTGACATCCACCCAACATTTAGAAGTTTGTGAATTTCTGTTATTTTCAGAACAGAACATATTCCTACACCACCCTGAGTCACGAAGAAGGGCTATTCCTCATATCATTAGGTGTATTAAATTTAGATAAACTTTACAAAACAGATTTTACATTTTCAACTAAATGTATTGTTAATAATAATAATAATAATTGGTGCCTGTATATTTTAATGTGAACCTATAAACAGTGTAGGTGTATGAAGTTTGTTGGCTTAGATCATGTGTATTTATTTTTGTATACATTTTGCACGGTTTGTGAGTTTGCAACTAGCAAATATTTTAAAAATGAACTATTATACTGTCCCTTTGTGGTGTTAGGAAACTGCTCCCACAACTACTAAGGACAACGTGTGAACTGGCATCGTCTGGCAACAATCACATGTTCCTGACTCTGAGTCCCTATACCTTGGTAAAGATCTGAGTCCCCTGCCTTCTAACTGCTGTATGCATGATATACCATCCTGGTACTTGCCCTTCACTGTCCCTTCCCAGAAGGCATTGCTTCTCTCATCATGGTAACCCAGGGGAGAGATGGAGCCATTGTTTTCAGCAGCAGGATGCCCACCCACGAAGCATTCAGCAAAAGTAAGTGTTGGACCTGGCCCTATTTACAGGGTCATCCCAAAACCCCCTATCTATGCTCTCAGACAGGGAGTCATCATGGTGGAAGTCTGGGCACCAAACTCTCCCCCTATGGAAATGTCAGGAAACTTCTCACCTTCGCAAGTGTGGAGTTTCATAACTTCAGAGTGAAGTTAATAACTTTGTCCACCTCTAATAAAAATCAGTATTTTCCATTCCATCTCCATTTACTTTTAGTACATTTTCTCAACAGTAGAAGGGTAAATTATTATTTTTTAAAGCTAGAATTGAAACTTATATCGTAGGATACATTTAAAATATTACTGAATGACAAAAGAGACATCGTGTGAAATGCATGCAGAGAGTGACCCACCAAGAGATCTGTCCTTTTATATATCTAGAAAGGTAGCATACTCAAGAAATGTGTAATGCTTTCCTGGACTCAAAGCTGAGCATAATACAGACATAAATTTGTGTCTGAAAGATATCCAAACACCAAGGGCCTCATTACGAGGCTGGAGGTCTTCAGACCCGTTGCTGCTGTGTCAGTCTGACTGCCACATAAAGACACTGGCAGTCAGACCACCTGGATTTTACCAGCACCAACGGGATCGGTGTTCCTGAAGGCCTAGCTGTGGCAGAAATCATAATCCACCAGGGCAGCGCTGCATGCAGTGCTGCCCTGCAAATTACAACTTTGTTCTCTGGAGGCTTCACCACCATGAAAAGGCTGGTGGAGAACAGGTGCAGGTGGTCACAGGGGGGCCCCTGCACTGCCCATGCACTTGACATGGGCAGTGACGGGGTCCCCTGCCCAGCACCGTCGCAATGTTTACTGTCTGCTACAGATTTCTCTGCAGGATCTGCTGATGACTAGCAATGGAATTTACTGTGAACTCATTGGATGTCACGAAAATGTGGCTGCTTGTGTTTTTTTGTTTGATTGATGATGCAGTGGACTAACTTCAGTTACTTCAAGAGATATGCCTTAATTAGGCATATGAAAGTACACAGATGGGTGGCACCGCACACTGCAGTAGATGTTCATCCGGGTCTCACAGTCTGCATGATCACGCTTACATTCAGATATACCTGGCACATAACGTATTACAATGTTTGTATGTACATCTCTTAAAACATTAACCTATTCGTTCAGCCCTGTTGACGCCGAACGAGCTCGTTGCTGAAATGTTACCATGTTTGCTTTTCACTGTGTGTTGATTGCCTGCCATGGAAGTTTCACAAAAGGGATAGTGTTGTTTCTAAAAATGAATCCTATAAACAAGGCAGCATATGGGCCGCCCTTGGAGACTTGGGGTTTACTTTAGTGGTTGGGAGATCAGCCAATGAAATTGAAAGACCAGAAAACCAGAAAACATTATCATAATTATACCATGCCTTTCTCTGGGGATGGAAAGTTCAATGAATGTCAATTTACAGGCTCTGGATATAATCTGCAGCTAGGCCCCCTGAGCTTGGCTGTTCTTCTACTATTCTGCAGTTGGATAGAAATATTACAAGATCAATCCTCAAGAACTGTTGGCATGAGCTGTCAGATGACGCCAGTCTGAACCCCTTTAAAACAACAGCAGATGTCATACTATGAGGGAGAGAACTTACTGCTTGCGGAATGTTAATGTGCACGGCACATATGTGAGTGACAAAGCTCACAAGCAGTAAAGTCTTCACCCAGTCACCTATCTCGGCACTGCTTTGCTGCCACTTTGATGCATTGTTTTTAAAGCACAATGCAGAGTATTACTCTACACTGATAGGGCTTACAGTAAAGTATATTTCAAACTTCTCTAACAGTTTTGTGTTGTGAAGCATTGGAATACAGTGCTGCAAATAAGTGTAGGTGTAGGTGATAAAGTAGGGGTACATCTGAATCACTACAATGCCACACTGTTAATGTACTGTGTTAATGAGTACAATGAGGTTACTGAACTCGAAAATAATGCTGAGGTGCACTTTATTTGGGATATAGTCAGTGCCACAGGAATTATGTGGCATACGAGGACCAAGTTATTCAGGAAAGTTGATTAAAGTAACAAGCATGACATTTCAAACTGTGCAGCATAAAACGGATCATAAACCATCATGGGTATTTCACTATTTTGTTAATTACATACATTAATATTGTCTGGGAAATGGCTCTCCGTCATTAGTACCTGATTAACACCAGGGTACAGCAATTAGCAGCTAAAAAGTGATCGGTTAACCTTTGCAAAAGGCCTGTCTCTGTCTAACACCAACTACTTATTGTAGCAATTTTGATGCATGAAACGTGTTTTAATATTTGCAGTTCATTGTGGATTATGTACCAAATGTGGTAAATCCATATTTATGTGGAAAACACTGTAGATGCAATATTGCATATCTACAGTGGCCCTGGATCTGATATATTATGGGAGATACAGTACAGTGCGTGAAGGTTAAAAAACACTGCTATTGGTATCCAAAGCAGTACAAGTACATTTATTACAGTCTGGGGGGGCATAGCTCAGTGATTCTTTTACAGTGCAGTTGTGGAGGAAACAGAAAATCTGTTGCTGGGGTTTACAGTATATGATTGCCCATAACACACATGTTTTTATAATATAGTGTGTGGGGTACTGTACTGTATGAAAGGGGCAGAATAGATCTTTTAGGCCTGGGTGGAGTTCAGGGAGTTCGGCTCTGCGGGGTTCCACGAGCTGATTAAAAACTTGACAGAGTTCCGGGACCCGTGAGGTCCTGAGTGCGCCTGATCTCGGAAGCGCTAAGCAGGGCAGGCCCAACCCTGCTTAGTGCTTCCATGACCGGACGCATTCAGGAGAGAGTTGTAGGCAGTGAAAGTTGCTGATTCGGGCCTCTTGTACACTGTCCTGTCCTGTGTGCACTGCACACGGAGCAGACTTTTGAAACTAGAACTGCATCACTTGCTGCAGCATACCCAAGAGGATATGAAACAGCCCCTTCCATGCAATGTGAGGCACCATCCAATGCTTCATTGTGTGCCCAGTGTAAGCTATGAACACGGATGTCTGGTTGGGCTCCCAAAATCTAACTTTTCCATTTTGCCAAGTCATCTTTTCTCAGTTTCCATGCATGATTTCTTTTGTTTTTGCTCATGGGCGCTGTCGTCAAAAGATGACAATTAACTTATTCTAAATATGCGAGACCTATAGCATTGAAAATGCTTGTTATTAACATATGATTAACTTGAATAAAAAATTGCAATACAGTAGAAAACCTCTCTGTGCCAAACGTGAACACATGATGCAAGCAAAGTAAACTTATTGTCCAAGCATAATAGGATGGAAAATTGGAAAAGACTACATAACAAAATTGTTTTGAAAATTGCAGAGTATAAAAGATTACAATCTCCATATATCTATTGTTTCAGAAACATTCTGTGGTCAGATTTTCAAAACAATCTTTGTGCCTGCAAACATTGATGGTGTTTCAGCCCTATCAGGGTTAGCGGGTCATCATCAGAAAAATATATATTTGAGGAGTACAAGTGAAATCTAAAGACAAAACTCCCAAACATAAGTAAAGAAAAGCAAATAGTTTGCATGGCCATTGTGACAGTAAGTACAAATATGCAATTACCTTCCAACATGTGAATATTGTGAAGGCAATCCAGGAAGTAAAGAAACCTGAAACAGAATAAAATTGAATTAAAAATGGAGAATGAAGCAGAATTTAAGTGCCTTAGTGGTTTAAGTAAACCACACCAGTGAATACAATTTCGTAGAATGTAAGTCCCACAAGTGATGTAGGCCACGCGCTATTCAAAAGATGCAGATGCTAAAGGAAATGCCATAATTGTGTCACTATAGTGCTAATAAATAGTATGCATTTAGTGTAGTAATGAGTAGACACTCTGGAAACAACATCATTGCTGGGAATACAGTAAACTCTTGAGACAATGTTTAGTATTGAGAATAAGGCTATTTCAGTATTGAATGTCACTGAACCATATTTGATAGGTAATACAGTAACAGACTATTCTCTAGCTTGCCAGTGGATACTTGGTAGTATTCAGACAGAATATAGAGTTTTAAATATGGGATACAGAAATATCTAAAAAAGATAATGTGACACAGTAATATCTGCGCAAATGCAATTTAGCGTTAAAAAGTATAGCGCCGGCTTGCGTCATTCCATAGCGCCAGCCAGGCGGTAAAATTTATGGAATCCCGCAAACTGGCGCAAAGGGTGGGTTTGCGTTTGTGAAAATTATGTTAGCAGGGTGAGGGTGGTGGTATGAGGGAAGAGGGTTTTTTTGCACAGAGGATAAATAAGGCACTAGAGGTTTTGAGTCATTTTTTGGACGTGAACGCCTAAGTTGTATCTCATTGACGCAAGGTGGGTAAACGCATCCAAAAAATGACTTTAACTCCAATATTTTGACGCTAGATGGGTCTAGCGTCAAAATATAAATATTGAGTTAAGTTTGCGCTCAATTTGCGTGAAAAAAATTACGTTAATTCAGCGCAGAGTGTAAAAATGCCCCAAGTGTTATATCAAAAGCAAGTTTTTAATACACCTTAAAGCAACGCCTGATTGTAACAGGAGAAATGCATTGCACAATGGGAACATTCTTCAATAAAAAGCATGTCTAGTTCTTTCTTCCTTAAAAAAATAAATAATAATCTGTCAATAGCAGGTGCTACCACTGGTGCAACGGCTCAAGTCTGAGAAGCTGCACCAGTGGAGCACTGTCTACACTGGTGGAGCCAGAGTCAAGCTCGTTTACTTGACCTCTATATTCTCAGGCCTCAGAAGGTGCATAATCCCATAAACTATTTTGTGGCGTCTACGCTGTCGGCTCTCTATTCAGAGGTTCAAACACGCAAACGGACTAAATAAGCCTTTGTTGCATTTATCTCTCCACCAGGGCTTAGACATGCTGATGGTTTCTGCCGTACAATATGACAATGCTAGATTTTGCACCTCCGAGATTGCACGTGCCACACTAGGGTGTTCGGTACTTCTAAATCCAAACAGGAGCCCTGGTAGGCCTCAGTCATTTAGCGACTACATGCACAATGTACTTTTGTGCTTAAAATAAAAATGCCTAACATAGCATCACATTTTTACCATCTGCTACTTTTGCTTTATAGTGAACCGATCTTTGCGTGTTGAAATTTACAAATCCTTGTATCCAATGGGAAAAGCAAAGATACATGGGTTAATTGTCGCACATGACATAATGCCTTTGGGGAGTCCAAGAGCTCTTGCCTTTGCGTAGTCCAGAGAGTGAGAAAACGAGGATTCTTTGGCCTTCATATCTGTCTCCCGCCCTCCGGCATTGAATATCAGCCCACATTTAAATATACTTATGCAGTGTGAAGATGTCAGTCTGCACATCTCCAGAACTGTCTCTGGAGCTCCACAGCTTCTAGAGAGAACATCTAGAAATGTAGTCTGTTGAGTTGTTGTATAATCTGTCCCATTACAAAAGGGGCTTTGTTTATTGGAGTCTTTGTTGACCAATTTATTTTGCGATTTTATACAGCACGAACTCGACCCGAAGGTACTGGAACGCTTTACATTAACACCGGTTACGTTACACAAGGACATTTTTTGACAATCCCAATAATGTTCTAAAATGACATTTGCCGTTTATCGTTCAACTTATTCTTTGAGTATTTTTACAGCTCACTTATTTCCCGATTTGTTCGTCAATGCTGCAGGCAAAATTCTAGTGACCTATCAATGCTGTAATGAGGGAGAAAAGCCTGAGAGGACGGTGCACTCGCAGGGCACATCTGTGTGTGAAGCTCCCGGTCAAGGGTCAGGTGGGGTCAAAGAGAGAAATTATGGCCCGTATTTATACTTTTTTTAGCGCCGCATTTGCGCCGCTTTTTGACGGCTAACGGCGCAAACCTACAAAATACAATGGTATTTTGCAAGTTTGCGCCGTTTTTGCGTCAAAAAACGACGCAAATGCGGCGCTAAAAAAAGTATAAATACGGTATATCTCTCACATCTTTTATCGTAGATATCAGGGTCGCTACTATTGGTACTCTGGCAGAGTGAAGAAGTTTTTTTGTGGCTGACATTTTACACTGTTTGCTTACTCGATTTCGTTGACGTTTGTAATGCTCTGCACCGTACGGGG
Source organism: Pleurodeles waltl (assembly GCF_031143425.1). Lineage (NCBI taxonomy): Eukaryota > Metazoa > Chordata > Amphibia > Caudata > Salamandridae > Pleurodeles > Pleurodeles waltl. The sequence goes on from NC_090449.1 coordinate 531,601,345, forward strand.
GTTTATTCAATTAGCTGAGAGAATTTAACTCTTCCACCCCCTCCGTTTTTGTAAACGCCATGGGTTTCTCTATTTTTTAAATAATTTATGTTTCATGGCCCAAGTCTGTTAGTGACCCAGTTACGCTAGAAAGCCTCCATAACGTTCCCGTGGAATGTGCGCCCCCTTGTGGTGTGACATGAAATTTAAGCCTTTTCAGTTTTAAATAAATAGTGTCTCGCTCATAAATGTGAGGCGTATTTGCCATATAGTTAAAACACTTGACATGAATGGCAATGGCAATAGCTTGATGCAATATTTGTTAGGGCCTATTAGGAAATTCATAGGTTTTTCCTTGTAAGGGAAATAGAAAACCAGCACGAATAGTCCCGCCGTACTTCAAAACGGTGTTTAGTTTGAGAAGAAGCAATTAGTTGAAAGACATCGGGGTATGATGATGCTGCCACTACCAAAAAGATGACAAGATGTTTTGACAAATAGTAACCAATGGTATTGCCTATGAAAAGGAGCAACGTCGGAAAGTCATGATTCACGCTGATTCGGCTAGGTTACTAAATGATATGCAGGTTTAAATGCAAATTGTATTTTAGAACACTTACTACCCCTGACGAGGCATCGTGCTTTAGCATTCTACCTGTGAGCCCAAAGTTAGTGATCAGTCCATTAGTTATTGGTGTTAGGTTTGCATGCTCATTTCATGCATCCTGTTGGACCTGGCTTTTTGATAGGGACATCCCCAAACTTTTTGCCTCCTTCCTCCTATTTTTTCTGACCTGTTGTTGTTGGCTTTTGACCTCTGAGCACTTTACCACTGCTAACCAGTGCTAAAGTGCATATGCTCTCTGTGTAAATTGTACTATTGATTGGTTTATCCATGATTGACTATTTAATTTACCTGTAAGTCCCTAGTATAGTGCACTACATGTGCCTAGGGCATGTAGATTAAATGCTACTAGTGGGCCTGCAGCACTGGTTGTGCCACCCACCTCAGTAGCCCCTTAACCTTGTCTCAGGCCTGCCATTGCAAGGCCTGTGTGTGCAGTTTCACTGCCACTTCGACTTGGCATTTAAAAGTACTTGCCAAGCCTAGAACTCCCCTTTTTCTACATATAAGTCATCCCTAATGTGTGCCCTAGGTAACCCCTAGAGCAGGGTGCTGTGTAGGTAAAAGGCAGGACATGTACCTGTGTAGTTATATGTCCTGGTAGTGTAAAATTCCTAAATTCGTTTTTACACTACTTTGAGGCCTGCTCCCTTCATAGGCTAACATTGGGGCTGCCCTCATACACTGTTGAAGTGGCAGCTGCTGATCTGAAAGGAGCAGGAAGGTCATATTTAGTATGGCCAGAATGGTAATATAAAATCCTGCTGACTGGTGAAGTCGGATTTAATATTACTATTCTAGAAATGCCACTTTTAGAAAGTGAGCATTTCTTTGCACTAAAAACTTGTTGTGCCCTTCAATCCACGTCTGGCTAGGTTTAGTTGACAGCTCCTTGTGCATTCACTCAGACACACCCCAAACACAGGGTACTCAGCCTCACTTGCATACATCTGCATTTTGAATGGGTCTTCCTGGGCTGGGAGGGTGGAGGGCCTGCCCTCACACAAAGGACTGCCACACCCCCTACTGGGACTCTGGCAGACAGGATTGAACTGAAAGGGGGCTTGGTGCATTTCTTAGACACTCTTTGAAGTCACCCCCACTTCAAAGGCACAACTTAGTATAAAACAGGGCCTCTGCCCTACCTCATCAGACACTTGCTGGAGAAGAAACCTGAACCAGAAACTACATCCTGCCAAGAAGAACTGCCTGGCTGCTCAAAGGACTCACCTGTCTGCTTTCTACAAAGGACTGCTGTCTTGCTGTTGCCCTGCTGCCTTGCTGAACTCTTGTCTGGCTGTGAAAGTGCTCTCCAAGGGCTTGGATAGAGCTTGCCTCCTGTTCCTTGAAGTCTCAGGACCAAAAAGACTTCTTCCTTTCACTTGGACGCTCCGTGCGCCGAAAATTTCGACGCACAGCTTGTTTCGCGGCGAGAAAAACGCCGCACACCGATGCTGATCGACGCGACGCCCTCGGGACGATCGAGACTTCGATGCACAACCTCGCAAGGACAAAGCCGCCCGACTTTCCAGGAGAAATCGACGCAACGCCTACCGTGAGCGCGAAACTTTGACGCACGGCCTCGCAAGGACAACGCCGCCCGACTTCCAAGGAGAAATCGACGCGACGCCTGCCGTGAGACCAAAATTTCGACGCACGGCCTCGCAAGGACAACGCCGCCCGACTTCCAAGGAGAAATCGACGCGACGCCTACCGTGAGATCGAAACTTCGACGCGCAGCCCCGCAGAACGACGCGCAGCCGGAAAATAAGCAGGAGAATCCACGCACAGACCCGGGACATCTGGTAATCCCCGCGATCCACAAAAAGAGACTGTCTGCGCGCCGGAAAACGACACCCGACTTCCCCGCGTGGAAAAGAACGACGCAAGTCTGTGTGTGCTGAGGAGAAATCGACGCACACACCCCTTTTTCCACGCATCTCTTCTCCTGTGGCCCTCTGAGGAGATTTCCCACCAGAAACCAGGTACTCTGTGCTTGAAAGACACTTTATTGCTTTTTAAAGACTTAAAGACACTTAATATCACTTTTCAGTGATATCTTTACAAATTCGTATTGCAACTTTGATCATTTTGACCTACAATTACCCAGATAAATATTCTATATTTTTCTAAACACTGTGTGGTGTATTTTTGTGGTGTTATACTATGGTGTTGTATGATTTATTGCACAAATGCTTTACACATTGCCTTCTAAGTTAAGCCTGACTGCTCGTGCCAAGCTACCGGAGGGTGAGCACAGGCTGATTTTGGATTGTGTGTGACTTACCCTGACTAGAGTGAGGGTTCTTGCTTGGACAGAGGGCAACCTGACTGCCAACCAAAAACCCCATTTCTAACATTGGTGATCAGCGGTGAGGATAGGACTTGTGTTTGTGCAGTGACATACAGTAGCTAAGTATTTCACTACCTACCCACAGTTGAAGGTCAACTTGATCTTTCATCTTTTTTTTTTGTTGCTTTTGGTTCTCTGATGTCCTCCTGGATATACTATTGATATTTTGGACTTTGGATTTTGGTTTTTGCCGGTAAGACCTTGTCAGCAATGAGATTGCTTACCTACTCACTCTTTGTGCCTACTGACCACCTCACTAAGGCTGACTTAAGGAGGCTTTGCAGAAAATGGGGCCTTCCTGTATCAAGGAAATCTACTAAGATGGAAATGCTACATGCCTACGTAGTCTGGGCAGAGAGAGAGGCAGAAAAAAACCAAATGACTAAATACCCCTCAGATGAGGAGGGGGACTACTCAAATGAGGAGGATGACGACTCAGATGAGGAAAGAGATCCAGTGAGAGCAGAATGGCTCCGAGCTCGAGAGCGGTGGGTGGAAGAACTAGATGAGTTTCTTGAAAGGGCTGAGGCAACAAGTCTCTTAGCCCTGGAAGAAGAAAAGATTGCAGCTCAGGAGCTGAGCTGTAAAGAGCTGAAACTGGAGGCCGGAAGGGCTGAGTCCAGTTCAGATGGTGGCAGCAAAAATCTTGCATCCAGTACTGCTGAAGAAGGGCACAAGCCCAGAGATGTGGTGCCCAACTTGAAGAAGGGAGTTGACACACCCCAGGTGGTTCAAGAGTATGAGATAGTTCCCGTTATGCACAGGATCCCTGAGAAGGATTGGGGAACTGGCACAGGGAGTCATATTCCTACTGGGGGGAGGGACACTTTACTGACTCTAGCAGAGAGTGACAGAGAAAAGGGTTCCCCCCTGGTGGACGTCCTGGATATAGAGTGTAGAGACATCCCAGAAGAGTATGGGTTGAGTGTCAGGGACAGGCAGATACTGTCTCACCAGTCTCAAGAGGGTGACATAGAGTGCTTTTCCAAGGCTGAGTTACTGGGTGGTTGGGTGAAGGGTACTGTGGTTAATACATGTGAAGGGCAGAGTGATGTAATTGCTGGAGAGCATATGTCTGGTCCTTATTTTCCAGAGCTACGCCAACACCAGGTGGAGTGTGAGTTCTCTGACCCCAGGGAACTTACAGTGGAGGCAGACTTTTGGGTGAGTACCAGAGAGTCTGAAGAGGCATTTGGGGGTGCTCCTGAAGGGAGTGGTCTAGGTGGTTCCCGACCAAGTGAGGTGGGAGAGGATTGTAGTGTCCCAGGTAGGTCTCAGAGCCTAACCTGTACCGTAGGGCCACCTTTTGAGGGAAGCCCCGCAGTGTCAGAAGAACTTGGGGGGATGACTGTAGACAGCATCCCAACAGTTCTGGTGTCTGGCAGTACCACTCCTAGTGAGGGGGTGCAGAAGTCCAGACATAGGGTTGAGAGGGGGTGGCAGACCCCAGTGGAGGATCTTGAAAGTCAGGGGTCAGCTCTGAGAGCAGAGCCCACCAGGAATGACCCAGGTGAGACCGTTTCTGGTTTGGGGGAAACCCAGACTCTGCCGGATGGGCAGAGGTCGGGAGACCTGCGCCAACCAGACTCTTGTGTGGCCCTTGGGGACGGCGTGTCCCTTGTGGGGGGTGAGAGTGCCCCCCAGGAAGTCCTGGCATGCCAGGCAAAGATTCAACCTCAGGGTGGTGACTCTGGGTTGGATAACCGGGTTCAGAGGTTAAACTTTGACCTGGTGGGGGGTAGATGTGCCCCCCAGAAAGTCCTGGAATGCCAGGCAATGGTTCAACCTCAGGGTGGTGACTCTGGGTTGGCTTACCAGGTGAAGAGGTCAAACTCTGACCGGGTGGGAGGTAGGTGTGCCTCCCAAGAAGTCCTGCTGTGCCAGGCAATTGTCCAACCTCAGGGTGTTGACTCTGGGTTGGATGGTCAGGTTCAGAGGTTAAACTCTGACCTGGTGGGGGGTAGGTGTGCCCCCCAGAAAGTCCTGGCGTGCCAGGCAGTTGTCCAACCTCAGGGTGTCGACTCTAGGTTGGATGGCCAGGTTCAGAGGTTAAACTCTGACCTGGTGGGAGGTAGGTGTGCCTCCCAGAAAGTCCTGGGGTGCCAGGCAATTGCCCAACCTCAGGGTGGTGACTCTGGGTTGGCTAACCAGGTTCAGAGGTCAAACTCTGACCTGGTGGGGGGTAGGTGTGCCCCCCAGAAAGTCCTGGTATACCAGGCAATGGTTCAACCTCAGGGTGGTGACTCTGGGTTGGCTTACCAGGTGAAGAGGTCAAACTCTGACCGGGTGGGAGGTAGGTGTGCCTCCCAAGAAGTCCTGCTGTGCCAGGCAATTGTCCAACCTCAGGGTGTTGACTCTGGGTTGGATGGTCAGGTTCAGAGGTTAAACTCTGACCTGGTGGGGGGTAGGTGTGCCCCCCAGAAAGTCCTGGCGTGCCAGGCAGTTGTCCAACCTCAGGGTGTCGACTCTGGGTTGGAGAACCAGGCTCAGAGGTTAAACTCTGACCTGGTGGGAGGTAGGTGTGCCTCCCTGAAAGTCCTGGCCTGCCAGGCAATGGTTCAACCTCAGGGTGGTGACTCTGGGTTGGATATCCAGGTTCAGAGGTTAACCTCTGACCTGGTGGGGGGTAGGTGTGCCCCCCAGAATGCCCTGGTGTACCAGGCAGTTGTCCAACCTCAGGATGGTGACCCTAGGTTGGAGAACCAGGTTCAGAGGTTAAACTCTGACCTGGTGGAGGGTCAGTGTGCCCTCCAGGAAGTCCTGGCGTGCCAGGCGATTGTTCAACTTCAGGGTGGTGACTCTGAGTTGAATGGCCCAGTTCAGAGGTTAAACTCTGACCTGGTGGAGGGTCAGTGTGCCCTCCAGGAAGTCCTGGCGTGCCAGGCAATTGTTCAACTTCAGGGTGGCGACTCTGAGTTGAATGGTCAGGTGCAGAGGTTAAACTCTGACCTGGTGGGGGGTATGTGTGCCTCCCAGAAAGTCCTGGTTTGCCAGGCAGTGATCCAGTCTGAGGGTACAGACCCTGGGCTGGAAGACCAGGTTCAGGGTGTCCCCCCGGACCTGGAGAGAGGGGCTACTGATAACAGTGCCCCTACCCTATTGTCTTCTGAGGAGGCCACTCCTAGTTGGAGGGTGCTGGACCCCAGAAGGGAGGGCAGGGGGAGGGAAGCCTCACCCCGGGCCCTAGTCCAACCTGAAGGTACAGACCCCAGGTTGGAGGGCCAGTTGCAGGTTAACAGCCCTGCACTGGTGGAGGAATGGTACAGGGCGACTTCTATAAGCACCCTGACCATGGTGGACTCTGGGGGTACCGCTCCAGGAGGGAGGGTACAGAGCCCCAGAGGGGAGGGCCAGGTTCAGGCTGTCATCCCTGACCTGGTGGAAGGGAGAATGGTTAAAGGGTGCCCAGCACCTGGGGCTACCGCCCCCCACTCTCCACAGCCACAGTGGTGGGAGAGCTTTGAGAGGCCTGGGGCCTGGCTCTCATCCCTGACAACTGTCAGTAACCACTGTGGCTTGCTGTCCGGGTGGACAGAGTTATCCCTGGGGAGGGGACAAGTGTCACACCCCGGGGATAGAATGGGCAACACCACTGTGTTGGTCCTGGTGGTACTATCCTGCTCCTGGGATACATCTGTGAGCAAAGTAAGGTTAGGTGCTGCACAGATGGGATCCGCAGGAAAGGAGAAAGGTTCCCCATGGATGTGCTTAGTGGGCCCTGAGAGTATGGACAGAGGGATCCAATTGGAGTCAGGAAGGCGAAGAACTGGAGCATGCCCCTGCTGTTGTGGGCCTGGGTCCTTGTTCTGTCGCCTCAAACAGGGAAGTACATCAGGATAGTGATTGTTCTCCCCTGGCTTTAGGCTGGTGGGGGGTCATGTTGGACCTGGCTTTTTGATAGGGACATCCCCAAACTTTTTGCCTCCTTCCTCCTATTTTTTCTGACCTGTTGTTGTTGGCTTTTGACCTCTGAGCACTTTACCACTGCTAACCAGTGCTAAAGTGCATATGCTCTCTGTGTAAATTGTACTATTGATTGGTTTATCTATGATTGACTATTTAATTTACCTGTAAGTCCCTAGTATAGTGCACTACATGTGCCTAGGGCATGTAGATTAAATGCTACTAGTGGGCCTGCAGCACTGGTTGTGCCACCCACCTCAGTAGCCCCTTAACCTTGTCTCAGGCCTGCCATTGCAAGGCCTGTGTGTGCAGTTTCACTGCCACTTCGACTTGGCATTTAAAAGTACTTGCCAAGCCTAGAACTCCCCTTTTTCTACATATAAGTCATCCCTAATGTGTGCCCTAGGTAACCCCTAGAGCAGGGTGCTGTGTAGGTAAAAGGCAGGACATGTACCTGTGTAGTTATATGTCCTGGTAGTGTAAAATTCCTAAATTCGTTTTTACACTACTGTGAGGCCTGCTCCCTTCATAGGCTAACATTGGGGCTGCCCTCATACACTGTTGAAATGGCAGCTGCTGATCTGAAAGGAGCAGGAAGGTCATATTTAGTATGGCCAGAATGGTAATATAAAATCCTGCTGACTGGTGAAGTCGTATTTAATATTACTATTCTAGAAATGCCACTTTTAGAAAGTGAGCATTTCTTTGCACTAAAAACTTGTTGTGCCCTTCAATCCACGTCTGGCTAGGTTTAGTTGACAGCTCCTTGTGCATTCACTCAGACACACCCCAAACACAGGGTACTCAGCCTCACTTGCATACATCTGCATTTTGAATGGGTCTTCCTGGGCTGGGAGGGTGGAGGGCCTGCCCTCACACAAAGGACTGCCACACCCCCTACTGGGACTCTGGCAGACAGGATTGAACTGAAAGGGGGCTTGGTGCATTTCTTAGACACTCTTTGAAGTCACCCCCACTTCAAAGGCACAACTTAGTATAAAACAGGGCCTCTGCCCTACCTCATCAGACACTTGCTGGAGAAGAAACCTGAACCAGAAACTACATCCTGCCAAGAAGAACTGCCTGGCTGCTCAAAGGACTCACCTGTCTGCTTTCTACAAAGGACTGCTGTCTTGCTGTTGCCCTGCTGCCTTGCTGAACTCTTGTCTGGCTGTGAAAGTGCTCTCCAAGGGCTTGGATAGAGCTTGCCTCCTGTTCCTTGAAGTCTCAGGACCAAAAAGACTTCTTCCTTTCACTTGGACGCTCCGTGCGCCGAAAATTTCGATGCACAGCTTGTTTCGCGGCGAGAAAAACGCCGCACACCGATGCTGATCGACGCGACGCCCTCGGGACGATCGAGACTTCGACGCACAACCTCGCAAGGACAAAGCCGCCCGACTTTCCAGGAGAAATCGACGCGACGCCTACCGTGAGCGCGAAACTTTGACGCACGGCCTCGCAAGGACAACGCCGCCCGACTTCCAAGGAGAAATCGACGCGACGCCTGCCGTGAGACCAAAATTTCGACGCACGGCCTCGCAAGGACAACGCCGCCCGACTTCCAAGGAGAAATCGACGCGACGCCTACCGTGAGATCGAAACTTCGACGCGCAGCCCCGCAGAACGACGCGCAGCCGGAAAATAAGCAGGAGAATCCACGCACAGACCCGGGACATCTGGTAATCCCCGCGATCCACAAAAAGAGACTGTCTGCGCGCCGGAAAACGACACCCGACTTCCCCGCGTGGAAAAGAACGACGCAAGTCTGTGTGTGCTGAGGAGAAATCGACGCACACACCCCTTTTTCCACGCATCTCTTCTCCTGTGGCCCTCTGAGGAGATTTCCCACCAGAAACCAGGTACTCTGTGCTTGAAAGACACTTTATTGCTTTTTAAAGACTTAAAGACACTTAATATCACTTTTCAGTGATATCTTTACAAATTCGTATTGCAACTTTGATCATTTTGACCTACAATTACCCAGATAAATATTCTATATTTTTCTAAACACTGTGTGGTGTATTTTTGTGGTGTTATACTATGGTGTTGTATGATTTATTGCACAAATGCTTTACACATTGCCTTCTAAGTTAAGCCTGACTGCTCGTGCCAAGCTACCGGAGGGTGAGCACAGGCTGATTTTGGATTGTGTGTGACTTACCCTGACTAGAGTGAGGGTTCTTGCTTGGACAGAGGGCAACCTGACTGCCAACCAAAAACCCCATTTCTAACACATCCAATCCAGTTTCATTGTGGTGCAATGTTGATGTAGATGTGATCATTAGAGGGCGGCTTTCTGAGACACAATTGCTTGCTGAAATTCATAGTTATTGTTATTGTCTCCAAAACGAGCTTTAAGGCAGATTGGCATGAGAGTTAGGGTAACTGGCATACAGAAAAGGCAGACAAAAGGGAGAAGGAAGCAGAGTTCCTTTTAAAAAATAAGGGATGGAAGGTCGATTTTTCACGCAGGATGTTTAGGGATATATAGTAGGTTGAGAAGTTTTGAGTGCAATTTGTGGATGCAAACCTGTCGAAAGAAACTGTTTCAGATTCTGCTTCTAAGGAATGTAGATTGCACAATCTTTCTAGAGGCACTTAAGAGGTGACATACTCCCACAGTAAAAAAAAGGAAGCACATTGCTTAAGAACCCTTTACTTCTAGCAGTGTGACAAGTTAGAGACTCCATATATATATATATATATACCCACTGCAGCATATTTAATACTATGAAGTACTGTTACAGTTTATGCAAATCATGTGCACCATAAACATTATGTTTATATAATATAAAAATGCTATGTAGACAACAACCATCTTAACAAGCATTTTCAATGCAACCGGTCTCGCATTTGCTCAAGTTAGAGCCATTAGCGTTGTAAACTCCTAACCAGACTTTTTTTGCCACACAAATTAAAAGAAAAAAACGCAACGTGGTCGCACTATGTAAAATGCAGTGTGATCATGTTGAAATTGAAAAAGGAAAAACAGAGCGCGCTCTTACTATGTAAACCCAGCACGATTGCGCGGCGTGGAAAATAAACTGATAAAGTAGTGCGGAAACCATGCTGAAAACATCGAGCATCGAATGTTTTCAGTAGTTTACCGGTGTTGTGTAGGTGGACTAAACACCGGAAAAGGCATGACATATTCATGCCTTTTACAAATGAAAGCAAGCGGATTTTAAAAGGCAAGCCCACAAACCAATGAAAGTGACTGACATGACATGAGGTGGCTGCAAGCCCACAAAGAGATTACTACAGGGGACGAAGAGCTTTGCGCTCACCCCTAAAAATATAACACGGCAATTGATAGTCACATTGCAGCAATCATTAGTATATTCAGTGTATGTTTGTGAACTATTCTGTGCCTTGTTCCAAGGGGCTGTACCCTGCATTCACCCGAGGACCATCTCCACAGGACAGACACCATGTCCAGCTGAATGGATGTGTCTGGGGTTAACTTCCCCTTCCAGGATCCTCCTTGCCTCATAGTAATGAAAGAAAACACAACTATTAGGCGTATGAGTCTGTCAGGAGATATTTGATTTTCTTATTGATTGCAAAATGTTATTTAGAATAAGAGAACCACATAACCTGGGCGACAGGGCTGGCCAATTTATCACCAGGGACTCACCCCTGAAGGTACAAAAAGAACAAGTGATGTACGGAATGCTGAACAATGACAAACATTCACCCCAGTACAGAGATCTGGGCCTAAATCCATCATTTATTTTCTACCAAAGCCATTCCAGTTTTGACCCATCCATATGCTTGTTTCCCATCCAGGGAGGACCTGGCCTGGCAGTTCAGGCTGGTCTGTTCCCATGGAAGCAGGTTTAAAGATTGATTTGCATAATGCTGGCTGCAAACTGGAATGGCATTGGTAGCAACAAACAATGGCTTTAGGCCCAGATCTCTGTAATGGGGATGAATGTTTGACATTGTTCACCATTCCTTCCATCACTTGCTCTCATTAGATTTTTTGTCCTAAGTGGGACGGGTATACCCAGATGTGGGTCCTGTGCTCCCCATGCCATTGGAGTCAAGCTAGCTTGGCTGATGAGGGGTGATACCCCAAAACTGGTCCCAGGATGCTCATTCCAGTCCAGGGAGGACCAGACCTGGCAGTTCGGGCTGGACTGTTCTTATGGGGAGCAGGGTCAAGACTGATTTGCACATGGCTGGGTCCAAAAAGATACTGGGGGTGAATATTTGACATTGTTCAGCCTTCCGTCCATCACTTGTTCTTTATGTATTTATCACTCCAGAAGGTGAGCATCATTTGTCACTCAAACAAAAAACTTATGCTTGTGGCATATAACAGGAGAGAGCAGCCTTTGACAGTAAACCGAGTGCTGAGGATGAACTTCACTTCCAGGAACCTTTTGCTCAAAACTCTCAATTAAATTAATAATCCACCAGATAGGGACCTTATAAAGGATGTGAGTAGGTGCAGAGCACATACACACTGGCTCTTTGGGCCAGTTGAGTCTGAGTCGGCCATTTTAGTTGTACAGATTACATTAAATCTGGTGTGAACTATTTTGAGAATGAGAGTTATAGCTTGCAAGCGTTTAGGTCTGTTGCAAAGTAAACACCTATTTAAACCTTCATCCAGGCTCAAATTCACCAGTCAGAGAGAAAAGTCTTGTAAGTTTTTTTTCTCACATTTCTTGCATTATATAAATGTGCTTCTTTTTTGTGTTTACCTAATTAGAGGGTCAAGTTAGATCTCTTGTTTCCTGATCAGACCAACCACATTTTCTAGAAAACAGATCTTTTCAGTGAACAAACAGTAACTTGTGATTCATTGTTTAATTCAGTTTATCAATTTACCGCAAACTAGATTGGCATGTTTGTAAAGTATACAAAAAAGTGATGAATGGAATACTTGAGTTAATGTCAGCCACAGGTAATTTCTTGGCCGCATCCCAGTCCTTCGTTATTTTGCACATCTTGCCACCTCAGGTTGAACACAGCAATACAAATCAACCTTTACTCTGCTCCAATGGAAACAGTCCAGCCTGAACTGCCAGGCCAGGTCTTCACTGAACCAGAACACTAGCAACCGAAGAACGGTTTTGTCCTTATTAGAGCTCATCAGTCGGGTATAGATTGATTCCAGTAGCACAGTGCTCATGGGACCCACATCTGGACATTCCCATCCCACTTAGGGCATCACACTTAAGAAAACAAAAAATGGGATGGATGAATACTTTGATTTGTATCAGCTCTTAACGTTGCCTTGATCAACTTAAAGTCGACATTTCAGCAAGCACCACATAATTTTGCTATTATCAAGATCTTATAAAAAATTAACTGTCATCAGACTATGCCTTTATTCACAGTTCTTCACTGAACTAAAGGAAAAGGAGACTAGGCCATAGAGACAGGTGGAGGTGTAACATTGCCTTGTTAAAACGAACACATTTAAAATAACCATAGCTATATTCAAAATCACTATTCAGAACTACTGTGCCTAAGTTAGCGAATCTCCACAAAACCAGCCATGCAGCTTGTACTAGCATACCATCAATCAGACTGTGCCTGATCACTCTCTCACATCTTACAGAATTCATGCCTGTGAGTATTGAAGGTAAATATTTCACTCTTGTTAATATGACTGGTCTTTTGCAGGGTAGCACCTTCTCTAGCCGTAAACTTTCACTTTGTTTTTTTTTGGTTGATTCACATCTACTGCTAAAGGAACATAAGATATTAGTTGTAAAAAGTATTACTTTTCATATTTTTGTCCACTGATGATAAAAGACCTCCTAACTGAGAATATGTCTTGCACAGTGATAGAAGTTCTGTTCTTGTCAGAAATTGACTTGGAAAATGCTCAATGGGGGTCTTGGCTCAGTACTTGACTGGTGCATTTAATCACATCTCCCGAGTTCTTTGGACATTTTATGGACTCCCACTGAAGCGAGAATAACAGGTGTCTGACATTCAAGGGCTCCTAGTTACCTTGTGGAGACAAGGGTCATTACAGGCCAGTGAAGGCTCCGAATCCCACAATACGGGGTCACAACAACAAATATTTCACATAGCAGCTCTGGCAGCCTTAATACACATCTGGCCAGATAATCTCTGCTTTTAAATATGCGAGAAAACATGACGTTTTTTATGATTTTACTCATTATTTAGAAGACTTCTTTTCCTGTGTTAATTATTGATGCTGTGTTGTAAAGTACTCTGGCGCCGGTTTTGTAATGTTTCTGTAATAGTTATGAATTAATTAGTAATACGAATGAACCTATAATTCTATTTTTGCCATCTGTGTTCTTGATGACATCAATACATGGGACATTAAATGTGCTTCCTGTATAATTATGGTTTGCTAGAGCGGCCTGCTGAGTAGAGAATAGGGCAGAGGATTGATTATATGTAAAACAAAGTGAAACAGTCCGTTTGGGATTCAAAAACCTAATGGGAGTCCTGCAAACTGGTTTCATTAGTTTCCTAAAATGTAATTTTGAGAGCAATTGATGAGCGAGAAATGTATCCAAAGCAAAAATCACACCACTCCAAGCTCGTCAGACTATCTGGTCAGAGATTGTAGTCAAGTTTTTTCCATGAACACAATTGACTAAAGGGGGAGTTGTGGATAGGGGCGTCACTGTCGGTGGTGCAGCTGGTGCAGCAGCTCTGGGACCCAGAGGTGGGAGGTGGACACAGCCTTACCTGTACCCGCTATAGTTAAATCACAAGTCACCGTTCTGAATCATTTCAACACAGCCTTACCTGTGCCAGCTACAGCTAAATCACAAGTCACCGTTCTGAATCATTTCAACACAGAGCTTGCCTGTTTGTTCTTGGAGGGACGCAGTGGGGCGGAGAGATTAGGAAGGAGACGATAGAAGACAAAGGGGAAATGCAAAAGAGAGGGGTAAGGAATGAAAGACAGGGAGAGGTTGAAAACAGGCAGAAATGTGAAAGGACAGGAGAAAGCGATAAAGATGGACAAAATGGTAAAGGGAAAAAGAAGAGAAAGGACAGAATGTAAAGATGAAAGGGAAGGAACAGAAGGAAAGAGACTGAAGATAGGGAGAACAGCACTGACGAGATACAGATTTGATAAAGGGAAGAAGGAGTTAGCGACAATAAAAAATAAAGAGGACATTTGTGGGTGAGAAGGGTAGATGCAGATAGAAAAGAGAGAATACAGAAGAAGTGGGGGGGAGAAGAGGAATGTAGGAAAGGGTTTAGTTGGAGCTAGGAGAGAAAAAAGGAAAGAAAGAGAAGATTAAGATAAGGATGAGTGAGAAACAGTAGAAGAGGCACAGGACGGAGTAGGGATAAAAGGGCCTTAAAGAAGGATGGCAAAGAGAGATAGGGAGGCGTGGGGTGTAGAGATGAAAATGCAGATAGAATGAAGAACTCTGAGTCTTGCAACTTCCGTTAGTGCTGCAGGTGCAGCAACACACAGGATATGGGATTCAGGGGCCAACTGCTCCCCCAACTACAGATGCTTTTATTACTGAACCAGGTTGTTGGGGGGTCTATTTTCTTGTCTTACATTATTAACCATGGAATCCTTTGCTACGGCACTTGTGTGGGATTTGTACTTAACAAATAAGGTTATACAGTAATTATTCTGGGGGATTAGTCAGGTGTATAACAAGTGGGGCGGCTCCTCCGCAATGGCGTAGGAGCGTCGCCCCGCTGGCCAAGCCAGTAGTTGAACGATGAATCAACATTTCTTTTTTGTTTTACCTTTCAGCTTCTGGCTCAGGCAGTAGCATGTGAAGGGAGGGATGGGCTGGGGCACAGGAGGGGGGAGGAGGAGAGAGTGCACCTAAGTGTGCATGTGTGTTTGGCCCACCATCTCAGACTGACTAAACACACATGCACACTTAGGTTTCCCCAGCCCGGCTATGTTGAACAGCCGGGCTAAAGAAACTGCACTGACCCCAGGGTTGTGTCTGAGCGGCAGTCCAAGCTGCTCAGACCAATCCTGATGCTGCTTTTATGCTAGCTTTAGCATGAAAGTAGCACCAGGATTGCCAAGGAGCCTGTGCTGGTTTCCCATTGGATGCTGGGACACCAGAAGAGGATTGAGGTGGCAAGCTGCAGCGGGATGAGGTAAGTTTTTGTTAAATAATTTTTTATCCCCTCCCCGTCCCTCTGCCCCGCCCTCCCCTCCCCTTGAGATTTGCTGTGGCCGTGGCCGTGTATACCTGTTCTTAATAAGAGTGACAGGGTTGAATCACACAAAGAGAGCTCTGTAATTGCTAATTTAAGGCATAGTTTGTTAAAGTATATTATGGTGACTGGAGTCTTAAATCAGTTAAGAGATGGTGCAGCATATGTTATGTTCATTCACTGTGGTAAATGGTTGTTTGTACCTGGAACACTATAGGGATATGATGGTGTTGACTGGATCTAGAGCAACAATTGTTAACATCGCTGAAGCAACTACAACGCACAAAATAATACATCACAATAAAATAATACAAATCAAAAGAAAAATGAAAAAAAACGTAGCAAGTCAGAATAATTCCACACTACTACACCAATGCACAAAAACCCGACATAAATTGACTCAACAAAATTGCAAATTTTATGTTGTGTTTCTATGACGTTTATGATTGCGTTGTGATTGTTGAGTTGCTGTGCTTAGTGGTATTGTTGTGTTGCTGTACTGTAGAGATGCGTATTGTGCTATCCATGTGTTTTGATTGTGATTTTGTTTTGATGAATCTTTGGTGAATTTTAATGCTAGATGACCAGTCACAATTATACTGGATATTTGTAATACTTGTTTTAATTTGCTGAAAATGAGAAGTCACTAAGGGATGAAACAAACCTTTTACTTGTAGCACTCTCCAAAAATGTATTGTGACTGATGTTCTGCATTATACATGTGATTGAGCACTCTAAAGTCAATACTCTTCAGAGAGAAGGAAACCGTGGGCGTAGGGATGAAAGGGATGAATAGTGCAGCAGATGCAGTGTATCGCAGCCCCTAGGGGTGAGGGGTCTTCTGCACGAGAAGAATGCTCGACTTTTAATAGCGAACTTTGTACAAATTACCCCATTTCCCTTCCATACATTAGGACCCCTGACACACTTGTACGCCAATGAGGTAAACATTTAGGCCCAGACTCTGAAAGGTTTAGTGTCGGTTTAGCATTGCTTTTGTAACGCTAAACTGACGCCAAATTCTTTTTGACATTCACAAACCAATGCAAATAGGTATTTGCATTGTTTTGTGTGGCAAAGTAACACAAAGCAGAGCACAATGCTGCTTTGCATTACTTTGCATCAAGGGGGTGTTACATGGGTGGCACATGGGCCTACCTGTGGTGCCATTCATGCATTGAAACATCAGAAGAAAGGGCTAGCACCACAAATTAACACCTTTGAAAAGCAGGTGCTAAACGGAGAGATGTTTTTATTTCTCCCTGCTTTTCTGACTCTGCATGGGTGCTGCACTGTACAGCACACATACAATGTAGGAAGAGCATTTCCACTTGTTTAGGCATGGTATTTTGTACAGGAAAAGTATCCTTGTACAAAAACTATGCTAGGCTCACGCACACACCCTAACACTATGGCGCAAAGGTGTGCATGTGGCGCACGGCAGTTGAGCTCAGCGCCGGCGCTAGGGAGAGGGGAGGATCGTGCCATATCTCCTGCACTCTCCCTGCCACGCAGCGCAAAGCAGCTCTTTTGCCTGCTGGACTGCGCTGCGTGATACCTTTCAGAATCTGGGCCTTAATTGGGAATAACAAAAACTTCAAAAGCCTCAAAACATGATTTAAGTGAAATGTGTTTCAAGTACAAAATAGATATGCCTCGGAGACAAAGCCTGCCTCTTCTGACCGGCATTACTCCATGAAGGCAGACACGACGGAGAGCTCCGGAACAGATGTGCGCCATTCCAGCCAAACAAATAAAACAACACATGGCCCAATGGATGACCACAGTGCTTTGGAGGCATTTTTTTCTCTTAATCCGCTGCCACTTATGTTTTAAAAAAGAACCGCAAATTTATATCACATGCTGGGTCAAACCACAAATTAAAAATCTATTGTGTTAATCAATGTGTTTGCTCTAAACCTCCTTTAATCGAGGGGCACGTGTTTCATGGAGAGATGCGTCACACAGATATGTGTTTTCCCTGGGGCGTTTGTTCTAGAAAGACGCCACTGTCGCGTCTCTGTGAAGCCGGGAGAGTAATCTCTGCAAGATAGGGTCACTGTACAGAAGCATGCCTTGCAAAACACAGGGCAACAATTAGACTACGTGTCAGTGCAGAATTCAAAATTAAAAGACAGTGAAAAGAACCCTTTACAAATAAAATAACCAAATAAACAGCTAATGGGGATTGGGTCAACGCCTTTTATGGTGTTTTAATTTGAAACCGACTTCACGTTAAGTAAACACAGCACGCTGTAACATACATTTATGACCTTTGATGAAGCTGAAATGAAGGTTTTACATTTATTAACGCATAAACGTAGTGTGAAATAATCATGTGTGACTTTAACCGAACTAATAAAGATTGTACGGGGACAAAATGTGCCCTCAGAGTAGTTTGCCAACATTTATAAGCGTGCTTTATATAACGTGATGTATTAGAATTGCACTAATCCGACATAATCGTAAACGTGTGCTATGATTTGCTTGTTTGAAATGTTTTAGCTTAGCATTACTTTAGTGCAGGCTTCGGCCTAGTTGCCTGGTCTCACGGTTTAGATGCTCGTATTTTTCCAATGTGCTATTAAACGTGTATTTCTGCTTGAAGCTGTACTTTTCCACTGAGATCGTTCACATGCTTATCTTAAGGTTTCGTGCCAGCCCGGCATTTTTCTCTTTACTCCAAGGTCAATCTGCAGGTGCGGACAATGGAAGCTCTGAAAATGAGTTAATTGGTATAAAATGTTGCAACTTGCGTACCCGTCTCCAAGGATAATGTATGCTTAAGTAAAAGCTTGAGAACTGTTGTTTTTGATTGAACAATTTGAAGCTAACCTATGAACCCTCCAATGGAAGACCCTACTGGATTTGAACTGTTGTCTATTTAAACCAGGTGCACGAGAAGAAGGTAGCCATTACCCGACATTGCACCCATTGCGCCATTTTGCAGCTATTATGGCCCACCTTGCTGCGACGCCATTTTGAGAGACTTTGATTCTTTCTCTAATCGAGAGAAAGAGACTTAAATGATTCTTACCCTAGAGACTTTAACTTTGACTTGTCCCTTTGCATGAAGTAGTAGTTTATCTTGCCGCCGTGAGGCAATTGCCCCGTCCACCCCTGCCCCTTTGCCCCCGTCGCATGCTGATCGAGAAACGATACCTGTGAGACGAAGACTTCCTTGAATGCTGATGGAAATTGGTAAATATGAAAGGAAATTGTACAATTGCATTGTGTTTCTTTTAGGTAACCAACTGCTGATTTGATAAGAGCCCTAGTTAGGAGTTTTCTAAATTGATGTTGCTAAATTGTTTTTGCATGAAGTCCCACATGCCGATGCTAATTTGAGGTTAGATGAGGATTCCTTTTGTCGCACGATGCAATTTGAGACCTTGTTATGCTGACTAAATGTATGCAATTAGCTCATTACAGATTATAGTTCTAGTGATTTGCATTGCCATTATCGAATGCCTTGTTATTCAAATGTTGCATAGATTGCACCTGTTTCGCCGTTATGGACAGCTATTAATGTTCATATATGTTTATCATTTGGTGCTGAGACATATCTATATTGTGCTAGCTTTGTTAATATAGGGAAATAAATTCACTAACTTTGAATAAACTGGTGTGGTTATTCCTGACTGAAAGGTCAGGGTTCGCCGAAATGTATTCTGGATTAATTGTTAAGTGTTATGTTGATCAGGGCATTGCTTATGTTCGTTATTGATTATTGATTTGATTAAATTGACTGATTAAGGGTGGAGAGGGTTCCACTTAGCCAAAAGATTCATCGGCCTAAAGAGCGTCCAAAATACAGGTAAATTACTAATAAGGAACGCCTTTTGGGACCCCGTACTATTAAAGTATATGGTGTTGAATTAACGGTTACGCCTTTTGAGACCCCACTCGAAAAGTTGGATTAGATTTTTCTTGGATAAAACAGATTGAGAGAATGATGATGGGCTAAGTCCCCCGCGACTTTCCCGGGATCTCGGAGCTTGCGAATGAAGAGAATGGAGGTGTGGAATCGGCGTTGGTGGTACTAGTGACGGTATGAGAGAAGTTAGGGTTTTGTGCTTGCACAGCTTATTGCCGCAGATTGTGTGAAAAGCTTGCGAGGATTTCCTTTTTTTAGAGAATAGCGGAGGTGCGACTCCGAGTGTAGAAGTAGGGAAGTCGTCGAACTTCATAGAAATAGCGGAGGTGCGACTCCGAGTGTGAGAGTAGGGAAGTCGTCGAACTTCATGTGCATGTAGCGCTTCGTGCATAAAAAGGTCCACGTGGTTGTTGTTGTTGAGACGGGCCCTGCGAGGTCAAGAGACTCCGGAGTATGTTGTTTTATGTTGTGGTCTGGTCGGTTTAGTAGGTTGATCGGGCGTGGTCAACGAGTCGGTACGTGTGTTAAGGGAGTGAAAGAAACTTCGACTTCGGGCTTTGACAAAATTCTAAGTGCACTAGAATAGATCATTGACAAGTTGAGAGCAGAGTCTGCGGGTCAGATTTGCTTGCGAACGTGGGGACCGAGAAAGATGGAATAACTGCCGAGGCTAGTGAAAAATCCCTAAGGTCCTGAAGCGATTGTGTTACCCCTCCTGTAGTAAACCGACAGATCTGTTTTATATTTTTGGTAGCTCGCGATACATGCAAGAAATTGTTACGAGAGGAGCTGAGTGAAGGAGGACTAGCCGCGAGGCTTTGTCAGCCGCACTGTGTGTGAGTGTGACGTCACTAGGAGCCGCGCTGGGATAGGTTGGTCGCAGAGAAGGGTCGCGCACGGATTGGACGCAGTCCGTGGGGCTCGATTGGAAGGGGAAAGGCAAGTGAAGAGTATTCCGGGAATTAAAGTCACCTATTGATTACAAACTTTGTGAAATAAAAGACGAGAAAATGAAATTTTTTAAAGCATTTAGGAGTGCGATGAAGGGGGAGTCTTACATTAAAGCGAGCATAGGAGAGGAGACGCCGCCCGAAGGTACCCCAGCTTACATTGTAATGGAAGAGAAGGGGTAGCTCCGTGTCTTTGGCTAAAGCAATGGCACAAGCTGACAGAGAAACATGGGAGCGTAGCGTTCCCGATCCATGGGACATTCAATATAAGGATCCTAGAGAATTTGAGATTTGCGATGTACGACATGAAGGTACCTCCAAGGCCAGCACAGTTTGAGGCTCTAGCGATTTGGGAACTGATGGCTAGACAGCAGCAGCAAAATAAGTTCGAGACCAGGATAAGAAAGGTAGAAAAGACACTAGCGGATGCTAGGTGGGATAATGCACAGAAGGTGTGGAGGTCAGATTTAGTGCAGGGGATAAAATTGTTTCCCGCGATTACTAAGGAAGAAGAGGAGACGGGTAAGAAAGCTACCTGTAAGACAAACAGGAGGTGTTCCAAGGATAGGGAGGACGAGGAAAAGTTGAGAAGAGAAGAGGAGTTAGAGGATGAGGAGTTAATCATGCAATTGCTGAATGACCGTCCACCACCTTATGCAGAGAGTGGACAAGGTCCAAGTACCAGTTCTGCCCCTCCGGCACCGGTACAGAACAGTGAAACTCAGAGATCAGGAGCATCATCGCGATCTAAGGACCCGAGTTTACTGTTCACCCCGCAGATACCGCAGGTTAGGAGAATATATCCAGATGTGCCCATGTGGAAACCAGCAGAAAATTATCAGCCGCAGATCCCAAGGTACTACAGCAGTGACAACAGTGCAGGAATGATTCTAGATCCAACCGTAATGGGAGTACAGAATGGTCACAACCCGACCTTGGCACAAGCTGAATCAACCCAGTTTTTGATGCCTCAAAAGCAGATGCAGGGGGGAACAGCACATGCTCAGATGACGGGGAATCAGATGGGCATGCCGGCAATGATGACAAATAGTGTGGGAATGAACATGTCTCAGAACATGGGAAATGGACAGAACCCAGACACGATATCGCTACCCATTACTGTAGGTCCACCGGTACTTTTGTACAGTCAGCCTAACTTAGGAATGAGCGGCCAGGGATCAATGCTGCAGAGTGGGACAGAAAGGAGGTGCATAGAAAACACTCCAGGGATAACCCCGATAGCGGCTCAGCCAACCGGATCTGGGTCCTTGATGGAGTTTAGTCCCGTATGTGCTCAGTCAACACTGGTGAGGTCGAGCCCCCCACTGATAATACCTCTAACATCGAACACTGAAAAGTTGCCGCAACCATCAATGGCAGTCGATGTGAATGCTACACTGATGGGGCTGAATGCGCAACAGCTGTCACAGTGGTTCAACAGTCTGAATTCCACACAAAGTTCAGCCAGTGGGAAGGGAGAAGATTATCTGAATAGGGTCAGGTTAAACATGGAAGCGCAAGAATTGGTGGAAGGGACTATGGGTGTGAATAGGTTAGAGTCCTACTCGGAAGAAGAGCTGACGTATCTATGTCCCAGGATTACGAGAGAAGTGAACAAAGTACATAAAAGCTTGCAGGAAGTAGCTGACAAAAACGGGGTTGACATAGACAAGACAAAACACTTGAGCAGGAGCTACAGGTTGGATTTTGGGACCACAGACTTTGAACACATGAGGTCAGCAGGCATGAAGGCGCACCTTAGAGAATTGCTGCAGAGTGCACAAGTGTGGAGGTGCTTAGACAAATGGGAAAGCAGATGGGTAAAGAGAAAGGAAAAGAGGAAAGACAGTGTCCCAGAGCTAAACGAGAAAAGACCACAGAGTAGTGATGCAGTAACCATGTTACCAATGAGGGAGACAGCAGGGGGAAAATTAATACATGCACCATGGCACAGAAGCGACATTCAGTCTTTTACGGATGATTTTCCTAAACTGAGAGAGAAACCGATTGAATGGTATCAATAGACTGACAGGTTTGTGAAGCTTGCAAAATGTCTCTGGGAAGACCTGAACACTCTCTTTGAGATTGTGGTTCCGGCAGATTTGTGGGAGGATTGCAAAAGAGCTGTAGGTTGGCCGACAAGTGAACCAGAAAGAGACAGGGATACGGGTGCACCATCACCTATGGTGATGAGCCTGTACTATAAGGTGATTGAACATTTGAAGACGAAGGTTGCCGCGAAAAATGTGGATTGGCAGAAGATCGATCGAACTGCTCAAGAGGCTAAAGAGTCAATTCATAGTTATTACGAGAGGTTGTTGAAGGCGTTCAAGAACTACAGTGGCACGGAAACAATAGAGGCGAAGGACATGCTTCATTTTGTGTTTAGATTTGTGGAAGGGCTGAGACCAGAGATAAGTCAGATGATAAAGTCGCATTTGATTTGTTGGCAGTCGAAACCTATTGATGAGGTGTTGAATTATGCGAAATACTGTAGCGACGAAATTGAAGTGAAACAGAAAAAGTTGAAAGAGAAAGTGATGATGATGCAGCTTAAGGCAGCTCAGACAGGTTTGCAAGGTCTGCAAGGGTTGCAAGGGTTCCAACAACAGATACCGCAACCGCAGCCGCAGTTGCAGGGAAACATGGCGTTTCAGCCACAGGTCAGAGGCAGAGGCAGAGGAGGTTTTGTGAATAATGGTCCGGATTTGAACACTGTTGTGAATGGTGTGCAGGCAATGAAGAAGGTGATGCCGTGTCACGTGTGCGGAATTGTCGGTCATTGGAAACGCGAGTGCCCGGTGGTGGTGCAGGAAGGTGCAGGTGTTGGTCAGCAAAACAATGATGTCAATGCATTTCAGACAATGAGGGGACCGAAAATGAGAGGTCCAAACCCAAATTTTCAGACCATAAATCAGCTACAGGGATTACAGCCCATGCAGCCGCAGCACCTTCAAAGACCAAACTAGAAATTGCAAACGTCAGCAGCTCAGATTTAAGACAATGACTATAATATATGAAGGAAGGGGTTCGATAGTTGAGATAAATAACATGGCACCTCCCCCTGCCAACCAAGGTGGTGGCAAATATGAACTGCAGTACCACTGGACAGAGCTAATACTGCCTCAACTGGGCTCTACGCAGAAAAATAAATCTGCAATTGCCTAGTTACATATTTAATTATTTATGACTGTAGTTTTGTATAGAGCGCCTTAGGACCGTAGGCAAGTTTCAGCATACCTTAGATAAGGACGTATATGGAAGGAGGGACGAATGAATGGTACTATTTCTAAAACACATCACACGCCCAAATGCTTCAGGGTACCAAGTTCAGAGAGCTAACTTAAACTAAACACAGCCTAGTTCATTAAATGTGTTTTGAGAACTTTGCAGAAAGTCTGAACATCCTTCGAAAGCCGAACTGCAACTAAAATAGTATTCCAAAAGGAAGGAAGAAGCACTGAGAATGTTCTACCTCTAGATCTTGACCTAAGAAAGTGAGGAACCAGTAACAGTGGAAGCTTGTGGTATATAAAAGCACACGAACAGCGTATTCAGGAAGCAATCTGTGAACGAAATCAGGCCCAGTGTTATGATGGGCCTCATAATGATAGCACTTTACTTTAAATTGTATACGTTTGTTACCTAATAAGCAGTAAAGGGCATGTCTTGCTTAACATGGAGAAATAATAGTCAATTTACCTGGCAATAGATGAACCAGGCAATTAACCACCAGAAGGATGTAATCGTTTGGTGTGAACACTCATTTGCATGTATCCCAAAAATTGTGACAAAGACTTAGACGAGGAAACATGAATGTAAATTTTAGTTTATGCTAATATAAATGGGGTATGTTATGTGTCTGAGGAACACAAAGGTAGTTTCAACAGCTTCACTGTGACCCTTCTGATATTTTCCAAAAGCTCCATTTCATGAACAATTTTTGGTTAGCCATTTTAGCTCAGTATCTAATTTTTTAATGTGGATTGAGAAGTCTGCAATTCTAATCCCAATTATTTCAGTGGAGAACATTGTGTGGCCCTTGTCAAATCATTATTCTTCATATCTGCCAACATTGAGTAATGTTAGTAATCTTAGAAACAGGTGAGTCACAGTGTTAAACAATACATTGAACACTAGGGCTGTATTATGAAAACATTGCCTCCAGCTGACACAGAGGCCTTGCCAATGCACCCTTAGTGGAGCACTATGGGTCTTATATTACACTAAGAGCATCCCACGCAGCTATGGAAGAACACATTGTATCAACGTGAATCTAGAAAAATCTGATTCTTGCACTCAGAATGGAGGACTTTAATTGCTGCTTTATCAAGATTTGCGGGGATGAGGCTGCCCTGACCCAGGCACTAAATAATGGCGCCAAGCAAGCTTAGCGCCATTATTTAAGGCCCCCATCCCCCTGTTCTAGATTTTAGCATGGGGGGATAAATATGGAGCTTAGGCCATATCGTAATTTTCTGAACGAGAACGCCTACCTTGTATCTCATTGACGCAAGGTAGGTTTTCACATCCAGAAAATGAAGTGAACTCCATAACTTTGGAGTTAGACGTGTGTAGCACCAAAGTATAAATATGGAGTTAGGTTTGTGCTGAATTCGCCTAAAAAAATGATGCTAATTCGCCGCAAACCGAGTATAAATATGGGCCTTAGTAGCTGGGCATCAGCAACAAGGCAATCCTCAGAGAAAGCTTATCTATAACTAAGCCTAGCACCCCAAACACAATGAAAGTACTATACGAACTGACGTACTGACAAAATATTACAATTTACTAAGAACAATAAAGCAAAATTAATATTCACTAAAAGAGAGTTCAAATGTATAACAAAATGGAACTGGTAAAAAGGAGGGCAGTTACAGGTGTGGTGAAACTTACAGACCAAGAAAATAGTTAGAAGATATTAAATATAGTTTAAACTGTTTTGGCTCAATTAGCCAACTATAGAGCAAAATGCTAAAAGCTACAATTAAACAATTAAAAGTTAATGTGACTATTATACCAAGGCATTAATTTGGTCAATTTATCGCTGTCAAGTCCTATGTAAACAAATGAAAAAACACTAAGGGCCCAGTAAGAGGGAGATTTAAGAAAAGTGGTGCTGCACCCAGTGCAGCGCCACATTTTTTGCGCCCCTTAGCACCCCCTCTACCACTCCCATGTAGGAGCTAGATTTAAAATATGGCGCACCATGGCGCAGGGTAGGGGGGAATAGTGTCAGAATTTATGATGCTGTTGATTGGCGTTATATTATAAATAATGGTGTGCCCCCTTTAACACCTGCTCTGAGCAGGCACTAAAAATGGCACAAAAAATGGTGCAAAAAAATCTTTTAGATTTCTTTGTGTCATTTCTTTGGCCCCCTTAAATGGGGAATAGCCTCCTTGCATACATTATGCCTGGTACAGGCATAATGTGGCACAAGGGGTTACAAAGTAGTGCAATGTATGCATTGTACCACTTTGTAAATCTGGTGCGGAGATTTTGGCCACATTAGCATAAACAAATGATGCTAATGTGGCGCAAGGAGTAGCTAGACCATCTTAAATCTGGACCAAAATGAGGCAGAAAGTCGAGGTCCACAGAAAATCCAAGGAAGGTAGGAAGTAAGGAAGGATGGGAGAAAGAAAGAAAGAAAGAAAGAAAGAAAGAAAGAAAGAAAGAAAGAAAGAAAGAAAGAAAGAAAGAGAGAAAGAAAGAAAGGAAGAAAGAAGGGTTGAAACAGGAGTATGAGGAACACCTTCATTAAAACATGAATACAAATATGACTGAAAAAATAGGAGGGTCAGAACAAGTAAGTGGACCTGGAACTGATTTGGAACTAATCTCAGCTTCACTTCAGGATGCTGCAAGCTCCATTTTCTTTGTCTTTGGCTAATGCTGGTTCATGATTTTAAGAAAGAGGGCTGTGGAAGAAAGACAAGCAGACAGGGAAAGAAAGTACAGTAAGAACGAGAGAGGTAACAAATAGATGAGTCATCCCCTAAATAAAACAAAAAAAACAAACAACCAGAAAAATGATCATACAGCATCACTAGAGTGGAAGATGAAACTATGAATTTCCATAGTAACCTTCAGCCAATCAATGCAAAATGCTCACTTTAAGGTAGGATATCCCTCATTCTACACTCGAGGAATACATGAAATGTCAAGTATTAAAACATCTGATCAAATATGGCACTCAGAAGGCAGCACACCACCATAAGTATGAGCAAGGAAACTTCAGCCAATGAGTATTCAGAGCCTGTGGAGCAGGGGAGAAATCAGTTATCTTGGTGTGACCTGTTTCCCTTTATTGATATTTCAAGTGTAATATGAATCAATCAATCGGATGCTAATTGATACTGTCCACTAGGAAGAACATTTGCCAAGATTTCCCAAAGCAAAAACTGCCTGCATTATTTACTCCTCATACCTGTTTTCTGCCTATCTCAGGATTCTGTAACATAAATTGATTAGGAACCCCACAAAGCTATAATCCATACATCAGTAATCTAGTGATTAAAAGAACCATCTCCAAACAATATCTTTCAGGAGCACAACCTGACCTGCAACAGTCGACAAACAAGCCCTCCTCAGTAGACTAGGACCTCAATATTCCTTGAGACCAAGTTTGTGAGAATAGAGAATTCAAAAGTACAAGTCTGAGTAACCTACACATTTTCTTTCAATATTTATACATAAAACTTATTCAACTCTTCTTATTTTGGAAGTTCTGAAAAACTCAAAGTACAACTTTTTATGATAAATTCATCTATGTTTTTTGGGTAAGGACAGTATAGTGCTATACTATTGAGGTGAAAATATTCTTGTGTTGATATGCTGACAAACCTACTTGTCTAAAGAACAAAATAACTGGTAATATCCATAAGGGAAGCACAACTTTCTCACTCAAAATTATTAATTTCAGCTATCACAGGGATATGAAAGCCTGAATCAAACAAGGAATGGTTGAGAATGAATCATCAGTGGATCACACATAGATTTCTGTAATAATCACTCATATATTGACCTTTCATACCGGCCCTAAGACAGAAACATAACTTAAGGCCTGACATGAAGTTAGACAGACAGTTAACTCCATCACAAATGTGATGGATATCCCATTCACCTTATTACAAGTGTATTGTACCCTATGGCACTTCTAATATGCGGATTGGATATCCTTCACCTTTGTAATTAAATAACCTGTCCACCAAACTTTAAATCAGACCCTTAGACACTAAAAGGAATTGTGGACAGTCAATGAATAAGAAGTTGCATATAGCCTTTAATAAAGAACAATTTGAATTTTTCTTTTCTCCGTTGTCGAGATCATTTGAGGTGTGAAATCCATTGAGCAAAACCCTTCCAATTTTTTCCTCCTCTTTAGTCAGACTAAGAAAGAGTACAAGAAAGGCTTTCATATTTATTAAGTCAAGAAGGGATGTCAATAATTTCACCCACCATGTTTGCTAGCATGTCCGATCCTTACAAGATGCCACATTCAAATGGTCTCATCATTTGTTGTTACAATGCCCCCAGCAGTATTTGCTTACCATTTGAGAAGTGTAGATGGAAAGCACTTGTTAGGGACAGATTTATGAGCCCCTAGCATCTCCTTGCCCCACATTAAGCGTCATTTGTTACGCTATTGTGGCCCAATGAGGCCAAAATCACTGCACCATATTTGCAAAGTGGTGCAATGCATGCATTAAGAGACTTTGTAACACTTTGCGCTACGTTATGCTTGCGCCAGGCATAATTTATGTAAAGGGGGCATTCCCCCCGTAGGAGGTCCGAAAAAATGGTGCAAAGAAATCTGAAAGATTTCTTTGCGTCATTTTATTCTGCACTTTTAATGCATGTACACCACTGTTGAAAATGGGCCTCAATTGGCTTTGCAGGATTAGTGTCAAAATTCTTGACACTAATCCTGCAAAGCTCCAAACCAGTGTCAAACATTCTGATACTAGTTCCCTAACTATCACAATGGTGTGCCGCATCTTAGATTCTAAGGGGGGAGCAAGAAAGTGGTGCTGGGCAAAGGGCTGAAGGGCGCAAGAAAAGTGGTGCTGCACTGGGTGCAGCCCCACTTTTCTTAAATCTGGCCCTTAGTGTTTTTAGTTGTTTATAGAAGAGCCAGGCCTCTGTTTACAGTGTACACACTGTATTCAGGCCTTAGCAAAATTACTTAATTTGGTATAGACTGGATTTAGTATGTCCTGGAACTTGGTCAATTGATGGGCCTCAGGGCCACGCTCATCACATCATTCATCCTCTGTTCACATCTTTGTAGGCTTTCAACAGATATGCCCACTGAGTCCTTTAGGTTCCTGTGACTGACATGAGCAACCTGCTTTGTCGCTAGCACCAGCTACACCTTTCCAAAAATATTACTTAGATCATTTCTCCAATGACCTGGCCACCTGTAACTACAACAATTTCAAGACGCTAAGTTGGAATATTTCAGGACTTGCCTCTAAATGTAGGGAACCAAACTGGTTTTCTTGTATTAAGGGGTTTCCCTTGATATGCCCGCTAGAGACTTGGGAGACCACTAATTGCTTATTTTGGAGGGGTATAAAACATATCTCAGGTGAGCTTTTGCCACATTGCCAAGGCATATGCCACATTGTTTCAGAGTTGCACCCAAAACTTTTCAGACTGTCTCGATTCTAATGCTCCAGATCAGGTGATACTACCTGCCTTTGGGAGTATTTGCGACAAGGTAATTGAAAGTTTTAAATCCCCCAGTAAGTAAAATCACCCTACTTGCACCACAGTGGTTTAATTCAGGCTCCTCTAATGCTCTATGAAACCTTAATTGTGCTGTGAAAATGACACCCAGAGATGATGAGTGGATAGCCATCTGTCGGCAAACATATCAAGAGGAACATAACAAGCATTAAAATGTATTGGGGGACGCAGTCTGGGACAATCTCTTGCAAGCAAGCATCTGGAAAAATAGGTCTACCTTCTGCCGTATTATCAACCATCCCTGTTTTGCACTAGAACTTTTTACTCACGGGCAAGGTGATGCGTCAATTTCCGGGTGCACAGCCTTGGCTCCTTACTGCAGTGCGCCGATATTCTGATGCCCAGGGACAATGCATGGAAAATCCAAAAATCGTTTGGGGGATGAAACAGGTGTTGCGTTTATCCGGTAGGCAATGCAGCAATTTTCAGCTGCAAGACAGGTGCTGCATTGAATTTTGCAGGTGTTGTGTCATTTTTCCGATCCAGTGGATTGTCTCTCTCTGGTGAAGTCTTTGATGGCCCTCAGACTTCTTAGCAGGAGGAAAGCTCAGTCCAAACCCTTGGAGATCACTTGTGGGGGGAAGGCAGAGTCCTTCCAACAGAGTCATGGAGCAGCAGGCAGCAAGGCAGCAAGCAGGAGAGCAGTCCTTCCAGAAAAGCAGTCCAGATAAATCTTTTGGGCAGCATGGCAGTCCCTCTTACAGAGTCCAGTTGTAGGTCCAGAAGTGTCTGATTTTAGGGGATCCCAGGTCTAAATGGGACACTGGTAATGTGGCTGTAAATATTTTGAAGCTGCATTTTACACATAAGTGCATATTGCCCAATTTGTGAGAGAGAGACAAAACATTAGACAATTCTTATGCAAACACTTATCGTGGGAATTTGCATTCTAATGTGACGTTTTCCATAAGTTATGGTCTCTGCAACCTCCCTACAGAAAGTTTGTAAACTTCACTAAATTCTGCAGGCCAAATGTAAATTTAACTTCCCCTGACAGCAAGGAACAGAAGCATTGCAATTTAATAGTAGAGAGAATGATTTAGTTTTCTATAATAATAGTAACAACAGGCTTGTTTTTATCTAGCACTTTTGTTCATAAGCTCCTTACGGAGAGCCTTGTTGCATTTATTTCATTTTAGACTCATTACGCTGATCTCAGTTAGAGGGAAGGCTCAATTGAGCAAGTTGGAATCTCAGCATGTGACCTGCAGCATTGAGTAATTAACACGGACGTTCAATGACGATTGTGTGTCAAGAGAGCCTTTACTGTACCCCTTCCTTACTTTCGGTGTCATGGAGGCTGTAAAGGGCTAAATGAAGGCTTCTTTACTACCTGATGCTGATTTGACCTAAAAGCAAAAAAGGACTGCATTGAAGGCACTGGTGCTCTCTGTATACAGCGACCTTCGTTTCTTAAATGTGTCTGGTTTAAATCTGTTTACGCTCCGTCCATTAGCAAATGAAACCACAAATTATTGGATTTGCCGATGCTTCTTAGGAATTGTGTCTCATCTCTGTCCATAACAAGACACCGCCACCTGTTTTCTTTAATTCACTTATAAGAATGAACTTTCAGAGGAATGTTATGATTAGACAAGACCCTTCTCGAAAGGAGTATCATGTTATCTTTTAAGAACATTCCATTCACTGTGAGAAACGAGATAACGATGTGTACCATGGACCCAGCTGCTTTCCAGATTGGAAGTATCCCTGTTTCTGGATCCACATGACATGTCAGGGGCGAAAAATATCTCTAAGAGAACTTTAGCAGCAGTTTGCTTTCCAAGAGAAAAAGCATTGTTGGAAGGAAGAAAATCTATCTTTCATAAGTTCTATTTGGACATGCTGCATTTATAAATGTAGTTCTTCAGTGAATTCAGTGAAAGGTGCTAAATGTAGACTAATCGGTGTTGAGCTCTCATTGCATAAACGAATTCACTTGGCATCTCAGTAATGATGCCATGTCTGCGGGCAGCCTTAAGATCTATGTACATACATAATTTACACCAATGTTAGGCAATTTTACACCAGTTCTAGTGCAAGTTTTCACTATCATTTGCACAAGGAGTGGTATTACAGATAATGTTTCTGATTGTGACACTTGTTTGCCCCTGTTTCTGGTGTCCCAGGGACTCTGTAATTTCATAGTAGGTGCCGCAGTTATTTGTGCGGCTCTTCCTATAAAGAAGGATTGCACCGGTGCACATTTTGCACCAGCACAATCAAAAAGAGGCATTCGCTTTTGTTCATGGGGGTTTGGACCCATGCAAATGAGGTAACTCATTGCCATTGTGCCTGCATCGTACTGCAGAGCAGGGCACAATGGCAAAGAAGACGTCAAGAGGCGTCCCGTGTGCTACATATGAGGAGATGCACAGTCAGTGTGCTCCCAGGTTGGCCCTTACAAAGCTGCAAAGGTAATCTCAGGAACCCCCAGGCATCCTTCTCTGAAACAGAGACCGGTTGACCTCTAGTTAAACACTAACCTGTTTTTTCAAACCATAAAAACCCTGTCTTTTACTGTTGCACTGGCCTTAGTCCAGGCACTTACTGTCATAGTTCGCACATGCACTGAGGACTGCTCATATTTTAGTATAATTAAGTGCATTGTCCCTAGCACACTTAACTAAGGGTGCACCGTGGTGCAAACAGGGACAGTGTGCTCAACTTGTAATTGGGCCCAGGTGACCAATGAAAAAATTACATATTCACTCACATAAAATTGCAAAAATGATCTTCTTGAATTGGTCAGCGAGTGTAAATATTGCTCCCTCACTTACCGATTGTAGCAAAATTGAGCAAACCTTGGTGCAAAATTATGTTACACCACAGCAATCTATGTGAAACTTTCCAATGCTGCTTTGTTAAAGAAAAAATGCACCAGCACTGCAACCTGATACACCACCTCACTCCCCTCAGCCAGGTTAAAAGAACGCAAAGAGAAACTGCCAGATGCAGACTTAAACCCTTATTCCAGATTTATCCAATAGTGGAAGTTATTGGATGAATCCAGATTACAATATTTGTGATTACTCCCCAGATCTGTACCACGTCTGTGGTGTTTCATTCAGAGACTACAATACTCCTGGTAATTCCTAATTTCTAAAGGGAACTTCATGGTCACTCTTTGAATTCCCGCGCTGTTCCACTTCAGAGTTACTCATGCTCCTGGTCTCAGTAATTTAGGCTACAGATTCACCAGTAAATACTATAGGGTTCTCACAATCTGTTCTGCAGTTTAAAAAAAAAAATAGTCCTAAAGGCGC
The DNA here is from genome assembly GCF_031143425.1 of Pleurodeles waltl. Taxonomy (NCBI): domain Eukaryota; kingdom Metazoa; phylum Chordata; class Amphibia; order Caudata; family Salamandridae; genus Pleurodeles; species Pleurodeles waltl. The sequence goes on from NC_090449.1 coordinate 531,633,206, forward strand.
AGGTGCACCCCTATAAATTAGAGAGAAATTCTCAGCATTAAAAAATTCAGAAAAAAACAGTAACACAAAAAATTGATTATTCTTGTTTTACCTCATTTACATCTGTTTGCTCTACCAAAGTGTGTGGATGTTCCACAAAGTAGAAAATCCATTGGGCACAGAATGAACACAATTCATTTTTTTTTTTTTCTTATTCATTTTTCACGATTTTTCCGTTCCACAACACCAACAGCGAAAATTGAGTATTTTTATGCACTTTCTTTCCCATACTTGCTTCACCAATTATGTGAAGGCCATTTGGGGACATATTTGGCAGTGCAGGTAAGTACGGCGAAAGGGACTGCAAGAGTTTATGGATACCATATTAGTTGTGAGTTGAGTATTCACACTCTATACATTGCCCACTTCTTTGACTCTCTCCTGGGAGCACCTCCGTGGCGATCAATCCCGAACAGGAATTACTTGAAACTAAGAATATTGCTCAATAAAATCCTATTGCACTGATATCTTGATCTGATTCTTTTCTTTACCTCTGCCATGTACATACTCTGTCCGATTTTGTGTCTGTTTTTTTTTTTTACTTTTTCATTCCTCCCTACATTGCGTTATTAAAGAGGTAAAGTTCTTATAACACAATTTGTTACTGCCATTTTCTCTTTTTTCCCATCTACTGATATAAATTAACCATTGTGACCAGCTGAGACCCCACAGTCACAAAGTGAGGGATAAATAAAACAATGTATTGAGGCTTGCCGCCAGTTTGACTGTTACCTCCCCATGCAGGTACCTGGGAGATCATTTACCCTCATTACCCCGCAAGCATAGAGAAAGAACATAGTGCATCTAAGCTCCAGAAGGGGGCACTACCTACTGAGTTACACTTTCAGCCTCGAGTCTAAGGGTAACAGTGCATGGCTACATATCTGCACATAATCACATAGTAAATCATTTGTAAAGATGGAATGTGCAGAGCAGCGAGCAATAAAAAGGAGGTCCGGATCATTGAGCTGCGTGGTTACCTTAGGGGCTGCATTCATTATAGTCCTGTCCTGTTTTTTTCATTTGATAGTCATGGAATTGAGTCTTCCAGCAATTTAATGTCCATTCCAATTTAACTCTGCCCCTGGCGTCCATCTTACTTTCTGCCCGCTCCGACCTGTTCTGAAGACGGTCTGATTTTAGACACCATCAGTGCCTGCGGCAGCTGCTGCCACCATCTTTATCGCCAGAGCGCAACTGACAAGTTCAGCTGAATGCAGATCTTGACAAACGTAAGAGTCATTGACAGTAAGGTCTGTTTCAAATCCCAGTATTGTGACCTCAGAGGTTTTGCTCATGCTTTTGGTAATTCAAGACCATAATTCAACGGAAACTCAACACTGTTATGAACTTGTTACACTGCTGCACAGCAGATACATGTTCTCAGATTGATTTCTAACTCATGGAACAAACGTTTCAATGCGAGCTAATTGATTTTCGTTCTTTAAAATCGAATCTGTTTTATTTTCCTGGAGTGAGTTCCTATCGGGGCAAAAATGTACACGTTTCCCAGATCAATAGTGCCCTGAAGGTATAGATCGGAGACAAACAAAATGGTGACTATTATGGTCCTGATAAATTCTATGTGATGAGACTCATGCCATGTGTCTCTTTCAAGGTGAAAACCACACTCTGCATACAGATTTCTGTAGAAGGCGCCCTGCTCATGCCATCTTCTCTCTCACTTGCACCACTAAGCCAAACTTTCTATTTCATCTTATTTAGGGCTAAAACCCACCACTTCAACATTGACATCATATGAGTCAAACCTGGCTTCCTTGAAGCAAGATCGAATTTTATGTCTGGCTTGATAGCACAGATGTCTGACAGAGTGTTTTTCACTTCGTTTCTAAAAATATTCATACAGTTTTCTTCAAAGGAGTAGTTCACTCTCACCTTGTGCTATTGTCTGCTTGGTGTATCACTACGCCTCCTTGCGAATATTTCCATTGCACTTATTTTTCACTAATTTTCTAACAAGCATTTGCAAAGCTAATAATTCAAGCTTTAACCTGCTAACGAAAAAAAACACAGGAATGTATTACAGTGTTACTACAATAAAGCCAGACCTATTGGCTTTCCTAATTCCTGCATTTCCCTGCAATCAAAATCAATTATTCTGCCTCCTTGCTGAAAACTGGGCCTCCTTTGATTTTTGCTGGAGTAATAGGTTGCCCACTGCTCAAGCTAACGCCGCTAAGTGTCCATTCTTGATTCAACTAGACCTGGTACCATAGTGAACAGTAAGGACCCATTCCCAGGTATTTCACTGCAAAGCTTTTATGACACAGTGGGGCTGTAGGAAATGGATGGATAGTGACTGTTTTGAAAATGCAGAACTTTACCATTGCATCGTGAAAACATTTAATTTCATTTCATTTTCCATTTTATAAAGCGCATGGCTACCCATCGGGCTTCCAAGTGCTTTTACCACTGCCAAGTCCAGAAAACAGGCATCTACACTACAAACCTAGAAATGAAAAAGGTTTTCCATTTCTTTCTAAAACTCATGTAATTTCTTTCCTTTCTCAGCTCCTCGGGTAGAGAATTCCAGATTTTTGGGCCCACAAATCTAAAGGACCAACCCCCACCTCTAGTTCTTCTGATTCTGGGAACTACTAAGAGGTCAAGATTATGGGACCTGAGATGTCTATTTGATAAATGAGGAGTAATCAGTTGCTCTAAAATAGGTGGACCACGGTTATGTTTAGCTTAATGCACAATGCAGAGGGCCGTACACTGGATTCTACAATTAATAGGGAGCTAGTGCAAAGCCTTACGCTCTGGACATGCTGATGGTATTTTTGGGACATCCATCAGTAATCATGTGGCTGCATTCTAAATAACTTGCTGTCTTGCAATAACAGTTTGTGGACTACCCAATCACAGTGAATTACCATAATCTAAACAGGAGATAATTAAACCCCGACTCACGGTTCTTGGAGCATCCGCCTGCAGCCACCTCAAAGTCTTTCTCAGGGCTCTCAGCAAGCTGAAACAGCAGCCTGCCATCCCCTGCACTTGAGATGACATGGTAAGCTGGTTGTCCAGCAAGAAGTCTAAGTTTTTAACTTCTTATTCAGGAGATGGAAATTCCACCTGATGAGGGCCAGCTGATTACATTTCAGAGTGAGGGGTTATTACCCACTATCATTACCTCTGTTTTTCCCCATTAAGTTTCAAGCAGCTGGCTGCCATCCAGCTGGAGACTTTCCCTAAGCAGCAGTTGATCCTCACAGAAGTAGAAACAGTATCAGAGGATAATGAGACAATCAGCTGAGTATCATCTGCATAGATACCATCTCAAAGCCAAATGAGTCAATAATGTCAGAGAGAAGGGGGACGTATAGATTAAAAAGTGGAGGACTCAAGGATGATCCCTGAGGCATTCCACATATCAGCTGATGTTTATCTGAAAAGAAAGGATCCTTGCTGACCTGGAAGCTAGGCTTCTCTAACAAAATTGCAAACCAACTAAGGACTCTCCCCCCAAATCCAACATTTCCTATCCAATGCAGAAGAGTAGAATGTGACACTGTATCTAAAGCAGCACTCAGGTCCTATAGGATCAGTCCAGCTGAGCCTCCTTGATCCAGAACTGCCCTCAGATCTTCTGTAGCAATTAACAAAACAGTTTCTGTGCTGCAGCCTGAGCAGAAACTCATTTGGGTGGGATAGAGAATGTTGTTAGCTTCCAGATAATCTACAAACCACCTATTTATTTTATTTTCTAAGATCTTACTAGCTCCTGGAAAAAGGGATATAGTTCTATAATTGCCTACGACCTCAGGGTCCAGGAAAGTTTTTTTTTAATAAAGATCGGATGGTTGCATGCTTCCAATCCTCTGGGACTCCACTCTTCTTAAGACAGCAGTTAAATATGTCTGTCAGGGTGGAGAGTACCACATCTCCTCTTTTCACAACAATGACTACTGAGGTAGGGTCCGTAGGTGAGACTGATTTAGCTGTGCTAGCCACAGACCTTACCTCCTCAAATGTCAACTAGGGGAAGGTGGAAAATTCCAAATTACGGATATTAATGATCAGATCTTCTCCTAAATTATCTTCAAAGCCCTTCGGACTAGCTAAGACATCATAAATATTTTGCGCTTTACCAAGGAAGTGAGGAGCCAAAGCATCACAACAGTCTTTTTTATGAAGGCGGAGACCCATTGGGTTGCTCTGATTTAATAAAGGAATTGACAATTGAATATAGCTCCTTGACAGAATTTGCAGACTGATTGATCCTCTTTCCCAAGCTATCGGTTCGTACTTTTTGAATAGCATAGTGATATTTCCTCAAAATGGGTTTATAAATCTGTTTATCCAAATTGTCATAGTTAGTTCACTCTTTTTTCATACTTTTTGCAAGCCTTTTTCAGTAGTTTTAATTCCTCAGAAAACCATGCAACTTTTTCATGGTGTTGACCTGTTTTAAAATCTTTCTTTGGGATTAGCCCAGGAATGCCATTATTAATCTAATTCCTAAAAGCCAACTAAGACAATGAGGACTCCTGTGCTTGACTAAAATTAGGAAGTGACTCACGTAAGTGCAAAATCCAACTGGCTATATCTAATTTGGACCAATGACGACATTCTTTGAAATATGATATTTTAGCAATGGAATTCCCTACTCTTGGAATTGCAAAAGATATAAGATAGTGATCCGTCCATATAAGTTGTAAAGAGGGTTTAACTGTCAGATTGTTTATATTAGTAAATATAGGGTCCAGGACATGTCCCTTGATATGCGTTGGGGCACTAACCAGTTGGCACAGGTTAACCGAGGACAGATCTTTAAGCAAACTGGTAGTCTGAATACAGTCTAAAGTATCAAAGCGAATATTCAAGAAACACAATAGAGAAAAGCTTGCTGTCTGAAGGCTATGGGCCACCAATGTGTCACATGAGATCCTAACAAACTCTGTGGGTGGTCCAGGCGGTCGATAGGTTAGCAGTCCAGAAAAAGTGAAGGTGTGGGATACTTTTATTGTAAAAGCTAAACTCTCACGTCCTGGGATAGCTAAAGGGCTAAACTTGCATAGGCAACCCCTCCTCTCATCTTGCCCACCCGATCATGCCTGGCAATTGTATAGCCCGTGGTAGACTTGCTGCAACATCGGGCTCATTATCCTCATTCAGCCAGGTTTCCGTAAGGAAAAGTGCTACTGGCTGCTGCTCTTCTACAAGGGAATTCAACTCTATTTGATGCTTGGGAAGCGGCCTGCAGTTAATTAAATACACTTGCCAGACCTCTATAACCTCCTGCCTCCCTTCATTTGATAAACTACCTCGGGTCAGGGATTGGGTTACCTTGGGCACATTTACACCATACCCTCAACATGGGCAGGACTTTAATATACTGTCCAGAGCTATAGAATGCCAGAAACCTGCCTCTTGAAGCTTTGTAAAACCCCTTAATTTTGATGACGAGTTAACTATTTTTTCTGTCGTGAAATGGACAGGGGTCCTGGCTCTGGTCGGTCGTGGACATGCACAGATGGGCTTGCCTTAGGCGTGCCTCTGGAGCGCCACTAGTGCGTCCGCTGCAGGTGTCTGCTGTGCATCCGCACACTGACCACCATTAAATAGAGTAGCGAGAAGGAAACAAGAACACCAAGAGCAGTGTCTAATGACAAGTAAAAGAGGACTGTCAGCTCCTGCACACGACTGTATAGTCAGGCAACTCAAAAGAAAGACTGCCACCCTTTTTCCCTAAAACGTACAGTGAAGCAGATAAAATTGTGAAAACAACCCCCAAAAATGCTTAAAATAGCCGTCCCACCAATGAAAGAGTGGTGCTTGCTGAGCGGTGATTACTAGACTAAACAGCACAGGAACCACGCACCAGCCACCATTAAATAGAGTAGCCCCAAAGAAACAAGAACGGCAATAGTGGCATCTAATGACAAGTAAAAAGAGACTATCAACTCCTGCACACTGCCGAATAGTCAGGCAACTCGAAAGAAAGACTGTCACCCTTTTTTCCAAAAATATACAATGAAGCAGATACAAAAGTTAAAACAACCCTAAATAAATGCTTAAAATAGCCCATCCACCAATAATAGAATGGTGCTTACTGAGCTCTGATTACTGAACTGAACAAAACAGAAACTGTGCACCAGCCACAATTAAATAGAGCAGCCCTAAGGAAACAAGAATGCCGATAGCGGCTTCTAATGACAAGTAAAAAAAGACTATCGGCTCAGTCACACAGCCGAATAGTCAGATAACTTTAAAGAAAAACTGACACCCTATTTCCCAAAAATATACAATGAAGCTGCTAAAAATGTTAATGCAATACCCAAAAATGGGTAAAATAGGCCGTCCACCAGTCATAAAGTGGTGCTTAATGAGTAGTGAGTACTGAACTGAACATCACAGTTTCCAACTAAACTGGCCGGTACTCAAGTTCAATCATTGTCAAATGTTTTAAATATATATATATATATATTTTTATTATTATTGTCATTGCAGTTGCCGAAATTTTACCTAACGAAATCAAGCCAATATTTTAAGTATATTATCATCACGTGTAACTTCAGCATCATATGGAGTTTTTTTGACCAAGTGTGTACGAGTACATTTAAGGGAAATAAAAATACTGTTTTAATAGAGACCCCAATATTTCAGCCAGTAGACAAAGATTCCTTTGCAACACTGTGATAATATATTTGTTGGATATGCATTTCAATTAACAATGTGATATGTAAATTGGTGAATATCTGTGTTTTAGATTTCACTACACATTGTGGGCCAGATTTATGAAAAAGTGGCACAGTACAGCACAGCATGTCACCTTGCTGTGCTGCGTCACTTGGAAGGGAGAGGAATGCACCGTATTTCAGTAACACAGCACATTCCTGTCCTTTCCTCCTGCGCTGTGTCACAATGGGCTGTCTGGCGCTGACGTAACATGCAGGATTGTTTTTGTGCAGGAAGGAAACAATTCTGGGAGGTTTTTTTCTCCTTCTATGTGCGATGCAGAAAGCGAGGAGAAATTAAGATATTTCTCCTCGTTGTGCCTCACCTGGGGAGGCTTAGGATTTGTACGCATCCTCAGGTTTACCAGGGTTAGTAATTCTGAAGATGTGTCAAAATCAATGGGTGTTGCATGGTAACACCCACTGCCACGCCCATGGGACGCCTCCATTGCACAGAGTAAGGCAGCGCAGTGATTTGCACTTCCTTGCCTTACTCTACATCTTAGAGGACATTCAAAGGCAGACTAAGTGGCTTTGACTGGCCCCATAGATATTGTTGCAAGGAATGCGCTGGCATTGCCTCACAAAGAATGAAGCAAAGGTGGTGTTAGGGACTCATAAATATGCCCCTGAGGCTTCTCATCTTTGAACCCCAGAGGCACATTCTCATCAAAATAACTTTGCCCTTGTAACATCCAAGTCATATAACAACGCCAGATGTTTATACTCCTGAATGTTTTCCCAGTGGAGTAGGCTAAGTTATTTTACAGATGCAATAATTAAAGCCCTCAATACAGTTCAAACTGGTCATATCTGTAAAATGTATCCATATAGTACACTTACTGACAAAAATGACAATAGCTGGACACATGTTATGTCTTTCTGATGCCAACTGTTAGCTTTATGGAAATATCCACAATGCTGAATTGAAACTTGCTAGAGGCACTTGTGTATAGATATTTTTGTAATAAAAATGAAGTTGAAGTTTTTTTGTTGAGAAAAAAAAAAAATCTCTTCCAACTTTCCGGCCATTGAATCAAAGATACGCTTCAATTACTTTCACACTTGAAATGAGACTGAGCTCTCCATCGAATTACACTCCATTGGCTTTCTGCATTTATAAACTTGCATATATGGTCAGGGCCCCATGCCACACCTCTGATAGGTATGAACGAAGGAACTCGACGTACACCGTTTCTTCCTCAGTAAGTACGTTTATTCATAAGCGACCCGGCCCTGCTGTCATCCTCGGCTGTCCTCAACTCCAACCGCCTTCCCACTCTCCAACTTCTAGAACCCTTTCACCAGTTGCCAGGAGACAGCCAGGTTCTCTTACATCATATGTGAGTACAATATAACAACCTCCCCTTCTATTAGTCTATAGTCTCTTGCCCCTTTCACTGTGCGTCATATGCCTGCTCTCCTCCCTTCTTTATACAATTGCTGATTTTCTCCCACTACCTATGCCTTTATATACCGCACACTTGCCTTTTAAAGCTTGTTCGCTTCCTTATTTTGTCTTTTTCCCTCACCATCACAAGAAAGTGTGATGGCCCCTTGGAATCTTACACAAACATTGCTTGCCACGCTGTGAAATGGCAAATAAATGTTTTGTTCCCAGATCCATATCCGAGTGGGGTTGTGGCCTAGAGCTGGAACGCTTCCTGAAGTCCCGGTTGCCCTCTAATTAACATGGCTCCATGTTTAGTTTGAGTTGACTGGGTTTATACTTGCTTTTCTGGCTGTTTACTGTTAACTTAGGTACAATATGAGTGCGAGTTAAATGCTAGAGCAGCTTCTCCACACCTTATCTTCCGAGAGCATCAGCCTTTTCAGCATCCATCCACATTTATTGCTGGTATGCCTCTACCTTCCTAGACCTCTCTATAGGTCTGAGTCCATGCCTTCCAGCTCTAATTACGTGCAGATTTGGCCATTCCAAATCTTGAAATTGTACAGGTTAATATTTAATTTTTGCACTAATTTTTTACTACTAAATGTTTATTTATAGCATTTATGGACAGCAAAATTTTTATTATTAAACTGCATTTAAAAAAAAAATCCACAGAGTAATCGTAAATCATAGCACTATGATCAAAACCGGACAAGCACTGAGAGGGGAGGCATTCAGGGATCAGGCAGAGGGCACAAAATGGACACAAGCCTGGTGCCTGTGCACTTTCTTACACCTACATTGGAAGTATATTAAAAATGCCCCCTTACATTTTTCCTTAAATTGTGCTTTTCTTCATTTCTTACTTCTTCCCATCATTCTTCCTTTTCTTCTTCCCTTCCTTCCTATTTCCTCACTTTCTACTTTCCTATTAATTTCCTTCAATTCTTAATTCTTTCCATCTTCCCCTCTTCTAGTGCTCTGTCCTATTATATTTATTCATTCTGTTTTTTAATTCTTTTTTTGTCTTCTACTACCTTAACCTCTTTAATTTCGCAGGCCTCATCTAACTTGCGTATTTATGTTTGTCCTTATCCACTCACTACATTTTACCTTTCCGCCTCATTTTTTCAGGAACAGGAGGAGACTAACTCATCTTGGAAGAGGCCTGTATTTTCGTGAAATATGTCTATGTATCTTAAAATAATCCACATATCCTGCTCTTTTTGAAGGTTATTGGGCCCTAGAAGCAAAAAGGAAAGATGACGTTCACCATTACAGGGATTGTCAAATTGTGAAAAGATAGACATATCTGAATCGAAATTGACAGCTACTGTCATAAAAACTGTGCTATGCTGCTTCAAAGTCACTTTAACTGACACACACATAAAAAAGCCATTCATCATGGGCCTGGAACATTTTCTTGAAATTGTGCAATATTTTACCAAAGCACATTTTCAGTGATGTTTCCAATTGACAGCATGATAAGCAAACATTGGTTAATCATAAGTTCTCTGGGTCTCCCCTGTGTGGCAAATCCATCTAATTAAAATCGTAAACTACATTTATCATAAGTGCTACGCTTGTTCTTCTGCTGTTGCCTTATCCCTAATGAAATGTCACTTGCCACTTTCCTAGAAGATGCTAATATCACAGCAGTCACTCATAAAAGTATGCCCAAGTACTTTTTCCATTGCTCTGTAGATACCATACGAATCTTGACACAGTAACAGACAGCATGAGGCTGCCTACAGATTGTTCTCGTACAGCATGGGTAATCACAAACTTTTCTCGGGGCCAAAAGTACAGCCTGTTTGTGCCCGAGGGCCACATGGATGGGCCTGCGGGTGGGGGCAGGGTCAGGTCACGTGGTGCAGGACTACTAGAGTAGAAGAAAATCACAACCTTTTCATAACATTACTAGACAATTCAGTATTTCAAAAACAGGTGTAACTACACAGCTACAAACTGCACAGTTCTCAATTGTGCGCTATTTTAAGCACTTGCTCACAACCTGAACGCACATAGATATGGAGATAGCTCTTTTTAGTGTACAGCACACAAGAGTAAAATATTGCTTGAAAATAACTACAGAAACACAACATCCTAGAATAAAAATAAAGCACAGGGAATTCAAGAGTAAATAAAATGTGAAAAAAGTGCAACAATATGGCTGTTCCCAGACTGGGAGGCCTATGTACTTTTTATTGACTGCAGCTGTTGGTGAGGCAGGGGATGGGGACCAAGGCAGTTACTGGTAGTGCTCCACAATGATGCCTGTCTAGGATGACACCACTATTTGTAAGGCTCTGCAGAGGTCCGAACATAGTAATTAATTCACCCTCATTTTTATCAGCTATCTTTTTTTTTATTAGATGTGTCAGACTGGGACAGAAAATAGACCAGGCACCAAAATAAAAGAGGACCCCATTTGTGAATTATATAAGTGAAAGAAGGGAAATCAACAGTAAAAACTGGCACCGGACCCATAAAAAAAGTGGGACATGTTTACAAGATAAAAACTGTGGTAATTTGCAAAGACATGCTGTATAAGTTTTTTGCAAGATATGGAAACTGCATGGATTTGATCTTAATGCAGGTAACGGTTCTGATTTACAAAGGGCCACCACAGTTGCAGCAGAGACCCCGCAGTTATGGCAGAGGTCCCACACTCATGGTAGTACCTTTATACAGCAGTTTCCCATTGTGGAGGTCCTGTCACAAGTGCGGGACCCCTGCCATGACTGCAGGGCCTCCTCCACATCTGAGGAGGCCCTTTGTGATAAGGGCCAATTTTACTTTTGATATCAGGGAAATTATCAGTACTAACTGTCCCAGGAGACCGTAAAAAAAAGGGCCATGTTTACAAGATAAAAACTATTGTAATTTCCAAAGACATGCTGTATAGGTTTTTTGCAAGATATGAAAGACTGCATGAATTTGAGCTTGCTGCAGGCAATGTTAGTTTTAATATCAGGCACATCAACAGTCAAAACTTACCAAGGAGACCATACAAAAAGTAGGCAATGTTTACAAGATAAAAACTGTTGTAATTTGCAAAGACGTGCTATATACATTTTTTAGAGGGGAAGGACTGGCTGCATGGATTTGAGCTTGCTGCAGGCAATGTTAGTTTTCATATCAGGCAAATCAACAGTAAAAATTGGCCTAGCAGATCATAAAACCGACCCACAAACAGGCAAAAACACTCAACACACTGACCTGAGGGCCTCCTGGTGAGGAGGGCAGGCTAGCTGGTGGAGAGCAGAATGGAAAGAAGCTGGTTGGTGGGCGGTGAGGAGGAGAGCAGGCTTGCTCGATCCACATGAGTCCCCTGCTGTGTGTGCAGTCCCTTTGGCAGGAGAGAAGTGCTGGAGAGAGTAGGCTGAGGGTGGCATCGACAAAGCAGGCCGCAGGCGCCATTGACAAAGCAGGCAATGCCCTCGACAAAGGTAGCAGTGAGATTAAAGAAAGTGTCCTTACAAGGTAGCAAGGGGCTTTTTCTTCTCTCCGGGCATATGATGTCACTCATAGTGGGCTCGCGATGCACAATGCTTTCAGTAAACAAAAGAGAGGTCCACTGGACCAGGCGCAGAGACATTCATATTGCGCAAGCTCCAGCGGCCTATTTTTGTGTTTACTGAAAGCATGGGCCATCAGAGAACCCGCTACACAGCAGCTGTTCAGGGCTTGCCCAAGCAAGGGGCCTTAAAAAAGTCCCACAAACTAAAGCATTGCAATTTCCTTGTTCTGAGTCTCAACACATATCAGGAATGTTTGACATGATGGACAACTTGCTGCAAGTGTCTGTTTAGAAGCGTTTACAGTCTCAGCTGTATCTATGAGACAGTGCGTTATTCTCCTAAATGCACTTTGTTGTGGGATCCTGGAGGTATTCCACTGTTTTGCATTATAACACCTTGATAGCCCTCACTAAACCATCAGATTCCTTATGTACAAGTGTATCACTTAGCCACCTACCCGGCGTTTAGCTTAAGCAGTTAAGGCTCATCAATTATTTCACTGTGGTCATACAGTTACTGAATTGGGATGGACCCCTGTCATCTGAGGATGTTAAGGATAAAATCAATTGAGTACCTTCACCATATGACATCAAATGACATTTCAAGGGATTCAAAAATGTCTGACAGTGGGCGTACATAAATGTTTAGTAGAGTGGGGCTCAGAGAAGATCCTTGTGGTGTCCCAAAGGCTAGCTGACATTTGGTGGGAGAAAACAGTGTCAAAACCACTTAAAAGGAATTCCATTCCTAGAAAAACATAAACCAGGATAGCCCTTTGTTGCAGATCCCAAAGTCTCTCAGGGCCTCATTTACAAGGCCTGTGGTGCAGGGCAGAGCAGCAAGTGCTTTGCTGTGCCACCCTGTGCCACAGGGAAAGGGAAGAAATGTGCCGTATCTACAAGATGTGGTGCATTTCTGTCCTCTCCACCTTTGCGCTGGCAAATGAATTGCTGTCATGTGCCATGGTGCAAAGGTGCCTGTGTTGTGGGGATGATTGTTTTTGTGCAGGAAGGGACACCTTCCTGCACAAAAACAGTCACAAGAGGTGTTTTCCTCTTTCCATTTGTGCTGCAGAAATAGGAAAAAATGGGTAGAAATAAAGATATTTATCCCTGTTGTGCCGATCTTACGCCACCCCTGAGTTGGCATAGGAATTTGATGCATTCCTAGATTTGTAAATCTGGGAATGCATCAGATTCCTTTGGGTTCCATAAATGTTGCATGGGAACACCCCAAGCAACACTTATGGGACGCCCCTTTCACGCAGTTATGCATGAGAGGCGTCCATACTTATAAGGCCATGAAAAGCCACACAACGTGGCTTTGTGTGGCCTATTAAATATGTGCTGGCACACTGCGCCACTAGAGCATCAAAAATATGACGCTCTGGTGGCGCAGTGTGCTGCTAGGGACTCCCAAATGAGGCCCTCAGTCTTTGTATTGATTGCTGCACTGAGATTTAATCATGTCAGTGCAGCAGAGCCTCCTTTATCGAAAATCTTCCTGAAATTCTATAGTTAATTCTAGCAAAACTAACTCAGTGTTGTGAGAGGGCCGAAAACCTGTTTGAGAGGGACGGAGTATTTGATGCTGCTCCGAATATTGTGGCAGCTGGCAATTAATGATTTTCTTCAGTAAATTTGCCAGTACGGGCAGGAGTGAATTTGAATGACGATTTTCAAGCATTTTGTGGCCAAGAGGTATTTTTTTCGGTAGTGGTAAAACTACTGTATGTTTCAAAAGGGTCGGGACCACAGCGATGGTGTTGGAGAGAATGAGAAAATAAAAAAATAAAAAATGGAAAAAAGTACGAGCCCCACCCTTTGAACTATTCTGTGCAATGCTGAGTCTGTTGGGAGCCTTATTTTATAGTAAGCATAAGGCTTTCAAAGGCTTCTACATTCATTAAATTAAAAGTGGATAAGCTTCGATTAGTGCACGTTCACTGACAGGGAGGCCCATACTCAATAAGAGCTGCTCTGAACTCTTCCTTAGAGAAAATGGCATAAGTATTATCCTCTTTTCCAATATTATAGTCAGCTAGCTTGTTACAAACCTTTTTCGAAACTCCAGGAGTATTTTTTAATGTTTGAAAGAATCGTATACAAAGCTCATGATGCCATATAAGGACGACCAGTCAGACCTGGAGTTAAGCTGAACACTGGGTAGAGTGGAACACTATAGGGAATGCCACAGAGGGTGATGTCTATCTTTGTAGCGACCTTCTGTGGATGTATTTTATGTCAATGTGTTTTAAAGGCTTTTGTGTCCTTTCTTGCTCTTCATTGTGAACCTTTGATCATTTCATGCTCGTAGATGTTCATTAGTGGGAAGATGATTGATTTAAACCAGAGCATAATCACCATAGGTTCAACTGAAACCCCTTTAAATAGCGAAACGTGAATACAACGCACAAGTGCCGCAGGCTACACACATCTCATGCTCAGGGGCCGATCAATACCAGGATTGTGACAACAGTAAACGATCAACAAAGGAGCAAATATAAACGGCATGTGGGAACAGTCAAGGAGATTATTATGAGAAGGTGAACGGCCAAATTTAGACTTGTACTAAAAGGTGTTTTGAGAGCTTTTTTTGCCAAAACTGCCCCTGCAAATTACCAAAATTAGAATGCTAATATGAAAACGTGTTAACAGTGTGGCCTAAATGTGATTTTTGTGATGTTTACTGTGCTGCTAAAAGTCTTGAGCGACGCTCTGCCTTTCACCGGGAGGAGCCGAAAGCAGCTCAAATACAGATGTGTGAGTTAATAAGAGGTACTACAACAGCATAACTCCAATCAAACCTACAGGTCGGCTTCGTATCAGTGGGGCAGTAGTTGTAGAGATAGTTATCGCTCAGGATAAAATCTGACAGGTCAGTCGGACATTTTCTGGAATTTTTCTGGTGCAGTAAATAGCACATATTTATGGGTTGATGTAAACTAACGTGCAGAGATGCTCTATCGCACCAAAATCGCACGCAGTGAATATATCAGGAATTTTACCCCGATAAATATTGACATGGATGGCCTGAGCCTCTTATTTGTCATGGCCCGTCTTCACTCTTACCAATGGTAATAAATAATATAAAACACTGAAATCTAACCATAGGAACATAGGTTACTGCTACGACCAAGCATGCACATGACACAACAATATACACCACTATAACACATTTAGACACATACAATTACATACATTTATGCCTACCATGCATACCACAATGCAGACACATGTATATATGCACTCTCACACACACATATATATATATATGTATGCAGTTGCCACAAAGTAGTTATGGTTGGGACCTAGTTTCTATAGAAAAAAAGTTTTTTGTTTGCCTAAATCTTTGGTGCCAGTTGATGAATCTTCACAAAAGTTTCCAGAACAATTCACCAGTCACATCAGCTGCTGTCTAGAACATTTTAGGGTGATCTGTCAAGCGGGGGTTGAGAAAACAGGGGGTCCAAAACGTGTTTCCCCATTCATTTTTCCATAGGGATTTTGAACAGCAATAGCGCATAAATCACTGGACAGAATTGCACCAAATTTGGAAGAAAGCTAGGGCCTGGTTCAGAAAGCGATTTTGTTTGTGATTTGGTGTAAATCCATTCAATAGTTTTAGAGAAATTAAAGAAAATCCAAATCTGTATATATAGGGATGCAAAGGATACGTGACCTCTTCTGATCTTGTGCTGATATCTGATTGGCTGCCAATACCTTAAAAAAGGAAGTGTTGATAGACATGTTGGGACTCAGCTTCAGCTGAGTCCCTGAAGAAAGCTTACAAATAAAGAAAAGGGGCCAGAGCACAGACACCATTACACCTTAGCTCTAGTGGTGGTGTCCTACAGGGAACCACCCCAGGGCTAAAAAGCACTTTTTACAAAAAGGTTTTGCTGGGAATTTGTGACGGGGTTGCAAATCCGGTCAACAATTAAAAAAAAAAAACAGTCTGCACATGTTTTCTATCAAGCCCCTGGGTGGGCCAGGTCAAGGGGGCATTTTAATATTTCAATGCAGGGGGGTCTCTGTACCCTGCAGCCTTGGGGACCACCACCCCCGGGGCTGTAATTCAATTAAAAGGGGGTCCACATGGCCATCCTCATTTTCAAAAATAAATTAAAATTAGGAAAATGTGTTTTGGAACCCCCCCTTTTTCTCAGCCCCTGCTTGATGGATCACCCCAAAACCTTCCAAACAGCAGCTGAAGTGAGCATTGATATTTTTTTGAAAATTGCATGGAGACACATCAACCGGCACCAAAGATTTAGGCAAGTCCAAAAACGCTTTTTTCAGTTGAAGGTAGGCCCAAACTATAACTGCCTACTTACACACAGTGTCTATGCAGTACTCATCACTAAGCCCTAAAACTCCTTACTATCATTATACACTACCTTGTCCTAAACCTGAAAAACTCTTTACTGACCTCACACACTAACATTCCCTGAGCCCTAATAATTCCTTACTGCCTCTATCCACCACCCCGAACCTTAGAAGCTCTTCACTACCCCATCCACCACCTATTCCATAGCTCTAAAAAATCCTCACTACCCCTAAACACCATTCTTCCCCGACCTCTAAAAACGTCTTACTTTGCATATACACTACCCTTCCCAGACCATTTAGAAGTACTACCTACCCCTGTACATCTCCTGAATTTACCCTAAATACTCCTTACTAAACATGTACATCCATCCATCCATGAGCGCTAAAAAACCCTTACTACACCTATACACTATGCATACCTGAGCCCTAAAAACACGTTATTACTCCCAAATGCTGCCTATAGCTGAGTCCCAAATTCCCTTACTAATGCTATGTAGCACCACCCATGCCATCCCTTACACTCTTTAATGTGTTGTAAATGCAATGCAGTGTAGCGTACCTCATTCTAACTCACTTTGTTGTAGCAGTGTACGAAATTGAGTGATTGGGTGAGGGGGTTGGAGGACCCACTCAGGCAACAAGCACAATCCTTTTCAGGTTAAACCACAAAAGTCACAATATTAACCTACGCTTAACCCCCAGGTAGCTTGGCTCAAAAGGAGTCAGGATTAACTTAGAGGCAATGTGGAATGTATTTTTGCAGCACTCAAAAGTAATAAGGTGAAACCATAAACCCTCAAAGCTCATTTTAATAAATACAACAATACCAGAGTGACAAGAGTCCAATCAGTAGAGCTGGAGATCTTAATTTTAAAACATTTTAGTACAAATAAAGGCAAGAAGAAGAAAGTGTCAACTGTTAACATCTAGTCATGTTGAACCAGGACAAAATCAAACCTTCAGGTCAACCGCATTGGAGCACAGGTCACAGGCCAGTCACAAGACCAAATTCAGTCCAGTGGGAGTTGTACTTTATGCCCTAGATACGAGGTCTCTGCAGTGTTGCTGTGCAAGGGTTCGCATCGCTTCTCCTTGGTTCCAATGAAGTTTTCAGCTGTGCACAGAGGCTTTTCAGGGCTTTGCATCGTTGGATCTGATGAAGATTTCAGCTGAGTGGGAAGGCTTTGCATGGTTTCTCATTGCTCAGCGTTGGTTTCAATGAATCTTTTAAGTGGGCACCGAGGTTTTGGGGACATTTGCATCACTCTGTGTTGGTTCTGATGAAGCTGTTCTTTGTGAAACAAGACTTTGCTGGGCTTTGCATTGCTCATCATTGGATTAGATGAAGATTTCAGCTAGGTGGCAAGGCTTTGTAGGGCTTCACGTCTCTCTGCATCAGTTTTGATTAAGCTTTCAGCTGGGCCATGAGGCTTTGCAAGGCTTCATGGCACTTCAAGCCATAAATGATGGACCCTTCATTTGGGCAAGGCAGAGTTTCCTCTGATGCCTGCCAAGGGTCCACGACCTGGGAGTCACCACTTGGGGATCAGGACGCACTCCAGCAGAAGCTAACAGCAGGTCTCAGGCAAGTCAAGACAGGTCTAGTTGCAGCTGGTCAGTTGCATGTTGCGTCCCTGTAACTCACCCAGGAGGTCAGCCAACTGACACTTGGAGTCACTCTGGGTAGCCTGAGAGCAAGGCAAGAAGGTCTTATCCTTCCTCTGACAGCAAGGTATCCTTTTAGCAGCAGGAAATTCCTTTTGAGAATAGGGCAGTCCTTCTTCTGAATCTTCCATAGGTTAAGGGTGTACTGATGGCAGAGGTCCACTATTTATACCTGGTGTTTACCTTTGTGTGGGAGAACAACTGGGTTGACAAAGGTCATCCTCTTCTTCTGGTCAAGGCCTTAAACTGTCTGGGTGACAAAAGAAGGAGAGTCCTGGTTCAGGTTCATTTGTGTGTGGCGTAGTCAAAGCCCTTTGAAGTGTAAGTGAGGCTGGGTACAGCTCCCCCCGATCATCATGTGAGGTTTGCCCATCCTGCCAGTGTGGCTCATCCTGTCCACAGCTAAGTCCCCTTTGTGTCATGGTCTGGAAGTGATACACAAACACCAACAGCAGAGCCATTTACAGTCATGTGAACCAGAACACTAGCAGAAAGGCACAGTTGGGACAAGAAAATGCAAACTTTCCAAAACTGGCATTTTCAGAATTGCAATTTACAATCAAACCTTACCATGAAAGAAGATTTTAAATTACAATACATTTGAGTGTAAACAGCATATCTCCAGCTGCTCCCATTCTAAAGGTAGCATACTTGAAGGAGAGAGAACATGCACTTTTGCATAGGGTAGCTGTCGTAAGGCGCACCGAGTCCTAAAGCCTACAAAAAGGAGTTCTGCAAAGTAAGGTGGATGAAGGCAAAAAATCTGGGTTGGCCTTCCAGAAAGGGCTAGGTTCGACAAGAACTAAATGCATTATGGAAAATGTGTTGTAGAGATCCTGTCTTGTAGCCGGTGCCTACAGCCCAGAATTATGCAGGAGAGAGCTTCTCCACTACCAGTAAATAGTTACTCCTGGGTGCAGTATTTACAGCATGAAGTAACTACCTCATATTTCCATTTCAAAATGAGGAGAGATAACAGGAATAATTGGTTAGAATTGACTGCAAATTTTCCATCAGTTAAATTTTGCACATTTGACCTATCAAAATTTGTTGGACAAAAATTGTGGGATGATCTGGGGAGATAATTGATGCATTAATTGGAATTTCCGTACCTATGCAAACTACAGATTGTAAAACTTACCTTACAACTCGTTATTAGTGCCTTGATGTCAGCGTGTGGAGTAGACATTTTCCTATGGACAAAACCCTTTCCCCTACAAACCAATTCAATTTCCCACTCTGAAAATGAGTCAACAACTTCTCAGCATTGGAGTAAGTGTCTAAGGCAATAATGTACCCAAAGAGGACCTGGCAAATTCTGTCAGACCAGCACCAATAGGGTGCAAGGCAAGTGAGCCTGGTACTACAATGGAAAGAAAAATTGGGAAAAATGGCAAAAACAGTGCATTCTACAACACATGTTTCATTATACATTCATTTGTATTCGTTTTTTAATCATAGCAAATGATGACCTTACAGTGCACCAGAATACAGCAATCCTCATTGGGGTTCTTCAGTGATTTTCTCATCATCATCCTCTAATAGTGCCTCTCATCTCTCCATAGCCCTCTCTCTCATGTATTCCATTGGCTTTATAGTGCCTCTCTTACCAGTTTAGGGTAATGAAGCAATTTACATTACACACATACAGAGACAATGAATCATATGTGTGTAAATCAGTGTATAGGAAATGTTATATAAAACAAAGGGGGCTACAAGGTGTAGGATTCACATGTCATCCATACTGATAGGTGTTTTTTAAGGTTGACTCTACAAATAACAAATTGCTTCTACCCAACAAACCTTTTTTGTCAAAATTAGGATAATTAATGACTATAAAAAAACATAACTTTCTAACATGTACTGTGCAGTTTGCATACAGCTCTTTGAAGGCAGTTCATAGCTCACTGCACTTTATTATGAATATGATGCATGAAATGCACAGTACCAAAAGAATCTCGTGACAAATCAGTATCCCACTGAGCACTGTACGTAAAATATTGTTCTGTGATATGCATAGTACACCTTCTTTCCAGCAGGCATATTAACCCTCTGTGTTACCTTAGATGATTAAAAACGACCCACAGACAAACCCCTGACATCTCTCCAGCAGGTACATGAATCACCAGAGTTATCTCGCCACTTTCATTGTTGCTTGAAAACTGTTGCATATACCAAGAATGTTTCAGTGGTTTTCAAACGGCTGAACTGCTACAAAACCGGCACTCCATTGACAGAAGCAGCACCCTACCCTCCGAGCCTCCCAGGGAAATGCCAGATGCCCTACTGTCAGTTTGGCATTTTTTATGGATGCCACTACCCAATGGAAATCTGTGCTCTGCATCTAACACTAAATATAGAACTCTGGATGACTGCCCCCAGAAATTTTGCAAATTGTATTTTGGGTAGACAAATATGTCTAATTTACTGAGGCAAAAATGTAGTGAATCTTCTCACATCTGATGAAAATGTTACAAATTTCTGCAAGGAGCTGAGGCACAAGAAAACTAAGAATGGAGAACAAAAGATTGTGTTTTTAAAAACAGTAAACACTGAAGTATGTTTAACTGTTTCCAAGTCCATATTAAAATTAAATTATTACTTTAAATGATTGCGAAATGCCCTGCGGTCTAGCCAATGGAAAGACGTATTCATTATCACAAGCAGTCCTTCTAAACGGCACAAAATTGTTCTGAATGATGAATTCACTGTTCTGTTCAATAATCCCGTAAATATTATGCATAATTTGTCACTGCCAGGGCACATTTTGTTCTTTCAATAGCCTCAACTAATTAAAACAAAGGATGTCATTAGGATATAACACACAGGGGTTTTCTACAATAATCCAGACTCTGTTGTGTGTAATCTTTTACTGCCAGAGCATTTTTGGCTCTCTCAATTACCCTCGCCAATTAAAATGAATGTTGCCATTAACACATCAGGTTACGTGTCACATTAGATTGAATTGAAACCTCTGGCAAATACTTCGAGAAAATTGGACACCATGCAATGAATTTTGGGCGTTTGGTTTTCCACAACTGACAAATTAGATTCATATCTCTTGCGAGTCATTGGCGAGCTCAGTATTTCACCGGAGCACATTAGTTTCACTGTAGCTCCCAGTGACATTTGAAGGATCTTGGGGACCCTGGGCAAGACATAAATAAGGAGCTCTGGCCTGGAACAGATTTGCATTCTATTGCCCTTATTTGGCTAATTCAAGCTCCAAGATGCTAAATAATATTAAAACAATACATTAGCGGCTGAAATGGAGAAATAAGCAGACGTGTGATAGAGAGAACAATACATTTCCCAGGGGCTCTCTTGGATGATGGGGTTCCTGGGCATATGGCTACTTTCCCAAGCCTTAAAAGGTCTCTGCTAGACCCAGCCCTGTGACTGGTCTGACTGTCTGCATCATTGAGTCTCGCTTATTCTCTCACACCCCTAAACAATGAGAAAACTTCCTTCCTCTAACTCTGCCTATAACGATGACATTTGCCCTGGACATGAATGTCCATCTCTATTGATGTAGAGTAGGAGCTGTATAACAAATCCTATGAAGAAACCTGAACGGTGTTTCATGTAAAGGTTTTGAGTCGAAGGTGTCCTGGGAAGCATGTTTATTGATGGGAATCTCAAAAATGTTATGCTAAAAATGTCTAGTCTTTATCCTTCATTTCTTTGAATGGGGAAAATATCTTACCCCTATTCACACCATGTTGCACTGCAGAAACCCAAAATTCCCTTGTGATTTCTCCTCCATTCTGATGAGCTTATCCTAGTGATCCAAATGTGTGCTTCCCATCTTTCACATGTCAGAATCTTGCCTGTAGCCACCACCTGAGTAATGCTGTTGTGTCTGCTGTGAGTTTATCCTACATATTACCCTCCAATTTCCTGCTTCTCTTGTACACTGGTCTTCAACACCCCATTATCTGCCCTAAAACATGCATGGTGCACCCTTCCCTGTGCTCTCATCCTAGCTCACGGAGGGAGATTCCCCATTGTGTTCTGCTGCTCACAAAAATAATGTCCACTGGGCATCTTCTCTCCGCTTCCCTGCATCACTTCATTTTCCTTTGCTTTCTTCTCTTTGGCAGTGTATACACTGTGCATACAGGTGCCAAAAGCTGTCCTGTAATGTGAACACCATCTTTTATTGTCCCTGTGCTGAATTTTAGCAACCGTACCTACACTGAGAAATTTGAGACTTTGGCTATTTTTATTTTTTCACAAAATCCTTTCCAGTTTTTTAAGTTCGCTGCATTTTTGGTCTTTTTATTTAATGTTTGTATTTACATGTTTTTTTTTTACTGGAATCATGCCAAAGCTGAACCTGGCTGCAGTACAAAAGAGACCAAGCTGTGAAAAGATATCATGAAAATATTACTGTTCACCTAATTATGACTCTTATGACATGCACACTCTAGGCCACGTGCGCCGTGAAAACAATCAATAGGGATACATAAAACAAAGGCAAAACCTTAGTGGGCAGATATGTACATTTCCAATTTTTTTTCAAATATGCAGAAAAGAAGAAGGAGTTCTAATGTCATGTAGGAAATGTTTTCCCTGTTTAACTGAGGACACTGAGAAGCAATATATTTACCATATATTTGAACATTTGAATGTTGAGGGCGCCACTGACGACAACAAAGTGACTCAGTACCAATAATAGTTGGTATAGACATTCTGCACCAAGCTTCCAAAACTTGTTGCTCTGTTTCCCCCTGTTTATTTCAGCACATGCTACCCTCAGTAGGTGGGATGTTCTAACAGCATTATTAGCCCTCTGCCCCTGTCTTTTATTGGTGTTTAAAAGCCCTCCCTTGTTATAGGTCCAAACTGTGTAGAGAGGGCCTTATGCAACTATTATAGCCCTCAGAAGCAGGATATAGTTTAACTTTAAAATACATCAGGGTATAGCGGAGAAGGCAAGTATACTTAAGAGATACAGCCGCTGAACTAGAAGTTATGAAATAAGATATTCCTTTCAATCACCGGAAGTAACATAAGGATGACATGCCTTTCAGACGGACAGAAACCATGTAACTATCAGAAGTGGTGAGGATATCCATAGCACCTTTTGAGAAGACAAGAGAGTCTACAGACAGTCTAGTCTTTTTTTCACAGGTTCAATTGGACGGTCTTGCTGGAAACTCACTGTGCAGTTTGTAGAGATGACAATTGCGTCTTAGAGGAAGGTTGAAAAAATGCAGAGAGCATCAATCATTGCATGTTCTTGAGGGAATCTAGCAAGCCTATTTTGAAAAGTGATAGGAATGTCTTGTTTTTGTTGCAAGGACGAAATATAGTTATTGTTACTCAGCTACATAGTAATCATTCAACTGACGACAGAATGCAGAATAGATTAGTTGATGCAAAATAAATGTAAGTAATGACATTGCCCAATGTACAGTGTTCAGCTACAACAAATCAGCACTTATTTCATCCGCGAATTATAAAAAAAACCTCAAGTTAGCGTCAGTCAGGAAAAGTGTAAAACAGAGGTCGAAGTAGGCAAATATATATTGTCAATAACGTTACTAAGCTTTTTCAATTTTACTTCATCAGTTCAGATAATTTTGGTTAATAAACAACCATTTCTGCGTGATTATTGCCACCTTGATGGGCGTTAGGCTGAAAGGGAAGAAGTGGGTCTCTTACATTGTGAAGGGAGACATAGGAAGTCATCCAAGAAGAAACAAATCTTCTTTCCAGGGTTCCTCCACCACGAAATTAATATAACTATTTTCAGTTGGTTAATCAGCAAATATAAAGGCTGCCTGGGAACCAGGATGAGCTTTAATTGATAAAATCAATTGAAGCTGTCATCCGGTCAAAAACCTATCAATAGGTACTAAAAGGGTGTTGTCATGTCTGAATTGTGTCCTTTAAGTCCAAATATATAAAAGTAGTTTGCATAAGGTACATCGTCATTTCTTATTACTAAATTGATGTTGTTGAAAAGCCCTGAAGATACTTAAATAGTGAAGCCCATATTTATCATAATTTTGTGTCCCCCTTGTGCCGTGCAAGGGGGCACACGGGTGACACAACATTAAAGTCAGTTTTATCAGGCTACTCAAGATCACCTTGCATGGACCTGCATGGCTTGATATATCTGGAGTAACACAAGACAGGGCAAATCATTGCCTTGCATTACTCTACACTAGAGAGGCATTCTATTATGGTTGGAGCATGAGTGTTCCCAAGCAGCCACCTATGGATCTTGGTGCATTCTCAGATTTACCATTGGTTTAAGACCTATGAATGCATCAAAATGCTAAACCTCCTAAGGGGAGTTGTAACGAGGAGACATCTCTGTATTTCTCTGCATTTTTCTTCTTTCTATGTGTGCTGTGTTGCGCTTCCCACATAGAAAAAGGAAAATGCCACTTAGGATTGTTTTGGGGCAAGAAGGTGTCCTTTCCTGCAAAAAAACAAGCCTGCCTACTATGCAGGCACCCTTGCACCTTGACACAAGTGTGCCTGCATGGTCACAAGGCAGCACATTGTGCACCAGTGCTAGACAAGGACAGGTATGAGCAGTATAATGTTAAAAACAGTGCAGTACTGCCCTTTTCCTTTCATGTAGTGCAGAGCGGCAAGGTGACTTGCTGCTTTGTGCCGCATGAAAATAATAATAAACCTGGGTCTGAATACTTTGCACATTTTGCAGCAGGGCATCTTATACTGTGCATAATATTGTTTTAACTGTGACAGACTTTCGTAGTTTGTGTGTAATTATTAGTCGTAACTACTAACATATATTGGCAGTGCTTTTTGTCACATTCTGGGATTTCAAAGCAGCAAAAATACACATCACTATTCCCCAGTGCACCAACCATATTTCCAATCAGTAAAACACTGAGAAATTGGGGTGTGGGATGACTGGGGTGTGAGCCCTGGTCAAACAGCAAACACAATTCCTGTCAGGGGAAGGCACAAGCAAACCCCAAATTAACCTATGCTCACCCTCGGGTAGTTTGCCACAGAGCAGTCAGGCTTTACTTGAAGGCAATTACTAAAGTACTTGTGCAACACTTCAAACAGTAAAGCAGTGAAAATACTATAAAAAAGGTTCCCACACCAGGTTAGAAAAATAGAACATAATATAATAAATAAAACAAGACCAAAATAGCAAAACTCCAATTAGTAGAACTTGAGTTATGAATTAAAAAAACAAAACTGTAAAACAGTGCTTAGAAAAAAGAAGTGCCAACTGGGGATATCTGGTTAAGCTGGACTGGGACAAAGTCAAACGTTCAGGCCAACATGGTGGAGCATAGGCCAGCTACAGGGACCCAGTTTTTCCAGCTGAACCAAAGTACCTTAGATCCTGTTTGCAGAGTGTCGCATGGGTTTCGAAACAAAGGTGTGTCATGCATCAGGGGTGATGCATCAGTTCCGAGATGTGGCAAGGCTATGGTGTGAGATTTTGATGCATTGACGTTGAGTATTCTGGTGTTAGGGCTTGTAATGCGAAGACATGTGTGGCGGATGAATGGCGCAGTCAAGATGATGCGTTGGTTCCGATCCTTGCAGTAGCAGCGATGTGGAGGCTCTGCTTTGAGACTGTCATTGATGAGGGATGTGAGGAGCTTGCAGTGGGGAAAGTGTCTTGCAATGCCAGTTCAGAAGGCATTCTGCTGATCCCAAGATGTCCAACCCACACAGTAGAGGTGAAGCACTAGCTCTGCTCAACGTAACAACAGCAAAGCGTCTGTTCTTCTCCCGCAGCAGAGGATGTGTCGATTCCACTGGAGCAAGGAAGGTGCACTTCCAAGGGTCCAGAACTGAGGTGGCACCACTTGGCAGGGCAGACTCACAGATGACATAGTCTAGGAGCAGAGTTGTTGGAAGTCTTTTATGTCCCTGAGACTTCAGATAAGTAGTCCAGACAACTAGCCCTTGGAGTCAGTCTGGATTCTGGGTTGGACAGATTCAGGTCCAGTCCTTCTCACTCCAAGTCAAGAGGGCAACAGCAGCACAGCAAGGCAGGAGTCCAGCAAATTAGCAGTCTAGTAGAGTGGCAGTCCTTTAGCAGTATAGAAGTCCTTCTTCCTGGCAGAGTATCAACAGTCCAAATGTTTCCTGAAGTGGTCCACTACTTATACCCAGTTGGGCCTTTAAAGTGTGGGAGACTTTAGAATCATGCCTTTAAAGTGCACATAGCCTTTGCCCATCCTGCCCTGGTTCCAGACTCACTACAGGAGAGTAACAGCCCTTTGTGTGTGGACAGGACACAAACTATACAGGTGTCAGTGAGGCTGTGCCCAGCTTCTCTCTCCCATCCTGCCCAGGATGACCCATCAACTCCCACCAGGTGTCATCTAACCTCCCATTGTGTGTGGATGTCTAGGAGGAATACACAAAGCCCAGCTGTCACCCCACCCCAGACGTTATCAGAGACATTCAGTAGGTACCAAAAGGCTAAAGTAAGAAAATGTCAACTTTCTAAACGTGGCATTTTCAGAATTGCAATTTAAAATTTGACCTTACCATAAGTTAGGACTTTAACTTGTAATTCCCATGACATCAAACATGGGAGGGGGCAGGTTATGTGTTCCCATTTGGAAATTCTCCTCATAAGGTGTAATAAGATACTTCCAATGGGATGGATAGGACTTGTAGTAGTGAAAAACACATTTATGTTTTTTCACTATTAGGACATGTGAAACTTAAAAGTAGATGTCCAGCTTTTTAAATACACTGTGCCCTGCACTTGGGGTTGTTTTGCACCCACTTTAGGGGTGACATATATGTATTAAAAAGGAAGGCTTGGGCCTGTCACAAGGTTTGCTTTGCCAGGTTTGACATGCCAGTTCAAAACCGCACACACAGGCTCTGGAGTGGCAGGCCTGAGAAATATTTAAAGTGCTACTTAAGTGGCTGGTACAATCAGTGTTGTAGAACACTGATAGCATTTAATTTACAGGCCATAAGCACATGTAGTGCCCTTCACTAGGGACTTATAAGTAAGTTAAGTATGCCAATTTGGGATACACAAATGTTTCCACATTTTAGGGAAAGAGAACAAGCACTTTGGCACTGGTTAGAAGTGGTAAAATGTGCAGAATCCTAAAGCCAGCAAAAACAAAATCAGCAGAAACAAGAGGTATGAAGGCAAAAAGTCTATGGGAACCCACACCAATGATGCCAGGTTAGGTTACACACAGATGCATCGGAAGTGATCGCATTAACCAACTAAAATCTCCTACCAGAAAAAAGTTAATTCCCACAGATTAGTTCAACTTGCACTTCTTTTCTTTGAGATGTGCCTTTGATTCGATATGCAGCTGCTTGCAAATGAAAATTCAACAAAATAGTTGCAGGCTATTTTATTTTTAACTACATTTCTGACCTTTCCCCACACTCACAAACCCCCACCCCATTTTGTACAATTCTACCATGGGTACCACCTCATGTTCAGCATCAACACTTTAACTGGACATGTTTTGAAAAGGAAGGTTCTAACCAAATCATCCTTCCAAGAGAACATTAGTCATATCTACACTTTCAGCCAAGTCACTTCTCAATCCAAGGGCCAATTCAGCATTCTTTATCAAACAGGCTATTCTTGGTACTTGCTAAAAATGTCAAAGACAAGATACTTTCCATGAATTAATATTCCAAAGCAAGCTGCTGCTTTTTATCATCTCATCATGACAGGAACTTGAATTCTTTAGCTGTTAAACTAGAAAACACATAATCAAATTGTTCGCTCATAAGTATACATTTCCTGATACTTCTACAAAGCAATATTTGTTAGTTATGTTCGAGATATAGAAAAGACCAAAAAGACTCCCTCTGGCAGATTTAATTTTGCTGCTTAACAAGCAACATCAGTGGTAAGAAAGCGTAGGTCAATTTCAACATTTTACTGATCAATGAAAGCAAACCATAGAGAAGCAACCACATTAGAGTGTCCTCATGCTGTGTCATAAGCGATAAAGACTTCTTCAGTAGAAAACATACACTTTTCCCACAGCCAACACTGCAAGGCATATATATAGGCCAAACATGTCTTTCTGGATATGGCATCACTTCATTGTGAAACCCCAGAAATTATAATTTTCTGATCTTTAAAGTGACTTCACTAAGGGCCTGATTTAGATATTGGAGTAGAAGCCCCTTTTCAATGTCATCTTTCAGCTGCTGATTGCTGTCTCCACTTGTTAATCTTGTTCCAACAAGGAAAACCATGTTAAAATGGTAACATAAGAAAATATTAGTGGGGACCAAAATTAGGAAAATCATCTTGCTGCACTGCCCTGCATCGCAAGGAAAGGGCACAAATGTGCCATATCTATGTGTTACAGAGCATTCCTGTCCCTACCAACAGCTTTGGAGACATGTTGTTTACCCAGTGCTAACTCAGAGACCCGTGCACCATGGTGCAAGGGTGTCTGCATTGTTGGCAGGATTGTTTTTGTGAAGGAAGGGACACCGTCCTGCACAAAAACAATTGTGGCAGGTTTTTCCTGTTTCTATGTGTGCTACAGAATGCAGCACACATAGAAAGAGGAAAAACAAGGAGAAATTAAGATATTTCACCTTGTTGTGCCTCCCCTGGGTAGGCACAACAAATAAGGCTTTGGCGAATCACCAGGTTTACAGGCTCTCGTAAATCTGGGATGCATCAAAATCCATGGGTGTTGTGTGTGAAAACCTGCCAAAACACCCATGGAATGCCTCCCTGGTGCAGAATAAGGCAACACTGCAATCTGGGCTACCTTACCTTGCTCCATATCTATGAGGCCATTTAAAACCATGCAAAGTGGCTTTGCATCACCTCATAGAAATGCATGAGAGATTTGCGCCACTGCTGCATCACTAAAAGTGACACAGCTGTGCCGCAGGACTCTCATAAATATTCCACTGGGTTTTTACTGCATTATGCAGCATATTTTAGTAAATCTCCATTCACTGGCAAAAAGTCGGATTTAATTGATTTTCATGAAAAAATGAAATAGACCTATCAAAATGATTAGGGTGATTGATAATAAAACAGAGGGTCTTTAAAATGGTATATTCTTGCATTGTTCAGATTTGATAAAGTGTGCAAAAGTGTGCAAACATATCTCGTAAGTATACAAAATTAACATTGATAAGAGTGCAAGTTTACACAAAAACACATATATTGGATGCATGCTCTGAATCCAAAAATCTGCATCCCTATATCACAAAGGGATACATTGTTTTTGCACACATACTAAACTCCTTTTCACATCCACCCTGTACTATTTTCTGCCATTGACAGTGGACATCATAATACAAGATCTCACATCTTTCAAATAAACAGGCATTTGCATTTCTCCACCTATCAGGGGACTGAACCAGAGATTCAGATGCTTTGTGCACCACTCCCGCACTTCAGGCATCAGATGAGGATTAGTGATAGGAGGATTCTGTGGTGCAGTATCCAAGGCCCAGATGTATCATGCATTTTTGCGATCGCAAAAATGCATTTTGGTATGTATGAATTCCAATTTGCGATTTGGTAACTTGTTACTGAATCCCAATTTGAAATTACTACTACATACCGATTCGGTATTAGGATGGGGCGTGTCAAGGGGGTCCCTTCCTAATACCGAATCCCAGCGGTATGTAGGAATGTTTTTTGACTCAAATACGGTTGCAAAACATTCACATTTTACCACCTACGTCAAGTAGGTGGTAACCCATTCGCAAACAGGAAGGGTCCGCAAGGGACCCCTTCCACTTTGTGAATGCATGCGACAACCTTTTTTTTAAAGAGCTGGCAGTGGTCCCAGGGACCACTGCCTACTCTTAAAGAGTGAAAAGAAAACTTATAATTTTTCTTTTTTAAACGCATCCCATTTTCCTTTAAGTTAAACACGATGCGTTTTTAAGAAACGATTGCTTTATTTGAAAGCAATCACAGACATGGTGGTGTGCTAAGCCCAGAAGGCCACCATCCCTGTGATTATAGCCATTCACAATGGGTCACAAATTGTGACCTACCTCATGAATATTAATGAGGAAGGTTGATTTGCGAGCCATTGGTAATCGCTAAACGAAACTCCTGGAGTTTCATACATTCAAATAGCGATTATGTAATTGCGATTCGCAGATAATTGCAATCAGGTAATCGCTATTCAGAAAAATTATACATCTGGCCTTAAATGCTGTGGTCTATTTCAAGGGCCACCATGAGTTGGACGATTCGTGTAAACCCCTAGTGTCGTGAAGGTCTGGCATTTTTATTTTTTTGTGAGATTGTGACTACATTTTAAATTCATAGAATTTGTTATAACTTTATGCTCCTGCATCAGGGTCAAAGTCTATAAAGCTATTCATTTTGTCATGTGTTTTTATGAACCAGCAAGTCTCTTTTGTTGTGGGTGATAAACCTGAACTGCATTTCCCGTCGCTATCTACTAGGTGAATTCCATTTTGAATATGTGAATGAAGTGATTTTGCACTGCACCCTCAACGCATTTTTTCCCAAAAATCGCGGCCGCTGGCAGTTGGCAGTTTAAACATGTATGCTTTCCACACATGTAGCATTTGCTACACATTGCAATTTTATACAGAAACAGCTTTTTTAAAACTTTTCTTTAATGTTCAGCCTGTGCATATTACATTTTTTTCGAAGCAGATCCACTCGTTCTTCAAAAGATTTGTTGAACGGCGCATACGTTTTTTGCACCTGGATCACACTGCTTGATTAAGCAGGGATTGACACATTATAGTTTTTCAAATTCCACTGCTAAGAACGTCAGCCCCATAGACCACAAGGGATCAAAAGGCTTGACAAATGCATCTATACTTCTGTGTATAGTGGTATGATTTGGCTCTGAGATTTTGTCGTGCATCCTTTTGCACTGATATTTTAATGAACGAGTTAAGATGTTTGTGGCATATTGTGTAGTGGGACTGAATGTCCTTAAGGGCATGGTAATGGTTCAGTGGTACGTGAACATCAGCACGGTAGGCTGAACTGTCATGAGAAGAGATGCACGAATCTCCTCTGGGTGTTTTTGAGGTAGATAGAGACAATGATCTTCAAAAAGAACATGCCCTGGCCTCCAGAGAGAAAAAAAATGCAAAACTGAAGAAGGGCGCTCAGTCGGCCATATTCATATGGAGCTGTGTACTGCTTACGATTACCATTTATGGGCGAGCAAAATAAACTGGCATGCGGGAAGTTACATGAAATGTCAGCCTGACAGGCTTTGAACGGAATCCAGTGTGACTGAGTAGCAAGTCTGGTCATAGGGACTGACGCTTTAAGGGGTGATATTCTGTCAATTCTTTCTTTACATACCACAAACAATCAAGCTATAAACGTTTCAACTAAAATATAAAAGGAAGTGCTTAGTTTGCAAAAAATAAGTGCAGGGGCTTATAGTATTTCTTATGAGTTTGATCACCTGCTAAATTCCAAAACTGCTTAGTTCTGATTCAGTCTTACACATCTTTCTTACACCACACAACATTCCCTGTGACTTAGAATCACTTTTGCATGTTCTTTGCTATCCCTGCTTTCTAGCTTTGATGATGTTTTCCTATGTTTCTCTTCATTTCTTCCTTTTCTGCCTTGCTCATTCTGGCACTGATAATAGAAAAATAAGCCCCAGTCCCCAAAAACGAGTGCCAGTGTGCGCCACTTGCAAGTACCCGCATTAATACTTGCCAAAAGAATACATCTTCAATGAGTAAGAGTAATTGTCGACTAAGGGGGCCTATTCACAAACATATGTATATTTACTCAAGTGTATGTCTACTCCTACATCAAGGTTTAACTCTCCACTTTTTGGCTGTTCAGCATTTCCAAATGGAGATTTACAGTTAAGCGCAGACTTACTAGTTTCTTACAGCATATTTGACATACCATATGTGAAGTTATTACTAGGACCTTTCACATGTTGGTGGAGATAGCTTCCACTGCTGTGAAGATTGGAACGTGCAGGAAAAGTCAATAAAGTTTATTACTTTAAAAAAGTTAACATTATTTAATGTAGATTGTAAATGTATAATAATTGAACATACTTATTTTTAACCTGGAAGTAATAAAATAAAATGTTACAGCGTATTAAGTCATGCATTAAATGTACATTAAACAATAGAATAATCGAAATGTTTTATGTAACTATAAATCTACATTTTTAAACAATAACTTAAAATAGGAAAAATACCAACTGTGATTCACATTTTTAGCTATTTTTTTCTATTTGGTAAACCAGGCGAAATGTATGTATTAATCTAATTTAAATAATTGTACATTTATTCTCTCCCTCCCTTGTTCTCTCTCTCTCTCCCCTCCCACACACCCATACACACACACACGCATATATATAATTAACTAAATGAATTAAGTTAACATTACTTCCCATGGTGTATTACAATTACAAAGTCTTATTTTGTGGGTGTGTGCTTTGCTTTAGGAATTCACTCCCAACTGCCCCCTTAAATTTTCCTTAACACCACCCATACTGTATTGGTTTTTCCTCATTTTTCTGTCACGCCCCTAGTCCCTCCCACATTTACTGAAAAGTAGTACACTTAAGTGTACAGAGATCTCGGCCACCCTGAAAATGATGATGACAGCACACTTGTATTCAAAGAATCATTTAGTAATTTTGCAAAACTAATAATGAGTGGAAGTAAGATAGCAAAAATGAACATTGATCAAGGGTAAATTATGCAACAGAATGGCACCTTGATCTGAGGAATGCTATTTAACAGTAACATTTCACATGAGGAGGATTTGTATACTGATGTAATTATTTTGTCATCATATCATAGCAAAGAAATAATGGAAGGAAATGCATGTACAATTCACTCTAGGGGGTCTCACAATGTCTGACTCAAATTCCAAGCAGCATTTTAATCTGCTTAGTGAGTGAGCAGGCTGTTGCTATCCCGAGGGAACTTAGTGTAATGTATTTTGCAATAATTCACTAGCTCTTCCCAGATTGTCAGTCAGAGAATTCACCCTGGCTTTTAAATTAAGTGGTTTTAACAGCAGTACGGGATTAAGTATACCGAATCCCGTTATCAGACGCCCTGTTCACCAATCAGTTTAATGATACAAATGTTGTTTATGTTGCAGCAGTAAACTGCCTCATATTGAATGCCACTCCCTCGAGATTTGGACAGCAACTGACACAATGAAATTGATTATGACTTCATGGGAATGAAAACGCAAAGTTAGATTTTTGTCTCTGATAGGTCTATCTGGCTTGACAAAACTGGTCCATTTCGAAGGTGGCAAAGGCATTAATAGATATCGAAACCATGGTACTAAAAGTATGGACAGTAATTCTTGCAGACCACGGGCCAGGCTCATTTTCGATGTCTTGTTCGAGGGCTGCCCGCCATTTAGTTGGAAGGAGGTAATTTGTAAGGAAGTACTTGGATTGCTTCGTTTTGCTGAAATTTCAAGTGTTACTCAATAAAATGTTTATGATTGGCTTTGTAGGGACGACAGGTTGCAACAGTTTTGATGGGATTTAGACTTTCAAGTTGGAGACTCATGCACAGACCACTGTAGGTGCCTGTGTTTTGATTTGGCTAACTTACTGTGAGCCTGGTTTAGAATTTGTCACGTGAGTATCCTGGCACTGACGATGGATATCCTGTACGTTTATTAACAATGAATTATATCCTTGGCCCTTGCAATAAGGACTATCCGTCATGTTAGTGACAGTGTAAACGATCTAACTTACCAGCTGAGGACGATGGTGCACAGGCCACAGACATAATAGATGGTTTGCTAATGGAATTTGAGTATAAGGATCTGGGAGGTAATGATGACTCATCATTTTCTACTTCTTTGCTATTGCCATCACCTTAACAAGGATGAGGTGACTTATGCTATCAATAAAAACCTAAATGCAAAGGCCACAGGCAAATACACTTGTGGATGTGTATAAGAGCATTATTGATTGTGAGCCTCTGTTTTAACATTACAGGGGCAGAATATATCCTTACCACTTGGCCGCAATCTATGAGAAAGATACTCAAGAAAGGCAATAACAGCGACCCCAGATTTTGTCAACCATTATCCCTCCTGGACTCCTTAGCCAACATTGTGAGCCAACATTTTGAGTATTATTATGGAAAGGATAGAATTGTGGGCTGAAGACAATGCTGTAGTTACAGAATAAAAGAACAGGTTAATGGGGGGTATTGGCTCAGTGGAGCAGTGCCTAAATTAGAATGGTTTAGTAGGCAAATATAGTAGGGCCAAGGTGGGACGTCTTCATCTTTGTTATATGAATCTGACTAGTGCGTTTGAATTTCTTAATCATTGGAAATTATGGCAAACCATGATATTGTTGGGTGCCTCGGAACACAGAGAGCCTGATTTAGATATTGGTGGGCGAGTTACTCTGTCACAACTGTGCTGAATATCCCACCTGCCAAAATCCCACTGTATCCAATGGGTTTTAGATTTCAGCAGCTGGCATGTCCATCACCATTGCGATGGAGTAACTCTTCTGCCAGTATCTAGATCAGGTCCTTAGTGTAGCTTCTGGCCCAAATTTAAGGAAGCCTAACCACCAGGGTGCGGTATGGACCTAATGTGGAATGCACCTGCCTTTTAAAGGTGACAAGAGAGTACAGGGAGTGTTGAATTCTTGCCCCATTTCTTTTTTCCCTCTACATTTTTAGACTGAATAGAGTGCTCTAGATGCTACAACTAGACTTTCCTAGAACAGCCACTGGGTCTGTCCCAGTTTTATTGTACATAGATGAGGCAGTCCTGCTTTCTAGGACCACAAACGGGTTACAACAACTCATTGATTGTTTCTCAACATACATAGGGGATAGGAACTTTAAGGTAAATTTAAGAAAGAATTTCACAATAATTTGTGGGCGCGGAATGCCTTCGACTTATATTCATCATATTAAAGGTGTACTCATAGTGAGATTTTCATCCTCCTGTTATTTGGGACTGTTGTTTATGTGATACTCGAGATAGATACAGAGAAATATGTTAGTCACGCCTGATATACTCTAGTGAAGGTGTGTTTAGGTTTGCTACAAAAATAGATAACAAACCAATTAAGGAAATGTTGACCATTTACAAAAGCACATTTTTATCTGCAGCTGCCTATGGGGGATGCCTCTGAGGCTTGGTAATGCTGCTATTTTATAAATACAGGAAATTCACCCTATCCTAAGTTGCAAAATCAACACTTTCAATTATTGTGTATAGAGAGTTGGGTTTGCCTTATGTGGAGTACACTTTATACAGTATGTAAAACCAGTTCTCCTATGGCATGCAATTTTGGAGCAAGTCAGTAACATCATTCATTAGGGCTACTTGTTTTTTAATCCCATGGCTTTCTCATATTAGTGATGTTTTATGTATGTTTAATAATCCTGTTTTAAATGAGAATCATAGTCAATTAGCCATTATTAGAAAAGTGAGTTAAAATTGGTATTTACCAATAATAGAGAGGATTTTAAATCTTTGGAGGAGCCATCTGTTAGAAATTTTGGGCCTCGTTTACAAGGTTTTAGTGCAGGGCAGTGCCACAAGGATTCTTGCCGTGCTGCCCTGTGTCAAAAGAAAAGGGCAGGAATGTGCTGTATCTCTGAGATATGACGTATTCCTGTCCTTTCCACCTGCGCTGGTTCACAATGAGCTGTCATGTGCCAAAGCAGGCTCGCTTGCACCTTGATGCAATTGTGTTTGCACTATAGGGAGGATTGTTTTTGTGCGGGAAGGGACACCTTCCTGCACAAAACCAATCAATGGAGACTTTTACCTTTTTGCTGCAGAAATAGGCACACATAGAGAGAGGAAAAAACAAGGAGAAATAAAGTTATTTCCCCTCGTTCACCTCCCTTATGCATCTCCTGGGGAGGCATAGGCTTTTCATGCATTCCCAGGTATACGAAAAATATTGTAAATCTGGAAATGTGTCAAATGCCATAGGTGTTACATGGGAACAACTGCAGTAACACAAACAAAACACTTCCATATCGTAGTGTGAAGCAACACAGCAACTTGTGCTGCGTTGTCTTACTCCATATCTACAAGGCCATGAAAAGCCACGCAAGGTGGCTTTATGTGGCCTTCTAGAAATGACTTTGCAGTGTGCACCACAGAAGCATCAAAAAGTGATACTCCGATGGGGCTAGGTGCTTGTATATAAGCCCCTATGTGTCTGCTCTTCAGTCTGCTAGTGTGCAATTGTATCATTGTACTGTTACTAATGTGCAACACCGATATATCTTGACTCATTTATTTAGTACTGTACATGATGTGGTCGCTTTCCCAAAAACAGGTCAGTGGATGAAAGGCAGATCTTTTTCCTTTTTCTTTCAGCACTCCGATACAGTTCATGTTTTTCCTTGCACTTTCCCAGTTCTTATGTGCCCACATATTTACCCGTACAGCACCCTCTCTTTATGCTTTCACTTCTCCACTAATCCCTATTCCTCCCCACACTTTTTAATTTATTTACCAATACATGTTTTTTCTTGAGTACCTCTGCCCTCTCTCTAGCAGCTACCTCTCCTTCTCGTGCTGTTTCACCCCTGTGCTCCTCTGTCCGTCTCTCAATCCCAACTCCTAGTTTTATTTTTCCTTTTTATGTCTGAGGGCCTGACAGCTGCAAAGTGCTACTGAGCTCCTTTTTTCATTCACTTTATTTTTTATTTTTAGTTTACTTTTGTAAAATGGCTGTCAGCCACGTTGATAAGGCAAATTAAAAATGCTAGAAGTGCTACAGGTGCATCAGAACAAATTGTGGGCCACGTGGGAATGTTTATTCTTCACTTCAAAGATAAATCCAAGATGGCCACGTATACATCACCATGTATGAAATGACATTACCATGCACCAGTAGCCATTTTGAAATTATTAATTTCTTTACTAATGCCATTGCAAACAAGCAATGGCAAGGCCAGTAGCTCAAAAATTTAAAGACAAACCCTAAGGATTTTGGAAGTGCTTGCCTCCATGAAGTTACATAAATTCAGTACATAAAAGTATAAACATGTTACTGTGTTCTATTATTGATTTGCAGTTTACAAGAGACATTAACATGTAAGGGTAATTTATGGTTGGAACATCCTATCGGCAAGAATGACAGTGAGAGAGCACAACTTTTAACGGAATTTACAAAGAAATAAAATAGATATGATTCAGTGATTATTATTGTAAGAATATACATGCAGAGTTATGAACTAAATTTAAACTATGGTGTTGGCCGGAAAAAGTCATACTACAGGTGTTGGCGGTCCTTATCTGACATTAATGTACATGTTTCTACAACCCTCGGTGCATTGCTTCGGGTCAGAAACTTAATGTTGCATTTTCTTTCCTTAGGTTGATAATGATGATGTCATTACAAAAGAAGAGCAAATTTATATTCTGTTGAAAGCCAAAGCTAAGTGTGAAAGACACCTGAAATCTCAAGTGCCTAAGGTTCATGGTGAGTCCTCAACGCCATTACAATCTTGTACAATCCAAGCATGTAACTTCCAACTAAAGATTCTCGACATAATTAGAAATTACTGGAGTCATAGCAATAACATTTAGATGTAATTTACCATAGCATTTACAGTTTGTATCATTGATGATTTTGGCTGTTGTGGTTAATTATGAATTGAAATGTAAAGAATTATGAATTATGTTAGCCTGTAGAGGACTAAACTGTTCTGAAATGTAGTGTGGTTCTGCCATCCCTAATGTCAGTGGTTGCTTAGTTTGCGTTTTTCTTCTAACTTGTCATTGAAATTGATAAGCACCCATTCAATAATTATTTTATATTAGTTTATTACCTTTTTGAGATATAAAACTATGAACTCAAAAGTCTTTTATTCTTGATTTTTAACATTTCTATTTTTGTTTTTTCATAATATTTTATTCTTTATTGTGGCAGAACGTAGGGTTGTAAAAACGTCTATGTACCATTCTCAATGGTAACATCATGTAGATACAAAAATGTCTTCTTAGCATTTGTCTGGTGATGCAACGAGGCACTGTACGGTGGGCATAATTTAGTGTTTGTAGGACCACAAACAGGTTACAACAACTCAGTGATTGTTTGTCTATGTAAATGAGGGATAGGGATTAGAATTAATATTTCAGAAAGACTTTTGCTATGATTTGCGAAAGAGGAATGCCTGAGACTTCATCATATTAAAGGTGTGCCAATAGTGAGATTTTCACTCGTTTTTTGCTTGGTGTTACATTTTACATCATGTGATACTTGACATCGACACATAGAAATATATTGATCACACCTACTATGTTATATTAAAGGTGGGTTTAGGTTTATGACAAAAATAGATAGCAAACCAATTGAGGAAATGTTGGCCACTTACAGAAGCACATTTTACCAGTAGCTACCTACGGGGGAGACCTCTGAGGTTTGGAAGTTCTTCTATTTTACAATTACAGGAAAATCACTTTATCTGCTGCTTGCTTATGGTCCAAAACTGGATTTATTAGGTTTAAAGAGTCAGGTTTGCCTTATGTGGAGGTACTTTAAATATAAACCCCATCCTCCTTTGGCAAGTAATTTGGAGCAAGGCAGAGACATCATTCACTAAGGCTATTATCAAGGATTACTTGTCTCTTAATCAGTTTTTTTTAACTTCAATGACCTTCTCGTATTAGACTGTTTTAATTGAGAATCTAGAGTCAATTATCCATTAATCGAAAAGTGGTTTATAATTGTTATTTACTAATAATAAAGATGATTTAAAATCTATGGAGGAACTTATCAAATCATCTGATATTATTTATCTGCTCTTCAGTCTGATGGTGTGCAAAATTATCTTTTTACAATTTCTAATTTACAACACTAATAGATCTTGACTCGTTTTTGAGTACTGTACACAATATGGTAATATTATCAAAAATAGGTCAGTGGTGGAATATCAGGCCTTTTTTCTTTTTCTTTCAGCACTCCAATAGGGTGCATGTTTTTAATTTCTTTCCTTATGTGGCAACTTATTAACCCATCTGACATCCCCTCTTTCTGCTTTCACTTATCCACTACTCGATATTCCCTCCCGCACTTTTTGATTTGTTTAACAATTGGTATAATTTCTTGAGCATCCCTGCCCTGTCTCTAACTGCTACCTCTCCAGCTCTTGGCATTGCTTCCCAGTGCTTCTCTGTCTCGCTTTCACTCTGAACTCCTGGTTTTATTTTTCCTTTTTATTTGTCAATGGGCCTGACAGCTCCAAAGTGCTAGGAGATTGCGAATGAGATACTCCATCGCAAACTTGACAGATGTTCTGTCTGCTGATTTACAAGTGTTAAAGGATACAAAGCACTCGAATTACAGCAGACTGAATTCCAACATGTTTGTAATTGGGTATCCCAACAACCAAGCTGTAAAGCATGCTCTTAGATTTGGATAGAGGCTTACTTATTGTTAGTTTGTTGATCACTCATGCTCTCTCTGCAACTTTGCAAGCAACCCTGGGCAGGTCTTAAAATATGGACAAATTTAGCGTATTTGTTTTAATGCATGGGTTATATTTACTAAGAGTTTGTAGCATATTTGCATCACAAAAGCAACACCTATATTTTTTTACCAGTATACTTTCCAGTGCTAAATTTGTTTTGTGCTGCAAAATCACTTGAAGGTAACACAAAGCAGCGCAGAGAACTGCTTTGCTTTTGTTAGCACCAAGGGGGCGTTCTATCGGTGATGAATGGTCATTCCCATGCCACCACCTAAGATTTTTTACACCAAACCTTATTTATTAAAAAAAGTAAATAGAATTTTGCATTAAACAATAGCGCCCATTTCAAATAGGCGCTGTCACAGAGAAATGCTATTATTTCTCCTTTCTTTTTGGACTTTCCGTGTGTTTTGCACTATATGGCACACATACAAAGTGGGAAAAGTTTTAAGGCTAGTCCAAGCATAGTGTCCTTACAATACAATGTTTATGCTAGACTCATGCAGGCACCTTGTACTATGCTGCAAATGTGTGTGCCTTGCCCATGAGAGCAAATTTCTGTATGGGCACTAGGAGGCGGGGAGGAGACTGCCATATCTCTGTAAATATGGTGTGCTCTGCTCTCTCCTTCTCACACAGCGCAAAATTTTTGGCTGCTGCACTGAGTTGCATGAGAACTTAGTAAATCTGACCCTTGTTTTTTGATGTGTCTGTATCATACTGTGCCTTGAAATCTGTGTGTGTGCCTCTATGGACACATGAGTGTGTATATACCAGTGGTCGGTAATGTTGGAATGCTGATTTGTCCTTGTGTGTCTATCAGTCTAATTTAAAACATATGATATATTTATTGCTCAGCTCTACTTTGCTTTATCCCTGTCTGTTTTTTAAGGTGATTTTTAGAAAGCTTGTCATATTTTCTTCTTTCAGTGTGTTTGTCTCTATGTTCATTAGAGTTTTTGTTATTATTTTTTTTATATTTGAATGAGTAATGGATACTAATGTG
This sequence comes from Pleurodeles waltl, assembly GCF_031143425.1. Classification (NCBI taxonomy): domain Eukaryota; kingdom Metazoa; phylum Chordata; class Amphibia; order Caudata; family Salamandridae; genus Pleurodeles; species Pleurodeles waltl. Next base: position 531,673,288 of record NC_090449.1, read on the forward strand.
AGTCCACATTCACAATGTATCCCCATGCCAACATTACTCTCTGGCTGTGTCTCCGGTATTGTGCTAATAGTGTATCTGGATGTGCCTCTGACATTGTCGTTATACTATGGAGTTTGAGTGGGTGAATGATGTTCATATACCTATTGCTGCTTCGGGTTCTGGGTGTGTCTCTGTGTCGATGTGATTACGTTTGTATTACTGTTAAGGTGTGCAAATGCAGTCTGTAAGTGTATAAATCAATTTTCTAACATAGTGAGTGCTGTAATCAAATCTGTTTTCCTGTGTACATGTTCTTCAGTGTGTCTCTAAGCTCACACTAGTCTTTGTCTGAGAGAATGACAATGTTCAAATGCTATTTTGATTTAAGTGTTTGAGTTGAGAGGTGAAAGTTATGACTTGTGCAGAAACTTCAGTGGTTTGACAATTTTGAGTCAAAACTATAACTCTCTTTTTAAATGTAGTTTTTTTCAGTCTATTTCCGTGTTTTTGTCTAGAGATTTCGCTTTGAAATAAAGATGAATGTGTCATTATTTGACTAAGAATAATATATTTTTCAAAATTAGACATTTCTTACTTGATTGATAATATAGTGAGTACTGCTTTCCATAAGCTTGTGCATAATTTGGACACCTGCTGCATATTTGTGGGATTTGATCTGAACTAGACATCACAAGTGGGCCATTTCCTCCACTGGTGTAGTCATAATCATGAGGGTACCATCATAGCTGTGTTCATATCTATGTGGCTTTCTCCCTGAGACTGTGTTTGATTTTGTAGCCGTGTCCCTCAGCTTGCACATGAGGAAGACACCTTCCTCCCAACTGTGTGATTAGACCGGAATTGAACACCCACTGCATAAGTGCTCCATTCTCTCTATGTGTGTGTGTGAGTGCATCCCTGGGGGTACCCCTTGGATCACAGTTGGACAAGTACTATGTTAGTGTTTCTTTTGCTTAGTGGGTAAGGACAGCTCCCTGAGGATACCTCTGAGTGTGTGTCAGAGTGAGTGCTGATACCTGTGAGCTTGGACCAGAGTTGGACACCAACTGCACAAGTGTTCTTTTGTCCTTAGTTGTGTACGCACTACTTAAGTGTGTTATTACATCAATAGATATGTGCTTGTCCCTGAAGGTAGCTACGAATGTGTGCCTGAGTGTGTGCAGCTGTCTGTGTTCCTCGATCAGAGTTGGGCACTAACTGCATGAGGGTGCACTTGGTTCTCAGTTGGGCACAGGCTACCTTAGTGTGCTGTTTCCTCAAAGGATATGTGCTTGTCCCTGAGGGTAAATATGAGTGTGTGTCTGAGTTAGTGCAGCAGTCTTTTAGCTCTCATCAGAGTTGGACACTCACTGCATGAGTGTGTGTTTGGACCTGTTTCCACACCCACTACCTAGATATGCCGTTTCCTTCATAGAGTGTGTATATCCCCTCTGGGCACCACTGAGTCAACTACGTACTTTGGATGTAATTTGGACAACCTCAGCATGATTAAGTGATTGGATCTGAATTAAACACCGGCTACCTAAGTGTGGAATTCCCTCCAAACGTGTATTTATATTTCTGTCTTACCCTCTGGAAGTAGGTGTGAGTTTACACTGATGTTCTTTTCTCAACGGTTAACCAAATTGTCGAGTGATCAACAATATGCATAAAGCTGGATCTTCTTCCGTAGTATTCGTGCCAGAGGAGCACTCAAATCCCTAAGTGGTGCCTGGGTGCTTATGTGAGTGAGTAGGGATGGGTATAAACCTGACCTTGAGTGGATACTCCATGCTTCACTGTAGCTTGGAGAGCTCAACTCCCTGACTGTGGTCCATAGGGCATATGTGAGTGAGTGAGGGTATGTTTGTAATCTGAACTTGCATTGGACGTCTTCTGCCTCACTGTTCTCTTGACTCTATTGTGTTTAGAGTGTTGAAATCCTTAGCCCTAATCCAAATCATATTGTGTACAAAAACCCTAAATGTGATTGACAGGATTGACCTTCATGAACACAGAAGTGCTAACTCTCAAAATCTGTTCTGCCACTTTTTTAATCCCAAAATTCAAAAACTACTTGACAGATTTACATCAAAACAAAAAAATCACCCTTTTTAAATATGTTCCACATTCATGTTGAATTTGGTGCAAATTCTTTCATCAATTACTATTTTATCTTTCAGCAAATTTTCCTGTGCGAGATAATTGGGAAATGATACAGGGTGTCTCCTCCCACCTTCACCTTTTTCCAATGGGCAAATGTTCACTAAAGTTGCCATTCCGAAACTTAGTTGGCTGAGATGATAGAGTGCCTCATTTCCTAAAAATCTGTCTAACAGGTCAAAAGTTATTAGCAAATCAAAACATTCCTTTTCAAAGCAAAGTATAGCTGAGCTATAATTGCACAGTGGTGATCATTTATAAAGATTCTGCTATAATTACTGAATAATTTTATTGATACTCATGGTTGATAGTTCAAAGAAACAATAATTACAATTATTCCCAATCCATTAACAAAGTGGTGATGACATATTCCGAAAATGGAATCTTTATTCTTCACCCTAAACAGAAGGATCATGATACGACATGAGGGGAAATTTATTTTGGGGTGCAGTTAAAACTGGGAGCAGCCAAAAGCATTCATTAGATATTAACTATAGCATAATTTGAGGAATCCACATTTAGCATGTTTAATCTTCTATGGCATGTGGTAAGTTGTCTGCATATACAAAAAAGGGCAAAAGAGACGTTTTAATGTGCAAATATCTTTGGTTCTCTATAATGAATATAAATTAAATGTAGCGGGCTATGTCAGCATGTTCATGACAGTTTAGGAATTTCAGGTGTCATGTAACTCTGAAAAGAGGGGAGGGATCAAAGCTAAAGTAAGGGTGGTTCAAAATAATTAAGTTGTTAACTTTGACTCTTTCACAGATCTGCAACCGATTGCAGACAGCTGCTATGTTTGGCCTATGCCTGAAATTTGATTTTCATGGAAATGCATCACAAGGGGAACACTTAGGGCCGGATGTAGCAAAGGGTTTTTCCCATTCTGTGTCAATGGGATTTTTTTTTCGTACATATGGCCCTTAATGTGGTGTTAAAAACCAGCTTTTCCCATTTTAATTTGCATAGGAATATTTGCTTTCTGCTACAGAAAACCCCAGAAAAGATGTACACCAAAATTGCCATGAAATTAGAACTTTGCTCAGTGAAATGCCATTGCTTGATTTTTTTGTTTATCATTTCGGTAGTGTTTGAGAAATCAGCATTATGGCATTGCAAGAATATCTCAGTGGGCTTGAAAGAGTTGAAAGTTAATATATATCTGGACTAGTAGTCAGTGTACAATCTTGAACCCAGGTATGCAGACTGACTGGGCACTTAAATGCTTTTTGCTCCTGTATTCCATTTTGGGCTTGCAGTACCAAAGTTGGGTCCCTAATTCTCAAAAAGTGTACTCAACTCCTTAAAAGTACAGATAAATACTGGTCCAGGCCACAGGCCAAGCCCCGAGGCAATGCCCAGCTACACACAGTTGAAGGCTGCCTGTAACAAATGTTGACAATCGATGTCAAGTTAGGCACAGGAATTATCTGAAGGCACTGGCCCTGCTGGATGTGGTCTTCAGGCCGGCAAGTGCCCTACAAAAACTGTCAAGGAGTTGCTTCACATGCCTTTTGGTCCCACACAAGACACACTGGATGTGGACAAACCCTGGTGCCAAAGACCATGAGCAATGTAGGTTGGTCACCTACAGAAGGTTAGGCAGTAAAGAGACCTGCGGCTAATCCTCCCAGAAGGGTTTTGGTACCATTTGAAGTTGTCATCAGTGATGTCATCAGTAATGCAATTTGAGATGTAACCAGTGAAGTCATCAATGATGTAATTTGACACATCAAGAGAGATGCTATATGGAAGGTCACAAGCAACACATGATTGAGCGTGTGTTATGAGTAGTTTACATAACCAAAGCAAGTATATATTAGTGGCTTTTAGATTTTTGGTGAATACGTTAAGCAGGGTTTACCAAAACCAAACATAACTTCAATGTAACCTTTGTGTTTGAGTATATTTTTACCATACACCACATTCAACAATTTGTTTCAACCATCTGCTGCATGTGCCAAATCCCTGCTGTACACAGCTTTTAGTTACGTGCAACAGGTTTAGCCACAGAGTCTGACCTTTGACCAGGCCCAGAACCAAAACCACCTCAGATACCACAGGACTTAGCCTGAGGCCAGGTCATGCGTCCAACATGCTGTGAGTGGCCAACTGCTTCTGTGCATGGCTTCAGTCTGTAGCTAGCAACAGTTAGCATCAGGGTCAGGTTTTCAGATGGGCCCTTTGCCCAATTCACTGTGAGAGGCCAACCCCCACCATCGACAGCTGTGTTTAGAAGGGGTTTCAGCTTAGGGCGTTACTCTACAACAGGCTCTGCAGCCAACCTGCTACAGGCTGACCACGGTTGCTGTGTCTTGCATTTCACACTGCTCAGTGATGGTTAGCTGCAGGGCCTATCTTACAAACAAGCCATGAGGCCAGTCTGCCACTGGGATTTTACCCACCAAAATCATACTGCCTGTGGTTAGCAGCAGAAGTAGTTTGCCTCAATGTAAGTGGCCAAATACCACTCTGATGGTTTTTATATTTTTTTCACATGCTTTAATGCTTTAATTTTTATTGTTCTTACCTTTTGAAAGTATTGCATTAAACGTCTTTACTTTGGTATGTATAACAACCCTTAAACATTTTTAAAGCATCATGGTTACAAATGTTTTATTCAGTTAAGCTTGCAAAGGAGAGCTTGTGATTTTTTTAAGTGATTATTTTTTAGGGAGGCGACTCTTTGATTTTCCTCACAGAGGAACTCTTCTTGAATTTTCTGCATTATGTGGCAAACATTGTCAGTCGAGGATAATAATCTTCCTCAATTGCTCGGAGAACATCAGCAAGAACCCCCTTTTCTTCTTGCTGCTCCTGACACTTGTATGGTACCTCTTTGAAAAAACGAAATTGTATGTAAAACACCTAGATGTTTTATAATGTATGTTGTTCAAAATACGTATAGGCATGGTGCCCTTTCTGCAACACATGATTGCAAAGTGTGGACATGAATTTAAATGCATTCACTCTCTTTTCTCCTGTTTGGTGAATGAAGAACTTCCTGGCGAATTACTCTTTGGTTGGATTTTCAAGGACTTTAAAAGCTGAAGACATGTTTGTCAAAGTAGATCAATTTGGTGAAAATCTTCTATTCTGCAAAAAGTGGAACTCAAAATGGTGTCTCTAAGTGGGGGGGCCTAGTTTGTTCAGATATCAACTATTTCACTATTTGACAATCAGACCTCTCCTCTCCTTTCATTTTTTCATTTCCTCTTTCAGTAATAACAAAGGGTTTGTGGGTCCCATTGATGTCAGAAGGATACAACTTCACTATACAGCAGTGATCGTCAAACTATTTAATTCCTCACCCCCAGTAGAAAAAAATCATTGGGGCCCCCTGCCGAATCTTTCATAATGATTCGATTAAATTGGCAATATTTACATGTCCACACTTATTTAAGCATTGCTGCTAAGTTCTGTTACTAATTTAAAAAATGCAATTAAATGCATTATTGCCAAACATACTATTGAAGTCAGGCTGGCCTTACTAACATGTAAAAGTATCCACAGTGTGATTATTAGAAGTTTGGTTTCTTGAGGAATATGTGGAGTCCCTTTCCTTTTGGCACACACTCCCAGCTAGGATATAAATGACACAACATGTTAGCAATGGCCCATTGCAGAGCGGTTGTTGTTGCTCATTTGTTCAGCTTAAAACATAGCCTTGTTATTAGCATAATCCTTCTTTTGGCCAGAGCCTGGTGCCCCCCTGGGATCACTTGGGGCCCCACTTGGGGGGACCGCCACCAGTCTGAAGACCCCTGCTCTACAGGGAATAAGTGCCATGAGCCTAGTGAATGTTTTGGAACTAAGACTTTGATAAGGAAACACGTTCTTGCTCTATGCAATCACAGAGCCTGCAAAAGTGAGTACCACAAACCTCAGAAATCTTTAAAAACTCGAGTTTGATAGAAAGATAGAAAAACCTATTGTTTTAACCAGTTTCATAGATGGCATTATATAAATAAGAATCATGTAACAATTGCATACTTTTTGATCATCAGATTTGAAGATTCGTGGTACCAGATACTGAGGAGCTTATTGACAAGCCCCTTGTGCCACCGGTGCAGCACCTTCTCCCATATCAAAATTGCCACACCAGCAGCACAAGGGGCTTGTAAATAAGCACCCTATTTTGGAAAACATGAGCCTGCTGGTCCCACTCAAGTCTATTGTGACCAGCTTGTAGAGGATCTGCAAATCCATAATTATCACTGCAGAAGTATGATTGGTCCCTGAGAATGTACGGTTCCGCATTTAAATATTTCATGACTTTGTGATACAGCTCAGTGGATAGTCTTGCAGCAAAGAAGTCTGCACTCTTTTTCTGCTGTGCTTTTCTGTTTTTTGGGAAAAAGAAGTATTTTCCTTTATTTGGTCGAATTTCTGCAGAAGAACAGAAAAGAACAGGACAAAAGCAGGACTGCAGATGAAAAAGAAAATCAAGATCAAATGTTGGAATAGTTGAAGAGGATATTTCAAAATCTCCTCCTGGGTCAGTAGTAGTGCAGAAGTTTTCACGGTTTCATTTGGCGAAAAGAACCTGACAGCCAAGTATGTCACATGTTCAATATGTGAAACTCAGTTGGGGCAATGGGGAAACATTGTTTTGGTACTAGCACACAAACCTATCAATGTTGAACGTGAGAGGGTGTTTGTAGCTTCAAAAATGAAGAAACTATGAGATGCAAGAGGCATTGCAGTACACCACTGCTGCTCAAGAGTGGTTGCCTTACCACATTTTCCTGGAGTAAGTAGTAAATGGCCCTGGTTTCATACTGTGGGATTACATTGCATGGTGTGTGGGAAGGTGATCTCCTGCGGAGACCAATGACACAGGTCACCTGTGTCAAGTGCTCCTGCACTTGTCAAATGCAAAGAATATCGTTTCTGTCTTTAGTTAACCTGTTCTGTTTTCCTCATTTTTGATGTTTTCTCATCTGCCAATGAAGCAAAATTATAGTATATTAGTTTTCAATACAAAAAGTAAAAACACAAAATATTCCACCAAAGTTTACCTCTATACACCCCTCTTGGACCAGATCACCTGGCTCACCGACGCAGTATCTCTCAAGTCCCCCCAAGACCAAACTTTGCTGTATTTCACAATGTCTACCGACATGTATGTCTGAAACAGGATATATTTCACCTGCATTTGTTGTGATATTCACTCACGGCTACTGCCTCCATTGTATATACTGTGACAGGAGTGCTTACCTTTGTTATCTCTCCTATCTTTCGTGTGAAAATAAAAATAACATGAACAAAAAAAAGAGTAAAACATCAAAATAAGTGTTTGTTTTTAGAACCCATTTTACTGGTTTAATGAATGATAAAATTGCATGTTGTCTGTTATGTGTGTATTTATACATTTCTATTTATGTATGATTTAGATGTATGTGTGTGTGTATATGTATGAGACCATCTCACTATGGACAAATGGCTTGATGTTGTGGACACGCAAATACATACCTTTGTTTCCTTGGACCCAGCACTCGGTTTGTGGAACCGAAAGGGACGATGGAGAACAAGCTCCCTCATCCAATCAGATTTGAGTATTTTCTTTAATCGTGGGTCCCTGGAGGTCTGTGACACTCGTTTCTTGGAACTCTGTATATTAATGGTCCAGAAATGTCTATCATTTTATCACTTCTTGCCAACCAAACACATTTTTAAATGTTAATTTCTCAAAAGCTATTCAATGCATTTACACCAAACCAAACCAAACAAAGACAGTTCCTTGAGGAAAACGTTACTATTCTGAACCCAAACTGAATTGCCTTTTTCAGAAAGATTTGTACAGATTTGGTGAATGGCACCAAAGTTAATAGGAAAACAATAAACACATATTCAGTAGAAACTCTAACTTGACCATAATTACATAAGATGCCAGTGGTGGGTTGAGAGGAGGGACTTGTCCCCTGCTCGCTATCCCCACTGGCCAGAGTCGAAGGCCATGCCCAGTAGGATTAGGCACATATGTACAGTTGAACAAAGTGCTTGGCAGACGGCCAGGTCCAGCTGCCACCCCCTGCTGCACATGGTTGTGGGGAGTGACTAAATAAAAGACGTTAAGTGTAATGAACAGTTAAATATGGTATATAATCAAAAAAATCCAGAAATTTACTGAACAATTGAAAGGTTGAAGTGAAGATAAAATTAACTTTGTTAATAAAAACTCAACATATCTTTAAAAACAACCTTAGAAATTCACTAAAACCGGTTGAAGTGAAATTATAATTAGAAAACAAAGCCTAAATACTACTGACATTCACCAGTTATGATTAGGCAAACAAACCATAACTGGCGGCCCTGTCACTTATTGCTTATGAACGCATATATGACATTACCCATGACATGTAAAATGACATAATTAATTACATTGATGCTGACATGCAAATTACATTAATGGTAAAGTAAATTATGATTACACACTGAGGTTGTGTGTGGAATTGAGACTGGGGAATGCGAAATTTGCATAACTTGCTTTTGCCTAAATGTACAACTTTCCACAAATATTAAATGAAAGTATGCAAAATGCAAAACTTGTATTTTTGCACTAAATGTTTGTGTAATATGCATTCAGATGTTCTTATTGGGCGCAGGGGTGCATTTTGTGCTTAAATAAACTGCAAAAAACTAAATTAGTCTGAACAATAGTCATTCATGTTCTTGTCATTCACATTGGTCTCATACTCCTCTACTAAACGTTTGCTGCAAACATGAAGTAATTACGGCACGTAACACATTTCTTGGAACTTCACATTACAGTCATAATGCAAAATTCCCAAAATTACACACCATCATGCCAGCGTTCAAGAAAGTGTGCACTGACCTAGTTGACACACACGTTTGGTGCTTGTGTTGTGATTTATGTTATTTTATGTTACATAGTGATACGGAGTACAATGGTATATTTTGTAAATGCTTGTACAGTCACACTAACACTACATTTTTCTTTATGTTTTTAGTTAACAGTGGATGTGTGGTTGTATGAAACCGGTGTAAATTTTATATTACCTGCCAGTGTTTAGAAGTAATGGAAGATGTGTTGCAATATGATACTGAGTATTACTCTTTTTACATTAGTTGTGTGGTGTACTATGTTAGTTGTTTTATTTTGTTATGGTACATGCATGGCAATGAGATAGTGTGTCTCTCTTGTGGCTTCTTTATAGTGGATAATGACAGTTACAGGCTAAGTATCACTTTACGTGTCCTAAACCAAACTTTTTTGGTATGAATACAGTAGGCTACTGTTTGTAAGAGGGTTATGCTTCTGTAGCTGTGGATATACTATAAGTGTATCATTTTAAATAGCAGTATTTAAATAAATCACATATATATTATTCTACTTGAAAATAACTAGGAGAAATTAGCAGTCAACAAGGATGTCAGCAATGATGTAATTCGATATGTCATCAGTAAGGTCATCAATCAGGTCTTTTAACATGCAATGAGTGATGTTACATATAAGGTCATAAGCAGTACATTACAGGGGCACAGGTGTTTATCTAACCATAACTAGTGAATCTTAGCATTAGAGTCATACATCTTACAAATCCAGTGTGGTGTGCAAGAAGTGTCATTTAGTTTAATGGGGGATTCAGCAAGATAAAGGAAGATGTACTTTGATATAATATGTGGGTTTCCAGATGAAATAAAAGATATAGGCCCTCATTACAAGTTTGGCCGAAGAGGATGAGGTATTTACCATGTTCTGTATTATTAACACAGGGTGAGGTATTTACCAAATATGTTAAATACTTCAGTTTCCATGTTAAAAAAGAAAAGAAAAGTAAAACGGGTTATAACATGCCGAATCGGCCTTAACACTCTAAGGGCCAGATTTAAGAAAAGTGGTGCTTCAATACAGGTAGGACTCTTTTTATTGCTACCCTTTTAGCCCACCTACCGCCACATGTGTGTACTATATTTAAAATACGGTGCACCATGGAACAGGAAAGGGGGCAATAGCATCAGAATTTCTGACGCTATTGATGTACTGTTCAGGGTTAGCGTCAAAATTTTGACGCTAATCCTGAAAAGTACATAGGGACCCATTGAAAAATATGGCATGCACCCTTTTAACGCCTAAGTGCCGAAATAATGATGCAAATAAATCTCTTAGATTTCTTTGTGCCATTTTTTTCAGCTCCCCTAATGGGGGAACGCCCCTTTTGCATACATTAGGCATGGCGCATGCATGATGTAGCGCAAAAGGTTACAAAGTTGCGCAATGCATGGATTGCGCCACTTTGTGAATTTTGCGTGGGGCAAAGGTCACCTTAGTGTCAAAAATATGATGCTAAGGCGGCGCTAAAGTGGCACTAGACCCTCTTAAATCTGGGCCTAAATGCTGTCTGTTTTACCTTTTTCAGGCCTTATCTTTTGGTAGATTTTGGCAAGTTTGACCTGCCAGAATTTATGAGTGGGAAACTGTAAGGGTGTGATAAATATCTTGTAACTTGTAATTTGGACTCTAGACTTAATTCATCAGGCATTGCATCAAGCAAGGTAGGAATTCTTGGAAGATAGAGAGGCAAGATATGCTGTAGCTACGACACCTATGGGGATGGTCTTTCCACACTATTGTTAGTTTGCAGTCATGGTGGAGTGGTTTGACTATTTAGACTTGGAGTTTGCTCATGAGATACTGCTTGAGGAAGTGGGGTTTCAACAGCAGGGTCAGATTTGGGAACCAAAACCAGCCTTGACATAAATGCTCAAACTAACCATCCATTCATTCTATTCCTGATTCACTCCTCCCTCACTGATCTCTTTCTCTCCACCTCCTCCTCTCACTTTCACTCTCTCTTGAAGTCCCTTGTGCCTTCTACAATTAACCTTTGGGAGCTTGGCAAAGTGACTGAGGCAATATCAGTGCCAATTAGTCTAAAAACTGGTTTCCAAAAGGATCCAGCACTTTAAGAAAGTGTCAATGTAACAAAAAGCCAGTCTGGCCCTGTTCAAGATAAAGTCTATGGTGTAGCTCGAGAAAGAAATGGATTCTCAGTTCTGAGATCTGCCCACCGTTTGCATTGATTAAAGTTGTTTTACAGCATCTTGATTTCTAAAAAATAGACGGCAAAGAAGAGACAAGGTTTTTTCCCCAACATCTACTTACTGTACATTATCTATCTATTCCTTAATAAGTGCTCTTGTTGCATCTGACTGGCACCAGCTCTCATTTGTTGGGGGACATGGCTTATTTTTATTCATAAACAGTGACAAGTGTAGAATGCAAGGAGTAAGCCATCTTGGCATTCGGCAAAACTATCCTTCACAAGCACCGGCTTCTTGGAAAAATGTCGTTCCCTGCACTTCTTTTTCTATTTTTTTTCAAATTAAGCCTTGGTTTTGCCAGTACTTTCTAGGTAATTAATAATGCTCGAGAGACAAGAAAAAGTAATCTCTATTGTATGAGAAAATACCTATTGCTGATTCCAATCAGATGCCTATTATGTTAAATCCAGATGGTGTTTGCTTTTGCTTGGTACAGTATTATTTTGGCATGCACTCCCATCATGACTTCGCAGCTGAAGATGAACCGCTAAGAATGAAGCTTTTAAATACATTTCATCCAGGAAATTGAAATTAAAGTGCACACATTCCTTTTACGTTTGCTTCTCACCTGCACCAGTCGTAGCACAAGCACACGTTAGTAAGCTGAGTAATGATCTTAACAAGAGACAACTTTTTTTTAATGTAAACATAAATATTCCAATAAAATTGCGATTTTCGTTCTCGTTGCATTTAACGAACTCCCAGGGCACTTTGCAAAAGCATGGTAAGTCTCCAGTAGCAAGAATTCCTTTGACAGAAACATTCAGCCTGGCTGTTTTTAAAAAAAAATAGAAACAAATATTTTTGAGATTAGAGATACTAAATGCAATTGGATTGGGCGAGCTCTTTGTGAAAATATACAGGGAGTGCAGAATTATTAGGCAAATGAGTATTTTGACCACATCATCCTCTTCATGCATGTTGTCTTACTCCAAGCTGTATAGGCTCGAAAGCCTACTACCAATTAAGCATATTAGGTGATGTGCATCTCTGTAATGAGAAGGGGTGTGGTCTAATGACATCAACACCCTATATCAGGTGTGCATAATTATTAGGCAACTTCCTTTCCTTTGGCAAAATGGGTCAAAAGAAGGACTTGACAGGCTCAGAAAAGTCAAAAATAGAGAGATATCTTGCAGAGGGATGCAGCACTCTTAAAATTGCAAAGCTTCTGAAGCGTGATCATCGAACAATCAAGCGTTTCATTCAAAATAGTCAACAGGGTCGCAAGAAGCATGTGGAAAAACCAAGGCGCAAAATAACTGCCCATGAACTGAGAAAAGTCAAGCGTGCAGCTGCCACGATGCCACTTGCCACCAGTTTGGCCATATTTCAGAGCTGCAACATCACTGGAGTGCCCAAAAGCACAAGGTGTGCAATACTCAGAGACATGGCCAAGGTAAGAAAGGCTGAAAGACGACCACCACTGAACAAGACACACAAGCTGAAACGTCAAGACTGGGCCAAGAAATATCTCAAGACTGATTTTTCAAAGGTTTTATGGACTGATGAAATGAGAGTGAGTCTTGATGGGCCAGATGGATGGGCCCGTGGCTGGATTGGTAAAGGGCAGAGAGCTCCAGTCCGACTCAGACGCCAGCAAGGTGGAGGTGGAGTACTGGTTTGGGCTGGTATCATCAAAGATGAGCTTGTGGGGCCTTTTCGGGTTGAGGATGGAGTCAAGCTCAACTCCCAGTCCTACTGCCAGTTCCTGGAAGACACCTTCTTCAAGCAGTGGTACAGGAAGAAGTCTGCATCCTTCAAGAAAAACATGATTTTCATGCAGGGCAATGCTCCATCACACGCGTCCAAGTACTCCACAGCGTGGCTGGCAAGAAAGGGTATAAAAGAAGGAAATCTAATGACATGGCCTCCTTGTTCACCTGATCTGAACCCCATTGAGAACCTGTGGTCCATCATCAAATGTGAGATTTACAAGGAGGGAAAACAGTACACCTCTCTGAACAGTGTCTGGGAGGCTGTGGTTGCTGCTGCACGCAATGTTGATGGTGAACAGATCAAAACACTGACAGAATCCATGGATGGCAGGCTTTTGAGTGTCCTTGCAAAGAAAAGTGGCTATATTGGTCACTGATTTGTTTTTGTTTTGTTTTTGAATGTCAGAAATGTATATTTGTGAATGTTGAGATGTTATATTGGTTTCACTGGTAATAATAAATAATTGAAATGGGTATATATTTGTTTTTTGTTAAGTTGCCTAATAATTATGCACAGTAATAGTCACCTGCACACACAGATATCCCCCTAACATAGCTAAAACTAAAAACAAACTAAAAACTACTTCCAAAAATATTCAGCTTTGATATTTATGAGTTTTTTGGGTTCATTGAGAACATGGTTGTTGTTCAATAATAAAATGAATCCTCAAAAATACAACTTGCCTAATAATTCTGCACTCCCTGTACTCAGTTTCTTCCGATGAAAGTGTTCTGTTTCCCTCAATATCTAGACATGTTAGGGCGCCTGTGCCACCCCTCCCTGAGTTAGAAGCAAGGCTTCTGGGAGCTTCCTCACCGCTGCACTTCTGTCCTTCCCGTCGCCTCCTCTGAGGTATGTGATCTTATGTCCTGTCCAATGCATTTTTGGATAATGAGGCTTAGAGGTTAACAGAGCACAATCCCAACACGTTGGGGCTAGGTGAAAGGTGGAAAACACCAGCGATTTCTCCGACCAACCATAGCATGATTGGTTAGGTGGGCAGGTGAACCACTGATAGTCTTTAGGTCAAAGGAATGATGTGAAAGGATGGATGCCTCTTTAGCCGTTAAGGTGGCAGTTGATATCTACTAATAGGTTCAAGATGCTAAACTGGCCTTTAATAGTGTTTACAGAACAAACGGAATTTCTCCTAGCAGATCCATGCCTCTTGAGCTCCTTTGGCATCCCACCTTCTAAATGAGTGTCTCTTTCTAACCCGGTGGTCTCACAGGTGGAGTGTGCGCATGGTGGGTGTTTACTTTTAACATGCTCCTTAAAAGTGGGACTTTGCTTCTGTTCAATACATGAATTGTTTGCTGATCAGGACTATGGCCCTCATTCTGACCCTGGCGGATACAATCCGCCAGGGCCAACGGGCGCGGGAGCACCGCCGACAGGCCGGCGGTGCCCCTAAGGGCATTCTGACCGCGGCGCTAACGCCGCGGTCAGACAGGGAAAACTGGCGGTCTCCCGCCAGTTTCCCGCTGCCCTGGGGAATCCTCCATGGCGGCGCAGCATGCTGCGCCGCCATGGGGATTCCGACCCCCTTCCCGCCGGCCTGGCTCTGGCGGTTCTTACCGCCAGAACCTGGCCGGCGGGAACGGGCGTCTTGGGGCCCCTGGCCCCATGCCCATGGCATGGGCACTGCAGGGGCCCCCTAACAGGGCCCAACTAGGCTTTTCAGTGTCTGCGATGCAGACACTGAAAAGCGCGACGGGTGCTGCTGCACCCGTCGCACGCCTTCCACTCCGCCGGCTCGATTCCGAGCCGGCTTCCTTGTGGAAGGCGCTTTCCCGCTGGGCCGGCGGGCGATCTGAATCAGATCGCCCGCCGGCCCAGCGGGAAAGTCAGAATACCCCTCGCGGTCTATTGACCGCGGGGCGGTATTCAGGCGGCTTCCGACGGGCGGGCGGCAACCGCCGCCCGCCTAGGTCAGAATGACCACCTATGTCTGGACCAATGATGGCTATAGACCAGGATTCATGTTTGATCAATTTTACACTTGTGGGTAGTCCAGTTTCTCCCTATCCACACGACCATGGTGTTGTTTCTGAGGATTTGAAGCCAATTCATTTTTGCTCCTTGTCATGAGGCTTCATTAGAGTCTTTATGTCGCATGGCGATTATTCAGAATGAGGATACCTTTACATTTCCTCCCAAGCAAAGAGATTTGTGGTGCCTTGACTTCAACATAAACATATATTTCCTTTTGTCCTTAGCAGGCAAAAGACTCAGCTCTCCATAATTTCCATTTTTTAGAAAGTTTTTTTTCTGGTTGTCTAGGGTATGCACCTAAGCCAGGCAGAAACCACCACTCTAGTCAGGGCAAGTAAGTTACACACCAAAGAAAACCTGTTCTCACCCCCTGGTAGCTTGGCACAGAGCAGTCAGGCTTAACTCTAGAGCTCTTGTGTAAAAGGGTTTCCGCAACACACTCACACCAATTACACAATAAAGAAACTACAAAAAGAGACTCCACACAGGATTATATATAAAAATATGCTTCTTATATTTTAATTAGATATCTTAGACATCAACATCAAAGATAATAAGTATTATGTAGGCATACCACTTATTAAAATGGGACTCATTATGATAACAATGCAAGTACCAACACGATTTGTATCCTGCGATCTGGACACACTGGGGTCCTGAATATGCTTCAACACCTGAATCATTACATGGCACCTTAAGTACCAAAAATTCATAATTATTGTGCATACCATGTCGACTCTGAGGTAATACTCCTTATCCTGTCTGTGAAGGTATCAGAAGGAGATACCTCACACTATCAGAACAGGTAGTAATAAAACAAGATAGTCATTATAGTGCACACCACATACCTCAACCCCTGATTATATGCAGGCTTAGGGACATAGGCTACAGGAGCACCTGCGCACTTACTACAAGAAATACGGTAATTTGTTACAGTATAGGATCTGGACCTCCATCAAGGGTTTCACTTGTCCTACTATCACCACAGCAGCCAGGTGCCCCCATCAGGTATGCGCTTACATGAGGGGGAGCCCACACTATATACTTATGCAGGGGCCTGTCTGGATCCCCCACGTGGATTAGCAATGGCCTGGGGGTGTGCTGGGCAATGGCTGATTGAGGTGGCCACCCAGCACTGTTCAGGCTCACATTTCAGTGTGTCTGTGCCCCTTTGGGGTTTTCCGAACAACCGCAGCGAATGCCCATTAACTGGAGTTGCCTGTGGTGCAGATGGGGCAGCACAAAACTCTCGAGCAGCCTGTCCCAGTCCCAAGTGCGCTGAGAGCAAGTGAGACAGGCTGCGAAGAGCTGCCAAAAATCTGGGGCAGGGGGTCTTCCTTTTGTCTGCAGGAAACATGGGCCCTACTGGGGAAAGCCTCACCCATCAGCTCCCAAACAAGGTCCAGTACAAATTCTTCCGACTGACCTCTCTGGTTGTGGTGACTGGTAGTGGCGCACAACTGTGACTTGGGTCACGCTCAGCACAGGAAAGCTCAGGCCCCTTTTCGTATGGCAACACAGGGCCAGGGTACTGGGAAGTTGAGGAAACACTAAACAGCTCTCCCCACATGCTGAGAGGCATCCAAGAGCTCACTATGCACCTATGACACATATGAAGTGAACTGTACAACACTCACCAAGTGCTGATGGTGTAGACTATGAGGGTTGGGAGAAGGAGCTCACTGCCAATTCTGGGGCAGCCCAGCCCCAGAAGAACACTTGAGAGTGCAGAGGGGGTTGTAGGCCAGTACATAAAGTTACTATTGCAGCATGGTGGCAGACCTCCTAGGGATCCAGCAGGTGGCAGGCCAGCATGACAAAGCCAGTAACTTCATTGGTGGTCCCTCCTGGCAGTACCACAGGGCCTTAGCACAACAATGTCAGGGGGCAGCTGGCAGCCGGGCAACAAGCAGAAAAACAATCCAGTGAGTCCTTTATGCCAGCCAGCAGAGAGCAGGCAAGAGGCCAACAACAGAAGAGCAGCCCAGATTAGTCCTTTGTGCAGCTCAGCAGTCCTGACAGAGGTTTAGCACCAATTTGAAAAGTGATTTGAAAACATAGGGCCAGAGCCCTAACTTATATTTCAAAATGCCTTTGTTGTGGGGGCGATTTTAAACGGACCCTTTCAAATGTAACACAACCCCTTTCAACCCAGCCCTGGCTCCAGACATCAGTAGGAGATAAATTAGTCGATTGTGTGAGGCAGGGACACAGTCTATACAAATGTAAGTGTGCCCCGCCTCCCTCTCCTCCAGCCCAGGAAGACTATCAGTATGCAGATGCACTTAGTCACTCCTTTGTGATGGTCTCTGGGAAGTATGCACAAAGGGTAGCTGGCACTTTGCCCTAGATGTGGATTGGAGTTAGTCTGCAAAGCACATACAGTTAGGAGCACAGAGAAATGCCCACTTACTAAAAGTGGCATTTCTAAAATAGTAATGTAAATTCCAACTACACCAGTATGCAGGATTTCTCAGTACCATTCCAAACATACGAAACATGCCCATGCCACTCCTTTCAGGTCTGAAATTACCGCTTAAAAATATCATGGGAATTCCCTGTGCTATCCTTTGAGAGGATCAACCCTCACAGGAGTCACCACTAAGACATGTAAAACATAAAGGTACATCGCCTACCGTTTACATACATAGCGCCCTGCCCATAGGGCTATCTAGGGACTACCTTAGGGGTGATGTAGGTGTAGAAAAAGGCGACTTTAGGCCTTGGAAAGTAGTTTGAATTGCCAGGTCAATGTGGCAGTAACCTGTGCACGCAGTCCCTGCAATGGCAGGCCCGAGATCAGTTTGAAAGGCTACTTTTGTGGGTGGCTCAATCAGTGCTGTAGGCCCACAAGTAGAATTTAATTTACAGGCCTTGAGTATATGGTATGCCACTTTACAAGGGACTTGCAGGTAAATTAAATATGCCAAACAGGTGTAAGCCAATCATACCAAGTTTTAGGGTAGAGAACACATGGTTTTTAGCTCTGATTAGCACTGTTAAAGTTCCCAGAGTCCTAAAGCCAACAAAAAGAGGGTTAGAAAAAAAGGGAGGAGAAAGCCAGAATATTTGGGGATAACCCTGCAAAAATGGTAATCTCCAACACCATTCAGAAGTAATGTGCAGGGAATGTAGAAGACTATACACTAATACCTGTGTTAGATGCACTATTATTGATTATTGATTATTATTGATTTCTGTCAAAGTAGATTTAAGTAAGAAGCCCATAGCTAATGATTTTAATGAGACTATGACTTTGGTTTACAGCACAATTGCTCCAATCAGGACAAAGATTGTTAACTACCTCTCCCTTCTCTGGTTTACACCCTACATAAGTGAAATTAAGCACCATTGCTGTAAATCAGAATTAATTGATCGTATAAAACAAATCTTCCAGAGGATCACGCCATGTTCATGGGGAACTAAAGAAGTATAAAAGGCCTTATTCAAAGGAAAAAATCCTTCTTTAATGACAAAGTCGAAAGTGCTAGCAATAAACCCAAAACACTTGTGCAAACATTACAGTCTCTTTATTCCTGTCTACCATCCTGCACTGCTGAATCAGTAGAGTGTACAGAATCTTCTAAAAGTGTTTTTTTTAATGCTTATATCTAGCAGGACATTAAGAAGAAGGGCACCATTGTTAGCCTGCAAGCTATCATAGGTGAACAACGTTTGAAAACCAGCCTAGAGTGTCTAATTAATTCACAACTTCACCAGTTTCATTTCCAGAAGGTGGAGGAGCGTGTTATTGAAATGCTTTTGAAGAAACTGTAACCTACATACTATTGCTACGATGCCTTACCAAGACTCGTCATCAAGAAATGGAGGTGTTTGCTCCATTGTATGTTACAACAAATGGTGAGCCAATCATTGTCACCAAGGTACACCCTTAAAAACCTAAATCAGTCTCTTCTGACTCCCCCACCCCAACAAATCTCCTTTCTGCATCAAGCGACAATTACATTTGCAGAGTGCTCATTACGCATAAATAAATTAAAAAATATGCATCTTTATTTATTAATCTGTGGAAACAGCAGCATTGTGAAGAATCAAGAACTGTATTTGATGTTCAAGGCGAGGCACCTGGCACTTGATAAACGTTTTCAAATGACTCTGCACACCACCTGTACTAGGCCCGTTACACTAGATATGCCCTCTGGCACTGCATGCAAAATGTGAAATTTAGCCCCTTGAATAGACATAACACTACACAGACACAATACTCCAGATAGAACTTGTTAAATTGTGCATGACACTCCACATGAGGCCTCAGGTCAGTCAAAATATGGCTGCTTGACTAAATATTGGGACACAGAAATTTGACTCTGACATTCTCTTACTGAAATTTCAAATTTCTCCATTTGTTAACCACAGCCACCATTTTGGCCGATCTTCGAAACACTCCTTTAGAAGCTTATCCGGCCTCATCTGACCCTTAGATTGAATAGCAAGAGCAATTGAAACCTCACATTTGACCCTAGACCTTACTGTAATCAATTAGTTTGTGTGGTTCTCCACTTTCTGTGATAGTGGAAAGGGGTCACACGTTCTCTGATAGCCCAATTATTTAACAGTCTACACTTGCTTATTACGTTCCCTACTAACCACCTTCATCTTCGTGAACTCAAGAAGCCTTATTTTTTCTCCCCTATATGCTATCACTAGTACTATGTCTACCATCTCCTCCACTTTCAAGGATAGTTTTGTTTCAGTTTTGTGTTCTTACTTAGTGCCACGAACCACATAAAGGTGGCTGAACACTCAAGCAAAGTGAAAACTAGCCTAAATGATGAAACCAGTATAGGTCTTGAAAATAGAAAATACTCAGAAAACGGTCTTGAGAACCTGATTCTTCAGATTAGTGCACCAGAACACAATATGCCAGTTAATATCTCCATAATTGGACAAACCACTACACATTAGATCTCCAGAACTGGACAAATCCTCTGCATGAGTTGTCAAGAACAGAAAACAATACACTAGATAAGTCCTCCATGACTGATCACAGTACACTACAGGAGCAATTAAGAACTGGGTTCCACATAAGCAGGTCCAGGTAAAATAGGTCCAATATGATCAGGGAATAGTCCAGTGATTGCTAATTGAGAATGTATTTATAGAAAGTCTTGTGTTGTGTCTGAATTCGCGTGAAGGCAAATAAATGGAAAAACCTTTGTTACAGTCCATTAGGAAATGACCTATCTTGTACATTTGACAAAATAATGGGGTGGAATGTTGGTGCTAGTGCAACATGAATTTGAGGATGTTTTACTTGAGTCTTAGATGGGTAAGCAGTCCAAAGAGTCAATTCATGATAGTAGAAGGTTCTGCTACTAAGGGCCACATGTACAAAGATCCGTTTTTGAGGCTCACAAACTGCGAGTCACAAAACCGGATGACAACAGTGTACTTTACACGGTTTGTGATTCCCAATGGGGTCACAAATGACCTACCTCATGAATGTTCATGAGGCAGGTTGCAATTTGCGACCCGTTGGGAATGGCTGCCCTCACAGGGATAGTGGCCTGCTGCAGACAGCAGACCACCATGTTTGTGACTGCTTTTAAATAACCCACTGCCTGGTCTGAAAAAATACTTTTGCTGCCATTCGCGTAGGGACCCCTTCCTGTTTGCGAATGGTGCTTGAAACTGGTGCTAACTGCGATTGTTTTGTGACCCTTTTATGGTCATAAAACAATGCTACATCATGCTGTGACTCGCAATTAGGAAGGGAACACCCTTTCCTAATTGCGACTCGCAAACCTATTTTGCAATTTGGTAAATAGATTACCGAATCGCAAAATAGTCTCTGTGCATACCAAAATGTTTTTTTCTGTTGCAAACAGTCCGATTCTGCAAATCGGGCTGTTTGCGACAGGAACAATGGTCCGTACATGTGCCCCTAAATCTTTAAGGATTATATAAAGAAGACCTGGGACCTGATTTAATAGGCCCTAGCGCCACGTTAGCACTACCATAGCATCATTTGTTTGTTGCTAAGGTGACGCTAAAGTGTTTTTTACACATGCCATATTTACAAACTGGCGCAATGCATGCATTGTGCCACTTTGAAACCTTTGCACCACATTAAGCTTGCACCAGGCATAATGTATGCAAATGGGGGCATTTGCCTGTTGGGGGGGTCGAAAAAATGGCACAAGGAAATCTAGGAGAATTCTTTGCACCATTTTTTTCAGTACTTTTAACGCCTGCTCAGAGCAGTTGTTATAAGGGGGCATGCCGTTGAGTACAATGGGCCCTCATGTATTTTGCAGGAGTAGCGTCAAAATGTTGGCGCTACTCCTAAAGAGTACATCAACAGCGTCAGGAATTCTGACACTATTGCCCCTACCCTGCGCCATGTTGCACCGTATTTTAAATACTGAGCATTCTTGGTGGTGGTAGAGGGGTGCTTAGTGGTGCAAGGAAAGTGCACTTTTCTTAAATCAGCCCCTAGTTGAAGCTGATCTCAAAAGCCTGTGAGGCTAGTGGCAATGAAGGACTCCCTTGAGATGTGATTGGGCAGTGGCAGTGAAAAAGTATGAACTGATCATAGTATTTTGAATTCTGCTGTCTGCTGCACTGGGATGCAATGGAGTGGAAAACTGGTGTGTGTTAGGTGGTCAGTGTGTTTCAATCTGAGTGTGAGTCGAGCAGCATAGTTCTGGACTATTTGAAGTTTAGCCATACATTTCTTGAGGAGTCCTGTGTACAGGCTGTTACACTAATTTAGTTGGCATAGACAAAAGTATAACTAAAGCCATTTTGAAGCTGACAAACAGGAGATAAATATTCCACAATAAAGACAACTTTAATAAAATGCTTTTTTACGAGGGGTTTGATTGCCCTGTGAGGGAGAGATCAACGCCAAGCAAAACGTCTCGAATATAGACCTTGGTGGTGGATGTTGGTGAGACACCTTTGGGGTTTTGTTAAATATAAGGAAGAGAAGAGGAGTTTACAGGCTCTCAGATTCTGACGGTTAATACAATGGTAGTTGTGTTTCTGCTGAGGCCTTTAACATTGGACACAGTGCCCGAGATGGTCATCAGAACTAAACACAGTATGCTAGAGTTGGCCGCAAGAAATTGAATCAATAGTCACGATGAGCTGATGGAACCTACAGAAAGCACTCCAAATGTAGTTCCCAGCGCATGGCTCTTTGTGCCACATATAGCTCCAAAAATTAGTACCAATGCCCATGGAGAGGAATCCAGAACTTAACACAATATTTCCTATAAACGTCTACAATTGGATACAGTGTGCTTTTAATTGTGCTTGTTTAATTTTGCTCTGAGTATGTAGTGTTTCATACAGCACACACTTTTTCCATTCGGACACCTTGGCGTAGAGTCAGGGCACCAAATGTGGTGTAACTAGTAACGTGTACCCTTCACAGTGGCAAAATAATCTTTATTTTGTTATGATTTTATTTAGACCTCATTTTTCTCATCTTGCTGTCCATGCAAGGTTGCCACATAATTTACCTGTGGTGATCTCGTATGGGATACTCAACCTGATAATGGACATTGGAAGCTTTCACTGCTGCTGTCTGTGTTAAAGAAATCTTGTATTTAAGGGACGCTTGTAGAACTATTTTCGGTGCTATATTTACTCTCTGCATGAGAGGGAGTCTTGCATTCCTGCTGCAAGTGCTGTCCGTTTTCTGCACATTTTTAGGAGAGGGAGAACTTTTGTGAGAGAAACTTGTATTGGTGATCACCGTGCATTAACTGCCCTGTTTGAGAAACAATCTTGCACTGCTCCTGGCCAAGGCAAGGTTGCTTCTGTACTGTACTGTGTGCATTGATAATAACTGACAAATCATTTTAGCCACACAAAGGCTAACCTATAGGCCTTGTTCATACCGATTTAATTCTGCACGTTTTGAGCAAGTGATTCAACCTCTTACTCTTCCCTATCTAATATGCTCTCTAATGGCAGAAGAAATGCTATTAAATGAAAAGATGATTGATCCCAGTTTTACATTTGAGTGTTTTTGTTGTGAAATATGCTGTGGTCACTATGCTTTAACCAGGGCCACTGGAATTATGCCATTCTCGGCCGCAGTGTTTTCTGCATGATCATGGATTTGTCAATTGGATTATGTGGTCAATGGAAAACCATTGGCCACATAATCCAATATCTGCTGCGTCATTTTCAGATTTGACAAAGAATTATTTCTAGCTCAAACAGATAAAAAGTTAGTAACATCGCAGTCACAAAGCCCTTCCCTAAGGTTGACTGGTCACCAAACAGTTGCGTATTGATGTGTTTAAGTGTTAAATTGGTTCTAGTAAGGTCAAGTATTTGCCCAAATAGTGTTAACCTATGAAAATGGCAAACAAATAAGTAACGCAATCACAGAATGTGCTTCCTCACCCCTCATAATTTGCCTTTTTTGCCGCATAATTTAATACCCTGTCAAATAATGTGCTGCTCCCCTTTCACACAATTCCATTGGCCCTGGTTTTAACCAGCTACTAAATGTATGGTGATCCATGAACTTAAAAGCCAGTTTCAGCTGTGACCCAACTTTTTCCTAAATAATTAACTGTGCAGTTGGCAGTGTTACCACAGAATCATGTTATTATTTCCCTGAATTATAGAAAATGTTGATGATATTGTGCTCTGAAAATAAAGAAAACTCCATGCATAACTGAGCAACGAATTGGCAGGTGTTTGATGCACACTGAGATATTTATTTAAACCTGAAAATTTGAAAGGCTGTAGGAAACAATATTAGTTGCTAGTAGAATGTATCACAGCAACTCTGTCCAAAACAATACCTAAACCCCTTATCATATGATTATTGGGTTTAAGAGAAGCAAGTAAAGCCATAGTCCAGGAAGGCTCTTCTATTGATTGAAAAACAGAAACAAAACCGGAGCCAGTGCTTAATTTGTAAAGGTATTAGTGCTGGGCCAAACGTTTTGCTTAAAAGTACTCAGTCAGGATTATTGTATATTAGCGAGCTGAATACCAAGTCTGTTTGGTTGTGATTCCACCTCATGCCTCTTTATTCCACCACCAGACTCTCCCTGCTTTTTTATCTAACACTTTTTAGGTTCCTTTTTATCCCTGCTTCCTTTCTTTGTCACTTTTTCTTTATCTTTTTCTTACCCTTTCTTTTCACGTTTTGCGATTTTCTCTCTCTTGTTGTGGGTCAAATTCTGTTGAGGAAAGGAAAATGCCATTCGTCAAAAATTAGTATCGGTGGGCCCCACCTCCAACCACCAGCCCAAATTAAGCACTGGACCTACCAACAAACATATCTACAGCACATCCTTGAGATACAGACTCATACATGTCCTATTTCTTTGTCTGTCTAGTGATTGATATTTCTTTTGAGGTTACTAGATAGGGGGAATTGGTAAGATAGGGTTTGAGGATCTTCACTCATTTCCTATGTGGAATTAGGATAAAGTCATCAAGAGCCTGATTTAGAGTTTGGCGGATGGGGTTACTCCGTCACAAGTGTAACAGATATCCCTCCTCCCATATTACAATTCTATTATATCCTACGGACATTGTGATATGCAGGATGGGCTATCCGTCACATTTGTGACGGAGTAACCATCCACTAAACTCTAAATCAGGCCCCAAGTCTTTCCAATTACAACTCTAAAAGAAAGTGAACAGCATATGTATTGCTTACATTTGATAACTGGATGTCTTTGAGCAAGGGTTTTGTCAATAAATTCTATTTCTCATTAAAATGATATTGATTCTCTCAATGCTAAATAAACTATTATGTCTTTCTCATGTTTGGTAAAAGTTTATAACGCACAAAGAGGTCTAGGTTAACTAAATGGGCCTGAACATGAGTGACCCAGTAAAAAGACATGGTGATTTTGGATATGATATTACTATTATTTCAGGTTAATAACACCTATGAACCAGCAAAATTCATGTTTTGTTCCTGTGATGGGTGTGATAGGTGAGAATTGATGTTTCCTTGTGACTTCTTCTATCTGAGTACCCATTTTGGCTAAAATTTCACCCATACATTTCGCCTGTCTTAAGGAGTCAAAATGCCTTGGTAAAACAATCCCAGTGCAAGGTGTTTCTGATTTTTCTGGTAACTCCAGTTACTTGAGAAATTGGAATTACTAGCCAACGTGTGATCGGCCCTTATTTGAGGCCAGCCTACGGGCCCCTGTCGGTTTTGAAGATACTTTTAGTGTTCTCTGTATTGTAAAAGTCTCAGCTGGAAAGAAATAACTGGTTCTAATGCGTGGGTGTTTGGACTCTAAAGGATCTGTCTGCTCACAAATTAATATATAGAGTTATTAATCAAAAAACGGAAGTTGGTTGGGTTTTGGTGCATGCTAAAAGCACATGGGTGGTTTGAAGATGAGATGCTTAACAGCTGCACCTGTCAATTTTTTTTTTATTCTATCTGCTCTGGTCAGTGAGTAATGCGGGATCTCCAAGAAATAAGTGAATTCTGTGATTAAAAAAAATTAAAGGCTTTTGGAATGCAAAAACTAACGCATGATGGACTAAATGTTCTTTATGATTTATTAATATCATTAGGACCTGTACTGTATACATTTCAGTTGCCTACAAATCTGAACGAAAAGAGGGTGTGGAATGGGCATCCCACATCTTTCACCAAAACACTGAAAGTTATAGGGGCTTATATACAAGGATATAGTGCCCCGATAGCATCATTTTTTCTGATGCTGCGGTGGCACTAAAACAACTACGTATTCACAAAGTGATGCTAGAAGCCTCTAACATCACTTTTCCTGGGCTAGCATCATTTTTCCACATTGACAGATCTGGTTGCATCAGATACCGACAATGATATGCAATGTAGGCATCCTCTTTTAGAAAGTGACGCTAGCCCCCTAGTGCTGTATTTACAAGCTTTTAGAAAAATTACATTGGCCTAGGAAAGGTTGTGTTAACTCTGGCTAGCCTCAAAATGTTAATGCCTGGTCAGACCAGGTGTTAAAAGGACGTAGGCATAGTCATGAAAGGAGAACACATACAAAGTACTCCAGCAACCTGGAATATACCATGGAAATACTATTGCTACAACTTGGGGCACAACGGAGAGCAGCGCAACCCCCACCATCACCACCACATAATCCTGCACCACCACAGTCACCACCGCCTGGACCACAGAGGCAGTGCAGGAGGAAGGAGCGTCTATACCGGCAGCGGGCAGCCCTGATTTCCCATAGGGAGGAGGGGATCATCACCTTCTACTGGCTGCGCAGGGAGTCAATAGTACAGCTGCTCCACCTTACTGCACCCCAACTGCAGGCAACAGTCAAGCAATCCACCTCCATCCTGCCACAAATCAAGCACCTGACTGTGCTTCACCTCCTGGCATCTGGCTTATTCCAGATCACAGCAGCACAAGTGAGTGGAGTGTCACAGTCCTCCCTGTCTGCATTCCTGCCCACAGTCCTGCATGCAATCATCTGCCTCACACCCTGCTACATCCTCTTCCCCCGCACCCAGCAATTGCAGCAGGAAAAAAAAGGGATTCTATGTGCCATTGCTGGATTTCCCGATGTCCTTGGAGCCATGGGCTGCAGACTTGTGCTACTCATACCACTTGCTGCAACAGAACATGTGTACTGTAAAACCAAGCACACATATTTGATGAATGCCCAGGTCATTGTCGATCATCGCAGCTACTTCATCAATGTGCTGTCAAAATACTTGGGCAACACCCATGACTCATTTATCTTCAGAAACTCAATCATCAACCAGAGGTTTCTGGATGGACAATACAGGAATGGCCTACATGTAGGTAAGCATATAGCAAATACCTAACAGACACAAGAACAAAAACATATGGGGGACACAATACACAGATCACTGTCTGCCTACACAGATAGACAACAGCATGGTGATGCCTATCACACATACATGCACTATGATTCTGTACACAGATCTAATGCAAATCACCCTAACCTACAGGTGAAGACATCTAAAGTCATTTTTGCATATGTTGCATGGCAGACAGGAAATCTGCTCTACATCTCTGTATGCAAAGGAGGTGCACTGTCTACGCTGGAGGGTAGTTACATGCAACACACATGCGACATCAGTCATGTCATGCCTCCAACATCAGGAATTAGGGCCCTCAGTTACCCTGTCCTTGTGCCACTCTGTGCCACCAGAGCAGCATTTATTGTCTGGTCCACTGACACAGTGTGCCAGTCCATATTTACAAGGTCATGCAAAGCCCCTTTGCATGGCTTATCATGGCCATGTGAATATCTACCCCTTACATGCATAACACTGCATGAAAGGGCCGTTCCATGGGTGTTGCTTGGGCTATATCCACGCAACACACATGAACAAAAAAGGTACCTGACGTATTCACAGATTTACAAAACTGGGAATGTATCACAATTTTATGCCATCTCAGGCTTTTTTGTGCCAGAAGGTGCTCTCTCCTGCACAATAACAGTCATCCCCATAATACAATATGTTGCAAGGCTGCCTGCCTTGGCGCTAGGCAGAAAGTTGTGCGTCAGTGCAAGGGGAGAGGACAGAAAGGTGACATATCTTGATGATGGTGCTTTCCTGGCTCTCCACAGTGGCTCATGAAAGTGCAGCAAGGCATGTGCCATGCTGCCCTATGCCATGGGCCATGTCAATGAGGCCCTAGGTGCCAGATGACAAACCACTGGCCATGGCCAGGTCACATGTAACTGTACAAATGCACAATGCTATGTTAAATAACTCACCTCTCACATGTGTGAAGAATAATGCTACACACAGACATCACCCTCCATGCCTTGGAGGCAGCTGCCTTGGCTGGAAGGTGCACCTTCATACAAAATTCCATCCAAAAAGCTAAGTGGAACTCCTACATCCCCTAATGCGAGTGTGAATGTGTACTCACTAGG
Source organism: Pleurodeles waltl (assembly GCF_031143425.1). NCBI lineage: Eukaryota > Metazoa > Chordata > Amphibia > Caudata > Salamandridae > Pleurodeles > Pleurodeles waltl. The sequence continues at coordinate 531,701,100 of NC_090449.1, forward strand.
CAACTTGTGTGTAAGCATAGTTGCCTGGACCCCAAACTTGCAGGTGGACCCAAGTAATGTGTTCTAGTTCCCCTTCTTTTAAACATAGTACAGTGCAGGAAGTTGTGTAGCTGAACTGCAGATTAACACCCACAAATCTGCAGGATACATGTGTGCACAAGTTGGGCACAATTCCCTCACACATGTGCACAATGTCACTACGCTATGACATGCAAACATGGATTGGGAAATGGCAGTTGTCACAATAGGTCATGCATTTGGGATGTGTGAGGACATACTGTGTGGATGGCATCATGTCAACTGTTATGGACAATAATGGCTAATCAAAGGCCTGACAAATGTAATGTAGGGCACTTCCAACATCTGGGGAGGAGCGGTGACCCATAATGTGTCTGTGTCCACCATGACTGCGATGTCTCCAATAACCTAGGTTGGACAGACAAAAAAGATTCCTAGGCACAGTCTGTTGCACCACACAAGTAGTGCCAACACAAGCCATTGAGTGGGCTAGAGCAATGGGAACCAGACACCATCCAACCCCGCTGCACATATATGACAGTCAGGAAGTTGATTGTTCTGAACTATCTGCCCATGCGCTGCATTTGACCCCACATACAGTGAGTGAATAAGCCCCTGGAAACTGCACCACACTGGCATGACTAACATATCATGTGGTCATAATTGGCTGGAGTGCATGACAATACCAAAACACATGACACACATGGGCAGAATGTTTGCAAATGCAGTAAACCAAAGCACTGATACTTCTATTTTCATTCAACATTTCAGTTGACCAAGGTGACCAAGGTGACCAATGTGACAGCATTCAGTCATGGGTTGTGTCCCCTATTACTAATCTACAAACAGATGTGGGGAGGGCCTATAACCAGGCACGTGTCAGGGCCCAGACAGGTCGTTTGGCTTGATAAAACCCTGCTTCCACTGTCTGGATGTATCTGGTGGGCCATTGCTTTATTCACCACCCATGGTGTGTAAGTTGATCCTGGCATGTGCTATACTGCACAATATCTGCATGAAAACAAATGTCCCCGGGGATGAGGATCAGGAGGTTACCCATGAAGAGGAGGAGGATGACCACGCAATTCATCCAGACATACACAATACTGTTGCTGGGGCACAGTAATGCAGTCTCATTGTCAAGCATTTTTTCCCATAAATTCATGTGCAGTAAGGCATGACTACCAAACATATAAATAAATCATCCTAACTAACATATATGTTGGAGTGTATGTCACAGTCCTATTTTACCAAAAAACTATATCCAAGAAGCCACGACTAGGTCCCAAGAGTCGTACCAGACACCATGCACTGAGTTCAGAAAAGTGTGATGTGTAATTTTGCATTGACAGCCAAATAAACCTGTTTGGATGAAAACACACATATCTGCCAATGAACTGTTTTTCCAAAAGGAAAACATGTAGATAGGAATTACTACATTAAGCATCAGGGCAACACTGTATGCCAAGGTCTTTAAATATTAGACAGGAACTGCAATAGTTAATCACTGTGAGATATGTGTCAAATCAATGGGTGAAAGATTCATAACACTGTTGACAACTCACAAGTTCCACATCTTTTGCACTCACATGTACGACAAATAGCAAGTGTATCACAGAGGATAGTACATCTGCATGTGTAGCACAGTGCCAACAAATCAGTAGTCATCTTGCTTGTATGCTGAACAATGTCATTGCATGTCTCATACCATTGGCAATGGGTCTGAGTACATCATGACACAGTATGGCTTGTACATAGATGTGGGTCCATTAGCTATGAAGAGCATTCCACCAAACCACCCATACTCAATGTGCAGCTGCCAAAGGATATTGACTGTAGCTGTGGCTACTCCTCACAAACACACCCACAGGGAAGCCCTGCAGAGTCCAAATCATGGTCTTAACAGGGCCTGCTACATCATGGAGGGGACTACCAGCGTACACCAGAATTACTCCTGGAGTTATGATAGGTTGTGGGACCATTTAGCCTACGCACCACCAAGAGCAGTTGAAACAATAGTACTGTGCTGCATATTGCCAGACACATGCAGGATGTAATCTCCCATGGCCCAATGACAACGAGGAGCAGGAACATCTGGACGATGAGTATGCTGAAGATGGGAGGAAGCCCAAAATGTAACATCAATAGCAGCAACATTGTTGAGTCCACAATTTTTAGCCCAATGTGTGGTAGATGCGTGAGTGACTTACACAATATCAGAAGAGCGTGATGACAAGAAAGGCTGTACCTATGTAAGATAACACAGAGCATCACGGCCAGCGCAAATTATCATTATTTAATGATTGTTAATGAGCACGAAAGGACACCTTCCTGCACATAAACAATAATTGAAGGTATTTTGCTCCTTCTATGTGGGCTGAAGAATGAAAGTATTTCTCCTCGATGCACCATGCTAACACTACAACACGTAAATTTTTGGCGCTGCCTCAGGTTCATGATTTCTTGTAAATCTGGAGCAGCATTACAATTTAATGAGTGTTGAAGTGGAATGCCCACAAGAACACCCATTGAACGCCCCTTTCATGCTAAGTGATGGATGTAGAGGGGTCGTATTTACAAGGTGGGGTTAAGTCACAAAGAATCGTTTAATTCTGCCTTGTAAATATGGAGCAGGTTATTGCACCTTAGTGATGCTCTGGTAATGCAAGGGCCTCATAAATGAGGCCCTAAATATCACAGCATTTGCCTGAACCAGACACAGTAAACCCCCAACCTTGCTTGATAGCCTGCTGTTTTCACTTTGGGGTACAGCACATACTGTCCAATGTGGCTGTATGGTGCACATTCCAGGGCTAATCCATGGCATCCCTGGGGACAAATTAAGCAATGGACTCAGGTGCCAACACAAGGGGCTTATTTACAAGCCCCTTGTGCAGCAGTAGCATCACTTTGTTTGATGCTACGATGGCGCACAACAGTCCCCTACTCCGGATTTACAAACTGGTGCAGTGGTACCATTGCACGACTTTTGTAAACCCTTGTGCCACATCATACCTGTGCCAGGTATAATGTATGCAAGGGAGGCATACCCCTGCAAGGAAACCCTTAGGAATGATGCAGGGAAATCTACAAGCTTTCACTGCATCATTCTATTGTCATTTTTGAATGGATGCTCAAAGGCAGCCGTTAAAGTGAGACTCTGCTTTGTTTTATGGGCCTTTCCATGCTTTGCTGGACCAGCATCAACATTTTGGATGCTAGTCCAGCAAAGCATAACAACTGCGTCAGAAATTCTGATGCAGCTGGGCTAGCGAGCACCATGGTGCACTGTATTGTAAATATAGTGCTACCATGGTGTTGTTAGGTGGGTGCAGGGTTGTGCAAGAAAGCTGGCACACCAATCACGATGTGACAGTTTCTTGTAAAAAAAGGCCTATATGTGGTACACGGTTCAACCCTCTGAAGGTGTGGTGTCCCCGAAGCATAGGAAATGAGGCCTATACATGGCCTGATCTATGTAATGCATGTACTTACACCCATTTAACACTTACAAAACATACATTGGACACATGGAAAGAGAGGAGTGTGTGAAACACAACCATTCACAGGCAACCCTGCAACCCATATGACTAGGAAAATGATTCCCAATAGACACCATACAGATATACATTTCTTGCATGCCGTGCATCAAAGAAAATAGCACTTTGCTTCAATACATGTATTTTCCAGCCATCGTGTATGCCAAAAAATGACGCATCCCATGCACGAGTCAGAACTTCCTCTTTTTGGCTCATCATGCATCCTCAAAAACCCACGCATAGGTGTGGAGCGTTGAAAAAAACATCACATTGATTGACAACATGCTGCAGCAGCCCAGGAAGTGATGCACTGGCTCAGCCATGGGGCAAACCAGGAACCACAAAGTTACTTTCACTTTCTCTTACAATAACTGCATTTTGTCTCTGGTTGAGAGAGGTGCTGTGTTGTCGGAGCTGTGTAGAGGAGTGCTGTTGGAGGAGTATTATGTCCTGTCTGCTGTCTCTGTTCTGTCCTTGGTATCTGTTTGTTCCTGTCTATTAGTATGTTGTATTGTCTTAAGTGTGTATTGTAGTGTAGTTTGCTGTACTTTTTTTTATCTTAGAGTTATTTTAGGTTTGGGTGGGGACATGTTGGGGGAAGGCAAGGGTCTGAGGGATAAGTTCAGAGAATTTGAGTGCCTTTGTCTGGCTAGTCACTCACTACCTCCCCAACATGCTGGCCATAGGCAGCTACATTATCCAGGGCTACCAGACCGAGGCACGGAAGCTACGCTGGAGGAGGGTCCAGTTCCACATGCTGAGAATCTTTGAAGTTGATTGGTCAGCCCACCAGCTGAAGCATGAGTGGGCAGATGTTGTGTCACGAGAGTGGGACCTCCTGGATTACCTTGGGCTTGAGGTTGGTGGAACTGTTGGTAAGTACACAATCTTTGTGAGGGAATTAATGAATTATGTGTGCTATAAGATGCCTGGTGTCCATAGCCCCTCCTTTACTAAGTTAGGACACAGGGCAGAGCAGCAAGTGGTGTTGCTGAGCCAAACAACATCACTGACAAGTGCAGCAAGGCACCATTAGCATTACATTGGACACATTCCTCTCTGTGTCCCCTGTGCCTACTCACAAAATGCTGATGATCACCAATGCAGGCACCCTTGTGTAATGGTGCAAGAGTACGTGGTTGACAGGGAAGAGTATACATGTCCAGGAAGGGAGACCTTCCTGCCCATACACAATCATCATTGGTGTTGAGCTTTGTCTATGTGTACTGTAGAGAGCAGCACACCTAGGCAATGAAAACACATGGATAAATATGGTATTTAATTATCTCTGTACCACTCTGACGCGCGCCATGAGGTGACATATGACTCTGGTACATTACCAGCCTTGTATCCATGGCCACGCACACTGTGCCACAGAAACTCACCAGACATGTTGCTCTGGTGGTGCAGGGTCACACTTGGCCAGCTAATTGTGGGCCATTGTGTCAGTGGTTGACAAATATCAGGTCTCACATGCCAGCACACATCAAATAAGACATGTCAGAGACAAGGCATGACACAAATGTATCGGAATACTGGGTTGTTCTGTGCCCACAATGAGCAGTGTCAGTAGCATACTTGTCGAACACTTTCTTGTTAGCGCCACAGTTCACATTTAAGCTCATATGCTGTGTTCAACTGAGGATGTGTGCACCTTTCCAAAACAAGGCCTCCTGCCAGGGCACATGTCAACATATGTTGCCCTGGGCGATGTCCCTTACCATTAGCAACCCAATTTTGAGTCCCTTTGGTGGATCATGTGTCATGTACATGAGGCAGGATGTATGTGACTCTGTACATAGTCATACCCTGTGAAATGCCAAACACACGTATATGTCCCACACATGTCTGTAGCAGAAAAAAAAGATGTAGTGTTGGGTTGAAAGAGAAAACATATTTATGTGTTGTCTTTGGCTATGCAGCAATGGTATCTAAGGATGTTTGCCAAATGAGGGGACAAGGATAGCTAACTACTGCTGTATTTTGCATTGTCATGGACTGGTGATGATAAGAGTGATGCAGGAGTAGTGTGAGTTTTGGCCGAGTGTGTGCTTTGAGTAATGTTGGTGCTGAGGGCCACTACACTCAGGTTGTCTTGAAAAATCTTTGGATAGTAAGTCATTTGAAAGCCATACACTATGTACCTGAGACATATTTGAATGTTACCATCACATATGGGTACATGCCAGCCTGGCCTACCAAAGTATGACATTGAGACATGTCCAATGGCCTGTTTGAATTGTCAAAACCATTAGGCATTTATGGCCATTTGCAAGTCAAGTGTGATGTGCAATAGTTGACCACAGTATGACATTCACAGTGCAATGTCTCGTGTTATTTCTTGCAGGGGGACCCCAGCCTTACATGAGAGGAGACCCGATGCTACCAGTGAGTGTCATCCTGTATGTGTAATGGCTACTGCAAGGATTGTGTGTGAGGTTGTATGTTGTGTGCAATGCCATGTACAAAATGCATATATACAAAGTCAAACTCAATATGCCATGAATGTTTATGGATAGTAAGGGAGAGGTTCACCCTTGGATGTGCATTTGCATCTGACTTGTGTCAAGGAGGTTCCGATTGTCATCATTGAGGCTACCAATTTGCTGGTTTGGGCAAGGTGAAATGACCACAGTGCCAGGATCTATGAACATATATGGTAGTGGACTCATGAGTGACATGGCAGGGCACTGGGGGTCTTATTTACAAGCCCATTGGACCGGCAGTGAGTCACTTTTTCTATGGGAAAAAGTAACGGACCAACAGTGTTAGGGGCTTGTAAATAAGCCCCTGGATACCTGCTTAAAGTTGTCCATATGCACAGATGGGCTATTGTCCCTCATGGTGCAATCCATATCTGATATGTCTGGCTAGCCTACACATGAGGGCTTATTTACAAGTTCTGGTGCAGTCCTGTGCAGCAAGGAGTTTTTTTTCGTGCTGCCCTTCACAACCGAGAAGGGGCAGAAATGCTGCATATCTATAAGATATGGCACATTTCTATCCTCTCACCCTGTGCTTGGGCACAAATTAGGGCCTTGAGCCAACACAGCCACTCTTACACCATGGTGCAAGGATGCCTGCTTTGTGGGATGATTGTTTTGTGCAAGAATGGACACCTTCTTGCACATAAACCATCACAAGCAGTGACTTCTTCTTACTATATGTGCTGCATTCTGGAGCAGACATAGAAGGGGGAAAAATTGAAAAATTATTTCTCTATTTTGCATCACGCCTATGCCACCTCAGAGGATGTCTGGGGATATGATGCTTTCCCAGACTTGCTAAATCTGGGAATGTGTCAGATACCTAATCATTCCATGGGTGTTATTTGGGAACTCACCCAGAAGCACCCATGGAACACCCCTTTTACACAGTTTCATGAGTGAAAGGGGCCCGTAATTACATGGCAATGAAAAGTCAAGCTTGCTGGTTTGGCATGGCCTTGGACATATGGAATGCCACACTGTGCCACAGGACCGTCTATGAAATGATGTTCCTGTGGTGCAATATGTGGGTAGGGCTTAGTAAATAAGGCCCATAGTGTATGATTCACAAGACAGTATAATAAGAACATGTGGTAGAGGTACAGAGTCCAACACATCTAAGCAGGCTGTCAATGTGGGCTTCTCAAAACATGTTCTTGTTGTGTGTGCCACAGGAAGATCACAGCAAATCATGTAGGCCCAGGACTGAGAACATTTGATACGGGCCCTATGATGAGCAGGACAGTGTTCAACATGACACACTTGGAATTGATATTGTTTTGCCCACACATGAGTTGTGACGCCACATACTTGATGTCCTATGTACCAACATTGCTATCCTCTTTCAGCCTCAGAGATGGGAAAATGTGTGTTAGTCTAAAGGGATGTCCTTACAACAGTGTAAAATGCAATGCTAATTAACAAATCATCTTCAGATAGCGTTGGCCCTGAAAGTCTACAGGATGTAATAAAAATAGGTTCCTATAATGATCTGCTTCTGCCATTGCTATTCCAAGACCCCTGTTTACAGGCTATGTAGGGCATGCATGAACTCATCGATCAGATGGCTGTGCTACGTGCTGGAGAGTAGCATGGTGACATGAGTTGTGGACGCATATGTAGAGTCAATAGGCTACATAATGGGACTCATCCAATTACTCTGGGAATATGCTAGGAGTCATGGCACAGTCCAACATGTACTGGCATGGGAGTCTTTAGGATTAGTTTCATGCATATCTGTGTGATGTGAGTGAACAATACACCCTCCATACTCACATATCATACCTATGACATGTAGATTCCATGTAGCAATGTGTCCAGATATGTGTCCTTGCCTGATCAGGCCCATAATGTGTGACATGCCATCTGACTCACAGTCCTTGCTCAGATGACTTTGCAAAATGACAATGGATCCAAGGGCAGTGGAGTATGCAAATTTGACATTGACGAGCAATGCAACATGATGGATGTGCCTTGCTATTGTCACAATGAAACATTTATCATAACAATAGTCAAAGAAGACATGGTAATTAACAAATGTCCTTAGATGGGGCATTACTAGTGTGTAACAGTAGCTTCAGCTTTGTACTGTGAGCAAAATTGACATGGAGAAGAATGGTATTGAGCAGATGTATGTTCAGTTAGCCCTTCCAGATCTTCTTGTGATATTTGATGTGCATCATGTGTTGACTGCTTATTGTGTTTACAGGACATGCTTGATGTTCATTTACTAACTAACCTTTGTCTGATATGTATTCTTACCTTTTTCTCCAGAGACATGAGCCCATCTCAGAGGTGTGGCTTTGACAAGAGGAAAGACAGGTACAATCCCATAGCCAAGTGAGGAAAATGTCAGGACGTTGGGCAAGATGTAGGAGCGTGAACGGTCATCTGGGTCATGGAGTGCCTTTCCCCAAGGGGCACCCACAAGGGATCAGTGCACCTCAACCCAACAACACTATGACAAGTATCGGGCAACCAACGGGTGGGCCTGCAGGGGCAGATCAGGCTACATCAACAGCACCACAGACTGTCCCAGCCCCAGCACAGCAACCAGGAGTTGAGTTTCAGAAGGGTATGTGCCAGGAGATGGCGGATTTGGAGCTTAGGATTGCAACAATTGAATATCATCAGGAGAAGATGATGGGGTTGCTACGTTCTATCCAGGCTGCTTTTTGTAAGCCCTAAAAAGCTGACTGGCCTATTTTGTTTTACTTCCCTTGCCCTTGTATATAGATGTTTTATTGTGAGGGTTTTTAACTAGTTTGTTTAGTGTAGATAAGTTTTAGAACGTAGATGTTTTTACTAAGGGTGGGCTATGTTTTAGGGGTCTCCATTTATTGGATGGTTTTTGGATAGAGGGGTCATGTTTTAGGTGTTTGAATAAAAAAATAACAAAAAAATGCAAAACAATGATCAAACTTTAACAAATATATATATATATATAGATATATGTTTAGTCATAGATCTTTAGTTAGTTTCTGTATAGGTGTAGCTGCTGTTGTCCTTGTCTACAAATGTATTTTAGGAGGGGTGGAGGGTTGATGTATGTCATGTGGCGTTAAATGTTTAGGATAAGTTAAGATAAGTTAAGTTAGTAGTATATATTATAGGATTAGGTAGTGTAGTTTCGAATAGTTAGGTTAGGTAGATTAGGTAGTTTTAGTTAAGAGTTCTTATTCTTATTAAATTTGGTGTTACCTAGCTCATGGTCTCCATCATGATTTCTGCCTCAGATTTCACATGTCTGCACAGGTTGTGTTAGATGCATGCCTTTGGCTTTGCAAGGGACCTTCATTTGTGGAATCTTGTTGTCATAGCACTCACCCTAAACCATGAAATCATTGATTTGTTACTCACACACTTACGTGAACTGACTTGAACTCGCAACATGGGCTTGTCACATCAATGTGTGATTTTTGCTACTTTCCTTGCTTAGACCAGCTACTTGTGGTGTGAGTTATATCAGCTGTCACAATGACTGCATGATACCTTTTACATTACATGCTTGGGAGCCCCGAAAACCATTTTTTTATCAATATACATATCACCTTCTCTACGTATGTTCAATTAGTCTGTGTGGCTTTTTCTCTGATTGCAATCCACAGATATCCCTTTGGTGAGCAGTCAGTGTATTAGCTTCACACAATTTAACATGCTCATGTTGTCCCTGCTTCAGACACACATACAACACCAAGATAAGTGATTTTATTTACGTGTTCATTTACGTGCAGTACTGATGTGCATTCCATGAGACAACAACCCCAACAGATGTATGTAGTCATTGGATGACCAGACAAAGTACATGGGGGTGAACGTGTCATGGGACATGTGTACAAGAGGAGTGCTTTAGTGAGGAGGAGGAGCACATTGCCATTAAGAAAGATTGGCCAAAACGCCAGTCCACATATGTGAGAGATCAACAGTGGGGGATTTGAATTGAGGACAGTGCCGAGTGTTTTTACGCTGGACTGATCTTTAGCACAGAGCAAAGGAGAAAGGGGCCATGTCCCACAGAGAAAAGCTACTGGTCAGTTTTCCTGGTGAAAGATGTTCCTTCCACATTTTTAACCTCTGATGTATGTGGTGCCTCCTGTGACTGGGTTGTTGTAGGTGCTGAAGTACAGGGAGGCACACACACATCAGGAGGTGAAGATGTGGATGCTGTATCAACAGCAGCTCTCATCTGTGGGAACACATGAGGCAGCATATAAGCAAGGAGAACCTGCAGGTTCTGTAACACAGCAGCAACATCACAGTGAATGGCGCCCAAGGTGGCACTGAGGGAGTCTTGCTTCCACTACATGGACTCCAGGACATCTTTGTATTGTCCACAGCCTGTTGGAAACTTCGCTAGTGGCACTTGGACTGGGCATTTGCTTGTACCTCAGCCTCATGACACCAGCAATGTCTGCCAGGGACAGCTGGAGGCCAGGAAGGAGAGTTGGTGCTTTGTATGGATGACATGATATCCTCATTTGGACTGAGGCACCTCAGGCCTGCCTCTAGGGTACCCAACCACAGTCTCCATCACCACCCACACCATATCTGCGAGCTCCCACTGGACCTCTATGGCAGGTTTTTGGAATGAAATTGCTGGGTCCTGGGAGTCCAGGGCTGTGGTTGAGCTGGTAGATGTATGTTGGATGTTTGGTGGTCATGCAGGAAGCCTGCAATGCTGTCTAGCCTTCCTGCAACTGGAGATGGTGTCCATATGGCACCCAGGATTTCCTGGATGGTATCTGGATGTATGTTTTGCAGCTGGTCCTCCACATCATCAGAGGAGTCCAGGCAGGCAGCTGGCCAGGAGGTATGGTGTCATCCTCTGTAATGAAATGCAGGTAAGTTAATGTTCAGTTCTGCTAGATGTTGACATGAGTGTTCAGGTTTACAAGGAAGGTTTCCAAGGGAGCCCTTTCATTGCCTCATTTCAGGGACCTAGCAGCACACTGCCCAACTGGAGGGTTTTAGAACTTCATCCTCCAGTGGCACAGTGTGCAGGCTCCTAATTTACAAGACTACACCATACCAACTTGTGTAGATTGTCATGGCCCTGTAATTCTGTATCCCTTTCACGCATTACACTGCATATAGGGTGAGTTTCTTGGGTGTTGCTGTGGTTGTCCCCCACAACGCCCATGGAATGCAAAGGAATGTGACTCATTTCCAGATCTGGATTTCTGGAGATGTGTCAGATTCCTCCACAACCTCAGGGGTGATGTTGCAGTGGTACAACATGGAGATTTGACATTTTATTCCCCATTTTTTCCAATTTTAATATTTTCTGCATTCTACAGCACACATGGAAAGTGGAAGACGAAATTTGTGATTGTTGAAGTTCAAGGAAGTGTCCCTTTCAGCTAATGAGCACTTATCCATGCAACACAGGCACCCCTACACCATGATGCAAGGGTACCTGTATTAGTGCTAAGAATCAGTGAATAGACCATCAGGGAGGAAAGTAAAGGTATGTGTTGCATTTTGGTGAACACAACACATACCTGCACTTTCCAAATGCCACAGCGCAGCCTGGCAAGCTGGGGTGCATCATCATGTTGCATGTTGTGCTCATACATGGGGCCTTGAGTTGGACAGTGATTTGTAGTACACCAGTTTGGCATGGGGATTGATGCACATTATTTCAAAATGTGCATTGCTAATTGTTGTCATTGGCACTGTGTGCCTGCTCTGAGGAAATGAGCTTCTGTCCTACTGTGTAGTTTGCCTCATTTACATCCCCATGACATCCTGATAAGAGTAGTCTACCTGCAGAGTATCCCACATCATATGACACAGGCCCATGCCATTGTATGTGTTCAGACCTCCTCAGATTACCCACTTTTGATTCCTGGTACACAGGTAAGTGTCACACAGTGATCCTACCTAACGCATACTGTCATTCACACATGCCTACAACAGGTCGATCATGCATGTCTATACCCAGTGGTACTACATGATAATTTGTTTTAGACAGCACTTTTTGGGCCCTCACCCCACATTGTAGTGGTGTTGTGATTAGTAGCAAGTCCTTACATCTGAATCCCACATCAGTGGCCCAGCCACTTCAGCCTACGATCCTCTATGGATCCCATGATTTGTGTTTTTGGTATTCCTTTGTCAGATCCCTGTTTGACCACCTCTAAATTGTACATGTGGCACCATGAGACATTGCTGCATCATACACCTTCCTGACATGTGCCACAAGCTCCCACTGGTCCACATGATGTGTAGGTTGTAGTCCCCAAAGGGATTTTCTGTGCCATCCCTTTCCAGGAGTGGCACACGCATTCCCCATTCAGACCCATTAGTACTTGGGTATTTGTGTAGGGACCATGCAATACACGTCCGTTCCCACTTTCCCAGTATGCACAGACTCCCTGTTCAAACCAAATGTCATTTTTGCAATGAAGAGCCAGCACCTACCATACAGAGCAATAACAGTGTCCCACCATGCCCACACATAATCATAGTTTTTACATAAATGGTCCACTGTTGTGCATTTCTTACATCACACACCCACCAATTGATTATTTGTTCTTGTGGTGCCTTCCATGACAGCTGCCCCCTGTGTGCACTCCCCTGCCCACCATTTCAGCTGGGTGCAATTTAGTTTAATGCGGGGTACAATAAACCTCTTGCCATGTTCCTATCTGTGTATGCCTCCCATTACCCACACCTGACCCCCCTCTCAGATACGTTATTTGTACTGTAACACAGCCATTACACTGTGAGTAACTAAATCCTAGATTAGAGTGCATGGGCCCAAGTGAGACTGAGTAGCTACATGGTACAAGGATGCCTACATTGGAGCTGTCATCTGTTTCTGTGCCATTGCTGAGGAAAGTACAGGGATGCTTTGCATTTCAGTGGATCCAACACATCCCTGAAATTTCTAAATGACACAGTGCAGCACAGCAAGCTGGCTGGCAGTGTTGTACTGTTTTATTTCCTCATACATGTGACACAAAAGGTCTCATTTACATGGGAGGCGTGCACAGGCAGGGCAGCAATGCACCTTATCTACAAAATACAGCACATTTCTCTCCTTTACTACTGCACTGGTGTGCAAGGTGCTACCTAGTTCCAATGCAGGTACCCTCGCAACGTGGTGCAGGAAGCCTGCGTTGTGAGGGACACTTTCCTGAACAAAAAGATAATCACAAGACGTGTTTTCCTCTTTCTATGTGTACTGCATTCTGCAGCAAACATAGGAAGAGGTTAAACATGGGAAGTGATGAAGGTATTTATCCCCGTTACATCCTTCCCATAAGGTGGCATAGGACTTTGAAGCATTCCCAACCCTGTAAATCTGGGAATGCATCAAATTCTTGGTTTCCATTGGTGCAACACCCATGGAATGTCCATTTGGTGCAGTGTTATGCATGAAAGGTGTCCATATGTGCAAGACCACTAAATGCAGTGCAAGGTGGCTTTTGTCTGGTCCTGTAGATATGGACTGGCACACTGAGCCACAGGATCTTCTTTGGAAATCTACACTCTGGTGGCACAGTGTGCCTCTGGTGCCTCGTACATGAGGCTCAAAGTGAGATAAATGTGGAATGATGCTGCACTTCAGACAATTCAGACAGTGAGGTGATGGTTGTGGCCTGGGATCTGCTAATTGCGTAAAGTCAGTCCACATAACCTTTGTCTGCTGTTTTACCATGAGTGTGCCAGCATAATACACTATGGCCTGCAGGCAGTGCATTTTTGTACCTTGTGCATTGCTGACACCCCCTTTGACATTGTGTAGTGATCACATTGACACTTACTGCAACTTACATTGTGATTGTTGTAGTCTGTCATATGCTGCACAGTTGTGCCCTTGAACTCCTGTCACCAACTTCTCAGGTATGACAGCTGCCACCATCTCCTCGAGGTCATCTAGCTACTCCTGTGGTGCTGGACTTCCATCTCTGGTCTGAAATGCTGCTTTGTATTTGCTGGCCAGTTTCTCCTTTGTTCTGAGCTTGCAATCATGCTAGCTTTTACTGTCCTCTTGGTTTCTGCCACACTGTTGACTTTGTCAACTATGGACTGCCATATGGCCTCTTTCCTCCCTAACGGCAATTTGAAGGTGATGAATAGCTGTTGTTGATGCTGCGTCACCTCACAGATCAATATGTTGCTTTCCTCCTTACTCAACCTGCACTTCCTCTTCCCCTTCTCCTTTGAGTCTGTCTGGACATCCTGGCTTGCACTTGGGTTGTTGAGGTTGTCCTGGGATGTCTGGTCTTCAGTGGTCTCCATTTCTAGTTCTGCAATGTCACCTGTTGTGGTTTTGTATGAAGCAGCATTTTGCAGGTTTTTTATGCTTTTAGGCGCAAAAAGTGATGCTGGGCTGGTTAGCATCAGAATACGTACAAAATCTGGCTAAAAGTTATTTTTACAGTACTAGCGTCATTTTGGTTTACGACACAACACACAGGCTAGCCTCATGTTTTTTCACACATCCATGATCCTAATGTCATGTAGCACTGTTTTGTAAATACGGTGCAAGCATGGCATTAGGATTTGTCCTTACCCGGCTGTAAAATGTTTGACGCAATGCTGCACTGCAGCAGCGTTGCCTCATTTCTTGTAATAAAGGCCATAGTATATGCATTTTGGGAATGTAGATTCAGGAATGGAGATCTGCAGTCCCTCAAACACTTCCATTCTTACAGGTAACTTTGACTCATAGTGGCATGGTGCAAGGTTTTAGCCCCTACCAAGTGATGCTTTTTGACAGTGATGAATTAGTACATCCATCAGACTGTGAGAAATGTCAAGCTTCGCAAATCAGTCAGTGTGCAAAATCTTGCAAACTATTCAGTGTGCAAAACCAGCTACTATCTTTGAGCTTGATAAGTATACATTAGGGCCAAAGTCTCTTATATTACTATAGGCATATGGTGAACTATATAATTTTTACTCGACTGCAGGTGGTGATTTCTACACCTGGGGAGCCTGAGAACATAGTATTGGCCTGATACAGTTAGGAGTTCATCAGCATTGAGATTGTGTGAAACTTGTGTGATTTGCTGCTTTCACTTAATTTTATGAAATTTCAGGAACATTATGCAACAATACATGCATGTGCCTGAAAAGCAAATGTCATGTTAGTGCAAAATGAACCGTCCCGTCAATTTTGCTCCAGTATACTCAGCACTTTTTACTTTTGTTCGTGAAGAATGCTGAGAGAATCAGGGACGAATATACATAATAACTTTCCAAACACTAAATTAACCTTCCAAATTTGGTAACTGGCAGATTTTTGCCCATTTTTGCTGTGTTGCCTATGCTACATGTATCACCAGTTGAATAACCCAGTTTAAGAAATCAGTTGACAGGCATGGAAAACCATTGATGTTTACTTTCTAAATTAGAAGTGAAAGGAGATTTTTGTTTGGACAGGAAATATATTGATTTCCATAAACCAACTTTCTATCTGTTTGTTTTATTTTTAAAAGTTTCCTCCCAAATTGCTAAAAAACAAAACACTCCCTCGGTGTGTACTTTCTTCGTGTTCCCGTCAGTTGCACCGCAGATGCCTAAATTTATGTGCAAAATGCATAATTATGCTTATTCTTGAGCTGGTGATGGTTGGGTTTACTTGAATCATACAGAAATATTATTTGGCTCGGTGTTTGTGAAAAAAGGTTTTCAAATTTAATTATATTTGCATTTGCAAGTTACAGATTCCAGGTCTTTACCCAGACAGAGGTGCAATGTTCGGAGGCCTGAAATGAACTCCCCCTTGCCCACAGCATAATGTAGTGTCAATCACTGAAGTATCACAAGGCCTCCAGTGGAATCTTCAATACTGAGCTCCGAAGTGAACAGTCCTTGCCATACACTGGACAGTGTTTATTTTTTTTAAGACATTTTGAAGCCCATCGGTTTCCTGGGTGGCTAGTTCCAAACGCCAAGTTTGCCAAAAACCAGGACTGCCTAATCTCACTGTACCTCATGCTTCTTGATCTCACCACCCTACACTTCCTAGCTCTTTCTCTCACTCTTTTCATACCTCCTTTCTCCCTCCTTTTTTCTTTTTACTGTTTTTCTTTTTCTCTTCCTCCTCTTTTCTCACTTTTCTGCCTTCTTCTCTGTTACTCTAGGTTAATGCCTCATGATGAAAACAATAAATCCAGAATCCCAAATATCAGTGCCCACCACCTGCAACCAGCGACATAAATTAAATACTGCTATGGACCATGTTCTATTCTCACTGATCATATTATACAAGTGTTTTACATACCAAATCTAGCTCATCGTTTTTATATATAATATAAATAATAATATACATGAGTATTTCTGAAAACACTATCTTCTTATCCAACTCTTCATTAAAAACCTATGGAAATATCGGTATGACTCCATGCTCTTATAATTACGAATTAAACATTTCTGTTTTCAGCAAGTAAAAGTTCACAAATCCGGTTTTAATATTGAACTATGGGAACATCTAAATAGACAACTCTGGGATCAGGGAAGTACCTTCCACTGGGGCAGCAGGTGAAATGGAAGTCTGCCACAGAAAACTGAATGGACCATTGAATCATGAATATTCATGTATTGTACCATTCACACAACGGTACGGTGACACATTTTCTTCCTTTCGCTATTGCACGCTGAGAGAATTAGAGAGATTGGAGTCATCTGTGTTCTAAACCTGACCAGCACGCATAACTTTGTGATGCTGCACAAATCAGTTCTGTCACCTCTGTCTGAGTATCTCTATACACAAATAAAGTCATTGAAAAACAGGCTGAAATTACTCTGTGTCAAAGTTTACACGTGGCGGTAGCCTGTGCTCATTTTTAGAGAACAACGCTTACTTTCCAGTTATCAGAATTTCACCAAGAACAAGACAAACCCAGAAATGTGAGAAACAGGAATTAAGGGAAAGGTGAGAAAGCTGTGACAAAGAAACAATGCTGGAATATACAAGAATCTACAAGAGTGAGACCAAAAAGGGGGTTTAGGGTATGGATGGAATAGGTGTGAGTAGTGCTCAATTTGTAAATAAAAACGTGGTGGTGCCCAAAGCCCTCCTCTTAAACACATAGCTGCTTCAATTAAATGTGCGAACACAGAATAGGGAGACAGCGTAATCCCGAAGCCATTTCAGGCCTCTTTAATCCATTTACAGCCAGTCCCTGACCCTTCAGCTCACTCTTGTAGCTTTCTGCTTTCTCCCTTTTTGACACTTTTTCAATTTTCTCTTCCTCCTTCTTTCCCATATGTGTCTTTTGCTCTCAGAAAATTCTTGAGGCAGAAAAATAAATGTCGGCTCTCCAAATAAGTGCTGGTGCTCCGCACTGGAAACAACAAGCACAAATTAAGCATTGGGAGGAGGAATCAATACTAGGCTTCCTTATTAATTGTCAGCACTGCCATTTGGCTGTTCTGATGGTTAGCTCTTAGGCAAAAATGTGAGCCCCTTCACTGCCAAATATAACAAGTACTGCAGCCTAAGCCGGATTGACCTGTACCCAGGTCTAAGTTTAAGTAAACTTATCTTTTAGACTTTTCATCCTTGGTGTGGTCTCCCTTAATGCTTTGCCTCTGTTTCCCAGGTTGTTGATGTGTGCTGCACTTTGCAGTTTTTGTTACTCTGGGCACTTTGCCACTGCTAACCAATGCTAATGTACAAGTGCTCCTATGCAAAATATGTATGTAATTGGCTTATCCATGATTGCCATATTTGATTTACTAGTAAGTCCCTAGTAAAGTGCACCAGAGGTGCCCAGGACCTGTAAATCAAATGCTACTAGTAGGCCTGCAGCACTGGCTGTGCCACCCACATAAGTAGCTCTGTAATCATGTGTCAGACCTGCCACTGCAATGTCTGTGTGTGGCGTTTTAACTATAAAGTCCATTTGGCAAGTGTACCCACTTGCCAGGCCTAGACCTTCCCTTTTCTTACATGTGAGGCACCCCTAAGGTAGGCCCCAGGTAGCCCCAAGGGCAGAGTGCAGTGTATGTTTAAGGTAGGACATATAGTAATGTGTTTTATATATCCTGAAAGTGAAATACTGCTAAATTTGTTTGTCACTGTTGCAAGGCCTGGCCCTCTCATAGGTTAACATAGGGGCTACCTTCAAATATGATTAAAGTGTAGATTCCCTTTTGGAGAGGATAGACATGTGGAGTTGAGGGTCTCTGAGCTGACAATTTAAAAATACATCTTTTAGTAAAGTTGATTTTAAGATTGTGTGTTTGAAAATTCCACTTTTAGAAAGTGAGCATTTTCTTGCTTAAACCCTTTTTTGTGACGGACGTTTTCCAGCCCCATCATGCTAAGAAGGTCCACATTAACGCTACAAGTTGAGAGTATTTCACCAAGAAACCTTTTTTCTTCTGGAAGCAGGTGAAGGTTTTAGGTTAAATACTGTGCAAAAACATGCAAGAATTGGTGCAGAAGGTCTGATTCCCACGTTACCTACTAGACTACCCTCTATACCCCAGTGTTGTCAAAGCCCCAGCATCTGTAATTCTGTGGTTGGGGGCAGTAATTGGCAGAAAGCAGATTGACCTATAATGGCCCATCAGTCTATGTCAGAAGCGATGTCAGTTTATCACAATTTCAAGTTTGCCATTTTGGAGGACACGCAAATCAAACTTTATACATCCATGTTTGCTACGTCTTAACTACCTGAATGAGTGAGGCAATGATCGAGTCTCACCAAATCTCGTATATGTCGGTGCAACACTAACAGTGCAAATAGCGCGGATTTGTAATTATCACTTACTCTGTTTACCAGTTTTTTTAAACTGGTGGTATCAATGAATGCAAAATAGAGAAAAAGTATAGTAACTATTTCTTTATAGTGCAAGTATAAGTTGCCTCACAAAATGAATTTGCGCTTGGTATCTCTTGAATTCCTATTTACTGCCCATCTTATCGGACGCCACTACCATGCCAGGGTGGAATTCAATATTTACTGAACATGAGAGCAGGGATGTGCGAAACTGTGCACATTTTTTGTGTCATTTTACAAAACTCTGTGGAAAATGTATGAAATTATGCTTTCGGAGCAAAATGTTGTTTGCCCGCACCTTGTGTGACTGTATTTATGCAAGCAGACACCTCGTCTAAAAACGTCTTACACAGTATCAGTAGAAGGATGGTTTGCCAAGAAAAAGTTTTTTGATGATACGTTTCATGTGTGAATCAGACTCCTGCAGACACAACTATGTGATATAGCATCATATGAAGTTATAAGAAATATCAAGTCACACAAAATGAGGGAATTTTGCAGATTTTAGCAGCTCAATAAAAAATTCATCCAGGTCTACTAGAGAGATCAAATGGCCCTTGTTCAGTATTCTGAGGTCCAGTGCAAAAGCGCTGTAGTATAGTAGCACAATTCGCATTCTCTTAGAGTGCTTCCACAGGCCACTTAGCATTATTTTGCACACCCATACCGTAGACTAGACATGGATTAGCCGTAAGGTATTTTCAATGTGTTTTAATGTATGTTCTCAAGACCGGGCCCTAGAAGTGTTCTTCCCCACTCTTGTGGATTGTTTATAGGAGAAAACGCCATGAATTATCCCCAAACCAGACCTCTTTTCAATTTACTAGTGTCTGGATATTTTTTAATTGAATTGTACATGGGCGTTTCTTTTTAATTCAATTTGTGACTTTTTTGGAATATTCTTAACACAGATGTGAAAGCAAAAAGAAATATGTTGAAAGATGGCAAAAGGGGGCGTGGCAGTACTTTCACAACATTCCAGAGCATATGCTCTTCAGATGTGCTTCCTCCAGACTAAATTGAGGAAATCTAGCCTACAAACTCGAGCTACTGGTCATTCTTGGCAACAGCAAACTCAAAAAGACAAATATCTGTCTTCAAAACATAAGCAGACTGGTATGCCAGCATGGCACTGTGTGTATGATTTGTGCGTGTGCCACCCCAGGGAAAGGTACTCCTGTTTTCAACTCTAACGAAGTGTGGAAATATACTAAATTAGAGGGAAAGCTCATTTTACTGTCCTCCAATCCGGATACACTGCTAAAAGTGTATTTCTTGTTTATACGTTTAGTTAGTTTGGTAGTGATGTACTTTATGATTGAACTAATTTTCTGTCAAGGAAACTAAGGGCCTGACTTAGACCCTGAAGGATGGATTACCATGTGTAATGATGGGAGAGGACTTTAGTTTTGCCATCCAGACAGAGATGGTAGTCCTTTCTAGTTAAAGATGTCTGTTCTTCTAGCGGTCATCTCTGTGTGGTGAAAGGAACCATGGCCAAGGTGGTTACCTACAGGTAAAAAAGGTTTACTGGATACCCACTGTCAGTCTTCATGGCCATCAACCAAACTTCATCATTTTTTGTTTTTCAAAAACAAACTCTAAGGCCCATATTTATGCTTTTTTAGCACCACATTTCCTTTGTTTTTTGACGCAAAATTGGCACAAACTTACAAAATACTACTGTATTTTGTAAGTTTGCGCTGCTTTTGCGTTAAAAAAATAAGCAAATGCGGCACTAAAAAAGTATAAATATGGGCCTAAATGTAGTCGTTTTTTTCTGAAAAACAAAAAAGCTAATGACCCCCACACCCTGGAAATTTTCTTTCAGAGTATGGGAGTCATGTTTGTTCTGTTCTCATCACCAAATGTTTCTCGGCAGGTGATGGGCAGAAAAAATAATCAGACTGTCCACTCTAAATAAGGTGGGTAATATAACAACTTTACTCCAAGAGCACTTATTCCATTAAGGGTATCTTTCCTTCAGTGGCATTAACAGGGGCTCCACCAAGAGAAAGCTGACAGTCCACCTAGCTCTGAATGAGGTGGCTGGACCATGAATTTGAGGAGACAGGGTAGTCCATTGCATACGTGATAGAGTATCAAGTCTGCCAACCTTAAATTTAGGCCCTACGTACATAGAAGATACTGTAAAAAATTGGGTTGTTGGTTGGGGGGAGTGTGTGTCCATTTCAAGCAAATGCTGCAGTCCTCATCAAGGTGTACCACAGAAGTCACTACATTAACCTATGCTTCATTCTCTAGTAGCTTGGCACAAATCACAGTCAGGCTTAACTTAGAGGCAATGAGTAAAGTATTTATGCAATACTCAACAGTAACAAAGAGGAAATACAAAACAAAAGAAATCTGAAGTTTTCTGTTCACGGTGGAGGAGGCCCTGAGAGCAGGGAAAGCATCATGAATGGTCACCACTGTAGAGTTAAGAGTAATTGAGGTGTCACAGCTGGTCAGTGCTGTAGTGCAAAGATCCTGCCAGTCATCACGTAAGGTATGTGCTGGAGCTTTGTGTTGGCAGTCCCCGTTGGCTCCCAGTGCTTGGCATTGGCAGGTAAAGTGGGCGGCAAGATCTTTGCGTGAACTGGCACATTCGTGTCACACTGGGCTACAAACTTCAGGGTTTCTCCTTTTCTTCTAGCAGGAGGTCAACCGATACCACACCAATACACCAGGACCTGGGAGGCACTTTTTGGGGATCAGAAAACTCACTCCAGAAGAGACAAGTTTGGCTGAGGCAGGTCCAGTTGCAGGGCCAGGCAGGTCCAGTGCAGCAGGTCAGCTGGGCAGTTGCAGAGAGGCCTCTTGAGCTAGGTGTGTCCTTGTAGCTTATAACAGGATGTTAATCAGCAGGCCCTTGGAGTCAATTCAGCCTGGGATGAAAGGAGAAGGTCCAGCCTGCTATAAGTGGCATTTTCTGAATTGTGACTTAACATCTGGCATTGCCATTAAATAGATCTTTAAATTAATGTTTTCTAGACACCATTTATTTCTACCTGCTCCCAGCCAAACATTATCTCTTATTAAATGTTCTAAGTTAACTTATTTTTATCCTATGGGAGAGGTAGGCCTCACTGTAGTGAGAAACAAGTTTGTGAGGGTTTTCATCATCAGGACAGGTAAAACTTAAAGGTACATGTCCTCCGTTTTAAATACGATGCACCCTGCCTTATGGCTGTTTAAGGATTAGTTTTGGGTGTCAGTTATATGTATGAAAAGGGGGTTTTAGGTTTGCAAAGGGGCTATTTTGCCAAGTCGAATTAGCAGTTTAAAACTACAGGCTGCAATGGCAGACATGTTTTAAGTGGCTATGTAAGTGGGTGGAGCAATAAGTACTGCAGGCCCACTTTAATGCACTAACCCTGCATACAGGGCATCCCAATTTACTAGGGACTTATGACTAAAATAAGTATGCCACTCAGATGTAAAAAGAATTTCCATCTTTTCGGGAGTGAGCAGAAGCACATTAGTACTGGTTAGGAGTGGTAAAGTGTACTGAGTCCCAAAGCCAACAAAAGTTCATTGAGCAAAACAGAAAGGGAAAAGACAAAAAGTTGGGGGAAGGCCACACTAAGGCTGAAAGGTCCAACAGATGCAACACAATATTTAGTACTCAACCTTTGTTGGTGTTTGTAGGTGATGGGAACAGTCATTCATTTTTGGAAACAGGGTCTTATTTTTCACTCTCAAAACTTTTCTTTCCAGAAAAACCATAGAATAGGAGAGAGAGGAAGAAAGGGGACGAGAGTAGATTAGTGGCAAATTGAAAAAGCAGCACTGTAACAGAGCTAAAAGCATGAGTTAAAAAGATAGGAAGGGTATTGTGGTAGAATTAAGAGGTAAGAGGTGGATTAAGACTAACCATTTTTAGGACTAAATTTAAGAAAAGTGGTGCTGCATTATAAGCAGCGCCACTTTTATTGTGGCCCTTAGTGCCCCCGTAATGCCATCATGTGTACGCCATATTAATCATATGGCGCACCATGCAGCAGGTTAGGGACAATAAAGTCATCATTTTTTATGCTATTCTAGTACATTGCAAGATTAGTACCTAAAATGTTGGTGCTAATCCTGCAAGAAACATAGGGGCCTATTAAGCCTTTTGATGCCTGCTCTGTGAAGGCATTAAAAATATCTGCTAAAAACGATGCAGATTCTATCACACCATTTTTGCAGTCCCCTTATGGGGGAACACCCCCTCTTATATATATTATACCTAGTGCAGGCATTATGTGGCGCCAGGGGTTACAAAGTGCAATGCATGCGATATGAGGGGGGTATTGGGACCCACTGCCACAGGGTCCAAATGTTTAAAATCATATTTTCGGCTGGGCTCTCATCCCACTGGACTCCCATATGCACCAGCGCAAACCCTTGTGATCGGGAGCATTGGTAGCCCATGAGAATCTCACGGGTTCGGAAAAACATTTTTTCAGAAAAAAATTGGGGCACAGATGTCTCTTATGGGCAGTTGGGTGCAAGGCTTTGCCACTGGCAAGACCCTACAACTAACCCACTCAGTACATGGCCAAAGGCTATGTGCAGCAGAGAGTTGTCTGACCACAGGTGTTGGAAACAGGGCAAGACCACAGGCCCAGCCTTGCAGCAAATCTCATGCTGAACAACTCAAATGCACCAGAGGTTTGACTACCGGTGAGGGGCTTGGCACATGGCAGGATTTGACTATCTACGGAGGATAGGACATAGGCCTGTCCGTAGGGGTTTGGTTTAATTACTGTTGGAAAATTGGTTATTGGTAGGGCAGGTAGGTACCTACACCTAGCAACAAGCCACTAACCTCCACATAGGTACAGTTAGGTCTCAGTAAATTAATCCCAGCTCAACCCTTGGTAGCTTGGCAACGAGCGTCAAGGCTTAACTTAGGAGACAAAGTGTAAAGCATTCAAATATCACAAAACAGTAATTAAATAAAACACAGGAAACAGTTTAAAAATCCAAAACCAATTTATAAAAATAGTTTATATTTTTATCTTTAAAATGACACAAAAACAATTAAAATCGGTTCAGAGGAACCGGAGATATGAATTTTTAAAGAATTATTACTTTTCTAGCGCTTAGAAACAAAAAGTGCCAATCGGGTCATCTGGTTGCACCTCGACCGGGGCAAAGTCAAACTTTCAGGCCGACCGCGATGGAGCCCTGCTCGGCTACAGGTCGCGGGAGGCCTCGGTTAAAAAGTTACCTTCTGACTTAGTCTTTATTTTGAAGTTTTTCTTCACCGGGACGAACCTGCCAGTTGAATCCGACCTCCTGGAGCCCTTGTCCGGATACGCGATGTGGGTTTCCTCGGTGGAGACTTTTACCTTCGGACTTAGTCGTTTTTTCGAGATGAAAATCCTTCGACCGGGGTAAACCTGGATCTTGATCCGACGTCCATGGAGCCCTTCTCGGATACGATGGCTGGGAGGTCCCGGTCAACTTTTTACGTTCGGACTTAGTCTCTTTTTTGGATGTTTTTCTTTACCGGGACGAACCACGAAGTCAGGCCGGGTCGCGGTTGAGGCAAGCCGGCTAGAATTTCCGCGGCGGGTCGGTCCCTCTCTGGAGCTTTTTTTCCAAAAATTCTCAAATCTTTTCCAAACTTCTGGGGCTTCACCCAGATGTTCTTTTAAGGTTCTTTTGGGGTCCACAGCTCACCCCAAGGGTCCAGAAGTTCTGTGATGGTCCTTGGGGGGTGCGGACTTCAACTCCCAGAATGCACCTGGCGCAAACTCCTTTTTGGCCACTGGACAGTGGTCAGCTGGTCGCTTTCTTCAGGAGTTGGTGCAGGGGACTCTGGTTTAGCAATTTTTCACTTGTAGCAAACAGGGAGTCCCTCCTTGAACCAGTTGAAGCCAGGCAAAGTCCTTCTTGTGGTGAAGCCCAAGTGTGCAGCTGGTGCAGTCCTTCTGAGTGCAGGGTCCAGGTGCAGGCCAGGGGTCCAGCAGGGCAGTCCTTCTTCTTCTTTAGTTCCTTTCTTGTTGAATTCTGGAGGGGATCTGAGGCGTGGGTGCAGGTCTGCCAGTTTTATCCTTGCTCCTGGGTGAAAAGCAGGGGGGCCCTGGTTCTCCAATCAGGGACAAGGTCGTCCCCCTGTGATGACCACTTCCTGGGAAGTGTGGCAAAAATCCATCCCAGAAGGCAACAGTCTCTAAAAATCCAACATGGATGAATCTGATTTTTGGAGGTTACATCTGGCTGAGCCCACCCACTGGTGTGGCTAAAAATCATAAACACAACCCCCCCCCCCCAGCCCACACGCCCAGGAGACTCAGCCCAACCCTGGGAGAGTCTTCCTGGCTTGTTAGGCGAGGAAGACAGTGAAGAAAACTGGCTGTCCCTTTGCAGGGCCTACTCTGCCTTATATCCTCCTGTCAGGGTCACTCCCTATGGGTAGTGAAGCCATCCCAACAGTAAAAGGACCCAACTCAAACTGAAACTTTCCTCTAGGGGGGTCTTCCTCCTTTCTCTCTGCCAACTTGGGTAGTGAGGTGCCCACCTCCCCTACTCCAAACTTTGCTAGGGCAACACCTAGCTTACCCAAAAAGGTCACCCAACACTTGAGCAACCCCACCATGACCAATAGGGTCAGGGGGCCTACTTTGCTATTGGCCCTGGGGTCTGCCTCCCAGGCCAAGTACAGTGCTGCCAGGAAGGCTAGCACCCAGCAGAGGCTACTGACAGCTGTCAGTACCCAGAACCACACCCTAAGCTCTCCACTGACAGGTGGTTGAGCTGCTTTAGGGGCAACTTTGGGGTCCTGGCACCCCCCTTGCTGTCTAGAGTGGGGGGCTACCACCTCCTGTGGCAGACACCCTCCTTCCACTCTCCCTTCTGTCAGTGCAGGGGCAACACCTTGCATCTGGACAGCTGCCTGACTACTCAGGACTTCCTTGGGGTCAGGTGAGGCCTCACCAGTGCCAACTCTGGGCTCCCCCCCTACTGGGGCAGAAGGCCTTTGGCTCCCTGGAACTCTCTTTAAGAGTGGCCTACCTTTCCTTTTCTTATTTCCTTTTCTTGGGGACCCCTGTCTCCTAACTGTAGGGACTGACTCCCCAGGACTTTGGGTTGGGGGGGCGCCTTGGGCGACCACCCCATCTGTGACCAGACTCACCTCTGGGAGGTCATTGCCCAGGATACAATCTAGGGGAAGGTCAGCACTGACTACCACCCTAATCCAGTCAAGGATACCCTCCCTCTCTAGGGGCACTATGGCTACAGGTTTGGAGGTGACCTCCCCTGTGGCTATCCTGACTTTCTTTGTCTTTCCTGGGACATACATGTCTGGGGTCACTAACCGGTCACTCACTATAGTGTGACTGGCACAGGTGTCTCTCAGGCCAGTGGTAGGGATCCCATTCACTTGAATGTGGTGGAAGTGCCTACTCCCACCCTCAGGGATCACCAGCTTACCATCTGGTCCTGTCTCCCAGCTCAATGCTAGGAGGACTTCATCATCTGAGGAATCCTCCTCTATGGCTACACTGGACAGCCCAGTGCTAACCACCTTCTTTGGACAGGCTGCATCTCCTCTGAAGTGACCTGTCTGCTGACAGTCAAAGCAAGCCCTACTGTCCAAGAGCTTTTTTAACCCTGGGTCTAACTGTCTCTGCTGGTCAGAGTGGGAGTGGGATTTACTCTCCTCCTTCTTAGGGTTCTGGGGTACAGAGGGAGTCTCTGTGGTGGGCTTACCACCTCCCTCCTTAGGTTTTTGGGGACCTGTCCCCCCCTTCTTGGAGTCTCCCCCCTGGGACTTGACAACCACCCTGGTTCTCAACCACTCATCAGCTGCCTCCCCTAGCTCTCTAGGGTTGGTCTGCTTAGAGTCCACTAGATGCTGGCGTAACCTTTCTTGGGTACAATTGGTCAAGATGTGCTCTCTCATGATCAGATTGTATAACCCCTCATAAGTATCTACTTTGTTACCAATAATCCAGCCCTCTAGTGCCTTTAGTGAAATGTCCACAAAGTCAACCCAAGACTGGGTACTGACCTTCTGGGTGTCCCTGAACTTCATTCTATATTGCTCTGGGGTCAGACCAAACTTCTTGGCTAAGCACCTCTTCATACTAGGGTATGAATCTGCCTCCTCCCCCCTTAAGGTCAGAAGCCTATCCCTCCCTGAGTTGGGGACCAACTCCCACAAAAGGGAACCCCAGTATTGAGGCCTAACCCTTCTCATTTGGAGTGCCCTCTCAAAGGCCCCCAGCCACTTATCTATGTCATCCCCCTCTATATAAGCAGGAACTACCCCCTTGGGTAATCTGGGGCAAACTCCCCCACCCATGGACACCTCAGCTTCTTTATCGCTGCTTCCATCTCTTTTCTCTTTGTATGCCCACTTTTTCTTTTCTAGGGCCAGCTTCTCTGCTTCCAAAGCTATGTATGCTAGCTGGGCCTCCAGCTCTCTTTCTCTGATGGATGGGTTCTCTCCTCCTGAAAGGACCCCCTTCCCACCACTAGCTTTGGATCTGCTCCTAGTGACTGTGTTTACTGAGGACCGTTCTTCCTCATCCTCACTTAGGCTCAGATGCCTTCCCTCCCCTGAGTGGTTAGAGCTTGCATCCTCCCTTCTTTCTCCCTCCTCTGGAGCTTCTACTGACTCTACCTCTTGGGCCTCAGCCCATGCTGTCAGGGATGTGATCAGGATTTGCTTCCTGAGATCAGTGGTTGCAGGCAACCCTCTTTCAAGACACAACCCCCTAAGCTGGACTACTGTCAGTGTGGGTAGGCTAGCCAGATCAAGCTCCACGGTTCCCTAGTTTTGTGTCAACAAAAACTTTTTGCAAAAATTGGAAACAAGAATTTAGAAAAATTACAAAAATTCAATAATTGAAATTAATCCGAATTAAAAATTAAAAAATTTTTTTGCACTAGGACAATTTAAAAGATTTTTAATTTGTTTTACCTAAAACTGTAACGTGATATTGAACACAAGTACAGGATCCCGTCGCTGCTTCCAATTATGTTGGAAAATGGGTTATTGGTAGGGCAGGTAGGTACCTACACCTAGCAACAAGCCACTAACCTCCACATAGGTACAGTTAGGTCTCAGTAAATTAATCCCAGCTCAACCCTTGGTAGCTTGGCAACGAGCGTCAAGGCTTAACTTAGGAGACAAAGTGTAAAGCATTCAAATATCACAAAACAGTAATTAAATAAAACACAGGAAACAGTTTAAAAATCCAAAACCAATTTATAAAAATAGTTTATATTTTTATCTTTAAAATGACACAAAAACGATTAAAATCGGTTCAGGGGAACCGGAGATATGAATTTTTAAAGAATTATTACTTTTCTAGCGCTTAGAAACAAAAAGCGCCAATCGGGTCATCTGGTTGCACCTCGACCGGGGCAAAGTCAAACTTTCAGGCCGACCGCGATGGAGCCCTGCTCGGCTACAGGTCGCGGGAGGCCTCGGTTAAAAAGTTACCTTCTGACTTAGTCTTTATTTTGAAGTTTTTCTTCACCGGGACGAACCTGCCAGTTGAATCCGACCTCCTGGAGCCCTTGTCCGGATACGCGATGTGGGTTTCCTCGGTGGAGACTTTTACCTTCGGACTTAGTCGTTTTTTCGAGATGAAAATCCTTCGACCGGGGTAAACCTGGATCTTGATCCGACGTCCATGGAGCCCTTCTCGGATACGATGGCTGAGAGGTCCCGGTCAACTTTTTACGTTCGGACTTAGTCTCTTTTTTGGATGTTTTTCTTTACCGGGACGAACCACGAAGTCAGGCCGGGTCGCGGTTGAGGCAAGCCGGCTAGAATTTCCGCGGCGGGTCGGTCCCTCTCTGGAGCTTTTTTTCCAAAAATTCTCAAATCTTTTCCAAACTTCTGGGGCTTCACCCAGATGTTCTTTTAAGGTTCTTTTGGGGTCCACAGCTCACCCCAAGGGTCCAGAAGTTCTGTGATGGTCCTTGGGGGGTGCGGACTTCAACTCCCAGAATGCACCTGGCGCAAACTCCTTTTTGGCCACTGGACAGTGGTCAGCTGGTCGCTTTCTTCAGGAGTTGGTGCAGGGGACTCTGGTTTAGCAATTTTTCACTTGTAGCAAACAGGGAGTCCCTCCTTGAACCAGTTGAAGCCAGGCAAAGTCCTTCTTGTGGTGAAGCCCAAGTGTGCAGCTGGTGCAGTCCTTCTGAGTGCAGGGTCCAGGTGCAGGCCAGGGGTCCAGCAGGGCAGTCCTTCTTCTTCTTTAGTTCCTTTCTTGTTGAATTCTGGAGGGGATCTGAGGCGTGGGTGCAGGTCTGCCAGTTTTATCCTTGCTCCTGGGTGAAAAGCAGGGGGGCCCTGGTTCTCCAATCATGGACAGGGTCGTCCCCCTGTGATGACCACTTCCTGGGAAGTGTGGCAAAAATCCATCCCAGAAGGCAACAGTCTCTAAAAATCCAACATGGATGAATCTGATTTTTGGAGGTTACATCTGGCTGAGCCCACCCACTGGTGTGGCTAAAAATCATAAACACACCCCTCTCCTGCCCTCTCCTAATCTAATCAAGGGGGCACCTAATTGTCTGGGGTTGCAGGATGTGGGGGTGTTGCTGGGTGCTGCAAATGTCCTTCTCTGCCTTTGAAGACCAGTTTGGCAGCCATCCCCCTTCCTGCCTCACCATCTGCTGAGGGGAGATTCTCTCCCCCAAGCACATTCCTTTGTGTGAAGCCTGGCCACTTCACACCTCATCAAGGCAGCCTGGCAGAAGCTGCTGCAGGCTGGCCAATCAGAGCACAGCAGCAAAAACAATGCAGAGCTGAAATTGGCAACTTTTTAGGTAAAGTCTAAACTTTTTACCTGGACAAGTTATATTAAATCCAACAACTGGAAGTTGTGGGATTTATTACAACAATCAATTTGATACCAAATTCTTGGTATGTAACATTTAAGGAGACTTTAAAATTTAAAATAAAGTCTGCCCATTCTAGCCTATGAAGGCCATTTACTTCAATGAGGGAAAAACGAATTTGGCTGTTTTTACCTCACCAGGGCTTATAAATCTATTTTTATAAAGTCCCTGCTTATAGTTACATGGCACCCAGCCCTAGGGGCACATAGGGCACACCTTAGGGGTGACTTATATGTAAAAATAAGGTAGTTTAAGACTTTGGAAGTACCTTTAATTCCAAAGTCGAATGTGCATATAACTTTAATTTAAAAGCAGCCAGCAAGGCAGGCTTGCTTTTAAAATGACACTGGGCACCTCAGCAGTGCACCTAGGTGTGCACCACCTATGCTGTGGTCCCTAAACCTACATGCCCTACCATATACTAGGGACTTATAGGTAGGTTAACTTAGCCAATTATAATTAGCCTAATTTGCATATCCATTTTACACAGAGCACAGGCCCTGGGACTGGTTAGCAGTACCCAGGGCACCATCAAAGTCAGGAAAACACCAGCAAAAAGAGGAAAATGGGGGCAAAAAGTTATGGGGCCTCTGCAATCAGCCCTGTTTTCTCACAATTACATATGTTAATAAAATCTTAATTTACATTAAAGAAACATACAGCCTCATTACGAGTGTGATGGTCCTCAAACCGCCACACTCACGTTGATGGTCAGGCCGCCACACTCTGGGCGATCCGACTGACACATCACAACCCTGCTGGATCCGCTCATCATTCCCGATGGGCTGATGGCAGTCTGACTTGTATTCAGCCACCACAGCACTGAATTGAGTGCTGCCATGCTGATTACAACCCAGTTTTCCACCAACCTTTCATGGTGGTCATCCCGCCATGAAAAGGATGGCGGAAAGCCAGTGCCGGGGTTTACAGGGGGCCTCTGCACTGCCCATGGCATGAGCAGTGCCTGGGCCCCCCTGCCCAGCAACATCAGAATACACACTGTCTGCGCAGGGTTATGCAAAAACAAAGAGATCAGGAAAAAAGAAAGGTCTGAAAGTGAGCAGGATAATGTGAAATATTAGTTTTTACAATATAATGAGGCAGATTCTGAAATAAGAACAATAATACATACAAATTGGCATGTTCTCAACAAGGATGAGCAACTCAAAGAAATTAGTCACATGGGCCCGCATATTACCTCTAAAAGTAATAGGTCAATCAGTGATATAACTAGTAGCAACTTGGCCCCAGTAGTAAGTGAAGGTTGGCTGCAGCAAAACGCTAAAGGCTTCATTAAATGTAATTCATGTAAGGCCTGCTTATATGGTGTTAATCAGAATACGTTCATTACGTTTGAGGGCCTTGAAGTCTTTATCAGAGAGAGAATCACTTGTAATACTGAATATGTTGTTTCCATTTTACATTGTGGCTGTGCAAAGCGATAGGTTGTGAGTATGATCAATAAATCGAGGTTACATATTCTAGAGCATATACAAGCCATTAAGCATGGTGATAAGAGTTACCCTATGGCCTCCCATTTTGAGCAGGATCATGGATGATCTTCAGCAAGTTTTAATTACTGCCACTTATGACATGTTAAATCTCACTCACGGGGCAGGGACAGAGAAAAGGAATTAAGAACAGAGGAATCATGTATGATTTTAATACGAGGTACGAAAGTTCCATGGGGCCATAATGCTGATGCTGAGTTACATGTCCAATTATGATCCTGCTATAAGCTTTTATTTGCTAGGCAGAATTTGCAGATACCTTGACGTATGCACTTTGTGCATTTTAATTTGCATTATGCACTTTAAATTGTTATGCAGATTTCGCATACATTTTGTATATTTACCTGAGATTTCTGTGTCCTATTAAGCACTTTAAGCTAGTATGCTGATTTTGCACATACTTGAGATTCTTGTGTCCAGATGGATGACATTCCTGCTGAAAGTTGGAGAATATGGCTTTGCTTACATTGATGTTTACTTGCGGTATATATATATATATATATATATATATATATATACATTTATTTATATGTATATAGATTATGTGTTTCTAAACTACAGGTCATTAACATTGATATGCATTTTTAATAGCTAGCATTTTTGTGTGTTTTGTACATCTTTTGATATCAGCCCAAACATGCCAGCACCTATTTTGTATATTAGGATATCTTGGGTTTAATTATGATGATGAAACCAGTTAAAACCTGCACCATGCACCACTAATTACTCCACATATTACATTATTAATGATGTCCATGGCATCATTGATATTATTATTGCAACATTTGCAATAAAATTATTGATGAGAAAGCTGCGCCTGGGCAGGGGTGCAAGTTATAGTTACCTTAGGGTGCGAGTTATAGTTACTTGAGTTAACAGTAACTATAACTGCTGAATTTCTATGGTTTTGTGCAAGTTTAGTTTAGTTTAATAGATTTATAAAGTGCATGGCTACCTGAAGGCCTCCCAGCGCTAAAAAAGAGATGGAAGAACCAGAGTGGAATTTATGCTGGAAAGAATAGAGTCTTCAATTTACCCCAAAAGGATAGTTTGGAGTTGTCCATTTGGAGTGCCAGGGGGAGGGAGTTCTATATATTAGCTGCTCTAAATGCAAAGGATCTACCTCCCCATCTTGGTTTCTTAACACAACAGGTGACCATGAGTAGGCGGCCTGCTGTGTTTTGCACTACCTGCAATACACAGGTAGGAGAGCTCAAAAACAGGACATTCCCATAGTCCAAACAAGGTAATAAAAGGGCCTGAACCATAAGTCTTTTAGTGGGAAAAGGAAGAGATTTGAACATTTTTCTAAGGATTCTTAGAAGATTGAAGCAGGTGGCCGTCAGTTTATTCAGAACCTAACTATAATGTCCCTGTAACATTTGTTTCTTTCAGTGAATGTGTGTGTTTGTGTATATAAACATATATATATATATATAAATATATATGTGCATATATATATATATATATATATATATATATATTTTTATATATATATATATATATATATATATATATATATAATGCTTAATTTCTGATGAGAAAGTTGCATGTTGCGAGATAGGAAATAGCAACAAAGAGAGAGCAGGAATGAAAAAGAACCTTCAGTAGTTAAATAGTAAAATTGAGAAACATAAATGTTAAGGTGGTATAGGAAAGGAAAAACTACATAGGGTGATTTTTTAAAGCTGCTGTCTACTTTCTTGAACAATCTTTGTGCTGCTTTTAGGTACTCAGCTTGCCCTCACTGTTGAACACAGCAAGCTACAAAATACAATGGGATAGAAAAAGGCAAAAAAATGATAATGGCAGTCGTTAGATCTGCCAGCATACTTAATGGAAACATGAATGAGCTACACAGGCTGCTGGTGAGGCACCCGGGGCTTGGAAATGAAAAGCGAACTGTGATCACGATACAGTTGTCATGGTGACACTACAAGGAGGTCTCCTTTCACCAGTTTATACGCCTGGCGATGACCTTATTGAGAGAACGACTGAAGTACCCCTATCGAATGAACTCTCTTGCAATGGCCTCCTTATCAAATGATGTGGCTCTTCTGTTGCACCCTGTTTTCAGTGCTACTGGTTGTCAAAGAAAACTAAAACAAATAAACATCTCACAATATGTATTATTATTTGCTGATTGTTTGGACGGGGTTGTTGTTATTTATGTATAGTTTAGTTGCCCCTTCCAAAATATTATTTTCTCATATGATCAGTTTTACTTTTTTCATATGCCAAAACTGCATAGAAGTTCTACCTATTTATAGCGGTGAAAGCTTACAAATACAATTCTTCAGGCATTTTCAATGAACATATCTATAATTTCCCAGTTACATGCGATGGTTAAGTAATGTATAGCTTTGTAAGCCTTTAGCCTTTTCTTTAGTGTCAAAAATAAATGAGTGTGTGATCGGGAGGTTTGTATGTAAGGATTAGCATCACCTGAAAGCCTACATATGTAATATCTATTGAAGCACATAGCATGTACAATTGATTTCTACTTTATAATGGAACGAGTGTTTAAAAACCCTTGGCCGATTTCACGCTATATAAAATTGCACAAAAAATAATTTAAATTGTACTAATCACAGTTAATAAAGAGGATTGTCATACTTAGAAAAACGGCGTGTCTACATTTAATGGTAGCCCTAAATAGGTCTCAGATAAGCCAGAGGATACAGGCTTAAGTCAAACTTATTTGCTGAGTTAATAAAATGTGTGTTAGATTGCTCATTCACAGGCTTGCACACAACAGCAACCGACTCCATGTGTTGTCTACATGGTGGGTCCCTGGTCTGCGCTCCTTCGAAAAGTCACCCTGAGCTAAATATATGAGAAATCAATGGACTTCAGCTCGTGTTTCATAATAAACAACACGCCTAAAAACGCATGAATGTGGCCTTGTGTAATGTAACTGATAATCATGTAACTCACTGTAGTGCCTTCCAATCGAGTCCACGCTATATCAAACTGCAAAAGAAATAAATAAAACAACATCAGGGATAGGAAACACAGTGTAGTTCTGTAACGCTAACAAGGCTAGAAAATAGTCACGGAACGCAATTGGACGTTTACAAGGCTAGGTAGGCTGTTTCGCTAGGAGATGGCCTGTAGGGCCTGCTACCCAGCAGGGTCTGAAAGTAGCTCTGATGAAGCTGTACATAATTGTCTTACTGATACATACTTGATGTGTTTCTCCAGTTAAATGATTGCTGTACACATTATTCCAGACTCCCATGCATGAGAAGATTTCAAGATTTTCTCCTCAAAGCTGCATTTTATATAATGCTGTGCGTTCTGGCAACTCTGCAGCACACCTGGGCACACAGAGATCTGCATTACAGGTGTTGCATAGTCTGCTTTGGCCCTGATGTCCAGCATTTCATATGTCAGAGATTTACTTGGAGAACGCCATGCATGTCTTCACTTAAAGTGGAGGGGTATCAATGCCTTATTAATTCTTCCAAATGAGTCTTCTGACGAGGAGGTAGGTTTGAGTTATATCTTCTGGTCATGATGGTTAAACTGGTGGAATATTTGGTGTCCTCGTCAAAAATATATATCAGTAAAACACTGCATGGGACCGAGTAAGAGTGTCCCAGATGCAAAGATGGTAATTCCACAACCCCAGCATGAGGGATACTGTTTTTCCCAGTAGCTTCGAGGATACAGAACTAATCGAGATTCCAAGTCAAACTAAGAGAATCACCTGAAAGATATTTGCTGCACGACCCTGCGCCAAATCCCTGTAAATATACACGAAAGTGTACATCTAAGATATGAGTTGCAACATTTCTCAGTTCTATCTATTTTGTTAAAAACATTTGTTTGCACCTTTGACCCGATCACATTTCAGGTTCAGGTTTGATGGTTGAAGTTATTGTAACTTCCCTCCTGACGTTGTGATTTTACGGTTATTTGTAGCAGTCAAGACACTTTTCATATGTTTATTATTTAGAACATATGCATCATCTGGATATAAGTTGCACTTCTGTTCCAAATATATTTTTATTTGAGACATGTGCCCCATTCCACCTACATGTCTTGTATCTAGTATACGTTTTCATATTATTCCTTGCTTCCTTATCAGATAAAATGTGATTGGATCTGTTTAATATGTATTATATACAAATAATTAAGCTGAAGTAAGAGAATCATTTTGTCCCCGTAGAAGTAGTGCATGGTCATGCCAGAATGACAGGTTATGTTATATTGATTTGCATAGCACATTAATCACCTGAGAGGGAATTCAGGCATGAGGGAATGCAGTTTTATGTAAGATGCGTCCTCCTTCCGATTAAACATGATGAAGTAATTAAAATGAAGCTGAGGGATAGTGTTGGCAAATTTGAGAGTTAGTTTCATCGTCATCTGCTATACAAACAGACTAAGAAAAGTACTTCATTGAGACCCTGGCCTGGCTTCCTGCTGTTTGGCTAACAAGTAAAGACATTTGAGATGCTGACCATAGGCTATGCAGAGATGTCAAGGGGAAAGTCATTTGTGATGCTGAGTATAGGCTGTGCAGAGATGCCAATTGCTTGGACGGTGTAAGAAATGGGGTCTCTAGTTGGCAGTCGGTTTACACCCTGTCCAAGTAAGAACCCTCACTCTAGTCAGGATAAGGGAGATATTCGCTCAGATAACACCTGCTCACCCCCTTGCTAGCTTGGCACGAGCAGTCAGGCTTATCTCAGAAGCAGTGTGCAAAGCATTTGCACATAACACAGAGTAACACAGCGAAAACACTACAAAAGGACAACACACCAGTTTTAGAAAAATAGCCAATATTTATCTATTTAAAACAAGATCAAATTAAAATCCAACATACAGTAATAAAAATATGAATTCTGCAAAATTTACTAAAAAATACAGTTCCTTGAAGTCAATAGCTCCACCTGAGCAACAGAACCAATAGTTCAGGCTGGCCACAGCGTCGCGGGTCAGCTACGGTGTTAGGATGACCCGCAAACAGTACCTTGGATTTGTAGGACCTCGTGATCCTTGTGGTGAGCTCCGGAGAGCGGCGTCGCTGATGTCGTGGTGTCGGTTCCAGAGTCGGTGCAGGAGTTGTCGGGCCCTTGAAGTCACATGGGTTGCAGATCGAACTCTGGGCAGATGAAGTCAGGAGCACCAGCGTGGATGGTGTCGGGTTGCGGTGCAAAGCGGGACGATGCAACGTGTGGTGCAAAGCAGGACGATGCAATGTGCTGTGTTCACAGGTCATGGTGCAGGCACTGGCTCGGTGACGGTGTCCAGCGGCATCAGTGGGACGAGTGCTGGGTTATGAAGCAGGGCGGTGCAATGTGCGGTGTCCACAGGTCACGGTGCAGGCAGCGGCATCGTTGTTGCAGAATCGCTGTTGTCAGTAGGCCCAAGCCAGCGGTGCAGGACCGGACGGTGCTTCCTGCACCTCACGAGCGGTGTCCACAGGCCACGGTGCAGGCAGCGGTGCCAGTGTCAGCAGGAGCATTGTCGTCGGGGAGGCCCAGGCTGTGATGTGAGTAGGCTATGCCGGAGTGCAGGCCCACAGGACGGTGAGACCAGGATCACGGTGCGAAGCAGGGCAATGCGACTCAGTGCGGTGTTGTCAGGTCACGGTGCAGGCCAGCAGTATCATTGGTGAAGTCACGGAGGTTTCTCCTGTTGAACAGCACAAAACACACAGTTCCCAGTGCTGCAGGTCGAGGAAACTGAAGTCTATGGTGTCCCTGAGACTTCCAACAGGAGGCAAGCTCCACTCCAAGCGCTTGGAGATCTTTCTCAAGCAGGACACACAGCAAAGTTCCCCCTCTGCACTCTTTCCAGGCAGAAGCAGCAACTGCAGGCCAATCCAGCAAAGCAGAACATCAAAGGGACAGCACTGGCAGAGGTTCCTCTAAAAGTCTAGGGTTTTGGGTCTTCTTCTTATACCTTGTTCTGCCTTTGAAGTTGGAAAACATCAAGGCAAAATCTCAAGTATTTGCAAGATCCTACCTTGTCCAGGCCAGGCCCCAGACGCACACCAGGGGGTCAGAGACTGCATTGTGTTAGGGCAGA
Organism: Pleurodeles waltl; assembly: GCF_031143425.1. Classification (NCBI taxonomy): domain Eukaryota; kingdom Metazoa; phylum Chordata; class Amphibia; order Caudata; family Salamandridae; genus Pleurodeles; species Pleurodeles waltl. Next base: position 531,738,299 of record NC_090449.1, read on the forward strand.
CACAGTCCTTTCAGGTGGGAACGACCCCTCCTCCCTCCCCTTCAGCTCACATGCCTCATCAGGCTATGCAGACTACACCACACGCCCTTCTGTGTCACTGTCCAGAGAGGTGCAAAACAGTCCAACTTTCAAACTGACCTAGACAGACAATCCACAAACAGGCACAGTCACAGAATGGTTTAAGCAAGAAAATACCTTGGATTGTAGGACATTGGTCAACTAAAATGCTCAGAAAAATCTTCCCCTATCTGTTACATGAATGGGGAGTATCTGCTATCCTGGCATTGGTAATGTCCAAGATAGACTACTGTAATGCACTGTTCCTTAATCTGGATAAGGGGCTGATAAAAAGACTCCAATTAGTTCAGAATTCCGCTGTCAGAGCGGTTCTTAATCTCCCACGATGTATATCAGTTAGAGAGAGTCTCAGGAAATTACATTGGTTACCAGTGGCGCAATGTATCCAGTTTAAGTCGCTCTGTCTTACTTTTAAGGCAGTTCAGGTTCAATCTCCTGGGCATAGGTAGCCCACTGTTGGGGGTTCAAGATAACCCTAAACACCCAGCACCAGCAACACAGGGCCGGTTAAGTGCAGAGGTCAAACAGGAGCCAAAATAATGTGGGCCCCTTTGGAGATATTAAAAGGAGGCTTCCATTGGCTTCTGGGGTTTTTGCAGTATGTGTCCGAAATTTTGACGCTAATCCTGGAAAGCACGGGACTAGCAGAAAAGTGACCCTTCACTGTGTGCAGCACCATTTTTCTTAAATATGCCCCTATGGACCTAAGCATTCAAGTCTCAAACAAATATGCTGCCACAAACCCCTATAGATATGTTTTATTGGAACGGATTTACTGTCAATCATCCTAAGAAATACATTAACAAGATAAAACAATTGAGCATACTACTAAATGGCAAAACTTATAAATAGTAAAGAATTGCCAAGGATGCATAATTGTGCTTATTTAGCATACTGGAGTTAAAGCTATGGAGCATTCATTTCTGTTCCCAAAATGGTTTCAGGAAATATTGTGAGGTGGCAAACAGGACAGTTGTTTTCATCAAATTTGCCAGAATACATACACTCTACTCTATTTACATATCGCATACTATTTGCATTTCAAGCTTTAAAAGTGTTTGCATGAATTTTAATGTATAGTAGACAAGAAATGTATTTAGCAACTATTTACACAGCAAGTTGATTTGAGGTAGATGCCCACAGTATTTACAATTTGGGTTGATTACACATTTCTTTGGGTTCCTTTCGCGCGTCTTCTGCATCCTGTTGCTTTTCTTCGTTCATTAACTCTTTTACTCTAGTTACCCCTAGTTGAGGACACTCTACACCTTTCCTGTGCTGACATGGAGCACTAGTTTTAAGGACTGTACAACTGAATACCGACCTGAAGAATATTGTGGAACAAGAATATCGAGGACAGACTATCAAGGGACAAAATATCCAAGCTTTGAAAACATATGTATCACATAGGTACACATATGTGGAGTTAGCTATAGAACATATATTCATTCTTAACTGTCGATATTTATTCGATATTATGTCCTCAGTTGGACTTTTGCTTATGCAGGGTCTTTTTGCCTCCTGCCTCCTATTTTTTTCTGACCTGTTGCTGTTGGCTTTTCAACTCTGAGCACTTTACCACTGCTAACCAGTGCTAAAGTGCATATGTTCTCCGTGTAAATTGTATGTAATTGGTTCTCCATGATTGGCATATTTGTTTTACTGTTAAATCCCTAGTAAAGTGCACTAGAGGTGCCCAGGGCCTGTAAATCAAATGCTACTAGTGGGCCTGCAGCACTGGTTGTGCCACCCACATAAGTAGCTCTGTAATCATGTCTCAGACCTGCCACTGCAGTGTCTGTGTGTGTATTTTTACACTGTAAATTCGACTTGGCAAGTGTACCCACTTGCTAGACCTAAACCTTCCCTTTTCTTACATGTAAGGCACCCCTAAGGTAGGCCCTAGGTAGCCCCAGGGCAGGGTGCAGTGTATGGATAAGGTAGGACATATAGTAATGTGGTTTATATGTCCTGACAGTGAAATACTGCCAATTTCGTTTTTCACTGTTGCAAAGCCTGTCTCTCTCATAGGATAACATGGGTGCTACCTTTAAATATGAATAAAGTGTAGATTCCCCTAGAGAGTAGATGGACATGTGGAGTTTGGGGTCCCTGAACTCACAATTTAAAAATACATCTTTTAGTAAAGTTGATTTTAAGATTGTGCGTTTGAAAATGCCACTTTTAGAAAGTGAGCATTTTCTTGCTTAAACCATTCTGTGACTCTGCCGTGTTTGTGGATTCCCTATCTGGGTCAGTTTGACAGTTGGGTTGTTTTTCACCTCACACCAGACAGTGACACAAAGGGGGCTGGGGTGTAACCTGCATTTCCTGATTAGCCATCTCTGCTAGGAGGGAGGGGTGGAGTGGTCACTCTCATCTGAAAGGACTGTGCCTGCCTCTGACAATGCCGGCTCCAACCCCCTGCTGTGTGTCTGATGACTTGCCTGGGCAAGGCAGGATTTCACAAGTAGGTGTGAGTCCAATTTGAAGAAAGGTGACTTCAAAGACTAAAATGGGTATAAGAAGGGCACCCAAATCTACAGACTTCAGAAACACTTCTGGAACCAAGAGGACCCTCTGCCTGGAGAAGAGCTGATAGCTGAGGAAGACGTGCTGCCCTGCCTGTGACTGTGCTTTGTGGAGCTTTCCTGCAGTGCTGCTTCTGCCAGAGTAAGAGGGCAAAGACTGGACTTTGTGTGCCTTCCATCTTGTGAAGAAATCTCCAAGGGCTTGAGTTAGAGCTTGCCTCCTGTTGTTTGAAGTCTCAGGGACAGCAAAGACTTCTCTCTGCCAGCACCTGGAGTCTCTGGAGAGACTCCTGCTCTGACAAGTGGTGCCCTGTCCAGTCCCTGGGCCCTTGAAAGGAAAGATGGTGGAAATCCAAGGAAATCGACTTCGGACGACTTCAGACCGACGCCGCTGCTGAATCCGGTAACGCCGTCTGCACCTGACGCCGTGACCTTCGCTGAAACGCGACACTCTTCGCAGGCCCGTCGCCGCAGCAGCCCCGCTGAAATCCGCGACTCCGTGGAAGTCGCCGCACCACGTCGTGACCGACGCCGCTTGAAGTGCACGGATTCAACGTTTCGCACAGACGCCGCGATTCCTGACTTCGCGCCTCGGCTTGTTTTCACTCTTCACCAAAGGTACTGTACTTGGGGGTCTACACGACTCCGTGTCCGGCGCCGCTGGTGTCGGCTTGTTGGGAACGACTCCGTCACGACGCCGTGTTAACATCTCATTGAAGCATTTTTGTTTCTAAGCGCTATTTTTGAGTTTAATCTTTAAAAAAATCATAACTTGACTTGTGTATGTCGGATTTTTGTAGTTTTGGTCTTGTTTTGTTTAGATAAATATTTCCTATTTTTCTAAACCGGTGTTGTGTCATTTTGTAGTGTTTTCATTAAGTTACTGTGTGTGTTGGTACAAATACTTTACACCTAGCACTCTGAAGTTAAGCCTACTGCTCTGCCAAGCTACCAAGGGGGTAAGCAGGGGTTAGCTGAGGGTGATCCTCTTTTACCCTGACTAGAGTGAGGGTCCTTGCTTGAACAGGGGGTAACCTGACTGTCAACCAAAGACCCCATTTCTAACATCCTCGATATTTAGTACCCTCGATAATCTGACTTCAGTATCTAGTATGCACACCAGCATTAAGCTATAGCCGTTTATACAAATTCCTTTTCTTGGGCAGTGCTTTGGCTTTTTGGGTCTGTGGGAAACATTAGTTACACAGGTATAATCCTGTGTAATTCGGAATATTCACTTTATGTAATTTGTATGCAATTTTTGTGAATTCTATATACTGTCAAATTTCTCATGATTTTTGTTCACAGGAATCTTGTTCGGGTAGAAAGGGTCTTGCAGGAGGCATTTTCCCTTAAACCCATACCTTGCTAGCGTCTCTCATGACTCCATTATGTTATTAGAAAGCACTCTATCACCAAAGATTTCACTTAATTCTGAGGGTTAGAAACAAGCAACACTAAACACAAAGACAAGTAAGTGATGTGGCAGAAGGGTCGAGTTTTAGATTATTTTATGAATTTCACACAGCTCATGAGGGGTTGAGTTCCAAAATGAGGGGGGTAGTACAGAAAAAGCTCATCTGTCACATTCGGTTTTGTGAATTCTGGGACCAGCAATAAGAACAGTTCTGCTGATGCAGGGCTCAGAGGGGACTAAAAAAGAGTAAACACTTCAAAATGTAATTTGGGGCAGTTAATAAGAAAGGTCCATGAATGATACAAAAAACTTTAAAAAGTAACATTATTACTGCAGATGGGCTGCCATGTATTAGCTGGATTGCTCTTGCACGTAATTCTAATGTGAGAGAACAACGAAAAATATTTCACCGTTTTCTACATATTTCTAAAAACAAAATCTAAACAAAAAAAAAGAATCTCACACACTTTATCAGTAACATTATAACCTTCTAATTTATTAAACAAAATACGGACACATTGCATTCAGTTTCTGTCAGTGTTGAGAATCTGGTAACTTTTCAGTTGCACTAGCATAACCTTGAGCAAAATATTCATAACTCATGTAAGTATTCGTGAACAGTCTTATAGGAAGGCAGAAGGAGGGCACGGAACTGTGGGTTCAAACTTTGCATGTGCCTCTTTAAAATAAGATCTTCTTTTCCAAGCTCTCCTCTGACAATGCCTACAGGATGGAAATTTTATAGCAGGAAATTTGTGCTGAGTATTATAAAGCCAAGTTTCTGTGGTTACGCAGCAATTACAATTTCTCACAAACTTAGTAGACCTAGCAGATTTTAGCAAAAGCTTATACAGCAGTTGCAAGTATTTGATCTATAAGAAACTGAATGTCAGATGAAGTGTATCACTTCAGCGAAATTGAGCTTGAGTTTGGGATTACATGTTTTGTGCTAATTACTACTCTTCTGCACATTTCCCCAGATTCATTTTGGACTAATTTGTCATTTGAAAATGGTCAGAAAGAAGCACAACATGCAATAATTGTGTGTTCAAACTCTTATACCAGATGTTTCTCATTTCGTACTACAGGACTACCTATGGATGTGCTACTCTTCATCTAGCAAATAATGCATTCTGTATTATTAGTATTTACAGGGTGTGATCTTTTGCACTTAATTTAGCCGAACACTCAGAACGAGGCTTAATTGATTAACAGGAGAAGCAGAATTAATGGTCATAGAAAAGCCTCATCTTAATCTATCCGTGAATTTTATGATTATGTGCAGTTTATGAAGAACAATAGGAAGCACATTCCATACCTTTGTTACTTAAAAAAAAGAAAGGGATGTGCTCAAATTCTACGATGGCTAATCACAATAAAGTAAACACGAGCTTTCACAGAAGAATTAACATATAATTTTGGAAGTTAGTTATAAAATTTGGAGCAAAGATGGCCCGATCTTTGAAAACAAGTTAAGGGGTCTGATGTATAAAGTTATTTTCACTTCTCTCCTATAATGATAATGTGGTCAATCACATAGTTCCGGTGTAAGGAAAGTTTGACTGGCAAGAGAAAACTGAAGAGGAAGGGTCCTTACTTGTCCATGTGACCGAAAGGGCCAACAAGGTGCTGACTGGTGCTGACTGGTGAACTAGGACATTTTTAGACCAGCTGCTGAGAGCTCCTCTTGGTATGACTTTCTCTTCAGGAGATTAAGGAACTTGTGGTGAAAGGGGAGATAGCGGCACTCTGGACTAAGAAACGAATAAGAGAAGATAATCTTCCTCGTGGGGACCAATATTTAAATTTTACTGTTGTGGCGAGTGTGAAGGTCGTGCCCATTCTTACACAATACACAAACATGTCATCCTTCCTTGAATTGTGAATGACTGAGTCCTGTTAAATTGCTCACTGGAATCCCATGACCCCCGTCTCTCTTAGTGAAGCACATACCAACTAGTCCCCATTAACTCACCCTTTGTGTTTTCCTTTATCTTTATTTCACTGGAAACAGAGTGCTAAAATGTTCTCTTTCCCACACGGATAGACTGTGTGATAGCAGAAACTTTGTGCTGGCATTCTGTGTCAGCTCAAGATGTTTTAACAATTAGGTTTGAAGGCCTTTATAAGAGATGTTGTTGCCATCTAGCCTGGAGGTCATGGTTGAGTTTACCGCATACTTTTGAGTTTTAGAAGGAAACAATGGTAACATCTCGTTTACCAAACAGAGGCTAAATAAAGAAGTATACGTCACAGAGATGAATGAGAAACTGCAGAGCAGTCACAATCCATATTAATACCATCTTAATTGCAAAGGTGCCCCAAGAAAAGGCTACAGTGGAAGGAAAAACATACCGTTTTTTTCTACACCACTCCACGCCAAATTGAGTGGTATTCACAGATATTAGATTACATGCTGGCTTAAGGTACTTTTTTCTGAGAAGTCTCTGGTAATTTTCAGATATTGGGTTAAAAAACAATCATATCACGCAGCTTTCAAAGATTCCAAAACATGTGCTGTGTCAAATTGCATTATTGTTTTTACCTGGGTAGTAATAGCCCTCTCTCTCTTTCTCATCTGATATATCATCGAATACTTTTAGTTTAGCTCAGTTTGCCTGGCGCAACACAATTGTAGTTTTCAATAGGTCAAACAATAATGCTCTTATACTTTATGGTTACCTACTATTGTAATTGTTGTTGCTCAACTCCTTGTGTTATGATTCAGTGAATCTTGTTATAAAAATTTTGGGGCAAATTTATGAAAAGTGGCGCTTGATGTCATGATGCGCCACTTTTCTTTCGCACCCATTGTGCCCCGTAACGCCACCATGTGTGCACCTTATTTATGATACGGCATACCATGGCCCATGCTAGGGAACTACCGTCATAAATTTTTATGCTAGGTTGGCGCTTTGCATGATTAGCGTCAAAAATATTGACTCTAATCCTGCAAAGTGACAGGATGTCCAATGAAAATAATGGGAGCCTCATTTTAACACCTGCCTTAGGCAGGCATTTAAAATTACGTTGAAAATGGTGCAGTGGAATCTCATTGGTTCCACTGCACCATTTTTTTGGGCCTCCGAATGCCCTCCTTGTATACATTATGCCTGGCGCAGGCATAATGTGGCACAAGTGTTGCATTGCGCCACTTTGTAAAAATGGCTTGGCGTTTTTGCCACCTTAACACAACATTGGGCGTTAAAAAAATTATGCTCATATGGCGCAAGGTGGCACTAGGGCCTTCTTAAATTTGGCCCTTTGTCTGTTTGGAGCTCTTACGATTGGTGTGCCATTGCTGGATTGTAAACAATAAATAAGTCAAACTGAATGAAGCCTTGTTAGCTATGCAAATATTGATCTGCGCCGGAAACCATCATCTCTCATGGTGAATCACAACAAACCCCTAGAAGCTAAAATTGGAAAGGAAAATTTGTGCTCTAACCAACATTTTCCCTCTATTTCATTGTGGATCGTATAGTTCTGTATTTCACAGATCACCTTCAGCATCATGATAACAGATTTCACATCATTGACGAAATATTCACGTCCAAATAAACTGAGTCCCAAGGCAATTTGATAATAGTATTTTTGCTACAAAGTTTGTAAACCACACAGGTGACCCAGGGAGAGTGTAATATATGATAAACATATAAAGATGGGGGCTCTCTGCAGAAGGTAGGTCTTCTGTTAAGGCCATTTCGAAAAAATGTAAGGCAAAGTTAATATTGCATTTGACTTTAGAACCTCAGAAGCTTTATTACACTTAACATGTGTCAATTTATTGTGGATTGAACCTGTTCACGAGTATCTTCCTCAAATTATGGAGCCGGGATGAAGCTCTTTCAAATCTATTTCCCTCATTTCCTCTCGGATTTCCATAATAAAACAAAGAAAAAAATCCATCCGGCTTCTCTCCTATTGTCTTCCATTTTATTTAGCAAGTAATTTTCCTGCACAATGTTCAGCATGAAAAATTAGACTTCCCACAAATGAAAGAGCTCCAGTTTCTTGAATGAACTGAAGCTCTGCTACCAGGAACCGAAATCTATTGTATTTACGATTTTCTAGAACAAACAGAAGGATGGACACACAAAGAATCCACATCTGAATAGTCTAATGTCTGTAGGGCAGTTTTTGTAGAAGTTCCTATAAAATGTTATGTGTTGTGACACTCTATGTAAATAGTCAAATTTTCTGTTAATTGTATAACAGATGTAATTTGAACATTATCACTTGCATCCTGGTATGTTCAATTGTGCAATTGTGGATTAAATGCTAACCTTCCTATAATGTTTAGACAGTTCTGTACAAAGATAACTTACACCTTCCTAATTGGTGTTTTAATTCTGTCTTGATTCAAACTTGTTCAGTGCTGCCTATTACACAAATAATCACAGGAATAGTGTGTGGGTGGAATCCTTCCGAATATGTTTATTAGTTGTGTTTGGGTCATCTACTTTTTGACAACTGTATTGGATAAAACAATACATTATAAGAGGCAGCAAAATAATAATAATGTGAACTAGAGTGGTCTTTGAAGCAGTGAGCTTGGACGACTGCTATGTTTCTCCATATAAATGGCTTTATTAGAATATCATATAATGCTATATCACATAATTTCGCTGAATCCTTATTTTACTGATTTAATATTATCACATAAATAAGTCTTCACACACCGTCCTTCCACTTCTACCTTTATTTCTGTTCCTGTTCACTTCCCCACTGATCAGTGATGTAAATTGAGGCAATTAACCCTCCGGGGTAATTCTGATATCATGCCACATAAGAAAAACATCATCAACGCCAACCAAGAACTTAGACTTCTGCCTATTCAAGATTATAGGTAAAAAATATCATTTTTAAATTTCTAAAGTTGTTAAAAAACAGAAAATGGCGAAAGAAAGGAAAAGCTTTTGTGTTCATTGGAAGTGGGCGAAGTGGACTGTTTCAGCAATGGTTCACCTTTCCAGTGATTCAACAAATCAGACTGACGGAGGAGATGAACTGTGTATCACTCATGGAAAGTGACCATAAACCAGGAAGACCTAAACACATTACACAGGTGCAAACTGATATGTATTTGCTGCGTTTAATGGGTGAAATTACAGCTAGTGGTAAAGAAAAAAACCCAGAGAGGACAGAATGTGACCCATTCAGTTGTTTCACTTTACAGAGTACAATGGTGCTGTTCAATCCACTCCCATTCCTCTTGATTGTTGGTACCTATCAATAGTTGAGGTGTAGTGTAACCATTTGTCATAATCACAGCTGTGAAAAGTAAACAAAGCTTTAAGTAGCCCTTTGCTCAGCAAAAGAGCCTCAGATTTTACTAGCTGTACGCTTTTTAGTTGTTTTATCTATTCCATATCCCTAGATTGCCTCACAGTTTCAAATGACTTTATTCCATCTTTTGAAATGTACTTTCTACCCGCTTATTTTTGTTACTAACGTATGCGACTCCATAACAGCGAGTCATAAAGTTTTCACTGAGTGCAGTATAACCTCCATTGACTGCTGTTTTTAGACTGTTCTCCGCATGTAGTCTATTTACCCACCTCGCTATGGTCCCTGCTAGTTTTACTCCAATGTGACTCATGTTCGGGCTAATTACGGATACACCTGCTACATCTTTCTTTAATTGTAGCACTGGTTGAGCGCCATTAAAGACGTTACATTTTTATATTCTGATAAATTATTCACTATTACCTTTAAATACGAAGTGTATGCATATAAACGTGCAGATACTTCCAATGTATATTTATAACGTGCATAGCTTAAAATATGTATCAATCTACATTTCGTACATGATTTACTCATGCATGAGCCAGGCTTACATACGTGTAAAGAAATATACCTTTTGGCCAAACGATGTATAGAGGACTTAATACATTACTTTAATAAAAAAAAAGAAAAAAATCCTTCTGAATCGCTTTTTGCGAAAATATGGGATCATCTAAAAGGCACTTCAGCAGTGCCTCCGCCAGTCCTCAGTGGATTCCTAGACCAATAAAAGAAGCATAATTTTCTTTAACCCCTTCGCTGCCAGGCCTTTTCCCCCTCCTGTGCCAGGCCTTTTTTTGCCTATTTGGGGCAGTTCGCGCTTAGGCTCTCATAACTTTTTGTCCACATAAGCTAGGCAAGCCAAATTTGCGTCCTTTTTTTCCAACATCCTAGGGATTCTAGAGGTACCCAGACTTTGTGGGTTCCCCTGAAGGAGGCCAAGAAATTTGCCAAAATACAGTGAAAATTTCATTTTTTTTTTTTAAAATGGGAAAAATTGGCTGCAGATGAAGGCTTGTGGTTTTTCCCCTGAAAATGGCATCAACAAAGGGTTTGTGGTGCTAAACTCACCAGCTTCCCAGCTTTCAGGAACAGGCAGACTTGAATCAGAAAACCCAATTTTCCAACACAAATTTGGCATTTTACTGGGACATACCCCATTTTTACAATTTTTTGTGCTTTCAGCCTCCTTCCAGTCAGTGACAGAAATGGGCATGAAACCAATGCTGGATCCCAGAAACCTAAACATTCCTGAAAAGTAGACAAAATTCTGAATTCAGCAAGGGGTCATTTGTGTAGATCCTACAAGGGTTTCCTACAGAAAATAACAACTGAAAAAGAAAAATATTGAAATTGAGTTGAAAAAAACATAAATTTTTCTCTACGTTTTACTCTGTAACTTTTTCCTGCAATGTCAGATTTTCGAAAGCAATATACCGTTACGTCTGCTGGACTCCTCTGGTTGCGGGGATATATAGGGCTTGTAGGTTCATCAAGAACCGTAGGTACCCAGAGCCAATAAATGAGCTGCACCCTGCAGTGCGTTTTCATTCTATACCGGGTATACAGCAATTCGTTTGGTGAAATATAAAGAGTAAAAAATAGCTATCAAGAAAACCTTTGTATTTCCAAAAAGGGCACAAGATAAGGTGTTGAGGAGCAGTGGTTATTTGCACATCTCTGAATTCCGGTGTGACCATACTAGCATGTGAATTACAGGGCATTTCTCAAATAGATGTCTTTTTACACACTCTCCTATATTTGGAAGGAAAAAATGTAGAGATAGACAAGGGGCAATAACACTTGTTTTGCTAATCTATGTTCCCCCAAGTCTCCCGATAAAAATGATACCTCACTTGTGTGGGTAGGCCTAGCGCCCGCGACAGGAAATGCCCCAAAACGCAACGTGGACACATCCCATTTTTTGAAAGAAAACAAAGGTGTTTTTTGCAAAGTGCCTACCTGTAGATTTTGGCCTCTAGCTCAGCCGACACCTAGGGAAACCTACCAAACCTGTGCATTTTTGAAAACTAGAAACCTAGGGGAATCCAAGATGGGGTGACTTGTGGGGCTCTGACCAGGTTCTATTACCCAGAATCCTTTGCAAACCTAAAAATTTGGCTAAAAAAACACATGTTCCTCACATTTCTGTGGCAGAAAGTTCTGGAATCTGAGAGGAGGCACAAATTTCCTTCCACCCAGAGTTCCCCCAAGTCTCCCAATAAAAATGATACCTCACTTGTGTGGGTAGGCCTAGCGCCCGCGACAGGAAATGCCCCAAAGCACAACGTGGACACATCCCATTTTTTGACAGAAAACAGAGCTGTTTTTTGCAAAGTGCCTACCTGTAGATTTTGGGCTCTAGCTCAGCCGGCACCTAGGGAAACCTACCAAACCTGTGCATTTCTGAAAACTAAAGACCTAGGGGAATCCAAGATGAGGTGACTTGTGCGGCTCTGACCAGCTTTTGTTACCCAGAATCCTTTGCAAACCTCAACATTTGGCTAAAAAAACACATTTTCCTCACATTTTGGTAACAGAAAGTTCTGGAATCTGAGAGGAGGCACAAATTTCCTTCCACCCAGCGTTCCCCCAAGTCTCCCGATAAAAATGATACCTCACTTGTGTGGGTAGGCCTAGCGCCTGCGACAGCAAATGCCCCAAAACGAACGTGCACACATCACATTTTTTTAAAGAAAACAGAGGTGTTTTTTGCAAAGTGCCTACCTGTAGATTTTGGCCTTTAGCTCAGCCGGCACCTAGGGAAACCTACCAAACCTGTGCATTTCTGAAAACTAGAGACCTAGGGGAATCCAAGATGGGGTGACTTGTGGGGCTCTGACCAGGTTCTGTTACCCAGAATCCTTTGCAAACCTGAAAACTTGGCTAAAAAAACAAATTTTCCTCACATTTCGGTGACAGAAAGTTCTGGAATCAGAGAGGAGCCACAAATTTCCTTCCACCCAGTGTTCCCCCAAGTCTACCGATAAAAATGATACCTCACTTGTGTGGGTAGGCCTAGCACCCGCGACAGGAAATGCCCCAAAACGCAACATGGACACATCACATTTTTTTAAAGAAAACAGAGGTGTTTTTTGCAAAGTGCCTACCTTAAGATTTTGGCCTCTAGCTCAGCCGGCACCTAGGGAAACCTACCAAACCTATGCATTTTTGAAAACTAGAGACCTAGGGGAATCCAAGATGGGGTGACTTGTGGGGCTCTAAACAGGTTTTGTTACCCAGAATCCTTTGCAAACCTCAAAATTTGGCTAAAAAAAAACACATTTTCCTCACATTTTGGTGACAGAAAGTTCTGGAATCAAAGAGGAGCCACAAATGTCCTTCCACCCAGCGTTCCCCCAAGTCTCCCGATAAAAATGATACCTCACTTGTGTGGGTAGGACTAGCGCCCACGAAAGGAAATGGCCCAAAACACAACGTGGAGACATCACATTTTTTCATAGAAAATAAAGCCTACCTGTGGATTTTGGCCTGTAGCTCAGCCGGCACCTGGGGAAACCTAGCAAACCAGCGCATTTTTGAAAACTAGAAACCCAGGGGAATCCAAGATGGGGCGACTTGCGGGGCTTTGACCAGGTTATGTTACCCAGAATCCTTTGCAAACATCAAAATTTGGCCAAAAAAACACTTTTTCCTCTCATTTCGGTGACAGAAAGTTCTGGAATCTGAGAGGAGCCACAAATTTCCTTCCACCCAGCGTTCCCCTTAGTCTCTCGATAAAAATGGTACCTCACTTCTGTGGGTAGGTCTAGCGCCCACGAAAGGAAATGGCTCTAAACACAACGTGGACACAACATATTTTTTCACAGAAAACAGAGGTGTTTTTTGCAAAGTGCCTACCTGTGGATTTTAGCCTCTAGCTCAGCCGGCCCCATGGGGGGGGCAGAAATGCCCTAAAATAAATTTGACCCCCACCACCCCAAACCCCCCTTGCCCGGGAGCGACCCTTGCCTACGAGGTCGCTCCCCCTGCGTGACATTGGCGCCAAAAAAAAATCACCGGTGCCAAGTGGTTTCTGCCCCCTTGGGGGCAGATTCACCTAAAATCTGCCAATCTGCCCCCAAGGGGGGCACAAATGGTCTAAATACATTTTGCCCCCCAGGGGAGCGACCATTGCCTAATGGGTCGCTCCCCATCTCTAAAAAAATAAACAAACAAAAAAAAAAAACACCCAAAAAAATTTGCCCTGGCACCTAGAGGTTTCTGACCCCCTGGGGGCAGATAGGGCTAATAATAGGCCTATCTGCCCCCAGGGGGGGCAGAAATGGCCTGAAATAAATTTGCCCCCCAACCCCCACCCCCCCCCGGGAGCGACCCTTGCCTACGGGGTCGCGCCCCCTGTGAGACATTGGCGCCAAAAAAAAAAAATCCCCGGTGCATAGTGGTTTCTGCCCCCTTGGGGGCAGATTGACCTAAAATCGGCCAATCTGCCGCCAAGGGGGGCAGAAATGGTCTAAATACAATTTGCCCCCCAGGAGATCGACCCTTGCCTAATGGGTCGCTCCCCATCTCTAAAAAAACAAACAAACAAAAAAAAAACACAAAAAAAAATTGCCCTGCGCCTAGGCCTAAAATAAATTTGCCCCCCCAACCCCCCCCGGGAGCGACCCTTGCCTACGGGGTCGCTCCCCCTGCGTGACATTGGCGCCAAAAAACAAATCCCCGGTGCCTAGTGGTTTCTGCCCCCTTGGGGGCAGATTGACCTAAAATCGGCCAATCTGCCCCCAAGGGGGGCAGAAATGGTCTAAATACAATTTGCCCCCCAGGGCAGCGACCCTTGCCTGATGGGTCGCTCCCCATCTCTAAAAAAACAAAAAAAAAAAAAAAAAAAAAAAATTTGCCCTGGCGCCTAGAGGTTTCTGACCCCCCTGTGGCAGATCGGGCTAATAATAGGCCGATCTGCCCCCAGGGGGGTCAGAAAAGGCCTAAAATAAATTTGCCCCCCAATCCCCACCCCTCCCCCGGAGCGACCCTTGCCTACGGGGTTGCTCCCCCTGCGTGACATTGGCACCAAAAAAAAAAATCCCCGGTGCCTAGTGGTTTCTGCCCCCTTGGGGGCAGATTGACCTAAAATCGGCCAATCTGCCTCCAAGGGGGGCAGAAATGGTCTAAATACAATTTGCCCTCCAGGGGAGCGACCCTTGCCTAATGGGTCGTTCCCCATCTCTAAAAAAACAAACAAAAAAAAAAAACACAAAAAAAATAAATTGCCCTGCCGCCTAGAGGTTTCGCCCCCCCCTTGGGGCAGATCGGCCTAATAATAGGCCGATCTGCCCCCAGGGGGGGCAGAAATGGCCTAAAATAATTTCCCCCCCCAGGGAGCGACCCTTGCCTAAGGGGTCGCTCCCCTTGCGTGAAATTCACGTAAAGAAAAAAAACTCCCTGGTGTCTAGTGGTTTCTGCCCTCTTGGGGACAGATTGACCTAAAATCGGCCAATCTGCCCCCAAGGGGGGCAGAAATGGTCTAAATACAATTTGCCCCCCAGGGGAGCAACCCTTGCCTCATGGGTCGCTCCCCATCTCTAAAAAAACAAACAAACAAAAAAAACACAAAAAAAATAAATTGCCCTGGCGCCTAGAGGTTTCTGCCCCCCCCTGGGGGCAGATCGGCCTAATAATAGGCCGATCTGCCCCCAGGGGGGGCAGAAATGGCCTAAAATAATTTCCCCCCCCAGGGAGCGACCCTTGCCTAAGGGGTCGCTCCCCTTGCGTGAAATTCACGTAAAGAAAAAAAACTCCCTGGTGTCTAGTGGTTTCTGCCCTCTTGGGGACAGATTGACCTAAAATCGGCCAATCTGCCCCCAAGGGGGGCAGAAATGGTCTAAATACAATTTGCCCCCCAGGGGAGCAACCCTTGCCTCATGGGTCGCTCCCCATCTCTAAAAAAACAAACAAACAAAAAAAAAACACAAACAAAAAATTGCCCTGGCGCCTAGGCCTAAAATAAATTTGCCCCCCCAACCCCCCCCCCCCGGGAGCGACCCTTGCCTACGGGGTCGCTCCCCCTGCGTGACATTGGCGCCAAAAAACAAATCCCCGGTGCCTAGTGGTTTCTGCCCCCAAGGGGGCAGATTGACCTAAAATCGGCCAATCTGCCCCCAAGGGGGGCAGAAATGGTCTAAATACAATTTGCCCACCAGGGCAGCGACCCTTGCCTGATGGGTCGCTCCCCATCTCTAAAAAAACAAACAAACAAAAAAAAAAACACCCCAAAAAAATTGCCCTGGCGCCTAGAGGTTTCTGACCCCCCTGGGGGCAGATCGGGCTAATAATAGGCCTATCTGCCCCCAGGGGGGGCAGAAATGGCCTAAAATAAATTTGCCCCCCCAACCCCCACACCCCCGGGAGCGACCCCTGCCTACGGGGTCGCTCCCCCTGCGTGACATTGGCGCCAAAAAACAAATCCCCGGTACCTAGTGGTTTCTGCCCCCGTGGGGGCAGATTGACCTAAAATCGGGCAATCTGCCCCCAAGGGGGGCAGAAATGGTCTAAATACAATTTGCCCCCCAGGGCAGCAACCCTTGCCTGATGGGTCGCTCCCCATCTCTAAAAAAACAAACAAACAAAAAAAAAAACACCAAAAAAAATGTGCCCTGGCGCCTAGAGGTTTCTGACCCCCCTGGGGGCAGATCGGGCTAATAATAGGCCTACCTGCCCCCAGGGGGGGCAGAAATGGCCTAAAATAAATTTGCCCCCCAACCCCCACCCCCCCCGGGAGCGACCCTTGCCTACGGGGTCGCTCCCCCTGCGTGACATTGGCGCCAAAAAAAATAATCCCCGGTGCCTAGTGGTTTCTGCCCCCTTGGGGGCAGATTGACCTAAAATCGGCCAATCTGACCCCAAGGGGGGCAGAAATTGTCTAAATACAATTTGCCCCCCAGGAGATCGACCCTTGCCTAATGGGTCGCTCCCCATCTCTAAAAAAACAAACAAACAAAAAAAAAACACAAAAAAAAAATTGCCCTGCGCCTAGGCCTAAAATAAATTCCCCCCCCCAACCCCCACCCCCCCCCCGGAGCGACCCTTGCCTACGGGGTCGCTCCCCCTGCGTGACATTGTCGCCAAAAAACAAATCCCCGGTGCCTAGTGGTTTCTGCCCCCTTGGGGGCAGATTGACCTAAAATCTGCCAATCTGCCCCCAAGGGGGGCAGAAATGGTCTAAATACAATTTGCCCCCCAGGGCAGCGACCCTTGCCTGATGGGTCGCTCCCCATCTCTAAAGAAACAAACAAACAAAAAAAAAAACACCCAAAAAAATTTGCCCTGGCGCCTAGAGGTTTCTGACCCCCCTGCGGCAGATCGGGCTAATAATAGGCCGATCTGCCCCCGGGGGGGTCAGAAATGGCCTAAAATATATTTGCCCCCCAATCCCCACCCCTCCCCCGGAGCGACCCTTGCCTACGGGGTTGCTCCCCCTGTGTGACATTGGCGCCAAAAAAAAAAATCCCCGGTGCCTAGTGGTTTCTGCCCCCTTGGGGGCAGATTGACCTAAAATCGGCCAATCTGCCCCCAAGAGGGGCAGAAATGGTCTAAATACAATTTGCACCCCAGGGGAGCGACCCTTGCCTAATGGGTCGCTCCCCATCTCTAAAAAAACAAAGAAACAAAAAATAAAAAAAAAATAAAAAAATTGCCCTACCGCCTAGAGGTTTCTGACCCCCCTGGGGGCAGAAATGGCCTAAAATAAATTTGCCCCCCCAACCTCCACACCCCCCCGGAGCGACCCTTGCCTACGGGGTCGCTCCCTCTGCGTGTCATTGGCGCCAAAAAATAAATCCCGATGCCTAGTGGTTTCTGCCCCCTTGGGGGCAGATTGACCTCAAATCGGCCAATCTGCCCCGGGGGGGGCAGAAATGGCCTAAAATAATTCTCCCCCCTCCCCAGGGAGTGACCCTTGCCTAAGGGGTCGCTTCCCTTGCGTGAAATTCACGTAAAGAAAAAAAACTCCCTGGTGTCTAGTCATCAAAATAGGCCAATCTGCCCCCAAGGGGGGCAGAAATGGCCTAAATATAATTTGCCCCCTAGGGGGAGCGACCCTTGCCTAAGGGGTCGCTCCCCACCTAAAAAAAAAAAAACATAACAAAAAAAAAAAAAAAAAATGATCCCTGGTGCCTAGAGGTTTCTGCCCCCCCTGGGGGCAGATCGGCCTGATAGTAGGGGGGGCAGAAAAGGCCTTCCCCAAAAAATGCCCCCGCATGGGAGTGACCCTTGCCTAAGGGGTCGCTCCCTTTTTTCACTTTCAGCAAAAAAAAAAAACATCCCTGGTGTCTAGTGGGGTTTCAAAAGCCGGATTGCAAGCAATCCGGCTTTTGAAACCCTGGGAGAGACTTCAAAGGGAAGGAAATACATTTCCTTCCCTTTGAAGCCCCTCCGGGCCTCCCCCATGTGATTGAAAGAGAAATGCTGAGCATTTCTCTTTCCAGCGCGATGGGGGAGGCCCCTGTGACAAGTCAGCGTGCGCTCGCGAGCTGACGTCACGGGGGGGTGGGCGGGTCGGGGGTGGAAGGGGAAGGTCTTCCCCTTCCATCCCCACCTTGGAGGGGGAGAGGGGTGCGCGCTAGCGCTCCCCCAAGTTCCCGTGCCTTGGATGAGGTGACCTCCTCCAAGGCACACAGGAACTGTAGCCTTGGACGAGGTCACCTCGTCCAAGGCACAGAAGCGGTTAAGGATCCAACAATTACATTTCAAGGCCTCCCTTGTAGAATTTAGTCTGTTTCTGTAGATTGAGATATTTAGCATCATTCTTTTTTTATGCATCATACATTTGCTGCCTGGTGTGAACTTGCAAAATGTTAATGTGTACTGCATTATCTGTGGGACCAATTATTCTTTGCTTTTGTGGTCTCATATGTAGAAAAGTATTTTGGAAAGTCAAACAACCCCGAATGGCATGATCATTCAGAGGTGGATGGGAACCCCTTTCTGTAATTCAAAATATTCCGAATTATGAAGTTATGTTATGTAATGTTATATTATGATCTACAGAACTTGTAAGTCTCTCATCCATGTATAAGTTATCTTGTCACCAGAAAGGAAAGGAATCCTTCAGACCACCAAGGTCTACCAAAAAAAGCTTTAAAGTAATGAATTTTCTTTGGAAGAGGCTGTGAATATCACAGAGTACGCGGCAATAGAGAGATTTTGGCTTTTCTAAAGAAAATATTCTTCAAATGAAAGTGGAATGCAGAGACTTCACAGAAACTAAGAGGGGCCTCTGAAGAGGCTCTTGTGCGCTAGGGGGTATATTTATGAGAGGCTTGAGCTGCCGAAGCATCACTTTTTTGATGCTCAGGTGGTGCAAGCCTATCAACCATATCACTTTGCGTGGCTTTGCATGGTCTCATAGATATGGAGTAAAACAAAGCAGAGCAAGTCGCTGTATTGTCTTACTCTGCACCAGGGAGGCATTCCATGGGCATTGCAGTGGGGTTTTTCATGCAACACCATAGATTTTGATGCTGTCCCAAATTTTAAAAATACATAACCCCGGGGCAGTGCCAAAACCTTGCTGCATTGCCTTACTGTACACCAGGGAGGCATTCCATGGGCATTGTGGTGGGTTTTCTCATGCAACACCATATTTTTTACGCTGCCCCAAATTTACAAAAATCACATAATCCTGGGGCAGCACCAAAACCTTACACCCCTCTCCAGGACAGGAGTAATGAGGAGAAATATTTTTGTTTCTCCTTGTTCTCTCCTCTTTCATGTGTGCTGCACTCTGCAACACACATGGAAAGAGGAAAACACCTCTTGGGATTGCTTTTGTCCAGGAAGGTGTCCCTTCCTGCACAAAAACAACCCGGCATACAATGCAGGCACCTTTGTACCATGGTGCAAGGGTACCTGCGTTGGTACTAGGCAACCAATTGTGCACCAGTATGGCAGAAAGGACAGCAATGCACTAAATATCATGAATACAGAGCATTCCTGCCCTTTCACATAGGTATACGGCAGTGGAGAAAAAAGACTTGCGGTGCTGCCCTACACCAATTCCCCATTAAAACGGGCCTGAGTTCTAAACATTGCTTCCCACATCAAAATTCACAGGTCCCATTTTTTTAACAGCCATTTTTGTCCTTGCAAATTTCTGCAGTTTTTATGCAGAGGGTGCTGGGCTAATTGCATAACATGTAATTGCAATACTTGTGGTGACAAGGGTTACTGCTTATATTGCAATGAACTGAGCCTATTGTAATTGAGGCCTAAGTCTTTTAAGTCTGAAGATAAAATGTGAGAGTAGGATAAGGTGGCAAAATGATTAAGATCATTCCACTTAAGCTCCTGGAGCAAAACTCAAAACTCAATGAGATCTCAAGTACATTGTGCCCTTCCTCATATATACCTATCAAGGCATTGGCGTATGACCTTTGTGGGTGTTTATAGATTGCTTGCTTCCGATTTAATAATATAACATCTGACACACTCAGATTTCATCATTTTATCAATTAATCTGCTGAGATGGATTTTCTTTTTTAAAGGAATGCTAAATACCTGACTTAGTACTTGGTGGACAAGTCCGTCACCATGATGATGGATATCCCGTATGTTGAAATCTAAATTGTGGGACTTAGATTTTGGCAGACGGGATATCCATCACCGTTGTGATGGAGTAACCTACCTGCCGAGTTCTAAATCAGGCCCTAAGTTCCTGTAATGTATAGATGCCATTATGATCTGCTGACCCTGTCTAAAGAGGCTCTCATAATTCATGTCCAGGAGTTCCAATCTTTCTGTTTTGGCATTCATCAATATATGACTCATGGTTGTTTTGAATGAGAAATCCCTTTCAGTGTCATAAGGTTATTGATAGAACATCCAGGTTGAATTCCTGAAATAAAATGTTGGCTTATATCTGCATTTATTTTTTTATATAGCAGACTACGTATTTTGCACCATACACTCCATTAAAGCTGGAGTCCCTCAAGGTCCAGTTATTTCACATATGCTTGTCAACATCTGTATGACATCATCACTAGATCTAAACAATGGTTTTGTCTTCACCTGCTACAACTATGCTTACGACATGCAGCTACTTCTGAAATTATAGAGTCCAAAGGATGCTGGAGCATCAAAAATCTTTGGTTCCCACCAGAATGTTGACCAAAGTATGACATGGATCCACCTCAATTTGAATGCCTCCAAAACCAAAACGCAGACCTGTGGCAACTTGAAAACCTATGACCTTCCCTGCACCTGACCTGCTGATCTAGGGCAATCACCTATAAATATCTAAGGAGTTAGGAAAACTCTGAATTACAATGGATGCCAAGCTGTAAATGAATGCACAAGTGTATAAAGTAGTCAAATCAAGCTTTCTCAGAACGAAAACATTGTGACACATCTTCCAACACCTAGGATTCCCCCACAAGGTTCAAGCTACCATCTCACTTGTCGTGTCAAAACTGGATTACAATAATGGACTGTGTTAAGGTTCACCTTTGTCAACTATGAAAAAAATGAGATTTCAGAAAGTTGCTGCTAGACTTCTTATACAAGTAAAGATGTAAAGCCACAAGCACACGTTTTTCCTGTCTTGAGTGTCCTGCACTGACTATCAGTTGCCAGAATATCCACTTTCAAGGTGCTTTGTATCACACACAAAGCAATAGATGGCAAAGGACCTCTCTTCTTCAGGGAGAAAATCAACAATGAAACCTATGTTCAAGAATGGGTCCCCACCTCACATCCCTACATAAAAGAGAAAGAAAACAGAAGTGGAACATCTTTCTCTGTTCAGGCATCTAGACTATGAAATTAGCTACACATAAACGTGAGATCCGCTGACAACCATTTCAGCTTTACAAGATTAGCCAAGAGCTGGCTCTTCCCCACATGATGACTACTTTCACAACACAAGAGTGTACAACAGCAGTCTACTCAGACATGATAAACTAAGCTTCTCACAGAATGGTGATGAGGATGTTGTTATACATGTGTCATTGTATATTGAACTATGTTTCCTGTCCATGTGTACATATGTATGTATAAGTTAATTACAGTTATTTGAAATGAAAGAAATTGCATACTTTTCTATAAGATAAATGTACACATCATACAACATAACTATTTGTGCTCTTGTGTACACATGGGTATTTAAATAGAGGGGTTTACTCCAACCACTGAAACTTTACCAAGTGTAATGTGCATATATCTGTGCATAATTAATTTCAGTTTTGTTATTTAAAAAAAATCTCTGTTCATCCTTTATCCCAGCCCGCCTCTCTTTGACTCATCCCAAACCTTTCTGACTACAATGCACTCCCAAACATCCTTCTCCACTCGTCTCACCCCAGTTAACAGGCACAAACAAACACTATTTCCTATTTCCCCTTTTAGATCCATTCTCATTATTCTATCCCTCCTCTAAACTCTACTAACACACAAGAAATGAAGAGCATAAACCTAACAGAAAATATGCAAAATGATGAAAAAAGCCCACTTATTACTAATCTGCTAACTATTAAATTCTAAACTTTAATCTTGGGTTCTGGAGTAGTGTGCTACTTGCTGCAAAGTGCTTCAATCCTCATCAGGGGTACTAAGTGCCATATAATTACAATTTACAATTGCATTCAGTAATTTTGAATGGTAGAACTATTTGCAATTGACTACTGCAATATTCAGAGGAAACTTGACAATCTGGTTTCTCATATAGGAAACAGATGAATGTCAGCATATTTTTCACATTGCACACAGCTAAATCCTGACTGTCTGAAAGCAAACGCTTGTTTCTAATGATGATGGCAGAGGAAATTGCATTGTTGTGCGAATTGACATCATTAAGAGGACATTAACCTATCATTAAAGAATAGATGTCTTTTTATAGTATTAAAATGTATTTGCCATTATTGAAGTACTTCGAGTTAATTCAATAAGAACACATTGCTCAGAGACAGAGAAAAAATATGTTATGCTAACTGTCAAAATAAAACATGAACTCCTTCTGACTGGTTGTCCTTACAGGAAATCTTATTAAATTAATCTTTAGTAAAGGATCATTTTTACAGGGATGGTAATAAATTGCCCACTCCGGCAAACTGTGAATAAGTTCTTGCTGCTTGTATATGAAAGAAAACAAGATAAATGAAGTACAATATTTCAGAGCAGATGTCAGAGGTTTAAACATAAGGGCTGTGTGAGAAATTGGGTTATTGGTTGAGAGGGGTGAAACCCGTCTCAAGCAACAATCACAATCCTTGACAGGGTGAACCACAAAAACATACTAAATTAACCTTTGTGTAACACTCTGGTATCTTGGCACAAAAGCAGTCAGGCTTAACTAAGAGAAGAGGCAACATGTAAAGTATTTATGCAGCACACAAAGAATATTAAAGTGAAAACACAGCAACATAAATCCCATACCAATTTAGATAGATAGAATACATGTAAATGCATTATTTGACACCAAACTAACAAAAATTAAATCAGTAAAACAGCAGATATACAGTTTCAAAGTTTGCAGGTAAGCATAGAGCCTAAAAGCACAAAGCACCACTCATGGACATCTGGTTATTCTAGACCAGGGGGAAGTCACAAATTTGGGCTGATTGAGATGGAGCTTGGCCAGATATTGAGGCGAAGTTAGTCCCACTGGAAAAGTTACCTTGTCAAAGTTCAGTGTGAAGAGCCACATTCACATTTGGAAGAGGTCGCAAGGAGTAGGGAAAGCGTTGCAGGTGGTCATCACTGTAGCAGGAAGAGCAGGACAGTCGTTGCTGATGGTCAGCTCTGTAGCATGAATTTCCTTTCAGGCATCGTGGATGGTTATTGCTGGAGCTTCGTTTTGGTGGTCACAGTGGGCTGTTGATGTTGTAGCACAAAGTGCAAATCTCCCATAATCAATCGTCACTGGTGGTTGCAGTAGCACTTTGATAGTCAGCGTGGGCAGGAGGATCTGAGTGTGAATGGATCCATTTGCAGTTGTCAAGTGCCCATAACATCAGGATTTTCTCATTTTCTTCAGAGGAGTGCACTTTGATGCTAACCAAGGGCCCATGACTTGAGGAGGTGCTTCTTCTGGACTACTCTTGCAGAGGCTAGAAAGGCTAAGGTAGGTCTGGTTGCAGGTCTCAGCAGGTCCAGTTGCAGCGGATCAGCTGAGCAGTTGCAGGGAGACCTCTGAAGCTTGGTATGTCCCTGTAGCTCTGAACTGGAGGTCCGTCCACTGACCCTTGTAGTCACTTTAGGTAGCCTGGAATGAAGTAAGCAGGTCCAGTCTTCCTTCTCAAACAGAAAGGCAGGTCTCAGACAGCAGGACAGTCCTTTGGCAGCAGGGCAGTCCTTCTTCTGTAGGATCCACAGGTATAGGAGTGTCTTGAAGAGCTGATCCAAGGGCCCAATATGTATTCATCGTGCCAGCTTTGAAGAGGGAGAAACTGCTAGACTCCCACCACATCTTGTTCTGGAATTTCCTATCTTCTATTGGCCCTAGGATCTCTGGAGACACAAAAGGCTAGTGTGAAGTTCTTTGTGTGTGCTGAAGCAGCTTCTTTGAAGTGAAAGTGATAGGTGACTGCTCCGCCCCTCCCATCAGGTCACAATGGCCCATCCTGCTAATGCCTGCCAGCACTGAGTCTCCCTTTGTGATATTGTCTGAGAGGAAACCACAAAGGTCAAGTGCCAAATACACTTAGTCACGTGAAACAGGATTGAGGCTGTAGACACCAAATGGTTAGGACAGAAAAAGCCAACTTTATAAATGTAACATTTTCAGAATTGTGACTTATAATCCAAATGTACCTTTTATGAAGGTTTTAAATTACAATTCATTTGAGTGTAAACATAGTATCTCTACCTGTTCCCAATCCAAAAGCATCACTTATTTCATGCAATAGGGTAAGCCAATATCATCTTATGGGTGAGGCAGGCATTGTAGTTGTGAAAAACAAACTTTGAGAGCCTTTCACTAGCAGGACATGTAAAATTTAAAAGTGTAGGGCAACTTTTTTAAATGCACTACACACTGCCTTATGGGCTGTTTAGGACCTACCCTAGGTGACCAGGTACTGACATGTATTAACAATGAAAGTTTAGGTGTGGCCAAAGGTGCATTTTGTCAGGTTCAAAAGGCAGTTTGAAACTACACACACACTGCAAAAGGCAGTGCTGAGACTAGTTTGAAATGGCTACTTAAGTGGGTAGTGCAATGAGTGCTGCTAGCCCACTTGTAGCATTTAATTTACAGTTCCTGTGTACATGCAGTACTATTTTACTAGGGACTTACAAATAAAACACGTTCTGATTTGGTATACATCTATGTTATTATGTTTAGAGGATGAGCACAAGCACTTTAGCACTGGTTAGCAGTCCTAGTGTGAAAAAAAAACAAATTCATCAAAACAAGAGTGAAGGCAAAAGGTTTGGAGGAAAACCACACCAAAAAATAACAATAAAAATACTGTTCATAGTATTATTATTTTAATTACTAAGTGGCCAAAACCTCAATTAGATGGTGGCCTCTAACAACCTTTTGATCATTGTGTATGCTGTCACGTTAGTAAAGGTAAACCTTGCATTGACAATCTTAAATCTACAATTTAATAATGCTTAATGACTTGCGTCAGTGTCCAGGGTCAGTCAGTCTATATTGGGCAGTATATTTAGTGGACATTCCAATTTATTACCTCAGTCATGGCCACAAGTATTACTGCACTCAATGTGGATATCAGAGGGCCATGGCCCATGAGAAGCAAAGGCTTGAGAGAGTTATGCAAACCTTCTTTCCCTCAATGATAGAAATAGATAAAATATTTATGTCTGTGTATCAGCATATGTGGTGTATGAAATGGGGTTACCCATTTAATCCCCTTTGATTGTTTTGCTTTTTGACTACTCTATTTTCAACTTTAGCTGTGAGCGGATTACACCACTTGACTCTCACTCATGGTAAATTCTGTGGAAAGGGACTGAGAGTGCTAACCACCAGTCTCTGCATTTTAAGATAAGGTCTTCTGCTGAGCAGCTGGGAAAGATGCTTTTGGTTAGTAACACAGACGTATGTGAGCACACGCATGTGTCACATGTGCACACATGGACATGTAGAGCTTTTGAAACTATTCGTCTAAATGAGCCAGGTATCTGCACACAAATAGCTTTTTGCAGAACAGACTATTTCAGGAATTTGCACACACTTGGTGTGGGCTTTTATTGTGAATGAATATTCATAGTGTACATCTGTAGTGATTATTGAAAAGGCAGTCCGCTTGCTGCATTATAAATTATGAGTGATATCTGCAGCACACAGTTTCACCATACTTGGAGATACCAGTCTTTTATCAATGTTAGAGTAAACAGGTACACTTAGTGCAGATCTACTGTCATTTTCCTGTTAAACGTACTTCTTTTGGCACTTTAAAATTTATTATATTTCCCTTGCTCATCCATAATTTGTTTTCAGGCCTTTGTTCTCTCTACTGGACAAGTTAAGTACTCTCCTCACAGCAGGACGAGCAAATGTCTCCCCACACAGTAGAGCCATTTGTCAGTGCTTGGCCTGCTTCCTGGAAAAAAAAAGAGGTGGGAAGTGAATCTACTGTGTTAATGAACTTTTCATACTACATTTTGCCCGGGCTACCTGAAGCCCTAAGACACAGAGGAGGATGGCCAGACCTCTGGAGCCATACACAGGAGGAGCTCCTCTTTGACGTTTTGATGGAAAGGGATCAGGCAACCGTGTCTGTTGGGGGTGTGGCTGAGATTCCCATGGAAGGTCTTTCCATAGATGACTTCAAGCTGCCATATTTAAACACCCCTAAATCGTGTACAGGAGGGAACGAGGTAGGGGTGGAATAATGATGTGGCACCCTTGGGCAGAGGTGCCTATCTTCCAGACCTTTCCACCCCACTTAAAAATAAAAACCACTACACAAGGTGAAGACAGTTGAGGACTCACTGGACATGGAAGCACTAACAGTAAAGGAATGCCCTGCCAGAAGGAGAAGTCACTTGATGATACCATAAGAATTGAATGAAGGACTTTGACTCCAACTGGCACAAAGAGATTGAGATTGTTTCTCCAGGACCATTGGCACTGCCCTCTTATCCTCGCTTAGAGTCAGTAGAGGGATTGACCTGTGTTGACAGACCATGGATGGTTCCACTGAATCATCTGTGGACTGGACTTGCAGCCTCTTGAACCCTATCATTAATGTGGCCACTGACTCTGCTTGCTGAGACACAGGTGATCTTCATGGCAGCCAAAGACATGGGGCCTGCAGAGTTTGGCAGGGAGCGTACGTTGCTGGAGGGCTGATAAAGGGCTGTTGAAGAGGTCACTGTGTGCGGGCAGGTTCCAGGATCCATTAGCCCAGAAAGGGGACAGATCCTACAGATGGTACAGAAAATCAAGCCTCAGAAATCAAAGTGAAGTTTAGAGGTCATGAGGCCTGAAGAAACTACTCCAGGTGTATAATGCACCACTAGGAGCAAAACAATACCTTTCTGGATAAAATCTTCTGCAGAAAACCAGAGAAAACCTCCAAAGCAGCCTACCCTCCATTCCCCCCTCCTGTTATCCATCTGCTGGAAAAAACCTTGAGTCCCCACAGGTCAGGCCAAGCCCATGAGGGATGATGCAATCCTCCTTAATCATATCATAGGGAGGGTCATGCGTGTGGTCCCTTTTCAGGAGCCTTCCATGGGTCTAGACCACTCCCCATGCTCATGTCTGGGAGGAGCTGTATGCACACTGCACCACCATTCCACCTGTGAGGATGCAGGCAGAATAAAGAGAAAGGGCTGGCTTGCTTGAAATGGAGAGTCAGCCAGACCCAGAGGGGCCGTGGGGCGTCTTCAAACTGAGAAATGGCTGCAAAAGGCCTCTCATTAAATATTCACACCTGGGGCTGAAGAGCACCCCATAAGTCTTCATAATGTGCCTATCACTCTTTGTGGTACCTAGAGAAGTGAATGGGCACCACCAAAGATTCTAGCAAGTGTTGGGGGCTGCAGGGAGTGCAGTAGTCCCCAGGATATGCCCCTCAAAGTTTCACTCAGGGGGGTATGTTTATGACCCCAGGAGACATTTGTTTGATTTTCTAAGTGCTTTTGGAGCTTGGGTTGTTGCACAGAGGGTGTGGAGTGAGAAAACTCCTGTAGTGGCAGAAGTGTGGAGATCAAGAGTGGACTCCTTTCCGCTTGTTGTTAAATGAGGGATGCTTTAATGAAATATGATTCTATAAACAGTGGGTCCCAGTGCATATTAGTGTCCGTCCTTAAGAGATGATACCATCATAGGATGTTAATAATGTGGTTTGTCATAGGTTTAAATGCCATATTTGTATTTCTATAGTTGTGGTGACATTCTGACAAAACCAGTAGACCTGACCTATTATGATTGCACATTATGATATTGTGTCTAAGCATATGTGCAGGAGTATTGTGATTCATGTTTATTACTTGCTGGGGTGCCAACTGTTTTTTATCGAGTCACCAAAGGCATTTCCAATTACCTATTTGTAGATATTTGTAACTTTATGAATACGTTTTAGTATTGTATGTGTTATAAGGTAAAAAAAAATGATTATTGAGTATTGTGGATGCCTTCCAGCGAGCTAGATGTACTAGCCCACACCACCTCCCCCAAGTAGGCCTGGGCGGCTCAGCTTCACTACCCTGAGAAGTCAAGTGCTACAGTGGGGTAACTTGGCTTCCAGTGAGACAACTTTGTGGACTTATTATTTGTGAAAGTTGCACATCCTTTTCAAACAATAACCCAATGTCTTACAAGTGATACATGCCATACTTACTGTAGGGTTGAGCGCACAAGCGCTCAGGCCTGTTGTAATCTCTCTGTGGGCTTTTAATCATGCACACACTTCCTATTCATTCTTTGTTGTGCTTGTCTTAAATGCTTCATTTTAATTGGTGCATTTTGTGAAATCTCCTTCCTTTGTGTGCTGAGTTCCCTCCAAGGCGATTTCACTAAGTCAATATTTTTGTTGGCCATCACATTATGTTACGCTTCCTCCTGTTACACTGTGTGATGGTCCCTCCTCCGGTTTTGGTTTTCCTTTCATCCCAGCCGCGATCCTTTCTAGACATTCACGCAGGGCGCCAATAACTCTTGCGTTCATGCTCATGTCTGCCATGCTGCTTTGAAATGACTTGCTTCTGTCAACTACTTTACTTTTCATTATCAATATATGTGGCAAGAAAAGCCCAGTTAGGAAAAATACAATGCTAATAGCTGTAACTTGAGCAAACGTGAGACCCATTGCATACCAAATGAATGTTGTATATGCATTAGCTACAAGAACAGGTACTGGAGCAGAAAATGATCACAATATTGTTGCACAGGTGCATTGTGTGAGCAGTGAGGATCCAAGAAAAGAAAGATCTTGAAGATCCAGAATGTAAAGCTGTGTTATGGTCACAATATAGGATCTTACCTTTGCACAAGAGTAACAGATGTCTAAATCTGCCTTTAATACTCCACTTGCTCTAAAACAGAGTGTTTCATTGGGCCATGTTTATTTTCACTCATATAGCTCAAATATATTCGTACCATGGTAGAGAAAAAACAAATGTAGTCCAAACATGTTTGTTTTGCCGAACTATACGAATAAATTCACTCCTACACATTTATTACCACAGTGCAAAGGTCACGTTCCAAATTAATGCCACAGTACAGAATAACTGAAATGCAAAAAAAACACTGCTTACTCCCTTACAGAGGGCATGTTGCAATGACTTTTCCCAGGTAGTCTACTGTTGTTGTAGCATTAACGCCTCGTCTATGTTGTTACCTTACTGTACAAAAGCAACTCCGTGTGTACTACTTAAATCATTTTTTAAACACACAAACAAAAAACACCATGGTAGAAAACACATCTGCGGATGCACAGAATGTTTTATTTCACGTTGCACATCTGCATATTTACTAATTATGAGGGAGAGAGAACCAGATACAGAGTTGTCATCTTGGCAAGTGTGGACCTCAATTTCAGATCAGCAGTCGCAGTGCAGTTCTGAGTAAGCATGTGCACTTCTAGCATTCGACATGTCTGTCAATCTCGCAGAGGGGAATTGGAAACACCAAGCAGCGTACAGGAGATTGCCTTACTGGAATAAGTGACGCCACTGGGGAAAGTGCCTTTATTTGACTGTCACCTAAACAAGAAGCCTGCTCGAATCCTGCTCGTATAAATGAGTGTCTTGATTTGGATCCAACCTTATAAACAACCATTGACTAAGCCCAGGAAATAGCAAGCTTTATGCGGTCTACTACATTAACCGCTTCCTTGTTTTTTCGATCAACCTGCCGACCAAGCTAGCACACCAAATTACACCATGGCCAAGCCTGCATGACTGTACGTCTTTACGGCACAGCAGGTACTCTTTTGCAATGACAGTCAGCCAAAGACAGAAAGAAATTCCATTGCACCGCGAGTGTTTCTTATTTTTTCAGCAAATTTGTTCAACGCGCTGTTTATTGAAACATCAATGCACGAAGCTAGACCCTGCCAAGGGCTGAGGTCAGAATGACTGGCACCAGCCAGACTGAGAGTTGGTCAAAGGGGAACACATAACATACAACATAAGAAAACACTCTCTGTGCTAACTTCAGTACAGGAAGATGGGAATCTTCTAGAAGCCCTCCTTTTTAATTCGGTGACTCGTGCTAGCTTTCAAAACCGTTCCCTGACACTTGTGTGCGTGCTAGAATCCACGCATCTCTCAGACGTACCAGTAGTCCCTCAGGTATGCTTTAAATGTGACATTCCTCGACATACTAATGACAATTATCCCTCTTGGAATTGTTTTATACTGCATTTTCAACAAATGTGCTATGTTAAGGCACTGTAGGCCCTTGGCTTACTGTACCAGCACAGATGGGCACAAAAAAATGTCATCGAAAATGGCCCAGTATTTTTAGGCACGTGTCATCCCGTTGGGGAAGGCGGTGTAGAAGTGCCGGACTCTTGCTGGGGCCTAGTTGAAGAACCCGTCAAAGACAGATCTTGTGGTTCTGATGTGAATGGGGAGGCCGTGCAAGGCTTTAAGAGCGAGATATGAGGAGGATCGCTAGCCAGCTCTGGCTATAAGGAAGTGGGGTGGGGGGTGGGGCTAGGAGGAGGCTAGCGGTGTCCTGGTAAGTGTGTGGAAGCTGACACCGTTTTTTCAGGTATGAGGGGCCTTCTAAGTGTGAGCTTAAAGAGCACATGTTTGCGAATATGGAGCCAGTGAAGATTTTTGAGGTGTTTGCTGATGTGAGTGTGGGAGGTTAATTGTAGTGCGAATTTGGCTGCTGTGCTGTAACTGACCTGGAGAAGTTTGGTAAAATATAAGGAATCGGAAACGTGTGGAGGTGAAGAAGTTTGCCTACGATAATACAATTTAGCACACCTTGCAATTTTTGTGGTTGTTTTGGGAACAACCCTGGTAATAAATCATTTGATTGCTAAGGCCATGGTACTCTAGGTGGTTAGTTTTGGTCGCAGCTCAATTGCAGATTGCTGCTAGTCACAAGGTATTTACCCTCAATTGCAAAAATAATACAAACTGCAAAACAAAGCAAAATAAAGTAGTTGAACACATCAGTTAGTTTGCTTCTCTCTCATGGCATGTTTGGAGCAACATTCCGACCCACAGGCGCAGTCTTTTCTTGTTTATATACATTCTGTGACTCCCACTGGTAGCGAGTCAGCATGCTGCATGATCCACAATGGGGACTGTAAGCCAAAACAAATTCCCTTATTTGAGTACATTATGGGCCATATGTACGAACACAATTTCCCATTGACACAGAATGGGAAAAACCCTTTGCTACATCTGGCCCTATGTCCCTTTGAAAAGAATTAAAGATGCATTCATAAAATTGTGCAACCACTTCAAAAAAGCCTGCCCCCTTGGTGTTTCATAAAGTCCCTGACAACCAATTGGGTTATTCAATGTACATAGCACAAGGTGCTGTAGTTGGTAAGCGCTGTTTACTTTTGCCCCATCTCTTTTTATAATATTTTCCTAGGTATTCCATCAGGGAGAGAGTCTATTTTGTGTTACAGTTGAGCTCAGTGCTTAATTTGTAAATAAATAAGTGCGGGCCCCTAGTCAGGAGGCAACTGCAGCCTGCACTACGGTTGCCCTGCCAGCGCTGCCAATGGCAGTACCAACTAACGATCAAACTCCTACAAGTGTGACATTTTTGACTATTTCAGGCCCCCAAAACTGTAAGAACGGTTTCAGCGACTTGTTAGTCATTTTGAATGTGTATTGAATTAATAAACAACTGTCATGCTTATGTCTAAATTAGGCAAGAATCCTGTTCTGATAGTGCAGTGAAAAAAAATCATCAAGAGTTTGATTCACCATAGCAAAGCTATCCAAAGGGATATACACTCCCAGGTATTTAGTGATCGGCTGCGAGTTTGCCTAGTAAGTAATCAATAAATGCCAGAGGGCATCTTGGTTCTATGAACTGTTGTACAAAGGAGCAACACTCTCACTGTGACAAATCAAGTATGCCTTAAGTGCTTCCTTAAAGACCGTAAGGTTGGTAAGTTGTTACAGATAAAGAGGAAGCATGTTCTAAAAAAAGAAGATGCAATAACAGAAAATGAATGGCCACCAGCCTGGGACCACTGAAAATATGAATCAGTCAATTAGAGAGAAAAAGCAGAACAGGGGTCAATTAAGAATATATGGAGATAATTTGCTTTACAGCATATAAGAGCCTGACTTGTACAATGTTTTGTGAGCTATAACTGAACATGCTGATTATATGACACGAGCTTCTGAGATTCCGAGCTTCAGAGACTCGGTCAAATTTCCTAGGGCTGTAAATCAACCTACCATATTGTGTACTCTCCGCAGCTTTCAAAGAGAGTGGGAGGGAAGACCTAAGTAGCATACACTGAAGCTATCATGCCTTGAAATTCCACCAGCACTGACTACCTCGGCTTCAAATTTGAAGGTATCTTTGGGAGGTTTTTCTTTTAAAGTCTCATGCAAAAAGCAGTGTCGGTCACTTTCTTTTCTTTGGTGCTTTTGTAACTGCAAGACAGCAATCGCAGGGTAAACGCGCATTTTCATTGCAATGGTTCTCGGGTTTACTCAAGTTAAAGCTATTAGCATTGTAAACTCCTAACCGGACTATTCTTGCCACATAAACTGAAAAGTAAAACAGTTTCACTTAAGTAAGCCGATAGCCGCCATGAGCGCAAAGCAAACAGTCAAAAGGAAACAGACGTTCGCTTGCAGTGAAACTTAGTGGCAAAAGTGCAATTGTTCATGTAACTGGCAAAAGTGCAAATATCCATGTAACAGGGTCAATGTCATGCAAAGCGCTCTACTACAGCACAGCGGGATCGCGCAGCCTATGAAATAAAGAGAAAAAATAGTGCAGAAACCATATGGAAAACATGGAGCCTTGTATGTTTTCAGTAGTTGGCCGGTGCGCTCGAGGCGGGCTAAACAATGGAAAAGGCATGACTCATGCATGCCTTTCACTAATTAACTCAAGCTAATTTTAAAAGGCAAGCCCATAAACCAACCAAACTGATGGGCTTGACATGGGTGTGGTTAAAAGCCCACAGAGAGATTAGACCAGGGACAGAAAGCTTTGTGCTCGACCCTAAAAACTACCTTGTGAATCGGAAATGTCCTTCTGTTTCTCAAATTACACTTTGTAACTCATTTTAAATTGGAAGGTGGAAAGGCAATAAAAGGGGTGACCCAGCGTCCTTCTATAATGCACTGCATTTTAGAAGTGGTTTACAACTGTGATTGCAACACCATTGAACAGATCAGGATTCTGCACATTTTATAGAATGTCGATTTGGGATGCAATAGATTTTCACATCTGTGTAATGTAAATTGGAGGTGAGGTCTCAAAG
Organism: Pleurodeles waltl; assembly: GCF_031143425.1. Classification (NCBI taxonomy): domain Eukaryota; kingdom Metazoa; phylum Chordata; class Amphibia; order Caudata; family Salamandridae; genus Pleurodeles; species Pleurodeles waltl. The sequence goes on from NC_090449.1 coordinate 531,771,469, forward strand.
TGGCTGATGTGCAAAAAAGTGCAAAAACAGCAACTATTTGCGACCTCAAGATTTTTGCATCAAGCCTTTTATACATGGAATGCCAAACCACTTTTACAATAGTCTTTCAATATGAGGCAGACAGTACAAAAGTAGAGTTCATTTAAAAATCAAGGGGCAGATTTATGAAAAGTGGCACTCCACTTAATGCAGCACCACTTTTTAAACTCCCCCTTGTGCCCCCTAACGCCACTCTGTGTGTGCCGTATTTAAGGTACAGCACACGATGGCAGTACTTAGGGTACTAGTGTCATATTTGTTTACGCTAGTCCGGCGCTTTGCAGGATTAGCATAAAAAATGTTGATGCTAATCCTGCAAAGCACCGAGAAACCCATTGAAAACAATCGGAGTCTCCCTTTAACACCTGCTCTTAGCAAGTATTAAAAATGCACATAAAAATGATGTGAAGAAATCTCTTAGATTTCTTGGTGCCATTTTTTTGGCCCCACTTAGCGCTGGAACGTCCCCCTTGAATACATTATGCCTAGCACAGGCATAATGTGGTGCAGGGGGTTACAAAGTGGTGCAATAAGCATTGCGCCATATTGTAAATATGGCACAGCATTTTTAGCCTTTCAACACCACATTGGCACCACATTTCCACTCACCGCCGGGGTCATAATGACCCACTATGTCTCTTAGACTCGAAATTTAAGAAAAGTGGTGCTGCTTCCAATGCAGCGCCACTTTTCTTGCGCCCCTTAGCTCCTCCTACCACCACCATGTGTGGCCGTACTTAATATACGGCGCACCATGGTGCAGGGTAGGGGCAATAGCATCAAAATGTTTGACACTACTGATGTACTGTGCAGGATTAGTACCAAAATATTGGCAATAATCCTGCAGAGTGCCAACGGGTTTTTTCAAAACAGTGATATGCCCCCTTTTGACCACTCTCTGTGCAGGCATTAAAAATAGCATTAAAAACAGCACAGTGGAATCTCTTAGAGTCCACTGCACCATATTTGCAGTCCCCCTAATGCCGGAATGCCCCCCTTGCATGCAGTATGCCTGCGCAGGCATAATGTGGTACAAGGGGTTTCAATGTGGTGCAATGCATGCATTGTACCACTTTGTAAATATGGTTTGGCCTTGTTTGGCTACATTAGCATCATTAAAAATTATGCTAATGTGGTGCAAGGAGGCACTAGGCCCTCTTGAATCTGGGCCTAAACATCTTAAAACAGATGTAGAAAAGCATAAAAGGGAATCATTATGCAGTGGAATTATCCTGATTGTCCTGCTATACCTTAATAAGCCATGCTTTGATATGCACACATTCCCATAATGTTTTACTCTTTTTCTACGTAGTCACCTAAAGCCTTAATAATTCCTCTCATGTCTTTTTAATAGACACATTATTTTGAAGTTCATTGAATTTTCCATCTGAGATGGGAATTGGCAATATGGTGCAAATGTTAATATAGGCAGAATGCAAAATAAACCTTTTAAGAGAGCCCGCTTATTGCCACTTAGCAAATCTCCGGGGAGATATTGTAGACACTGAAAACCCAGCAGTCCCAACGTTTTGAATTTTTCCTTTTTTATGGCTTGTACATGTAAAAGAAGAACTTTTCTTGGGAGAACACAACAGGGCAGGGTTTCAGAAAATGTAAATTTTATAAAGAAGGCATGCATATTAATAAAATACCGTAAATATTTAGTAGCCTTATAAGTTGACTAAATTCTTTGGTGAACCCAATGATTTAGGGCCAGATGTACGATCATTTCCTTTTAGGACGCGCAGTTTGCACATTTTTGCAACTAGCTATTTGTTAGTCACGAAAGCAAATGTACTAATGTGTCACAGACACATTTAGTAATTCCCAATGGGTTCGCAATTGACCTGCCTCATCAATATTCATGAGGCAGGTCTCAATTTGCGACCCATTGGAATGGGCAATAACACAGGGATAGTGGCCTGCTTGGGACAGCAGAACGCCATGTCTGTGTCTGCTTTTAAATAAAGTAAACATTATTTAATGCAACCTGGATGTGTTTCAAAAAAAGAAAAAGTAAACATTTCTGTTTCATTTTTTAAAAGTAGGCAGTGGTCCGTGCGCCTGCTCCTAAAAACATTTTTTTCCATTCACAAAGGGAAGAGGTCCCCTGGGTTTCCCTTCCTGCTTGCAACTGCCTTACCAACCACTTGAAGTAGGTGGCAAACTACGATTGTTTTGCAACCACATTTTGGTTGCAAAAAAACTGTACATCCCCCTGCAACTCGCTATTAGGAAGGGACACCCTTGGCATGCCTTTTCCTAATAGCGACTCACAAACTCTATCTTGTTACTTAGTAACAGGTTACCAACTCACAAAATAGGGTTTGTACACGGCAGAGGCCATTTTAGCTGTCACCAATGGCACAAAACTCTGTTTGCAACTAATAAAAATGGTCGTTCATCGAGCCCTTAAAGTACTACAATTGATTTCTCATGTATTCCTTTACAAGCTAAAATACTGCATTTGTTGCATGGCATAACATTTGAAAGTTTAGCTGCTGAGATCACTCCTCTCTTCTTTACCACCTTCTGAAGATAGTTTTTGTATTGTTCTACAAAGCGAACTCTAATTAATGTAAAACCAGTCACTAGAAATGTAGTAAGCTTCTCACTTTCTTATATGGGTATAGTAAGAAATGAACAAAAATCGGTGAGACAGGTAGAGAATGGAAGATAGTGAAATCATCTGACTCTGCATAAACAATCCTCTTTCCATAAAAAGTGTCAAATAGTAGGTAGGATGCAAACGTGAATGTGCATATGCTATTATTGAGGCTACATTTTTTGTGTACTATTGTTATTTCATATACTACTGTCTTGACGTGGCAGGAGCTTCAGAGAGATTACAATGCAAGAGAGAGACAAGGGAACAGAGAGACGAAATCTGAGATAACTGAGTGTGCTTGGGAGTCTGTCAGTTGAAGGAGTTTCAAATACTTCGTGGAAGAGGTCTGTTTTCATGCCTATTCAGTACTTCTGGAGCCAAACATGGGGCGACAGACAACTGAAGGAAGTTTCATGATGAAGAGCACTAAGCATAAATGGACACCCCCACTCAAAATATTTGAAATGCATCAGCTGAAGCAGTTGCTATTTTTGACAAGTGGATGTTAGATTTCCCCTCAGGTGATATGAGAACAAGAGGTTTATTTACAAGCCCCCAACGTCAACGTTGAGTCACTTGTTGTGACACAGAGGTGGCGCTAAGCAATCGCTTACAGTGTGCCACATTTACAAACTGGTGCAATGGAACCATTTTGCTAGTTTGTAAAGCCAAGCGCCACGTTATATCTGCACCAGGCATAATGTATGGAAGGGAGACGTTCCCATGTAAAAAGCCACGCAGAAAGGGTGTAGTGAAATTTACAATATTTCACTCAACGTTCTGCAAATTCACTGTGTCAGATTTTTAACACCTCCTCAGAGCAGGCGGTAAACTGATGTAGGGCTTTTTAACATGGGAGCCTTTCTGGCATTGCTGGTGTAGCGTCATTTTTTTGATGCAAGTCCAGCAATGCATGACTGTAGAACCACAAATGCGTCAGACTTTCTGACGCATCTGTGAAAACATGTACCATGGAGCTCTGTATAGTAAATACAGCACATCCGCAATGTTGTTAGGGGGCACAGGGCAACACAAGAAATCTAACGCACTGGAGCTGATGCATCAGAGTCTTGTAAATGAGGCCCAAAATATTTTTAGGTCTTTGTTTTGACAATGCAGCTGTCAAACAGGCCCACTGCTAATGCTAACATTATACATATAGTGGACTTTGGGTTCACCCCTCTCAAACACTGACATTTGTTGAGCAGCCTCTTTCAGCCATTAACTTGAGAATTTGCCACTCATGCCTTGGTTTGGTCCAAAGGAGAATTCATTCCTGGAACAATCCTATTGGTTGTTTGGGGATATTTGTCTGTCACCCCTTGAAGCACTTCATTGAACTGCATGAGTCACTACATTACAATAATAGCCCTCTCTTTAAACCTCTGATGACCCCTTCAACTGTGCATCAAACTAATGTATTGTCACTTTATGCATTAGCACATCAAAATCATTTTGCTTTGCTAATGTTTGTTATAAACAATCAGGGATACAACTGTTGGGAGCTTAATGTACAAGTTCGAAAGCACCTTTGCAGAGCACACTCCTATTGAACAGCAAGTTTCAGATCCTCTTCAGAACAGGAGTAATTGACACCTACGTAAGCCACATACATGTTATTATTATCTATTTTGTTTTCAAAATACCCCATATGACTATCATGACTCTTCTGACAGACCTAATATTTTGAAGTTCATTGAGTTTCCCACCAGAGGTATGGATTAGGAATATGACACATATGTTAATATGTGTAGAAGACAAAATTAAAATTTTGAGTGGCCTGCTCATTCCACTTAGCAGATATCTCTGTAGAGGCGCTGAAGGGAATGTAAGCCTTAATAGGGATGGTTAGAACAGCAAGAGGAAAAATATATGGTCCTTTGATGATAGGAATAAAAACAAAAACAGGCATTAATGACATAATCATCCCCTTCAGAGCAATAGAATATTTGCATCCACAATGCAGACCATTAACACAAACACGAAGTCACCATAACAGAAACAAGGGCTCCTCAGAAGAGGTAAGCTTTGTGATTTAGATAAGCACAGAGATACCATATCTTCTGACAGCCCATAAAATGACCTGCCTACCTAAGTAAAAGGTAGGACTACGCTTCAGGGGCTAGATGTACCAAGAAATGGGTTTGTGACTCGCAAATTGCGAGTCGCAAACCCATATGCGGTATGGTGTCCCTGACACCATCTGTGAATCACAAGGGGGTCGCAAAGACCCACCTCATTAATATTAATGAGGTGGGTCGCAATTTGCGACCCCCTTGCGATTCGCTGCACTCACAGGGATGGTGGCCTGCTGGAGACAGCAGACCACCATGTCTGTGACTGCTTTTTAATAAAGCAGGTTTTTTGTGTGTATTGCAGACCGTTTTCCCTAAAGGAAAAGGAGTTGCAATACACTCGAGAAAATGAAACGTTTTTTGATTCATTTTTTCAGAGCCATTCACAAAGGGGAAGGGGTCCCCTGGGGACCCCTTCCCTTTGCGAATGGTTTGGCACCCATTTGAAATGGGTGCTAACTGGGAATTGTTTTGCAACCGCGGTCACAAAGCAATTCTACATCGGGATGCGAATCGCAAATAGGAAGGGGAACACCCTTTCCTGTGTGTGAGTCGCATTCCCATTTTGCGAGTCGGTAACTAGGTTACCAACTCGCAAAATGGGAATGAGCATCGCGATGCGCATTTTGCATGGCGCAAACAGTGAAATTCGCTGTTTGCACCATGCAAAACGCTTTGTACATCTGGCCCCAGATCTTAAGTCACTCATGTGACACAGGGAGGTAATTGGTGCGATATTTATTACACCTGATAAAACGTAACTGTGCTGGTTAGTAATTTTTCGGATATATTAAACACCATTAAATTATTAGTTTATTTCCCCGATAGTTGGACTTACAACACATATCGGTTTCCAACAACCAACTTGCAATAGGGCCCTTATCTCGGCTCTATTGTGTTTATTTTCCACCCTACATCTATCATCCCTCGTGAACACCATGTCCTACATAAATCTCTTCTGTTTCCCAGACCCTTTGCCCTATTTTGTGCAAGACAACAATTGGGAGCCTACATATATTTCATTTAGTGAAAGGCAAAATCTTGATGAAGGTGGAATCAGCCTATTCACTATCTAGGTATCAATTTGGAGTTCATTTTCTCTCTTCATATTTTTGTTTTGCTCATCTAGCAAATGATGTCCCATTTTCATCTATTTTTTATGATACTCTGTTAACTTTCTGATTAACAGAGAAGAGTTGGGCTGAGTCTCTTTGTGTAAGTTACAGCTCTTGTAAAAAAAAAAAAACACCCTATTGTCTGAGTGCCTGCAGGCGACTGACGTATCATGATACTATCCACCATGGATTTCAAACCATCTCTACAGCGTGGATAATTATTGCAGACTTATAGAAGGTACTGGGTGTGTGATGAGTCGTCACCACTGTTATAATTGTAAAATAATACATAGTGAAAATAATTGATGTGATTGCCGCAGAGGCGGTGGCATTTGCCAGGAATTATGGGCATTTGCATACCTTGGTACCCGGGCTTTTATGGCATAAAAATACAGGTATGATAGCTTATATTTTAAGAAACCAGTTCTTCCTCTTTAGTTCTCCAGCTCTGTGCCTGTGTCGATTATCATCACAGGGCATTGAAAAATTCATTTTAAATGCACCGAACTCAATTCATTGGAAGGACTTGAAGATGGGAAGAAAGCGAAAATTCAGTTTAACTTGTATTTTGCAGTCTGTGAAAAGAAGCCGAAAAATAGAAATTAAATGGAATGTTTCACCAGCAAAGCAGATACGCCTTCACGTGTATTTTTTTTGTTTTGTCCAGAGAACACTTCTAACTCTGGTATTCAGCAGATGTTAAACGAGGGCAACAACATAAACTCATGAGCATTCTAACCAAAGAGATTAATTATGCACCGAATTCTGCCGTACCTAAGATAAATATAACAATGATAATCTCTCCCATTTTAAAAATTAGATATTTAGTAGCCCTCTTTGGAATTCTGCATCAGACAAAATTTCATTTACACCTTAATTATCAATCTATAATTTCCATTAAATTATAGTTATTAATCAAAATGTTTAAGATGTTTCCTTCAGGAAGGTAGGTTTCAGCATTGCTGGCAGTTTATTGTGTAATACCCTGGATCACGTGAGGTGTATTTTTAGAATCATGGGATATGCTGTTACTGTCCAGTCTTTCAGCTACAATGGTATGTACAAGGAGAATTGAGTCTTTACTTAGATGTTTTGCATCGTTTCATGTATTGCTAATTTACACCTCTCAGTGCCTAGACTGATGTACGTAGGAAAGTAGCCTCTTTCTAGCATGGTTACCCCCACTTTTGGCCTGTTTGTGAGTGTGTGTCAGTGTGTTTTTACTGTGTCACTGGGATACTGCTAGCCAGGACCTTAGTGCTCATAGATAAAAACCTATATGTCAGTGTGTTTTGCCTGTCTCACTGGGATCCTGCTAGCCAGGACCACAGTACTCATAGTTTGTGGCCTAATATATATGCCTGTGAAGTGCCTAACTGTGTCACTGAGGCTCTGCTAACCAGAACCCCAGTGCGTATGCTCTCTCTGCTTTTAAATTTGTCAATGTAGGCCAGTGACTACATTTACCAATTTCAATTGGCATACTGGACCCCCTTATAAGTCCCTAGTAAATGGTACCTAGGTACCCAGGGCATTGGGGTTCCAGGAGATCCATATGGGCTGCAGCATTGCTTTTGCCACCCATATGGAGCTCAGACAAACCCTTGCACAGGCCTGCCATTGCAGCTTGCGTGAAATAACACACATGTTATTTCACAGCCATTTTCACTGCACTTAAGTAACTTATAAGTCACCTATATGTCTAACCTTCATTTGCTGAAGGTTAGGTGCAAAGTTACTAAGAGTGAGGGCACCCTTGCATTAGCAAAGGCGCCCCCACATATTTCAGGGCCATTTCCCCGGACTTTGTGAGTGCTGGGACGCCATTACACGCGTGCACTACATATAGGTAACTCCAAATATGGCCATTTAACATGTCAAAGATCATGGAATTGTCCCCCCATTTCAAATCTGGTATTGGGGTGCCAATTCCATGCACCTTGGGGGCTCCACCATGGACCTCCAGTACTGCCAAACAAGCTCACTGAGGCTTGCACTGCAGCTACAGCTGCTACCACCTCACAGACAGGGTTATGCCCTCTTGGGGTCTGGGCAGCCAAGTCACGGGGAGGCAAACAAAGCATTTCCTCTGAGAGCAGGGTGTTACACACACTCCCTTTGGAAATAGGTGTTACAGGCTGGGGAGGGGTAGCCTCCTCCAGCCGCTGGGAATGCTTTGAAGAGCACAGATGGTGCCCTCCTTGCATAAACCAGTCTACACCGGTTGAGGGTGGGAAACTGGACAAAGGAAAGGGGAGTGACCACTCCCCTGTCCATCACCATCCCAGGGATGGTGCCCAGAGCTCCTCCAGTGTGTTCCAGACTTCAGCCATCTTGCTTTGCAAGGTATGGGGGCACTCCGAAGGGCTCTGAGTGGCCAGTGCCAGAAAGTGACGTCAGAGACCCCTCCTGATAGGTCCATATCTGATAAGGTAGCCAATCCCCCTCTCAGGGCTACTTAGGGTATCTCCTTTGGGATCTCTTCAGAGTCTGCTTGCAAGTTTCCTTCAGGAATCCTCTGCAACAACTTCAGACTCTTCTGACCTCAGATCAACCGCAGCCTGCTCCAAGAAACGTTCTAACTGCAACAAAGTGTCTACAAGAGACACTTTTCTTCAGCAACCTCAGCTCCAAGTCAGCCACTGCAACAGTTTACACAGTGTGCATGCTCTGGTGAATCCCTGTCTTCATCCTGCACTAGAAGGACCGAAGAAATCTCCTGTGGAGTGACGGAGTCACTCCCCTGCTCCAAACAGGCACCTTCCAAGGCGATGACTGGTACCCTGGGACTCCTCTCACGGTGACGAGCATGCTCCTAAGGACACAAAGGGTGGACATCATCGACATAGACTGTCCTGAGGTCCTGCTAACGCATTTTGGAGGAGGTAAGACCATGCCTTCCCCGAGAATGATGGTACACCTGTGTTTTGTGCCTTCTTCGCCTCCTGATGGCTATGTGCACTATTTCCAAAATTCCTATGTGCACAGCTGGCCCTTGTCCCCAGCACTCCACCCTGTGATATCCAACTCACTGAGTTGTTCTCGGCGGCGTGGGACCTTCTATTGTTGTTCCTCATCCACCGCATTTTGCACCTCCTTTGAACCCAGATCCTGCAGTTTCTGGGGGTGCTGGCTGGCATCCTGAGGGCTCTCTAAAGTGCTGACAGCCCCCTCTTCCTCCTCACACAGAGTTGAGGCCCTCAGGTCCCTCCTGGGTCCATGCAGCGCCATTTTTATGTAAAATGCACTTTTGTTGTAGCCAAGGCTTGTTGACGCCTTCCGACACAAAATCTCATCTGCAGCAATCTTCACGCCGTGGGACATGTTTTACATCATGCAGGAACCAGCTGGCATCTTCTTACAGTGCATTTCTGCAGTCTTCAACCAACCAGGGACTCTTCTTTTGCACCCTCTTCTGGGTTGGCAGGGGCTCCTGTCCTTCCTGGAACTTCTTTCAACTTCTGTACTTGGTTCCCTTCCTTTGCAGGTTTTCAGGTCCAATAATCCAGCCGTTGTTCTTTGCAGACTTGGTTGGCTGCTGCAAAATCCCAAAAACTAGGTGTAGTGTGTCCTAAGGAAACTTGCAGTACTTTACTCCTGCTTTTCTGGGCTCTGGGGTGGGGTAATTTACTTGCCTTTACTGTATTCTTACTCTCCCAGTAATTCTGCACACACTAAACTTGCCTAGGGGGGAATTTGTGATTCACATTCCACTTATTTAGTATATGGTTTGTGTTGCCCCTAGACCTATTTTCTCCCATTGCATTCTATAGGATTTCCTACTGTTTGCATTGTACTGTTCTATGACTATTTACTTGTCTAATTTTGGTGTCTAGTGTATATATTGTGTATAATACTTACCTCCGGAAGGAGTATTGTCTCTAAGATATTTTTGGTACTGTGTCACCCAAATACATACCTTTATTTTTGGTAACACTGAGTATTGTCTTTACTAGTGTATAAGTACTGTGTAACTATAAGTGGTATTGCATGAGCTTTGCATGTCTTCTAGTTCAGCCTAACCTGCTCTGCTATAGCTACCTCTATCCGCCTAAGCTGCTGGAAAACTACTACTTCACTAATAAGGGATAACTGGACCTGGTATAAGGTGTAAGTACTCAATGTACCCACTACAAACCAGGCCAGCCTCCTACAATGTCTGTCATCATATCAGGTCAATCCTATTACAGCAGTCTCTGTACTATGTCTGAAGGGAGGTACCATTAACACAGACCTTACAGTGGTTGTGGCCTACTAGAAGGACTCAAACCAAAGCAAAGGCACAAAACCTAGAGGTAAGAAATGAAAAGAAATTAACACCCTGGCAAGAGGGCATTTTCCATGATAGATTTTATTTCCTATAAAATCTTCAAGTAGTTATTTGATTTCCATTACAAAGTGGAAGATTATCATTTATTAGTAGTGGCTGAAGAGTTTATTTTAGATGTTAATAGTGCACTACGTCTCTCTTATCTCTGACTACCCCCGAGGAACTTGATCTCTTGATTTCCTCGGTTGCAATGGAGAGGTGCTCTTTTGCAGAAGAAATGCAAGGTCAATCTTAGCTACTGCAGTGAACAGACATGCTTCCTACAATTGTTGCATGCAGTTTAATTCAGTTCTTCAGAGATTTCTGCATGTTTAAAAATGCTTCCTAAGAAGCAAACTGACTGAGAGAGATTGTCTTTCTTCTGTAACTAACTCCAACTGAACACTAAAAGAAAGTGTCACAAATCTTTCCTTATCACTTTATAATCACACTATAACCGTAGTAAAAAAGACCTTCCGATTTTCATCTGAAAAAAAATACCTTCTGAGTCAACCAAATATTTAAGGGGTAATGGAATTTCTCTGAAGGAGATATTCTGACCAATTTGAGAAAGCTGTGGAAAAAAAGCAGTTTGGTTGCTCCATTTATTGTAAGTAGCCGGATGTAGTGAAACATATCAACAATTTGTAAAGCTATTCCAATACTACATCAAGTTAAATGCCTTTATTCGTTACTCATATACATGGTGATGGCAGAGACCTTATCGAACAGTCCAAAGAACGGCTAGGAATATCTAGTAATGGCTTCATTGAAAGGTTGTCATGACGGCTGTGTTGCAATAAGAGATGCCACCTGCTTGGGCTCTGTTCAGACACAGACATCTGATTTGCATTCCCATATTATGTTCAGGCTTTTTGCATTACTTTGAATATTATGATGCTCGAGCGAGATTGAGCTTGCAAAAGAGGTACTTGCTGAGCTATTTCTTAAATGCAATTAATACATTAGTTATAATAAGGTGGCCGTGGTAAGACTTTCGCAAAAATTTGAATTTCAAGAAAGGGCAGTAAAGGTGAAGGAGCATTGCAGTAAATCATATCTGATGGCGGAAAAACCTCCTGTGGAATAAATTGCTCTTCAATGTAGATGTTATGTTCGCTACAGGTCATGTCCTGAAAATAATGGATATTAAACCTAAGGGTTTCACTGGAATCAGCTAATAGTCAATTTTACATACTGGTCCTCTACTTTAGTTTACACAGATTTTCTCGATAGAGGTAAACACGGTTTTTAATCATTTCAGCTGACCATATTCCCTCCTTGTGTTTTGGGCAGGCAAATATAAACGCCTCCTGGCCTTAGTGGCATGAAGGCCATACACACCATACGTGTTTTTTTTAGAGTTTCGTATATATTGCGAACTTGGTCCACAGGCAAGCAGCAACACAAGACTATCAAAGAAAGCCGAACAGGCTTTCTAATACAGAAACAGAAAAAATCCATGTTGTCAAAACAAGATAAGAACTGCCTAATTAGGCTTATGAGCACACGGAAATAAGGTGGAGGGTGATGGTCACTTGACAAAAGCCCCCCCTTAAACGACAGCTCTGCCCACTTTGAGATACATTTCACCATGTGAGAGGAGGGGACTTTAAGCGGCCTGGAGAGGAGCAGGGCCTTGAACCAATTACTGTTGCGAGGCAGTAAGAGGCTGGAGAGGAAGCAAGGCTTTGTGGTGAGCGCCAATCCCCCGCCCCTACAGATGTAAAACAAAAGCTTTTGTGACTGCCACTGACGTCCAGGTGAGGCTGCGAACTCGCCCGTAGACATAAGCTGGGTCCATCTTCCTAACTCAAGATGCAAAGCCACTCTATCCAGGGGATTCCAGCTCCTGCAGTTCCTCTCCATGCGATATTGGCTCCTCATCGGGAGACTGCGAGAGCAGAGCCGCTAATGAGTGAAACATGGTGATACCGTGTGTGTCAGTATGCGTGAAACTACCATTCATTTAGGGTAAACATGTCACTCAGCTGCCATCATCTGATCGACATGGTGACTACTGTACTGTAAAAAAAACCTGTACCCTGATAACAGAAAAATGCAAGGATTACATTGTCATATTCCACTGTTTTATGGCTCAAAGTCAAATGATGATAAGCCCCCGGATTTTGCCTTTCCTGTACTCTATGGATTACATTTCCTTACTTCAGCAGTATAATAGGCGAAATAACCTCAGACCTCCTGAGAAGAAACACATGCTGTTCTGGCCTCACATCTATCCGCCCAGTTCTGCCTTAGTTGGATACCAAGAAGCCTATTTAAAAATCTATCAATATGTGTATGCACGTTTTCTGCCGAGCTGGGATATGGGTTCCCTATTTACCAGTGTTGTTTATTTCGCATTTTTAATGTGTGCTTGAAACTTCATCGCACTTCCTGTGGAGAACGCAAAGTACATTCCTGCTGGCTTTCACGACCCAGCAGGAACGAAAAACAACAATGACTTTTTTCAGCCGGGAAAGTTTTTGCTGACATTGTTAACAGGGTGCGCTTTTCCTCTCACGTAGTTCCATAAAACAAAGTGAATTTGCACAGCAGACCATTTAAAATCATAGCGAAATTGCATTAATTTGATATTTGAAGCTATGCAACATTTCTTTATTTACATTTTATTTTGAGAGTCGGGTCATCAAAAAAAAATTCAGCTAGTTGGTACACTTTGGTTCAGATACAAGTGCAAAGCAAATTAAATAATCACACCCATCATCAGAGAAAGATGTAATTTTTCCTTTGCTTATTCCACATTCTTCCATGTTACCCCAGATTCCTCTGTATTTTCTAAGTGCCCCTACTTTTTGACCATGTAGCCCTTCCCACATTTTGATCTGATGCATCTTATTCACGATACTCCATGATTTGAAGTTAGGTGTTTCTGGGCATTTCCACTCCTGCAAAAATTGCAAACTCAGTGAGCGTGCGCCCAGTGAAGAGATGTATAGAAATTGCCTCTTACTCATAAGGATTAGCCTTGATGGATGGAACATGTCAGAAAGTGTCTGTAAGCGCCCCGGTGTTATCAAGATCGACACACGCTCACTAATAGCTACAAATACCTGTTGACAGAAGTCAGCCAGTTAAAGTCTTAATTTTACCCAGTGTTGCAGGTATCATTTCACCCTGCAGTTGTTGATGAAGCAATACCAATTCCGTACTCCCGTCATGTTGCTTGCGAAGTAAGCTTTGCTAAATTGTTCCCCTCAACCTGATTATGCTGCATGAAATGTCTTACCTGTTTTTCTTTAAATTTACCTTGTACCGTTCCCCCCTTCCTGGTACTTAAGCTCCTCTTTTACTTACCCTCTTCTCTCCCCATCTATGTCAATTCACCCCTAAATCCTCCATCATCTTATCTCTGTTTCTGTATTCAATATCACATTTAAGTTCCTTTCCTCCACTGGATAGCTCCCACTACACATCCATGCTGAGTAGCAATGAACCTCTATAGAATAAGAAACTGGAGCTGACAATTTGTAAACATACTTAAACCTTTTTGGTTTCTATGCACCTGGTCACCCTTGATTCCACTCAATGTGTCTTGATCCGACCCAATATACCAGTACCAAAGAATATCCCCACAATGGATATTTCCACGGTTCTGAGCAGTGAAAATCAGTCAACACTATACTTTAAGAGAGAAAACAAATGAAAACCTGTTTCTAACATCCAATTGGCTTAAAAGTTACTGATTTTTTTTGTTGCCTCTAGTTTCACAGCTAACCCACAAAATAGAAGTAGCTTAGGGATCTTCTAAATAACAGCTTAGGGATCTACTTAATAACAGTCTGTTTTTCTTCAACTTGCGTCTAGGTTAGCCTTGTTTTGTCCATGATGTGCTAATTATTGCAGGTTAGCCTGTTTGCTAGTAAAATTAGTTAGGACTTCTGGCCAAGCTAATGTACAAAGATAGGGTACCTTGATCCTAGTTGCGTCAGTGTCAAGGAAGATGTGGGATGCAGACGAGGTGATGCATCAGTTCTAATCCCGCAACAGAAGGGGAGGCATCTGTGTTCTCCATGCAAGTCAGCAAGGTGTAAGATCCAAGGCGATGCGCTGATCCAAAATGTTTTGCGTCGGGTCCAGAGGTGAAGATGCACCAGTTCTGATCAGCGCAAAGGTGAAGATGAGCCTGTTCCATTGAGGATGTGGTGGTTTAGTTGAAGCAGCCACTGTAGGCTTCACTTCTAAGGGTCCAGGACTTGGGCGGGACCAGCTGACAGGGCAGACTTACAGATGGCAGAGTACAGGTGCAGCAGCAAGAACAGGAGACCCCCTGCAGTCACTTCTGATTCTGAGTTAGAGAGATGCAGCTCCAATCCTTCTCACTTCTTGGCAAGAGGACAGCAAGCAGCAGGTCAGCACAGAAAACCAGGAGTTCAGCAGAGTAGCAGTCCAGCAGTCCTTGTAGCAGCACATCAGTCCTTCTTCTTGGCAAAGCATTCACGGTTCCAAAAGTGTACTGTAATGGTGATGTCAGATTCCTTATGCCCAGTTGGGTCTTTGAACTAAGGGAGACTTCAAGGAGAGGCCTTTGAAGTGCACAAAGACTCTGTCTTTCCAGCCATGGCTCCAGACTTACTACAGGGATGTATACAGCCCTTCGTGTGGGGACAGGGCACAGCCTATTTAGGTGTGAGGCTTTGCAAGGATCTGCCCACACCCATCAAGCCACTTAATGGCCCATTGAGGCCCATCTAATCACAAATAATCTCCTACTGTGTGTGGCTGTCTAGAAGAAATACACAAAGCCAAGCTGTTACCCACCCCAGAATTGATCAGAGACAGGCATCAGGCACCAAATGGCTAAAATAAGAAAATGCCAACTTTCTAAAAGTGTGCTATAAGGAACAATGGTCCATAAGCAGAGGTAAATAGTTATCTAATGCACTGAGGAAACAAATATAACCCAGGGACTGCTTGAGTACACTTGAGTTCTTCTTTAAGGAGCTGAATTGTCACCACCATGTTCGGGCACCTTTATCATATCAATCAATGGTTGTTTTTTTAATATGGTGCTGGGTTTATCGATTCTACTAAGATAGTACACCTCAATTTTATTTGCTGTTGGACTTTTGCTTATGCAGGGTCATCCCCAGACTTTTTTGCCTCCTGCCTCCTATTTTTTTTCTGACCTGTCGCTGTTGGCTTTTCAACTCTGAGCACTTTACCACTGCTAACCAGTGCTAAAGTGCATATGCTCTCCTGTTTAAATTGTATGTAAGTGGTTCATCCATGATTGGCATATTTGAATTACTAGTAAGTCCCTAGTAATGTGCACTAGAGGTGCCAGGGCCTGTAAATCAAATGCTACTAGTGGGCCTGCAGCACTGGTTGTGCCACCCACATAAGTAGCTCTGTAATCATGTCTCAGACCTGCCCCTGCAGTGTCTGTATGTGTATTTTTACACTGTAAATTCGACTTGGCAAGTGTACCCACTTGCCAGGCCTAAACCTTCCCTTTCCTTACATGTAAGGCACCCCTAAGGTAGGCCCTAGGTAGCCCCAAGGGCAGGGTGCAGTGTATGGATAAGGTAGGACATATAGTAATGTGGTTTATATGTCCTGACAGTGAAATACTGCCAATTTCGTTTTCACTGTTGCAAGGTCTGTCTCTCTCTCATAGGATAATATGGGGGCTACCTTTAAATATGATTAAAGTGTAGATTCCCCTAGAGAGTAGATGGACATGTGGAGTTTGGGATCCCTGAACTCACAATTTAAAAATACATCTTTTAGTAAAGTTGATTTTAAGATTGTGAGTTTGGAAATGCCACTTTTAGAAAGTGAGCATTTTCTTGCTTAAACCATTCTGTGACTCTGCCTTGTTTGTGGATTCCCTGTCTGGGTCAGTTTGACAGTTGGGTTGTTTTTCACCTCACACCAGACAGTGACACAAAGGGAGCTGGGGTGTGATCTGCATTTCCTGATTAGCCATCTCTGCTAGGAGGGAGGGGTGGAGTGGTCACTCTCATCTGAAAGGACTGTGCCTGCCTCTGACAATGCTGTCTCCAGCCCCCTGGTGTGTGTCTGAGGCCTTGCCTGGGCAAGGCAGGATTTCACAAGAAGGTGTGAGTCCCCTTTGAAGGAAGGTGACTTCAAAGACTAAAATGGGTATAAGAAGGGCATCCAAACTTACAAACTTGAGAAACACTTCTGGAATCAAGAGGAACCTCTGCCTGGAGAAGAGCTGATCGCTGAGGAACAAGTGCTGCCCTGCCTGTGACTGTGCTTTGTGGAGCTTTCCTGCAGTGCTGCTTCTGCCTGAGTAAGAGGGCAAAGACTGGACTTGGTGTGCCTTCCATCTTGAAGAAGAAATCTCCAAGGGCTTGATGTAGAGCTTGCCTCCTGTTGTTGAAGTCTCAGGGATAGCAAAGACTTCTTCCTGCCAGCACCTGGAGTCTCTGGAGAGACCCCTACTCTGCTCTGTGGTGCCCTTCCAGTTCCTGGGACCCTGAAAGGAGAGGCTGGCAGCCTAAGGACAAAAATACACGCACCGAGCGCCGTGCGGAGAAAAGATCGACGCGAATCCGATCGCGGCTGAGAAAACGACGCAACGCCGACTCCGCAGCTGAGAAACGACGCCGCAGGAAACGCGACCGGAGAATCGACGCCCGGAGCAGGAGAAACGACGCGCAGCATCGCTGACGAAGGCTGAGAGATCGCAACCAGCGCCGCGGGACTTTCGGACCGTCGCGTGGCTGGCTTTTTCGACGCGCCTCGCCGTGCCGAGCTGTTTTCGACGCATATACCCGTGCAGGGTTATTTTCGACGCACACCACCCGTGCGGGGTTATTTTTGCCGCAAACCAGGTACATTTTCACGCTAGCAGCGCTAGTGTGGTGTTACAACTACCTAAAGACTCTTTTTATTTTTAAACCTTTAAAAAAATCATAACTTGACTTGTGTATGTTGGATTTTTGTCGTTTTGGTCTTGTTTTGTCTAGATAAATATTTCCTATTTTTCTAAACTGGTGTTGTGTCATTTTGTAGTGTTTTCATTAGGTTACTGTGTGTGTTGGTACAAATACTTTACGCCCAGCACTCTGAGGTTAAGCCTACTGCTCTGCCAAGCTACCAAGGGGGTAAGCAGGGGTTAGCTGAGGGTGATTCTCTTTTATCCTAACTAGAGTAAGGGTCCTTGCTTGAACAGGGGGTAACCTGACTGTCAACCAAAGACCCCATTTCTAACATTGGTGACCAGCGGTCGGGATTTGGACTTGTATTTGTACTTGACATACAGTAATTAAGTGTACACTACTGTTTTGATCTCAGACCACTACGTGACCACATACTACTTGTCTTGTGATTCTGCTTTTTGTTCTCTGATGTCCTCCTGGAAGTATTGCTAATATTTTTGGACTTTGTTTTTTGGTTGTGAAGCCTTTGCAGAATGGAAGTCAATTTCTGGCACCTATTTATGTATAAAAAGTGGCAGCTTAAAGCATTCTGCATGGAAAGGGGACTGGCTGTGAACAAGAAATCCAGAAGGGAGGATCTTGAGTCAGCCCTGTTTCAGTATGAATTGAAACGTTGTCAGGCAACACCACCAAATGAGTCTGAGGAGGATAACTACTCTGAGGAGGAGGACTACTCCAAAGAGGAGGACAGTGGCCCTGAGGAGGGAACAGAAAGAGATGATTGGCTCCTAGCTCGAATCCGGAGTCTGGAAGAGCTAGATGCAGAGCTTAAGAGGGCTGAGGAGAAGAGAGCCTTAGTCCTGGAAGAAAGGAGGAGGGACTTAGAGATTAAAAAAATGATTTATGCTTACGAGCTTAAATTGAAAGAGCTGGAAGTCATGAGGGCTGAGTCCAGCTGGAATGGTGGCAGCAACAATTGTATATCCAGTGATGCTGCAGAAGTGCACATGCCCAGAGAGGTGGTGCCCTACTTGAAGGAGGGAGTTAACACACGCCAGGAGGTTCAGGGGTATGAGGTAGCTCCAGTGATGCACAGAGTCTCTGAGGTGGATTGGGGAACTGGCATGGGGAGTCATATTCCTACTGGTGGGAGGGACACTCTACTGACTCTAGTTGAGAGTGACAGGGAGAGGGGTTCCCCCCAGGTAGAAGTCCTGGTTATGGAGTGTGAAAACATCCCAGAAGAGTGTGGGTTGAGTGTCAGGGACAGTCAGGTACTGTCTCACCAGTCTCAGGAGGGTAATGTGGGATGCTTTGTCAAAGCAGAGTCACTGGATGGTTGGGTGAAGGGTACTTTGGTTAATTCATGTGAGGGGCTGAGTGATGTAATTGCTGGAGAGCATATGTCTAGTCCTTATTTTCCAGAGCTATGCCAACACCAGGTGGAGTGTGAGTTCTCTGACCCCAGGGAGCTTACAATGGAGGCAGACTTCTGGGTGAGTACCAGAGAGTCTGAAGAGGCATTTGGGGGTGCTCCTGAGAGGAGTGGTCTAGGTAGTTCCCAACCAGGTGAGGTAGGGAAGGATTGTAGCGTCCCAGGTAGGTCCCAGTGTAGTGGGATGGGTGAGGGACCCCATGTCCAGTCTCAGAGGAGAGGGAATGGGGATGGGTTGAGGCCCAAGGTGCCCGAGATCCGGTCCCAGATCCTGGAGGGTTCCCTGCGGGAACACCAGGAGGGGAGCCTAGCCTGTACCATAGGGCCATCTGTTGAGGGAGACCCCACAGTGTCAGGAGAACTTGGGGGGGCCGCTGTAGCCAGCGTCCCACCAGTTCTGGTGTCTGGCAGTACCACTCCTAGTGAGGGGGTGCAGAAGTCCAGACAGAGGGTTGAGAGGGGGTTGCGGACCCCAGTGGAGAACCTGGAGGGTCAGGGGTCAGCTCTGAGAGCAGAGCCCCCCATGAATGACCTTGGTGAGACCATTTCTGGGTTGGGGGGAATCCAGACTCTGTCAGATGGGCAGAGGTCAGGAGACCTGCGCCAGCCAGACTCTTGTGTGGCCCTTCGGGACAGTGTGTCCCTTGAGGGGGGTAAGTGTGCCCCCCTGGAAGTCCTGGTGTGCCAGGCAATGGTTCAACCGCAGGGTGGTGACTCTGGGTTGAATGATCAGGTTCAGGGGGTAAACTCTGACCTGATAGGGGGTAGGTGTGCTCCCAAGGAAGTCCTGGTGTGCCAGGCAGTGGTTCAACCGCAGGGTGGTGACCCTGGGTTGGATGACCAGGTTCAGAGGGTAAACTCTGACCTGGTAGGGGGTAGGTATGCCCCCCAGGAAGTCCTGGGTTGCCAGGCAGTGATCCAGTCTGTGGGTACAGACCCTGGATTGGGAGGCCAGGTTAAGGGTGTCCCCCCTGACCTGGAGGAAGGGGCTACTGCTAACTGTGCCCCTACCATGTTGTCTTCTGGGGGGGCCACTCCTAGTTGGGTGGTTCAGGACCCCAGAAGAGAGGGCAGGGGGAGGGAAGCCTCACCCCTGGCCCTGGTCCAACCTGAAGGTACAGACCCCAGGTTGGAGGATCAGTTGCAGGTTAACATCCCTGCACTGATGGAAGAATTGTGCAGGACTGCTTCTACAAGCACCCTGACAGTTTTTGACTCTGGGGGTGCCGCTTCTGCAGGGAGGGTACAGAGCCCCAGAGGGGAGGACCAGGGTCAGGTTAACATCCCTGACCTGGCGGAAGAGAGAGTGGTCAAAGGGTGCCAGGCACCTGGGGCTACCACCCCCCACTCTCCACAGTCACAGTGGTTAGAGAGGCCTGAGGTCGGGCTCTCATCCCTGACAGTTGTCTGGGGCCACTGTGGCTTGCTGTCCTGGTGGACAGAGTTGCCCCTGGGGGGGGGAGGACGAGAGTCACACCCCGGGGGTGGAGTGGGCAACACCACTGTGTTGGCCCTGGTGGTACTATCTGCCCATTGCAATGCATCTGTGAGCAAAGTAAAGTTAGGTGTTGCACAGATGGTGTCTGTAGATGTGGAGAAGGGTTCCCCATGGGTTAGCTTAGTGGGCCCTGAGAGTATGGACAGAGGGATCCAACTGGAGTCAGGAAGGCGTAGAACTGGAACATGCCCCTGCTGTTGTGGGCCTGGGTCCTTGTTCTATCGCCCCAATCAGGGAAGTACATCAAGGTATTGATTGTTCTCCCCTGGCTTTAGGCTGGTAGGGGGTCGTGTTGGACTTTTGCTTATGCAGGGTCATCCCCAGACTTTTTTGCCTCCTGCCTCCTATTTTTTTCTGACCTGTCGCTGTTGGCTTTTCAACTCTGAGCACTTTACCACTGCTAACCAGTGCTAAAGTGCATATGCTCTCCTGTTTAAATTGTATGTAAGTGGTTCATCCATGATTGGCATATTTGAATTACTAGTAAGTCCCTAGTAATGTGCACTAGAGGTGCCAGGGCCTGTAAATCAAATGCTACTAGTGGGCCTGCAGCACTGGTTGTGCCACCCACATAAGTAGCTCTGTAATCATGTCTCAGACCTGCCCCTGCAGTGTCTGTATGTGTATTTTTACACTGTAAATTCGACTTGGCAAGTGTACCCACTTGCCAGGCCTAAACCTTCCCTTTCCTTACATGTAAGGCACCCCTAAGGTAGGCCCTAGGTAGCCCCAAGGGCAGGGTGCAGTGTATGGATAAGGTAGGACATATAGTAATGTGGTTTATATGTCCTGACAGTGAAATACTGCCAATTTCGTTTTCACTGTTGCAAGGTCTGTCTCTCTCTCATAGGATAATATGGGGGCTACCTTTAAATATGATTAAAGTGTAGATTCCCCTAGAGAGTAGATGGACATGTGGAGTTTGGGATCCCTGAACTCACAATTTAAAAATACATCTTTTAGTAAAGTTGATTTTAAGATTGTGAGTTTGGAAATGCCACTTTTAGAAAGTGAGCATTTTCTTGCTTAAACCATTCTGTGACTCTGCCTTGTTTGTGGATTCCCTGTCTGGGTCAGTTTGACAGTTGGGTTGTTTTTCACCTCACACCAGACAGTGACACAAAGGGAGCTGGGGTGTGATCTGCATTTCCTGATTAGCCATCTCTGCTAGGAGGGAGGGGTGGAGTGGTCACTCTCATCTGAAAGGACTGTGCCTGCCTCTGACAATGCTGTCTCCAGCCCCCTGGTGTGTGTCTGAGGCCTTGCCTGGGCAAGGCAGGATTTCACAAGAAGGTGTGAGTCCCCTTTGAAGGAAGGTGACTTCAAAGACTAAAATGGGTATAAGAAGGGCATCCAAACTTACAAACTTGAGAAACACTTCTGGAATCAAGAGGAACCTCTGCCTGGAGAAGAGCTGATCGCTGAGGAACAAGTGCTGCCCTGCCTGTGACTGTGCTTTGTGGAGCTTTCCTGCAGTGCTGCTTCTGCCTGAGTAAGAGGGCAAAGACTGGACTTGGTGTGCCTTCCATCTTGAAGAAGAAATCTCCAAGGGCTTGATGTAGAGCTTGCCTCCTGTTGTTGAAGTCTCAGGGATAGCAAAGACTTCTTCCTGCCAGCACCTGGAGTCTCTGGAGAGACCCCTACTCTGCTCTGTGGTGCCCTTCCAGTTCCTGGGACCCTGAAAGGAGAGGCTGGCAGCCTAAGGACAAAAATACACGCACCGAGCGCCGTGCGGAGAAAAGATCGACGCGAATCCGATCGCGGCTGAGAAAACGACGCAACGCCGACTCCGCAGCTGAGAAACGACGCCGCAGGAAACGCGACCGGAGAATCGACGCCCGGAGCAGGAGAAACGACGCGCAGCATCGCTGACGAAGGCTGAGAGATCGCAACCAGCGCCGCGGGACTTTCGGACCGTCGCGTGGCTGGCTTTTTCGACGCGCCTCGCCGTGCCGAGCTGTTTTCGACGCATATACCCGTGCAGGGTTATTTTCGACGCACACCACCCGTGCGGGGTTATTTTTGCCGCAAACCAGGTACATTTTCACGCTAGCAGCGCTAGTGTGGTGTTACAACTACCTAAAGACTCTTTTTATTTTTAAACCTTTAAAAAAATCATAACTTGACTTGTGTATGTTGGATTTTTGTCGTTTTGGTCTTGTTTTGTCTAGATAAATATTTCCTATTTTTCTAAACTGGTGTTGTGTCATTTTGTAGTGTTTTCATTAGGTTACTGTGTGTGTTGGTACAAATACTTTACGCCCAGCACTCTGAGGTTAAGCCTACTGCTCTGCCAAGCTACCAAGGGGGTAAGCAGGGGTTAGCTGAGGGTGATTCTCTTTTATCCTAACTAGAGTAAGGGTCCTTGCTTGAACAGGGGGTAACCTGACTGTCAACCAAAGACCCCATTTCTAACATTTGCTATTTAAGGTTTTTTGCAATAATTACAATATGACCATGAGTATTTATTACCCCCAGAATAAGTGTTCCTGTCCCGCTTTGGCATTACGGCTTCCATTATTTCATTGTATACTATTCTGCTGGAATTGTGCACATTATTAGAATCACGTTGAGCATTAGACAGTGTGTTACATGCACCACTCAGAAATGGCCGCCAGTGCATCCCGGCATTTGTACTTTTGTCCTTCCTTGATTTCTAAATGGTAGTATTTGGAAGGAAGCGCTTGTGGAGCCTATCGGACTTGAGCTACTTGTGTTGGCGATGGACTGTATTTTTGCACGCTTTGCGGTAAAAGCACCTTGCATGCTTCCCTTTAGATACTCTGTCACATTATGTATATGCTATATTTGCCCCCCGTTTTTCTTTTACTGCATCTTGATATTCACCAAGTCCTGATTATTTTACAGTGTTTGTACCTATTTGTGATAAGCATTGTCTTATGCCGCTTTTTTGGTGGAACAACACAGAAATAGTTTATTAGTCTCACTCTTGTTCCCAGTTGTTTTTAGAGCTTGTGGTCAGACCATGTGTCTATCCAGAGTATTGTTACTGTACCAGACACTGTGATGTTACTTCTTCGGGGTAAGACTTCACTCATATCACTCCTTCGGTTTACAACACATTTAATGCATAGGCAACTCTGAGCCCTAATTTATTGGGCACAGTTGACGGGTGGTTAATTTGTTTTTGGCTTCTTCTCAGTGCCTGGGCCTACTCTTATGTGAGTTAATACTTTGTGGCAGACTATGGCCCCAGAAGTGGTCTTGTTTACCTGGGTGTTGTATTCCATTGCAATCCCATTGGTTGGTATTTATTCTTTAGGTTCCATTAATTGTGTGCTGCATGTGATCCTCCATTGGTGTTTGAGGTCCTTCACGTTGATTGGCACTTCCTTCTTAGTCATAGCCACCATTGCTATCTTCAGATCGACCATGGTCTGTGCCACATTATCACATCACAATGACCCCAGCATGGAGGTCTTGTTGGTTGGCACCATGTACACAGCAGACTTCCTGTGTGATATATATATATTCTCTATTCCTTCTCTTATGTCTTTTCTTTTTTTTACTCTTTTCTTTTTTCTCTTTATTTTCTCAGAGAGGTACCCATATAGCTAATTGCCTCTGGTCTTGATATATTGTGCCATGGATACATCATATCGTCCAGATGATGATACTCACATTTAATGCGGATTGAAACAATGTCAACTAAAGCACCATAACCCTCCCTCCTTAAATGTATGTAATTTTATATGGGGTGTAGTAGTGTTGTACTCTATCAGGATATTGGGAATATATTGGGACTATATTGTTTTATGGCTTTGTCACTTGTTTTTTGCCTGTATACATGTTGTACCTACACTAATGTGGCCTGTAAGGGTATTATCCTTACGCTTAAACTTCTGTATTAATAAAATAATGTTTTTTATATAGCTGATTGAGCATTCCAAGGGATATATTGTTTCCCCAGTGCATTAGATAACTATTTACCTTTGCTTAGGGACCCTTGTTCCTCATAGCATAGTACTGCCCTTGGTCCCTGACTATCCTTGGGCTTTCCTTATTCTTTCAAAACAACTCTCTAAAAGTGGCATTTTCAGAATTACAATTTAAAATCCTACTTCACCATAAGCAAGGATTGTAAATTGTGATTCCAGGGACAACAAACTTAAAAGGTTTATCTCTTACAGATTGGGAAAAACACTTAGAAAATGTAATATGGTAACTCCAATGTTAACCTATTGGAAGGGTAGGTCTTGCAGAAGTGAGAAACAAATTTACGAGTTTTTCACTACCATGACATGATAACTTTATAGTCCAGGGCCTGCCTTTTAAATAAATTGCATGCTGCCCTCTGGGTTGTCCAGAGCCTACTGTAGAAGTGACATATATATATAAAAGGGAAGGTTTAGGCCTGGCAAAATGATTATTTTGCCACGTCATCACAACAGTTAAAAACTGCACAAATAGTCTCAGCAATGGCAGACCTGAGCCTTGGTTAGAGGGCTACTTAAGTCGGTGACACAATATATGCTGCAGGCCCACTAGTAAATTTGATTTGCAAGCCCTGGGCACAATAAGTGAAATGCACTAGTGACCTATAAGTAAATTAAACATGTCAGTTAGGGATGAGGCAATGTTACCATGTTTAGGGGAGAGAGCACAAACACTTTAGCACTGGTTAGCAGTGGTAAAATGCACAGAGTTCTAAAGCCAGAAAAACTGAGATCAGAAAAATGAGACGGCAAAGCGTTGAGGGAGAAGACCACCATAACACTGTCACATAATTAAGTATAACTAACAGATATGAAAAAAAAACAGTGCTCCAGTACTGTCACAAACCCTCTTTTTGCTTCAATTATCCAACAGGATAAAACAATAAACTATATTCCACTGGCCTACTGGGCGAATTCCTGAGATGGAGGAAAAGGGAATGTTTTTACACAAGCCTAACAAAGACTATTGCAGGCTGAGCCATACCTTTGGCCAGATATGACAGATTTAAAATATTCTTATAGGTGTTCAGACTAAAAACATCTCATATAAATGGATTTAAAAGCAGTGCCATGTGAGTGTCTGTCAGGTTAAGATTAAGCACAGATATTAGTGATTGATGTGCGGTTTTAAAAGGGAGTTTGGCCACAATGCCTCATCTTCCTTATCCAGCTAATTCACATGTATCATGGAAGGAATCATGGACTGTCACTTACCAGTGATCCCCTTAGATCTTTAGCTGCTCCAATGGAAAGGAAGACTTGATACTTTGTTTCAAAACCCCTGACCCTAGTTCCAGACCTTTACATTTCATTTACTTTTACTTATTCTATGAATTTGTATTGTGGGTATGAGCATCAGAAAGAGGTCAGCGCATTAGGATTTCATTTTATAGATTTCTACGGTGCACATTAGGGACTACAACAAATCTTTGCATTTCATGTGTTTCCATTAAAATGTATATCTTGCTATTCAGTAGCACAATGATTACATTGTTGTGTTGCAAGATTTCTTTTTACTTTTTTGGTCTTTTAAAAGTTTTGTCATGTAGGAAATCCTTCTAGAACAAAAATATTACATTATTTTATTTTACTATTGTCCTCCCTGATTTAGTGATTACATTTGAATTTGTGTTTTGACCATATTAATAGCTTAAAATTATTTAGAAAAAATAACTTGCTGCTACCGTTATTTTCTTTAAGTCAAATACATCTGCACATTAAATCAAACCTGTGTAAAAGCTATTAGGCCACCAAACACAGAATCCTCACAGCAGAATATGCTTTTGACTCGTAATGTAGCTGGTAACTTTTCATGATTTTGTTTTGTTTTCTTTACAGATGGTTTTTGTCTACCTGAATGGGATGGCATGGTTTGTTGGCCAGAGGGTAATGCAGGCAAGGTGGTATCCATGCCTTGCCCAGAGTACATCTATGACTTCAACCACAAAGGTAAAGCCATCTGTGCAAATTTGTTGTAATGATTGTGACCACATTAGGCAAATCAACTATTATGATCCATGGTCATTTGGAGAAGGACCATCCATGTAGAAGTTTTCTAAATGTGTAAAGTCTCAAATTGATGATTCTAGGATTGGTTCAAGTGAAGTACTCATAGACACCTGTAACATTAATGCTTTCATTTAAAGATAGCCAGTACTCTTCTACATCCGATTTGGATCACTAAATGTAAATATGCTCTGCATGGTGGGGAACATATTTCCCCTGACATGGTTCTCACATACATTCAGGGGAGGCACTTTTTTTTGTGTCCTCATTCATGTAACCCGAAGTCAGAAGCATCGATCATACATACACCTTGGAATAATGGATTCCTTCCTATTCGATTCCCGTGTGCGGCTATCAGACCAGGGAGCAAACCATATCTCTGGGCTAAATAAGCCCTCCAGAACACTACTACATTGCATTCCTTTGGACTCGCATTTGTGTATTCATAGGACAGGCAATAATTTGTTGCAAGCCAGTTTATTAGCGGCCCCCAGAACTCACATCTCTTCTCAGTTCTTTCCTTCCCCCTTCTATTGCATACTAAGTTAAACATTAATGAGTCTTTCAATTCCAGAAATGTTGGGGGGGTCGTACAAGTCCATCTCCTACATATCTCTCTCCTAGCCGGCAGAATCATGTAAAACAGCAACTTGGCACTATTCTTTTTTATCCGGTTATCTCCCTGTGTGCAACCAAAGATAATCAGAGAGGGGCTTACCTTACACTTCATTGGTAAAATCTTATTAATGTAATCACCAACCTCATTCCAAAACCAGCTAAGTCGAGGACACTCCCAAAATATCTGCATATCACCTGCAGATTCCAAGCTGCATTTCCCACACAAGACCTTATTACCGGGCTTCAATCTTGTTAGCTTCTCAGGGGTCCGAAATTCCCTGTGATTTGAAAACAAATGATTCCTTCTTCAACTGGCAGGTTTAACTGTGGAATACAGCAAAGCAATAGATACTTGCCATAACTCTCTTATCTGTATTCTTGGCAAATGTTCTTTCCAAATTTCTTCTGGCATAAGGATTTCACCATCTATCATGTCTAGGAGTGTCCAGTACCATCTTGATAGATCTTTTTTGTCCATGTCGACCTTCTGATGCAGCCTTTCCTCCTCATTCAAGCCAACCACTCCTCCTTTGATCTCTTTCCCCCAACTCCTTATTTGCAAGTAGTTAAATTTTGAGAAATTACCTGCTGATTCCCTAATAAGATCTTCATAGAAAATACAACTTTCTGCTGTTCACAGTTGCCCCCATTGCCAAAACCCGTCCTCCTTCAAAGGTACAGCTAAAACAGGGGAGCCACTATAAAGAAAATGTATCCTTCACAACAGGTTCATCAAGCTAGGATCATGATGACATGGCAGACCTGTCGCGACTTATGTTATTCCTGAACTCACACCCCAAACTGTAGATCTGTTTGCAGGAATAACATACCCAAAGTCCTCTGCAAGTGGGGAGATTTATGCCTGATGGTTTACTAGAGGTCACAGACAGATGATACACTTGAAGTAATGGCACTGGAGGAGACACTCATAAGTGAGTCGCCTCTCTGGTGCCACTGCAGCTGTCAGGAGGAAAAGATAGTGTCCCTGAAGGCAGAGCTCGAGATGAGTATACTACCAGGAACACCTACTTTCTCTTCACTCTAAGTGAGATGGAATAACACAGATCCTAGCAGTCAAGACAAGTGTCGAGTTTTGGTGGATAGCACCATTCTACCTGCCTGTAAACTAAACCCCAATAATCTAAACTGACCAAAACAATATCCAATGTATGCATGCAATGTTCTTTCACCTTGTGCAGAATGGTGATTTAAATTTGGCGTGGCACATTATTGATTCTTTGAAATCAACAGCAGGGTCTTAATTGTAGTCTCTCTGCAAACGTAACTAGAATATATTCCTGAATTTGGACTCTAAGCTAAGTTCTAAACACAGTTTATGGGGAAAAAAGCTTATTTAAACACGTTTGTCTCACTGTTGTAGAGGTACTTTTACGTAGTGCAATATAAACCTCCTCTAACATGGGGATAAGAGCTAAGACACATATTTTAATGACCATTGACGAAAATTGCTCCCTGATTACAAAATAACATTTCAAGAGTGTACTATACACTGTCCCTTTACTATTTTTCCCCTTAGTTAAATTTCTTTCCTTTCTCCTTTCTGTTCTTTCTTCATTAGCCTCTCTTCTCCAGGTTTTGTTTTTTATTTATTTTCATTCATTCTCTTCTTCCATTCTACTCTTATTTTACTTCTTTTCCTACTTCCAGACAGCTTCTCTTTTGCTTCTCCTCTTTTGACTTCTATTTCCCTCATCTTCGTCCATCATTTTCCTCTCTTCTCCGTTCCCTTCTTGTTTTTACGTCCTTTCCTAAAATGTATTTTCTTCTTCATTTCTCTTCCTTTTCTATCATAGCCACTCTGTCCTTCCATCCTTTATTCAACACTCCTACATCACTGCACGGTATCAACATGATTTTCTACCCTAGCTTCCATCTTTCTTCTTCACTCTATCTTTTTGCTGTTTTTCTCTCTCTCTCACACTCACTCTCTCTTCCTGTTCTTCCAGATATCTTCCTTCCTTGCATCCTATCCTCCGTCTCCCTTTCTCCTTGCCTTACTTCCAACTTTCCGTAGTTGTTTCCTTTGCTTTTTTTTTTTTTTCTTATTTTTTTATTTTGTTCTTTCTTTTTTCTTCCTGTTTCACACTGTTATTTACTCTTCTCACTTTTATTGTTCTGTTTCTCTCTTTTTCTAGGTCTCTCTATTTCTGACTTTTCATTCTTTCGCCCCCTTGCCTTTTTCCTTGCAACGCTTTCTTTAGGTTAGACGCTGGAACCTCTCACTCTCCACGTCCCATCTCATTTTTAATTCTTAATCACTTACGTCCGACTTGTCCATCACAAAATCTTACCTAATTTTCTGGCTTATCGGTAGTTCAGTAAAGGCTTCTTGAACAAATAAAATATTTGCGCTCGACTTTATTGCGTGGGAGCTTTCTACCATATTTGATCACATTGTTACCAGTGAAAATTCGGTACTTCCAAATGTACTCAAGCACAAAGTTCCTCACAAGTTGCAACTTATAACTCGGGTGTCTGTCATTTTGAAATACTCGGTAGCGAGGACTGTAAATTCACGTTCCGAACAAGCTTCTGAAATCCTACAGCAAATAAATCCTCAGCAATATCAATCGACAGTAAAAACTATTTTCAATTACATCTGATACTCGGAGATTATCATTTTAGCAACTAAGAACACAAAAAAATGGTGTTTGTTTTCAGATATGGGGCCTGATATAGAAAGGTTATTTCGTCAGTCTCAGACCCTGCAAATTGAAAAATACAGGATTTGGAACTGCAAAATAATGGTTTGAAATGTATATAGCCCCTTTTGTGAGTTTGAAAGACTTGTAAAGGGGGTTTTGAAATGGACATCTCCTTCCTATATGTAAGTCGTTATGGGATGCATGAATAGATTATTACCTCAATTGTGGTGGCAAATTATTGATCAGTTGCTGACCATGAAGATTGACTGGTAAATGATTGGCAAAGGGTAAATAGTCTGCAAGAGAAAGCTACCCCTTTGGGAACCTTATGGTGGCCTCGGGGGCGTGGGGGGATGGGGAGGGGCAGATGGTGGTTCATGGGACCACTGGGTGGTCACTTGATGTCTTCACAAGATGTAAATATGATTTTATAAATTAACCCCGTGTCTATTTAAAGGACTTAGGTTACTTTTTTAAAAAATGAATAGACTCGGAATGCCAACTCATGGACAGAGGTCTGTGGTCCATCTCAGGCCTCCAACCCTATGTTTGCAGACACATGTAGAGGGATACAAATTCAACCTCCCTCATTAATATTAATGAGCCAGCAATATTTGTGTCAGAAAGCGAACATACATTCTGCAGTTAGATTGATCTGCATGTACATCAGTCACATCACACTACTGGCTGGTGAGCAATTTCCACATCCTAGTTTGTAGACTGACATTGGCAGACCAGGCCGAGAGTACCATCCTTAGGACCTGCACAGAAGGGAGTTGTTAGATGTTTCGTTCCAGTATTCATCTTATGTTCAAAACATATGACCACTACCTCCCCCACCAAGAGAGCACTCTGCTGACATCACTGTTGTCTGATTTCTTTATTAGGCCATGCCTATCGGAGGTGTGACATGAACGGGAGCTGGGATGTGGCGACGGGTCACAACCGCACCTGGGCAAATTACAACGAATGTACCAAGTTCCTCACCAATGAGACCAGGGAACGGGTAAGGAAAGTGTTTGTGTTGAATAGTGCTAATGGTTTACTGAATGTTCATATTTTCAAAAACTTGTGTTGCACAGAAGTAGTGTTGCCTCTGCTATCTCAGTGTGTTGCACTTGGACCAGAGGAAATTAAATATGAGTCAGTAGAGACAATTCAGTAAACTATGATTTTTAATGGAAGGGGGTAAGCAGCACTTCTTAAAGACCAGTTTCAATCAAAACATTTAGTTATGTACTATAAAGTCACACCATGGCTTGGGAATAAAGAAAAGCACCTGCTCAACGATTGTAATGTGTTGCAAACCAATACTAGAAAGTAACCATTGCAACCTCCTTACTATTGGTTCTTAAGACTGAGGGAAAACAGCATGAAAATAGTAAGATGCATGCTTTCCCATAATGAACATCCACACTTCGTGGGCCGCACTTACACTCTAAGTACTGCATGTGGTTGGCAACCAGACATAGCAGAACAATTCTAGTATTTGCTTTGAAAGTCAACTCTGTTCAGCTGTGGGTAACGCAAGTTAGGCCCCCTGATTTGGATCAGATTTAAGGGAGGGTGGTCACTTGGTTATGAACAGCAGATACATTAGTGTAAATTGCATGCATGCATTAATTTATTGCTCTTTTGTACATAATGAATTTGCGATGATAACAAAGGAGAGGTCTTTGTAATAACATATCCTTAACTACGTGATAATATCTCACTGTGACATGTAATTATTGCCCTGAGTGAAATTGTATGTCACAGGTCTAAATACTACTACTACTACTACTACTACTACTACTAATAATAATAATAATAATAATAATAATAAAAATAATAAGTAGGAGTAGAAGAAGAAGAACAGCAACAACAATATCATCAACAACAATATGAACAAGGATGCATTTTGGACAAGGGCAAGGATAAGGAGAATGGTAAGGATAAGGATACAAGTAAGGATAAGGATAAGGATAAAGATAAAGATAAGGATAAGGATAAAGATAAAGTTAAGGATAAGGATAAAGATAAGGACAAGGATAAAGATAAAGATAAGGATAAGTTTGAATAAATAAATTAACAAAATACCAATGGTTATTGTGACCCAACTAAATGTCACTAATGTTTTCATCCTCATGATTTAACTACCTCAAAAATGTCTGGTAGCACTATGTTTGAATTATTCTATTGGCTGGACTGGGCCCTTTCTGGAGGGTCACCCCCAAATGTTTGCCTTCCTTTCCTAAACCTAATTACGTTGGCTTTTAGGACTCTGTGCACCTTTTCCCTGCAAGTGAGTGGTAATGTATTTGTTCTTTCCCTTGAAAACATGGCTAAAACGAACTACCACTGATTGATACATTTAATTTACTGGTACATGTCTAGTGCAAGGTACTACATGTATACAGAGCCTGTAAATGAAATGCTAACAATGTCCTGCAGCTCCCATTGTGCAACACCCTTATGAAGCAATGTAAAACATGTCTCAGGCCTCCCACTGTAGTTGTATTGCAGTTTTCAACTGCAGTTTCGACCGGGCAACATACAACGTTTACCAGGCATAAACCTTCCTTTTAAATACTTATAGGTCACCCTTACGGTGGGCCCTAACCACTTCTAGAGAAGGGTGCATTGCAATCAAAAAGTAGGGCATGTGGGTTTATGTTTTACATGCCCTAGTAGTGAAACACTCCTAAAGTCATTTTCCACTGTTGTAATGTTATCTGTCCCTTAGACTAGCTCTGGGCTACCTTTTTACACTTAATCATTCCTCATTTCAAATTGATAGTAGATAGAGAAATCATGTTTACACTCAAATTGAACTTAAACATCTTTTGTGGTGGTGAAGTCATATTTTAAGTTACAATTTTGAAAATGGCACTTAAAGAAAGTTGACATTTCTATACCCAGACCAACTGAGGCTTTCTGATAGTGTTCGGGGGTTATATGATTGGGAATGGTGCTCCTGTTGTTCCAGACATAGGTGCAAAGATACCTAGGTGTGAGAGGAGAGGGTCTTCCTGACAGGATGTCTAGAAGGGAAGTTGTGCCCTGCTCTTGTGGTTCACCCTGACAAGGATTGTGTTTATTATCTGAGTAGTGCTTCCACCCTTTCCAACTTATAGCACAATTTCTTACACTATCATATTCTGAGTTTGTCACTGTAAGTTTCTACACATTCTGAGCTACACCATTTTTAATGTGATATGCACTACACTGATTGTAATACTTTTTTGCTCCATTTGGAAATTACTTTTGGTGCATTTCATTTCACAACCATACAATTTCTTTCACATGAAGGATCTAGACATGGATTTAAGCTTTTGTGGGGAGGATGGTGGTATCACCATATGTTATAAGGAATTAAGGGCCAGATGTAGCAAAATTCTGGATTGCGACTCGCAAATTGCGAGTCAGACCGACTCGTAATTGCGAGTTGCCAGAATCCAGAATGTAGGCTGGTGTCCCTGACACCATCTGCAACTCGCAAGGGGGTCGCAAAGGCCTACCTTATTATTATTAATGAGGTGGGTCGCAATTTGCGACCCCCTTGCGAGTGGCGGCACTCACAGGTATGGTGGCCTGCTGGAGACAGCAGACCACCATGGTTGTGACTGCTTTTAAATAAAGCAGTTTTCTTTTTGTAATGCAGCCTGTTTTCTTTAAAGGAAAACGAGATGCATTACAAAACGAAAACATGAAATGTTTTCGTTTCATTTTTTCAGAGCAGGCAGTCCACAGGACCACTGCCTGCTCTGAAAAATGTTTTCCATGCCATTCACAAAAGGGAAGGGGTCTTATGGGGACTGCGAATGGGTTACCACCACTGTGACACTGGTGGTAACTGCTATTACTTCACGACCGCGTTCGCGGTCACAAAGCAATACAGCACCGCACTACGACTCGCATTTAGGAAGGGTAACCAAATCGCAGTCCCGTTTTGCGAGACGGTAACCAGGTTACTGACTCGCAAAACAGGGATTGGGCATCACAATGTGCTTTTTGCCCGTCTCAAACAGTGAAATTCGCTGATTGCGACATGCAAAATGTTTGGTACATCTGGCCAAAAATCCCTTCTCCTCCTGGGATATGGCAAGTCACCTCAGAGTTCTTTGCCCTCAAAATAGAACACAGCCTCCTCCTTACCCCTATATTGATATACATGGTCACAAAACTCAATGGTGACTTGCAATATCCTTATAATATACAGCAGGATGTACTTTATCCAATATATTACAGGCACAAGTATAGAGTTATAAGCACTATCAAAATTCCATTAGGGCATATAGGTGGGGTTCAGCAAACTTCAAGGAAGAAAACTTTTACAACTTCTTCATTATCTTAGCGATGCCCTAGTGGCTGGTTTGATTAGCAGCAAACAGCACCTTCTCAGGTTTAGCAACCAATGCTCACAAATGATTGTCATGTATGAAGCCTATGGCAAGCAGTGATGGATTTATGAGGGGACACCAGAGGCATGCTCTAGCTATGGTGTAAGAGTTAGGCTACGGGATAAAAACTGTAGCAGAACGCTTCCCTAGCTGGGGTGCTCAGAATA
Source organism: Pleurodeles waltl (assembly GCF_031143425.1). Taxonomy (NCBI): domain Eukaryota; kingdom Metazoa; phylum Chordata; class Amphibia; order Caudata; family Salamandridae; genus Pleurodeles; species Pleurodeles waltl. The sequence goes on from NC_090449.1 coordinate 531,805,219, forward strand.
CAAGGTACTGATTTTGAGTCCTTGTTGGCTATAGTGAGTCAAAACAGGTTTTAAACTACTAGTTGATTGACAGAAGTCCGCAGATAAACAATAGGAAAGCAAAAGGGTAAAAAAGCACATGAAATGTGCAGCACATGTCATACCGGGGCAGTTTCAGCTAAAAAAGTGAAACACTAATTTTTTTAAACTAAGGTCCATATTTATAAGCATCTTGCACCACCGGCGCTGATTGCGACGTTCAAAAAGTTTGGTACATCTGGCCCAAAATCCCTTCTCCTCCTGGGATATGGCAAGTCACCTCAGAGTTCTTTGACCTCAAAATAGAACACAGCCTCCTCCTTACCCCTATATTGATATACATGGTCACAAAACTCAATGGTGACTTGCAATATCCTTATAATATACAGCAGGATGTACTTTATCCAATATATTACAGGTACAAGTTTAGAGTTATAAGTACTATCAAAATTTCATTAGGGCATATAGGTGGGGTTCAGCAAACTTCAAGGAAGAAAACTTTTACAACTTCTTCATTATCTTAGCGATGCCCTAGTGGCTGGTTTGATTAGCAGCAAACAGCACCTTCTCAGGTTTAGCAACCAATGCTCACAAATGATTGTCATGTATGAAGCCTATGGCAACCAGTGATGGATTTATGAGGGGCCACCAGAGGCATGCTCTAGCTATGGTGTAAGAGTTAGGCTACGGGATAAATACTGTAGCAGAACGCTTCCCTACCTGGGGTGCTCAGAATACAAGTGTTAGACCTGACAGCCTTAGGGTAGTCACCCCTAACTTTTTGCCTGCCTCCCTCCACTTTTTGGACACTGTTTTTGCTGGTTTTTAGACTCTGCGCACTTTACCACTGCTAACCAGTGCTACAGTGCATATGCTCCCTCCCTTAAAACATGGTAACCTTGAATCATACCTGATTGGACTATTAATTTACTTATAAGTCCCTAGTAAGGTGCACTTCATGTGCACAGGGCTGGTAAATTAAATGCTACTAGTGGGCCTGCAGCACTGGTTGTGCCACCCACTTAAGTAGCCCCTTTTCCTTGTCTCAAGCCTGCCATTGCAAGGCCTGTGTGTGCAGTTTCACTGCCACCTCGACTTGGCATTTAAAAGTACTTGCCAAGCCTAGAACTCCCCTTTTTCTACATATAAGTCACCCTTAATGTGTGCCCTAGGTAACCCCTAGAGCAGGGTGCTGTGTAGGTAAAAGGCGGGACATGTACCTGGGTAGTTATATGTCCTGGTAGTGTAAAACTCCTAAAATCGTTTTTACACTACTGTGAGGCCTGCTCCCTTCATAGGCTAACATTGGGGCTGCCCTCATACACTGTTGAAGTGGCAGCTGCTGTTCTGAAAGGAGCAGGAAGGTCATATTTAGTATGGCCAGAATGGTAATACAAAATCCTGCTGACTGGTGAAGTCGGATTTAATATTACTATTCTAGAAATGCCACTTTTAGAAAGTGAGCATTTCTTTGCACTTAAATCTTTCTGTGCCTTACAATCCACGTCTGGCTGGGCTTGGTTGACAGCTCCTTGTGCATTCACCTACACACCCCAAACACAGGGTACTCAGCCTCACTTGCATACATCTGCATTTTGAATGGGTCTTCCTGGGCTGGGAGGGTGGAGGGCCTGCTCTCACACAAAGGACTGCCACACCCCCTACTGGGACCCTGGCAGACAGGATTGAACTGAAAGGGGACCTGGTGCACTTCTTAGCCACTCTTTGAAGTCTCCCCCACTTCAAAGGCACATTTGGGTATAAAACAGGGCCTCTGCCCTACCTCAAGAGACACTTGCTGGAGAAGAAACCTGAACCAGAAACTACATCCTGCCAAGAAGAACTGCCTGGCTGCTCAAAGGACTCACCTGTCTGCTTTCTACAAAGGACTGCTGCCTTGCTGTTGGCCTGCTGCCTTGCTGAACTCTTGTCTGGCTGTGAAAGTGCTCTCCAAGGGCTTGGATAGAGCTTGCCTCCTGTTCCCTGAAGTCTCAGGACCAAAAAGACTTCTCTTTTTCACTTGGACGCTCCGTGCGCCGAAAATTTCGACGCACAGCTTGTTCCGCGGCGAGAAAAACGCCGCACACCGACGCTGATCGACGCGACGCCTTAGGGACGACCGGAAATCCGACGCACGGCTTCGCAAGGACAACGCCGCCCGACCTCTAGAGGAGAAATCGACGCAACGCCTGCTGTGAGATCGTAATTTCGACGCGCAGCCCCGCAGAACGACGCGCAGCCGGAAAACAAGCAGGAAAATCCACGAACAGACCCGGGACATCTGGTAATCCCCGCGATCCACAGAAAGAGACTGTCCGCGCGCCGGAAAACGACGCCCGACTCCCCGTGTGAAAAATAACGACGCAAGTCCGTGTGTGCTGGGGGGAAATCGACGCACACACTCTTTTTCCACGCCTCTCTTCTTTTGTGGCCCTCTGAGGAGATTTTCCACTCTAAACCAGGTACTTGTCCTTGAAAAAGACTTTGTTTACCTTTTAAAGACTTAAGACACTTTATATCACTTTTCAGTGATATCTCTACAATTTCGCATTGCAACTTTATTCTTTTTGACCTAAATTATCCTGATAAGTATTATATATTTTTCTAAACACTGTGTGGTGTATTTTTGTGGTGCTATATGGTGGTATTGTATGATTTATTGCACAAATACTGTACACATTGCCTTCTAAGTTAAGCCTGACTGCTCGTGCCAAGCTACCAGAGGGTGGGCACAGGATAATCTTGGATTGTGTGTGACTTACCCTGACTAGAGTGAGGGCTTTTGCTTGGACAGGGGGTAACCTGACTGCCAACCAAAAACCCCATTTCTAACAACAAGGTACTGATTTTGAGTCCTTGTTGGCTATAGTGAGTCAAAACAGGTTTTAAACTACTAGTTGATTGACAGAAGTCTGCAGATAAACAATAGGAAAGCAAAAGGGTAAAAAAGCACATGAAATGTGCAGCACATGTCATACCGGGGCAGTTTCAGCTAAAAAAGTGAAACACTAATTTTTCTAAACTAAGGTCCATATTTATAAGCATCTTGCACCACCGGCGCATCACTTTAAGTGATGCACCGGTGGCGCAAGATGATGACCTATATCTACAAGGCAACGCAAAGCCACTCTGCATGGCTTTTCATGGCCTTCTAGATATGGAGTAAGGCAACGCAGCAAAAGTCACTGCGTTGCCTTACTTTGTGTCAAAGAGACGTTTCCATTGGGTGTTGCGTGAGGTTCCCATGCAACATCCATGGATTTTGACACATTCCCAGATTTACAATAACTTGTAAACTTGGCAATGTGTCAAATGCCTACTGGCATAAGAGTGATGCAACGGAGAGAAATATCTTTATTTCTCCCCATTTTTTCCTCTATGTGTGCTGCATTGTACAGCACACATAGGAGGAGGAAAAAGCCTCCATTGATTGTTTTTGTGCAGGAAGGTGTCCCTTCCTGCTCAAAAACAATCATCCCCACTATGAAGGAACCCTTGCACCATGGTGCAAGGGTGCTTGTGCTGGCACATGACAGCAATTTCTGCACCAGCACAGGGGGATATGGCAGAACTGCACTGTATCTTGTAGATAGGATGCATTTCTGCAATTTCCTGGTGGCTCAGGACGGCGCAGCAAGTCACTTGCTGCACCACCCTGCGCCATGGGGCATTGTAAATATGGCCCTAAGTGAGTTCAGAGGTTTGAATTCAGGGCAGGTCACCCATGACCAAACCAAAAATGGGATCTGTGCAAAGTGGACTGTATAGTCATTTTGTAAGGTGATCAAAATAGATCAATATCTGAGCAAGTTTGACATTTAATGCAGCCCACTTCAGTTGGAAATATAGGTTCCACTTTACTCATTAAATTAGACAATGAGAGAAGAGAAATTACAGCTGCATAAAAAATAAGGTTCTTACTAGGACAAAGTAGCAAAATTAGACTTTCTATTTTCTCCCAGACCATAATCCCTCACCCACCGCGGTTTGCAGGTTTCCAGCAGGCACATTTCCGAGCGCTGCTTGAAGCTGTAGTATCAGCTTGATTCAATTACAAGGTCGCACAGTTTCATGTTCTGGATTAAATTAGAAAATTCAAACCTCATGCTTTTATGTTTAGATTTTGGTTCTATTTTTGCTTCTTCTTTAGCGCATACTTCCAAGCTTCAGCCTCGCCCTGGATTAAACTCATGGTTTTCCATAGTTACAACATGTCTGAGGTCGTCCACCAAACTAACATTGTGATCTAATTTAGTGTTGAAGACCTATAAAGTCATAAACGCAATAATGTCACCGTATAGTTGAATGCCTATTTATTGATTTCAGCAATTATTATGCACACATCCCACAGGACCTTTCTATGCTGAAGAGAAATCAAGTGAGGTCTGATTGAACTATGTGTCAGGGTTGTCTAAATGATGAAGCAAGAAACTTGTTAATTAAGTGTCTAGTGATGTGGCAGAATTATTTCGTTGTTCTATTTTCAATCTAACACAATAGTACTGCAGGGCAAATGAGTCACCTCATAATAACCCCACTAATCAGCAATTGAAAGGTAACCATTTAACACTTGAAAGAGTCTGGCACTTCATGTCACTACAGATTCCATTTTCTTTTTAGTAATTTATTGACCCAATTGAGCTAGTAAGTATTTTTTGGGTTGAAATCTGCAATTTATGCAGCAGTTGATGGATTTGGTGGCAGGTTTGGGGAATGTCTAATTATGTGTACTGCTGTGTCCTCAGGATTGCAAAATTACAACAGTCTTGGTTATAACCTGTTAAATTGTAGTTGCATTTATATAGTAGTTGATACGATTGAAAAGGCGCCGAAACTCATTTGTAGACTGTAAATATTGACTCGTTTGATCTAGAAACTGTTTCTTTAAATCTGCAAATTATGAAGGACTTGGTGGAGCATGCAGCAAGTTTGGAGAATCCATAACTACAGTATGCGTAAAGCGGTGTAACCTCAGAATTGCAAAATTACAGTGTTCATGGTTGTAATCTGTTGTACTGTAGCTGCATTTATATAGTGCTTACTACTCCTGATGAGGCACCGAAGCTCACTTGCAGACACGTGACGTATTTTGTCAGTGCGCTCGGATAGAAAACAGTAGGTTTCGGCAGCACCCCAAGTGAAGTGTGTTCTGAGCTTGTGCATGATGGCGAGAGGTGTGCACTAATAGTGTTTGGATTGGGTTGGGAAGTGAAATGAGTGAGAGATAGGATGCTTAAGCGAAATAAGGAGCTAACATATTTATAGACTAGGTGGCAGACTGCAGGGCCTGTTTTAAAAGTGCGTCAGTGTTGTGCCTGTATGACAGAGGCTGCTGATACTGTGTTCCTGAGTATGAGTATCTGCACCTTAGAGTGTCATCGAGCGAAGGAGAATGAGAGCTAGCAGATGGTAGCGCCTACCATTCGTTCATCCATTCTGTTTTTTTCTACATTGCGGTATTTCTGGTATTTATTTCCATTCTGAATGAAGGACTACAAGTATAGTAATGCAAAACAACAACTACGAAGGATGAACTATTTAACTTTCAACTCCTGATCTTTGATTAAAAGCATCTTAAATCCACACTAGAGTTTCCAGCCTTATGCACCTGGTTAAACGCCTCCTCCGACGAAGAGCAGGCACAAGACAAACATTCCTATTCACTTGGATATCAAATAGTTCCATCAAAGGCTCTGCAATGGAACTGGGAAATCAGACAGCTAGGATATTAAATCATGTTCACAGCCCTTATACTGTATATTGGAACAATAACTTGAAAGTTGTTACTGGAAGCACTGGGCCGCAGGGCGCGATGAGTCGCAGGCACTCTTGTTGGTTGAAGAAGGCAGTCTTATAAAGATACATCAAAGTTTACAAGCTTGTTTTCTCCCCGGGCTCCTCGTCTCAGAAACGTAGCCTAACCAATGTTTAACACATTCATTTATCTGCTCTGACCCTCCTCTGTTGGCAAGATATAACCTACCCTCTTGTGCATATCACATCCCTACCTCCTACTCACTTACTTTCTAATCATAACCTTTCGCCTGGAATTCCACGCTGTCCTCAAACACTGTTGTGTAATGCTCCCGACTCCTTTACATATTATTGCCCAAGAGGCAGTGAGCTACACAGTCCACTCTGAAACAAGGCTAGCTGTTCCTCACACACAATTGATTTCACCTTCGCAAACACAACCACTAGCCATTTAAAACAAATTAGGACCACTCAGCGCTGTGAAAAGGGGGACAACTGTCCCCGCTCTAAAGTCGATGCAGCACTTCACCCACCATGGCATTTGCATGTATTTATTTATGTGTTTATTTATTAATTAATTTATTGATGCGTTTATTGATGTATACATTTAATTACTTATGTACTATTTGTAGTAAGTACAAGTTGGAATAAAAAAACAGACATGGCATATCCGAACAAGGCATGATTGTGAGAGATACTGACCGTTACTATAATGATGTCTAGAAAATATTCATCTAAGTTTTTGCGGAAGAGCTGAGATAAAATTCATAGAAGATTCTTTAATGGAATTGCAAATTCGCCACCTTTTCTTTGAGCGTGATCTGATGCCACGATTTTAGTGTCATACATGTCTCCGTTAGCATGATTTGGTTAGAGAAAGACATAACACAGGTATTCCTGTATTTCAAAGTTGTTATGTAGTTTCTAAGTCTTCTTCCAAACAAAACAAGCTTGCAGAAATTCCACTATGTTGCACCTCTCTCACCATAAAGCTCAGAGGGCCTCTTAACACAATGCGCTGGACTCTTCAAACTAGGGGGCATATTTAGAATGCCCTAGCGCCAACTTGCGCCACATAAATGTAATTATTTTTTACGTTAATGTGGCCCACCGAGGCCGAAATCCCTGCTTCTTATTTTCAGGGTGGCGCAATTCATGCATTGCCCCACTCTGTAACCCTTTGCGCTACATTATCCCGGCACCCAGCATAATGTATGCAAAGGGGGCGGTCCTCTGTTAGAAGAGACAGAAAAATGGCGCAAGGAAATCTATGAGATTTTCTTGAGCAATTTTTATGACATTTTTAACGTCTGCTCAAGAGTAGGTGTTAAAAGGGGGCTTCCATTCATTAGAATGGGGCCCTATGTACTCTGCATGAGTAGCATCAATATTTTGGCGCTACTCCTGCAGAGTACATTAATAGCATCAAGAAAAATGACGCTATTGCCTCATACCCTGCGCCATGGTGCACCGCATTTTAAATATGGCACACACATGGTCGTGGTAGAGGGGTGCTAAGCGGAGCAGGGAAAGTGGCGCTGCACTCAGTGCATCGTCACTTTCATAAATCTGCCCCTATGTGAGGAAGTAGGAGATTCCCTTCTCCAAAGGAGTGATCCCTGGAAGACATTCCAAGTCTTCGTCTTTTTTCTCGGGCCTCGATGAGAGTTTAACTGCTTTGAAATGGCTTCCAGGAACATGTGAAATTTACAAACGTCTCAGCTAAGGTTACAGCTTCTTGAAATTTCCCCACATCAAAGCACAAGTTGTAAAATGGGAAAAACAGCCGTCTTGAAACGCAGAAGAAAGAAAGTGGGGATGGATAGGTCTTTCCTTGTTCAAGTTCATGGGCTGCCTGGTTACCATTCCTCAGTAATGTGTCAGAGCACATTTTTTTGTTTATTGAGAGTGAGCAACTGGAGTTTGGGCATGAACACCAAGACGGCCTCTTTTACCCATCTTGTCCTGTGGGAGAGTTCTAATTTACCACATGCATGTATATTATTGCAATTGTGTTTACTACCTTTGAACGTTTGGTGAAACTACTGATTGTTCTTCAAGCAAACAAGTTGCAATAATGACAAAAATAACGAAAACACAGCTGTTTGCTATTCATGCAGAAATCCTGCTCAATATAGGAGTACAAGGGTCTTGGCGGTCCTGATAAAATCTGCACATTTTGCGAGGGAAACTCTAACAACGCGGGAAGAGCTATGCGTGCCATTTTCCCACAAGTGCAACAACGCTTGCCTCAACAACCGCTCTGCCTTAATCATGCAAGTGCCTGAACCACACATATGCGTAGTTCAGGCAGAGAGAGAGCGGTCCAGTTGTCTGGGTGGAACAGGAAGGAGCTGAGAGCAGAGGAGAGAGAGGTGAGTGGGGCTGGGTCCAAGTTTGGGGAAGGAGGATGGGGTAGATTTTAGGACAGGGCAGGTTCGGGGTAATTTTTAGGACAGGTCAGGGTAGGTTTTAGAGGTAGTTTTTAAGGACTGGGCTGGTAGGTTTTAGTGTTCAGGGCGGGAATGGGGGGTTTTAGGGTTCACAGCGGTGGGTCGGGGTAGTTTTTAGGACAGTGACGGGGCTATAGGCATCAGGGCGGGAGGGGTGCTAGGGCTAGTTTTTAGGGCAGGGTCAGTTTTAGTGTTCAGGGCAGGGGAGTCGGGGTAGTTATTAGGACAGGGTGGGGTTACTTTTAGTGCTCAGGCCGGGGGGGGGGGTTAGGGCTCAGGTCAGGGGGCAGAAGGGACAGTTTTAAGGGCTGGGGTGGGGTCGAGTATGGTATCAGGTGTTAGGGGGCAGGGCGGGGGACGATTTGTCACACATATTCCTATACCAAGCATGCTTTTACAACGAAATTCATTGTAGAGGCATGCATGGTAAAGGCATGCATGGCATAGTTGTGGCCATTGGTCAGACCCCATGGTTAAGGCATGCTTGGTTTAGGCATGTGTAAGTCCATCATACAACCTTTTGCGAAGCAAATGAAACATGTCAACCCAGACTAAAGGCATTAGCTCAGTAAATGCCTCTTTGTGTCATATTATGTTTTCAACCATATCAAAGGCACACTCTTATTAAAGAATTGGGTTAGAGTTCCCTGAAGATATTTTTTAAGTTCTCATCCCAAGTTCTCATCTACGAACATAGAGAATATCAATGTGCTCCCTCCCACAGCAAGGTTGAGCCCACCTAGTGATTAATACCACTCCAGGTGAGGACCCGATGATGAAGACTGCTACATGATTAGCAGTTGTGTGAGGGTTCTATAAAAACACATGCAGTGTGCCTCGTGAGCACTAAGGAGCAGGGCATAGTAACAGCTTGTTTTATGAGACACCCTCCACTTTTGGTTTATGTACTATTTCTGCAGGCCAAATGAATTCCAAAAAACGAATCTTCAAGGCACATCAAAGGTAGGCAAGTCACAGTCAGTGATAAAAGGCTCCTAAAAAGCCTCTTTTTAAGGTCTTGCACCTCAATTCAAGCTGTTGAACTCTGCATTATTCTACATTGGAATCAATTACATAATGGATGGTTATCCACAATATGGTATATGAGTCCCAGCTTTTATTTAACAACTTTGGACATTGCCAAGTCCTTGTTGAATAACAGCAAAGATTAACATAATGAGACATGAATTACAACAATTAAAAGGAGAAGTGCTTGGAGGAATGCAGATAATCAGTTGTGAAGATAAAGCTGTGCACTAGCCTCTGCCGAGGCTATTAATACCACATCCGATCCGGGCTGATTTTATGAAGCTCAGATTCTTCACCTAAATTTACCAGATGCAAGAATACTTTGCCAGTTTTGTCAGGAGCAAATCAGCATCCAGGAAGGCAGAGGGTACATGAGCAGCATGGTTTCAAACCACCCCATCTAACAGCATGGAGGAAACATGCAATGTTCCTCTCTAGCAGCCCCAGAGCCTAATCTGCTCCTGACAACCTCCCCACCCCACATAGAAACTTCATATGACCCACACTCACCTTTTCCATCTGCTTGTAAATCTAGTAAATGTGAGCACTTATGTCAGTGAAATTCGGTAAAACCTCTGTTTTTTCACTTGGTAGTTCCAGGATCTCATATGTATTCCACATTTCTTGGAGTGTCATGATATGTGGAGTTAAGAGTGTAGATACCAGATGAAATCAGTGTTTTTCATCACCAGTATCTCCCACATTAACTCTGTGATCTCATAATGAGGGCTATCGAGATCTCTTGTTTACTATAGCCTTAGAACCCGCAGTAGCGGGCTCTACCGGCTATTAAAGGCCCGCTCCCGAGTTAAATGCCCGAGCCGAAGGCGAGGGCATTTAACAAGGGAAAGGGCCTTTAATAGCCGGTAGAGCCCGCTACAGCGGGTTCTAAGGCTATTAGAACATTCTGCCACTCAGGGCAGAATGTTCTCTTAAAAAAAACAAATTGCTCACGGAGCCCGAGGGGATTAGAATCCCCTCGGGCTCCGTGAGGCTTTGTTCACAGCTGCTGCTGTGAACAAAGCCCATTGGAATGTTGGCGCTGCGGGCTTTTAACGGCCAGTAAAAGCCCGCAGCACTCCAATGTTTTCAATGGAGCTGCCAACTTCCAATGTTCTAATAAATGTTTTAAAGGAGTCAGAAAAGAAAACGTGATGAGTAACTCCTCAAATCATGTAAATAGTCAAGGAAGGGCATGATAAACATTTTTTACAAGGAAAATGAATCAGAGCATTATGTCTAGTAGTTATTCAGCCACTGCACAAAGTATTGCCCACTTAATAGTAAAATCTCACCAGGGGTATTGTATACCAATATTAGTCTCACCCTGCGTAGAACATTGTGGAAACCTTGAAAAGAGGATTTTAAGGAGGTGTCACCCACAGTACTGCAGTTACTTCTGTTGAGATACCACCAGGACCCTGCATCCATCCTTTAATCATTGCTGAATATTTTCCACTTGTGATTGGCACCACAGTATTTTGACACATATTATAGAAAGCACAACAGGACTGCTACACCCGACTCACTATTGAAACTTTGTCTGTATTATGGTGCCCACTATAGGCTCCATAATTGGCATTAGGAGGACAAAAAAGAGCCATTTCTGCAATTTGAAACCAAGAAAATATTATTTTTGCATACTTTTGAACAGCATCAGATAATTTTGATGACCTAAATAAATACCTTGTGTTTTCTTTGGTGCTGCATAGCACTTTCTGAAGTTTCTAAATTGTAAAAACTACAGATAATCCAAATTAATGATACTCAATTTACCCTCCTTGGAAGAGGAAACTCTGAGTCAGCTGTGTAAGAATTTGAACTCAGTGAACTGACTATCCAAGCATAATTCAGTGGTAAGTGTTCAACTCACTTAGCAATAACAGAATGACTTCCAATATTTTACTGAAAGCATATATCTGAAAGATATCTGTAATATCTGTAGTTATATGCAATATCTGATTATGAGCAAACTTTAACCTGAGGAATGGCAGCCCAAGACTAATGGCTGTTTCATGAGTGGGTAATTTACAGCATGAGGAAGGTGAGCTTCAGCAGTACAGAATAATTTTGAAGATGTTGCAGTTCTTTTCTGGTTTTCATTGGAAAGAGTATTTCCAAGTCAATATTGACTAATTTTAACAATTAGATTCGAATTTTAATTGTACCATTTTTTCTCTTGTTTTAATCCAGGTCTTTAAAATGCAATTAACGTTATAGATTTATTTTAGTTGCTAAGCACAGAGTTTTTCAACTAAAAGTCCAGCATAATCATGCCAGTTGTGTAACATCCTAGGGCCCCGAATAAGAGTACCGCAATGGGGATATTATATTTATGACATCTGATAAAATCGATATATGTATGTACAAAAGGCTGTGGAGGGCTGTATTGGGTCAAAGGCAAAGATACTGTCAATGAATGGTTAGAGGAACATATCTGTTCTCAAAGTGGAAGAGGAATGTTAATTTACTGCAATGTTGTGCTCTTTTGAGTGACATGTCTTCATCGCTTGAAATTTGATACAGGGGTGTCATTTGTTATAGTGTACATGTAGAAGTCCTGTTACAGTTTTTGTTTCCTTTTTGCACCTTATTAGATCTAGCGTCCTTGGCGTGGTCTCCCCTAACTTTTTACCTCTGCTTCTCAGGTTGTTTCTGTGTGCTGGACTCTGTTTTTGCTGTTTGAGTTACTCTGGGCACTTTACCACTGCTGACCAGTGCTAAAGTGGAAGTACTCTCTATGTGAAAATGTATGTACAATTTGTTTTTCCATAATTGGCATATTTGATTTACTAGTAAGTCCCTAGTAGAATGCACTAAAGGTGCCAAGGGCCTGTAAATCAAACACTGCTAGTGGGCCTGCGGCACTGAATGTGCCACCCACATAAGTAGCCCTGTAAACATGGCTCAGACCTGCCACTGCAGTGGTTTTAAACTGCCAATTCGACCTGCCAAGTGTACCCACTTGCCAGGCCTAAACCTTCCCTTTTTATACATGTAAGGCACCCCTAGGTTTGGCCCTAGGTAGCCCCATGGGCAGGGCGCATTGTATGTTAAAGTTAGGACATGTACTTGTGTGCTTTTACATGGTCCAACAGTGAAATACTGCCAAACTCGGGTTTCTCTGTTGCAAGGCCTATCTCTTTCATAGGTTAACATGGGAACTGCCTTTAAGTATCCTTAAAGTGCAATTTCCCTTTTAGAGCAGATAGAGATCTGGAGTTAGGGGTCTCTGAACTCCCAATGTAAAAATACCTCCTTTAGTGAAGGCGGTTTTTAGATTGTTAGTTTGAAAATGCCACTTTTAGAAAGTAGGCATTTTCTTGCTTAAACCATGTTTGTGGATTCCCGGTGTGGGTCATACTGACAGTTGGGCTGTTTGTGAATCTCCTCTAGACAGTGACACAAAGGGAGCTGGGGTGTTTGCTACATATCCTGATGAGCCATGTGTGCTAGAGAGAATGGGTGAAGTGGTCACTTACACCTGAGTGGACTATGCCACCCTCACACAATGCAGTCTCCAAACCCCTGGTGTGTAACTGGGGCCTTGCCTGGGCAAGGCAGTATCCTGTAAACAACAGAGGCTTTTCTTTGAAGTTGGGCAACTTCAAAGACAGAACAGGGTATAAATATTGGACCCAAAACCCCAGACTTTAGATTTCTTCAAGATTTGCTTCTGGAAACAAGAGGAACCTCTGCCAAGAAGAAGAGCTGAGGAGATGTGCTGCCCCTGCCTGTGACTGTGCTTTGTTGGGCTATCCTGCAGTTGCTGCTTCTGCCTGAGAAAGGGAACCAAGACTGGACTTTGTGATATATTCCTGCTTGAGAAGAATCTCCAAAGGCTTGGACTGAGCTTCCCCCTGTTCTGAAGTCACAGGACCATCAAAGACTTCCTCTGCCAGTACCTGGACTCCCTGCTGAGACTCCTGCCCTGCCAAGTGCCTAATCCAGTCCGTGGGCTCTTGAAAGGAGAAGCTGGCAAAAAACCAAGTAAACCGACTTTAGACGACTCCGGACTGACACCGCTGCTTGAATCCCGTGATGCCGCCTGCAACCGAAGCTGTGGTCCTCGCTGGAGTGCAACGGCCTGCAAGCCCTCCACCGCTGCAGCCTCACTGAAGTCCGCGACTCTGAGGAAGTCGCCGCACCACATCATGACCACCAGACATTGACTCTGCCTGAACTATGCGGATCCAATTCTTGGCACTGACACCACCTCACCTCCACTGCTCCACAGCAAGGACCCTATGCCTCTTCATGACACCTCTGCTCCTTTGCTCCACAGCCCCAGAACCGACACCACCTCAGATCCAGCGACACCGCGATCCCCGACTCCGTGCACCTGCTTGTATCCTCATTGTCTACAAGGTACTGTACCTGGTGGTTCGTGTGACTCTGTGACTCCGTGACCAGCGCCATTGGTGTCTCATTGTTGGGAACGACTCCATCACGTTGATATCACCTAAACAAAGCGTTTGTGTTTCTAAGCGATATTTTTGTGTTTAATCTTTAAAAATTCATAACTTGACTTGTGTATGTTGGATATTTGCCATTCTGGTCTTGTTTTGTTCAGTTAAATAGTGGCTATTCCTCTAACCTGGAGTCATTTTGTAGTGTTTTCACTGTATTACTTTGTGTGTTGGTACAAATACTTTACACATTGTCTCTGGGTTAAGCCTTTGTGCTCGTACCAAGCTACAAAGGGGGTGAGCGGAGGTTAATCAAGTGTTTTTCTTGCTTGGACATGGGGCAACCTGACTCCCAACCAAAGACCCCATTTCTAACACAAATCTCCATCTCTAGTTTGATGATGTCTTGGGTACAGGTGCACTGAGAACCAACATAGGTGGTGAGGTTGTCAGGCAGATAGGCTACATGCTGCCAGTTATTATTTTGTATATGATACAGATGGTTATGACAATGGTGTATGTAGTTAAAGGAAGCTTAGGGAGTATTTTCCTCTTGAGGACGATATGGTGATATGTATTCAGGTCCTTGATAAGGCATGCAGAAGCAGATGATCTGAAAGTGGGACGGTACTAGCTAATGAGTAGGCTTTTCCACCATCCAGGTGTACAAGAGCGAGCATTTAAATTACATTTCCAAAGTCACTCTTGAAAGCAATTGACTAATTTTTTTAATAGAGACAGCTAGAACCAGACCATCTTGGTTTTTCTACTAATTTGTTCATTTACGGTGAAATCTGGATCCAAGCAACATGGTATTATCTGAAAGTTGGGTTTCAAGTTCAACCTGGTTCAAATTGTTGAGCTAGACCTGTAAGCAATTGGGTTGAGGGGGTGGAAGACCCACTCACACAAAAATAATCCTAGTCAGGGTGAACCACAAAAGTCATTAATGCTCTGGTAGCTTGGCACAAAAGCAGTCAAGACAATGTGTAAAGTAGTTGTGATTTAATACTCACTCAGGAACATTTTTTCACTTGTATTGTCTTGTGAAGCTCTATCCAGTTTCCTTAGCCGGTTTGGAAACACATTTATGCTATTAATCAAGTCCACATACCCCTTTCACATGACTTACTGATTCTCGATAGCCTGCATGATGTTTGGTCTTTTTACAGAATGCATGGGAAGTTTCTTGATCTTCTAATTTCAACTGCCTTCATGTTATTATCTCCAACTAGAAATCTTCAGAGAATATCACACTTCAGTGATGGTGGAACTTAGTATGTCACCATCATGAGCTGGACGGATACAATCACAGCACATTACAGTTATCAGTTAAAAGTAATTGTTTATAGATGTCATTTACCACTTATCTGTCTCACATCACTATGACAGTTTATACTTACTGTTTTACGATATCATAGTTACTGTACTTGATAAATTCTTCACATAAGTATATTTCTTATTGTTACAATATGACTCATTATGTATACTGTTAGAAATGGGGTTTTTGGTTGGCAGTCAGGTTACCTCCTGTCCAAGCAAAAGCCCTCACTCTAGTCAGGGTAAGTCACACACTATCCAAGATTATCCTGTGCCCACCCTCTGGTAGCTTGGCACGAGCAGTCAGGCTTAACTTAGAAGGCAATGTGTAAAGTATTTGTGCAATAAATCATACAATACCACCATATAGCACCACAAAACTACACCACACAGTGTTTAGAAAAATATATAATATTTATCAGGATAATTGTAGGTCAAAAAGAATAAAGTTGCAATGGAAAATTGTAGAAATATCACAGGGAAGTGATATAAAGTGTCTTAAGTCTTTAGAATGCAATACAGTGTCTTTCAAGCACAAAGTACCTGGTTTCTGGTGGAAAATCTCCTCAGAGGGCCACAGGAGAAGAGATGCGTGGAAAAAGGGGTGTGTGCGTCGATTTCTCCTCAGCACACACAGACTTGCGTCGGTCTTTTCCACGCGGGGAAGTCGGGCGTCGTTTTCCGGCGCGCAGACAGTCTCTTTTTGTGGATCGCGGGGATTACCAGATGTCCCGGGACTGTGCGTGGATTCTCCTGCTTGTTTTCCGGCTGCGCGTCGTTCTGCGGGGCTGCGCGTCGAAGTTTCGATCTCACGGTAGGCGTCGCGTCGATTTCTCCTTGGAAGTCGGGCGGCGTTGTCCTTGCGAGGCCGTGCGTCGAAAGTTTGGTCTCACGGCAGGCGTCGCGTCGATTTCTCCTTGGAAGTCGGGCGGCATTGTCCTTGCGAGGCCGTGCGTCAAAGTTTCGCACTCACGGTGGGCGTCGCGTCGATTTCTCCTGGAAAGTCGAGCGGCTTTGTCCTTGCGAGGTTGTGCGTCGAAGTCTCGATCGTCCCGAGGGCGTCGCGTCGATCAGCGTCGGTGTGCGGCGTTTTTCTCGCCGCGAAACAAGCTGTGCGTCGAAAGTTTCGGCGCACGGAGCGTCCAAGTGAAAGGAAGAAGTCTTTTTGGTCCTGAGACTTCAAGGAACAGGAGGCAAGCTCTATCCAAGCCCTTGGAGAGCACTTTCACAGCCAGACAAGAGTTCAGCAAGGCAGCAGGGCAACAGCAAGACAGCAGTCCTTTGTAGAAAGCAGACAGGTGAGTCCTTTGAGCAGCCAGGCAGTTCTTCTTGGCAGGATGTAGTTTCTGGTTCCGGTTTCTTCTCCAGCAAGTGTCTGATGAGGTAGGGCAGAGGCCCTGTTTTATACCCAAATGTGCCTTTGAAGTGGGGGAGACTTCAAAGAGAGGCTAAGAAGTGCACCAGGTCCCCTTTCAGTTCAATCCTGTCTGCCAGGGTCCCAGTAGGGGGTGTGGCAGTCCTTTGTGTGAGGGCAGGCCCTCCACCCTCCCAGCCCAGGAAGACCCATTCAAAATGCAGATGTATGCAAGTGAGGCTGAGTACCCTGTGTTTGGGGTGTGTCTGAGTGAATGCACAAGGAGCTGTCAACTAAACCTAGCCAGACGTGGATTGTAAGGCACAGAAGGATTTAAGTGCAAAGAAATGCTCACTTTCTAAAAGTGGCATTTCTAGAATAGTAATATTAAATCCGACTTCACCAGTCAGTAGGATTTTGTATTACCATTCTGGCCATACTAAATATGACCTCCCTGCTCCTTTCAGATCAGCAGCTGCCACTTCAACAGTGTATGAGGGCAGCCCCAATGTTAGCCTATGAAGGGAGCAGGTCTCCCAGTAGTGCAAAAACGAATTTAGGAGTTTTACACTACCAGGACATATAACTACACAGGTACATGTCCTGCCTTTTACCTACACAGCACCCTGCTCTAGGGGATACCCAGGGCACACATTAAGGGTGACTTATATGCAGAAAAAGGGGAGTTCTAGGCTTGGCAAGTACTTTTAAATGCCAAGTCGAGGTGGCAGTGAAACTGCACACCCAGGCCTAGCAATGGTAGGCCTGAGACAAGGAAAAGGGGCTACTTAAGTGGGTGGCACAATCCGTGCTGCAGGTCCACTAGTAGCATTTAATCTATATGCCCTAGGCACCTGGAGTGCACATGACTGGGGACTTATAAGTAGATTAAATAGTTCAATCAGGTATGATCCAAAGTTACCATGTTTACAGAGAGAGAGCATATACACTTTATCACTGGTTAGCAGTGGTAAAGTGCGCAGAGTCTAAAAACCAGCAAAACAGTATCCAAAACGAGGAGGGAGGCAGGCAAAAAGTTAGGGGTGACTACCCTAAGGCTGTCAGGTCTAACATGTGTCCCCCCCAGCTGAAAGTGGGGAGAGCTACCCGACCTCCTGGGAGCTCTCATCGCTAAGGCGGAAGTACCTGGAGAGACCATCAGCATTGGCGTGGTCAACCCCTGGGCGATGTTCCACCGTAAAGTCCATCCCCTGTAGGGAAATGGACCACCTCAGAAGTTTTGGATTCTCACCCCTCATCTGCATGAGCCATCTGAGGGGTCTGTGGTCTGTCTGAACTAGGAAGTGAGTCCCAAACAGGTAGGGCCTCAGCTTCTTCAGGGCCCAGACCACAGCAAAAGCTTCTCTTTCAATAGCACTCCACCTCTGTTCCCGTGTTAATAGCCTTCTGCTAATAAAGACTACCGGTTGATCTTGGCCCTCCTCATTTAGCTGTGCTAGGACTGCCCCTATGCCATGCTCTGAAGCGTCTGTCTGCACGATAAATTCCTGGGAGTAGTCAGGGGCCTTGAGCACGGGGGCCGTGCACATGGCTTCCTTTAGGGCGTCAAAGGCTTTCTGACAAGCCTCTGTCCAATTCACCAACCTAGGTTGCTTCTTGGACGTGAGTTCTGTCAAGGGGGACACAATGGTACCATAGCCCTTGACAAACCTGCGGTAGTATCCGGTGAGGCCTAAAAAGGCTCTCACCTCAGTCTGGGTTCGAGGTGGTTGCCAGGCCTTGATAGTTTCGATCTTGGCCTGGAGTGGCTGCACCTTGCCACCACCTACTAGGTGTCCCAAGTACACCACGGAACCCTGCCCAATCTGGCACTTACTAGCCTTGATGGTCAGGCCTGCCTGTTGCAGGGCCTGAAGCACCTCCTTGAGGTGGAGCAGGTGTTCCTCCCAGCTGGAACTGTAGACAGCGATGTCATCCAGGTAGGCTGCACAGAAGGCATCCTTGCCAGCCAGGACCCCGTTAACCAACCGTTGGAAGGTAGCGGGGGCATTTTTTAATCCAAACGGCATCACTCGGAACTGGTAATGGCCGTCAGGGGTGGAAAAGGCGGACCTTTCCTTAGCCCCCTCAGTCAGGGCGATCTGCCAGTACCCTGAAGTAAGATCAAACGTACTCAGGAACTTGGCAGCGCCTAGCCTGTCCACGAGCTCATCAGCTCGGGGGATGGGGTGAGCATCAGTCCGGGTGACTGAGTTGAGACCCCGGTAGTCCACACAGAACCGGAGCTCTGGCTTCGCACCTGGGGCAGTAGCCTTAGGGACCAATACCACTGGGCTGGCCCAGGGACTACTGGATTTCTCAATGACCCCTAGAGTCAACATCTTGGAGACCTCCTCCTTGATGCTGGCCTTCACCTTATCCGACAACCTGTAAATTTTGTTTTTCACAGGGAGACTGTCACCGGTGTCAATATCATGAACACAGAGGTGGGTCAGCCCAGGAGTAAGGGAGAACAGGGGGGAGAACTGCTCCAACAGCTCATAACAGTCTCCTTTCTGATTTAGAGTCAGGGTGCCAGACAGAATGACCCCGCTTACTGACCCATCACCTTCTTGGGCAGAGAGGAGGTCGGGGAGAGGTTCACTCTCCTCTTCCGTTCCTTCATCTGTGACCAGAAGCATGTTGATCTCCGACCTCTCACAATGAGCTTTTAGTCGGTTCACATGGAGCACCCTTAGGGGATTCCTAGGGGTTTTGAGGTCCACTAGGTAAGTGGCCTCCCCTTTCCGCTCCTTTATTTCAAATGGGCCAGACCAGCGGTCCTGGAGAGCTCTGGGCTCTACTGGCTCCATTACCCACACTTTGTCTCCAGGTTGAAACTCTACCAGGGTGGCCTTCTGGTCATACCATTGTTTCATCACCTCTTGACTGGCCTCAAGGTTATCTTGGGCTTCTTTCCAGAAGCGGGTCATCTGGTTGCGGAGGGCCAACATATAGCTGACCACATCCTGAGGGGGTGCCTTTGGAGCTTTCTCCAATCCCTCTTGGACAATGCTTAAGGGTCCCCTGACAGGGTACCCATAGAGAAGTTCAAAGGGACTGAACCCTACCCCTCTCTGGGGGACCTCTCTGTAAGCAAAGAGAAGGCATGGTAAGAGGACGTCCCACTTACGCCTCATGGCCTCAGGAAGGCCACCAATCATGCCTTTCAGGGTCTTGTTGAATCTCTCCACAAGACCGTTCGTCTGGGGGTGATAGGGTGTGGTGAACTTGTAAGTTACACCACACGCATCCCACAGCGACTTCATGTATGCGGACATGAAGTTAGTGCCTCTGTCAGACACTATTTCCTTGGGGAACCCCACACGGGTAAATATCCCCATCAGGGTTCTGGCCACCACCGGTGCAGTTACTGTCCTTAGAGGGATTGCCTCTGGGTAACGGGTGGCATGGTCCACCAAAACCAGGATGAACCTGTTGCCTAAGGCAGTTTTGGGGTCCAAGGGGCCAACAATGTCGATGCCCACCCTTTCAAAGGGGGTGCCAACGACAGGAAGTGGAATCAGGGGGGTTTTAACCCTTTTTCCTGCTTTACCACTGGCCTGGCAGGTAGGACAGGATCTGCAGAACTTGTCTGAGTGTGTCCTCATTTTGGGCCAATAAAAGTGGGTGACAAGCCTGTTAAAGGTCTTGCCCTGCCCCAAATGTCCTGCCAGGGGAATGTCGTGAGCCAGACCCAGTAGGAAGGTTCGGTAACATTGGGGGACCACCAGCACACGTGCTGCCCCAAAGCCCGGAACCTTAGGCTCACTGTAAAGGAGATCATTCTCCCAATATAGGTGGTGATCGCCAGAGGCGTCGCCGGCTGCCTGGTTTGAGGCTTGTTTCCTCAAACCTTCTAGAGTGGGACATTCTTTCTGCGCCTTGCAGAAGTCCTCCCTGGTGGGTCCACCCTCAACTTGCCAACCAGCAAGCTCAGGTAAGTCACCTAGGGCGGCGATGTCTTCCCCAGTTGGCTCGGAAGCCTCCTCCTCAGGAGCCTCGTCAGCCACTGTGGGAACAGCGGGGGCCGGTTTCCCGCACCCCTGGTCCCTCCTCCTGGCAGCTCTCTGGGCCATCGTTCCAGGCTCCAGATGCCCTTGACTTCCCTCTCAGTCAGCCATGGACCGTGTGGTCATGCAGACCCACTCAGGTAACCCTAACATCTCCAGGTGAGACCTGAGCTCCACTTCTTTCCAAGCAGTGTGCTCAAGGTCATTGCCTAACAGACAATCTACAGGCATGGCAGGACTCACAGCTACTTTTAGAGTACCAGAGACCCCCCCCCACTCAAAGGGAACCAGAGCCACCGGTAGGTGACTCTCGCGATTGTCAGCTACTCTGACCTGGTGGAATGTATTAGGCATGATCTGCTCTGCTGACACCAGCTGACTCTTGATAGTAGTCATACTGGCTCCTGTGTCACGCAGAGCCTCCACCCTCTGCCCATCAATGGTGACCCACTGCCGGTACTTGGAAGTATTTCTAGGCATGTGGGCCTTGGGCACCATTTCTCCTTCTCCCAGGGACACTAGGGAAATCTCTACCTGTTCCCCAAAGCTAGTTGGGTCCATCTCCCCCCCGAGTGCTACACTAGTCAACCCAGGTGCCTGTCCGGTAGTGGACGGTGCCCTCTTGGGGCACTGAGGATCGCCTTTGTAGTGACCATATTGGTAACATTCCATGCATTTGGGGCTAGATTTTCCTGACTTGTCAAATGTCCCTGGCTTTCTCCCAAATTTGGAAAAGGAAGGGTTGCCACCCCCTCCCTGGGAATTCTTTTGGGGGCCTTTAGAGAGTTCCTTATCTGTAAGTTTATCTCCCCCCTCTTTCTTCTGTTGGGAACCCTGACCACCTTTGTGGGAGTCCCCCCCAGGTACCTTTTTGGACACTCTGGTGCTAACCCAGAGGTCCGCCTCCTCAGCAAGCTTCCTGGGATCAGTCAGCTTACTATCCACTAGGTGCTGGCGCAAATCTGTATAAGTAACATTAAGCATATGCTCTCTCAGGATCAAATCATATAAACTTTTATAATCTGCTACTTTGTTGCCCCGCACCCATCCATTCAGTGCCTTACTAGAGAAATCAAAGAAATCTACCCATGTTTGTGTGGTTTGTTTGGTGCTGTCCCTGAACCTCTGACGGTATCCCTCAGGGGTCAGCCCAAACTTGGCAAGTAAAGTGGCTTTCTGGAGTGGGTATGTGTTTTGATCCGGTGGATCCAATGTGAGAAGTGTGTCCCTCCCCAATGGCGGCACATAACCCCACATAGCTACCCCCCATTGCCCTTCAGGAACCTCATGAGCCCTTAGTGCAACTTCATAAGCGGCTAACCATTTATCTATGTCATCTCCCACCACAAAACTGGGCACCACATTTTTGGGTATACGAACCTTCTTTTCTCCAGCAGGTCCTGTCTGTATGCTGCCACCATTATTGCTGGATTCAGACTGTCTTGCCTTGATCTCCAGCTCTTTGAGACTCAGTTCATGAGCCAACAATAGTTTCTTTTCAGCCAAAGCTCTTTCAGCTTCCACTTGTTTGGCTGCTCTTTCAGCTTCTGCTTGTTTGGCTGCCCTTTCAGCTTCTGCTTGAATCTGTTTGGCTGTCCTTTCAGCTTCAATCTGTTTGGCTGCTCTTTCAGCCTCAGCTTGTTTGGCTTCTCTTTCTGCCCTCCTCTCCTCCTGTTGCGCCTCAATTTTCAGTTTTGCCATTTGCAATTGGAACTCCCTTTCCTCTCTCCTTTCCTCTGCGGTCAGGCTTTGCATGGAGACACTGCTCCCTGGTCTGGAAGGGTGCACAATTGCAGTGGTAACACCATCCATAGATAGTGAAAATCCTTCTGAGGGGCCATTTTCTGGCTCCCCTTCCTCATCATCCTCTAAATGGGCTTCTGCCCAGGCCCTCAGCGCCACTTGAAAGTCCTCCTTTCTGGAGGCCCCTTGGGTGGGTACCCTCAATGCCCTGCAGAATCCTCTTAGTTGTTTGACCGTGTATGTATCCAACTGGACTAGGTCAAAGTCCCCTGTCTGAGACCCAGTCAGAGACATGTTGAGTGAAGATTTAGTTTTTGAAAATTGTCAGGAAAAAACGGATTTTCAAAAAGAGATAAAAACCAAGTTGACCTTCAACTGTGGGTAGGTAGTGAGATACTTAGCTACTGTATGTCACTGCACAAATACAAGTCCTATCCTCACCGCTGATCACCAATGTTAGAAATGGGGTTTTTGGTTGGCAGTCAGGTTACCTCCTGTCCAAGCAAAAGCCCTCACTCTAGTCAGGGTAAGTCACACACTATCCAAGATTATCCTGTGCCCACCCTCTGGTAGCTTGGCACGAGCAGTCAGGCTTAACTTAGAAGGCAATGTGTAAAGTATTTGTGCAATAAATCATACAATACCACCATATAGCACCACAAAACTACACCACACAGTGTTTAGAAAAATATATAATATTTATCAGGATAATTGTAGGTCAAAAAGAATAAAGTTGCAATGGAAAATTGTAGAAATATCACAGGGAAGTGATATAAAGTGTCTTAAGTCTTTAGAATGCAATACAGTGTCTTTCAAGCACAAAGTACCTGGTTTCTGGTGGAAAATCTCCTCAGAGGGCCACAGGAGAAGAGATGCGTGGAAAAAGGGGTGTGTGCGTCGATTTCTCCTCAGCACACACAGACTTGCGTCGGTCTTTTCCACGCGGGGAAGTCGGGCGTCGTTTTCCGGCGCGCAGACAGTCTCTTTTTGTGGATCGCGGGGATTACCAGATGTCCCGGGACTGTGCGTGGATTCTCCTGCTTGTTTTCCGGCTGCGCGTCGTTCTGCGGGGCTGCGCGTCGAAGTTTCGATCTCACGGTAGGCGTCGCGTCGATTTCTCCTTGGAAGTCGGGCGGCGTTGTCCTTGCGAGGCCGTGCGTCGAAAGTTTGGTCTCACGGCAGGCGTCGCGTCGATTTCTCCTTGGAAGTCGGGCGGCGTTGTCCTTGCGAGGCCGTGCGTCAAAGTTTCGCACTCACGGTGGGCGTCGCGTCGATTTCTCCTGGAAAGTCGAGCGGCTTTGTCCTTGCGAGGTTGTGCGTCGAAGTCTCGATCGTCCCGAGGGCGTCGCGTCGATCAGCGTCGGTGTGCGGCGTTTTTCTCGCCGCGAAACAAGCTGTGCGTCGAAATTTTCGGCGCACGGAGCGTCCAAGTGAAAGGAAGAAGTCTTTTTGGTCCTGAGACTTCAAGGAACAGGAGGCAAGCTCTATCCAAGCCCTTGGAGAGCACTTTCACAGCCAGACAAGAGTTCAGCAAGGCAGCAGGGCAACAGCAAGACAGCAGTCCTTTGTAGAAAGCAGACAGGTGAGTCCTTTGAGCAGCCAGGCAGTTCTTCTTGGCAGGATGTAGTTTCTGGTTCCGGTTTCTTCTCCAGCAAGTGTCTGATGAGGTAGGGCAGAGGCCCTGTTTTATACCCAAATGTGCCTTTGAAGTGGGGGAGACTTCAAAGAGAGGCTAAGAAGTGCACCAGGTCCCCTTTCAGTTCAATCCTGTCTGCCAGGGTCCCAGTAGGGGGTGTGGCAGTCCTTTGTGTGAGGGCAGGCCCTCCACCCTCCCAGCCCAGGAAGACCCATTCAAAATGCAGATGTATGCAAGTGAGGCTGAGTATCCTGTGTTTGGGGTGTGTCTGAGTGAATGCACAAGGAGCTGTCAACTAAACCTAGCCAGACGTGGATTGTAAGGCACAGAAGGATTTAAGTGCAAAGAAATGCTCACTTTCTAAAAGTGGCATTTCTAGAATAGTAATATTAAATCCGACTTCACCAGTCAGTAGGATTTTGTATTACCATTCTGGCCATACTAAATATGACCTCCCTGCTCCTTTCAGATCAGCAGCTGCCACTTCAACAGTGTATGAGGGCAGCCCCAATGTTAGCCTATGAAGGGAGCAGGTCTCCCAGTAGTGCAAAAACGAATTTAGGAGTTTTACACTACCAGGACATATAACTACACAGGTACATGTCCTGCCTTTTACCTACACAGCACCCTGCTCTAGGGGATACCCAGGGCACACATTAAGGGTGACTTATATGCAGAAAAAGGGGAGTTCTAGGCTTGGCAAGTACTTTTAAATGCCAAGTCGAGGTGGCAGTGAAACTGCACACCCAGGCCTAGCAATGGTAGGCCTGAGACAAGGAAAAGGGGCTACTTAAGTGGGTGGCACAATCCGTGCTGCAGGTCCACTAGTAGCATTTAATCTATATGCCCTAGGCACCTGGAGTGCACATGACTGGGGACTTATAAGTAGATTAAATAGTTCAATCAGGTATGATCCAAAGTTACCATGTTTACAGAGAGAGAGCATATACACTTTATCACTGGTTAGCAGTGGTAAAGTGCGCAGAGTCTAAAAACCAGCAAAACAGTATCCAAAACGAGGAGGGAGGGAGGCAAAAAGTTAGGGGTGACTACCCTAAGGCTGTCAGGTCTAACATATACTCTTTCTCTTTCTTCCCTCTCTCCCTTTCCTTCATTCGGTCTTTACCTTGAAAATAATTTTTTACTTGCATTGCTCATATTAGTTCTTACTCATGCTTATGAGATTTGATTAATTCCTAGCTTTGTTTAAAGTCACTTACATACGTCTGCAATGCTGTATTATATTTCTTTTGTTCCAAAATAAACGCTGTTAACTTAACTTAAAGTACTTTGAAGTTTTTAGTAAACATAGTGACAAGACCACAAAGCGACAACTGTGGTTATCTGGTTGTGCCAGACCATGAAAAAGTCACCAGGTCAGGCCAACCATGATGGAACATGGTCCAGGTACAAGAACATGGCTATTGCCAGTGAGAGTTGCACCTAATGTCCTTGATACAAGGACATTAGGTGCTTTGGGTCATTCTGCATTGGGTCTGGTTATGAGCTGTGCAGTGCTACAATGCAAAGTCCAGCAGTGTTTTGAATCTTGCTGTGTGAGTTCTGATCAGGAGCTAAGAGGGTGGCGATGCAAGTTCCTACATCAATTTGCATCAAGGTGCATCTGTTCCAATGGCGCTGCCAGTCAGGAGCTGCAACGGGCTGCTATGTGAGCTCCTACGTTGAGTTGTTCTTCACAGGGTCAGTTCCAATCAGGGGCTGCAAGGGCTGTGATTTGAGATCCTGTGTTAAGTTGCATCTTGCTGCGTTGGTGTAGGAAAGTATCATCTTGCCTGGCATGTTACCCCCATTTTCACTGTATGTATGTTTGTTTTTGCCCATGTGTCACTGAGATCCTGCTAGGCAGGACCCCAGTGCTCATAATGTATGCCCTGTATGTGTTCCCTGTGTGGTGCCTAACTGTATCACTGAGGCTCTGCTAACCAGAACCTTCAGTGTTTATGCTCTCTCTGCTTTGTCACTGCAGGCTAGTGACTAATTTTACCAATTCTCATTGGCACACTGGAACACCCATATAATTCCCTTGTACATGGTACCTAGGTACCCAGGGTATTGGGGTTCCAGGAGATCACTATAGGCTGCAGCATTTCTTTGCCACCCATATGGAGCTCAGACAATTTTTACACAGGACTGCCACTGCAGCCTGAGTGAAATAACATCCACATTATTTCACAGCAATTTTTTACTACACATAAGTAACTTATAAGTCACCTATACGTCTAACCCTCACTTGGTGAAGGTTAGGTGCCAAGTTACTTAGTGTGTGGGCACCCTGGCACTAGCCAAGGTGCCCCCACATCGTTCAGGGCAAATTCCCCAAACGTTGGGAATGCGGGGACACCATTACACGCGTGCACTACACATAGTCCACTACCTATTTGTTCCGTCACAATGGTAACTCCGAACATGGCCATGTAACGTGTCTAAGATCATGGAATCATCACCCCAATACCATTCTGGTATTGGGGGACAATTCTATGATCCCCCGGGTCTCTAGCACAGAAACCTGGTACTGCCAAACTGCCTTTCCCGGGGTTTCCACTGCAGCTGCTGCTGCTGCCAACCCCTCAGACAGGTTTCTGCCCCCCTGGGGTCTGGGCAGCCCAGGCCCAGGAAGGCAGAACAAAGGATTTCCTCTGAGAGAGGGTGTTACACCCTCTCCCTTTGGAAATAGGTGTGAAGGGCTGGGGAGGAGTAGCCTCCCCCAGCCTCTGGAAATGCTTTGATGGGCACAGATGGTGCCCATCTCTGCATAAGCCAGTCTACACCAGTTCAGGGATCCCCCAGCCCTGCTCTGGCCCGAAACTGGACAAAGGAAAGGGGAGTGACCACTCCCCTGACCAGTACCTCCCAGGGGAGGTGCCCAGAGCTCCTCCAGTGTGTCCCAGACCTCTGCCATCTTGGATTCAGAGGTGTTGGGGCACAATGGACTGCTCTGAATGGCCAGTGCCAGCAGGTGATGTCAGAGACCCCTCCTGATAGGTACTTACCTCTTTCAGTAGCCAAGCCTCCTTTCTTAGTAGCCAAACCTCCTTTTCTGGCTATTTAGGGTCTCTCCTCTTGGCTACTCCTCAGATAACAAATGCAAGAGCTCACCAGAGTTCCTCTGCACTTCCCTCTTCGACTTCTGCCAGGGATCAACCGCTGACTGCTCCAAGACGCCTGCAAAACAGCAAAGTAGCAAGACGACTATCAGCAACATTGTAGCGCCTCATCCTGGAGGCTTTCTCGACTGTTTTCTGGTGGTTCATGCTCTGAGGGCTGTCTGCCTTCACCCTGCACTGGAAGCCAAGAAGAAATCTCCCGTGGGTCAACAGAATCTTCCCTCTGCTAACGCAGGCACCAAACTTGTGCATCACCGGTCCTCTGGGTCCCCTCTCATCCTGACAAGCGTGGTCCCTGGAACACAGGAACTGGATCCAAGTGTCTCCCACAGTCCAGTTTCCCTTCTGTCCAAATTTGGTGGAGGTAAGTCAGACAGCAAACCTGTGTACTGCGTGATTTGCAGCTGCTCTGGTTTCTGTGCACTTTTCCAGGACTTCCTTTGTGCACAGCCTAGCCTGGGCCCCCAGCACTCCGTCCTGCATTGCCCAACTCGCTGAGTTTGACTCCGACGTCGTGGGACCCTCCTTTTGTGACTCTGAGTTCACAGATCTTCTAAGTGCCTGTTCCGGTACTTTTGTGAGTGCTGCCTGCTTCTGCGGGGGCTCTCTGAGTTGCTGAGTGCCCCCCCTGTCTCCTCCTTCAAGGGGCGACATCCTGGTCCTTCCTGGTCCCCAGCAGCACCCAAAATCCTCTACAGCAACTCTTGCAGCTAGAAAGGCTTGTTTGTGGTATTTCTGCCTGGAAACACTTCTGCAACATCTAGCACGCCGTGGGACATCTTCCATCCAAAGGAAAAGTTCCTAGCCCTTTTCGTTGTTGCAGAATCTTCGGCTTCTTCCACCGGGAGGCAGCCCTTTTGCACCTTCATCCAGGGTTTAGTGGGCACCTGCCCCCCCTGGACACTTTCATGACTCTTGGACTTGGTCCCCTTCCTTTACAGGTCCTCAGGTCCAGGAATCCATCTTCAGTGTTTTGCTGGTGCTTGTGGTTCTTGCAGAATCCCCTATCACTACTTTTGTGTCTTTCTGGGGTAGTAGGGTAACTTTACTCCTACTTTTCAGGGTCTTGGGGTGGGGTATTTTGGACACCCTTACTGTTTTCTCACAGTCCCAGCGACCCTCTACAACCTCCCATAGGTCTGGGGTCAATTCGTGATTCGCATTCCACTTTTGGAGTATATGGTTTGTGTTGCAGCTAGACCTATGTCTACCTATTGCATCCTACTGTGATTCTACATTGTTTGCACTACTTTCCCTACTATTACTTACCTGTTTGGGTTTGTGTACATATAACTTGTGTATATTTCTTACCTCCTAAGTGAGGGTATTCTCTGAAATACTTTTGGCATATTGGGCCAGATGTACGAAAAAAGCAATTTGCGACTTGCAAATTGCGAGTCCCTGCGACTCGCAATTTGCAACTCGCAAATTGCTATGCAGTACGGTGTCTCAGACACCGACTGCAACTCGCAATGGGGTCGCAATGACCCACCTCATGAATATTCATGAGGTGGGTCGCAAATTGCGGCCCCATTGCGAGTATAGGCACTCGCTAACATGGAGGCCTGCTGACGTCAGCAGGCCTCCATGTTAGCGACCTGCTTGTCAATAAAGCAGGTTTTTTTTTTTTTAAAGTGTAGCCCGTTTTCCCTAAGGGAAAACGAGCTGCACTTTAAAAAAATCCGAAACCTTTAGTTTCGGTTTTTCAGGGCAGGGAGTGGTCCCTTGGACCACTCCCTGCCCTGAAAAATTAATATCTGGTCCAGTCACAAAGGGGAAGGGGTCCCATGGGGACCCCTTCCCGTTTGCGACTGGGTTACCATCCACTTCAAGTGGATGGTAACTGCGAGTCCATTTGCATACCAGTGCGAGTCGCTA
Source organism: Pleurodeles waltl (assembly GCF_031143425.1). NCBI lineage: Eukaryota > Metazoa > Chordata > Amphibia > Caudata > Salamandridae > Pleurodeles > Pleurodeles waltl. The sequence goes on from NC_090449.1 coordinate 531,833,951, forward strand.
ATAGGAAGGGAACACCCCTTCCTATTAGCGAGTCTGAAATGCATTTTGCGAGTCGCATCCGACTCGCAAAATGCATTTCTGCATAGCAAACCCACGTTTGCGAGTCGCAAACGGCGATTTTCGCCGTTTGCGACTCGCAAACGGGTTGCTACATCTGGCCCATTGTCACTAAAATAAAGTACCTTTATTTTTAGTAACTCTGAATATTGTGTTTTCTTATGATATTGTGCTATATGATATAAGTGGTATAGTAGGAGCTTTGCAGGTCTCCTAGTTCAGCCTAAGTTGCTTTGCCATAGCTACCTTCTATCAGCCTAAGCTGCTAGAAACACCTCTATTCTACTAATAAGGGATAACTGTCAGGGTGTAAGTACCACACGGTACCCACTATAAGCCAGGCCAGCCTCCTATAGTTGGATTATATGGAACTTGCAGAAGAGTAGGGAGGAGTACACCTTGATGCCAGCCAAGGGTCCAAGACCTGGGGCAAACCTCCTAGGGATCAGGACTCACTCTGGACCCAGGACAGCAGCAAGGATCAGGCAGAACCTGTTGCAGGTCCATGCAGGTCCAGTGAAGCAGGCCAGCTGGGTAGTTTCAAGGAGGCCTCTGAATCTTAGTGTGTCTCTGTAACTCACACAGGAGGTCATCCAACTGACCCTTAGAGTCATGCTGGCTAGCTTGGGATGAAGGCAAGCAAGTCCAGTCTTCCTTCTGGCAGCAGGGTAGTCCTTTTTCTATGACTTCCACGTGTCTAGGAGTGCTTTGTAGATGGGTTCTACAGGTTCAGTATTTTTACCGAAGGCCAGCTTTTGTGTGGGTGACTCCTTGTTCTACCCCACATTTGGTTCTGGAAAGTTATCCTCCATTCCCTGTCAAGGTTCAAAATTGTCTGGGGAGTCAAATGGCAGGACAGTTGGTGTAAGATTATTTTGTGTACAGGAGGCAAAGCCCTTTGAAGTGTAAGTGGGGCTTGGTATAGCCCCTCATAGTCACCCTACCAGGATGGTCCATCCTGTCCCCACTTTCTGGAAAGAATACACAAACCTCAACAGCAGAGCCATTCAAATTCAACTTACCCAGGACACTGACATGAAGGCACATGTGATTGGGACAAGAAAATGCCAACTTTGTAAAGAGAATTTCAAATTACAATTAATTTGAGTGCCAACAGTATATTTCTACCTATTGCCAATTAAAGTTATCAGTTATCAAGTATAATAAGGTTATCCAATGTTAATCAATGGGAGGGGTAGGCCTTACAACAGTGGAAAACTACTTTATGAGTTTTTCACTACCAGTGTATGCAAAGCTTAAGAACATATGGTCTGCATTATAAATAAATTCTACAATTCCATATGCGCCTGTAGGGCCTAAATAGGGGTGACTTAGATGTATTAAAAATTATAGTTTTAGGCTTGGCAAACATTTTATTTTGTAAAGTACAAAAAGCAGTTTAAAACTACACAATAAGCTACAGTGGCAGGCCCAGACATGTTATAAAAGGCTACTTTAGTGGGTGGCACAATGAGTGCTGCAGAACCACTAGTGGCATTTAATTTACAGGTCCAGGTCACACCTAGTACTATTTACTAGGGATATACAAGTAAATTAAATGTGCTAATCAGGTGTAACCCAATTTTACCATGTTTCAAGGAAGTGAGCAGAAGCATTTTAGCACTGGTTACCAGTGGTAAAGTGCACAGAGTCCTAAAGCGAACAAAATGAAATGTACAACTAGTAAAGGCAAAAAGAAAATTTGGGGACCACCACACAAAGGATGTAGGTTCTAACAGATATCAATTAGTTTGAAAAGTTCTATATTTATTGAGTCTGATAAATTGCAACTATAGCGAAATTCAGAGAAAATATAATAATGTAATCACTTTCCACATAGAAAACACACCTATGGTATTTAAGTGATGCCTTTCTGATATTCAGTTTTGATAGCCCTAAAATGCCAAAAATTAAAAGGGAAAGGTAAGGGGGTGTTGATTTTATTGTAGCTATTAATTACCTGATGCAGTAAACGTGGCAGCATTTGTAGGTGTGGTTCCTGTGCAAACAAGTGTTTCTGCAGGAATTGCAAAACACATGAATTTGTAATTGATACCTGTATGGGAACACCAAAGGGTGTTGCTAGTGGCTGCTCCAGAGAGCCCTTTGCAAAAAAAAAAAAAATTGAGTTAGGAGCCCCGTTTTGAGTTGTTCTCCTCACTCAATTGTGGTATTGCAAGCTCTTGCACTCTGTCAACTGAACTCACTTTCAATGGGGACACTGCATAAAATCAAAACCGTCCTCAAGCTTCCAGCAGCCTTATATGCCTCACCACATCTTAGGGCAGGAGAAGACATATGCTCAAGATAGACATTGTTGATCAGAGTAACACTAATCTACCCTAGAAGCTATGGTGATTCTCCAGCATCTTAATGGCAAATCCTGTCCCATGGGCTGATTTTACTGCTGTGCCCAGTGGAGAGGTGCTACTTTTTGTATTGAAGAATGAACTATTTCTTATAGACATTAATTGTGAGTGTGATCATATTACCAGTATAACATTGTTTGATAGCAAAACTAAAGTAATGCTTTCCAGGAAGTGTTATACCAACTAGTAAAATAAGTATTTAAAACTTCCAAATAGTGAAGGTAAGTTAGGTTAAATCAATGTAAATGCAAGTAATAAACAAAGTCAGCAATGGCTCAGAAAGGGGTGGCAAGATGAATGAAGTTCTAGTAGATGAGGATTAACAAATTAATAATTATACATTTTACAGTTTTTTATTGTAATATTAATAGTAGACTCATCCGTAAGAACAACCTAGCAAAATCATTTTTTTCCGCATGGTCAAGTCAGATTTTAGTCACTTTCTGGATCCTATTTTCACTGGTATGTGGACTGTGTACATAGTGATATTGCCAATGAATGCATGTGCTTCATTCCCAAAATGGTCTTTTTAAATTGGTTTCACCCAACTGGTATATTTAACTTTTCAAGACGGACATTGTAAGTTGGTCTAGACAGCAGCACTGTGGATGTTGATAGTCACATGTAGGCTGTGTTAGTATTTACACCACCATGTATGACAAAAATGTATAGGTATCAGAAACCCATTGTGTACTAAAGGGCTGAAGTGACACCTGACAGAGAAAAATGCTGTTCCATGTAGGAAAATATATTTTATATGTATATTTCAGTCACCTTCAAGTGTGTCTTGTTAGACCATACCGCTGGGTGCTTGATATATAAATATACAGCATGTTACATATTGGGAATATTGTGTCCCCAAAGCGAATGAATATTTGTCCATAAGCTGTTATAGTGTACAGTTATAGCTATATTTTATAGGAGCATTTCTACATTTGACTTAAAACCTTAAAAATGTATATATCCTGTGCCATAATTGTAATTGCTTTGGTTTCTTTTTCGCTTCAATTTTGTTTGTAATTTTCCAAATTGTTTTGGGAATTTTATTGTGATGTTTTCTTGACTTTTAAATTGTTGTTGCATCTTGAACTTACCACACATTTCTTTGGGAGATATCCCTCTGAGCATGGCATCTCTTGAACTGTTTTCATACAACCAGGGTACATTTATTAAGCTGGCAAGGGTGCCGAAGCCAAATTAACCTTAAACTGTCTGTCTACAATGGACCAATGCTCATAGGAAAAACATCTCAATAAACACAGTATCGCTTGCCTTTAGAGAGTAATGCCCGAAACCATAAAAGATGTATTGATTTTTGGAGAGTCACAAAGGGCCAGATGTAGATAAGTTACAAATTGCGGCTTGCAATTTGCGAGTCATAGCGACTCGCAAATTGCAACTCGCAATCCGAGATGCAGAAAGGTGTCTCAGACACCTTCTGCGACTCGCTATGGGGTCGCAAAGACCCACCTCATGAATATTCATGAGGTGGGTCGCAGTTTGCGACCCCATAGCGAGTCTAGGCACTCACGGGGATGGTGGCCTGCTGGAGACAGCAGACCACCATGTCCGTGACTGCTTTTTTAATAAAGCAGGTTTTTTTTCCGCTTTGCAGCCCGTTTTCCTTAAAGGAAAACGAGCTGCAAAAAGAAAAAAATCCGAAACCATTTGGTTTCGGTTTTTTCAGAGTAGGCAGTGGTCCATAGGACCACTGCCTGCTCTGAAAAAATATTTTTGTGAGCATTCACAAAGGGCATGGGACCCCTTCCCTTTTGCGAATGAGTTACCATCCACTTCAAGTGGATGGTAACTGCGAGTTGGTTTGCGACCGCTTTCGTGGTCACAAAGCAACTCTACATCGCGATGCGGTCGCAAATAGGAAGGGAACACCCCTTCCTATTTGCGAGTCGGAATCACATTTTGCCCATCGGTACCGACTCGCAAAATGTGATTCTGCATCGCGGTCAGCCTTTTGCGCCTCGCAAACTGCATTTTTCGCCGTTTGCGAGGCGCAAAAGGCTTCCTACATCTGGCCCAAAATCCCAAGACATTCCTTTAATGATCCAGTAAAATTGTAGTACTTTGGTCATTCTCTTGGTACTGTTAGTTACACTCCCTATAAATACCTGCACTTCAGAGTGTTATACCTAGTGATTCTTATTTCTTGAAAAATACCATTCACTAAGGCAGACAGTATTAGAAGGTGTAATGCCTATGAAGGTGTGGTATCATCCATTCAAAGAGGTTGCTATGGCAGAACACTCCCTGTATATGAAGAGGGTCACAGGGGACCAAATACACAATGGTCATTCTCCTAGAGACTCACAGGGTCTTGCTACACCAACAGCCAAAAACTATACAAGTTTATTTAATACTTGTCAGAAAGTATTCTTCCTAAACAAGCTTTTTTAACTCTAAATCTGCACTTGAAGCTAGCAGTGGAAGGTTCTACCTTCCCATCATTGGTTGTGTCAGAAGAATCTTTCATCAACAAGATTCTCTCACCACTGGGGCCCTTTCTATTCACCATGGTAAGCGTCAACATGCCCATTAAGGTTTACAGATGTGAAAGCAAATCAGTGAATAAGATAGATAGTGCGACCTCTGGCATTTATGTGATTGCTTCCATCATATTCATTCTCATTGGACAGCTGAAGAATTGTTCAGGCAGGTAAAGAAAAGCCCCTCCTTCATCATTGCACCAAAGGCAATTATCTTAAGGGGACTTGACAGTGGTCCAAAGTGTTGTATGAAATCAATTATGGCACAATAGTTTGCGTAATTGACTCCCATTCTCACTGGATCTGATGGCATTACGGTGTTAATCTCAAATCCTGTTCCCCAGAATTTACCACTCCCACACAAAAATCGAAGCCCCCAGATGCTACAGGACATCCTGTGGCGAGATGATAATAGGCTCCCATCAGTCCAGTGCTGCAGCATTGTCTAGCATGACCTGTTGTAGTATTTTAGTAGTGAGGTGATTTATTTTGATAGAATTCTGTAAATCATGCAAATCCAGATAAGTGTAACCATTGCATTTATCAATCAGCTGTTACCCACTAACATCCATTTCATAGCCACAAAAATCTGAAGACTGAGAACAAAAAAGAAGGCTAATTTACTAAAGTCCAAAAAGCGCAGATCAAGAGTTTTGCAGATTTCTGGCGCATGAATTAATTCATTCTACGATCTCGGAATAGGAAGATTATTGAGGACATTTATAGCCCTCACATAGCCTCTGAAAATCATCTTAGAATTGTTACGTGCTTTCTTTGCCAGTGTCAGCCTGCCCTGTTTGAGATAATATCCTCTCTTGCGCATATCATCGTGACATAACTCACATATTAAGCCATAGCCTGGAATCCTTGTGACCCTATGTCAAACTCCTTCAAATACTTGGCAACAAAAGCACATCCTGTCCAGCTTACAGAAGAGCGAGTATTTTTCCTTGCAGTTAAATCAACGGGGATTGAATTCCCAGGTTTTTCAATTTACTGGAATGGTGACAGAACTGCTTTAACATATAGGTTGGCTACTCCACACAAACATAAAATGTGAATGCTTATACAACTTTTGACACTTTTACAGAAGTGAACAGTTGACATGGCATTAAGAAATAACATTATTATTTCAGGATGCTCAGAAAATAAATCGCACTTTTCCTATTCCAACTACTCCAGAGATTATGCTCTTGGGCTTGAAACATCCTACACTGACTCGCTTGACCAAAGAGAAATGGCATGTGTCCATACAGACCCTGGGTGCGGCAAAACACAGAATAGCGCACCACTGGAAAAAAGCAGAAACACCACATATTACTCACTATTACACAATTGCTCCAACACCTCTGGGTTACTAAACTGGAAGCCCTTGGATAGGTGCCTGAATGAGGGGACTCTCCGCTTGACCCCCCCCCCCTCGATGGAGGGTGCTAGGCCTATTTCACTGATAGGGAGAAGAGGGACCTCACCATTCAGTTGTGCATTGTATTTGCAGATGGACAGCCCTCAAAAGGCATGTGGGAGGGATGTTTGACTAGTAACTAGTTAGCTTTCTAAGGTGGAGACTCGTGGTTGTTGCATCCTTCTGCAGTTGGGTTAGCAGAAGAGAGGAGAAGGGAACAGATGAGCGAACATGACGCTGACATTTGATGGGAGGAAGAAGAACATGCCCCATGTGGATAGATACATTTGAGCAGTTTGTGCAACTTTAGACAGTGTCGTTAACCGCTCTGGTCAGCCTTTCTTAATAGTGCCTGAACCGATATATGACTATTCACCTTTTAGTGTTAAAATGCTAATTAACTGTTGTGAAACAAAAATAAGTCAGTAATTAGACAATAGTTCCAACCACATCACAGAGAATTAAGGATATTCTGCAGACATGCCTGAGATAAGCAAGTTACATGTTAAACTTTGAAAAAATATATGATCAAATCTGCTTTTCATTCTACTGAGGGTGATATAATGAGATCTAATAAAATAGTAAGACCAGTCAAGTGGAGGGAGGCAAGCTTTCCAAGACATGAACGTTTGGGATCCCCCACAAATATTTACATTCGTACTCATTCTTAAACGTTGATTCAAATTCTTCATAACTTGGAAATGGTTGGAGATTTACTGCAAACAAGTGCTGGAGAAACTCCGCTTCCAGGAAAGGATTGCGAATGAGTCAGCTACAGATTTGTTGGTGCTGTAGGAAAACAGCTCTCTCCATGGGAAAACCTTTTCCCTGCAGAGAATAAAATGTGCATTTGCAATGTAGTCTAAAAAGACCGATATACTTCGTGGTACCACAATACAGTTGCTAAATAAAGGAATTGCTGTACGTTGTCTGAGATTTGAAATTGCCTTGCACTGAGCCAAACGTTTCAAACTGTTTCTGTCCACACACAGAGCCTTCTGTTTGAAACTGTGCACTGCCAAGTGCCAGTTTCTCCTCCTGCAATCATCCTTCTGATTAATGCATGCCTTGCCAGTGGAAACCACAAGGAGCCTTTTCCAAATTGTGGGAGCCTTATGTAATGGTTTGAGGTTGAGTTGCATAGTTGCGGATCTTAATGAGAACTGTCATTCTGATCCCAAAGTACATTCTGGCAAATCATATTGACATAGGAATGTGCCCTTGAATGTTAGTGGCGTGCAGGACCTTTTCAAGGAAATCTGTGAATAACATTTGTCACTACTAACTAGTAAAGAAGACTGTGTTATGACATGGAACCAAAACAAGGCTCAGGTTAAGGAACATGTAACACATATATAGGCAAAAGGATGCAATTTGGTAAAAGGCTCGAAATATTAGACTAAAATGTTCTTGATATAATCTGTTTATTATATTCATTCGATTTATGTGTTAGTGTTATGCTCTGATATTTTTTAGGTCTTGATTGATGGAGCAGTTTCCTATTAGACATAATGCTAATGGCTTAAATATAGTGTGGGCTTTGGCTCCGCTCAAAGGACTATATTGTCTTATCTCGTGCTATTGGCTGTTTAGTGTGTTTGTCCACTTCCTTTGAAGTGCTTTTATTACTATACATGATAAATTATTTTACATCTCAAAAGTTCCCTGAATCATCACACAATAAATACTTTAGCTCGTAGATGCCTAATAAACAGAAACCAATTGTTGTGTTCACTGCAGTACATTTTTTAAATATTGTTTAATGTAACTAATTTTACTGACTTCAACTGATGCTAATACTTTCAACCCAAATCACACAACATTTTTTTATACAGTTCCAGAACAAGCAAACTACCTCTGCAAATGGTGCAAAAATTCCGTCCCAGCCTTACAACTTTATAAGATACAATTCACACTAAAACCAGGTGACTGATCAAGCCTCAAAACTGCACTTCCCATAAGCCTGGTCCATATTCTCCGAGGTGTTCTTTTTTAGGGAAATTACTACACCGTTGAAATCAAGAAAAGCCAAGGAGATTTCTAACGATTCCATCATATGTGCATTCTATTCAATTAAAAGGAGGGATAAGCATGTTCACAGTCTGGTAACAGAAAACGCAGATTGCTATTGGAAGACTAGAAAATATTAGGAGTTTTATTGAGCAGGTCAATAAATGACTTATTGAACATGTCAAAGGAATCCAGCTAGAAAGAATCACCACAGAATTTGTTTTTAGTCCATTGGCACTCACAAACATTTTCCCAGGGACCAAAAAGTTTGGTCAGTGGTGTAATTGAGGGCTGCACTGATGCCAGAAGGATGGTGGCTGTGGTGGGGGTATGTAGGGGCATAGGGCAGGGGGGTATGTCGGGTAAGGTGTGTTTAGGGGCAGTAAAGCATGTACATCTGGTGGCTGGATTGAATTGCTCAATGTGGAATTAGAAAACCTGGGATTTCATTTTCCCCCTATTTTCTTCATTATCACATATTAGAGGACCTTGAAATACATGACTTCGGGATCTACGCTGTCAATAATGTGGTTGATTTGATAAACTATAATGTTGTTCATATATAGTAGCAACTCCTGCACCTAAAGGGTGCACATAGCAACTGCTTTTTGCCTTTTATATCACTATTGGTATTTTTGTCAAGGTGGGGGGGGGCATGAAAGTTTCTAATTTCATGTTTGGATCACTTTAAAGAATAATACTTCTCAATGCATTGATATCATCTCAGTTACTAAGCTGAAATGGTTCTCCATGTTCATAAAATACAATGTTTGAATTTTTAAGAGACTTTACCATATGTTTACACTTTGCTGTAACATGTTTTAATAAATGAAGTTTTTCCTAAAGTTAAGTGGTACACGACACCCCAGTTACTTCCTTTCTGTAACTGCAATTAACCTTCAAATAAATGCTTGCCAATTTATCTGACATATTTTTAATGTTAGTGCTGAGTTAGTAAACATTAGCCCAATGCTGCTGTTGACCAGGGGGCGCACCTAAAGGTCAAAAAGGTTGCATGGGGCCCCCAGACTGTCCTTTGAGTATCACTGTTCTAGCCTGGCGCTCTTTTTTAGATTTATCTGTCAGTGATAAATATCTTGCATTCCTAGATGGTGACACTTTTGTCTTCACATGTAATTAGTACCCTAGTATCACCAATACTTTTCTTTGATATACTCCCACTGGATTTTAAGGAAAGGTCTCTACTTAAGCTGAAAGGTGTTTTATTCTCCTATAAAAGAACTAATGACATGTCGCAAACGAGTTGCGGTAGTTAAAAAAACGGTAAAACCATTTGCAACGTTTTTGCAGTTTGTGCAAAATAGTTGATTTGTGCGATATTTTTTAGTGAAAACACATTTGCTCCAGTCCTAATTACAGAGTGATGTTTGCATCACTGCTAGGACAAGGGAATGGATTGTGAAAGCATAGCTAGCGCACGTATTTCTTTTTTTCATTGTAATTAATAAAAGATATATGATACAAGAAATCCTAGGGAATCAATAACTCTTTTGAAAAACTGAGAAAGCTGGATTTGCACTATTTTAATGCTTATGTAATAGAAAACAGAAAACTGATGTTTAGAACCTAGTGACTTAAAATTCTCTCATAACAAAATATGTTTTGGAAGCAAACATTTTGAAAACTGATTGCAAATTTGAAAATGTATAGGTATGTTATATTTTCAAATGAATCACATTTCCCTCTACGAAGTTCCTAAAACACAGTTATATTAAGGGGCAGATTTAAGAAAAGTGCTGCTGCACCCAGTGGAGTGCCACTTTCCTTGCGCCCCTTAGCGCCCCCTACCACCAAAATGTGTGCACCGTATTTATTTAAAATTTGGTGGTCCGTTGTGCAGGGTAGGGAGCAATAGCGTCAGAATTTTTTACCCTATTGATGTACTGTTCAGGGCTATCACCAAAGTTTTGGCACTAACCCTGAAGAGTACATAGGTTCCTATTGTAACCAATGGTGTGCCCCCTTTTAACGCATGCTCTGAGCAGGCGTTAAAAATGCCCAAAAAATGGTGCAAAGAAATCTTTTAGATTTTATCACCCCCTCCGATGAGGAAACACCCCCCTTGCATACATTATGCGTGGTATAGACATAATGTGGCACAGGGGGTTACAAAGTGGTGCAATTCGTGCATTACAGCACTTTGTAAATCTGGTGCTGCGATTTTGGCCTTGTTGAGCCACATTAGCTTAAAAAAAGATGACACTTGTGCAAGGAGGCACAAGGCCTTCTTAATTCTGGGCCTAAGTTTCTAAAATTTTGATAGACACAACAAATATAGACGTCAGTGTCTCATATGTAGGAAAGGCTCATTAAAATCATATTTTCTCTGTGTGCCTGTCACAAATCACATTCTAGAAACAAAAGCTATATCTCCATTGAGGGAGCACAGTTAATGGGCTGACTTTAATTAAGTCTATACCTCCATGCACAGGCCAATAGCCCTGATTTAAGAAAATCAAGAGTGTGATTTTAGAGGAACTTAACAGGTATGACATGCTGCATCTGTTTTCAGAAGCCTGTGGTGCACTGGCAAAAATAGTGCTTGTAGACAGGGCCAAAAGAAGATATGAAGTCTTTGTGAAGTTTCTTTTCAAGTATTGTGATCTGCCAGAGCACCAATATCCACCACCCTTCTACTCTATCTCTTTCTTTCTTCCTTCCTTCCCAAGCACCTAAGCCACTGCCGTTTACCTTCCTTGGCATCTCATGCCTGTGGAAGCAGTTTGGTTGCAGCGTCAAGGTTGCCTTCTGCAGGATTTCTTACCCAGAGAAGACAGAAAATTATCACTCCTGCCGGGCTGGCCATATTTACTTGGCAACAGATGAAGTCATAAATCGTGGACTTCTTCAGTTAGGGCAAAAGTTCTGACTTTGCCTCAGTTTGCTCATGAAGTCATAGTCGAAGTATTGTTGGATGCAAGTCCATGAAAGTGCAGTACAGGGAAAAAGTATGGGTCTTAACTTCAAAACAGCAAAACAGAGATGATCTTTATAAGTACCACAACTAACCCCAATCCGTTTGCATCACAAAAGTTTAGGGGCAGATTTATGGAAAGTGGAGCTTCACCAAGTGCAGCGCCACTTTCCCTGTACCCTTTAGCATCCCCTTACCGCCACCATATGTGCGCTGTATTTAAAATACAGCACACCATGGCGCAGGGTAGAGGGCAATAGCATCATTTTTCATGATGCTATTGATGTACTCTGCAGAAGTTGTGCCAAAATATTGGCTCTGTTCCTGCTGAGTACATAAGGCCCCATTCTAAAGAATGGAAGCCCCCTTTTAACACCTGCTCTTGTGCAGGCGTTAAAAGTGCTGTAAAAAATGGTGCAAGGAAATCCTATAGATTTCCTTATGCCATTTTTATAGCTCCCCTAATGGGGGAACGCCCCCTCTACAGACATTATGCCTGGTGGAGCCATAACGTAGTGCAAAGGGTTACAGAGTGGCATGCATGCATTGTGCCACCCAGTAAATAAGGCGCAGGGATTTTGGCCTCGTTGGGCCACATTAATGATAAAAATAATTACGTTAATGTGGTGAAAAGTGGCGCTAGGGCATTATAAATATGCCCCTTAGTCTTTGGGATGGAATTCCCACAAATGAATCCAGCCAAATACATTCTCTAATAAAGATTTTTATTTTTTTTTATAAAATTTTTATGTTCGTTAACCCTTCAGAAGCACTGAAATCCTGAAGAAGTGGATTTGTGTTTAACCTTTTATGGTTTGGATGTGTATTCTGAATGCTCACCTATTGAACGATAGGTAGCAGAAATTTTTGCACTGTCAATCGTGATCCAGTAATCATCTGTACATGACAGTTTATGCATTTTGTTAATCACAATAATATTAGATTGATTGTAAAATGATGCTCTGAAAACCCACCTTAGAGTACATTCACCTTGGAATAGTCACTGAAAGCTAAGTGGTATCAAGATTAAATTACACGTTTGAAGAATTAGTCTGTCATCAAGTTGTATTTCAGAGTCTAACCTAATAGTTTGTAATGAAACAACTTTAGATTTTTTATGATAAGTGTTTGAAATTCATGTGCAAATGTAGAGAAACACAGTTCTGCACCACATTAATGGAAATGTATTGACAAAGTTTCTTTGCTGTAAAGTTACTGTAGCATAAAAGCTAATGAAACTTTATTAATGCTGAATTTATAGTTTACATATCAAAATGTGTTTTATTTGAATGTATTTTTGTGCTGTTTTATTTCACTTGTATTATTATTAGCCTAAGTGAGGCCTGCGAGGCCTGTATTCGTGACTGTGCAGAAAATGTCAAGTAATTTTCCTAGCGAGTACCTTCCTTCCAGATTTCGTTCCCATGAGAATGCAACCTTGTTAATATACACTTAGGCCCATGTTTATACTTTTTGGTGCAAAACTGCGCTAACGCTTTTTTGTGTCAAAAAGTTTACTACTAGCTTGCGTCATTCCAAGGTGCCTGCGGGGCACCAAATTTAAGGAATGCTGCCAAGCCGGCGCTAAGATTGGGCTAACGTCAGAACAAATTACGTTAACCGGGTGGGGATGGCAGTAGGGGTGAAGGGGGTTTTGCCTCAAAAAATGCCGCAAGGCTGGTTAAAGGCAAAAAAAAATGCCATTAACCAGCCTAGCGTCATTTCCTGATGCACAACCATCCATAACACATGAGCCCTGTCTTAGCAAAGACAGGAGTCATGCGCACCACCCCAATGGCTAGCAAAGGGCATGGCCATTGCACCCCTTGCCATGCAGGTGACCCCATGTTAGGGCCCCCAATGGCACTTAGATATTTAAAAAAAAAATACTTACCAATACTTACCCTACTTAACTGGGATGGAGTCCCTCATCCTCTGGTGTCTCTCTGGTGTGGGTAAACGGGCTTAGCACCATTATTTAGTCCTGCCTCCACCCGTGCACTATTTTTGCACGGGGGATAAATATGGCGCTACGGGCTTAGAGTCACTTTTTGGACAGAAATGCATACCTTGCATCTCATTGACGCAAGGTAGGTACATGTATCCAAAAAATGACGTTAACTCCTATATTTTGATGCTAGACTGGTCTAGCGTCAAAATATAAATATGGAGTTAACTTTGCACCGTTTTTGCATAAAAACAATGATGCACAAACATAGTATAAATATGCTCCTTACTGTTTAACACATAGTTAGTTTGGAAAGTCATCCTTGAGAAAGGAACATCCTCAACTGTGGAAGAGTACAAATGGATACAGTTTTCATGACAGACCTGGGAAATTATATCAGTGTTTCAAGTTGGAGTAGCATGGTTGATTTCTATTGAATGCTACCAATTCAGATGGACAGATGATCTGTCAAATCATCTTGATCTGTGAACTTTAATACATCAATGCCTAGTTGGACTTTGGTCAGAATCCACAAAGAGAAGAAGTAGAATCCTTTTGCCCTGTATCCTTCATGGTGAGTCCTTTGGGCTTTGAGAGGTATTGTCCTTTCTCCCCTTGACCCTTTGAAATGCCTTGTTGAGAATTAGAGATTTCTCCCTAACCCAAAGAAGAAAACTCTTGACCAGGCTTTTGGTATGCTGAGGCTTTTCCTTTTTCTTACTTTTTGCCCATTTTAGTTAGTGACCTGTTGCCCAAGATTACCTTTTTCAAAATGTCTTTTTGCCCTTTTTGTCTTTTGCCCACATGTGTTCAGCTCAGCACATTATTCCCAGATTGGTTAGTCTGTAGGTTTTTTAACTTGCCCAAGTAGCTGAACCTCGATGATTTGAATTGCCTTAATGCTTTTAAAACATGAGCAATATGTGTTTTCTGTACATAAGGCAATTTTACTGATGTTCTGTATCATATTTGTTGAGTGTTTAGCTCTCTTAATGTTAGTTTGCCTGAACTTATTTTGTCACCTTGGTCAACCCTTGGTGATCCTGCATCTTTATATCTTTGTCTTGAGCATTGTCTACATTACTTTGAGCTTACGTTTGTGATAAAACTCCCTAACTCTATTCCCGACTAGAGTTTTCCTTTTATGGCCACATGGGTCATACTGTCTAATGTAAATGGTTTGTACTGAAATTTGTTTATCCAGTTTTTCCACACCCTTATGCTGGTTCCAAAGATCTGTTTACCTCATTGGGCACTGATTCCTGCGAAGGAAGAAAATGCTCCAGCAGATCTGGTAGCAGATTGATGGTTTACCCCACAAGGGGAGAGAACCATTCAAGTGTACTGTTCGGGAGATAGTATTGATCCCATGCTATTGTCAAGTCCAATTTCTGCCCACCCAAATTCTGTCCCATGGTTTGTTCTGAAGTCTGATGAGGTTCCACAATTGTTCCTGCAAAAGATGGATGTGTGAGTAGTAATAGGGTTTTGTTCTTGCATTGCTTTTGGCCTGAAGATTGTTGTAAAGTGTGGTATTGTGAAGTGTTTTGCGGAATCATCACACTTGTGTGAATGAGGCACTTATTGCTACAAAATGTCCACGGTTATTGTTGTTGGTGTTGACTGGTCTATTGTGGCCTAAGATCCCAGGATAACGCACAAGTGTAGAAGACACTTGGTTAATTTATTGTCTGCAGTGAGGTGCTTGTCATGAGATGTCATTCACAGTGTCAATAGTTTTTCTTGAGTGAGTGTGAGTTTTAGATGGTATTAAGTGAATCCTGAGTGTGCATGGACAATCTGTATCAACTGGAGTGAGGATTGCTGATCAAGTTACACTTGTTATATAATTCTGAAAGCTATAGGCAGAAAGAGTATCTTCATACAGCTTTGAAGTGTTTGAGTTCCTATCCTGTAGTGTGTAGACAGGTTATTGGTTTTTGCTTGCAAACGTTTTGCATTGTGAGGGATTGTGCAAGAGACAATTGAAAAGCAACTGCATTGCTGAAAGAAGCGAATGTGATGTCATTGTGTGCCATGCTGGTATTGATCCGATGGTGTGAAGCCGTGCTGCTATCGGTGGGCAATGCCACATTGATATTGGTTGAGAACCTCAATAGAAAAGGGTTGTGCGACTGAAATTACATTTTGATTCGGGTATACAGTTATTGTGACTTACTGAATTTGATTAAAACTTAAGTTCTTTAAAACATTAAAAAGTGCACTAAAAGGAGATGTTTTTATTCCAGTTATAGAGGGTATTTAGACACCCATCTGAAGGTACTCCAGGTCAATATGTATCATCCAAAAAGGTTTTCATGCATGCTTGCTGCTTGTTCAATGGTGCAAGTTTACTGAGAAAGAAGTTGCATTATCATTTACCCCTTATGATACTTTTGATTTAAGAATTTTAGATAACCTGAGGTGAGTGCTTTATGAATTGGAACCACCTCCAAGACCCACAGAAAGCTCTTAGTATTTGGGAATTAACAGTGCATCAGAAGATGACAATATATTATGAGAACAAAATGCAGAAATCAATAAAGACACTTTCCGAGGCAAGAAGAACAGATAGTTTGGACAGCAGACATAATTGAAGACTTTGATTGTATCCAGCTGTTTCTAGTGAAGA
The DNA here is from genome assembly GCF_031143425.1 of Pleurodeles waltl. NCBI lineage: Eukaryota > Metazoa > Chordata > Amphibia > Caudata > Salamandridae > Pleurodeles > Pleurodeles waltl. Next base: position 531,849,808 of record NC_090449.1, read on the forward strand.
TGGAGAAAGCACTATACACAAAACTGTGAGAAAGACAGGAAAGGCAGAGCAGACAACAGCTACCGAGCATAAAAAGATAGTGACATGCAAGAGTGATACAGATGAAGAGTTTTTAAATCAGACCTTGTTGAATCATCTGCCTCCGTATCATTTGGTTGAGATAGGAACAAAAAGTGAAGCTGCACAAAATGTTACCCCAAATGTTCCTTCTGCTCCGTTGAACGAACCTCGAGTCATATAGTACCAAGTACACCTGCAAGTTCAATGACACAAATTCCTGAAGTAAATCAAACAGGCCAGAGTTTACCACATTTCAGCCTGTGCCAAGTACTATTGGGAATTAGATTAGATTGTGCCAAATTCTAACGTGAACCAGACATTGCAAACACCTTATACAGATCTGCCTGTGCCAAATTTTATTCCACATCAACCAGTGCAAATCTTTAGTCCAGGTCAGTCAATCCCAAATGTTTTGTCATTCCAAACAGGACAGAGTTTCAGTACTGTTTTAACAGGACAGAATGTAGGATTACAAGTCCTCAGATTTATATAAATCGTTTTGGCCCATGTGCATTAACATTTTCAGTGACTTTAGGGCCCATGGTTCCCTTGTATACTCCAGGTTCATCTGGAAGCGATCAATGGTGGTTCCTGCAATAATGTGGAGGAGTGTTGCGCCCTCACCAGCAGCTTCAAAAACCTTTGAAAGAAAAGGATAATAAACTTTGTTCATTATCCTTTTCTTTTAAAGGGGCCAAAGGGTTAAGGAGCAGCAAGGCGGAGTGCTCAGCACTCCCCCTCAGAGTGCATGTATGTTCGGCCGGCCGTCTCGGGCCAGTCAAAAATACATGTGCAGTGGGCTCTCTCCATCCCGGCAACACAGTTGGACGCAGATCCAACCTCAATGACAAGTCAGACATGATTTACCCCTGATGCGTGGTTTCCTCAGAGAGTTTCACCTTATTTTGTGCCCAGGCAAAAGCAGATCCTGACAGTTAATTGCAGCACTCCACAAGGAGGAGTACCCTTTAACATGCCAGAGAATATGTCTATTGTTAATAACACAAATCAGCCGACTGCAGGTTCTTTAAGAGCAAAAATATCTCAGAATAATCTTATGCATTTCTGAGATTTCACAGCACAGCAGCTAAATGAGTGGTTAAATAATTTGATTCCTGAAGGTGCGACAGGTACAACAAACAGCAATGTGAGAACAGAAGAGACCCCAGAGAGTGAAAGATCAGTGAGTGTTCCCAGACTGAAACTGGAATTAGACAAAATCATATTAGGAATGTTAGACTTAGCCCAATGGGAAACTTACACATGCATTCATGTGCAAAGGCAATACTCCAAGTGCAGGACAGGCTTATGAAAGATTAGCTGGAATAGTTGAGAAATATGAGGTGGATATGAAGAAATCAAAGCCCTTGAAGTGAAGTTATAGATTGGAATTTAGTACAAAAGATTTATGGGGTCATTATGACCTCGGCGGTCAGTGATAATGTGGTGGTAGTACCGCCAACAGGCTGGCGGTACATACCGCCACAATACCATTTTGACTGCCATGGTGGTAGCAGCCGCCGGGCTGGAGATAAGAATCTCCAGTCCGGCAGCCGCTATTGTACTGCCGGAGGTATCATGACCCTGCCTACCGCCATGGTTTTTGTGGCGTTCACAACACCACGAAAACCATGGCAATAGGCCCTACCAGTGGCAGTGAATTCCTTCCTTGTCACTGGTAGGAGGCTCACCCACGCCCCAAACACTCCCCAGATGTCCCCACCCCCCATCCACACACCCCCTTTTGATCGCCCACACCCATTCACGCACACTCGTAGAAATGCACCACACATACACACACTCACACAGGCATACACGCATTCATTCACACATGCATCCATTCATTCTCACACACATCTGTACACACATTCACACTGACACACAGACACGCATTCACATTTCCATTCATATACGCATTCTCACACATGCATGCACACTCGCAAACAACACTACACACACATTTGCATTCATGCACACATTCACACATTCATGCACACAACCCCACACACACACAACACCACCCACCCCCTCCACTGTCAGAAAACCACCTTACCTGCTTACAGGCGGTCTTCCGGCAGGAAACGGGACAGGGCGCTGCTACCTCCAGCAGAACACCGCCAGGCCATATTATTTTTCATAATACGGCTGGCGGCGGTCTAATGGCATGGCGCTGGTGGTGGTAGCAGAGCCACCATAACACCACCCGCCAATATTGCCACAGCCGGATTTCCGTCCTTCTTGTGGTGGAAATCCGGCTGTGGTCATAATTTGGCGGATGGATGTTAGCCGCAGCGATGGTCATTTGGCGGCCGTCGCCGCCAATGTCTTAATGAGGGCCATAGCCAATATGAGATCACCTGGGATTAAATTGCACATTAAGGAATTAATCACGTACATTCAGAAATGGGGTGCTATGGATAAGTGAGAAGGTAGATGGGTGAAGAAATGGGATCAGAAGAGAGCAAAACCAGATGTGTCTCTGCCAGTAGCAAATCAAGCTGAGGCCAATGTAAAAATGCTGCCCATGAGAGAGATTCCTAAAGGAGGTTATGTTCATGTACACTGGACTAGGAGTGATAATCTGTCATTCACCAATGACTACCCCAGATTGAGAGAGAAACCAGTGGAATGGTACAATCAGACAGAAAGGTTTGTGAAGCTTTCAAAATTCCTGTGGGAGATTTGAATACGTTGTTTGCCATTCTGGTTCCGAGTGATTTGTGCACTGAATGCAAAGTTAAGGTTGATTGGCCAGACTGTGAACCCCCAAGAGACCTAATAACAGGTGCACCATCGGAAGGGGTGCCGAAAAAGTATTACAAGGTGACTGAGTTCTTGAAAAACAAGGTGTCTCTGAAAGACATTGATTGGCAGAGTATTGATTGATGACACAGGAATTGAAGGAGTCAGTTCATGCCTATTATGAGAGATTGTTACAGACGTTCAAACTTTTTAGTGGTATAGAAACAATAGAAGCTAAAGGTGTGGGTCATTTTGTGTTCACATTTGTTCAGGAATTGAAACCAAACAAACATGAGATGATTCAGCAACATTTGATTTGTTGGCAGAGCAAAATGATTGATGAGATCCTGCAGTATGCAAAATATTGCAGTAATGAACTGGAAGTAAAGCACAAAAAGTTGAAAGAGAAGGCTATGCTCATGCAGTTGAAAGCTGCACCGAAAGTTAGTCAAAGCCCACAAGTGATGGTGAACACTGGTGGAATGCAAGGATTGCAACAGCAGAAAACTAATGTTATCCAGCCTAGAGGTAGAGTAGGTGGTGTTCAGTAGATCAGATCAGTGGTGTTGTTGATGTCCAGGCTTTGAAGAAAACTAATCCATGTCATGTGTTTGGACATTTGGGCCATTGGAGAAGGGATTGACCCCTTAATAATGTCAATAACTAGGTATAGAATAATGAAGTTGCTCAAGTACAAGGTAATAATCAGGTTCATATTCAGGTAGTTCAAAGACCAAGAATGCAAAATGTAAATATGACCCAAGGACAGCAGATTCAAATACCACAAGTTCTGATGACTCAACAGCAAATGGTTGCTCCCCAAGAGAATCTAAATCAAATTGCAAATACAAATGTGAACCAGTTAGCATTGCAGTTTCCCCTAATGGATCAAAGTGATGAGGAATTGTCACAAACACTTGAATCTGATAGCTCAGATGATGAGGATTGCATGGTAGATGCATCCTTTGAAGTAGATCAACTTGGTCCCTGTATAAATGCAGACGTAATAGGTCACATGTATCATTCCTGGTTGACCCAGGGGCTACACACTCTTGTATCAGAACAGTAGAAGTACCAAATGTGCCCTTTTCAGGAAAGAGAACACAGGTTGTAGGAGTGACAATTAAACAGTTGACGACTACTGTAACAGAATCTGTCACAGTAAAAATAGGTTCATTGGAAGATGAACACCGATTTGTGGATTGTGATTTAAGTCCAGTAAGATTGGTTGGACGTGACCTACTGTGTAAGCAAATTTTTCTATTAGCTGCACATCCAGAGGAATCACAAAACAGACAAATGATGGGGATGTGTCCTATAAAATTGTGAAGCAGAACCCTACTGTCATATTGTACCCAATGCTGACATGTAATGATTTGCCCGAATATTTAAAAGACACAGGGGGTGATTCTGACCGCGGCGGACGGCGGTCGCCGCCCGCCACGCGGTTCCCGCCGAAAGACCGCTCCGCGGTCAAAAGACCGCGGCGGTCATTCTGGCTTTCCCACTGGGCTGGCGGGTGACCGCCGAAAGTCCGCCCGCCAGCCCAGCGGGAAACACCCTTCCCACGAGGACGCCGGCTCAGAATTGAGCCGGCGGTGTGGGAAGGTGCGACGGGTGCAGTTGCACCCGTCGCGAATTTCAGTGTCTGCTAGGCAGACACTGAAATTCTTTTTGGGGCCCTCTTACGGGGGCCCCTGCAGTGCCCATGCCATTGGCTTGGGCACTGCAGGGGCCCCCAGGGGCCCCGCGGCACACCTTACCGCCATCTTGTTCCCGGCGGGAGAACCGCCAGGAACTGGATGGCGGTAGGGGGTGTCAGAATCCCCATGGCGGCGGAGCGCGCTCCGCCGCCATGGAGGATTCTCAAGGGCAGCGGAAAGTCGGCGGGACACCGCCGACTTTCCGTTTCTGGCCGCGGCTGAACCGCCGCGGTCAGAATGCCCAGCGGTGCACCGCCAGCCTGTTGGCGGTGCTACCGCCGACCTCCGCCATGGCGGTAATTACCGCCAGGGTCAGAATGACCCCCACAGTGTCACCTGAAGTTTGGGGATAGAGATAAGACTTGTTAAAAGAACTGAGTCTGTAAAAGTAACAGTGAAGCCAAATGCAGTGTATCCAAAAACTCCCTCATATAAATTGACACCTGAGACAATAGCCAGAATAACTCGCCTAATAAACAGTCTAATTGAACAAGTTATCCTGAAAGAATTTAAGGAAAGTCCATGTAATTCTCCCATATAACATGACACCTGAGACAATTGCTGGAATAACTCACCAAACAGTGAGCAGGGTATCCTGAAAAAGATTATGGGATGTCTATGTAATGCTCCTATTCTAGGACTGCAGAAGCCCAATGGAAAGTATCGCATAGTCCGTGGCCTGAGCAAAATCAATGAAATCGCCATTCCATGTTGTCCTGTGTTCCCGAATCCTGCAGTGATTTTATTCCAAATTCCATGTGAAGCAGAATAGTTCACCATGATTTATCTGTGCCAAGCATTTTTCTCTATCCCATTCTTTGAGGAAAGCTAATTCCTCTTCATTTTTAAATTCAGCAGTCATGTTTTGGCATGGTGCTGATCTCCACCAGGGTCTACCAAGAGTCCGTCCATCATTAATCAGATCTTGAAAAAGAATCCAGAGTCCCCTAAATGGCCCTAGCTTTCAGTCTTAGTGCAGTATATTGATGATCTACTTGTGGTATCAAGTACATAAGAACCATGCAGGAGAGATGTAATTGCAGTCTTGAATCATTTAGGAGAAAACAGACATGTGTTTCCCCAGCCAAACTGCAGTCTTGCAAGAAAGAAGTCCTGTGCTTAGGTCATGACATTGAGAAAGGTGTGAGGAAGGCATCACAGGAAAGAATCTCATCAATAATAATAATGAATCCCCCTGCCACTCAGAAAGAATTCCAAATGGTCCTAGGAATGGTTGGCTATTGTCACCAGAGGATTCCAAACTTTTCCCTTTTGGTCAAGCCTTTGCAGATGTGGCACACAAAGATATGTCTGATCGGTGCCATTGGATGACAACTTCATATGAACCTTCACAGAGCTGTGAGAAATCCTATGTCACACCCCAACTTTGGGAATGCCTAATTATAACAATTGTTTTTCTTTGTTTTGTTGCGAGAGGGGTGGGCTCTCTCAGTTTTGACTTAGTTGCATGGAAATGTGAATTAACCAGTCGAATATTTTTCTGTCTCCCTCGATCCTTTGGCCTCTGAGGTGACTATTTGTTTTAAGGCAGTTGCAGTCCTAAGAGTCAGCACTGGACAGTGAGAAGGCATTATTATGGGTCACCCTCTGAATGTTTTTATTCCCCATTCTGTGGAAATATTATTAACCTGAACCAAGACTTAATTTCTCACCAGTGTGCATTTGACCAGCTATGGGTAGGTCATACTTTCTGAGTCAAATGTCACCCATAAGAGATGTACTGTTATGAATCCTTCCACTCTGTTGCCTAACCCTGTTGAAAATGCCAGTGAATGTGTGGATGATGTTGAGCATGACTGTCTCAATGTGATAGATTGTGCACCAATTGAAGATCTGATATTCAAGACATTCAACTAACTGAAAATGACTATTGCCCTCATAACGACTTTGGCGGTCTTTTCCAAAGACAGCTGAAGTCGCTGGTGTCAAAATGCCACCCTAATATGACTGATCTCTGACTTCTGCTCGAAATCATGTGGAGTTCTAAGACCTTTCGTGCTGGTGGTTGGCGGTGCAGAGGCGGTATTGCCACCAGTACCGCCACACCAAAAAGAGACCGCACACCGTATTACAACCCTGATATGGTGTGGCGGTGTCCAGATGGCAAGGCTTTGCCAGTGGTGGAAGTGCCAGGACCTGTCCCCTCCCGGATAACCTCCTCGATAGACGAGGTAAGTGGATCATCTGACGGAAGGGTGTGTGTGTGTGGGTCTGCGTGTGTGAGTGTGTGAATGTTGTGAATGAAGGGGGGTGTTTGAGGGTGCATGTCTGCCTCTGTGAGTGATTGTTTGTGGATGGGGTGGGTGGGGAGTGAGTGTTTGTGGATGGGAGGAAGGGGGTGAATGAGTGTTTGTGGATGAGGTGAGTGTGTGGGTGCATGTCTGCTGGTGTGAGCGATTGAGTGCATGAGTGCGATTGAGCAGATGGAAGGGGTGAGTGTGTGTATGTGGTGCAGGGGGAGGGGGTATGAATGTATGTATGCGCTAGGGGAGGGGTGTGTGAATGTATGCATACGCTGGGGGAGGGTAGTGTGAAAATATGTATGCACTGGCAGGAGGGGGAGTGAATGCATGCATGAGTTCAGTGTTTTTGTGTGGGAGTATGTGAGCGCATGTGTGAGGGTATGTGGACGTGTGTGCGAATGTATCCTGATTACAGGAATGCTTGTTCCTTTCACCAGCACGCAAAACTGACAGCTTTTTCTGGCAGAGCGACTGGCAGAAAAATTCTAGCTGTCTCCAGCTTCGTGATAACATTCGCGGTATCATGCCATCCGCCATGCTGGAGGTGCTCGGATGCATTTCTCACTGGTGAGAAATGCATCCAGGGGTTTTCCGGCAGGGAACAGGACAGAGCGCTGCTACCGCCAGGAGGGTCGGTGGTTTGGCTTCAGCCAAACTCCTAATTTGGCAGTATTGACCGCCGGCCCATAGAGGGTGGTGACACCGGCTCACCGGCCCTGGGGGTCTTCGGACCGCCAGGGTAATAATGAGGGCCAATGTCATGTTTGTTGATGGCTCCTGTTTAAGAGCTAACAATGGTACCTTGGGAGCTGGTTATGCAGTTTGCTCAGTCTCAGGTGTGATTGAAGTTTCTGGCTTTGAGGAGTCTTTTCTAGAAGTAACTGAATTAGTTGTGCTTACTAGAGCATGCTGTTTTTCTGAATAGCTGAAAGTGACAATCTTTACTTATATTATTGTTTTGGTGTTGTTCATGATTTTGGACAGTTGTGGTCCCAGAGAGGGTTTATGCTCTCCACTGGATTCCCTACCTGCAGTGGAGATAAAACTTATAATCTGTTGAATGGATTGCAACTGCCTGCAGAAATTGTTTCTGTCAATTGTGCCGCTCATAAGAAATCTACTGACTATGTAACTTTGGCAAATACAAATGCTGACGAGCTGGCAAGATATTGAGCCCTAAGTTGTACCTCCTTTAATGGAGAGTGGAACAATTTTACAAATGATGAGACAAGTCAGAATTTCCTGTTACCTGCAGCTGATACCTGGAAGGAAGTTAAGAAATTGCAAGAAGAAGTAACAGAAGAGGAGCAGCAAAGTTGGGTTAGAGCAGGATGTGTCAAGTGAAATGAGGATGATATTTGGGTTTCAAGTGATGGAAGAGCAGTGTTGCCGAATAGCTTGTTGTCACCCCTGGCTGAACACTATCATGGACATTCACACGTAGGTAGAGATGCAAAGCGCAGAACATTTTAAACAGAAGTGGTTCAATCCCAGATTCGGAGTGATAGTAGAAGCTGTGTGTCACAGGTGTGTCACGTGCCAGCAGATGAATGTAGGAAAAGGCACAGTTGTCACACTGAGCCACGTGGGTAGATCAGGAGGACTTTTCAACAGGATGCAGCTGGATTGCATAGAGTTGCCTGTGTACAATGGACTGAGATAAGTTTTAGTCATTGTATTTTTTTTTCTGTTGGGTTGAAGTCTACCCAACCAGGAGAAATTACAGTCTCAGCAAAGCTGTTACTTAGGAAGTTGATACCAAGGTTTTGATTCCCGACTTCCCTAGATTTGGTCCAAGAAACTCACTTCAACAGTGAGGTCCTGAAAGTATTATGTGCAGCATTACAAGTTGAGCAAAGATTACATTTCAGCTACAGACCTGAGGCTTCTGGACTGGTCAAGCAAGTTATTGGTACCCTGAAGTCTAGACTGGCAAATATATGTGCTTCTAACACTCTGAAATGGCCAGACACATTGCCTCTTGTCTTGCAGTACACCTGACAGGAAGACTGATTTATCCCTATATGAAACCATAGTGGGAAGAGCCATGAGATAGCCAGCTTTGCCTTCAAGTTCTCTTGTGAACATTACAGATGCCTTAGTGCTGGATCATTGCAAAGGACTGGCTGACATGGTTTGTTCTTTGTCTCGTCAGGTTGGAGAAGGTACCGTACAGCCACAGCAGGAGCTTTGCCATGACCTATGTCCAGGTGAATTGGTAATGGTGAAGAAACACTTAAGAAAATCCTGCTTGAAACTGTGTTTGTAAAGGTCCCTACCCAATGGTTTTGATAACTACTGCAGCTGTGAAGTGCGCTGGTCTCCCTAACTGGGCACATGTGAGCCACACTCGCAAAATTCAAGGTCCCTAGATGATACAGCACCTGTTCCAGAAGGGCCAGTTACAATGAGCAAGAGGGATCAGGTTAGTTAAGCTGTTGGCACTGGACAAGTGGCTGCTTTATCACAAGTATGGTCTGAGGGGGATCTGAGTGAGTCAACATCAGTGGTTGGTAACAAAGGGTTAAGACAGGATCAGTTGACTCATGCAAGCTTGGATGCTGACGAAGGACCAGTTCTTGTAGATAAAAAAAGTTGCACCAAGAGACAATTGGCCAAATGAGTAAACAGTGCCAGCTGTACAAGTGCCTCCAACAATTACTGAGAAGACTGAAGAGCCAAGTCAAAGTCACAGTCATGATGAGGGTCGAGTAAAAAGAATACCAAAGAGAAAAAGAGTACCAGGCCAAAAAAATACAGCACCTAAGCGGACATATTTTGCTGCCAATGACTAGAAGAAGGAAGTTGCAATCTTTTGCTTTAACAATTCAAATCCAGTTCAATATTCTTGAGTTTGAAATTGCAGTGGAGCTGAACGTGAAATCTAATTGTCGCTAAATTTACAAAGACATTACATTTTGGAAGTGATTATTAGTGATTACGAGCTGCGCTTTTATTAGCGACATTTGAACGTTCTGAAGAAGATTTTGAACACTTGCAAGTAGAGAAAACTCTTGATGAACGTTCTAGAAGATCACAGAACTTTCTGTGCTTGTAAGGTTCTCAAGGTGTGAAATTAGCAGATGCTTCTCATTTAAAAGTTAATGTTCATGAGGGTAATTTGCTGTGATTTCCTTCATGTATTATTGTCTGTACATGTGTGTGTTTGAGTGTGTGTGTGTGTGTGTGTGTGTGTGCGCTATATGTCTGCATTTGTTTATAAAATCCACAAGACCATCCAGCTTGTACATTAAACTGCTTATACTAGGCACAGGCCTAGGTGGTCTCTAACTTTAACAATGATCATTCATTTACTCCCTCCTCCATAGAAGAGCTCTCTCCTTTTCTGCTGTGATGCTGTTTCAAACATTTATGACCATT